>NC_053391.1:511532743-513932743 GCF_905171765.1 Bufo bufo | reverse complement strand
CTTTCCATTCCATCCACCATGATGGCTACAAGTGAAAACTAACAGATATTTGCATAGGGTGGGTTACTGCCTGCAGCACTTTCTGGCCAAATGCTAAATCTGCAGAAGCAGATAAATTAAGGCGATAATGCTTAACAAAAGTATTAATACTAGACCAAGTAGCCGCCTTACAAATCTGGTCTAGGGACACGCCGGCTTTTTCAGCCCAAGAAGAGGCCATGGCCCTGGTAGAATGAGCCCCGATACCCTGGGGACAGGGTATATTCTGAAGGGTGTAACAACAGATAGTGGATCTAATCCAGCAGCCTATAGAGGCCTTAGAAAGCTTCTTCCCCTTATTTCAGCCTCCAAACTGAGCCAAAAGGTTATCGTCCTTCCTGAAAGCCCTAGAAGTTACTAAATACTGAATGATGGTGTCCCTAAAGTCAAGAAGTTGTTCTTTAGACACATTTTTTGGACAGCTGAAAAAAGATGGCAGAACAATCTCCTGGTCTCGATGAAAATCAGACACGACTTTAGGAAGAACCCCCGGATCTAACCTCAACACTATACGATCCTCATATATCCCAAGATATGGTTTCCTGCAGGAGAGGGCCTGAATTTCACCTAAACGTCTACCTGATGTGATTGCAATCAGGAAGGCTGTTTTGAAGGATAGATGCTTAACTGATATTTCAGATAAAGGAAATAATGGGACTCTAGTTAAACCTTTTAACACTGTGTTAAGATCCCACTGAGGAATCCTAGCACTCAGGGTCGGTCTTCATATTCATCTGTGCTCAGCAAGACTTGTATCCTAGATTGCACTTAAGGCTGATATCTGAACCTTAAAAGGGGTTGTCCAAGTTATATTTATTGATGACCTATCCTCAGGATAGTACTGAATAAAATGGAGTGGCTCCCTGCTGATTGTGTGCTACAAACTCAAATTGAGGACACCCAACCTCAATTAGTAAAATAGGTAAAAAAGAATAAGGAGAGCGAGCACTCACTCTATGGCATATACTAATATTTATTAGAATCAAATGTATCTATCTGTGGCTAGTACAATAGACTAAAAATCTAAAATTAACAATCAAATATAACAAAAAAATATAAAAATTCCTAGGATTTGGTCAGATCGACCATATAAAATGTATAAGACCAATGGATAACTGGGAAAAAAAATTAGCAGCAGCAATTGTAGCAATGTATAGCAGCAGCAATTGAATAGCAATTATAGTAAACAGCAACAATTGATGTTCAGGTAACAGCAAAAGATGTTGGAATAACATGTGGTATGTACCACAATGGCTGTTGTGACTAATAAAGTGCACAGTGCTTGTAAATGAAAAAATAAAAAATGAGAAAAAATAAATAGTGATAATAGTAGTACTCAGTCCTTAGATCCAAATTAGGTACAAGTGTCTTTGTGTTAGTAGAAAAACTGTGAGAAATAGTCAGAATGAAGTTATAAAGACTTAGTGTCGCTGTGAATTGTCTTGTGGTACAATGCACGTAAATAAGTGCTGTAGCAGTTGGTTTCCCCTTCTGCGGCTGTTAGTAATTGCCACACAACTTGGATTGTCCCATTTAGTATGTCATCCGCATAAAGTAGTTCGCATATACCACTCTGTAGACTCGTGGTCTTGTGCAAAGCTCCAATCAGCCTTCTATAACAAGCGGACCAGCTGAACTCGTATACAGCATATAGTCCTGAAAAAGGAGAAGCTTCTTACCTCCTTGTGCGCTTGATTCAAAGTTTGGTTCTTGGCTGTATGTCGATGATAAGCAACGAGGGCGTATTGGCGTCCTCAGCCTGTATTATTCGATGCTCTCACCTGAATCTCGCGATGATATGAGCGGGATTTCCGTCCGGTGAGCCGAGTCACTTTAACTCTGCTGGTCGATTGGTTTATCGAGGATATTTAGATTCGGTGTATACCAAATATAGAATCTAGCATGGCCATGCAAAGATTAATTGTAGTGGAGGTTTCACCAGGAGTGTCCGATATACCAGATGCGTTTCGGGATGATTCCACATCCCTTCCTCAGTGGTCATCAATATCAGATCGGCTGGGGTCCGACACCCCCGCCGATCAGCTGTTTGAAGAGAAGGCGCGCGCCGTACCATTGAAATGAATTGGACGGCTTGGGTGTAATTACACCTGCTCAACGCTGCAGATGCAACGGCGAGAAGGTAAACAATGAAGAGGAGGCAGCGCTGGCACGGTGTGCGCCTTCTCTTCAAACAGCTGATCGGCGGGGGTGCCAGGTGTCGGACCCCCGCCAATCTGATATTGATTGATCCTGAGGATAAGTCATCAATAAATATAACTTGGATAAACCCTTTAAGAGTGCTAAGCCTCAACCCCATACCCAGTCCATTCTGCAGAAAATCTAGTATTTTATTTATAGCCGGAGAAGAGGTATCTGGGTAATCCTCTCCTCGCCAGCTGCAGAACTTTTTCCAGATTTTTAGGTAAATAGCCGATGTAACCTTTTTCCTACTAGCTTTGAGTTTGAGTATTACTTTGCCCTCGGACCTCGCCCTCGGGATCCAGCAGATGGCTTGAAAATCTGCAGGTTCAGATGGATTACTGGCCCCTGAAAGAGAATTTCCCTTTGGAAGGGTCTGCATCATCAATCAAGATTACTGTCGCTGGATCCCTCTGGATATTTTGTTTTACTCGAGGAATCAATGAAAAGGGGGGGAAAACGCGTACACAAGGTCCCCGATTTTATGGAAAAAGCATCCACTGCCCAAGCATCCTCCCTGGGATTTAGGGAACAAAATCGACCTGAGCATTTTCTCTGGAGGCAAAGAGGTCTATTTGGGGTAGACCCCAACTGGATGTAATTTCCTGAAACACCGCCAGATTTAATGTCCATTCTCCTGGATCCAATGTTCGTCGATTTAAGAAGTCTGCTTCTCAATTTTCTGACCTCGTCAGATGAACAGAAGTTAAGGAAAGAACATTTCTTTCTGCCCAAGAGAATATTCTTTTCTATACGTCTCCCAGAGGGTTGGATTTTGTGCCGCCCTGATGTTTTAAGTATGTCACCGTTGTGATGTCTGAAAATATTTTTCAGATGTGTTTTTTTTAAGAAGAGACTGAACTTTTGTAAGAGCCAGTTCTCTGTAGTTTGAGGATCTGTACTTTATGACTTTCGACCAGTCACCCTGGAAGAAATGGGATCCTATTTTTGCTCCCCAACCACTGGCATCAGTCACAATCTGAGTTTCTGGCATTTTTGGCCAGCTTACACCTTGAAGATTCTCTTCGTCTCTCCACCAATTTAGGTCTATTTTTTACTGACAATGGAATACTGATTAATTTATCTAGAGATGATTGTCTCCTGTCCCAATTCCTTAGGATCCAAGCTTGCATAATTCTGGTGTGGGCTTGACTCCACGGTACTGAAGTTATGCAAGAGTTTAGGAGACCCAAAATACTCATTGCGTTCTGAATTGAGCATCTGTGAAGTCTCTGGAACTCTGCTATTTTTCCCTTTGAGGGACTTTACTTTGTCCTAAGGGAGAGAGGCTTCTTGCGATACGGAATCTAACATAACGCCCAAGGATTTTACTCTTGTAGACGGGGTGAGAAAAGATTTTTATAGATTTATCAACCAGCCCAGGTCCGATAGGATGTTTCGGAAGTCCAGCGTGACCCTGGAGGCTTCCTCTCCAGAGTCACCAATCACGAGAAAATCGTCCAAATAAGGAACAAAGTTTGGTCCTTTTACGCGTAAGAAGGCCATCATCTCTACCAGTTTGGTGAAAATCCTTGGGGCCAATGATATGCCGAAAGGCCACATATTCAAAATGTTAAAGGGTACCTTCTGGATCTCTTAATGCGAACCTTAGATATTTTTGAGAACTCTGGTGAATCAGTATATCATAATAGGCGTCTTTTAGGTCTATAGCCGTCATAAAGACACCTTTTGGAACCAAGGGAACTGTAGAAGGGACTGACTCCATCTTGAACCTTCTGTACATAATTGATCTTTTTAAGGGTTTTAAATTTATTATAGTACAGAAAAAACTGTTGGGCTTTTTGACCAAAAAGAGTCTTGAATAGAAGCATTTTCCTTTCTCGGGATCTGGGACTGTTACAATGACTCCTGAACTGACTAGATCAGATACACCCTGCCAGATTTTTGATTGAACACTCGGGTTGTGGGCCGTGATCAGAAATTTCTTTGGAGGGGTTGAAGAAAATTCTATTTTGACGTAGTGAAGTTGATGTAGAAAATTCTTCAACCTTCCTCCCACTCTGGCGTCATTGTTTGTTACTCTGCTATTATGGAGATTAAGGAGGAATCCTCTTCCTTTGCCCCCCTTTTGTATAGCTCCAACTACCAGTTTTACATTTCCCTTTGTAAGGCCTAGCCTGGGAAGAATAGGGCTGAAAGGATCTCTTTCTAGCCTCTCTCTCTTCAGGGAACCCCTTTTTATCTGCGGCTTTTTCCAATATTTTATCTAGCACGGGGCCAAACACAATTTCTCCCGAAAAGACAATGGAACATAATTTAGCTTTAGAGGCTGTCCCCTAACCAGGCTTTCATCCACAAAGCTCTTCTGGCAGCATTTGAGAGAGCCGCATCTTTGGAGGCAAAACGTACTGATTTGGCTGAGGCATCTGCCAAAAAAGCTGTAGCGGATTTTAATAATGGAATTCAATTAATAATATCCTCCCTAGAGTTTTGCTTTTCAAATATTCATCCAATTCAATCCACCAGAAATACATTGCCCTGGCGACGGATGTGGCTTCCAAACATGGAAGCTTCCCAAGCCTTCCATCGGATCGTATAATTGCAATGAATCTTTAAACAGCAAGGCCGTCTTCTTGACCACCTTCGCCACTTGAATGTCGATCTTAGGGATCTCAAAGATCTTACACTCCACAGGATCAAACCGTAGCCTATTTCTGAGTTCCCTGGACACCCCTAGTCTCTTTTTTTTTAGTTCAATCCACTCGTCCAGAATCATATCCTTGACGTTTTCATTAATGGGAAATACCTTAGATCTCTTGGAACGTAATCCCCCAAACATTTAGTCTTGGTATTAAAGATGTCCCTAAGCCCCATACAGTCCCATAGTAGATGTAATGGCCCTAAGTAATTCCTCCATCTCGTCAGAGAATGCTCCCTATGGAACAGAGAAAGAGCAACCCAATATCAGATATGAGACCTGAATACCACATAGAAAAATAGAAGTATAAGTTTCTCACTCCCCACTGGGGAACTCACGGAGGGTGCAGCCGGAGAGGGGTCAGGGGCCTCCTGACGGGATGCGGGAGCTTCAGATGCCAACATGGGAGTGGAGAACCTTCTTCTGAGCCGCATGAGGCCGCTGCCCGCTTCTATTCAAATCCTCCTGTCGTCCGACATCATCACAAAGCGCACCGGTTCCAGGTGTGATGCGCAAAGCTCCGCCCTCCCCTGCATGCCGGACGTAAGGGACTCTATAGCGCCTCCCCACCGGGAGGCCTCTCTGTATACTGACCCCGTAGGGACAGGAAAAACACTGAGGGAGGTAGGAGTGTTTTAAACTCTGTGTATTCCTGCCCCTACAGAGGTCAAGGGTCATCTCTCACTTGTGGCCGTCATGGTGGATGGAATAGAAATATTACATCTGAATGTCCGTGTATAAAAAGCACCATTTATTACACCAGGCTTATAATATAACAATTTACAATAACCTATGAGTGTAAACAAGAAAAGGCAGAAACATCAAATACGCTTGAGTTACGAATCTGAACACAGTAGAACATACACAGGAAAAAATTCTTCTTGTACAGTGAAGTGCATCGAAGAAATGTTTTATTTCCATACGTGGTTAACTTGGAGCATTTTCTGCTGCCTGAAAAAAAAAAAAAAAAAATGAAAAAAATAAATAACAAGCCATATACAAATATATTTAACCCCCTCTGGACCAGTGCCATACATACATGGAGCAGCTAGAAGGGAGTTATGGACTAGCATAATAAAATTACGGCATAGCGATCGAGTGAGCACAGAAGCTGTGCTTGCTCGATCAGTGGCAGGAGTCTCCCTCAATCAGCTCCCCGTAATCCGATCGCGGGGTGTCGTTCTCTGCAAAGGCCTCGGGCCAGCTAGTTACAGCATGTCTTGTACTGCATTGGAAAAGGGATTGGACCCTGAAAAGTTGGAGTCCCCTAGTAGGACAAATATAAAAAGTTTAATTTAACCCCTTAAGTAACTGGCCCATTTTTGGTTTTGCATTTTCATCTTTTCCTCCCTACGTTCCAATAGTTAGAACTTTTTTATTTTTCTGTTCACATAGCCATATGTGGGCTTATTTTTTGCAGGAAAGATGCATATTTTTAATGCTACCATTTAATTTAACATGTCTATTATTGGAAAACGGGCAAAAAATTATTTGTGGTGTTAAATTTACAGAGCTGTACGAGGGCTTTTTTTTTTTTTTGCGTAATAAAATGCAGTTTTTATCAGTACCGGTCACCGCTATCCAATTTTTTTGTTTGTGTTTGTTTGTTTGTTTGTTTGTTTGTTTGTGTGTGTGTGTGTGTGTGTGTGTGTGTGTGTGTGTGTGTGTGTGTGTGTGTGTGTGTGTGTGTGTGTGGCGCGACAAAAAAAAGGCGAATCGCATGTTTTTCATTTTTTTCTGTTATGGCATTCGCCGGACAGGAATTAAAAAATATATATTTTAATAGTTCAGACTTTTGGGATGTGGCGATACCTAATATGTTTATTTTTTTAATTGTTAATATATTTTTATATGTAAAATTAGGAAAGGGGGTGGTTTAAGATTTTACTTTTTTCCACATTTTTTTTATTTTTATAACTATTAGATCCCTTAGAGGGCTAGTACATGGGATCTTCTGATCCCCTCTCCTATTCACCCTAATACATCTCTATGGAGAGGATTTTTACCCTCTACATTCTGAGCTATGAGATTGCCATGACAGGCCTGGATCACTTCAGCAGCGTCCGGACTGCCATGGCAACCGATTGGAGCCTCTCGATTTCACTGCGGGGGCTGCAATTGTAAGGCAGAGGGAGCCGCCTCCCTCTGCCTTCACTCACAGTTGCCGCGATGTGCATCAGTGCGGCCGGGTGCTGGCTGTATGATACAGCAGGCACCCACTGCGTATGGAGCAGGCCCGCCGTAGAGGTCTGCTCTATACATCCCCTGCACCACCGTGATGTACCGGTATGTCACAGTGGTTGAAGGAGTTACAGTTACAAGTTAAGCTACATTCACACAAACGTATTTTATTTCAGTGCCCATTAATTTCAATGGGTCCGCAAAAAATACAGACAGCACAGTGTGGTATCTGCATCCGAATGTCCGTTCCGCAGCCCTGCAAAAAAAATTTAAATTAAATAAATATAGAATATGTCCTATTCTTGTCCGGTTTGCGGACAAGGATAGGTATTATTACAATAGATCCGCAAAAAAACAAAACAAAAAAAAAAAAAAAAACGGATGCCATACGGTCGTCATTCACACAATACCAAAAATAAAAATATATAGCTTTCAGAAGATGGCAATCCAATAACATTATTTCTTTTCAAAAATGCTTTGTGTAAGTGTCCTGCTTTGTGCAAGTCCTACTTCGCAAAAAGCGAAATAAAAAGTGATCAAAAAGTTGTATGCGCCCCAAAATAGGACCAATGGTAATGACAACTCATCCTGTAAAAATAAGCCCTCACACAGCAACATCAAGAGAAAGACAAACTCAATATTCTCAGAAAATTTGGTCTTCTGAACTCTGCAGTGTACCAGTGTATGTCCACATTTATGGCATTTCAGTGCCCAGTAGAACCTGCCTAACAACTTAAGGGGCATGGTGTGTAGGGCTGAAACGATTACTCGATTGAATCGAGTAAATCGACACAAAAAAAAAATCCTCGATGCAAATTTTTTGCATCGAGGATTGTGTCATGTGACCACGGAGCGAGAGTGAAGCGCTTGCTAACTTACCGCTCTGTGGTCACCCACCGGCCTGTACCTGGCTGCACTCCGCTAAGGGAAACTTTGTGCGAGCGTCCAGCTGCTATTCCGGTCGGCAGTCTGCTGCATGTCAGTGTGGAGTGTTCTTCCAGCAACCTCCTCAGCAGCGCACCCCCTTTGGTCCTGGGCTGCAGGATGAAGAGGACGGAGGTCGCCTCGCCACCCTGCCCGTATCGAGGAGGAACATGAGAGGGTGCTGCAGGAAGCCAAGGACACGTTGAACCGGCCGCCCAAGCAGATCAAGGGGGAGATCCAAAAGGAGCATGACCGGCTGTGGGTGCAGGGCAGGGGCATGGCCGCCGGCAGGATAAATCTTTGGCCCTTCAGCCTGCGGATCCTAATGTCAAGCAGAAGCGGGACAAGATAAAGGAGGTGAGGAACCTGGGGAGTGGGACTGGTGTAACAGGTGATGCCAGCCACTGCTGGTACCATGTCCTGGCACTGGAGGATGACATGACAGGTCACACTGGTGCAGAGGAGGTGGCACTGTATGTCCTGGCTTTCTGTTATACATGTGGGATCAGGGCTCAGTTCCAGTTTACAGCGGTATGCGGGTTATGCAGCTTATTGTGGTAGCTGGCATCTACCAGGCATGATGCTGCTCCACAGCTTATGCCTTGATGGGACTGGGAGCAGTATTTCGGCCTCAGGTTTCAGGCAGTTAGCTTTAAAAATTCTGCATAAGGATGTAGTATTGGCCCTTGATGTAGAAGGTCTTTCTTGAGTTGGAGAGACCATGGTTGGGAGATTGAGAGTCTTTAGGGAGGAGAACCAACTCCTTTTGGGCCAGAAGGGGGTCACCAGTATGATAGTCGAATTCTCTTTAAGGATTTTCTGGATTACTCTCTGAATAATTGGTACTGGAGGAAATGCATAACACAGGTTCCAGTTCCATGTCGTGGCGAATGCGTTTATCACCCAGGGATTGCCCCTGGGATCCAGGGAACAGAATCTGCTCACTTTTTTGTTGTTTTTCGACGCAAACAAGTCTATGTCTCGTGTCCTCCATCTGTCTACTATCATACTTAAGACTTCTGGATTTAGGGACCATTCTGTTAATCAGGAAGCGGACCTGAGGGCCCCTTTGAGGTAAGTCACCAATATAGACCTCACGTTCCTTTCCGCCCAGTGAAATATCTTGTTTGAAAGGTCTAGGAGCTTCTTTGATTTCATGCCTCCTTGATGTGAGAGGTAGGCCACCGTCGTATTGTCCGACAATATCCTCAGGTGGTGATTCTGGAGGGTTTCTTCTGCCTCCTTTAGGCCCCTTTCACACGGGGCGAGTTTTCCGCGCGGGTGCAATGCGCGATGTGAACGCATTGCACCCGCACAGAATCCTGACCCATTCATTTCTATGGGGCTGTGCACATGAGCTGTGATTTTCACGCATCACTTGTGCGTTGCGTGAAAATCGCAGCATGCTCTATATTCTGCGTTTTTCACGCAACGCAGGCCCCATAGAAGTGAATGGGGCCGCGTGAAAATCGCAAGCATCCGCAAACAAGTGCGGATGCGGTGCGATTTTCACGCATGGTTGCTAGGTGACAATCGGGCTGGGCACCCGATCTGTATTATTTTCCCTTATAACATGGTGATGGAGGGGTTAAAAAAAAAATAATAAAATTAACTCACTGAGTCCACTTGATCGCGTAGTTGCGGATCTCTGTCTTCTTCTGTAATGTTGAGCTGCCGGCTAAGGACCTGTGGTGACGTCACATCACATGGTCCCTCACCGTGGTGATGAACCATGTGATTGGACCATGTAATCAGCACAGTGACGTCACCACACGTCTTTTGCCAAGTCCTGAAGATAGAACAGAGACTGGCAGCTATGGAGCAGGTAAGTTAACTTTTTTTTTTTAACCCCTCCATCCCTAATTTACTTTGCATTCTGTATTAAGAATGCTATTATTTTCCCTTATAACCATGTTATAAAGGGAAAATAATAAAATCTACACAACACCGAACCCAAACCTGAACTTCAGTGATGAAGTCCGGGTTTGGGTACCAAACATGGCGATTTTTCTCACGATCGTGCAAAACGCATTAAAACGCTTTGCACTCACGCGGAAAAATCGCGCATTTTACCGCAACGCACACGCATCTTATCGGGCCCTCACACGCCACGCTCGTGTGAAAGAGGCCTTAAGGTTTCCTACACTGCACTCAGCTCCCTGAAGTTTGAGGATTGGCTGCTTACCAAAAGGGCCAAGGAACCTTGGTAACAGGAGTCCCCAATTTTTGCACCCCAGCCCGACTGGCTGGCATTGGTCTTGATCCGGACAAACGGAGACTTCCTCCAGGTTACTCCCTGTGAGAGATTGCTGCTCACCTTCCACCAGTTTAAGGAGGTCTTTACGTAGCCTGGAATGTGAACATCGCGGTCTAGCGACCTTTGTAGTTTGTCCCAGATGTCCAGAATCCAGGACTGCATGGAACGGGAATGCAGCTGGCTCTACATTACTGATGTGATACAGGCTGTCAATGTTCCCAGCAAACAGCATAGCCTCTCTCACAGAGCAGATTTTTTCCCCTAAAGCCTGGACCTTGCCTGAGGGCAGGAAGGTGGACTGTGACTGCGAGTCCAGGATGAATCCCAGGAACCGTATCGTGGTTGATGGATGTAGACAGGATTTCTGAGGATTGACGATCCAGCCCAGCTCCTTTAGAGTAAATAAAAAGGTGTCTAGATCTGTTAGTAATTGATCTACCGTATCTCCTACTAGTAAAAAATCAGATTCAGCTCCTTCTGTCTCAAGAATGCGACCATCTCTACCACCAAATTGGTGAATATTCTGGGAGCCGAGGAAATTCCAAATGGAAGGGCCGTAAATTGAAAATGGCAAGTGTTGCCCTGCTGATCTTTTATGGCAAATCTTAGAAATTTTTGAGAGTTGTGGTGTATCGGGATGCGATAGTAAGCATCTTTTAAGTCCACAGTACACATCCATGCGTTCTTTTTTATTTGGGGAATTAGGGATTCCAGGGATTTTATCCTGAATTCCCTGTAAGTAATGTACTTGTTGAAGAATCTCAGGTTTATAATCATATGGAATGATCCTTCCTTCTTTTTTACCAGAAAGAGACTGGAGTAAAACCCCCAGCCCTGTTTTGAGACTGTGACCTGAATTACGACACCTAGCCCTAGGAGGTCTTTGATACTCTGCCAAATGCCGCTCTGAGTTTTCCCCGACCCCAGATTTGATATAAAAAAAAAATCCTTGTGGGTACTGAAGAAAATTCTATCTTGTAGCCTGCACTGACTACTTCCTGAGCCCAGTGATTTGAGGTTATATTAGATAGAAAAGGCAGATAGAAAATTCTTCAGTCTTCCCCCCACTCTGGCATCATAGTCTATCGCTGGGTTTACTCTGGGAATTAAGGAGAAACCCTTTCCCTTTACCTCCTTTGGGGTAACTCCAGCGGCCTGACTTCCCTTTCCCTCTGTAGGATCTCTCTCGTCCCTGAAAGGAACGAAAGGGCACTTTCCTCCTATAAGTTCTATCCTCAGGAAATCCCCTCTTTTTATCAGAAGGATCTTGTCTAAGACTGGCCTGAAGACGTATTCACCTGATAAAGGGATAGAACATAATTTCATTTTTGAAGTTTTTTCCCCGAACCAGGATTTCATCCAAAGGGCACGACGTGCCGCATTAGAAAGACCTGCATCCTTGGCTGCAAATCTAATCGACTCCGCAGAAGCATCCGCCAAAAAGGCAGTTGCAGATTTTAGTAGGGAAATAGAATTTATCTCCTCCTCTCTGGGTCTTATTCCTCAAATGGGATTCTAGTTTGTTCAGCCAGAGGTGCTACTGAGGTCGCAGCGATGTTAGACTTGGGATTAAACATAGAGGCTTCCCAAGATCTACGTAATAAGCTATCTGCTTTCCTCTCCATGGGGTCTCTCAATTGTGATGTGTCTTCAAAAGGGCAAAGAGTTTTTTTTTTTTTTATTAACATTGGCTACTTGTACGTCTATCTTAGGGATCTTGTCAAATATTTTAGACTTTGCCGGATCAAACAATAGACGGTTCTTATATTCTCTGGATACCCCTAGTCTCTTCTCAGGGTCTGACCATTCCTCTAAGATCATATCCCTAATGTTTTCATTAATTGGGAACACTCTGGCTCTTTTGGTCCTTAGACCCCCAAACATCTCCTCCTGAATAGAGTGAGGTTTTTGAACGTCCTCCACCCCCATGGTGGCTCTTACAGCTTTTAGGGGATCTGACATTTCCTCAGAGGCAAAATAGAATATTTTACTGCCCTCGGGGATCTCTCCTTCCGAAAGAGGGTCTTCCTCCTCCCACTGCCTGGAAGAGGAAGCATCATCACTCATGCACTCAGAATCAGAAGAGGAGGGTGAAATTATTTTTTGCCTCTTTGGAGGTAAGGGTCCCTGGTCAGATTCCGACATCTGGGATAATGAAGCCTTGACCTCCTCCTGGATAATGGAGCGAACCTCATCCCTTAGAGACACCCGTTCCTCCCAGAGTATATTAGAAATGCATTCTTTGAAGATCTTTTTGGGGTATCAGTCTGGTAACCTTTTAAAACATGAATGGATCTTGCCTTTTTTTTTGTTTCTTCTGTGCCTTCTTAGATACCTATTAGGCGAGAACAGACCCCAAAATTTAGATGGATGGACATACGTATTGCGAAATAGGTGTACCACCGCTGTGCCCAATAATCAGAAGGGACCCTAAATAATATGAAGGGTGAACCCCAACCCCAAATGAGTGCCATAGAAAAAGAACAATCCCTACAGGGAACTTACAGGAGGCATCAAGCTCTCTGGGCAATTGTGGTTCCGGGCCCGACATCTCTGAACACCAGACCTCAGATCACCTCAGTCACACGCAGCTCCTCGTTTTTGCTGGCCGGCATTTGAAACACTGAGAACCACTGAGCGTCGCCCGCCTCCTACATCACTTCCTGTACGCCCAGGAAGTGACGTCATCCGATGTGCAAATGCGCCGGGTGCTCTCTCCATTTTAAAGAGGACCTTTCACCGATTCTTACCCTATGAACTAAGTATACATACATGTGGAGCGGCGCCCGGGGATCTCTCTGCACTTACTATTATCCCTGGGCGCCGCTCCGTTCTCCTGCTATGTCCTCCGGTATCTCCGTTCCCTAAGTTATGGTAGGCGGAGTCTGCCCTAGCGCTGGCCAATCGCATTGCAGAGCTCACAGCCTGGGAGAAAATAACCTCCCAGGCTGTGAGCTCTGCGCTGCGATTGGCCAGCGCTAGGGCAGACTTCGCCTACCATAACTTAGGGACTGGTATCTCCGCCTACTATAACTTAGTGAGCGGAGATACCGGAGGGCATATCAGGAGAACGGAGCGGCGCCCGGGGATAATAGTAAGTGCAGAGAGATCCCCGGGCGCCGCTCCACATGTCTGTATAGTTAGTTCATAGGGTAAGAATCGGTGAAAGGTCCTCTTTAAGCCACCAGGGCCACGAGGAGGACGCTACCCTGGATCAACCAGAGCGAGCCCTCCCGTCTCTCCCCTGCCCAGCGTTGGTATCAGACTGCCGGCGAGCAGGGAAGCACCGCATGTCATGCGGTTCAAGATAAGTGCCACAGCACCCTTCTCCTCACCGGAAGATCCACACCAACTTCTTTCTTCATCTCCCCGACCCACAGGGAGACCTTTCTCTGCCCTGCCCTCTGTAGGGACAGGAAACACTGGTGTATGCTGGCAGGGGGAAGGGGCCTTTTAACCTTTCTCTGTTCCTGCCCCTACAGAGGTCAAGGGTAAATCTCCTTGTGGCCGTCATGGTGATAATATGGAAAGCTGTCCTCCAATGCCAGTTTGAAGCCTCAATAATGCCCTCTGGCAAGAATGGACATGATCTCCCATGACCATGGTGCAAAAGCCTTCCCAGAACAAGGACCAAGCCCATTTTAACCTCCTCGATCATGTATAATGAGATGATATAGCAGCCTGTATGGTGCGTTGAGGAGGCGCGGAGTTCAAGATTTCATTACATTTTTCACATCACTCACTGTGTTAAAATATTTAGACCATAAATGATGCTACTTTTGCTCCAGACACTGTTATTTTGGCCCGGGTTTGACAGACCTGGATGAGGGGTCTGATGGCGGCAAAAGTTATTTTAATTAAAAACTGGGGATCTGCCTCCCTCCCCTCACTAAACGAATGGACCCAGTACTCCCGACAAATTAAAATATATGAGGATATGGAAAAAAAAAAACGGAGAGCAGCACGTGTGACCAATTAGATACAGTTTAATATCATTGTTTCTGATAAAGTTTCTGTGACGACAGCCAATAGGGGGAGGATATAGGTCGTTTTCCATATTAAATTGAAATATATTGTGATATGCACAAGTTATGCAGGATATTGTTATTCTCCGACATGGCATCGATTATTTGCTATAATAGATATCCTGTTTTAGCTATTTTTCTACTGTAATGTGTATACTTTTTATTGTGAATTTTAAAAAGTAAAATAAAATAAATGATGCTACTAGTAAGTTCTAGATAACAAGTCACTCACCTTTAACCCCTCGGCCGCTCTGCGCAGCTCTTTGATAACGGACGACAAGGCCTCTGGGTTGATCCCTTGCTCACACAGCCTTACACAAATCGATAGGGTCTCCATATCCAATCCAGTGTTCAGCAGCCTTGAAATTTCCATGAGAACTGTCCGAAAAGTCCACACGAGATCAGATTATAGATAGACGTATTACTGTTCATGCAGCACAGAAATAAGTTCACAATGTATTTGTGCGCGGGAATTCAGCTCAGCTGTCACTGTCCCCACCCCCCCAAGGGTGGCAGCATATAGTGTGATTGGGGATCTGCACAATCTGGATTACAAGGAAGCACAGATGATGTACATATACAGGCGGGGGCCATACTGCAGGCACCACCACCGATCAGCTGTTTGAAAGGGCTGTGGCACCCGGATGTCCCCCGAGGCCTCTCTACAGTATACAAGGCTCAGTCCTGTACACTGCATTCACCTCAATCCCATTTATTTGAATGGGACTGAGCTGCAGAAACAGAAAGCCATTGTGGGCCATGGACTCAATGTCACAGGCTGAGCGCCATGGCCTCTTTCAACAGCTCAATGGCGGCAATCAGACCCCCACTGATTAAAGGGAACCTGTCACCGGGATTTTGTGTATAGAGCTGAGAACATGGGTTGCTAGATGGCCGCTAGCACATCTGCAATATCCAGTCCCCATAGCTCTGTGTGCTTTTATTGTGTAAAAAATAAAAATAAACGATTTGATACATATGCAAATTAAGCTGAGATGAGTCCTGTATGTGAGAGGAGTCAGGGACAGGACTCATCTCAGGTTAATTTGCATATGTATCAAATCGTTTTTTTTCCACAATAAAAGCACACAGAGCTATGGGGACTGGGTATTACGGATGTGCTAGCGGCCATCTAGCAACCCATGTCCTCAGCTCTATACACAAAATCCCGGCGACGGGTTCCCTTTAAATACTGATGACCTTTCCAGAGGATATGTCATCAACATTTAAAGGGTTTCTCCTTTTAGTTTATATTGATGACCCATCCTAAACACCCGGCACCCCAGCCGATCAGCTGTTCTACAGTAGGAAAGATGCTGGAACTACAGCCCCGTCCATGGTAGTAGTTGCTGGGGCCTATTATTTTAGCACTGGTCCCGTTCATGTCAGTAGATCCAGCGTGGCAGTAGGAAGCTCCACTCACTACACACAATGGTGGGGGCTGATAGAGGAGGGTGTGGGGTACCCCCACCATTCTGATACTGATGGCCGATCCTGAAGAAGGGTCAGCAACATGAAAGCTTCCCAGGTTCTCCGGGACATAATCAGAAATGGCCTATACTTCAGACAGACGTCCACTGTTCCATCCGTCCCACTGCGCTTGAATGAACACGGCAGCTACGTCATCAGTGCAGGGGGGTGCACGTCTTAGACCTCTGTCACACGAGCGAATTATCCGCGCGGGTGCGATGTGTGACGTGAACGCATAGCACCCGCACTGAATCCTGACACCTTCATTTCAATGGGTCTGTGTACATTTTTTTTTCATGCATCAGTTCTGCGTTGTGTGAAAAACGCAGCATGTTCTATATTCTGCGTTTTTCTTACGCAGCCCTGGCCCCATAGAAGTAAATGGGGCTTCAGTGAAAACCGCATCGTAATCCGGGTGCAATGCGTTTTTGACTGATCGTTGCTAGGAGAAACGGGAAAAATGCATCAAAACGCATTGCACCTGCGCAGAAAAAACTAAACGCAATCGCAGACAAAACTGACTGAACTCGCTTGCAAAATGGTGCGAGTTTCACTGAACGCATCCAGGGACAATCCGCCACGCTCGTGTGAAAGAGGCCTTAGGCTTTACTACAACCCGATGAAGGCCGCCATCCTGCACAGTAGTCTAGAGGACCAGATGGCACCAGGTAGCTTGACTTTACACGTGTCATCTACACTCAAATCTCAGGTTTTGACTGGACTTTACTAAAGCTGTCATACTGTCACCCCCATTCTACATCTACTATTATACTAGAAGATAACATCTTCCCATCACAGCAGTAGTAGTAAACTGGTAGTGGGTTACCCATCTATACAGCAGTTTTAGCTCTCGGTGCTGACTACTATAGGAGGAGATTTTGTATTTTCAAGGGTATAGTACCGCGTTCTGTAATGTCTGGAGAGGCATGATAATATGGCCCAGAATCTGAGAGGAGACAGACTTCAGCCAGTTGTTGGACGTTCTATGCCAGGCGTAGGTAACCTCCAGCTGCTGTGCAACTACAACTCCCAGCATGCTCTGCTCTTATCACAACTGACATGGAGCACGCTGGGAATTGTAGTTTCACAACAGCTGGAGTGCGGCAGGTTACCGATCCCTGCTCTATGCTCCGGTGACCTCTCCTATGCCACCAGATCACAATGCCCAGGACATAGCACCAAGCCATCAGAGGCCATCATCGGCATCTTCTCTCTGCTGCAGCTAATAGAGGAGGGCTCACCTGGCAGCAACCCTACATGTGATCCCAGCAGCAGCTGATCAGCTTCAGAGGAGGAATACTAATAAAAAAGGACCATCCCTTTAAATCGTCGTCCGCTGAGTACATTAGAGGCAGAATATGGATCCCACCTAATAATAAAGATCCACTCACCATCCATGGTCTCCCTCATAGCGCTGACACTGGCAGGAGCGCACGCCATGGTTGCAGCCGGATGTGCGCTCAGAGCCGTGACTCACGTACAGACGTTGGGGTCTGCCTGGAGAATGCGACCGAGCTTCAGTTAAGGGACCGCCCACAGGGGGCGGGGCTAAGGCACGACGGCAGACATTCTCTCAGAGAACTTCCCAGGGAGGAGGAACCGTGCTCAGCTATAGAGTTCCTATGGTGACAGGGGGCGGGATTACATTCGAATTTGTTCGGCGGAACTCCGCTCACTGGTCAACGCTATTACACTAAAGACCCCTCCCCTTCCGTGTACTGTGATTGGACGATACTTCGAGTTGGTGATTTTGATTGGTTGGAAGGAAGGAACGGCAGTAGAGAGTGTGCACAGGAGCTTGTGTGGAGCGGTGGCGGGGTCTGAAGCGGGAGGGACGAGGAAGCGCTGCTGGAAGCTCGTCCTGGACGGTGTGTTACAGGGAAACCTGCTGTGCTGCGACTTGTAGTCCCGCAATACTTTGTTATGTATGGTTTCCCACAGAGTGTAATATAAAGTGTGCAGGATGTTACATGACACATATATGATACAGAGGGGTGCAGCCCCAGGTGGGGACCAGCTGCTTTTACACCTAATGGAATGGGGCGTCCGTTGTGGGAAGAGTATTGCTTACCAGTCATGTGATGAGGGATGAGCTCGCAGTTTCTTTTGTAGGTTTACCTTACTGCTTGTTATATAGTTCCTCAATGTCTTTCTATTGTAGGTTTACATTACTGCTCGTTATATCGGTCTCCATTGTAGGTTTACATTACTGCTCGTTATATCGGTCTCCATTGTAGGTTTACATTACTGCTCGTTATATCTCTCCTCTCCGTTTTCCTTTGTAGGTTTACGTTACTGCTCATTATATCGCTCCTCTCCTCTGAAATGGGTGATGTCCACGCCCAGTTGACCCCAGAGACTCCAGGCCGTGTCCAGATCCTCAATCCTTTTGAGAGTCCGAATGACTATTGCAGTTTACATGAACCATTTGTTTCCAGCCCAACAGTCTTCAAGCCAACAAAGTCTTCCGCAGTAAGCCCTATGTACTGTAGATATAAGCTGCCTGGAAGCCCTGCCATCATACATATATGATGGATTTCACCAGGAGCAGCCGGCTGTCGTATGGGGGTGTCTTGTTAGGCTACTTTCACACTTGCGGCAGAGGTTTCCAGCAGGTAGTTCCGTCGCCAGAACTGCCTGCCGGATCCGGCAATCCGGGTGTAAACGGATGGCATTTGTCAGACAGATCCGGATGCGGATCCGTCTGACAAATTCATTGATATACCGGATCCGTCTTTCCGGTGTCATCCGGAAAAACGGAATATATATATATATATATAACAAAAAGAAATTCCGCAGCACTATATATATATATATATATATATATATATATATATATATATATATATATATATAATGACTGCACTCCGAGATAGTGATGAAATAGAAGATTTTAATCACCCATAATATGGCAAACTTGCGACGTTTCGCTCACAAGAGCCTTCCTCAAGCCGCTTGAGAAAGGCTCTTGTGAGCCGAAATGTCGCAAGTTTGCTATATTATGGGTCATTTAAAATCTTCTATTTCATCACTATCTCGGAGTGCAGTCCTAATATATAATTTTTGCATTTTTAAAGGTCTGCGCATGTGCAGACCGGAAAGCCTCCGGAGAGAAAACTGCAGCATGCCGCAGTATTTTCTCCGGCCAAAAAACGTAAGAGGGACTGAGCTGATGCATCCTGAATGGAATGCTCTCCATTTAGAATGCATTAGGATAAAACTGATCAGTTTTTTACCGGTATTGAGCTCCTGTGACGGAACTCAAAAAAACGCTAGTGTGAAAGTACCCTTAGCTGAGTGTTTAGCCAACCGCTTAAATGTGCTTTCTTCCTGTGAAGGGAAGCATGCTTGCCCCCTCCCCGCTTGCTTCTGACTCTTTCAGTCCACCGCTGTATTCACAGATGGGGGTCACTTGTGGGGCTGTAGGGAATCACTGGCCACAGTAGTGACTTGTACCACAAGCAGCAGATGACCCAGTGGCGTGCCTCTTGGGGGACACTTCACCATTGTGGACATTGGTTGCCACAGCTCACATGACCACTGTCCTTTTCCGAAAGCTCGTAAGTGAAGCGGACTGAAGAAGCCAGAACCGAGCATAGGGGGGGGGGGGAACAGGTAAGTATTTTTTCCTCTATCCATGCTTCGCTCCACAAAATTTGTAAAAAAAAAACAAAAAACATTCAGGAGCCGTTCACACTGTAAATTTGGCCTTTCGGATTTTTTACGTGGATTCTGTCGGCGGCTGCTTGGTATCTCCCTCCCATTGTTTACAACGGGAGGCAGTGCTGTCGTCCTCTTGGCCAGCAGTTTAAAGCCGCGATCACACTGAGAAGGGATATGTCCCTTCTTGGCGCGGCATCTGGACAGACGTCTGCTCTCGTTTTAGCTTATTCATTGGGGCTAAACTGCGGTCCTCCGCGTTCAAAGTGGAAAGAGATGAAATACGTGGCGGGTTTTGACAGCGTCCAGATTCCTCCATGTGAACATAAAGGATTTTCTCGCTCATATCATTGGGGGACACAGGACCGTGGGTATAGCTTGCTGCTGCCACTAGGAGGCGACACTAGGCTGAAAGCTGTTAGCTCCTCCCCTGCAGGCTATACCCCCTCCAGCCTGGAGAGAGCATATCAGTTTTTAGCTTAGTGTCGTAGGAGGCAGACCTCCCTGCTTTGCAGGGTGGCGTTTTTAATTTTTCTTCTGATTTTATTTTTTTTATCTTTAATTCACAGACTACTGGAAGGGGGCACAGGGTCGCCTGCGTCCCTGTATCCCCAGGAGGCTGGCCGGTGTATCTAAGTCACCGCCTTGCCTCCCCCAAGAAGGCAAAGTGGACCAGGGCAGCCTCGCTCCCCTGCTTCCCCCCAGCAAGAGGGCCACCCTCTCTTCAGCCCTTCTCTGCCCGGACCCCTGTCGCATGGTGCCAGCGGTCATAGGGTGGCCCTGCTGGTGTTGCATCATAGGGTGAAGAACACAGATGAAGACAGGTAAGTAATCTGCTTCATCCCCCTAGCTGCAGGAGAACTCCTCCATCTTCCACCCCGGTCCGTCCGTCAGCCCGATCTCTGGCCTCACTGCTCTCGCCGCACGGCCGCTCTGCGGCATATCAGGTCTATTTATTAGAGGCGGCGGCATAGCACACATTACCTTTTAGCCGCAGCGGTTCCAGTACCGCTGTGGTCAGGGCCGGACATGGGGATCATAGGCGTTCTGACCTCACTTCAGCATAGGCTGCCGTTCCCGGGCTGGAAGGGGGCGTGGCTTGCCGGTCCAGGGCTGGAAGGGGGCGTGGCTTGTCGGGCCCGGGCTGGAAGGGGGCGTGGCTTGCCGGTCCAGGACTGGAAGGGGGCGTGGCTTGTCGGGTCCGGACTGGAAGGGGGCGTGGCTTGCCGGTCCGGGCTGGAAGGGGGCGTGGTTTATTCTCCCGCCCTGATTCAGCTTCCTGATTCTTCCTCTGCACTGCGTGGGTAGGATACAGGACCTGGGACCTCCATACTGGTAGGCAATCAATACCCCCATCCAGCAGGAGATTTGACCATGTCTGACCCGGCCACTGACCCCCACCAGGCACCCTGTAGGACCACTTACTATGCCTGCTCCTTATGTTCGGAGAAATTCCCTCGTGGTCAGTCACTATCACTGTGCTCTGCATGTCAGAAACCTGCACAGAGCCATCCCCCTAGGGCACAACAGCCCACAGAAGCCCTGGAGCGGCCTGTCCAGGGGGAACCAGACTGGGCAAGGTCCCTGTCACGGGCAGTGGAAGACCTCTCAAAAATCTCCCATTCCACCCTTTCATTGCTGGGTCGTTTGGTAGAGAAATCACCACCGGCGCAACCCGCACAGTCGCATAGCGCACAAACCAGAGGTAGACTTCCTAGTAAGCGCCCCAGAGCAGGCACCCATTCCTCCTCTGACGCCTCAGCATCCCCCCCTGCTCCTGGATCCCATTCACAGGCGTCCTCCCTTTTAGGCGACGCACTGTCAGAAGGAGAGCTTGGGGATTCGGATGCAGATATGGATCCGGAGCACTCTTCTCAGATTGCATCCATGGTGGATAGCCTGATATCGGCAATAAGGGACACCTTCCAGGTTCAGGAGGACCTTCCCTCCACTAGCCAACAAGGGGTGTCATTTCTGCGTACAAAGCAGAACCCCAAATCGTTTCCATTACACGACGATTTTTCTATCGTTGTCACGAAGGCTTGGGACCAGCCAGGTTTGCGTTTCATTATTCTGAAACGCCTAGACCTACTCTACCCTTTTCCACGCGAGTCCGTGGACAAATGGTCCTCCCCACCGAAGGTGGACCCACCGGTTGCTCGCTTGGCAAAATTCACTACCATCCCGGTGGCGGATGGCTCGTCCCTCCAGGATCCAGTGGACCGCCGCATAGAGTCACTCTCTAAGTCGATCTTTACGGCGAGCGGTTCGGCATTGCGGCCGATTTTCGCCTCTGCCTGGGTAGCCAAAGCAGTTTCGGAGTGGTCCCTCCATTTGAACCAGGACATAGCGTCCGACCTCCCTCCCGCTGAACTTCAATCGTCAGCGCTCCAAATTTCTCAGGCAGGGAAATATCTCTGTGAAGCGGCTCTGGATGCTGGGACTATGATCGCCCGTTCCTCAGCTCTCGCCACTTCCATCCGCCGGGAGTTGTGGCTCAAGGCCTGGAAAGCTGATTCCTCATCTAAGCGCTCCCTGTTGAGGCTTCCGTTCTCGGGGTCTCGGCTATTTGGGTCCAAATTAGATGAGATTATTTCGGAGGCTACGGGTGGAAAAAGCACCCATCTGCCCCAACCCAGGGCAAAGCGGCCTTTTCAGTCCAGAACTTCATCTTCTCGCTTTCAGTCCTTTCGCTGCTTTTCGGGCACCCGTTCAGCACCCACCTCAGCGGCGGGGCCGCTCAATCAGGATCGGCGGAAAGAACCGTCCTTTAAGCCCCAGCAGGCCTGGCGTCCGCGGCCTCAGCAGCCTCGCACAGCCCCAGGTAAGCAGCCTTCAGCATGAAGGTTTGTCCCCACCCTCACAGGTGGGGGGGCGTCTTCTCCTGTTTCAGGAGATTTGGCACGCCCATATTCCGGACGCATGGGCGCTCGAGGTTGTCTCCTCGGGCTACAAAATAGAGTTCAGGTCTCTTCCCCCCAACCGCTTCTTCCTCTCCCAGCCCTCCAGGGATCCCATCCGGGCCGCGGCTCTTTTGCAAGCAGTCCAGTCACTTCTCTCACGGGGGGTGATTTCCCCTGTTCCCTTGGAGGAGCGGTTTACAGGTTTTTATTCCAACCTGTTTGTGGTCCCCAAAAAGGAGGGCGATGTGAGGCCAGTGCTGGACCTAAAACTGTTGAACCGTTATCTGCGAGTTCAAAGGTTCAGGATGGAGTCCCTTCGTTCCGTGGTTGCTTCACTGGTGAAAGGGGAGCACATGGTGTCCTTAGACATCCAGGATGCATATCTCCACATCCCCATCGCCACAGCCCACCAACGGTTCCTTCGATTTGCCATCCAGGCAGCTCATTACCAGTTCGTCGCTCTGCCGTTCGGTCTGGCGATGGCTCCGCGAGTATTTACAAAAGTTCTTGCCCCTCTTCTGGGGATTCTGCGGTCCAGAGGCATTACTCTTCTCCCGTATCTGGACGACATCTTAATCAAGGCACCTACAGCGGCTCAATGCGAAGAGTCTTCAGATTACGATGAGCACCCTCACTCGCTTCGGGTGGATTATCAACCTGAGGAAGTCATGCCTGTCTCCCACCACTCAGATCAGATTCTTGGGCATGACACTGGACTCCGAGGCTGCCGTGGTGCGTCTACCACTGGACAAGAGATCGGACATTCAGAGGACGGTGCGTCTGCTCATTCAGCGCCGCAGGGTGTCGATTCGCAGCTGCATGCGAGTACTGGGCCTGATAATGGCCTCCTTCGAGGCGATTCCATTCGCCCAGTTCCACACCAGGGATTTTCAGAGGCTCATTTTGTCCTCCTGGGACAAGTCCCGGGATTCTCTGGACCTCAGGATCTCTCTGTCCCACCCAGTGCGCGCGGCTCTGGGCTGGTGGATGGTACCGGACCACATGTCCTCGGGGAAGTCCTTCCTTCCAGTGTCATGGACGGTGGTCACGACCGACGCCAGCCTCAGCGGCTGGGGAGGGGTCTTCGGTACCCGGACAGCCCAAGGCGTTTGGTCTCCGTCGGAGTCCAAACTACCTATCAATATACTGGAGCTCCGGGCCATCTACCTCTCCCTCTGCCATTGGACCCCCTACTTGCAGGGCCGTCCGGTCAGGATACAGTCGGACAACGCTACAGCGGTTGCCTATATCAACCACCAAGGGGGGACTCGCAGCGGGACGGTGATGAACGAGGCCGCAAGGATTCTGCAGTGGGCGGAAGCCCATGTTCCGGTGATCTCGGCTATATTCATCCCGGGTGTGGACAATTGGACAGCGGACTTCCTCAGCCGAACGACGGTGGACTCGGGGGAGTGGTCTCTCCATCCGGAGGTGTTCGAGGACCTTTGTCTCCGGTGGGGACGCCCAGAAGTGGATCTGATGGCGTCCAGGCTAAATCACAAACTCCCGTGCTTTCTGTCTCGCGCAAGAGATCCGATGGCGTACGACGTGGACGCCCTCGTGGCTCCGTGGGACAACTTTACGTTTCTGTACGTGTTCCCTCCGTTACCGCTCCTACCTCGGATCCTACGCAGAATCAGGATGGAGGGCATTCAGACGCTTCTGATCGCCCCAGACTGGCCTCGTCGAGCTTGGTACTCAGAGCTCATTCTTCTTTTGGGAGACGTGCCGTGGCCCCTTCCACTCAGGCCCGACCTGCTTTCACAGGGCCCAGTCTTCCACCAGGGTTTAAATACGCTACGTTTAACGGCGTGGCTATTGAAACCTTCCTGTTAAAGCAAAGAGGTTTCTCCGATGCAGTTGTTCGCACGATGATTAGGGCTAGGAAGCCCTCCTCCGCCAAGATCTATTATCGGACGTGGAAATCTTTCCTCAAATTCTGTGAGGACAGGGATCTTCCTCCCAGGCAGTTTTCCCTCCCTACGGTGCTGGCTTTCCTTCAGGCGGGTTTAGAGCTGGGACTAGCTTTGAGTTCGCTGAAAGGTCAGGTTTCTGCTCTTTCCATTTTTTTCCAGCGTACACTGGCGGTGTTGGGTCCGGTCAAGACTTTCATACAGGGAGTGGCTCACACCGCAGTCCCTTATCGGCCACCGTTGCATTCCTGGGACCTGAATCTGGTGCTGGTAGCACTCCAGTCTGAGCCATTTGAACCTCTGCGATCAGTCTCCCTTCGCATGCTTTCATGGAAGGTTGCGTTTCTGGTTGCAATTACCTCCATCCGGCGGGTGTCGGAACTGGCGGCTCTCTCGTCCAAAGAGCCCTTCTTAGTGTTTCATCAAGACAAGGTAGTACTCCGGACAGTGCCGTCCTTCCTGCCGAAGGTGGTGTCAGCGTTTCATGTTAATGAGGACATTGTTCTGCCCTCTTTTTGCCCTGAGCCTTCTCATCCTAGGGAGGTGGCTCTCCACCGTCTGGATGTGGTACGGGCCTTGCGGATCTACCTGGCAGTGGTGGCCCCTTTTAGACGTACGGACTCCCTGTTCGTAATCTCGGAAGGTCCTCGTAAAGGTTTGGCAGCCTCGAAGGTGACGATTGCTTGGTGGATTAGATCGGCCATTGCAGAGGCCTACCGCTCTAAGGGCAAGGTTCCTCCTCCCGGTATCACGGCTCACTCTACCAGGGCGGTCGGGGCTTCTTGGGCTCACCTTCACCACGCTTCGGCGTCTCAATTGTGTAAGGCAGCGACTTGGTCCTCTTTACACACCTTCACGAAATTTTACCGAGTGCATTCTTTCGCCTCGGCGGATGCTGCTCTTGGCCGCAGAGTTTTGCAGGCCGCAGTGTAGTGTCTTACCGGAGGGAGTTGGTTTTGTTCTGGGCCAGTGGTTGTTTCCCGCCCCGGGGACTGCTTTAGGACGTCCCACGGTCCTGTGTTCCCCAATGATATGAGCGAGAAAACGAGATTTTTGTGAACTCACCTGTAAAATCTCTTTCTCGCTTTATTCATTGGGGGACACAGCACCCACCCATTTTTTCTTTTATTATGAGGCCAGTGGGTCCGAGTTGCCGTTTGGGGCTGGTGTCCGGTTTGTTTTTTTTGTTGGGCAGTGGTCCTTACTGGTTGTGTTTTTGTTTCGGTACTGTTTCTCCTACTGCTGAAGCACAAACTGATAGCTCCTCCCCTGCAGGCTATACCCCCTCCAGCCTGGAGAGAGCATAACAGCTTTCAGCCTAGTGTCGCCTCCTAGTGGCAGCAGCAAGCTATACCCACGGTCCTGTGTCCCTCAATGAATAAAGCGAGAAAGAGATTTTACAGGTGAGTTCACAAAAATCTCGTTTTTCCAGGACTTCCATGTTGATACACCACCATTCAACCGCTAGCAGAAGCAGGCACCTCCAGAAGAGTACAGAACTGGAGGCAATGGCTGTGTACCCTGTATAGCGCCTGTGCCTTTACTGTAACTCTGTTCCCACTCATTGAACTGGAGGAGAGGAAAGAACGTTAAACGCCTGGCATTTTTCATTTGGGATAGGCTCTTCTTACACTGGCATCATCATTCTGTACAATAATTTCCTGAAACTCACAGCGATATGCTGGTATCACCAGGGGAGGTTGTGGCTAGCCTTACATTTGGATGAATGACCACCTGAGTAATACAACAGGTCCCCACTCATTCCTTGCCTCTGACATCCATATGCCCTAGTAAATCATAGGGAAGGGGTTGACCTCATTGGGGTAAAATGTCTGTTTTTATTTTCCAGACTCCACGACAGTTTAAATGGTCCATCGATCAGCTTGCTGCAATAAACCCAGTTGATATTGACCCAGAGGACGTTCATCGCCAAGCTTTGTATTTAAGCCATGCCAAGTAAGTTGCGTTTCATCATCTGGTTTGTAGATGCAAACTGTAAAATGCCATCAGAGCTGCTCACTGACAGATCAGTTTGCTATTCCAAAGCATTTCCTAGAACTTGGGGATAGCTTCATTTATAGTATGGCAATGTTCCAATGATCAGGCCCATGAAGGGCATGCTTTATTGGACTCTTGACCCCTTTTTAGGAAGCGCATCCATTAAATGTTCTTTCTAAATTGCTGTTGGAGTCTCCATTCAAATTACTGGCACATTTAAAAGAAAGTGCCTCTCTTGCCAACCAAGCATGTTGCGCCCCGAAGGCATTCAATTGTGTTTGCCGCACCCTTCAAACCAGTGCACCAAATGGGAGTTAGGTGGCATTTTGGATTTTAGTAGCATAATATCCAGAATAAGTGTGTGTACAATAGATTAGATGCCACCACTGCACTGACTGTATCTCGTACACCTCGTCTGGTCATAACCTCAAGACAATATTGTGTGTCAGTTTTTGACCGTGTGCCAGCCATGTCTGTGCTCTGGACCCTAAATTGCGGTCCTCAATGCACTGACTGTGTGCCTGCCATTTACGGAAGCATCCAATGGTCCGCACAAAAGTAGTTCTTGCGCTACTTCTTTGCGGTGCAGAGACACGAGTAGAAAACCCGTGCCCTTATTTTGTGGACCTGCTGGTTTCGGGGCGGTACACGGTCGTGTGCGTGAGGCCTTTAGAGTGCCATAAATTATCACGGTCACATAGTTGTGGCTATAATGCTTCCCTTAACATGTCCAACAACACGCTTGCCTCACAGCTCATCAGTTTTCTCACAGCGTTCTTTGCTTCAGTACAGTGAGCTGCCAGTCATCCATGTGCGGATCCCTACAGCTCTCGGCGAGATCTGGCTACTTCTAGGAGAGTAGCAGGAATCCCAGACTGTCGCAGTTGGTAGACAAGGTTTATGAATCAGAAGCCATATGGTCATTTTATGATCACGTCCTATAAAACCCCTGAAATCTAGGTGTATGATGCTTCTTTTATCCTGCGTGCCGTGTGGTAAACCCGCAGAACTTGACAAGCCTGTAATGGTTTCAATAGGCATGTACCCTTCAGACTTTGTTTTTTTTCCCCTCATTAGGCTAGATAAAGAAATAGAAGAGAGAAGACAAAAGGCCATTGAAGAGGTAACTAACTGAAATGTGCATTTTGATGGATCAGTGACTCCTGACGTCAGGAATTTGTTATATGGCTGACATTGCTTTTAGTAATTATTTTCTTCTATGGCCTCAGTTTTTCACAAAAAGGACAATTGTTCCATCACCCTGGACCCAACACGAAGGGAAGCAAGATGCTCAGTTTCATTCCACAAAATGTAAGTGATCACAGGTCCCTGGTTGATCGTTGTTGCACGTACCACAAAATTAGGCCAGTAGAGCTATGATTGGCAAAAATGGGAATTGCCCCTCTCCTGACATGTCTGTTTTAGTAGCCACTTGCATTGCCCTTGTAATAACAATTCTGGAGCATCTATCTATGGGTCTCTTGGTGGGCCCGCCCTTGGTGCACTTAAGGGGCATTCCGGTGCAAGGAAAAAGTTGTCCCAAGGGCTGCACATGCTGCCAGTTCAACGTTGCCAGGGTCCCCGCTGCACCCTGCTTCCTTCTCTTGTCTCAACAGGGCCAAACATGCCCCTTTGCCCGTCCCAAGCAGTTATTGGTGAGCGGCTTCACAGCTATTTGCTGCTGTGTTGGGGCAGGAGTAGGAAGTGGAGCACGTCTTTGGGGTCTCTGAGCTTTGGGAAAGTTCTGCCCATATAGATTCAAATAGCTTTTCTCCAGAGTGAATCCCTGTGCCTGGTTTAACTGAATTCTCCAAGGACAGACTCCTCTTAATGATTTTTATTTTTTTGTCATGAAATCTGATATGTTTTGCAGGTGCTGATCTTATGAATGAATCGCCTCTTGCAAGAGAGCAAGCTGTAGTCCCTGGAAAGAACACAGGTAATGACATGTATCAAAGCAGACCATCTCTTCTTTTATCTAGGAGTATGCAAAATGGGCAGGACTGTATAAAAGCTTTTCAGATAACTGTATAAGCATAGCTGACTACCAAAGCTCCTGCGTGGCCCAGCAAATTTACTATATATTAGTCCAGAAACTTCTGTAAATTCTAGATGAAATTTACGCTAGTTCCTAGCTATCTGGTGCATGAATAGTCGAGATGTGCCTAATTCATTAAAAGGCATGTATCTTAATAGATTAACTGCATTTACTCCAGTGCCCTGGGGCTCAAGACTGACATAGGTCTTCCCCCATAGTACATTTAAACATTTTTCCTGCATCTCATTCTGCTTTTTTTTTCTTTTTCTTCTTTAACTGTAGTTGCCTGCCAAACACTATTATCTTTACCAATTGACTTCAGTATTGAAAAGGTTCTAGGTAAGTAAATTGTAAATGATCTGTGTGCTTAAAGGGGTTGTCTCACTTCAGCAAATGGCATTTATCATGTAGAGAAAGTTACTAATGTATTGTGATTGTCCATATTGTTTCATTTGGTGGCTGGATTTATTTTTCCATCACATTATACACTGCTCGTATCTAGGGGTTACAACCACCCTGTAATCCAACTGTGGTGGCCGTGCTTGCATCCTATAGGAAAAAGCACTCTCCTGTCTGGGAGCTCACATAGGCACGCTTGTCCAGCAGCTCCCATCCTGGCCACCTTGTATCTGCACTGCAGCAATGGCTATAACAGCTGGGAACGGGCAGTATATAATGCTATGGAAAAACAAATTAATAACAAAGGAGGCAATATGGACAATCACAATACATTAGTAAGTGCCTTGTATTAACTTTCTCTACGTGGTGAATGCCATTTGTTGATGTGAGACAACCCCTTAAAATGGGGTCTGAGAATCCTCTGTAAAGCTACTTCCACATCTGTGGTTGGAATTCCAGTATTCTGTTCCAACTGCAGATGTGGACACAGCCTAAAGGCTGTATTAAAGTGTCTGGCAATTGACCAGTCTATTATTAACGAACGTTTGCAGAAGCGCTCGTTAGCCATGATCTGGCTGCCCAATACTGCCGCCGCAGGCTTAAAAATCATGGTTTGCCAGCGGCAGATCGTGCTGTGTAATCACGATCTGCTGCCGGCAAACAACTTGACAGCCTGGGGATGAGTGAATACATTAGGGGTCACTTCTCCCTATACTGTAGAGGAGATCGCTGCATGTAATAGCAGTGGTCTCCTCCGCTAATGAGCAGGCGATTGCCGGGAAGGAATGCCTCCCTCCCTTCCGACAATCGCTTGCTATATCGTGCAATGTAATACAGGCATAAGCCAATCATGTTATCATGCCCATGGCATTTATCTTCTACTTGTGTGACGTCCTGTACAATGAAATGTGGTTGTGTCCCCTCCCTTTAGTATGGGACATAACACTTCCCATGTGTTTCATATGCTCAACAGCAGATAATCCAGTGTCCAGTAAGTAGAACAGCTGAGCAATGTGTTGGTAGCAAGACTGTGCTGTTTAAGACAGTGACTAATTATATAGCACTATTTTACAAAGGTGCCATGTGGTACCATATAGCATAATGAACATAAAAAATAATTCTGAGCTACGGTGGCATCATCTGATGATATTAAGACAGATTTAGGTATTTTTCTGTATTATGTCCCATACTCAAATGATGCAGTGAGTACAGGACAGTAGTCCCTTGGTTAGGCTGAAACTCACAGCATCTTACATCACTACGATGCTATGAGCTCAGGTTGGATGAGCAGCGGTTGGACTTAGAAATGAGGCCATATCACAGACTGTATTTCCTGGAGTGCTCATGGCTATGCGAAAGGAGACCGAAGGTTAATAGAGCCAGATTAAGGCCTCGTTCATGTGGCCGAGAGCGGTCTGTGGTAACCCGGCTGGGATTCCTGCTGGCAGCAGGAGCGCACGGCGTCATTGGTTGCTATGACGCTGCGCGCTTCATGCCGCCGCTACTGTACAGTAATACACTCGTATGATCTATACGAGTGTATTACTGTACAGTAGCGGCGACATGAAGCGCGCTGCGTCATAGCAACCAATGACGCTGTGCGCTCCTGCTGTCAGCAGGAATCCCAGCCGGGTTACCACGAACCACTCTCGGCCACAGAACACGGCCGTGTGCATGAGGCCTAAGATAAGACGGAGAATTCTTAACCTCCAGATTGGCAGCTACTGCACAATGTACTACTTTATCATGGAATTAATACTGATCCATTGTCATTTTTCTGATTCCTTTTTGGATGCATGAATGTGAGGGGTCTATAAACTGCATTTAATTTTGTTTAAAGGTGAATATTTTCGGCCAGAAGAAAATGCAGATCAGTCGCAGGAAAGCTTGAGCTCCTCATCTCTTCGTAGAAAATTATTCTTGGATGGACAGTGCAATGGATCAGGGTGTTCCTCTCCAAGTTCTCCTCCACTAGGATCCTATGAAGCCCCACCGGCCTCTCTGGGTGTTCTTTGCTCGCTTGATCTTTCCCCTGTCCGTTGTCGAAGTCCTATGCAGACACCCAGCTCGGTAATTATGTGTTTTATAGCAATTTTAGAATGATGCATTTATACCACATCTTTATGAAAGGGTAAATGTTAGCAGGCCCCTAACTATACTATTTAGACAGAAATTCCTGGCTTGTGGTGGCATGTCTCTAGGTTATGCTTAATACCTGGTTGCTGCACATATGAGAAGGGATTGTCTGGGAGAGCGGTTTGTAATGCCCTCTGTGTAGTAGGGGAGCTTCGAACCTGTCCCATTTTGGCCTCCTGCTCATGTGGAAAAACTGCAGCATAATACAGCACCAGCAAAGAGAATGAGATTTGCCAAATTTAATGTATACTTCGTGTATTTTTTCCATGCAGAATTCCAAAAAAAAAAAAAAAGTTTTTAATTTTTTTTAAAATTATTATTTGCATCAAAATGCACAACTAACATATACAGAGTTTGGTGCGAAAACACAGACAAAAGCATGAAATTCCACTAGGAAAATTAGTTTGTAAGCCCGCACCCGTATGCAGGTAGCCTTAAACGAATTGCCAAGTTTGCTATAATTATGAACCATGCTCAGTATAGATCAATCAATATCAGATCTGCTGGTGCCCAACTTTCGTCACCCCGTCGATCAGCTGTTTGAAGAGAATCCATTCGTACGGGGCTGCCTTCTCCTGTTTACCCGCGCGCTGTCGATATCGCAGCCCTGAGCAGAAGTATTTGCAGCATCTCTGTCCCCATTCACTGCATTCTGATCGGTGGGGGTGCCTAGAGTCGGCAGCCCGCTCATCTGATATTGATGACCTATCTTGAGGAGAGGTAATCTTAATCAATATAAGAAGCTAGCCAACCCCCTTAAAGGGGTATACCCATCTCAGACTTTTACAGCATGCCCTAGTAATATGCCTTAAATGTCAGGTGTGGGTCCCACCTCTGGGACCTGCTCCTGTCTCCAGAATGGGCCCCTCAAAGTGAAGGAGAGGTCAGGCGTGGCCATCCTCCTTTGATCACTTAGGGAGTTCCAAAAATAGCCGAGCTAGCTTGTCCGGCAGTCCCATAGCAGCGAATGGAGAGATGGTCATGCATGCATAGTGCACTTTTCTTCACTTTGGGGGGACCATTATGGAAACAAGAGGAGGTCTCAGAGGTGGGATTCACACCTGACATTGATGACTTATCCTAGCAATATTCCTTCGTAGTCTGAAATGGACAAAACCCCTATAAATTGAGTTGTTTTGTGTTAATAGTTGCGACTGGCTGAGCCTTGAAGTTTAGTTCTCATAGCAGTGAAGGGGCCTTACTAACTCCATTCATGAAGTGTTGGGCATAGGCTGTGTTGGACTACTTTCACATCTGCGTTGTGCTGTCCGGTTTTGAGATCCAGCATAGGCTTTCAAAACCGCAGCACAACGCTTCAGTTTTGTCCCCATTCATTCTCAGCTGGGACAAAACTGAACGAACTGGAACGGAGTGCACCAGCATGCATTCCATTCCGGTTTGTTGTGTTCCCACGCCGGACGCAAAATCTCTGCAAGCAGCATTTCTGTGTGCGGCATGGGAAACTGAACATGCCGGATCCGGTTTCTTCATTTTCGATATAATACAACTGTATCCATTCTGAACGGATGCAGCCGGTTGTATTATTAGAATGGAAGCGTTTTCCTGTGGTACCTTTGAGACCCCCTGCTGGATCTGAAGACCGCGGATATGAAAGTAGCCTTAGCATAGTTCACATAGAGAACCTCAGTGAAGACTTCTTTATAACCCTATGTATTTGTTCAATGTAATCACTTCTACTTCCTATTTCTGCTTAACAACAGGGTCAGTTCTCTTCAAGCCCAATCCAGGGTGGACGAAGAGCATATAGCCTGGGCAGTATAGAAAGTCCTACATTCTTCGAAAAGTCACCTATGAGAGATATGTCACCAGCATTCTCCCCCATCTCCTCTGTACTGGGAAAAACTCCAATGGCCGGTAAGGTAGTGGCTTGCATATACTAATGAGTTTTGCAAATTCAGGAGCATTTGCTAGAAATAGATGTTAATGGGATTTTCAGTTGATGTTTTCTCCATCTAATTTTCATAGACATAACTTTTGTGATTGTTACTTTAGCACTTTATAGTAAGGCTCGGTGATGATTGTGTACATCTGACGGATTTCCCGATGTTCACCACCAACAGAAGTCCCTGAAATGCCACTCTAAGGCTGGGTTCACACCTGAGCATATTCGATAGGCGCTTTTTGCAGGCATTTTTATCTGGCGTTTTTGAGGCGTATTTTGGGGCGTATTTTTGTTTGTGTGATTGAACACAGAGGCATCCAATGAATCTATGGGCGGGAACGCGCGACAATACGCCCTAAAGAAGCTCCTGTACTTCTTGGGGCGTAGGGCGTTTTACAGCGCGTTCGTACGTGCTGTAAAACGCTCAGGTGAGAACCATGCCCATAGGGAAACATTGGTTTTTGCCTGTTGAGCGCTTTACAGCGCGTAGGAACGCGCTGTAAAACACTCAGGTGTGAACCTAGCCTAAGCCTTCAGACTTGTGTTGCTTATGAGGTCCTATTGTAAACAAAGATTTATTTATTTCTATTTTTTTTTTAACGCCAAATTGACCATTGTTTTGGCTTCCAACATGTAAATTAAGTCCTAGTGATACTTGTATATGCCGAGTGTTTTTTTTTTTTTATGTTTTTTTTTTTCCCAGTGTGTAGGCTAAACATAAGGCCGAGATGCAATGTACATTTGAGCTTTGCGCTAGACAATTGTAAGGTAGTGTTTCATCATCTCTGACTTAGGGCTCATTTAGACGGCCGTATGCTGTCCACAAAAATGCGGATCCTTTTTTTTTGCGGACAGTTCAGCATGTCCGCAAAAAAAACTATTTGCATTCGTTATTTTGCTGATCCATAGACTTCAATAGGGCCATGTCCTGATTTTCACTGACAAGTATAGGACATGTTTCATTTTTTTTTCTGAGCCGTGCAATGGAAGAAAATGGCCCCTATAGAAGTGAATGGGACAGCATCTAATCCGCAAAAAAATGGATCCGCACTTTTGCAGACGGCATACCCTCAGACAGAAGAATTTAGTACTGATTAGCACTCCTCAAGAAACAATTTATTTTTTTCATTACATGTTTTCACAAAACTTTTGATATATCACAAAGACATATCAAAAGTTTACATCGGTAGGGGTCTTAGCGCTGAGACCCCCACCAATCCTTAGAACCAGGGGAGAGAAGCACGGTCTGCTCCCTGTACGATACGCATTTCTTCGAAGTCTATGGGCCTATCTCGATTCCATCCTCTGCAGCGAGGAGTTAGAGCGCCATATGCACGACCTTCTCCCCTAGTTCTAGGGATCAGTGGGGGTCTCTGCACTAACACCCCCACCAAACCTAATTTTTGATGTCTCTGAAATATCAAACATTTTGTGAGAAGTTAGTGAAGCCAAGTGTACCTGTTCAACATTTCCAACCCAAAATCCTAATACGTTTGCGTGTAGTAATGTTTCCGCTAGAGTAACACACGTTATCCCGTGTAAGCTGGCATCCTCAGACGCAAGTCCTGTGTCCGCTGCACCACTTGCTCCATCTTGTTCTGCGCAGAATTGTTTCCCTACTTTGTGAGTGGAGCTGCAGGGTCTAAGTGTTTGCTGTCCAGCTTCTGACTTCACGAGTTCTTCTTGGGTTCATGTATCCGAACAGACTTTCAGAGATGGTGCTGCCGCCTCCTGCTGTTTTCTTTAGTTTGTGGATGCTATTCTTTCACGAATAGACCTGTTAATAAATGTGATGTGTAAATCTGTATTTACAGAACAGAAGAAGCTGTCTTTCCCTTCACCAGAAAGTCTTCCAGCTTCAAAGTCTATGGTGAACTCTTGCACTGCAAGTCCCTTAATTGAAGGCTGCTCCCCCATCAAAAGCCTATTTCAGATAAAGGCCAAGTCCTGCAGAGCGAGCCCACAGTATCGGACTTCCCTTTTTCAGATCCCTTTTACCGTTGACCGTTTGGAGGAGGAGGAGAAAGAAAACTCTCCACCGGCACGTCTGTCCTTACCTGAAGGCAATATTGTATTACAGCTGCATAACATGGAGGCTTTCTCCCATGATGCTCACTTAATGGACGCCGTGGATGGCATATCTCCTAAGCCATGCATACAGCAGGTGATGACGCCAGCTACAGATGGACTGAAGGACAATGATACTGTGGAAATGGTGGATCCTGTAGAGAGTGAAGACGACCAGATTTGGGTGAAAGATGCAGCAGGGAATTATAACACTCCAATGAGCAGTTTCATGACTGGTAATACGTTTAGCGTTGAGACCTCTCACATGTGCATGTCACCTTTAGCGGAGAGCAGTGTGATTCCCTGTGACAGCAGCAGCATTCAGGTAAAAATCTCCCATCACTTCGCGTCTGTACTCTGACATTACCCTGGGGTTTGTAAGGTTTACTGGTCATGTCCGGTTCGGAATTAAATTTGGGATTTTCTGTCTGAACTTTTGGTGCTGAAATTCCAGTGTATTGCTGTAGCAGCAAAATGGATGATATTTAGGAAATCTGATCCACATGCTGCCATAAAAAATCTGCAGAAATTGACATGCGGATTTAAAATCTGCAAGATGTAAGGTTATATTTCCTTAAATGTTCACAGCAAATTTCACTCTTTACTACACACAGAGTGCAATCCTCTGGAAATCCGCTGCAAAGTTTATGTTAAACGTGCCTTTACTGTAGCTGCCACTGTTGAAACAGGTTAGAATGTGGATATTGATACGAGTGCTGATTTGGATGCACATACTTTCCCAACAATAATGGTGAGGTCAGGAAGTGTTGTCATGCATGTGTCCAATCTGGAAAGTTCTGAAGGCTTTCAGCAAAGGCTGAAGAAAAACGTCATCCTCCATTCTGCATATCATTGAAGAGTGGGTGTTAGGCCACATTCACACAAGCATGTTCAGTCTAGGAAATATGCTCCGTGTGATGCCCGTATTTCCCAGACTGTCTGTGAGTTCCAGTCTGACTGCAGGTCTACTCTACTCTTGTCATTATGTGCGTACACTCCAGTAGAGTTGCACCGGGTATCGAACTTTCGATACCCAATCAATCTGATACCGGGATTTGCTATTTTCTGATACTAGGCGGGCCAACAGCCCCCCTCCCCATTGTTATATTCATTGGTGGCAGTGGCAGCTTCCGATCGGAGACCCAGCAGTGAAATCGCTGGGCTCCGATCGGTTACCATGGCAGCCAGGACGCTACTAAAGCCATAGCTGCCGTGTTAAGCTCCCTGCTTCTGTGTGCACAAAGCACAGGACAGCAGGGACCGTGTAAAGTCCTATTCACACTACTAGAGCTCTATTAGGGCGAATAAGACAAGGGTTCCAGCCTCTAAAGGGGCTAATAGTTATTAAAGGGGTTGTCAGAGCTGAACCCGGACATCCCTCCATTTTCACCCCGGCAGCCCCCCTGACATGAGCATCGGAGCAGTTCATGCTCCGATGCTCTCCTTTGCCCTGCGCTAAATTGCACAGGGCAAAGGCATTTTTTGGAGATCCGGTGACGTACCGGGGCTCTCCATGGGGCTGACAGGAACCCCGGTGACGTAACCGGCACTGATGGGCGGGATTTAGCTCTGCCCTAGCTAGTAAAAGGGCTAGGGCAGAGGTAAAGCCCGCCCCTCAGAGCCGGTGACGTCACCGAACACACTGCCGGGCGGAAGTTTTCGCCCGGCTGTGTGTTGTTGAAAACAAAAAAGCCTGTGCCTGTGCGATTTAGCGCAGGGCACGGGAGCGCATCGGAGCATGAGATGCTCCGATGCTAGCCTCAGGGGGGCTTGTCTGGGTGAAAGAAAAAAAAAAAGGTATGTCCGGGTTCAGCTCTGAACCCGGACAACCCCTTTAAATAAAAAGTAAAAAAAATAAGTTTAAATCGCCCTCTTTGCCAATTTTACATATAAAATATATAAACAATTAAAAAATTAAACATATTGGGTATCGCCACTTCCCAAAAAAAGTCAGAACTATTAAAATATTTAAAGGGAACCTGTCACCGGGATTTTGTGTATAGAGCTGAGGACATGTGTTGCTAGATGGCTGCTAGCACATCCGCAATACCCAGTCCCCATAGCTCTGTGTGCTTTTATTGTGTAAAAAAAACGATTTTATACATATGCAAATGAACCTAAGATGAGTCCTGTCCCTGACTCATGTCATGTACAGGACTCCTCTCAGGTTAATTTGCATATGTATCAAATCGTTTCTTTACACAATAAAAGCACACAGAGCTATGGGGATATTGTGGATGTACTAGCGGCGATCTAGCAGCACATGTCCTCAGCTCTATACACAAAATCCCGGTGACAGGTTCCCTTTAAAAAATATCTCCTATGCGGACCTTCCTTCACCCAAAAAATAGGATTGGACTGTTCTATTATAGAAACATAGAATGTGTCGGCAGATAAGAACCATTTGGCCCATCTAGTCTGCCCAATATATCTGAATACTATGGATAGCCCCTGGCCCTATCTTATATGAAGGATGGCCTTATGCCTATCCCATGCATGCTTAAACCCCTTCACTGTATTTGCAGCTACCACTTCTGCAGGAAGGCTATTCCATGCATCCACTACTCTCTCAGTAAAGTAATACTTCCTTATATTACTTTTAAACCTTTGCCCCTCTAATTTAAAACTGTGTCCTCTTATGGTAGTTTTTTTTTCTTTTAAATATGCTCTCCTCCTTTAGGTTTCTTTCACACTAGCGTTCGGGTGTCCGCTCGTGCGCACCGTTTGAAGGGGCTCACGAGCGGCCCCGAACGCATCCGTCTGGCCCCAATGCATTCTCAATGGATGCGGATCCACTGAGAATGCATCCGCCTGCCAGCGTTCAGCCTCTGCTCCGCTCAGTGAGCGGACACCTGAACGCTGCTTGCAGCGTTCGGGTGTCCGCCTGGCCGTGCGGAGGCGAGCGGATCCGTCCACACTTACAATGGAAGTCAATGGGGACGGATCCGCTTGAAGATGACACAATATGGCTCAATCTTCAAGCGGATCCGTTCCCCATTGACTTTCAATGTAAAGTCTGAACGGATCCGCTCAGACAACTTTCACACTTAGAAAATTTTCTAAGTTTTAATGCAGACGCATCCGTTCTGAACGGATGCGAACGTCTGCATTATCGGAGCGGATCCGTCTGATGAAACATCAGACGGATCCGCTCCGAACGCTAGTGTGAAAGTAGCTTTACCGAGTTGATTCCCTTTATGTATTTAAAAGTTTCTATCATATCCCCTCTGTCTCTTCTTTCTTCCAAGCTATACATGTTAAGGTCCTTTAACCTTTCCTGGTAAGTTTTATCCTGCAATCCATGTACTAGTTTAGTAGCTCTTCTCTGAACTCTCTCTAGAGTATCTATATCCTTCTGGAGATATGGCCTCCAGTACTGCGCACAATACTCCAAGTGAGGTCTCACCAGTGTTCTGTACAGCGGCATAAGCACTTCACTCTTTCTACTGCTAATACCTCTCCCTATACATCCAAGCATTCTGCTGGCATTTCGTGCTGCCCTATTACATTGTCTTCCCACCTTTAAGTCTTCTGAAATAATTACTCCTAAATCCCTTTCCTCAGATACTGAGGTCAGGACTGTGTCAAATATTCTATATTCTGCCCTTGGGTTTTTACGCCCCAGGTGCATTATCTTGCACTTATCCACATTAAATTTCAGTTGCCAGAGTTCTGACCATTCTTCTAGTTTTCCTAAATCCTTTTCCATTTGGCGTTTCCCTCCAGGAACATCAACCCTGTTACATATCTTTGTGTCATCAGCAAAAAGACAAACCTTCCCATCGAGGCCTTTTGCAATATCACTTATGAAGATATTAAACAAAATTGGTCCCAGTACAGATCCCTGTGGAACCCCACTGGTAACATGACCTTGTTTTGAATGTTCTCCATTGACTACAACCCTCTGTTGTCTGTCACTCAGCCACTGCCTAATCCACTCAACGATATGGGAGTCCATGCTCAATGACTGCAGTTTATTGATAAGTCTTCTATGTGGGACAGTGTCAAAAGCCTTACTAAAATCTAGATATGCGATGTCTACTGCACCTCCACCGTCTATTATTTTAGTCACCCAGTCAAAAAAATCTATAAAATTTGTTTGACATGATCTCCCTGAAGTAAACCCATGTTGTTTTTCATCTTGCAATCCATGGGATTTTAGATGTTCCACAATCCTATCCTTTAATAGGGTTTCCATTAATTTGCCTACTATTGATGTCAGACTCACTGGTCTATAGTTGCTTGATTCCTCCCTACTACCTTTCTTGTGAATGGGCACGACATTTGCCAATTTCCAATCTTCCGGGACGACTCCCGTTACTAATGATTGGTTAAATAAATCTGTTAGCGGTTTTGCCAGCTCACCATTAAGCTCTTTTTAATAATTTTGGGTGTATCTCATCAGGCCCCTGTGACTTATTTGTCTTCACCTTAGACAGCAAACTTAGAACATCTTCCTCTGTAAAGATACATGCATCAAATGATTTATTAGTCATCCTTTCTAGTGGAGGTCCTTCTCCTTTTTTCTTTTGTAAAAACTGAACAGAAGTATTCATTAAGGCAGTCGGCTAGCCCTTTATTCTCTTCTACATACCTTCCGTCCTTTTGTTTTTAATTTAGTTATTCCTTGTTTTAATTTCCTTTTTTCATTTATATATCTGAAGAATGTCTTATCCCCTTTTTTCATAGACTGAGCTAGTTTTTCTTCTGCCTGCGCTTTAGAAGTTCTTATAACTTGCTTGGCCTCTCTCTGCCTAATCTTGTAGATTTCCTTATCTTCATTGCTCTGGGTTTTTTTATAATTACAAAATGCTAGCTTTTTATTTTTAATGATTTGGGCCACTTCTGCTGAGTACCACAGTGGTCTCTTCCTTTTTTTGCTTTTACTGACAAGTCTAATGCAATTTTCTGTTGCCTTCAATAATGCACCTTTTAAGTAGTCCCATTTCTCCTGGACTCCATGTAATCCGTTCCAGTCTGATAAGGACTCATTTATTACTAATTTCATTTTTGAAAAGTCTGTTTTTCTAAAATCTAAAACTTTTGTTTTTGTGTGGTGGGACTCTTTCACAGTTCTTATATTAAACCACACTGACTGGTGATCACTAGATCCCAAGGTTTTGCCTACAATGACATCATATACCAAATCCAAAATTGCCTCCCTCCGGGTTGGCTCCTCAACCACTTGTTGTAGAGATAACCCCAGTAGGGAATTTAGAATATCTGTACTCCTGGTAGAACTTGCTATTTTGGTTTTCCAGTTTATATCTGGAAGATTGAAATCTCCCATAATGATAACTTCTCCTTTCATTGTCATTTTAGCTGTTTCTTCAACTAGTAGATCATCTAGTTCTTTAACTTGACCAGGTGGTCTATATATCACACCTACACGAGTTACTGCATGGTTAGCAAACTGAAACGTAACCCAAACTGACTCTATGTTGGCCTCACCAACTTGTATTAGGTTAGATTTAATGCTATCTTTCACATACAGGGCCACTCCTCCTCCTTTCTTGCCTTCTCTGTCTCTTATGTATAAAGACTACCCTGGTATGGTTATGTCCCAGTCATTTCTTTCATTAAACCATGTCTCCGTAACAGCCACTAAATCTACATTCTCAGATGCCATTATTGACCCAAGTTCATTGATTTTTTTTTACCTAAACTGCGAGCATTTGTAGACAGGACTCTGAGCTTATCATTTCTTAACCTCTGTGCTTCTGACCTGTTCTGGCATTGTTTCGGGGGGCAATTGGACTCTTTTATCTTCACTCTTTTGCCCCCCCTTCCTAGTTTTAATACTCTTCCGCAAATTCTTGGAGTTGTTCACTAAGTACATTTATTCCTTTGAGAGAAAGATGCAAACCATCTTTTTTGTACAGTTCCTTTCTATCCCAAGTAGAGCTATCATGAGAAACAAAGCCAAATCCTTGCTCTTGACACCATTTACCAAGCCATATGTTGAACTCCTTTATGCGCCTCTGCCTATCATTCCGAACATTATGCACAGGCAGAACTTCAGAAAATGAAATGGTGGATGCAAAATCCTGTACGTCATTACCAAGTGTGATAAAAGATTTTTTCACCTCTGACACTTCATTGCAAGCCAGGTCATTTGTCCCTAGATGGACAAGAACATCCACGTCCCCTTCCTGCTTTGCTTGCTTAACAATATTAATAATACGTCTTCTATCTCTTCTAGCAGTAGCCCCAGGGAGACATCTCACAAAACCATTTTCTTTAAGCTCTACACTTCTTATGATTGAATCCCCTAGCAACAGCTGCTTCCTTTGAGACTTCACTTTATCTTTTTTGTTGCATACATGGGGATATTGTGGATGTACTAGCGGCGATCTAGCAGCACATGTCCTCAGCTCTATACACAAAATCCCGGTGACAGGTTCCTTTTAAAAAATATCTCCTATGCGGACCTTCCTTCACCCAAAAAATAGGATTGGACTGTTCTATTATGGGCCGACTGTTCCATAAAATGTGGAATGCACGCAGCTTTTTTGGTGATTTTTTATTTTTCCTTTGCGTGGTATCAAAATCTAATCAATATTTTGGTATCGTGATAACCCTACACTACAGTAGACCCACCGTCAAGCAGCAAGTTAGCGCATCTTGGGGTACTTTCACACTTGCGGCAGAGGATTCCGGCAGGCAGTTCTGTCGTCGGAACTGCCTGCCGGATCCGGCAATCCTGACGCAAACGGATGCGTCTGACAAATGCATTGAAATACCGGATCAGTCTCTCCGGTGTCATCCGGAAAATGCACAGACCGGAAAACCGGATCCATTTTGCTGGAACACTTGGGGCCGGATCCGGCATTAATACATTTCAATGGAAAGTGCTCAGGATTTTTGACCGGAGAGAAAACCGCAGCAGGACTGAACTGATGCATACTGAACGAAATGCTCTCCATTCAGAATGCATTTGTTTTTTTCCGGTATTGAGCCCCTAGGACGGAACTCAACACCCGATGCTGTGAGTTTGGGTCACAGGAGCAGTGTTTGATCTGGGAAATGCGGCAATCACAAGGAACATGATTGACAAACTTAAAATGCTCGTGTGAAACGGGCCTTATTGCCTCCCAGCCTTCTCAGATGGGGATATCATGAACTTCTGAAGAATAGGTTATCATAACTCAAGAATTTAGATGCAATTTTTAATCATCGTTAACTTTTTCGTACTAGATGATACTGGTTGTATTGGACAGTTCCGTGTAGTGCTTGTAGACCCCAACCTGTGTTCTTAATTTTCCTAGGTGGACAGTGGCTACACAACACAAACATGTGGGTCCAGTATGATGGACACAATTGGCACAGATGGGGTTTACAAGGAAAATGATATCCAGATCTGTGATAAGCAGAATGGGTCTCAGCATATGAAAGCAAAGGTATGTATGTGCATGTGTCATTTCTGCACCCCCTCCCCCATATACAGCATTTCATTTGTAGTTGCTTCTAATATAATGGTTCACATTTGCTATAGTTGATTGTTCCTAGACTTTGTGCCATAAATATTGGTAGCAATATGCTAACAGATCCCATACTGTGTGTGCGTCTAGATAGGGTTGCTCCTATGTGATTTTAGAGTCCACGCCAGTAAAATCTGTAGTATATCCAAGTATATCCGCTTAAAGGGGTTGTGTGACATAAAAAATAATTTACCGGGTGGCCAGAAGGTGTTTAAAAGCAGCAAAAAAACATTTGCCTTATCAGTGTCCCGGTTCCAGAGCCTTAGTGGTCACATGTCCTTCAGGGACACCTCATTGTTGAGGCCATTGAACTGGCCAGCAGTGGTCATGTGCGCGTGTATATGGAACGTCATCACTTCCAGTTTGGCGGGACCGGAACTGGGACACTGATAATTTAAGTTCTTGCTTTGAACGCTAGAATGGAACACTAACAAGGCAGAGAGGTAGAACCAGAGTTTTTTTTTATGTCTGACAACCCCTTTATGGTGCATTTACATAACCATATCTGTTTTGCAGTCTGCAAATAGTGGATACGCAAAATACAGATGTGGTTTGTGTGCATCCTGCACTTGTCCGCAAGATAGACCTGTTCTAGAATTTGCTGCTGTGCTGCACGGATGCGGATAGCACATGGATGACCTCCATGTGCTGTTTGCATTTTTTGCGGCTCCGTAGACTTATTGATTTTTATGTGTGATTGTGGATCAGACGCAGAACAAAAGTACGGTTGTGTGAATGCACCCTTAAGCTGAGATACCTACAGTTAAAATTTAAATGTACATAAATTTATGTAACCCACACATTTCTTGGCTTAATCCCTTTTTAATCTTAAAGGGGTTATCCAAACTACAAAACATGCCCCCATATAGATTATACTTACTCTGGTCCCCGGCACCCATGTCACTCCTGATTCCTTCACGGCCGCCGCTGCATCAAAACATCTGACGAAGGGGGGGAGGGGGGAGGAGAGAGTCGGAAATGCAGCCAATGGCAGGCTGTGTCTGGAACAAACCTCCCTAGCATCGCGGGTGATGACGTTTTGCTGCCTACCTCAAATATCCATTTGCCGTTCAATACTACATATTTCAGTTTCTAAATTGAAGAGTTACTATTATGTTGTGATTTTTTTTATTTGTCTCCGATTCAGGACTTTTTGACGTCTGATATTAAAGGCCATCGGCATCTAGAAGCAGAGTCTCCAGAATGTGAGCGTCCGCTTCATAAAATACACAAAACTCATCCTGCACTTCACTCTGGAACTTGGAAACTCAGCAGTGACAGACTATACAACAGATTAAGTAAGAATGGTACGTAAATGCCGCTACCCTGTGACCTGGAGCCATAGCGTAATGCTTACGTGCAAGCCTGCTAAGTTTTCTTGCTCCTTTCTTTCTCTGTAGTACGTCTCCAGAGTCCACAGCAGACCATGGACTGAAAACCCATACCACATTATTAGCGATGCCCGTGGTCCTTACAAGAAAATCGTTAGTGTTCCTAGACTCTGAATACTGAACTTCCAAATGTGAAAAGCTGGTTTATAGCCACTGACTAAGCCTTATTTATTAAAGCAATGCCTCCGTTTAGTATTCTCCTGCATTGATTGGTTAGAGGTGGTGAATTTCCTGAAAAGTCCCTGTATGGATATATGCTTACCGTCATATTATACATGCTTGATTCTAGTGTTAGCATCTACAGCCTTTATAAACCACTAGACTTTATTCTGTGCATAGGAGGCAATAGATGGTCACGAAGTGCAAAGTTGGCACATTTCAGAATGATTGTGTACCCGCCTGTAAACAATAGGTGCCCATAATTATTTCATGCAGTTAGCTGCACAGTTCATTAAAATGCATTACAAACATTCACCAGGGTAACACCTAATGGTGCCTGTTATTGGAAATTTGCCCTTCCTTTCTAAGTATACTGACAGCCTTGTCTAGATTGAATGACCACAGCGTTTAATGGAAATAGTGACCTCCACCAAATGACCATTTATTGACCAATGAATCCTTTTAAAGATGACTTGTGTGTTATACAAATAAGTCATTGGTGATTGCTATGTGCTGGTCTATAGTTCTGACTGACCACTGGTGCTGATCCACTATAGACTATTGAAATTCCTAGAAATTGAAGCTGATTTACAGCCTGTTTAATAGGCAAGCACAAATTCCTTTTGTAACTTCACATCAGAACAAAAAAAAAGATCCACAGGATAGATGATGTGTGACGACTGGAACCCCCGCTAATCACTAGAATGGAGGTCCTGAGCTCCCTGTTTTCTCAGTGCCTAACCACAGTGCCCTGCCGCTCCATTGAATGTCCATGGGGCAGATGGAAACGTCTGAGAGCTGCACTCGGCAGTCAGCCCCATAAGCACTGCATGAAGTGGCAGAGCGCATGCAAAGTCTATGGGACTGACTGCTAAGACAGACGTTTATCTGCCCCATAGACATTCAGTGGAGTGGCAGGGATTTGCTTGGTTGCCTCACTACAAGGAGGAGGAAGGGAGCATCTAACAGACCTATTACCGTTTCATGGGTTAATGCTTTTCAACCTGTTCTGTGCAAACCTGCTGTGAAATCTTTGAAGCTGTGATTTAATGGGTACATGTGGCTGTGTGAGGATCCACTTCATAAGCAGTGCAATTTTGTGGCATCTAGGGATCCAGTTTTCAATCCACCATATCTTGGTATAATAAAAATGTGCAATATTTCAATGTCCAAAACAGGGCTCTACATGTCACATACCATTAGGACAACCTTCTGGTCAACTAACTTTGTATATTGTCAAGTATAGTAACGCTTTGTATGTTGTGTTTACAGGCAGTTTGTTGGTTCCAGCTGTGAGACTAATAAAGATACTTGAAAGAATGTTACATTATGTAATACTGCCAAAAATGTGGGAATTGGGGAGATTTAATGCTGCTGTACTGTTATGTGTAAATTATCAGTGATGTAATGGGTTTGTAAACTTTGTAGGAACCTGAAATTCTAATACGCTGTCTACGCTCCTCCTATATCCCAATCTCCAGTGTCTCATCATGGACAATAGGGGCATATCGCCAGGATATGCCCCCATTGCCTTTTAGGTGTGGGTCCGACGGCTGGGACCTGCACCTATATCGAGAATGAGGCCCTGCAAATGAAGGAGGGCGCACTGGCTCGGCTATTTCCGTTGGCCCCATAGAAGTGAATGGGAGCGGGGGCCGCGCATGTGCGGTACGCTCCCATTCACTCCTATGGGGAGCCGACTTGGTGGTGGCCGGATTGGAGTCCTCCAGCCACCACCTTGCGGGGCTCCATTCTTGATATAGGTGCGGGTCCCAGTGGTGGGAGCCACACCTATAAGACAATGATGAGACAACCCCTTTTAATTATGTGTTCTATCATCCAATGACTTTTTTTATATAGTGATCTAAAGTGATGGGTCCTTGTGTTGGCACCAGACCATAGATACTGGTCACAGGGAACAGAGACTATTTGAACAGTAAATGTATTAGAATTTCTTTCCATCCCAGAAAACCCCTTTACAATTTCCATATTCTATAGAAACCATTGTACAATTTTTGATTGATTTTATTTTGCTGCTCACCTCAAGGCAGGGTCTTACAGTTGACCATGTACATACTGTTTTAGACATTATTGTAAACCATGTTGGATAATCAATAATAAATGTCATTTTTATTTTGAGTTGCTGCTTTTTATTGCTGTTTTTATTCCCCATTACATGCTCTTACATTTCATATTTTAATGCTGAAAGTTAAAGGAATATTCTAGTATTTCAATTGTTCAATAAATATTTTTATTGAAATATAAATTTTTGGATTGAGCAGATTACAGTATTTCGTTTGAGTAACAATATCAAACAGGGTAGGGGTGTCTAGTAACACATCCAATACAATAAATGTCATACAAAGTATATGCCCAATCAGGGCAGACAGAGAACCCAACATATATGTGAACACAGTGATTATAAGAAGAATTGCGGTTTGAGTGAGGTAGCTTAAAGTCTTTTTTTTTTTTTGGAATATTGGATTGTGGTGATTAATATCTCCTTGGTGGCCCTATTTCAACTTTTCACTGTGTATTCAATTACCCCTTAATTCCACTTTTTTTGTCCCCTGTACTGCCTACTTTTACCTGTGCAAAAATTGGGTTGCTAGGCATGGTCCACGCAGCGTGCAAGGTCAGATTACTGACAGCCAGGGACTGTAAGTAAATGATTAAAGCCAGGTCCTCCCCAGAAGCTGATAACAGTGCCTGGGCTGTGTGCACTTCTCCCTGTCCCTGCACTTGGCAGACGCTCCCTCACTCAGCAGAGCTGGAGAATGCAGAGTTGAACCAGCGCACAACAGGGAAGGGAGATCTGCCGTCTGCTCAGTGTATAAATGAAAGCAACATGTGGTAAGAGGACCCCTTTGTGCTGCAAGAGATTAACCCTTTAGGGGGGAGGGCTCTGGTTACTGACACTTTTGGGGGGCTATTGTTACTGGCTAGTGAGGGCAGTGGCGGCCATCTTAAGGGCTGTTTCACACGAGCGGATGCCGTGCGTGGCATCCGCTCCGTGAAAGAGTGCCAAGACCCGATGCAGACTGCAGAGGCACGGAGCATTAACATGACTGATAATGCTCCGTGCCTCTCTGTGATCTCTTTACTACGAAATCAAAGTTGCCACTGTGATTTCGTAGTATAGAGATCACAGAGAGGCACGGAGCATTATCAGTCATGTTAATGCTCCGTGCCTCTGCAGTCTGCATCGGGTCTTGGCACTCTTTCACGGAGCGGATGCCACGCACGGCATCCGCTCGTGTGAAACAGACCTTAAGATGGCCGCCACTGCCCTCACTCTGAGGCTAATCCGGCCTGCCCTCACTAGCCAGTAACAATAGCCCCCCAAAATGGTTACTGACACTTTTGGGGGGCTATTGTTACTGGCTAGTGAGGGCAGGCCGGATAAGCCTCAGGGTGAGGGCAGTGGCGGCCATCTTAAGGTCTGTTTCACACGAGCGGATGCCGCATCCGCTCTGTGAAAGAGTGCCAAGACCCGATGCAGACTGCAGAGGCACGGAGCATTAACATGACTGATAATGCTCCGTGCCTCTCTGTGATCTCTATACTACGAAATCACAGTGGCAACTTTGATTTCGTAGTAAAGAGATCACAGAGAGGCACGGAGCATTATCAGTCATGTTAATGCTCCGTGCCTCTGCAGTCTGCATCGGGTCTTGGCACTCTTTCACAGAGCGGATGCCACGCACGGCATCCACTCGTGTGAAACAGCCCTTAACTGAATAGTGAAATTGCAGTTTTATGCAGACTGGTTGCTAAAGGCTGAATCTTATTAAATATGGGGTAAGTCAGTCTAATAGTAACTGATTCTGGAATATCATGTTATTAGTAACTACATATATGAAAATTGAAATTAGGGTCTAAGTGTGACAGTTATCCTTTAAGGTAGAAGTAGATTACCACATGCATGCAGGTAAAAGAGATTCAAATTTGCTAGAGAGCCATATGGCCCACTGATTAAAGGGCACGCGATCGGGCATTAGAAGTGGGAGCGAAAATTAACTCGCAATGCATATGTTGGTTAACTGATTGAATCACCTCGGCTAGTGATGGCCTGTGATGTAGTTTCCATTGTCGAGCAATAACGTTGTGTGCTGCGCTCAAAATGTGCGCAACTACCCATCTTGCTCTGGGTATATTCCAGTATTTCAATAAGGATGGCCTAGCTTCAGGATAGCACCCCCACAGATCAGCTGTTGCAGAGGAGCTCCAGAAATGCACAGCTCTGTCCATTGTGTAATGGAGGGAACAGGTAACTGCAGCATTGCTCCTATTGAACTGAATCAGTTTTGTTCACGACACAGTGGATGGAGCTGTGTAGTTCCAGAACTGGAGCTACTCTGAGACACCCGATCGGCATGGCTGCAGGGGGTATCAAGCCCTTGCCAATCAGATATAGAACATATATCCAGAGTTTCTCCAATTCATTCCTCTAATAGCTCTTCTAGAGCTATTTTAAGTGTCATTTGCTCTAGAATAAAACAATAAAAATAAATCTTTGTTCCAGTCCATTAAAACAGAAGAAGGGATCTATGATCCTAGATCAGTGTTCTGGAGTTATCCACTCCAAAATGATTTTTTCAAGATGACCCTTTGAATTATGTTTGGCCCTCCTTTGATGGTTGGAATGTGCCTTCCTTTTCAATCTAGCAAGTGTCAACATCAGTGGGTTAAACTGACAGCTTTTACACTGTTATGCACATTACTGTATATTTTTGTTCCGCATCCGAACCGCATTTTTCCATATCATCACCAAGACTGCACACAAGGAGATTGACCCCTGACCTCTGTAGGGGCAGGAACAGAGAGGTTTAACCACCTCAGCCCCTATAGCTTAAACACCCTTAATGACCAGGCCACTTTTTACACTTCTGACCTACACTACTTTCACCGTTTATTGCTCGGTCATGCAACTTACCACCCAAATGAATTTTACCTCCTTTTCTTCTCAATAGAGCTTTCATTTGGTGGTATTTCATTGCTGCTGACATTTTTACTTTTTTTGTTATTAATCGAAATTTAACATATTTTTTCCAAAAAAATGACATTTTTCACTTTCAGTTGTAAAATTTTGCAAAAAAAACGAGATCCATATATAAATTTTGCTCTAAATTTATTGTTCTACATGTCTTTGATAAAAAAAAAAATGGTTTGGGTAAAAGTTATAGCGTTTACAAACTATGGTACAAAAATGTGAATTTCCGCTTTTTGAAGCAGCTCTGACTTTCTGAGCACCTGTCATGTTTCCTGAGGTTCTACAATGGCCAGACAGTACAAACACCCCACAAATGACCCCATTTCGGAAAGTAGACACCCTAAGGTATTCGCTGATGGGCATAGTGAGTTCATAGAACTTTTTATTTTTTGTTACAAGTTAGCGGAAAATGATGATTTTTTTTTTTTTTTCTTACAAAGTCTCATATTCCACTAACTTGTGACAAAAAATAAAAAGTTCTATGAACTCACTATGCCCATCAGCGAATACCTTTGGGTGTCTTCTTTCCAAAATGGGCTCACTTGTGGGGTAGTTATACTGCCCTGGCATTCTAGGGGCCCAAATGTGTGGTAAGGAGTTTGAAATCAAATTCTGTAAAAAATGGCCGGTGAAATCCGAAAGGTGCTCTTTGGAATGTGGGCCCCTTTGCCCACCTAGGCTGCAAAAAAGTGTCACACATGTGGTATCTCAGTATTCAGGAGAAGTTGGGGAATGTGTTTTGGGGTGTCATTTTACATATACCCATGCTGGGTGAGATAAATATCTTGGTCAAATGCCAACTTTGTATAAAAAAAATGGGAAAAGTTGTCTTTTGCCAAGATATTTCTCTCACCCAGCATGGGTATATGTAAAATGACACCCCAAAACACATTCCCCAACTTCTGAATACGGAGATACCACATGTGTGACACTTTTTTGCAGCCTAGGTGGGCAAAGGGGCCCCTTATTCCAAAGAGCACCTTTCGGATTTCACCGGCCATTTTTTACAGAATTTGATTTCAAACTCCTTACCACACATTTGGGCCCCTAGAATGCCAGGGCAGTATAACTACCCCACAAGTGACCCCATTTTGGAAAGAAGACACCCCAAGGTATTCGCTGATGGGCATAGTGAGTTCATGGAAGTTTTTATTTTTTGTCACAAGTTAGTGGAATATGAGACTTTGTAAGAAAAAAAAAAAAAACATTTTTCCATTAACTTGTGACAAAAAATAAAAAATTCTAGGAACTCGCCATGCCCCTCACGGAATACCTTGGGGTGTCTTCTTTCCAAAATGGGGTCACTTGTGGGGTAGTTATACTGCCCTGGCATTCTAGGGGCCTAAATGTGTGGTAAGGAGTTTGAACCAATATGACCGCAATTCATGCTTTTTAGTTAGACCCATGTTGAGGAGAAGGCCCAGAAAAATTTTAAGTTCGGAAACTTGGACTGGTTTCCACTGGAAAGGCTGGGCATAATAGCTTCCCGGGTTTGCGGTTATAAATTGTGTGGCATACCGATTTGTTTCTGCCACGACTAAGTCCAAGAGCTCCGCAGTCAAGAACAGCTCAAAAAATCCCAGGGCCGAATCGATCTGAGCCGTCTCAACCCGAACTCCAGACTGGGCGGTGAAAGGGGGGAACTAATGGTGCGGCTGAAGTTGGTGACTGCTAATCAGGGTTTGCCAGCATCTCAGGGGCTCTACGGGCCTGTCTGTGCGGTGGGTAACTACTGCACGTGCCACCGTACCAGCTTCAACTGCCCTTCTGGTGCTCGCTACTTCACCATGTTGTACGGCAGTGCTGGTACTAGGTCCAGGAAGGGCTGCGCTGCTGGTGTATGCCTCACCACGTGGTCCGGCAGCGACAGCCCCACTCTGCCGCTCTTGAAGCGGATCCTGCGCAACCTGTGGTCTAGCGACACAGGGCCGGGTACGCTTGGTTCTATCAGGGACCTCCACCTCCTCGTCCGAACTTTGGGTCAGAGAGCCACTGCTTTCTACAGGTTCATATTCTGACCCGCTAGATTCATCAGATGAGGGTTCCCACTCCTCATCCGACTGGGTCAGAATCCTGTAGGCCTCTTCAGAAGAATACCCCCTGTTTGACATTTGGGCAACTAAATTTAGGGGTATTCCCTGAGACTACCCAAGAAAAAAAGCAAGCCTGTCTTACAAAGGGGAGGCTAGCGAAGTACCGGAGGCCGCTGCGGTTGATAAAAAATATCAAAACTGATTTTTTTTTATCGCTGCAGTGCGTGTAAAGTGAATGTGCAGTGATCAAAAAAAATAAAATTTTTTGTCACTGCGGTGGGGCGGGCGTGGGTGAACGCACGTGTGGGCGACCGATCAGGCCTGATCGGGCAAACACTGTGTTTTGGGTGGAGGGCGAGCTAAGGTGACACAAATACAATTATAGATCTGACCGTGATCAGTTTTGATCACTTACAGATACTATAAAAGTACAAATGCTGATTAGCGATACGCTAATCAGCGAATAAGGGACTGCGGTGGGCTGGGCGCTAACTGATCCCTAAACTACCTAACCAAGGGGCCTAAACTATCCTAAAACCTAACAGCCAATACTAGTGGGAAAAAAAAGTGACAGTTTACACTGATCACTTTTTGTCTTTCACTAAGTGATTGACAGGGGGCGATCAAGGGGTTAATTTGGGTGATGGAAGGTGATCTGGGGCTAAGGACAGTGTTTGGTGTGTACTCACAGTTCAGTCTGCTCCTCTGCTGGATCCAACCGACGAAAAGGACCAGCAGAGAAGCCATATAACAGATCATATTTACTAATATGATCTGTTATATGGCTTGTGATTCGGTGTTTTAAAAATCAGCAACCTGCCAGCGACGATCATTGGCTGGCAGGTTGCTGATGCAATTCTCCTCGAACTTTTGCCGGCCCGCGATGCGCGGGCCGGCTGTGACCGAAATCTCGCGTCTCGCGAGAGGACGCGTCGACGCGTGCAGGCGGAATGAATCAACCACCTCCAGGACGCGTCGCTGCGTGAGGTGGTTAAATCCCGGATCCGCAATACATGGGCGCCGTTCCGTGGGCATTCAGCATCACGGATGCAGACCCATTCAAGTGCAAATCCGGAGATGCGGAACGGAAGCACAGATCAGAACCCTACGGAAGCACTACGAAGGGGTTTCGTCCCGTACTTCCGTTCTGCAAAAAGAGAGAACATGTCCTATCTTTTTGTGGATCGCGGACTATTAAAATGAATGGGTCCGCGATCTGCAATGGCTGCCCCACGGTTGGTGTTCGTGCATTAAGGGCTGCAGCACGGTCATGGGGCGGACATGTTCGTGTGCAAGAGGCCTAACAGCTTGGATCCTGAGATCCAGATACTGAAGTACCAAGATCTTTCAGACAGAGTGATAACCAGGCTTAGAGCATGTAGGGGGAAAAAATTAACTTCCGCCATCTACCTGAAGATATGGAAGAAATTCTGTTCCTGGTCGGGGAATTTGTCCCCAAACCTGAAAGGACCAAACATCCAGATAATCTTGGAGTTCTTACAGCAGGGGCTTGAGCTGGGGCTTAGACCATCCACCCTCAAAGTCCAGGTGTCGGCTCTCGGCTGTTTCTTTGACTCTGATCTTGCAAACCACAGATGGATAAAAAGATTCATGAAAGCAGCTTCCAGGCTTAGACCGACTCTAAAGTCTCGTGTCCCCTCCCGGGACCTTAATATTGTTCTTACTGGCCTAACACTATCTCCATTTGAGCCACTAGATCAGGCATCCGCAAACTGCGGCCCTCCAGCTGTTGCAAAACTACAACACCCAGCATGCCCGAACAGACTACAGGTATCAGCCTGCAGCAGGGCATTGTGGGAGTTGTAGTTTTACAACAGCTGGAGGGCCACAGTTTGAGGATGCCTGCACTAGATGATTGTTCATCAAACTAATATCTTTTAAAACAGCACTACTAATCGCTATTATGCAAGCCCGAAAACTGGGTGAGATATAGGCCATTTCCACTAGAGAACCTTACCTGCGAGTTATGGCGGATAGAATTGTACTCAGATTAGATCCGGGGTTCCTCCCAAAGGTAGTGTCAAATTTTTATCGTGTTCAGGAAGTAATTTTACCATCTTTTTGTAATAACAAAAATTTCCCCACTGAGGGACAATAAAGGGATCTTCTTCTAACCCTTCAAACAACAAAGAATCCGTTTTTCATACCCTGGACGTCAGACATACAGTTTTGAATTAGATTGAGGCTACCAAAGGTTCAGAAAGTCTAATAGCCTTCTAATTCAATTCTCAAGGAGAAACGAGGGTCAAAAAATGTCCAAATCTTCCTTAGGCCTCATGCACACGAACATTGTGTGCATCCGTGGCCGTTGTTCCGTTTTCCGCGGACCCATTGACTTTCAATGGGTCCGTTGAAAACTTGGAAAATGCACCGTTTGTCATCCGCCTCCGTGATCAGTGTATCCTGTCCGTCAAAAAAATATGACCTGTCCTATTTTTTTGACGGACAACGGTTGACGGACCCATTCAAGTCAATGGGTCTGTGAAAAAACACGGATGCACACAAGATTGGCATCCGTGTCCCGAAGCTACTTTCATACAGACGGATCCGAAGATCCGTCTGCATAAAAGCTTTTTCAGAGCTGAGTTTTCACTTTGTGAAAACTGTAATCCGACAGTATGTTCTAACACAGAGGCGTTCCCATAGTGATGGGGACGCTTCAAGTTATAATATACTTTGAACTGTGTACATGACTGCCCCCTGCTGCCTGGCAGCACCCGATCTCTTACAGGGGGCTATGATACGCACAATTAACCCCTCAGGTCCTGAGGGGTTAATTGTGTGTATCATAGCCCCCTGTAAGAGATCAGGGGCTGCCAGGCAGCAGGGGGCAGACCCCCCTCCCTCCCCAGTTTGAATATCATTGGTGGCCAGTGCGGCCGCCGCCCCCCCCCCTCCCTCCCTTGTATTATCATTGGTGGCCAGTGTGCGCGCCCCCCCCGGCCCCCCCCCCCTCTATTGTATTAATATCATTGGTGGCACAGTGTGCGGCCCCCCCCTCCCTCTATTGTATTAATATCATTGGTGGCCAGTGTGCGGCCCCCCCTCTCCCTCCCATCATTGGTGGCAGCGGAGAGTTCCGATCGGAGTCCCAGTTTAATCGCTGGGGCTCCGATCGGTAACCATGGCAACCAGGACGCTACTGCAGTCCTGGTTGCCATGGTTACTTAGCAATATTAGAAGCATCATACTTACCTGCTGCGCTGTCTGTGACCGGCCGGGAGCTCCTCCTACTGGTAAGTGACAGATCATTAAGCAATGCGCCGCACAGATCTGTCACTTACCAGTAGGAGGAGCTCCCGGCCGGTCACAGACAGCGCAGCAGGTAAGTATGATGCTTCTAATATTGCTAAGTAACCATGGCAACCAGGACTGCAGTAGCGTCATGGTTGCCATGGTTACCGATCGGAGCCCTAGCGGGGGGGGCACACTGGCTACCAATGATAATGCAATAAAGGGAGGGAGGGGGGGCCGGCCGCACTGGCCACCAATGATATTAATACAATATAGGGAGGGGGGCCGCACACTGGCTACCAATGATAATACAATGGAGGGAGGGGGGGGGCCCGGCCGCACTGGCCACCAATGATATTAATACAATAGAGGGAGGGGGGGCCGCACACTGGCCACCAATGATATTCAAACTGGGGAGGGAGGGGGGGGGTCTGCTGCCTGGCAGCCCCTGATCTCTTAAAGGGGGCTATGATATGCACAATTAACACCTTCAGGTGCGGCACCTGAGGGGTTAATTGTGCTGATCACAGCCCCCTGTAAGAGATCGGGTGCTGCCAGGCAGCAGGGGGCAGTCATGTACACAGTTTGTAGTATATTCTAACTTGAAGCATCACCATCACCATGGGAACGCCTCTGTGTTAGAATATACTGTCGGATATGAGTTTCACAAACTAACTCAAATCCGATGGTATATTCTAACATGGTGATGGGGACGCTTCTAGTTAAAATATACCATCCAATTGGAGAAAACTCTGATCCTATGGTATATTAACTCCTGACTTTACATTGAAAGTCAATGGGGGACGGATCCGTTTGCAATTGCACCATATTGTGTCAACGTCAAACGGATCCGTCCCCATTGACTTGCATTGTAATTCAGGACGGATCCGTTTGGCTCTGCACGGCCAGGCGGACACCAAAACGACTTTTTTTTTCATGTCCGTGGATCCTCCAAAAATCAAGGAAGACCCACGGACGAAAAAACGGTCACGGATCACGGACCAACGGAACCCCGTTTTGCGGACCGTGAAAAAATACTGTCGTGTGCATGAGGCCTTAGTCAGGTGGATTAGAAACACTATTTCCCTTTACTATGAGATTCAGGACCTCCCCAGTCCTGACAACTTAAAAACTCATTCAACCAGGGCCATGTCCTCTTCTCAGGCTGAGAAAGCAGAAGCATCCTTAGAAGACATTTGCAGGGCTGCTACATGGTCTAGTGTACATACATTCATGAAGCACTATAGACTAGATTTTTCCAAAACTTTAGACTTGTCATTTGGACGTAAAGTGCTTCAGGCAGTCGCGCCCGCCCGTGGTAGTGATCTCATGGAAACTGAATTACCGGTAAGACTAATTCCGGATTTTGCGGAACCATTTATTCCAATGGGGCTGCATAAATGTATGTCTGCCGTAGCCCAGCAAAAACCATAGAATTTTGTGGACAATGATAGGACATTTCTGCAGAATGGAAAAGAGAACAGCAGCATGCACATTGCTGATGTCTGTGTTTTGCGGGTCGCAAAAACACATACAGTTGTATGCATGGGGCCTTTAACTAAGCCAGTGCGATAAGCTTATGTTATCGTGGAAGGATATACTTTAACTCCTGCCATATATGTACTCCTGGCTTACTCTCTCTCATGGGCCTATGAAGTCCTCTTTGGTCTGTTTCTCTGACCCATCGTGCTGTGAATTACCTCCACCTCCAGGGCGTGACCTCCTCAGTACTTCAGGAAAGTATTCATATTTTTTTTTTTTTTCTCCTTTGCTCCAACCTATAGGTGGATCCCAAGAAGGCTGAGTCAAGCCTCCCGATCCTGTACCTAAAGGATCTCAAATGGTTTGCAAAGTTCTGACATTTTTGGTTGGAATTGCTGAGAAAGGTGATTGAATTGCTTTGAACTGGTCATTGGGACTCCACTCTCAGATATATCCAGCCCAGCAGTGCTTACTCTGGTTTCCATTCGGCCAGGTGACTGCCCTTGACCGTCATGGGAGTTGTTCAGTCCAAGTAGATTTCACTTAACGAGTGTTCGTAGTAATGCTCATTAGCAAGAAAAAGTATGTGAACCCCTTAGAATGATATGGATTTCTGCACAAATTGGTCATAAAATGTGATCTGATCTTCATCTAAGTCACAACAATAGACAATCACAGTCTGCCTTAACTAATAACACACAAAGAATTCAATGTTACCATGTTTTTATTGAACACACCATGTAAACATTCACAGTGCAGGTGGAAAAAGTTTGTGAACCCTTGAATTTAATAACTGGTTGAACCTCCTTTGGCAGCAATAACTTCAACCAAACGTTTCCTGTAGTTGCAGATCAGACGTGCACAACGGTCAGGAGTAATTCTTGACTATTCCTCTTTACAGAACTGTTTCAGTTCAGCAATATTCTTGGGATGTCTGGTGTGAATCGCTTTCTTGAGGTCATGCCACAGCATCTCAATCGGGTTGAGGTCAGGACTCTGACTGGGCCACTCCAGAAGGCGTATTTTCTTCTGTTTAAGCCATTCTGTTGATTTACTTCTATGCTTTGGGTCGTTGTCCTGTTGCAACACCCATCTTCTGTTGAGCTTCAGTTGGTGGACAGATGGCCTTAAAGGGGTTATCCGAGTTAATTAAAAAAATAAAAATAAAAACTCTTAAAACCCATCTGGATATACATATAATTTGGTTAAGCTAGATTTCATCAAGTTAAAACCCATATGTACACCTTTTCATGGTTCTGTCATTGCTTTGTTTACATGCTGAAGTACATGCTGAGGAGGCGTATAACAACAAAGCCTGAGCTCTGCCTCATGAATATTTGTGGGCGTGAACATTCTGACCTTCCCCGCACCCTGCTCTGCACATCCTAACTTTGCATAAACCAGTCACATGATCATCTCCTAGCTCACATAGACAGATCATCCTGTCACATTGCAGAAACACAGGCTCTATGTATCTAAGCTCTATGGCAGCTCTGTGTATCTAAGCTCTATGGCAGCTCTGTATATCTAAGCTCTATGGCAGCTCTGTGTATCTAAGCTCTATGGCAGCTCTGTGTATCTAAGCTCCATGTATCTAATCTATATGGCAGCTCTGTGTATCTAAGCTCTATGGCAGCTCTGTGTATCTATGCTCTATGTATCTAATCTATATGGCAGCTCTGTGTATCTAAGCTATATGGCAGCTCTGTGTATCTAAGCTCTATGGCAGCTCTGTGTATCTAAGCTCTATGGCAACTCTGTGTCTCTAAGCTCTGAGGCAGCTCTGTGTATCTAAGCTCTATGGCATATCTGTGTATCTAAGCTCTGAGGCAGCTCTGTGTATCTATCTAATATAGCTTAGATAGATATAGGGGTCATATATGACCCCTATATCTATCTAAGCTATATTACAGCCATATCTATGTTGACTATATACTATGTAGTCACTGTCCCCCACCCCTCCATACACACACAATATACACAATGCAATGTCCCCCACCCCTCCATACACACAATGCAGTGTCCCCCACCCCTCCATACACACAATACACCCAATGCAGTGTCCCCCTCCCCCACCCCATACACCCAATGCAGTGTCCCACACCCCTCCATACACACAATGCAGTCTCCCCCACCTCTCCATACACACAATGCAGTGTCCCCCACCTTCCTCTCCCGGGAAACCTAAGAGCCCAGGCAGAAGCACATGTCTTTACTCTCCAGTGTAAACAGCAGGGAGGGCGGGTCTTTCATCTGATTGGCTGTCCTGACTTGCCTTCTCCCTTTTATTGGCTGAGCTGCTTGTCCTTTATTCCTGCTCCTGGATCACAGCAATACAGCGACTGGCAGCACCTGGGTAACCCTTTCCTTATCAGAGCTCTCCTGTACACTCTTTCAGTGCAACACAGGAGCTAGGAGGCGTGACACTAAGTGAAAGACTGTTAAGCCCCTCCTCCAGCAGCTATACCCTCAGCCTGGAGAGAGAGACTACCAGTTTTTTGCTTAGTGTCAAGGAGGCAAGACACTCTCTGCACTGTAGAGCTGTCTTTGCTAAAGATTTTTTTTTTTTCTTTTTTTTTTTTTCTTTCAATTTTTGCTTTTTTTCAACAGGGACAACAGAGTCGCAATAGACCTCTCTGTTTTCCCGGGGTTGAGCTGCGCCAGTGCCGGCTATCCGCACTGCTGCCTTCCCCACAGAAGAAAAGGAGGACCAGGGCAGCCCAGCTCCCCTGCATCCCGCCAGCACAAGGGTCGCCCGCCTGCAAGCCCCTCTCCAGCTTCCTGCCACTTCGGTGCCAGTGGCTGAAGGGGCGTCCCTGCTGGATGGACAGAGGGTGAAAACGTCGATGGTGAGGTGGCTGTTCCAGCCGTTCCTACCCCCCCCCCCCCCCCCCCCTGTTAGGGCTCTGACTTCTGCTGTCCCCTCTGCCTGGCCTTCATTGTCACGATTTACAAGACGCCCTGTCGGCTTCCCCCCTTTGGTGTGGGGCAGAGCTGAGCAGTGCTCGCTGGACGGGTAGCAGGGGGAGGGTTACAGCGCGAGTTACCTCAGGTGCGGCGGCCGTGTGGGGCCGCCTTTGTTATTCTCGGCCAGTGCTGCCGCTGTGTTCAGCTGCCGGCTGACATCTCTTGTCCGGCTACCGGTGTGTCGTTCGCCTCCGTTTATGAAGGAGGCGGACGGGGGGCAATATTCTGCGGGACTTCGGCGGTATATTTTTAAATCGCGCGCGAAAGTTTCAGCGGGGGGCGGAGCTTCGTTCCGCTTCTCCTGTACATGTTAGGCTTCAGTCGGGGGGCGGACGTCTTTTCTTCCCGCTCCTCGCTAGCCCCGCCTCCTCTTCGTGCCTGCCTGCTCTCAGGACGGATCGTTACCTCAGGTGTTGCTGCTGCTGTTGCCGTCTGCTCCCACTGTGACCTGGTAGGACTGTTGACCCCTTCTAGCACTGCAGCCCCCTGGCCTGGACGCTTTTATATTACTTCCAGCCAACATGTCTGACCCCTCAGCGCCTGCTGGACCTTGGTATCATACCTGCACCGCATGTAAGGCGCCCCTTCCTCAAGGGCAGCCTGACCCGCATTGCTCGGCTTGCCAAGCCCCATTACAGGGTCCGCCATCTGTTGTGTCACCCCCTGGCCTCTTGGATCCCCCTGACTGGGCTAGATCCCTTTCCCAGGCTGTGGTCAGTCTCACTAGCGTTGTGGGCCGCCTTGCAGATGCATTGCCCTTATCGCAGCCGGATAATTCCCCTGCTGGGCCCTCCGGGTCCGCTATCTTAGCTGACCCGTCTGAGTCCCTCTCTCCAGGCGACACCTCCAGAGCCCGTCAACCCCAGAAGCGGTCCAGGGCGGAGCACCTATCATCCTCGGATGCTTCAGTATCACCCCAAGGGTGCGCTCTCAGTCGGGCCCTTCCTCCTTACAGGATATGCCCTCTGAAGGGGAACTAGTTGATTCAGATTGGGATATAGACTCGGCCTTGCCTTCAAAACTGGCTTCTGCCGTGGGCCATCTTATTAACAATATTCGTGATACCTTTAAGATTCACGATGATCCTCCTAATTCTGAAAAAAACAGTGTTTCCTTTTTTCGCCAAAAACAGGCTTCTGCGTTTTTTCCCCTCCACGCTGACTTCTCGTCGGTGGTTTCTAACGCCTGGGCCCGTCCTGATGCCCGTTTTACCCCGCCTAAGAAGTTGGATATCTGTTATCCATTCCCGGCGGATTGCATTACAAACTGGGCGTCACCACCTAAAGTCGACCCCCCTGTGGCCCGTTTGTCCAAAAGCACGGCTATTCCCGTAGCAGATGGCTCCTCCTTACAATCCACTGAGGATCGCCGTATAGAGGCCCTTACCAAAGGTATCTTTGCAGCCTCCGGTTCCGCCCTCAGGCCGGTCTTTGCTTCCGCTTGGGCTGGAAAAGCGGTTTCAGAGTGGGCGTCTCAGCTGGATCAGGAGCTTGAGTCCGACGTCCCTATTCAGGACCTCCGTGCTCTAGCCAAACTTATCGTTCAAGCCGGCAAATTCATCTGTGAGGCATCCCTTGATGCGGGGGCTCTCATAGCCCGTTCGTCTGCCCTGGCCGTTTCGGCTAGGAGGGAGCTTTGGTTAAAGGTTTGGACGGTGGACTCCACGTCAAAGCAGTCTCTTACTGGCCTTCCCTTCACTGGTTCTCGATTGTTCGGGACCCGCTTGGATGAAATCATCTCCGAAGCCACGGGGGGGAAGAGTACGCATCTTCCCCAATCTAGGACTAGGAGCACCACTCGAGGCCGTCCCACCTTTTCTCGCTTTAGGTCTTCCCGCAGGGCTCCCGCACCTCGCACCACTTCAGGTCCATCCCCTAACCCTGTCCAAGACAGACATAAGAAACCTTTTTTTCGGACCCAGCCCTCCTGGCGCAAGTCACAGCCTGCTCGCCCTCCCGCGACCAAGCAGGGGCGGCCGATTTCTTTACTGCCACTCGCACCCTTCTGGACAAAGGGGTCATCGCTCCGGTTCCTATAGAAGAAAGATTCAAGGGGTTCTATTCGAACCTTTTTGTGGTCCCCAAGAAAGAAGGCTCGGTTCGTCCCATTCTGGATCTAAAACGGTTAAACCGTTTCCTTCGTCTTCAGCGATTCCGGATGGAGTCTCTCAGGTCGGTGGTGGCCTCTCTGGAAAAAGGGGAGTTCCTGGCCTCTATCGACATCCAGGACGCCTACCTTCATATTCCGATCGCTCGGTGTCATCAGTGCTTTCTGCGCTTTGCAGTGGGGTCCGACCACTACCAGTTCGTTGCTCTCCCCTTCGGGCTGGCGACGGCCCCTCGCGTTTTCACAAAGGTCCTTGCCCCTGTCCTTGCCTTACTTCGTTCCAGGGGAGTTTTTCTTCTTCCATATTTGGACGATCTCCTTATCAAGGCACCCTCTCTGTCACTGACATCCGCCAGTGTGGACCTCTCGCTACAAACCTTACGCCGGTTCGGTTGGATTATCAATCTTCCCAAATACTCACTTGTTCCATCCAGGCAACTGATCTTTCTGGGGATGCTTCTGGATACAGATGCAGCGGAGGTTCGGCTTCCGTCAGAAAAGCGCCAGCTCCTTCATCCGTCGGTTCGGAGCCTTCTGATCCACCGCCATCCTTCCTTCCGGTTCAGCATGCGGGTCTTGGGACAGATGGTGTCCTGTTTCGAAGCAATCCCCTACGCGCAGTATCACTCCCGCACCTTTCAGACTGCCATTCTGTCCGCCTGGGACAAGTCCCAGGAGAGTCTGGATCGGCATTTTCCCCTTCCCCCCCAGGTTCACTCCTCTCTCCTCTGGTGGTTGCGGACCCCTCTCCAAGGGAAGTCCTTTCTGCCGATAACTTGGTTGGTGATTACCACCGATGCCAGTCTGCGGGGTTGGGGGGCGGTGTTTCCTCCTCGGTCCGTACAAGGCACTTGGTCTCCATCGGAGTCCAAACTGCCGATCAACGTTCTAGAGCTGAGGGCGGTTCTCCTCTCACTCCGGCATTGGACTTTGCTGCTTCAGGGTCACCCTGTTCGTGTCCAATCGGACAATGCCACGGCTGTGGCATACATAAATCATCAGGGGGGCACTCGCAGCGCGGCGGCGATGAGGGAGGTGTCTCTAATCCTTCGCTGGGCGGAAGTTCATGTTCCAGCCCTTTCGGCCATTTACATCCCGGGGGTGGACAATTGGACGGCGGATTTCCTCAGCCGGACGACGATCGACCCGGGCGAGTGGTCTCTGCACCCCGACGTCTTCGAGTCTCTTTGCCTCCGTTGGGGTCGTCCGAACGTGGATCTCATGGCCTCCAGATTCAACCACAAGCTTCCCACCTTCATGGCCAGAGCCAAGGATCCGGACGCTTACGGCGCGGACGCGCTCGTCCTTCCCTGGACGGAGTTCTCTCTCCTCTACGTTTTTCCGCCCCTGCCTCTTCTTCCACGAGTCCTTCGGAAGATCGCGGCGGAAGGCACGCATGCGATCCTAATAGCCCCGGATTGGCCTCGTCGTCCTTGGTACGCCGACCTTATGCTGCTCCTGGCAGACGCTCCCTTGCCTCTGCCTCTAAGAGAAGATCTCAAGGGCCGATCTTCCACCAGCATTTAGGGTCGCTACGTTTAGCGGCGTGGCTATTGAAACCGCAGTTCTAACGCGGCGGGGGTTTTCTGCTGACGTGGTCCGTACCATGATTCGTGCGCGTAAACCGGCATCGGCCAGGATTTATTACCGAACCTGGCGGGCCTATTTGAAATTCTGCGAGATCTTAGATGTTCATCCCCTTCGGTTTTCTCTCCCCACGATTTTATCCTTCTTGCAGTCTGGTCTGGACTTGGGTTTGGGTCTCAGTACCCTGAAGGGTCAGATCTCAGCGCTTTCGATCCTCTTCCAGCGCCCTCTGGCTCCGCTGGCTCCGCTCGGTCCAGTTAAGACCTTTCTTCAGGGGGTTGCTCACTATGCTCCCCCGTATCGCGCTTCCGTTCCATCTTGGGATCTTAATGTTGTGCTGACGGCTCTCCAATCTTCTCCTTTCGAGCCTCTGCGTAAGGTTTCCCTTCGCTTGTTGTCTTGCAAAGTTTTTTTCCTCGTTGCCATCACGCCTCTTCGGCGTGTGTCTGAATTGGCGGCACTTTCTTGCGTATAACCCCTCTTGGTTTTTCACCAGGACAAGGTGGTTCTCCGCCCGATTCAGGATTTCCTTCCGAAGATGGTGTCCGCTTTTCACCTGAATGAAGACATTGTCCTTCCTTCTCTGTGCCCGTCCCCGTCTCATCCTCGGGAACGGGATCTTCACCGTCTGGATGTTGTTAGGGCTCTGAGGATCTACTTGGATGTGACTAGACCCTTTCGGCGCTCGGATTCTCTATTTGTGGTTCCGGAGGGTCCGCGCAGGGGGCTGGCGGCATCTAAAGTGGTTATTGCCCGCTTCAACAAGATGGCTATTGCTGAGGCTTACCGTGCTAAGGGCAGGGAGCCGCCCTTTGGTGTTACCGCTCATTCTACCAGAGCGGTCGGGGCTTCCTGGGCTCAGCGAAATCGAGCTTCGGCTAAACAATTGTGTAAGGTGGCCACCTGGTCTTCTTTGCACACTTTCACCAAGTTCTACATGGTGAACACTTATGCATCGGCGGATGCTGCTTTGGGCCGCCTGGTCTTGCAGGCGGCGGTGCCTTAATGCCTACGGTGCTTTAATTCATCTTGGGTTGTGGTCCCTCCCTCTTTTTGGACTGCTTTTGAATGTCCCAAGGTTTCCTGTGTCCCCCAAGGAATTGGGCGAGAAAACGAGATTTTTGTATAACTTACCAGTAAAATCTCTTTCTCACTCTTCCTTGGGGGACACAGCACCCACCCATTGTTTTGGTTGCCCTGACGGGTGTTTTGACTTGTTGGTGTTATTTTGGTTGATCCTTGCCTTTGTTTTAACTACTTGGGCACATAACTGGTAGTCTCTCTCTCCAGGCTGAGGGTATAGCTGCTGGAGGAGGGGCTTAACAGTCTTTCACTTAGTGTCACGCCTCCTAGGGAGCTGAGCTATACCCAAGGTTTCCTGTGTCCCCCAAGGAAGAGCGAGAAAGAGATTTTACTGGTAAGTTATACAAAAATCTCATTTTAATGATGTATAAAGCAGCCCTAACACATATTTTTTTTAAGTCGGATAACCCCTTTAAGTTCTTCTGCAAAATGTCTTGATAAACTTTGGAATTCATTTTTCCTTCGATGATAGCAATCCGTCCAGGCCCTGACTGTCACAGCCAGACAGCTGAGAAGCGCTCACAGGAGCTTCTCAGATCCTCCTCCTTGAATTTCTTTGTTTTGGTTTAGTTTCTCATCTCGTTAGTCTATCTCAGCTGTCATGCAGTTGGACTGATCGCTACCCTTTAAGTTCCTCCCCATAATGCAGTAGTGTGCGGCTGATACAACTTCCTGGAGTGTGTGTGCATGCTGTTCCCAGTTCCCAGTCGTCAGTCGTCTGCAAGATAAGTGCTGTTTATGTATTTATGATTTTGTCTTTTCTGGATCCATGTGACCCTGACTCCCTCCGTGTCAGTGTAGGGAGCCGGTGGTCGTGTCCCTTCACTATTGTAGGGTCTTCAGGTAATAGATAGCCGAGGAACGTGGATATGCGGCCATCCACCTTTGGGGTGTTCGCATAGGCTGAGCAGTGAGGGAGAGCGGCAGGTCTATTGCAGGGGTCTCCCTTTGTTCCTTAGTTGTGGATCCAGAGAGACATTGTTTATATGGTATTGTCTTGTTTCCTGTACACCATCCGTGACACTGACACAGCAAAGCAGACCCAAATCGTGATGAAACCACCACCTTACTTCCCAGTTGGGATGAGGTTTTTTGATGTTGGTGTGCTGTGCATCTTTTTTGCCACACACAGTGTTGTGTGTTTCTTCCAAACACCTTAACTTTGGTTTCATCTGTCCACAGATTATTTTGCCAGTACTGCTGTGGAACATCCAGTTGCTCTTGTGCAAGCAGTGGCTTCCTCTGTGGTATCCTCCCATGAAATCCATTCTTGTTTAGTGTTTTACGTAATGTAGATTCGCTAACAGGGATGTTAGCATATGCCAGAGACTTTTGTAAGTCTTTAGCTGACACTCTAGGATTCTTCTTCACCTCATTGAGCAGTCTGTGCTGTGCTCTTGCAGTCATCTTTACAGGACGGCCACTCCTAGGGAGAGTAGCAGCAGTGCTGAACTTTCTCCATTTATAGACAATTTGTCTTACCGCAAACTGATGAACAGCAAGGCTTTTGGAGATACTTTTATAACCCTTTCCAGCTTTATGCAAGTCAACAATTCTTAATCGTAGGTCTTCTGAGAGCTCTTTTGTGCGAAGCATCATTCACATCAGGCAATGCTTCTTGTGAAAAGCAAACCCGAACTGGTGTTTTTTTTTTTTTATAGGGCACGGCAGCCGCAACAAACACCTCCAATCTCATCTCATTGATTGGACTCCAGTTGGCTGACAGCTCACTCCAATTAGCTCTTGGAGATGTAATTGGTCTATGGGTTAACATACTTTTTCCACCTGCATTGTGAATGTTTACATGGTGTGTTCAATAAAAACATGGTAACATTTAATTCTTTGTGTGTGTTATTAGTTAAGGCAGACTGTGATTGTCTATTGTTGTGACTTAGATGAAGATCAGATCACATTTTATGACCAATTTGTGCAGAAATCCATATCATTCCAAAAGGGTTCACATACTTTTTTTTGCAACTGTACAGTGTAATACCATCGATTACCCGATGAACGAGCAAACGGTCGTTCATTGGGTAATCCAAATCTTTCAACAGGTAAAAATCGTTTGCAGGCGGCAGATCGTACTGTTTAATCACGATCTGCTGCTGGCAAGCTATGATTCAGTATACGGAAGAGCATAACGATTGCTTCTCCCTATACTGTGGAGGAGATTGCTGCATGTAATAGCAGCGGTCTCCTCTGCTGACGAGCAGATGATTGCCGGGAAGGAACGCCTCCCTTCCGACAATTGCCTGGCTGATACAGCCTTTAGTATCCCTTGGGACTTTACTCATGTTGGGGTGGAAGCATCCTTCATATTTAGCGTTTCTATGTATTGTTAAAATGCCTCTCTGGCTACTGGTCACACTGTTAGCATAGGGCTACACTGCTTCTTTGAGAGCTGTTCACTTGGTTGTATAATTTTATGTTTATTTTTTCTTTCTTGGGTTCAGAATTAGATAAAATAATGGAGACCTGATATGAAATTAAAATCATTATAGCAGTCTTTAAGGGTAAATATTCACCCTCCTGAGGTGGATTTTCTCCTTTGGAGTTTCCTCATGTCAATACCAAGACGAGGATATAAAGCCTTGACAGAGTCAATCAGGGTGGCTGCATATTTTACTATCTCAGCCAGGGATCAGCAACCTTCAGCATTCCAGCTGTGGTGAAACCACAACTCCCAGCATGCACACCTCCTTGGCTTTTCTCAGAACTCCCAAAGGAGTGAATGGAACATGCTGGGAGTCCTAGTTTCAAAACAGCTGGAGTGCCAGAGGTTGCTGATCCCTGATCTCAGCTAATGTGGTCCTACTCCTGAGTGAGGAGCAAGTCCTTATGCTACTGTAATTGTAGCCCCTGGTCTCTAGATTACGGTACTTACCTATTCTCTAGATTACTTACCTAAGAGTAGCTGTTCAAAAGGCAGGCAGTAACATGATCCTGCAGGCTGCTGGTAATTATTTTCAACACCTGTGCTGAGGAAAGCATCTTGGCAGCTGAACGTTTTGGGCATCATGTCTCTGCAACTGCTTGAGCCTTATGGCACTTATGCCCTCTATATAGAGAAGAGATCCTGCGCCTGTGGAAACATAACCCCAGTGGGGTTGAACAGTGATTGCACCCTGTCATTTCAAGCTCATCAATCCCACGATAGCGCCGCCCCCATCATTGTACCATTCAGATGCCGCGTTCATACATGATCGCGGCATCTGAGTGTGAAAACTGTGAAATTAACATAAAATAAATCAAACTTACCGCGTCCATTTGCTCGCTTGCTTGAAGATCTGGTGTGAGATTACGTCATCATGCCGGCTGACGCACGGGATTTCGTCCGAGACCTTCAATAAAGACAGCAGCCCATCGCGAGCAAATGGAGGAGGAAAGAATGAATTTTTTATACTATTTCAGGTTAAATCGAGGCGAATCGAATTCATCGTGGGATTGGATTCACTCATCTCTAGTAGAAACACCTCAGAGACAAGTGTTTCGTGTTGTAGCAGATCTGGCTTCTGTTGACTAGTAATGACTCAACTAGGTTGAGAATTGCACCTGGAGGTGCATACAACCCGTGGGCTCTTGGTATCCCTTGAGGTCTCTTTCCTCAAACCTCAAAAGTTAAAAGGTACGCAAGGTCCTTTCTGACTCACACCACAGACTCAGGGTGAAGCAATCTGTGTAAAAGCAGACATTACAAGCAGAGTGGCACCAGATCTGAGCCCCTTCTTAAGGAAGTTGGACGGATCATGACATGGACAGAATTGAACCTGACCTATCTGTCTGCTGTACTTATTTGAGGTTCCTCAACATTGGTTGTTGACTAACAGAGTCAAGGTCTAGCAATTCCAGGAGAATGGACTCTGAATCCAGAGATCTTCAAGCAAATTGCCAACATGTGAAAAAGTACCAGAGATTTATCTCAGGGCAACCAGGTTCAGTGCCAAAATGGAACCATTCTTTTCCATTTGTCAGGAGGACAATTACTTGGCAGCGGATACCCTGTTAATTCCTTGGAGGTTCAAGCTGGCCTATATTTCCCCACCAGTTTCCATCATACCTACGTTATTGATGAAAATCAGGCTAGACTAGGTCATGGAGATGAGTCAAGGGTGTTACTGAAACTTTCCCAATGCAGACCCCGAGTGTCTAGGGCATTCAACTCTGCCATGATCTGGAAAGATTTAGCCTGATGGTGGACCAGTCTCTATTTCTATCTAGGGTCCTCTCCTATCTAGTCATGAAGACCGTGGCACATTTTGGGCCTCAATCTACCAAAAGGTCATGTATCCCAACCCATTCAGATGAGTCAATGGTGTAACTGGAGACTTCCCCCACTGCAGATCATGGGTCTAGGGCACTGAACGCTGCCAAGACCTGAAGAGGTTCAGTCTGACAGCCTCAAGGTTGACCAGCCTCTATTACTAGACGCCTCTCTGATTAAGTCATGAAGACTTTGCCACACTTGGGGTCTCAATCTACCAAAAGGTCATATTTCACCACTTAAATGAGCCAAAAGGTGTAAGTGGAGATTTCCCTCACTGCAGATTCTATGTCTACAGCACAAATCTCTGCAAGAGCTGAAGAAGTTCAGTCTCCTAGCCTATAGGTTTACGAGCCTTTATTACTATCTAGAGGCCTCTCTGATGCAATCATGAAGACCTTGTTACACTCTGGTTTTCAATCCATGAAAAAGTAATATTGTTTCCAACTAATTCAGATGAGTCAGGAATATATCTAAAGACTTCTCCAGTGCAAATTGTGTATGTCTAGAGCACTAAATTCTGCCAGGACCTGGGGAGACTCAACCGGACAGCCACTATAGCAACTTAGTGGCTTCTCAGTCATGAAGATCTTGTCATAGCCAGGTCTCAATCCACTTAAAGGGCTTACACAATTATCAAGTAAATCTATTCTGCTTGAATTCTCAAGGAGTGGATAGTTCTAAACCACAGATTATCAGCCTCTTAAGCTTTCTGCAGGAAAAATTTGGAAAAGGAATCTGGAAATCAACCTGAAAGTCAAAATTTTGGTAATTCTGCAAATTTATCTTCGTCACAAGAGTCCTTGATGAAAAGGTTCCTGAAAGGTTTGCCAACATTTGGCCTTCAATCCTCAGAATCTGTGTCAAAATATGACTTAATCCTAAAAGTTTTAAGACCATCTCCCTTTGAACCTCTGGATGAGGTCCGACACACACACAGGTACGTAGTCTAAAGAGGTTAGTTCCATCCATTTATGAAATCTGTAATGAGAAGAGGGAGATCCTAGTCTTGTCATCAGTGGATCTGTACTTTAGATTCCTCTGACCAGGTTTTTTTCTAATGTATTATCAGACTTAACAAAAGGATTGTACCTTGGTAGGGTTTCTTCCTAAGGTACCATCAAACTTTGTCCTTGGATCAAGAAATGTACCTACCTGCCTTTTTCTCTTAGCCTGCTGATGAAAAACAGTTGATACTTCAAACTGCGTGGACATTAGAAGGGTTGTCCTTCCAGAGAAAGAGAACCATTTCACTAGTGCACCATCTGGAAGTGGCTCCCTACAAGTTAAAGTCAGACTTTTTAACAAGCCTTGGAACATGATATGGAAAAACAGCCAAGCTGAATATCCATCCATAGATGGCTGTTTTGGGGGGCTTTCCTCTTCATCAGTACACAGTAGGATTCTGGCTGAATGCAACCCATGATAGTGATGGTTGGTTAAAAAAAAAAAAAAAAGATCTCAGGTCTGTTTCAACAACCATGCCATGAGATATAGTGGGAGGTTTATGCTCTAGAAGCTGGAGATCCATTGGTCCCCACTGATGGAAATAAAATCAATAAAATAAAATAAAGAAAAGGAAGGAATTTCTCCTTACATTAATGAATGATATTTCTTATTACTGTGGTAAATATGGAATGGAGAAAGTGCCAAGCAGGGATTGGATCTAGGGTTTTGCCTTAGTTATCTAACATACAGATTTTCTTATAAAGGTGTCGCTCATCTGGCTTCTCTTGTTGGGATCACACAACTCAGTCTGGTCCCGAAACCTCTGGGTGAGGTTTCTTGATGGTAGGTACCCTATTTGACATTTGTCACTTCTAGCCGACAGTTCTTGTCATTTTCTGTCTGGGTTTGTCCTTTCTGCTGAAGGTGGTCCTTCTTTTTTAAGGGAAGGCTCTCTACACCATTTTGTCTCACAGTTCTTTCACCCTGTCTCTACCAGTCTCCTTCTGCAGACCTGGCTCTTTTCATCTTTCTGTACAGAATCCAAGGCTTTCATTTAACGGATTAGGATGATCAATTTCACGGCCTATTGTGCTAAGTGAAGGACTCTCCTTTTCTTACTTACAGCTCATTCCACAAGACAATTTCCCTTGGGAATCTTTCAAGTCATGCTACAGTCTACTGTGTCCCCCAATGACACGTGGGAGAAAAGATTTTTTGTTACTCACCTGTAAAATCCCTTTCTCACTGGGTTCAATGCAGGACACAGCTTCCTCGGCATTATTATATATATATATTTTTAAATACAGCATTTGGTTTTACCAGATGAATATGGCCTTTTTGCTCACTGTCTGCTTCCTAGTGGCAGCAGCTATACCCCACACAGTCTTATGCATCCCCCAACTAACAAGGATTTTACAGACCAGTAAAAAAAAAACTCCTTGTCTAAGTTAAATGGAATGGATCAGAAGAGCTTTTTGTTATTCGTAAGATTTCTACAAGACAGCTTATTTTAGGATCACACAGGCTAACAGTGTGGTCAAATGTTCCCATTTACGCAGCAAGTGGCTGTAAGGAAGAGTGGAGCCTGCTATGCTATTCTGTACACAGGAATTCTGCAAAAAGCATATGGCGCAGTTACATATATTTTATTTTTAACATGGGAGCCTATGAGTGACATGGTACTCTACTACAATGCAGAAATGCTTCCAGATGTACACAATGTTCACTGTAAATGTGAATTATCCCTTAATTTTTATCATTCATTTGGAAGTATATTGTTCATTTAACAGTGCTTGCTATACCTTCCTTGAAGAACAGTGGTATATAAAATAAAAGGGGTATAAAGAGAGATATTTAGTGTATTGGTGTAAATCCCGAACACTAAAGGCTATGGACACCTTTTGGGGATTTTTATTATTGCATTGTACTAATTTTGAACTAAGAATCATTTTTTTCATTTGCTCTTTATTAAAAATGTTTAGTCCCTTTGTACAGCATTGAGATTCTCCAGTAGTAGACTGGCTGTTTACACTGTGTTCCATCAGGGACCTCAGCTGATGGCTTATGTGAAGCCTTATCTCTGATCTCTCAACAGCTCATAAACACTCATTATAGCTCAAATATCTGTATTAAGTTAGAGATACAGTAGGGGTCCCATGTACTTCTTGAAAGCCAGATTACAGCCTGTATAAAATGGACCACGTGGCTGTACACAGACTTTTTGTACTGTAAGCTTTTCTAGTCTATGGAAATACACTAACATTTACATGTCATTTTCATAGTGACAAATATTTAAAAAACAAATAGCTAATTTTACCATAGATACAGATTTTAAACATTTCCCTCCCTCATTCACTTCAGTGGTAAGCCAATGACAAGTGGGCTGCCCAAGTTCCCTGCACAGGTACATAACAATCTGATGCTTCCAGAATTAATTAACATTGAGAGCATCATCAGTTACCCACGTACCTGGATGGCTGCAGGTGGATTCAACTGTATCACTGTCCTCAAGAGCAGTGCGGTGGATAGTGGGGCTGATGGCTCCCTGTCCTACCATTCACCCTCACAGGCTTTGGGCTGGACCACTAGGCCTGAAGCCTGTGTGGCAGTAGAACAACATAGGCAATCTCAAGGCAATTACATCATTGCAACTGCCTGTGACGGCATAACTTCTGCTGGGACAGTTTATTGTGCTGCACTATGGTATTTGGTTGTGCTGGGGCAGTATATTGTGCTGCACTATGGTATTTGGTTGTGCTGGGGCAGTATATTGTGCTGCACTATGGTATTTGGTTGTGCTGGGGCAGTATATTGTGCTGCACTATGGTATTTGGTTGTGCTGGGGCAGTATATTGTGCTGCACTATGGTATTTGGTTGTGCTGGGGCAGTATATTGTGCTGCACTATGGTATTTGGTTGTGCTGGGGCAGTATATTGTGCTGCACTATGGTATTTGGTTGTGCTGGGGCAGTATATTGTGCTGCACTATGGTATTTGGTTGTGCTGGGGCGGTATATTGTGCTGCACTATGGTATTTGGTTGTGCTGGGGTGGTATATTGTGCTGCACTATGGTATTTGGTTGTGCTGGGGCAGTATATATTGTGTTTCACGTTAATATTTGGTTCTGTTGCAGAACCATATACCAAGGTGTAGCACAATATACACTGCCCCTCCATGTGTGCTCGGCCTGCCTACAACATGGGACACTTACGGTATTTCTTTTTCCAGGGCTACTTTAAATTCCCAGTCCGCCCTTGAACACGATATAGCCTGCGAGCAACAAACAGCAAATAACCAGCATCTTCCTGTTATAATAAAGCAGGAGGCATGAAGACCACTAATCGACCTGGAATTTATGCCCTTTAAATCTTTGCATCCATTCATACTGAGCTCAACCTGGTAACAAAGTTTCTTTTTTTGTAGAAAGCAGAATAATTGTTTGAGATAAAATGTAGACGGAAGAAGAGGTGGAGATTTTTACAAAATACACATCATGATCCAATACAAAACGTTTACAGCTGAAACTACATTTTATCTAAAAATACAGAGTTCACATTAAAGGTAGTCGATGCAAAAGAACAATACGGTTGAAGATAAAGATCAATGACCTGTTGAAATAGCTAAAAAAAATAAGAATAAAATGACTTAAAATGTCCTGTAAAATATTGTGCTTCCTCTGAAGTAGTCCTATTTTCTGATCTTACTCCTCTTGGATATTGGTTCACCATTCGTTTGCCTTTGGTCATTCTCAGTTGAGGTAATACCTGGAATCTATCCAAGAAAAGGCACAAGATGACTGATTTGCCTCTACAGTTGTACAGTTTTAAAGTGTGAGATGCATAAAGAAAACATGGTCAGGCTGGACTACAGTATTATATGCACAATGTTTCAAGAATGTACACTTTTTACATAGACAAAAAACTGTTGCTAAATGAAAAAAGTAGGCTGATGCTATGCTATGAAGTATGGCCGGAGTGAATATGGCCCCAATGCGAATAACAACTTTTCCTGCAAAAAATAAGTCCTCTTAAAAACAAAGGAATTACAGCTCTTGGAACGCGACAGTGTTTTAAACCCCTTTGTGCAAAATAACATACAGTTATTTCGTGCTGCTACATACACGGTGAATGCTGGTAGTACTCCTGACACCTGTGGGATAACTGGGATCTATGTAAAGCGCAAATCCCGGTCAATTTATCCTTTCGAATGCAGTGTTCAATAGCAGTGAAATGCAGGGTTCCAGTCAATTGCAATGACAGCCTGGGGCCTAGTGAAAGCTCCCAGGCCTGCCATAGCAAACTGCTTGTTAAAACGTGGCTGCAGCAGGGCTTTAGGAAGCCAGCAGAATCCTCACAGATTGCAATAGTGTACTACTTCAGCCTATGGTCACCTCACCCCATAAATAAAATTGAATAAAAAAAGTGATCAAACATTCTTACATAATACTAAATGGTACTATTAAAAACTACAGCTAGCCCTGCAAAAAAAAAAATAATAAAAAAAAAATAAAAAATACTCAAGTTGCTCTTCAGACAGAAGTATAAAAAAAGTTGGATGTCAGAATATCTTAATAAAAAAAAAAAAAAAAAAAGCGCTTTTCAAGGATGTTTAGTCTTGAGAATTGTATAGATTCAAATGGAGTTTCGTCATTTTAACCCACAAAGAATCATATTGCCCATTTTTCGATATAAGATATGGTAAATTAAATGGTTCCTGCCATTCAAAAACAGAACTTGTACATAAAAAAAGAAGCCCTCATACAGCTTTGTGGATGAAAAGTAAAAAAAAAAAAAAAAGTTTTGCCTCTTCAAATTTGGGGAGGAAAAAACAAAAAAGAAAAACTAGCTTGGTCCTGAAGGAGTTCAGGTCTAAAGTAGGTGACATCTTTAAATGGTATAAAAAAAAGACTTAAAAGTGAACCCACATGCGCTATATTTTAGATTTGTCGACTACACAGCCAATGAAAACATTATGGATTCATTTCAGAAAAGTACTAACCTCCGGCTCTACTAGATCCATGCAGATTTTCTGGTGCTGGATGTTGGATGCATCCAGACTAATTTTAACTTTTACTTTGTCAAACATATGGAAAGTTTTATTTTCGACAGTTAGTGAAGGAATCTGAAAAAGGTAGAAAAAAATAAAAATAAAAAAAAATAACTTACAACCACATACAATGTCATTATTTTAATGTTCTCCTTTTAAATGCCTGACTTTACCTCGTCATTGAAATGCAGCTGGCACTTGACTCGGTTTTTTCCTTCAAAGAAGACTGTGCCTTCTAAACCAAACTTGGGGATCAGAACAACGATTGCATTTTTCCTAACAAACAAGATATATCCTTCTTCGTTCACAATGCCTTTTGTTTTGAAAAAGAGCTGTCAAAGACATAATGCAAGCGTTAGAGGAAAAACGGAGCAAGAACATTAATCCTGATCAAGTGTGGTAATTACCAATTTCTATAATTTACTAAAGACCGGCATTTCCTGCGTCGGTCTTAGTAGAAAAGCAATTAGAGTAAAATACACAGACCTCAATAAATCTGCAGCGTCTTGTTCTTGAAACTGAAATCTATGACAGTTATGGGCTGGAGTAGATTTCATTTTAAGTCAGCTACAAAATTATGTAAAATGTGTTGGGCTGAGCATGCCTCGCCCCTTACTATAGGCTACACCCACTTTTTTGAGCAGTGGAAGAACATTTTTGCGCAATATGGAGTCTGTGCAAAGTTTTGCAACTTTGGTTCGTCAGAGAATAACATACAGTTTTAGTAATCATACTCCATGTGTCCTCATTTATCAAAACTGTTTTAAGAGAAAGGCTGTCCTTGTTGCCCACAGCAACCACTAAAGCTCAGCTTTAATGTCTTATGGTGCGCTGGAAAAATTAAACGCTGCACTCTGACTGGTTGCTATGGCAACAAGGACAGCTTTTTTTTTTGTGTACCCAACTCCTCTACTATGTATGCAGAAGGGCTGATCGCTGCAAAGAAATACATACCTGAGTGTGAAAGGCAACAGACGCTCTCTGCGAATACTGCGCCATTTTATGCCTGTAGTTGATATTTTTGCTGATTTCCGCCTGTTTATGTTTATCTGTAAGATCTGGATAAGTGCAGTCTGCACGCACTGCTACAGCGAGAAGCCGATGTACTATGATATCAGCGTACCTAGAAAAACAACATTGAAATGAATTTCACTTTCTTTTTTCGGTTAATCGTGCCTTCCAATATTATGGGCCCACTTCAAATCCCAAAATTTTAGAGACCTCTTTAGTGAAATCCTAGTATTAGTTTTTGTACTACTTAAACTGGCTTTCAATAACTTTGGGTGCATTCACACGAACGTGTCTGTTTTGCGGATTGCAAACGAAAAAAAATTTTTTTGGACTTACCGTAAATTCCTTTTCTCGTTGGATGCATTGGGGGACACAGCACCAAGAGTATATGCCCAGCTGCCACTAGGAGGCCGACACTAGAAAAGAAAAGTGTTGGCTCCACCCAGATGGGCTATACACTCTGCTCAGACACTAAACTAACCAGTTGGTCCGAATGCAGTAAGAGCATCAGAAATCCAGACTAACAGTGAAGCCAACATGTCCTAAACCAAAAAGAGAACCATTAATCAAAAGGGTCCCGGGAAATCCGGAAAACCTTACCGAAGGGAAAAAAAAAAGGGTGGGATCTGTATCCCCCAATGCATCCAACGAGAAAAGGATTTTACGATAAGGACAAAAATCCATTTTTCTCGTGAATGGCATTGCGGGACACAGCACCATGGGACGTCCCAAAGCACACCCCGAGGGTGGGAAAAAACAGCCATGCGAAGAACCTAGCGCACAGCCGCTTGCAGAACCTTGCGACCCAAACAGAGGCATCAGCAGAGGCCAAGGAATGAATATGGTAAAATCTGGAGATTTGATGCCCCGACCGCCCTAGTGGAGTGAGCGGTCAACCAGAAAGGGGACTCCCGACCCTTCGCCACATAAGCTTCCTTGGTGGCCGACCTAATCCAACGGGAGATGGTCGCTTTCGAGGCTTGTAAACCCTTACGTGAGCCCTCAGGGACAACAAAGAGTCAGATCGACGGAAGGACTCAGTTAGCTGGAGATACAGCCGAAGCGCCCGAACCACATCCAGACGGTGGAGAGACCGCTCTCTGGGAAGAGAGGGGTTGGGACAGAAAGAAGGTAGAACAATCTCCTCATTAATGTGGAAGGAAAAAAACCACATTGGGAAGAAAGGAGGGAACTTGGCGCTGGACAACCATGTCCTGGTGAAAAAACAGAAAGGGGGACTGATACGCAACTTTAAGGAGACATTAATAAGGGAGACCTTCTTCAAGGGCTCGAAGGGAGAGGACTGAAGGGCATCTAGGACCAAATTCAAATCCCAGGGTTCCACCGGATAACGGAAGGGAGGGACGCGATGCGCTACCCCTGAAGGAAAGTCTTAACCTGAGAAGCCAAGGGCCTTTGAAAAAGTACAGACAAGGCCGAGACCTGACCTTTGAGGGAGGCCAGGCAGGGACCCTTCTCAAGGCCAGCCTGAAGAAAGGCAAGAATCCTAGGGACGGAAAAAAATTGGGCATAAGGAATTTCCTCGAAGGTGGCAACCATCTGGCCCAGAATGCACATGCAAGCCCTGATGGGCATAGGAGACCGCTCGTGAGGCTAGTCACCCCTGACTGGAGAGCCACTACCTTGTCCTGTGGAAGGAACACTTGGCCAAGGCGAATGTCGAGGACCATGCCTAGGAATTCCATCCTCTGACTGGGAACCAGGGAGTACTTGGTGTGATTCACCAGCCAGCCGAACTGGGACAGCATGGACAGAGTGATGTGGAGGCTGGACAGGTTGTCCTCCCGGGATGGAGCCTTCACCAGAAGATTGTCTGGGTAGGGTATTACGGCAACTCCCCTGGCACGGAGAAGTGCGACCAGAAGAGAAAACACCTTGGTAAAGACCCTCGGGGCAGATGCCAGGCCGAAGGGAAACGCCACAAAATGAAAATGCAGAGAACCTACCGCCAAACGAAGATACCTCTGATGAGACTGAGCTATGGGGACATGCAGATAGACGTCTCAGATGTCGATGGACGCCCACCTCGAGGGAAGCAATCACCGACCTGAGGGACTTCATACGAAAGTGGCGGATTCGGACGAAATAATTAAGCGCCTTCAAATCCAAAATGGGACGAAGAGCACCGTCCTTCTTGGGAACCGTGAAGAGGTTTGAGTAAAACCCCTGAAAACGTTCCGAGGTCAGGACAAGAACAATCGCCCTGTGCGCATGAAGGGAATAAATGGCCTGAAAAAAAAAAAAAAAACAAACCCCGCCCGAGCGGGGGACCTGGGCGGCGGCAACGTCTGGAAGAACCGACCCGTGGGAAGGGTGGAGAATTCTATTTTGTACCCGGAGGAAACTACCTCCAGAACCCAGGCGTTGTCCACAGTTGCACTCCATTAATCCTGAAAAGAGAGCAAATAACCCCCCACCCGAGGGGGCAACTTGAGCAGGGGAAACCAGTCATGCAGATAACAGCTTGGCAGACTGGGATTTGGAAGGCTTAGGGAGGGCGTGCCAGGAGGGCTTTGCCTCGAAGGAGGGAAGAGCAGCATTTTTGTCCGGAGTCCCGAAAAGAGCAAAAACGATGAGACCGCGATGAAGGCATAGGACGGCGGGAACGGTTCTGAGGCAGGAGGGAACTTTTACCACCCGTGGCCTCAGAAATGAAATGAGCTCCTCCAAACGTTTTCCGAAAAGCCTACCACCCAGGAATGGGAGAGATAGGAGCGCCTCTGTGGAGGCGGCATCCGCAGCCCAGGCCCGAAGCCAGACCGTGCGGCGGATGGTCACCGAGTTAGCAGCCGCCCTACTAGAGCGGCGTGCCGATTCCAGGGAAGCATCACAAAGGTACCTGGAGAAGATGAGAGGCAAGGAGATGGAGCTCCCCCTGAGCATAATCCGGGGGTAAGGACTAAACAAGCGAGAAGGATGTGGCCTAGGCTAGGTAAAAGCTGGGGCCTCAATTAATGGAGTGTCCGGGAAAGGAGCGCTGTCGGCGGGACGGACCTGCGGGAGACCGGGGGCCCTCCGGAAGGAAAAGAACAGGTGAGGTGGACTCTAGAGGAGAAGCGACGCCCAGGGAGGGAAAAACCCGGGCAAACTGAGCACCAGGGGCCCGAGAACAGGGCAGGGAAGTTGTGGCCCAGTCCAAGGCAAAAGCCGGGGACTAAAGTAAAGGAAGGCCAGGGAAGAGAAAGATAGAGGCCCAGCTAACCAAAAGGGGAGGTGTGTGGGACTCCGGGAAGAAGGGGGCCCCCCACAAGGTGAAAAATTTACCCCACCTCCCAGGCTAATAGTGCTGGGTCAGAATCCAGGAACTTTTGGATTGCAGACCATGCCAGAATCCAGGAACTTCTGGGGAGCCGCAGACCATGCTAGAAGCAGGGGGAAAACAAGGGGAATAGGGGGACCTCTCAGGCCCCCCGAATAAGGTGCTCCCATCCCCTGGCAAAAGAGGGAAACTAATCCTAAACCCATGGGACAGGGACGCAGGGAGAATACTCACCGTCCGACATCTTCAGGCGCAGCAGGATCACCCCTTCTGCAAACTCGCACATATGTGGGATTACCGGCATGCCACTGCAGATGCAGTAATGGGGGACTGGGTGACCGGCGAGGTACTGTTTGGAGTACGCGCCCGCAGGGGGTGCAACTAAAGTGGATATCCACCATGGAGCCCCATCCTGCAGGAGAAGAAAAAATAATAAAAAAAACAGCAAGACCTGCAAAAAAACTGAGCAGGTCATGTCTGCCTCCTACGGACAGTAGACTAAAACTGGTTAGTTTAGAGTCTGAGCAGAGGGTATAGCCCATCTGGGTGGAGCCAACACTTTTCTTTTCTAGTGTCAGCCTCCTAGTGGCAGCTGAGCATATACTCTTGGTGCTGTGTCCCCCAATGCCATTCACGAGAAACATGAACACTGGTCGTGTGCACCCCGCATTGCAGACCCACTGACTTCAATGGGTCCATGATCCGCATGTTGTGGCCAAAGATACGATATGTCCTACCTTTTGCTGCGTGGTCGCACAGACCCGGAAGCATCCAGAAGCCCTATGTTTTGCAGCACCATGATGTGGGGTGCACACGGTCGTGTTTTTCAGATATGCAGTTTGTGGACTGCAAAATGGACATAGTTGTGTGAATGCACCCCAATGTAGTTTTCATCCAACTTGTGAACCGATGCAAAAACGTTCATTAACATATGCCAGTTTTTGTCTGGTGCCCATGACATTTCTTGGTGGGATCTTTGCCCACTTTCAATTATTTGTCATCATTACAAACCTTCTGATGGGTGAAGTGAAATGTGTATAAATGGGTGAGGCTAGACCATAGTGATGGAAGTCGCTGTCCATTCCAGAGCAGAAGTATACCGCCTGCATCATGCATCTAGTTGCTAGGATTCTCAATAATGTGTTCAAATAGGGAAATTCGGTGCATTCTGCTTTATCTAAAGAGTCAGCTAGAGCTTTGGCGGAGTCCGTTTTAATCTCTAAATTCTGGGGGGGAAAAAGGAGGAGGATAAGAAGTTTTGGTCATGTTCAAACTACAATACAGATTATGTGCCGCATGAAAAGAATTACAATATTTCATAAAAATAACACTTTGGAGTACAGCCTTGGTTTAGATCAGGGGTGCACAACCTTTTCTGGTTGAGGGCCACCTTGTCAGCCTGAACCATTTCCAAGGGCCGAAAATAAAACTTAAAGGGGTATTACCAACTGAAATACTATGTTTACGGCATATTGAACAAACAGTATATATCAGAAATGTCTAGTTACACTTCCAGGATTCCCAACTAATGGAAGAATACATGAAAAATACATGTGAGCAGCCACAAGACCTAGACGTACATTTCTGTTGGGGGCTGCACACAATAGTATCGAGGGCAGCATGTGGCCCCCGGGCCGCAGGTTGTGCACCCCTGGTTGAAATTTATGGAGTCTATTATTTTAGGAAATTATTCATTAGACAATTCCCTAAAGGGGGTTGTCCCACAAAGAATATTCTGCAGTTTTCAAACCAGCACGTGGATCTGATTACTTTTGTACTTGCATGTAATAAATGTAGTATAGCCACTAAGCTATTCAATAAAAATATATCTGTATAGCGCCACCGACTGTTTGTCATTTATTTTTATTTCTTTGTCCACCTCACTGATATGGTCGCACATGCTCAGCTCCATCTTAACAACTGCCCCCTGAGTTGTGATAGGGAGAGATCTGCAAAAGAAAGGTCATGCTCCCTGAAAAAGGACACACCCTCTGAGCTGCCAGCTTGAATTAAATCTATCAGAGCCACTGAAGCAATGAATGGGGATATCTCTGGATCCATGTGCGGTACAGGGCTGGTTCTCGGTTTGTCAAGAGATATTGTCATGTACTACATGATGCCTGATTTTCATTTTTTACATCAAATCACAGGGTAGCCCCTTTAACCACTTCAGCCCCCCTAGCTTAAACACCCTTAATGACCAGGCCACTTTTTACAATTCCGCACTACACTACTTTCACCGTTTATTGCTCGGTCATGCAACTTACCACCCAAATGAATTTTACCTCCTTTTCTTCTCACTAATAGAGCTTTCATTTGGTGGCATTTCATTGCTGCTGACATTTTTACTTTTTTTGTTATTAATCGAAATTTAATACCTTGGGGTGTCTACTTTCCGAAATGGGGTCACATGTGGGGTATTTATACTGCCCTGGCATTTTAGGGGCCCTAAAGCGTGAGAAGAAGTCTGGAATATAAATGCCTTAAAAATTTTACGCATTTGGATTCCGTGAGGGGTATTGGTGAGTTCATATGAGATTTTATTTTTTGACACAAGTTAGTGGAATATGAGACTTTGTAAGAAAAAATAAATAAATAATTTCCGCTAACTTGGGCCAAAAATTTGTCTGAATGGAGCCTTACAGGGGGGTGATCAATGACAGGGGGGTGATCAGGGAGTCTATATGGGGTGATCACCCCCCTGTCATTGATCACCCCCCTGTAAGGCTCCATTCAGATGTCCGTACATGTTTTGCGGATCCGATCCATGTATCCGTAAAAATCATATGGACGTCTGAATGGAGCCTTACAGGGGGGTGATCAGGGAGTCTATATGGGGTGATCACCCCCCTGTAAGGCTCCATTCAGATGTCCGTATGTGTTTTGCGGATCCGATCCATGTATCCGTGGATCCGTAAAAATCATATGGACGTCTGAATGGAGCCTTACAGGGGGGTGATTAATGACAGGGGGGTGATCAGGGAGTCTATATGGGGTGATCACCCCCCTGTCATTGATCACCCCCCTGTAAGGCTCCATTCAGATGTCCATATGTGTTTTGCGGATCCGATCAATGTATCCGTGGATCCGTAAAAATCATATGGACGTCTGAATGGAGCCTTACAGGGGGGTGATCAATGACAGGGGGGTGATCAGAGAGTCTATATGGGGTGATCACCCCCCTGTCATTGATCACCCCCCTGTAAGGCTCCATTCAGATGTCCGTATGAGTTTTGCGGATCCGATCCATGTATCCGTAAAAATCATATGGATGTCTAAATGGAGCCTTACAGGGGGGTGATCAATGACAGGGGGGTGATCAGGGGTGAATAAGGGGTTAATAAGTGACAGGGGGGGGGGGGGGGTGTAGTGTAGTGGTGTTTTGTGCTACTTATTACTGAGCTGCCTGTGTCCTCTGGTGGTCGATCCAAGCAAAGGGGACCACCAGAGGACCAGGTAGCAGGTATATTAGACGCTGTTATCAAAACAGCGTCTAATATACCTGTTAGGGGTTAAAAAAAAAATCGCATCTCCAGCCTGCCAGCGAACGATCGCCGCTGGCAGGCTGGAGATCCACTCGCTTACCTTCCAATCCTGTGAACGCGCGCGCCTGTGTGCGCGCGTTCACAGGAAGTCTCGCGTCTCGCGAGAGGACGCGTATATGCGTCCACCCAGAATAGCAGGGCCGCCGCCAGGACGCAATCCTGCGTACGGTGGTCCTGAGGCGGTTAATAGAACATGACATTGCCACAGTTTACCCTTCACAATTTCAAATACAAGAGCGTGGCAGCAGTATGAAGAACACAACTGAAAAAATTACATAAAAGCTCCCTGCAGTGGCGTGCCCAGGGGAAGGGCGGTGCATCTCGGGTGCCGGCTCTGACGGGGGTGCTAGCAGACTCTGCAAGCAAGTGCAGGTAAGTATTTAGCTTTTAGGGTTTCTTTTTTCTTTTATGTGGCAACTTTGGGGGACATGAGGGGGCCGGGGTGCACACAGGACGTGTGGGGGCAAACTTTTATTTTATAATGTGGCAACTTTGGGGGACATTAGAGGGGTGCACACAGGAGGACATGGGGGGAATATGGTGGGATACTGTATGACACAGTGGGGGGGCAATTTATTATGGGAGGGATGGCTGCGTGGGGGCACGGCAGCGTGGGGGGACACTACTGTGTGGGGGGCAGCGTGGGGGGACACTACTGTGTGGGGAAATTAATATGTGGTGGACACTACTGTGTGGGGGGGCAGTATGGGGGAAATTACTGTGTGGGGGCAGCATGGGGGCCTTGCTATTAAGGAGGCACTGTAGGGGCCATTCTATTATTTCTGGGGACACTATACAGGGATTATTACCTGGAGCACAATATAGGGTGGTATTATTACTGGGGGCACTCTAGGGGACATTATAGCTGCTGTAGACACTATAGGGACATTTAGGGTAATTTATCAAACTGGTGTAAAGCAGAACTGGCTTAGTTGCTCATAGCAACCAATCAGATTCCACCTTTCATATTGGACAGCTCTTTTGGAAATCCAGTTCTACTTTACACCAGTTTGATAAAGGACTCCAATTATGTCTATTAAGGTCACTCTATTTTCAGCAGTATAGTACCTGGGGCACTGGGGGGGCACAACGGGCACAGTATTGGGGGTGACAGCAGGATGACACTGTGGGGACACCAGTATGGGGAGGTTGATGGAAAATTTGAGAAATCTAACGTGTCTGTGTTACAAACTCTGTAGAGACGAGATGCGGCTGAAATAATTTCTCATGGCGGTCTAACGGAGGAGAAGAGGAAAGAGAAGGTCTAAAAGTTTATCCTTTTCTTTAAATTAAGATCTTTCCATCTATGGCCAGCATAACATGTAAATGTAGACAGGAGTGAGTAAATAAAGCAGTTAAAGCTCTTTTAGGCGACCACCCAAAATTGCACTGAAAAGTGATCTTCTAGGGGGGTGGTCTCCTCAGAGAGGATGGCCAGTATGGATAATACTGTGAAACCTCTCTCTCTCTGACGAGCAACCCATAAAAACTATTTTTCTCTTCAATGTATATGGTGTATGGTGGAACTGAAAATGTGCCACAAGAAATCTAGTCTGGATAAGGAAGTGGTCTTCTCAAAGGGGTGGTCTCTTTGGAGGGCTTCAAAAAACAAACAAAAATAACACAAAATACAACATTCTATCAGGATAATGCAACAAACCAGCACCTTGGAGCGCGTAGCTTTTACAAGGATGTCATAATTTCCGGGTGGCGGGGCTGGATGCTTACGCAGTAAGGCATGTTCTGGAAACTCATCATAAATCTTCTGCGCCACAGAAATATTAGCAAGCAACATGAACTCTTCCACCATTGAATTGGTGTCCCTAAAAACAGGGCAGAAAAGGAATACAATCAAGTGAACGTGAAACTGCTCAGAGAGTTACGCCTGATCTAAAAGACTATACAACATAATGATTATGTTTAATACAAGAATACAATGAAATCCTAGTTACAAACAAGTATACAGAACAGTTAACAAAAGAAGACAAACCATACTTCAGTTCCTTGGTCTGGAGGTCTATGGGGTCATGAGTTTCACTATCCATATGAAATCGAACCTCAGGAGAAGAAAGTGTTAAGGCTCTGTAACACAAATGAAAAGACTTCAGTTACGGTGCTTGACAAATTCATAAAATATCGTGAAAAATAAACAGGGCCAAGCTCCCTAGGACTGAATTATATGAAAAGAAGCTCCTAGGCTCCTTTGTTAGGATACCAGCAATAGTTTGGAGGGTTATTCGGATACCTGTATAGGCCAAAAGGGGGTCTTGTGTCCTGTTTGGACAGAGCAGCAATTGAAAATGTGCACTGCTGCTCCATTGACCGTCTATGGGACTGACAGACATAGCAAAGTGCAGCGCTCTGCTATCTTTGTCAGTCCTATAGACTTTGAATAGAGCAGCACCACACATGCTTGACCACCAATCCATTCAAACAAGGGGCATGGGACAAGCGTTGTGCCAATCAAAAGGGGGGTCTCATTAGTTGGACATCCATCGATCTAGCACTTATCACCTATCCAGTGTGCCACAGTGTGTGAATCCATAAATCCCTCATAAATCATGGAAACCACCAAAACAGAGGTTAATAGGTCTCCCTCCCCCCACCCCAGTGTTTTTAAGATTACATCAGGGTGGATGCAACAGATTTATTAAAGCCAATAGGAATTCTTCATATGGTAAATTCACATAACAGCTAAAGTGAGGGAATGTAAGAGTGCTGTGGTGAGGAATTCCTGGAAATCAAATTACCAGCAAGTCTAATTACTTTATAGCACCGCTGGAGGAATACCAGAGACAATTCTCTAGGATAGGAGCGTGAGAGGAGCTTGGGGCACAATATATCTCAAGCATAGTTCTGACCAGATAGAACATCCTGTTTGTAATACCAGGGAAGGAAGGATGTCTGAACTTACTGTTGGGGGTTTTGAGCTAATCGAGAACCACTCTTCAAACCTATAGAATAAACATGAGGAACCTAAGAGATCTGACTCAAAGAAAAAATAAACTCAGAGTCTAAAATGGTAACCCATCTAAACTACCCAGAAAACCTGTAATTTAAAGGTTCCTATGCAGGATCAATATGGCCAATTTCAGATCCTAACCCCCTGGAATTACAAGTAATTGATGAAGGAGATCTTTATCTAGATATCAGGGCCCAACCTCTAGAACTTCCATATCTTTATTTGAACTCCAGACCACAAGACTTACATGTAACTAGAATCCTCATTAGGGGTATTCTGGGTATACTAAGTTATCCCCTATCAACAGGGTAGGGGATAACTCTTAGATCGGGGGAGGTCCTACCTATGAAGTGGTGCCCCATGAAGCCCCCTCAGCAACGGACTGGGTACCTTGTCAGAAAAGCGCACCTCCGCTCCATTCATTTCTATGAGTGCTCGGCTATCTCTGGCACTCTCATAGACCACTTTGAATGAAGCAGCGGTCACACACGTGCAATGCCTCTCTAACTCTAAGGGACTGCTGAAGATAACTGATACTCGGCCATCTTCAGCAGTCCCATAGAGTTGAAAACAGAAACAGTGTACATGTCTGACTGCTGCTCAATTCAAATGGGGAAACAGGGGCCCACTTTCTTGTAATCAGCGGGGGGCCCAGCAGTTGGATACCGTCACTTGTGGCCCTTGTTGAAGTGTGTCTCATCCTGTGTGACTGTTTAGGCTCAGTGGTCACGTGCTGTTCCTGAGACATCATTGCTTTGGCCACTGATTGGTCTGCAGCAGTGATGTGCGTTGACCGGAAGTCACACTTCTGGTACATCAGGAACAAGAAATGGTGGAGACGAGAGCTCATTGTTGGACCTGGAACACTTTGAACAGGTGTGTTTTATACTGTGTCCAGTTCCATGGGAATAATTTCCAAACCCCTTTAAGGGGGACGATGTTCTTCAGAGTACATGAAATCATAGCACAGAAATGTACTTCATAGTAAACAGTTTATACTTGGAGATAGGGGAAGTTGGCATTGTTGTCCGAGAACTTTCAGGTGATCGTACATTTCAAAGAGAACCCGTCAGCAATCCTCAGTGTTGTGTACCCCTAGAAATTTCAGAACAAGCCGACAACTAGGTGTCAGCAGTTGGAGTTGTGTCCCTTCGCAATCTGACAAGATCCAATCAGTGCTGACAGTGTCACCTTGTCAATTTATTCTTTTTTTTCCAAATGATCATTATTTTATAGTCATAACAACAAACAAATACAATGCAATACAATCAATAGGATGGCTGTATATAATAAAAATTACAAACATCGTTGAACAGAAATGTCCAGAACATTGCCCCCTTTCCCTCCCCTAATCCCGTGCGCAACCCACAAGAGAATGCCTCCTCTGGGAGACCTTCAAGTGTCAGTCTGAGTCTGAAGAGGTGCGCGTCCATGTAGGACCTCATATAAAAACCATGTGGTGTGCTCAAAATGTTTTATAAGTTTGGATTTAATGGATGTGGAAAGAGTATTCAAGAATAAAGACCATTTTTCAAAAAACCTTTTGGTCAATTTATCGTTATCTGACAACGTGAAAATCCAGTCCATGTTGAACAGGAATGTTGTTTTAGCCTGAATAAAGGGGATAGAAGGAGTTTCCGAGTCTAGCCATTGATGTAAAATACTCTAGTAGCAACCACCCAAATATGTAATAAAGCCTTATCTTGTCTAGGGAGACATTGCTGTTCCTCAGATAACATGTCCACTGAGGAGTAGCAGTGAAGGTTATATTGTAAGTTGGTAATATGTGGGATCGCTCCTGTGCCCACAATTCTTGAATATGTGTGCAGCCCCACAGATGATGGAATAGATCTGTGTTAGGAGTATTACATTTAGAGCAAGAATAGGTACAATTAGGAGACATTTTATTTTTAATGTAAGGTGTCACATAAGCTCTATGAAATATCATTAAGGCCATATACGTATAGCTACTGATTGGGGTATTTTTGTATTTTCAGAGTAGCTTCCAATAATGTTTTGACTTCAAGGTTTGGAAAGTCCTTGATCCATTTCCCTGGACCTGTGGTGACTATATCCCAATCTATTAATGGTCTAAGACATCTGTAGTTAGTACTTAGTGGAATAGATCTGCATTCTCGCTCTTTTGAGAAATACATTCAAGCAAGCCCCTCTAGAGTCCTCCAGAATATTATTCATACAACGTTGAACAAAACTACGGGCTTCTAGATATATAAATTTATTGTAAATAAATGCCGGTAATCGTTGGGAGGCCTCAGTAAAACGGATAACTGAGTAGCTTGAATCTAACATGTCAAGAATCCAAATACAGCCCTGAGATGTTAAGGTGTCAATTTATTCTTAAATTTATAGGAGAAAAGATGCTCCGGAACTGTTAATTCATGGACATTACAAGAATTTTCTAAAAATGTCACAGGTCTGCTTAATGTTTTTGGCAAATGCCCAGAACAAGGAAAGAACCTGGGAAGTGACCACCTCATTTATTTGATAAACAGATAAAAGGTCTGGTAAAAATACAATACAAAATCTGTGTCAAAATCACTAGAACAATGATGGAAACCAGAGACAGATGACCAAACAAGTCACAAGGGACACTAGGGTGTCTGCTTGGCCTAGGTCTTATCTTTCGAACCAAGAACGGGAGGACTTTAGTTTAGAAGGAACATGTCTTGTCTTAGAATAACTTATCTTCTACCGCTATGTCTCTTTACCAAACAAATATTTCAGTGTCCATGACAGATTACAAAAGTTTATAGTAAAAGGTCAGAAACAAAAATATTCAATACTTTACCCATTATCTATTCTCCGCTTCTTCAAAATCTTTGCTAATTTATTCAGCTGACGGAGACTTTTGGTAATCTCATCATTCATGTTGGGAGAATCAATTCTCATCTGTGCTTCTGCATAGGTAAGGGAAGCCTGCAAGAGGGAAAGTTAACATGCAATTCCATCAGCAGAATACTTTTAGCTCTGTTTAGCAAAATACAAATGTTACTGCTAAACATAAAATTAGAAAAATCAGAACCCATTACATTAAAGGGGGTATTCTGGTTACATTAAGTTATACAACTATTTTACATTAAATTTACAACTATTAGATCTGTGAGGGTCCTATTGGTGGGACTCCCAGCGATCACAAGAATAGGGGTCCAATATCTCCCTGAAATGAAGAGGCCGCTCCATTCATTCCGGCTATCTCCGGAATTCCCATAGAAATGAAGGGTGCTCCGGCTGCTCCGTTCATTTCAGGGAACTGCTGGGGGTATGGAGCCACCATTCCTGTGATCGATGGAAGTCCCAGTGGTAGGACCCCCACCGATGTAATAGTTATGCCCAATCCTGTGTAAAGAGGATAACAATGCAACCAGAATATCCCTTTAATTCTTAATAACCATCTTCTCAGTGTATCTGATGCAACACTAAATGCTGAACTAGTAGGTGCTAAAGCGAGGGGTGTACACAGATATCATAGGGCCCCATAACTAAACTTAGCATGCTCCCCACCCATCTAGTAAGGTTTCAGACAGATTTATGAATATTTTTATTTACCAGACTTCTATGTTGGAAAAATTATAAATATTTTATTCATTCTGCACACCATCTTTCTCAATGTATTTACACCAGCGAATAACTAAACCTCCCCCAAACAGCTTTATGTCTCTCACTTCCCTTCACATAGTACGTTATAAAATAGGCTCCACAAAAAGGAGCTCAGTGCCCAGAAATTTGTAGTTAGCATTGAACACAACGGTAGCTGTAAAATCTATTTAGGAAAATGCTGTGAATTGGTGTTGGGAAGCAGCAGAAGTGGTTCAGCGCTGGACCACCTCTCTCCAAGACCCATAAGCACTGGTGTGATCTGCCTTCATGGTAAGCAAGCCACTGCCAAACTCATGGCGTACAACTAGATATACCATCCATCTCATAAGCAGCACATCTGAAAGAAAAAAAATACACACACAGAACTCACTTTTGAGTTGATAACACTTTTGGTAAATGTTGTGCTAATGATTTCAGCATTCTGGTTTAGCTCCCAAATGCAGGAAAACGCCAATCTGCAATAAAAGACAACATAGAACACAAAACGTAGATTTCAATTTCAAGAAATATTGTGGAATATACACATTGTGACACAGTGAAAGGTTTGGTCTGGGAAAACAGGTATTTTCCTCCCAGCATGTGCTGTTGGGCTGATTTACAACCAGGTGAGGTCAAATACCAGACCGGATTTTAAGTGCCGGTCCTGGTTGTCCTTAAATAGGCAGCTGGGCTCAGAAGCCGTGTCTCTGTGTTGGGATCTGGGAGCCTTGTGTCTGTATAAAGGCTTGCTACCTGTTTGGCATGAAAACAGGTTGGTGCTGCTATCAGCAAGGACTCTGAGGCAGAATTGCTGCATGGTGTGAATTAACACCAACACTGCAAGGTGACTTTTTGCTTGATTAGGACTGCTTGTTTTGTCACTTGCCTAAAGTGTGACTAAAACACTGAACAGTTTGATCCAAAGAACTTGTTGTTGCCTCTATACTGCGTCCGCTAATCCTGTCTACCAGAGCGAAACCCCACAATATATATAAAATGCACATACCGGTCCACCTCTGATCTTAAAGAACATAGGTTTGAACTGAGGAGATCTGGGACCATGTCAATCCTCTGAAAGGAGAAGACAAGATATTAGTATTCTTTGATGTGTGAGCAGTAATAACTCATGGTGATCAAGTGCGTGCAACAGAAGCTGATTTTTATAAATATGCTAAAAGCACACCAAGTAAAGGGAATGATGTTTTATACACCCTACAAAAATGATGTTTTATACAGCGCTAGTTTCTTAATGCAACCCAGTTAGGTTATTTTGATCAACCTTCAGATTTTTTTTATTCTAGTTGTCTTTCCTCCTATTGACATTACAAAAGGGTCCGCAAATCTGTGTCATACTAGTCATGGGCAGTATCCAAAATGATACCACTGTACTGATGGAGAAATAGTTACTGCAAAGAATGAAAGTTGTGAGTATTTTTAATAGACCACCAATATTGCTAAAGGTATACTGAAAAGGTGATAAAACTTAACTTGTAATAGTTATTTCTTATAAAATAGTTGGTAATGGTGCATGCAAACAAAATACAGTAAATGGAGCCTCTATCAAAGAAAGTCCTCACTATACAATCAAATCCACGAGGACAAAATAACTTTGTGAAGTAGAAAAAAAGTGCACGGCGGAACCTTAGATGAAAGACCATTTGTCCTACCGCTCCGTTGATTGGTTCCTATGTACAGCAGGTCTCTCGAAGACTTGATGTGAATTATCCTTGGAAGAGTGGAATTGCTGCAAGAAGGGATAGGGATCAGGACTAAATATCCCTAAAAATGCCCTATGCTGGGGGTGCTACACTGGCCCTGATGACCTAACCACAGACCACCCGCCCTGACATGGGCGACCCCGTCCAGAACCTTTCCCTGAATAGACTGACCCTGGTTAGCCCTCTCCTACTAGAGCCCTACATGTATGTTTCGCTTTGGGATGAGTACAAAGCTCATCAGGGGAAACATAAGGGAGCTGGGCAAATCACCATAGGAGAATTGATGAACAAAGGTGCGAGTGATGGGGTACTAACTCTGCACCTGTACTGTATATTCAAAATAATAGGAACCAAGTCCAGATGTGGCTTGGGTTCACAAATTTAAGAGGGGGGGAGGGAAGGGACAGTGAATGAATGCCCTCTTCCTCCTAACAGGGAACTAAGATTATCCGTGGGCTTGATGTAGGGATATTTAGTTCCGACCCCTATCCCTTCTTGCAGCAATTCCACTCCAAGGATAATTCACATCAAGTCTTCGAGAAGAACTGCTGTATATAGGAACCAATTAACGGAGCGGTAGGACAAATGGTCTTTCATCTAAGGTGCCGCCATGCACTTTTATTCCTACTTCACAAAGTTATTTTGCCCTCGTGTATTTGATTGTATAGTGAGGACTTTCTTTGATAGAGGCTCCATTTACTGTATTTTGTTTGTTTGTATACACCATTACCAACTATTTTATAAGAAATAACTATTAAAAGTTAAGTTTTATAACTAATTAACCGCAGATTACTTTTTCAGTATACCTTTAGAAATAGTTACTGCAATGACAGTATAAATGTGTTATTAAGGTGAAAACCAATATACCCTCAAGCTGAGTGCACCACTGATCCCAACATAGCTGACCCACTCTATGTCCTATCTGTTCCCCAACATCATGGATGGTATCTGTTACCAGAATCAAAATGCCTCCATCCACGACAACCTTGTGTGGCCAATCACAAGACAACAGAGGACCTCATAGGTATGCTAGGTGCCTGGCGCACATTACACAGGCACTCTTTTTCAGATTCAGGGTCTCAGGAAGCCCAGAGCAGTATCCCTAAATTATTACTGTCCCCAGGTTAGGATGAGGCCATTTTTGTTAGACAGCACCATCTGCAGTCAATGTATTGATGTTAAAGATATATTCGGTAGCAACAAGTTATCTCCTATCCAGCATACCGCTCGGACAGCCACCAATCACGAAAACAGGAACCCCCTAACCCTCGGGGCTCCCAAATGATGAAGCAGCAGGTTTGGCATGTGCATTGTCAGAGATAACCAAGTACAGTGCTATGCCATTTCTGGTACTCCTGTACAGATGAATAGAGTGGCAGTTCACATGACCAACCTGCCTCTCTGTTCATTTTGGGGGGTCCCTATGTGTATTGGGCCCCCTAGCTCCCCTGCCGATCTCATAGTTATCCTCTATCCTGTGGATAGGGGATCATTTGTCACTACTGGAATACCCCTTTATAGCAATTGTAAAAAGCCTGTAACTAGGCCGACACATTTATTTAGCTGTCAGCACGCTCTAATAATTAGTGACTGGGCAAAGCTGGTGATGTTACCTACTGGCGTCTGCCCACCCAACCCATTCTGAAACAGCACATCAGAAGAAAACCCACTGGAAATAGAGGCTAGGCAAGGGTGGTCTCTGAAGCGCAGCAACAATAATTAAACTGCTGGGGTCCTAATGCAACAAGCATTTTGGGGGTCATTTATCAAACTGGTGTAAAGTACAACTGGCTTAGCTGCCCATAGCAACCAGATTCAACCTTTCATTTTCCAATGGAACTGTCCAAAATGAAAGGTGGAATCTTTCTGGTTGCTATGGGCAACTAAGCCAGTTGTACTTTACCTCCCCCTGAGGTGTAAATCTGGCACTGCCCAGGATGCAAAAGAAGCCGAGCAGGATTAACAACTAAGAATGAAAGAAAACTTTCCACTTTTTATATCTCAAATGGAAACAAAAGATTTCTGGAGCAGATCTGCACACCCAGTTGTAGTGTTGTAATCTACATTGGCACTAAAATATTTCTGTAAATAGCCCTTCTAGGTGAAAGATAAGCCAAAAGCAGAAGAAAGGTTTTAATATTTCATCATTCATCATAAAAACCATTCCCATCTAATAGTTACCTTCTCACAAAGGTATACGGTGGTTCCTCTGTTTGCAGCTTCCTGGTCCAAGGCATTTCCAGGTCTTATAAAATGACTTACATCTGCAATATGAACTCCAACCTACATGGAATGACAATATAAAAATCAAGATATTCACTCACTTAAAGGGCATCTGTCAGCAGATTTGTACCTCTGACACTGGCTGACCTGTTACTTGTGCACTTGGCAGCTGAAGGCATCTGTTTGTCCCAGGTTCATATGTGCCCACATTGCTGAGAAAAACGAAGTATTAATATATGCAAATGAGCCTCTAGGAGCAATGGGGGTGTTACTGTTACTCCTAATGGCTCTGCTCCCTCAGCAACTGCCGTGCCCTCTCCACTTTGCCAGGGTCAGGTGTGGTGAAATTTTCACTGCCTGGTCCTGTCACAGTGCAGAGGGCGCAGCAGTTGCAGAGAGAAGAGCCTCTAAGTGTAACGATAACGCCCCCGTTGCTCCTAGAGGCTCACTTGCATATATTAAAACATAATAATTTCTCTCAGCAATGCCGGCACATATGAACATGGGGCCAACACAGATGTCTTCAGCTGCCAAGTGCACATGTAACAGGTCAGCCAGTGTCATAGGTAGAAATCTGCTGACAGGTGCCCTTTATTATATGTGCACTGGTTGACTTTACAAACCACTTAAAAGGAGTATTCCAATAGATTGGCGGATAAATGTTAAATCGGTCAGGCCAAACAGCCGCTCCGTACTTATCCATGGAACTGCCAGAAACAGCCGAGCACAGAACTTCCACAGACTTTGACCATCGTTCCATTCAAATGAGGGACAAGGCAATCCTGGTCTCGTGATCAGTGCAGATCCCAGCATTTGGACTCCCACTAATCTAGCTAGTTATAATATATAAGGTGTTCTAATCGGAATACCCCTCTAAAGCTTCTCTCACATCTGCATCGGGCATTCAGTTCTCCTGTTTCATCATAGAAACAGAATACTTGTGTTTTGTGAAGGTTTCAATCATGTTACCACACAAAACAGTACAGCAGACTTAAAGGGGTATTCCCATCACAGACAATGGGGGCATATAGCTAGGATATGCCCCCATTGTTTGAAAGTTGCGGATCCCACCTCTGGGATCCGCACCTACAATGAGAATGGAGCGGGGAACTGAACGGAGGGCTCACTGCGCAAGCGCAGCCGCTCCATTTTGATGGGGCCGCCGAAAATAGCTGCGCGCTGGCTCGGCTATTTCCATCTGTCCCATAGATATGAATGGGAGCAGGGGCTGCACGTGTGCTCCCATTCACTTCTATGGGAGCAGCGCTTGGTGGTGGATGGACCCTGGGAAATCCGGGATCCATCAGCCACAGCTCTCCCCGCTCCCTTCTCGTTGTAGTCGCGGGTCCCAGAGGTGGGACCCGCATCTATCAGACAATGGGGGCATATCCTAGCGATATGCCCCCATTGTCTGTGATGGGAACACCCCTTTAATTTTGACAGAATCTGTGATGTAGGCTCCTAAGAGGATGTGAACAAAGCCTTACATATAACAAAACAAAAAAATTTTTTCATGATTGCGGATAATGCAAACTAAAGCTGCCTGTATATATTAGATTTATATTTGCCAAACCACTTATTGTCTGGACCACTGACAATCTAACGTGCATGGGGGCCTCCCAATTCTCCCACAATGGCAGAATCAAGAGAAGACAAGGAGCGAGCACCAAAGGTGTCTGGTGGTGGTTACTCCCAACCCCATTCAGAAGACACACATGCTTAGCTGAGCCAAATATGCCCAGTAATGGGGAGGGCGGGGGTGCAGGGGAAGTATATGGCCAACTAAGAAATCCCATTACATAATTCATGTAGTTTTATGTAAAACTATTCCTTAAAATAGACTGATTATCAGAACCGTTCTTTTTACTTGTGATCATAAGTAAAAGGATCAGACATTATATTAAGGAGCTGTTATGTGTGCCATTACCTTATGAAAAAAAGTGGTGTGGTAATATACACAATGTGGACACTATGCTACTGATCATTACTGAAAAGTGTTTACCAAGACTTTAATACACTCTGGGTAAGTCATCAGTATCTAATCAGTCCAACACCCGGGACCCCTGCTGATCAGCTGTTTGAGAAGGCACCGGTGCTCCGGTGAGCGCCGCGGTCTTCTCCACGCTTACCAATCACAGCACCGGACATAGTATAGCGGCTGTGCTTGGCAGTACAGCTCAACCCTATGACCAATGAAAGTGTTGTCACAGGCCTAGGAAAAGCTGAGAGAAGGCCGCCACGCTACTGCAAGCGTTGCTGCCTTCACTAACAGCTGATTGGCGGGAGTGCCGGGTGTTGGACCCCCATTGATCAGATACTGATGACTTATCCGGAGGATAGGTTATCTCATCAGTATAAAAATCTTGGAAAAACCCTTTTAACATTACTTATGAATTTAATTTTTGATAGGCACACAGCGTAACAGCAATAGAAACTGCTGAAGTATATGGCCGCTTTCAGACGAGTGAGTGTCATTCTTCGGAGCCGCAGCGCCTGTCCTGAACTTTCAGCCCTCCCGGGGTAGCATTGCATTATATTGATTTATGATGCTGTGTAACCCTTAGAGTTCTGGAATGTATTGTAGAACACGGACAGCTTTATCTCAGTGTTATACAATACACCCCAGAACTGTAAAGGTTACATAGCAGCATAAATCAATATAATGCTATGCGACCCCCGGCAGTGCTGGGAGGTCAGGACAGGTGCTGCGCTTGCTTGTCTGAAAGCGGCCTATCAGTAGCTCTGTTAATAAAGATTTTACCCACCTCAAGGTTGCCATTTTCAAGCTCTCGACAGTGCAACGCATCATCAATGTCAGTACAGCCAGGGGGATCCACACTACACACATAGAGATGCCTCAGATCAATTCTGTTCTTCATGTCCTAAAAGGTGCAAATAACAGAATACTCATCAACCTTTGCAAAGTCTAATAAATAGTAACAGAGAACACTAGAAAAGTTAGAGAAAAGAATATGATAGAACCGCATTTAGTATGATGGAAAATGGAGGATTTCTCACCTCTGGAGTTATGGACCACGGCATTTTAGGAAGGAAGCTGAGAACAGCCTGGGAGAATGGCTGATGAGGAACATCATGTTCTAGAAGCAAGACTTCGGTTTCCGTTTCCTTATCACCAGCTGATCCCAAGTTCTTAACAAAGTGACCCTAAGGTAACAAAATCATAAATGTCAGGTATTTCAAACAAAAACAGTCAAGCAACACAATACTGTGGTAAGTTCTGGAAAGAGCACTTACAAGCAGTTACTAACTCTCTCCAACTACTACAGTAACATTCGATTTATAAAGAATGAATCAAAACAGACAAAAATGAAATCAGGTTTTTGACAGTCCAAGCAGAGACGTCTTATTATTCATATACAAATGCACTTGTAACTACCATATTCATCCCTGACATACAGTGCACTTACATTAGGATACCTGGAATTCCTTGGCCAACCATCAATTGCAACTATGATTCTCTGCCCCTCCAAGGTAGTCGCTTGCCTTGTCTCTATGCGTATGCGTGGTATCCGCCGGTCAGCTGGTAAGAACAAATGCCGGGTAGACTGAAAGAGTTAACAGACGATGAAATTTACAACACTAAAGCACTGAGCAGTCTAGTCATAAAAAAGATAAAGAAGCTGAAGACTGAAATGAATGACACAAACCTCTTTAATCTGCGATTTGCCCAACATGCCGCAGTACGGTCTCCAGTTTCTCTTTATGATCCCCACAACTTTTCCTGAAGGTTTTGCATATTTCTTTTCAGCAGTCTGTAGCTATAAGAAAACCACGCAGGTCAGGGCACTTACTTGACCGTTTTCCACTGCTTTCCATATTCAACTACTACATAACCATTGTGCGTAGACTATACCATTTTTTCTTTTTCCTCTACAGAGTCAATGTCATCGCTTTCTCCTTCATCCTGTAAGACCACAGATGATGGAGCCACCCAATTCTCTTTTTCCAACAGTTGTACAGCGACAATATCTTCATGCATCGCTCGGTTAATGTGCCGCAATCCTTGCAGGAGTATCTGGGAAAGTCCAGAAGCATTAGTTGTGCATGAAGTCTGCACAGCACACATTTTATTAAACTATTGCCAAAGTGAATGTTGTCTATCTGTAACAATACAGAAGCCACACTGAAGTCCAAGTCAGCCTCATAGACAGGATCATAGGACATCACACTGGCATATAGTCAGGTATGTACCACTCAGAGCAACAGAGAAAGGAGGGCAGTAACTGCCTGACCAGAATACTGTACCCGTGGAGGGCCAAGCCATGAGGAATAACACTGTTAGACTTTTCTTTTAAATTACAGTGACCATTTAAAGCAGGGGGCACTCTGCCCCACACAGAAAGCCAATCTAGTTCTGTACACTATTTTTACAGGATTTGTGCGCTCATAAGAGGAAAAATCTGCCAACCAGCAGCTTCTCTTCAACAAGGATTAGGGGAGAGCCACTGACTATATAATAATAGTAAAGACAGGTGCACTCTGCGGACTTTCTAAACCTTCAAACTCATGTTAAAATTGAGAGATTAGCCAACATATCCTACTGTGGAGGACATGCCTGAGCCCGAGCACCGCACCAAGGTTTCTCAAGTAGCTCGGGTCCTAACACTCACCTACCTGAGCTGTATGGGCAATACCAGGGGCCAGTGGGCGACTTACAGGAGCGTCAGGTCCGACTCACAGACAACTCACCAGTTACCTACAGCATGGAACCATGCTAGCAATGGGAGGAGGGAGGAGTCTGCGAGTCCCACTCAAGACTGGCTGATATGGCCCAGGCCTCACAGGTGCACCTAAATATAACCTGTGGATGGAAAACAGGCACATTTAAATTAGAGTTTATTCCCCTCCAGGTAGGTGAGTGTTAGGACCCAAGCTACTTGAGAAACCTTGGCGCGGTGCTCGGGCTCAGACATGTCCTCCACTGTAGCATATTTTGGCTAATCTCTCAATTTTAACACCAGTTTGAGGGTTTAGAAAGTACGCAGAGTGCACCTGTCTTTACTATTATTATATTGTAAGGGCTCTTTCACACCTGCGTTCTTGTCTTCCGGCATAGAGTTCCGTCGTCGGGGCTCTATGCCGGAAGAATCCTGATCAGGATTATCCTAATGCATTCTGAATGGAGTGAAATCCGTTCAGGATGTCTTCAGTTCCGGAACGGAACGTTTTTTGGCCGGAGAAAATACCGCAGCATGCTGCGCTTTTTGCTCCGGCAAAAAATCCGGAACACTTGCCGCAATGCCGGATCCGGAATTAATGCCCATTGAAAGGCATTGATCCGGATCCGGCCTTAAGCTAAACGTCGTTTCGGCGCATTGCCGGAGCCGACATTTAGCTTTTTCTGAATGGTTACCCTGGCTGCCGGGACGCTAAAGTCCTGGCAGCCATGGTTAAGTGTAGTGGGGAGCGGGGGAGCAGTGTACTTACCGTCCGTGCGGCTCCCCAGGCGCTCCAGAGTGACGTCAGGGCGCCCCAAGCGCATGGATCATGTGATCGCATTGGACACGTCATCCATGCGCATGGGGCGCTCTGACGTCACTCTGGAGCGCCCCGGGAGCCGCACGGACTGTAAGTATACCGCTCCCCCGCTCCCCGCTCCTACTATGGCAACCAGGACTTTAATAGCGTCCTGGGTGCCATAGTAACACTGAAAGCATTTTGAAGACGGTTCCGTCTTCAAATGCTTTCAGTACACTTGCGTTTTTCCGGATCCGGAGTGTAATTCCGGCAAGTGGAGTACATGCCGGATCCGGACAACGCAAGTGTGAAAGAGGCCTTATATTGGTTATTACATCCACATAATTGCTTCTTGTGTAGGATGTTTATTGTGGTACTTGTGGTCCGCTGCGGTCATCCTCCACTGTATGCATTTTTGCTGGGGATCGCCATTAGCAACGGGCCACAAGTGCATGTGGGTATGAGCACTTCCTGCTTGTTTAACACCACGCAATGTTTTTTGTTTGTTTGCATATAGAGAGTCACTGACTAACAGAACTCTCCTCTTGATGTGCCAACTACACTTTAGATTTCCAGAACTAAGAAGCAATGGATGGCAGTCTTGTGCTCAGTTTCAGATGGCTGTACAGCTTACTGTGAGAGACCTCTGTATTACCCCTTTAAATACCGCCATTTATTAAAGGGGTGCTCCACTTTTGCTATACTCATGACCTTGGGATAGGTCATAAATATCAGATCGGCGGAAATCCAACAACCAGCAGTTCGCTGATCAGCTGTTTGGAGAGAAGTCAGCGCTCGTATGCTGTTTACCTGCTTGCCGTTGACATTACAGCACAAAGCTCCTCCGTTCCCATTCACTTCAATGGGAAGTTTTCCTCCTATTCACTTGAATAGGACGGAGCTATACCATTAAAGTGAATGGGGATGGCAGTTATAATTACAACAGCTCGCTGCTGCAATATTAACAGCGAGCCGGTCAACAACAAAGAGAACACAGCACTCGTACGAGCACTGCATTCTCTTCCTACAACTGATCGGCCCCGCAGATCTGATGATATCTATTCTGAGGATAGGTCATCAATATAGCAATAAATTATTCTACAACATCCACTGTCTTATAACAATGCAATGGTAAGTCAAGACATACTTTGCTCTTTGGAGAAGTGAACATTTAAACTTACTTCTTTGTTCTCTGCAGAATCTCCATGAACCCAGACTGTGGCCTCCAGAAAGTTATCTCGGCTTGCCCTAAAAGTTCCTTGCAGATAAATCCCAGATTTGATACCTTGTTGTAACTTTGATAGTGGAAGATGTTCTAGAAAAATAATTCTTCCATTTTCAATATCATTCTGTGGAAAGAACATAACCGTATCAGTATAAAATGTATCCCGCACAGTACGACACACCTGGGCGCTGGAACATGCCAGATGAAACTTCCTAAGTAGTGAATCTGGATCTATGCCAATTCTAACAGATGTAGGAAGGCGCAAGAGGCAGTCATTAATAAAAGGTATGCGTCACCGAGATTTCTGGCCTCGGTGAGGTAAGAGCCGGTAGTTTTAAGTGTCAGCGGCAGCTACTGCTGACTGACACTGTTGTTAGTATGGCTGCAAAACCGATCCGGGCCGGGTCTTACTGGGAGTAGCCAAAGTGCTGGGTGGGTGGCTGCTCCCCACGCTCCAGGCCGGGTCTTTTTGGCCTATATAAAAAATAAAAAAACAGCCAGCAATCTCAGCTGGGTGTGGTTAATCCTCCATCTGACAGAGAAGCTAGGGAGTCTCTGTGTTTTGGGACCTGTGAATTTGTGTTGTGCTAAAGGGCTGAGAGCCGGGAATCAGGCCCCTGAACAAACACCAAGACTATGAACAGTCATTTTGTTTTTCCTTATGTGTGAATAAACACCGAACTGTTTCAGTTAAAGACTTTGTGATTGCCTCTATACTGCGTCCGCTAGCCTGTCTACCAGAGCCAATCCCACACACAATACAAGAGAAAAGGAGATAAATCCATTTTAATAAATATATACCAAGCCACCTGCTGATTATGGTTCAGAAAGCTGGCAATAGTGGACTGATTCATAGCCATGTCAAAGGAAACCAGTGACGAGTGGACTGGACAACGTTTGTTCCGGGCCCCGGCACTGGTTTAAATAATTTTTTTTTTAAATGCAGCAAATTTCCTTTTTAAACTTTTAGTAAAGTTTAAAAAGAACCTGTCAGTCGATTCATGCTACCCTAAGTACGTGCTTTGTGAAATACCAATAGGATCCCTCATTAGGGCTCATTCAGATGACCATATGATTGGTCCGCATCTATTCTGCAATTTCTGAAATAGCATGTCCTACTCTCGTGCGCATTTGCGGACAAGAATATGCATTTCTATCATAGTGCCTGAATGAGTCTCGGTATAGGACCGCGCTGCTCCCAATTCACAGAGGAGATCCTTCACTGGATTAAGACAGCAACCACGTTTTACAAATAGGCAAACATCGATGGGCCACAGGAAACTTGCAGTTCATGAATTGGTCTCTCTGCGGATGCCAAGAATGGCGCAAAATAGTGAAGAACCACCAACAAAGTGAAATCAATTGGCATTTATTATACTCACAAAAGTACACGGAATATAAAAGGCATATCGCATAGGTATATCACCCTCGTAGTTCAGCCCGACCTAGGTTTCGCTTAGTCAGGGGCATACTCCACCCCCACTGGGGCGTTCTATTTATATGTTCAATTACTCAAAAGACAATCCCCTCAAGGGGCAACTCCCTATTCGCAATCTGACAGATTTCGCATAAAAAAAAAAAATTTAAACATTAAATAAACCATTAAAAAAAATATAATAAAACTAATACATAGATATTTCCCCTTATATCCTCAAATAATACCAGCAGCGCCATTGAAAGGCAACGTGACTGAGTATTTTTCTTCTTTGAGTCTATCATAGTGCCAGCTATGCACGGTCTGCAAATTGCCGAACGCACACGGGCCGGTATCCGTGTTTTGCGGATTCGCAATTTGTGGACCGCAAAACACTACGGTTGTCTGAATGAGCCCTTATAAAGAGCTGTTGGGACAGTATTAATTTGATGACAGGTTCTTGTTATTTCAGTTGCTGGAATCTAAACTGATTTTTCTACCTTATGCATTAGCAAAGCATTATGTATAGCAACAGACCACGTGACACAAGGTGCCGACCATCTATTTGCTAAGGTTTCATTGCAACGTGGTGGGAAAATCCTAATTTAATACATCTTAATGCTTACACCTCCTCCCTGGTCAAATTTTCTGATAGATTCTGTTACATAACATGTGGATTTTACTTTAAACCTGTCAGCTGGAAACAGGAAAGAAACCTGTCACTCACTGTCTGGAGGCAGGGAGGACGAGGACAGCGAGTCTCACTGGACTCGCTTCCCTCGAAGTGCTGGCGAGCTACCACGGGACTCTGCATGTCGGTACTCTAAAAGCCACCTGAAATCAACGTGACGGTCACTACAGTATACTGCCCTCAGTAATGTGTTTCCAGAAGAGAAACATGCCACATAAATAACGACTTACCTTCTCATCAGACACACAAGCGAGGCGATCGACAAGTTCAGGATTAGCAGTCAAACTTTTAATATATTCTTCACCTAAAATATAAAATAATAAGCTGAATACACCAAACCAGTTTAATATTAAAGAATGTCTACATCTAATTTTTATAGAAACCAGATTAGGTAGTTCCTCAAGTTACAATATTAATTGGTTCCTGGACGACCACAATAAGTTGTAACACTGCAAATGGAGAATTTATTAAGCTGTCTGTGGGAGCTACAGCAGCTCCGAGATGGTGTAAATTTGACTTTCTGCAGCACAATGGGCCAGAGAAGCACCTCATTTATTAAGAATATGAAATGCCAGTCTTGATAAATTCCCCCCCTATAAAACTCTATGGAAAACCAATAACTGGTTCTAGAGTTTCCAAAACGTCATCACAAATTAAGATAAAAATAAAGATTAAAGAAAAATAAGCAGATAACCAATACACATAAAGCAAGTATGTACATATAAAAGTCAGAGCGAGCCGGTGGAAACTGCATGTAGGATAGATGCTTCTTCAGAATCCCGGACAGCCGCCAACAGTCCAAAGGAACAGCCCATCTTAGCACAGGTGCAAGTCAGGACAGAACATGTAGCACTGTATAGTGGTGCACTTCAGTCATACAGGTGTTTTACCTGTGAAAAGGTCGATCAGCTGGAAGATCCAGCCGATCGCAGACCCAGACTGTTTGTTGCACTGCTGAATGTAGTTTCAAGTTACGGTGGCGAAGGAAAGACCACGGTATGCTGAAGATATTGTATCCTAAGACTACTGTAACTTGATGGCAGCAGAACAATTCAGGGATGTCCTGCATTGGAAAGTAAACCACGCAATGAGAAATCACACACTGAAAAATAACTTACATGTTAAAGCTACAATCCCTTCCTCCGCTGCTTTTTCTTTGTTACTGCGGTCATTCGTTATTAGTAGCACTTGCAGGTTTTTGAGATTTGCAGATTTCTTCAGATGTTTATTATACCATTTTGCTGCAGTCCGAATTGCTCTGTCATTTCGATCGTTCGCATTTTCCCCCTGTTCTTGCTCTATGTAAGTTTCTCTGCGATGTACAAAACACAACAGATTACTTATCACTCTCTTATCATTCATCAAGTACAAAAATCACAATCATCTTAGTTTCTCGGATATGGATTAAGCACAGACCTCTGGACTGAACTCCCATTTCCAAAGCTGCTCCATTCTTATTGTAGTAGCAGTACATCAAAATAAATAATAATCATGATATTATTTGCTAAATTGCACATAAGTAGCCTTTAAAGGGATTGTTGACATTTTAGACATATTTCTAAACTGAAGCAACCTGTAATAAAGACACAACACTGGAGCAAATGTATAAGATATATGGTTTTGTGAGATGTCTCCCTGGTGCTACCGCTAGCAGGGACAGACTACGTATCCTTAAAATTGTTAGGGAAGCAAAGCAGGAAAGGGAGGTGGATGTTATTGTCCAATTATTGTCCTTGCAATGAGGTTTCAAAAGGTGAAGGAAGCTTTTCACACACTTGGTAATGATATACGGGAGGTTGCATCGACTGTTTCATTCTCTGCAGTAGGGAATCGACCGATTATCGGTTTTACCGATATTATCGGCCGATATTCAGGATTTTGACCGTTATCAGCATCTATTTTGCCGATATTCCGATAACGTACCAAGAACAAGGATCGCGCTGCTGACAGCGCTCTCCGTGTTCTCTCAGCAGCACAGGGGAGAAGGAAGCAGTGTCTCCTCCCCCTGTGCTGCTGCCGCCAATTAGAGGATAGAGGACAAAAGAAGGGGAGGGGCTGTGGCCACCGCTCCACCAATGAAGATAAGTCTTTCATTAATTCATATACAGGAGGCGGGAGCTGGCTGCAGAATCACATAGCCGGCTCCCGACCTCTATGAGCGGTAGTTAAACCCTTAGGTGCCGCGGATCGCATCTACCGCTCATAGAGGTCAGGAGCCGGCTATGTGATTCTGCAGCCAGCTCCCGCCTCCTGTATATGAATTAATGAGAGATTTCTCTTCATTGGTGGCGCAGTGCGCCCCCCCAAGCCCCCCAGTATTAATCATTGGTGGCGTAGTGCGCCCCCCATCCCAGTATTAAAAAATGTTGGTGGCGCACCTAAGCCCCCCCCCCCAGTATTAATCATGGTGGCAGTGGACACAGGATCCCCTCTCCCCTGCTCCTGTGTAATCCTGGGGCTCCGATCGGTTACCATGGCAGCCAGGACGCTACTGAAGCCCTGGCTGCCATGTTCAGCTCCATGCTGCTGTGTGCACAAAGCACAGAGCAGCAGGGACAGTGTGAGATCCTATTCACCCTGATAGAGATCTATCAGGGTGAATAGGACAAGGGGTCTAGTCCCTAAGGGGGCTAAAAGTTAGTAAAAAATAAATAAAAACAAATATAAAAATAAATATTAAGGATAAATGAAAAAGAAAGATTTACAAAAAAAAAATAAAAAAAAAAATTATATATATATATATATATATATATATATATATATATATATATATATATATATACACACATACACACACATACATATATACATACATACATATACACACACACAAGTTAACAATAAACATATTAATTTTCAGCAGATTTGTGTAGGAAATGTTTTTTTTTCAAAAATGAAAATTCCCAGAACATCGGTAGAAATTATCGGCTATCGGCCTGAAAGTTCACAAATTATCGGTATCGGCCCTAAAAAAATCAATATCGGTCGATCCCTACACTGCAGTTTTGCCTGTGCATAACCTTCAGCATGACAGGCAGATGCGCATTAAGGAATTCAATGTATGGCTGGGTGAATGGTGTCTGAACCAAGGGTTTGGCTTTCTGTCTCATGTTAGCTCTCGTTGGAATGGAAAAGAACTGTACAAGAAAGATGGTTTGCATCTTTCTCTCAAGGGAACGAATGTCCTCAGTGAACAGTTCAAAGTATTTGCTAAGGAGCATTTAAACTAAGAAAGGGGGGCAAAAGAGTGATGATCCAGCAGTCCAACTGCCCCCTGGAACAATGCCAGAAGATGCCAGTAGCACATAGGTTAAAGGGATTGACAGGCAAATTTATAAGATTAGGGAGAGAGAGGCCAAACAAGGTATAAGAGCTTCTAAAGCACAGGCAGAAGAGAAATTAGCTCAGTCAGTGAAAAAAGGCGATAAGGCATTCTTCAGATACATAAATGAAAAAGGAAACTAAAGCAAGGAATTACCAAATTAAAAACAAAAGAAGGAAGGTATATGGAAGAAGATAAAGAACTAGCTGACTGCCTCAATGAATACTTCTGTTCAGTTTTTACAAAGGAAAATGAAGGAAAAGGACCTCAGTTAGGAAAGAAGACTAATGAATCTTTTGATGCAGGTGTCTTTACAGAGGAAGAGTTTCTAAGTCAGCTGTCTAAGGCTACTTTCACACTGGCGTTTCTGGGTCCGCTTGTGAGATCCGTTTCAGGGCTCTCACAAGCGGCCCAAAACGGATCAGTTTGCCTCCGTTCAGCCTCCATTCCGCTCTGGAGGCAGACACCAAAACGCTGCTTGCAGCGTTTTGATGTCCGCCTGACGATGCAGAGCCAAACAGATCCATCCTGACTTACAATGTAAGTCAATGGGGACAGATCCGTTTTCACTGACACAATATGGTGCAAATGAAAATGGATCCGCCTCCCATTGACTTTCAGTGTAAGTAAAAACGGATCCGTTTGCATTTTGTTCATGGTAATGCAAACGGATCCGTTCTGAACAGATACAAGAGTTTGCCTTATCGATGCGGATCCGTCTGTGCAGATACAAGACGGATCCGCACCTAACGCAGGTGTGAAAGTAGCCTAAAATGAATACAATTAAGTCACAGGGGCCTGATGGGATACACCCAAAGCTATTAAAAGAGCTTAGCGGTGAACTAGCAAAACCATTAACAGATTTATTTAACCAATCACTGGTAACAGGAGTCGTCCCAAAAGATTGGAAATTAGCAAATGCTGTGCCCATTCACAAGAAAGGTAGTAGGGAGGAATCGGGCAACTATAGGCCAGTAAGCCTGACATCAATAGTGGGGAAATTAATGGAAACCATACTTAAGGAGAGGATTGTGGAACATCTAAAATCCCATGGATTGAAAGATGAGAAACAGCATGGGTTTATTTCAGGGAGATCATGTCAAACTAATCTTATTGATTTTTTTGATTGGGTGACTAAAATAATAGGATGGCGGAGGTGCAGTAGACATCGCTGATCTAGACTTTAGTAAGGATTTTGATACTGTCCCACATAGAAGGCTTATCAATAAATTGCAGTCTTTGGGCTTGGACTCCCATATTGTTGAATGGATTAGGCAGTGGCTGAGGGACAGAAAACAGAGGGTTGTAGTCAATGGAGTATATTCTGACGAAGGTCTTGTTACCAGTGGGGTACCTCAGGGATCTGTTCTGGGACCCATATTGTTTAATATCTTTATCAGCGAAATTGCAGAAGGCCTCGATGGTAAGGTGTGTCTTTTTGCTGATGACACAAAGATTTGTAACAGGGTTGATGTTCCTGGAGGGATACACCAAATGGAAAAGGATTTAGGAAAACTAGAGCAATGGTCAAAAATCTGGCAACTAAAATTTAATGTTGATAAGTGCAAGATAATGCACCTGGGGCGTAAAAACCCAAGAGCAGAATATAAAATCAGTGATACAGTCCTAACCTCAGTATCTGAGGAAAGGGATTTAGGGGTCATTATTTCAGAAGACTTAAAAGGTAGGCAGACAATGTCATAGAGCAGCAGGAAATGCTAGCAGAATGCTTGGGTGTATAGGGAGAGGCATTACCAGTAGAAAGAGGGAGGTGCTCATGCCGCTCTACAGAGCACTAGTGAGACCTCATTTGGAGTATTGTGCTCAGTACTGGAGACCATATCTCCAGAAGGATATTGATACTTTGGAGAGAGTTCAGAGAAGAGCTACTAAACTAGTACATGGATTGCAGGATAAAACTTACCAGGAAAGATTAAAGGACCTTAACATGTATATCTTGGAAGAAAGACGAGGCAGAGGGGATATGATAGAAACTTTTAAATAAATAAAGGGAATCAACAAGGTAAAAGAGGAGAGCATATTTAAAAGAAGAAAAACAGCTACAAGAGGACATAGTTTTAAATTAGAGGGGCAAAGGTTTAAAAGTAATATTAGGATGTATTACTTTACTGAGAGAGTAGTGGATGCATGGAATAGCCTTCCTGCAGAAGTGGCAGCTGCAAATACAGTGAAGGAGTTTAAGCATGCATGGGATAGGCATAAGGCTATCCTTCATATAAAATAGGGCCAGGGGCTATCCATACTATTCAGTATATTGGGCAGACTAGATGGGCCAAATGGTTCTTATATGCCGACACATTCTATGGTTCTATTTATTACAGGGAAAAAAAAAAAGTGAAGAGTAGCTCTGCTGAAGAAATAAGGCGTGCCAGTGACTGTGGATGCCATCAAATAACCCCAGAGAAATAGTAAGAAAAATGCCATGGTACTTCTATTGCTTGAGAAAAGTCCCGGCAAGAGGAGTGGTGAATAAAAGACATTACTACTGAACGTCTCCCTGGGAGTGTCATGGAAATGTTTCTTACAGGAGATATTTGGGGGATTTATCTAAATCTTGGGAAACCCATTTAAAATATTTGTGTTACATAGATTATATCCCACAATCCCAGCCAATGCATTTGAAGGCGGTTTTCAAGACTTAAAGGGAACCTGTTACCTCCCAAAACCATCCCAAGCCGCCAGCAGTACCTGCGTGTAGCCAGCAGCGTGTGTCTGATGATGCCTTTCTTCCTGAAGGCAGATGCAGCAAAAAGTACTGAAAATGTTGTTTTATCCCCTGCCCGGCGCGCTTCTCCACACGTTTGAAGTCAAGCGGCCTCCTTGCTTCAAGTCACGGTAAACACCCCCCCCTTCCCTGCCCCTTCGCTGTGATTGACAGCACTTATGCGCCAGAGTTCGGTTGGCTTTGCCGAACTGCCGTTGCCTCCTTGACTTCAAGCATGTGTGTAGAAGCGCGCCGGGCAGGGGATAAAACAACGTTTTCAGTACTTTTGCTGCATCTGCCTTCAGGAAGAAAGGCATCATCAGAAACAGGCTGCTGGCTACACGCAGGTACTGCTGGAGGCTTGGGATGGTTTTGGGAGTTGACAGATTTCCTTTAAATATTGATGCCCTGCCTTAGGATGGGACATTACTATCCAAACGGTGGGGGTCCGACTTCTGGCACCCCTGTTGTAGGGGCTCGATGAAAGCTGCAGTCTCTTCATGGTATACCAAGACTAGGGATGAGCGAATCGACTTGGGATGAAACATCGTTGGGACGGCTCCTTCCTGTTCCAAGTGAGAAGGAGGGATCCGTCCCATTCAAGTGAAGGGGGAACGGGAGAGCTGTAATTACACTGCTCACCGCTGCAATTGTGTTTGGCGAGCAGTGAAGAGAAGGCAGCACTCGTAAGAGCGCGGTGTTCTCTATAACCAGCTGATCGGCGAAGGTGCCGGGTTGATGTCATCGATACAAAAAGTGGACAACCCCTTTAACTAGCATTAACACATTTCTATAATAACGTTCTCTCCTTATACTGTTAAGGCACACCTAAACTTTTATCATGATTTATTTTATCATTATTGGGGCAGGGAAATAAGTGTAGAAACACAACACTTTCTTTCATAAAATATATTACAAAGTTCACTATTATCACCTATACTAGTGTATTATGATCATTTAAAAAATAGCATGGGAATGCTTTACGTTTATGACAACCTGTATCTGCTGTTCCATAACCTACGTCCTGGATTCTGCAGATGGTGGGGCACAATAAAAGTCAGAATCCAACATTGTCCTTCTCCATTACTGTATCACTTTCACTCATGAAGAAATTGTGCTAATAAATAACATATATATTATATATAGAGTTTAGATAGATACAAAAGTAGCATTACCCTTTAGTCCTATATGCATTAAACATGGGCAGAGACATGAGATTTCTTTTAGTAAATCCTGTCAATTTGGATTGAATACACTTGCAATCTATATGTCTCTTCTCATGGGAAAAAAAACAAAACAATCTGACAATTTTGCTTTCCGCCAAAGCATCCGACGATCGCATTGGACAAATATATATTTTTATGGGAGGGGGTGTAAAAATCAACTGTCCGAGATAATCCCAAACGTATACAATATCTAATATATCTTTCTGCAGCTCCATATCACAAGTGTTGTGTAGAATTACCGATGGTGTTCATTGGTGAAGGTATAGAAGTACTTCTCCGGATTAGTAGTCAGGTCTCGTACTCTCTTGTATACGGGCGCACTACGGCGCCGCACTTCCTGGACAACAGTCTGCAGTAATATCACATTCTGGATGACAGGGTCCTCTAGGATGTCGATCTAAAGAAGAACATGAAAAAAATGCCTTCTAATAAAACATTTACAGAAATGAGAACAAATAACCTATTCAGAGAATATTAACCCTTTTATGACTGGGAGCATTTTAGGGTACTTTCACACTAGCGTTTTTCTTTTCCGGCACCGAGTTCCGTCATAGGGGCTCAATACCGGAAAAGAACTGATCAGGTAGATCCCCATGCATTCTGAATGGAGAGAAATCCGTTCAGGATGCATTGGGATGTCTTCAGTTGAGTCACTGAACGGCGTTTTGGACGGAGGAAAAACCGCAGCATGCTGCGGTATTATCTCCGTCCAAAATTCCGGATCAGTTGCCGGAATGCCGGATCCAGCATTAATTTACATTGAAATGTATTAGTGCCGGATCCGGCATTAGAAATACCGCAAAGCAAGATCTGTCCTTCCGGTCAGCGCATGCGCAGACTGGTAAAAATGTGAAAAAAATTATATAACGGTTCCATTCCTCCGGATCCGTTATAGAATATTTGAAACAGTCCTGACCTCAGTATCTGAGGAAAGGGATTTAGGAGTAATTATTTCAGAAGACTTAAAGGTGGGAAGACAATGTAATAGGGCAGCACGAAATGCCAGCAGAATGCTTGGATGTATAGGGAGAGGTATAAGCAGTAGAAAGAGTGAAGTGCTTATGCCGCTGTACAGAACACTGGTGAGACCTCACTTGGAGTATTGTGCGCAGTACTGGAGGCCATATCTCCAGAAGGATATAGATACTCTAGAGAGAGTTCAGAGAAGAGCTACTAAACTAGTACATGGATTGCAGGATAAAACTTACCAGGAAAGGTTAAAGGACCTTAACATGTATAGCTTGGAAGAAAGAAGAGACAGAGGGGATATGATAGAAACTTTTAAATACATAAAGGGAATCAACTCAGTAAAGGAGGAGAGCATATTTAAAAGAAGAAAAACTACCACAAGAGGACATAGTTTTAAATTAGAGGGGCAAAGGTTTAAAAGTAATATCAGGAAGTATTACTTTACTGAGAGAGTAGTGGATGCATGGAATAGCCTTCTTGCAGAAGTGGTAGCTGCAAATACAGTGAAGGAGCTTAAGCGTGCATGGGATAGGCATAAGGCTATCCTTCATATAAGATAGGGCCAGGGACTATTAATAGGATTCAGATATATTGGGCAGACTAGATGGGCCAAATGGTTCTTATCTGCCGACACATTCTATGTTTCTATGACATCTGTAGAGACGGATCTGTTCTTGCAAAGCATCACTCTGCCGCAAGTGTGAAAGTACCCTTAAATGGAACCTGTCACCAGTTTTATGGTGTCCTAACTAAGGGCAACATAAATAAGTGACTGATTCTCTTAGCACAATGCTGGGTCACTTTCTATAATTGACTCAGTCAATCTGCCAACATCTTGTATTAAAAAGCTCCAGCTGATAATGATGAGTCATGAATATTCATGATCTCCTGACTCTCCCCGCCCACCTGCTGCTGAATGACAGTTTGTTTCCATAGGAATCAGCAGCAGGTGGGCAGGGCAGTGGCTATAGCGCTGAATTAAATAAACGCTGGACTCAATGACATCACGCTGGACTCAAATCAGCTCATTAGCATATGGCATCTTTGTCTGTATATTATGAGGTAACCATCTGTCACACCAGTAAGTGAATACATCTAAGGCACTTTTTAGTAGTTAATGATTGTATATAATTAGATTATAATCAAATATCCACATGACAGGTTCCCTTTAAGCCTTCACACCCATAGTAAAACTTCACCTTTTGGAACACTGCATTTTTTTATTTTTTTTGTGTACCCCAAATTTTTATGCAACACATGGGGCTTTCTTATTATTTAAAATTGGAGTGGGCATCACTTACAGGTCTTAAAGGGATATTCCTGTTATAAAAAGTAATCCCCTATCCACAGGTTAGGGGATAACTATAAGATCGGTAGGGGTCCTATCGATCTAATAGCACTCTGCTATCTCCGGAACCCCAATAGAAATGAATGGAGTGGCTGCGTGCATGCTTGACCGACTGCTCCGTTAATTTCTGGGGGCTCCATGGGGTTTGGGACCCCTGTTCTCATGATAGGTGGGAGTTCCAGCGGTAGGACCCCCACCGGTCTAATAGATATCCCCTATCCTGTGGATAAGTGATAACTTTATATAAACAGAATACCTCTTTAAATTGGGCAAACAATTATTTTAAAGGGGTTAACTGACCATTTGTAACTAATGGCCTATCCTCTGGATAGGTCATCAGCATCTTATCGGTAGGGGTCCAACACCCAAGACCCCCACCGATGAGCTGTTTGAGAGAGCCCCGGCCTTCTCACAACTTACCCTAAGCCAGTGACGACATGACCATTAGCCCCTTAGCTGCTCCTAGGCCATGTGACTGATGGTTGTAATGTCACTGGCCTATGGTAATTGCAAGAAAGCTGCAGCCTTCTCAAACAGCTGATTGGTGGGGTTCCCGGGTGTCAGACCGCCACTGATCAGATGCTGAGGTGCTATTCAGAGGATAGGTCATCAGTTACAGGAAGTATTTACATGTGTAGATAATTGGGCAGATAATCAGGAACGAAGCATATAAAGGTGCAGCTAATAACCCGATGAACGAGCGAAAGGTCTGTTCATCGGGTGAATCTGTTGTTCATGCAGGCACCTAAATGACCACTTCTGGGCGTCAGTGTGAAAACGCACACATCTACAGGGTTCAAGCACATGGACCATGCCAGGGGGCTGTTAATTGACGTGTGGTGGGCAGGAAGGGGTTAAGAAAATACTAAAATCCACATGAAATGACCAAATAAAAACCCAGAAGAGAAATGTAAGAAGCAGCACCTCTAAGACAGGGGGGCGGGCTCACCTGGTGCAGCAACACATTGGTGTCAGGGAGTATGTAGTGGGGACGTTCACACAGAGAACTCTCCAGGACTGGCTCCATCTGCAGCACCGGGCTTTCCTGCTGGCACTCATCGCATCCATGGCACCCGCAGGTGATGTCGTCCCTCAGGTAATGCTCTCTCACTATTTTTAAGATGCCACCAGAGCGAGTCTTCTTCATGAACGTCTTTGACTTTAACATTTTTCTTTTCTGGTTCTAATAATGATAAAACAAGTAACAGTCAGCTAATTGTAACTCCAGCTTACTAATCCTGGCAATAAGCACCCCTGAGCCTGGCACTAGCCACAGGCCACCTAGCACGAGCCACCCCTGAGCCTGGCACTAGCCACAGGCCACCTAGCACGAGCCACCCCTAAGCCTGGCACTAGCCACGGGCCACCTAGCACTAGCCACCCCTGAGCCTGGCATTAGCCACAGGCCACCTAGCACGAGCCACCCCTGAGCCTGGCACTAGCCACAGGCCACCTAGCACTAGCCACCCCTAAGCCTGGCACTAGCCACGGGCCACCTAGCACTAGCCACCCCTGAGCCTGGCATTAGCCACAGGCCACCTAGCACTAGCCACGCCTGAGCCTGGCATTAGCCACAGGCCACCTAGCACTAGCCACCCCTGAGCCTGGCATTAGCCACAGGCCACCTAGCACTAGCCACCCCTGAGCCTGGCACTAGCCACAGGCCACCTAGCACTAGCCACCCCTAAGCCTGGCACTAGCCACGGGCCACCTAGCACTAGCCACCCCTGAGCCTGGCATTAGCCACAGGCCACCTAGCACTAGCCACGCCTGAGCCTGGCATTAGCCACAGGCCACCTAGCACTAGCCACCCCTGAGCCTGGCATTAGCCACAGGCCACCTAGCACTAGCCACCCCTGAGCCTGGCATTAGCCACAGGCCACCTAGCACGAGCCACCCCTGAGCCTGGCACTAGCCACAGGCCACCTAGCACTAGCCACCCCTGAGCCTGGCATTAGCCACAGGCCACCTAGCACTAGCCACCCCTGAGCCTGGCATTAGCCACAGGCCACCTAGCACTAGCCACCTCTGAGCCTGGCACTAGCCACAGGCCACCTAGCACTAGCCACCCCTGAGCCTGGCACTAGCCACAGGCCACCTAGCACGAGCCACCCCTGAGCCTGGCAGCACACCAGGCACTAGTACATTACCTTTACTCCACTATAGAAAGGGCATCCGCCACAGTTCACACGTTTCCTCTCAGTCCAGCACTGCGCATGCTCAATACCCACGTGCAGAAACAGGAAGTGGTCACACAGGAACCAATCCGGACCGCTGCTGCTCAAAACCAGATGTGACCCGCAAACCCGGAAGTATCCGGCGTATGGGTTAGAATAAGCTTATTTCGGCTGCTGAACACTGGAGTGTATAGTATTTATGATGAAATGTATAGAATGCGGAGTCATTTTCCTTTCCTTTATGTCTTATCGCCGTATAACGCATGTAAAGCGCGAGCACAAGAGTACAGTAGCTTGACAGGAGTACAGAGGGGCGGGGCTACGGTGCGCAGGCGCAGCTCAGGCCGGTTCAGTTGTGTTGTGCTCAATGAGGCGGTTGTAGCGGCGCCAGAGAGCTGAGGAAGAGTCAGGTATGTAGTAGTGTCTGCTCGTACATTGTCCCGTCCAGTTCTCTCCTGCTTTATGTCACTACTCGCACACTGTATGTGTATGACCTGTAAAACTACAAGTCTGGACATGGCCTGCCAGCCTCTGTATTTAAAGGGTGTCTCACTTCAGCTAATAGCATTTATCATGTAGAGATAGTTACTAATGTATAGTGATTGTCCATTTTGCTTCCTTTGCTGGCTGGATTCATTTTTCCATCACATTATACACTGCTCGTTTCCATGGTTACGACCACCCTGCAATCCATCAGCGTGGCTGTGCTTGGACACTATAAGAAAAAGCACCAGCCTATGTGCGGTCCTGTTGTCCCGGCCACCTGAGAGGCCAGCATTTTTTCCTACAGTGTGCAAGCGCGACCACCGATGCTGGATTGCAGGATGGTCGTAACCAAGGAAACGAGCAGTGTATAATGTGATGGAAAAATGAATCAAGGAAGCAATATAGACAATCACAGTACATTAGTAAGTGGCTTGTATAAAAGGGGTTCTTTTGGCTTTTACTATTGATGACCTATTCTCAGTATAGGTCATCAATATGAGATCAGCGGAGGTCCGACACCCCCGCCGATCAGCTGTATGAAGGAAAGGTGCGCGCTGTCTCGCTTCCTGCTGCTGTCTATAGAGAAGCAGCAGCAGCGCAGGAAGGATGATGGCACGCACATACTGCCCGCACCTTCCCTTCATACAGTTGATCTGTGGGGGTGCCTGGTGTCCAACCCCCGCCGATCTGATATTGGAGACCTATCCTGAGAATAGGTCATCAATAGTAAAAGCCCAGAGAACCCCTTTACCTTTCTCTACAGGATAAATGCCCCTTTAACCTTTCACATAGAACATACTGGACCTTGTAGTGCATCAGAAAAGTGTGTAAGGTGTCAGTGAAAGTGACTGTATGGGGCAGGAATGGATGCGAACAGCACACAGTGTGCTATCCGAATTTCCGTAGCCCCCCGATCTTCCCGTCCGCGGCTCCGGCAAAAAATAGAACATGTCCTATTGTCCGAAATTGCGGACAAGAATAGGCAGTTCTATGGGGGTGCCGGCCGGGTGTATTGCTGATCCGCAATACACTACGGACGTGTGAATGGATAGGACATATTAGATAGGGGGGTCAGACTACTTGATGATCGGCTGTTTGAAGCGCTGCAGCCCCTCCATAGTATACCACCGTGCAATACATTGTATAGCAGTTGCGTCTGGTATTGCAGCTCAGTCCCACTAGAATGGGCCTAAGCTGCAGAAAGGTGCCCAATGGAGGGGACATCACAGGCTGAGCAAGAGGTTGCAGTGCTCGCCCTAAGTGCTGTAGTCCCCTCATACAGCTGATTGTCAGGAGTCAGACCCCATTCCAGTCTTATATTGGGACCAACGGCTGGGATCCCGTTCCCTCGTACTGATGGAGCCGCAGGTCGACCATGTGTCCTCTCACACTATTCATTCTCTATGGGACAGGCGGAGATGCCCAATATCTCCAGCAGTGCCATAGAGAATGGATGAAGTGGCATGGCACATGGGAAACTGAACATTACTGGCAGACTTCCCCACAGATTCTGATCGCATCGGGTCAGGTTCTAAAACCTAGCATTTGAAATCTTCGGACCTTTCTAGCCCTGCATACAGGAATTCGGAATCCATATCGGGATTCTTCGCTAACCGGAAGCCGAACTTTAGACGCCAAACTTAAAACAGAAGTTCGCTCAACACTAGTGGGGATCTGACTTTTGTGAATGGGCCATGGAGCTTCAACCCCGTCACTGTTTTCTTTGGTCTGTACATCGGATTACTGGGTACCTAGCGGAGGCTGCTCTGTGGAATGCAGCGTTGTCCCATTTACTTGTCCAGGGCAGGGGACAGGCCATCAAAATTGTGATCTGAGAGAACCCTTTAATTTATTGAATATTGTGATCTCGGACAACCCCTTGAATCTAATGAGCGCTATTTTCTATTCGCCTTATGTAGATACTGATTATGTCTCGGAAAATGAGCAGAAAAGTAAATATCTCCAGCTCCCTGGAGTCTGAGGACATCAGCCTGGAAACGACGGTGCCCACAGATGACATTTCCTCATCCGAGGAGCGCAACGGTTCTCCTAAAATCACTCGACAGCTGATTGAAAGGAAGGAGCTTCTTCACAATCTTCAGCTTTTGAAGATCGAGCTGTCCCAAAAGAACCTGATGATTGACAACCTGAAAGGAGAATACCTGACCAAGGTATGTCATTTCTGTCCACCGATGTTCTGTGAAGGCGTCATAAAATTGGAGGATAGAGCAGCTGACATGGCTGACGTTCTTGACCAACACTAAAGACATAAGGGGCACATTTATTAAGACCGGCATTTTAGATACTGGTCTTAATAAAGCCCCTGTGCTGGCGATAAATCAGTCTCAGTTATGAAGAGGCACAGGCCTCTCCATAACTTTCATCTAGTGCCAGCTTCCGAGCTGTCTTACATTTAGACCATTTTCTACGCCTGAAATAGGCCTAGAAAATGATGAATGAGATGGGCCCACCGGCCCATCCCCTTCCCCACGCCCACAATTTTAGACCTGGCATGAGTGGGCGAAGTCGCAGATAGCGACGCAACTAACAGTTGTGCTGCTATCTGCGCCTGAAATACGCCTAATATAGGTGTATTTCAGCGTGATAAATGATTCTCCCCCCCCCCCCCCCCCCCCAATGTGATCGATGTAAAGTTTTGCCCTGATCTGACCAGCATTCTGCTATGGATTGGGATTCTAGTCAGGTCTCATGCACACGACCGTATGCCCTCTGAGACATACGGTCCATGAGCGGGCAATATGTCCTGGAGCGGCATACATCGTGCGCACGGGAGAGCACAGCATCATAGGTTACTATCATGCTGTGCACATAGGGCCGTCCGCCGGACTATTGTCCTGCACTTATGATATTATGAGTGCAGGACAATAGCCCCGCGGGCGGCCCTAGTAACCTATGATGCTGTGTACTCCCGTGCGCATGATGTATGCCGCTCCGTGACATATGGCCCGCTCTCGGCCGTATGTCTCGGAGGGCATACGGTCGTGTGCATGAGCCCTCAGTAAAGGGATGAACATCGGAAAATTGTTCCCCCCTGCTAGTAGCATCATTCACCATCATTGCTGCACTTGGATATATCATTGTCTGACCAAATGACACTGTGATCATTGAAACCAAGTCCTATACTTGTGTAGACCTGGACACATCTCCATAGGTCAGGCTGCTCCTCCACAGTGAACCTGCCAATGTTGTGGGTCTGGAGGAATAGTGGTTGAGGGTCTGTAGTGGCCTCTATAAGAATCAGTTCACTGCCATAGAAATAAAGATAGCATTTTAGAGAGTTGTTCAGACAAAACGTTGACTGCAGGGGTTCCTTCCACTGGAGACTTAGAAATGTATATGCAATCCATGTACTCCAGAGAGAGTTTCTGTAGTGGAGGGGGGTTGGCCTTGATATGATCCCCCCCCCATCAGCTTCCCATTCATTCAGAATATCCTAATAGAAAAACCATGATCTGGCTCTAGTGATCAGTGTGGTCCCCAGCCATCAGTCATTTATCACCTATGGGCAATAAGTGACCTTTATGGGGCGCCTCCATTGAACTGGTTGGAAAAAATTCCGTTTTTTTTTTTTCACAGCCTGGATCGCAGATGATCAGACAGACACAAGCTGGATTTATTGTATGCTTAATAATATTTTCATCGCTATTATTTCCAGATCGCCGCTAGCATGTCTGCAATATACCTGTCCTATAGGGCTGTGTGCTTTTATTGTGTTTAAAAACTGATTTTTGAGATCTGTAAATGACCCTGGTAAGGAGCCCAAGGGGCTGTACGAACCTTCTTGGTGCCCAGCCACGCCCCCCTGTGAAGGAGCCCAGCACCGCCTGCGTCCTCCGAATCTCCTCCTAGCTCACAGTTAGATAGCCGTAATCTCGCGATGTGCAGTGCCGGTATAGTGTTCCTTCCCTGTGCTGGCATCAGCCTCAGGGAAGGAACTGCGCATCGCGAGATTACGGCGATCTAACAGTGAAGAAAGGAGGAGATTCGGAGGATGCAGGCGGTGCTGGGCTCCTTCAGAGGGGGGTGTGGCTGGGCACCAAGAAGGTTCGTACAGCCCCTTGGGATCCTTTACATATCTCTAAAATCAGTTTTTAAACACAATAAAAGTGCACAGCCCTATGGGACAGGTATATTGCGGACATGCTAGCGGCGATCTAGCCGTGCATGGCCACATCTCTATAAGCTAAAACGAGGTGACAGAATCCCTTTAAAGGTGTTTTCCAAGTTACTAGAGAGGTCCGCCAAGACAGGAATAGTCAAAGAATAATGCAATAGCATATACTTGCTTATTTCATCTTCTGCTGCTTCAAGCACCGCCACGCTGTTAGTCGCTTATGGGCTTTCTTTGTTTTACATGCCTTTATGCCCCCCATGACTGTGGTAGCCCATCACTGACCTCAGTGGTCGTGTTCTATATACTGGTGCATTCTGCTGAGACCAGTGATTGGTTTCTGTGCGGTGTCCGTGGTATACAGAAACGTCATTGCTGTAGTCAGGAAGATGACGTCATAGGATCAGCGATGGGGATGTAGGCAACAGGGTGAAATAGGTGAGTATATGTCCTCTTATTTTGTAAGCATTCCTCCCTGGGAGGAGGGGGGATGTTTATAACGTGGGCAACCCCTTTAACCTCATAAGACTTTGTTCCACACCTGATTTGTCCCCCACCCATTGGAGATTCTGTTACAAAATGCCAGACAAAATAGCACAGCATGTACAGTGCCTTGCACAAGTATTCACCCCCTTGATTTTTTTGTGTTTTGTTACATTACAGCATTACTTTCAATGTTATGTCAATCTGAATTCTATGTGATGGATCAGAACACAATAGTCTAAGTTGGTGAAGTGAAATGAGAAAAATATAAAAAGAAAATTGTCATGTGCATATGTATTCACCCCCTTTGTTAGGAAGCCCATAAAAAGCTCTGGTGCAACCAATTACCTTCAGAAGTCACATAATTAGTGAAATGTCCACCTGTGTGCAATCTAAGTGTCACATGATCTGTCATTACATATACACACCTTTTCCTGAAAAGCCCCAGAGGCTGCAACACCTAAGCAAGAGGCATCACTAACCAAACACTGCCATGAAGACAAAGGAACTCTCCAAACAAGTAAGGGACAATGTTGTTGAGAAGTACAAGTCAGGGTTAGGTTATCAAAAAAAATATCCAAATCTTTGATGATCCCCAGGAGCACCATCAAATCTATCATAACCAAATGAAAAGAACATGGCACAACAGCAAACCTGCCAAAAGACGGCCGCCCACCAAAACTCACGGATCGGGCAAGGAGGGCATTAATCAGAGAGGCAGCACAGAGACCTAAGGTAACCCTGGAGGAGCTGCAGAGTTCCACAGCAGAGACTGGAGTATCTGTACATAGGACGATAATAAGCCGTAAGCTCCATAGAGTTGGGCTTTATGGCAAAATGCCCAGAAAAAAAAGCCATTACTTTCAGCAAAAAACAAAAAGGCACGTTGTGAGTTTGCATAAAGACATGTGGGAGACTCAAAATGTATGGAGGAAGGTGCCCTGGTCTGATGAGACTAAAATTTAACTTTTAGGCCATCAAAGAAAACACTATGTCTGGCGCAAACCCAACACATCACATCACCCAAAGAACACCATCCCCACAGTGAAACATGGTGGTGGCAGCATCATGCTGTGGGGATGTTTTTCAGGAGCGGGGACTGGGAAACTGGTCAAAGTTTAGGGAAAGATGGATGGTGCTAAATACAGGGATATTCTTGAGCAAAACCTGTACCACTCTGTGCGTGATCTGAGGCTAGGACGGAGGTTCACCTTCCAGCAGGACAATGACCCCAAACACAATGCTAAAGCAACACTTAAGTGGTTTAAGGGGAAACATGTAAATATGTTGGAATGGCCTAGTGAAAGCCCAGATCTCAATCCAATAGAAAATCTGTGGTCAGACTTAAAGATTGCTGTTCACAACCGCAATCCATCCAACTTGAAGGAGCTGGAGCAGTTTTGCAAGGAGGAATGGGCAAAAATCCCAGTGGTAAGATGTGGCAAGCTCATAGAGACTTATCCAAAGCAACTTGGAGCTGTGACTGCCGCAAAAAGTGGCTCTAAGAAGTATTGACTTTAGGGGGGTGAATAGTTATGCACATTGACTTTTTTTTCTGTTATTTTGTCCTTTTTGTTGTTTGCTTCACAATAAAAAAAATAAAAAAAAAAACATCTTCAAAGTTGTGGGCATGTTCTGTAAATAAAATGATGCAAATCCTCAAACAATCCATGTTAATTCCAGGTTGTGAGGCACCAAAACACGAGAAAAGACAAGGGGGGGTGAATAGTTTTGCAAGGCTGAACACAGTTTGCGGTTTTAGTGGCAGGCTAATAGCAGTCCTGTGTTTTCAGTGTCTTGCAGTAATGCAGACTATTCCATTTCTTGCATTTCTAATGTCCGTTCTGCTCCATAGATTGAGGAGCTTGAAGAGAAACTGAACGACACCGTTCATCAGAAGCAGTTGCTGGCTTTAAGACTTGAAACACAAACCAAAATCCAACAGGAAGATACGAGGTAAGATCTCATTTAAAGAGAATTTGTCACCAGAATTTTTTTCTGTCAGTTAAAACCAGATAGTGACACACAACCTTTTTTCCAATCAGTTTTTATTTTCTGATTACAGATTTTTTTTATTCTATTCCCTGAACATGATTATGGGGGCGGCCATCTTGTGTGAACTGTTCTTAACAGCATTTAGAAAGCATTAAAAAAATACCTTTACGGCATCCCCATGGTCCATAGACATTATGGTCAGGAGGGGACCTCCTTGACCTCTATGGGAGAGTTTTCTAGGCATGCTCTGTGACCTGTGCAGAGGTCAGGAGGGAGTAGATAAGCCGTGATATCCCCTATAGTGACTGGTGGATTCTCTGTTATCTATATATAGGAGATATCTGTCATTCTAATCTTGCTGTAATGATAATGCAGTAAAGTGATCTGTACAGACCATGCAGTGGTGCCTATTATTATTCTTAGTGACCAGTGGGAAAACTGCAGGATTTTTTGTTTAACTATAGATATTGACATGGAAAATTGAAAATGACATCAGCAAAAATTCTTTAAAAACACCTTAAGCATAAAAACACGATAAGTCTTTTTTCTGGTGATGTATTCCTTTAACCTTCTTTCTGCCAAGGACATATGTCATACATCATGACTTACCGTAGCTAGAATTAAAGGGCCAGAGCTCAGATCTGATATCATATCAATTCAAATGATGCTCAACATTTAAGGCTCACCGCTCACTTATATATTTTTTAAAATTTACATAGCGCCAACATAATCTGCGGCCCTGTACGTACATTATATTCACTCACTCCCCACATTGTAAATTCTATATTAACCTGTTTATTTTTGGGGAAGAAAACCAAAGTACCCCGAGGAAACCCATGAAGAGACATGGAAAACATAACATCTCCTAGGGGTGGGCGATATAGGCGATATAAATTTGTGCCACGATATGGATTTTGTGCATATCACCGGACCGCGATATGACCACGGAGCAGTAGTGAATGATGTCGCTCTCGGCGCGCACCATGTTTTCCTGAGCCGGCACAGTGGAGAAGGAGGGAGTGCCGCTGGCCACTAATAAGAACAGAGGAGGAGGGGTGGGACTGTGGCCACTGCGCCACCAATGAATGCCTGAATACCAACGTAGCGTTCATGTGTCAGCCATATCTCGGCCCCTATGACTGCACGCTGCGATCCGCCGCAATTAACCCCTCAGTTGAGGGGTTAATCATGCGGATCACAGCGTCCTGTCAGAGGTCGGGTGTCGGGAATGTTCTTCAGTCTCTGCATTGGTGGCAGTGGGCAGTTCCAATCGGAGTGCCAGCAGTGTAATGCTGGGGCTCCGATCGGTTACCATGGCAGCCAGGAGTCACGCTACTGAAGTCCTGGCTGGCCTTGGTATGTTAGTGAGCAGCATTATACTCACGTGCGCCGTGGCTGCCGGGCACTCCTTCTGTCTGTGCTTATAGCAATAGCAATGCGCCGCACAGACCTATGAGAAGAAGGAGCGCCCGGCGGCCACGGCGCATGTGAGTATAATGCTGCTCACTAACATACCAAGGCCAGCCAGGACTTCAGTAGCGTGACTCCTGGCTGCCATGGTAACCGATCGGAGCCCCAGCATTACACTGCTGGGACTCCGATCGGAACTGCCCACTGCCACCAATGATGGGGGGGGGGGACCCTGTGGCCACTGCCACCAATGATTAATACTGGGGAGGGAGGGGGGGTGGGTATGAGTTACCAGAGGGGGCTGATAAGAGGGAGAGGCTGGGGGGCACATGAGAGGCTGGGGGGGGTGGATCAGAGGCTGGGGGGCACATGAGAGGCTGGCTGCCATGGTCAAAAAGTAAAAAAAAAAAAAAAAGTTTAAACCCCAAAATATAGAAAACAATATATCGCGATATATATCGCATATCGCACATGCTTAAAATTATATCGCAATATAGATTTTAGGCCATATCGCCCACCCCTAACGTCTCCATTCAGATGTGATTGGTCGGTTTTGAACCCAAGACCACGTGTCCTTAGTGTAGAAGCAATCGGTCTTCTAGGGTAGATTATAATACTGCTTTGTAGAAGATAGGTATGTTTTGCAGTACATTAAAAGTAGGCTCCAAACATCATGTGTGATCACAGGTATCACTAAGATAATTACCGTAGTCAGTTTTACAGACATCAAAACCTATTTCCCCTGACCTGTGAGGTCACACAATACTGTACATAGCAGTGTAACCGTGGCCGTATCTGAGACGCCCGGCATGGGATACTCAGTGTGCAATATGGGTTTTTATCTCTGATATAGCTATAATCTAATTCTCATCTGTGACCCCCTGGGGATAATGTGCTGGGACCAGCATTGCTCATGGCTGAGTATTGTGAGTTATATCCCTTTTATTTCCTTTATTGGCTGATAATTAGCTTTCTTTGCTCTGTGCCCTCTCGTCTGTAGGGCACACCAAGGTCTCCATCATGGGGTCCTCTTTTTCAGTGCGATTACGTCATTAGGGCCCCAGTGTAGGGTCACAATAGGGCCAGTATTAGTTACTCTAGGTGTACCCCTACTGGTGAGTTCCTAGTTTTAGTCGACATCCGGGGTGATTATGATCATGGTACCGTTGTCGTCTTGGATTTAATGGTATAATATTTTCCAGGTTCAATGATAATGGTTTATGATGCCAAAGTGGCAAGTATGATTCTGAACCTTTATTATTAGGATGTGTTGTGTCTCTAGGCATCTGCTTGGGTCAGGCTTTTAGGCACAAACATGATTTATTATTTTTTTTTTGCAAAATGTGATGCTTTTATGCAAAAAATGCACTATGATTGTATAGTGCTGTGTGGCATTTTCACAATGAGCCAGGTGTCCTGGCAGCAAATGGGTTAATTCTTTCGGGGTAGGGTTTGTCAATTTTAAGTGTCTTATCATCCGAATAGGCAGCCATTAGATGCCCACAGGTGACGGGCGCTGTACTCCACATACCGTCCTGTTCTCTCAGTAATTCTATGTTTCAGTAAAAAACTCTGTGGAACAACTAGTTATGGCTTCCTACAGGACTGGACTGATTGACCATTTGGAAGTCTGGGTGAGAGGATGACAACCCCATAGAGAACTGCAATGGCAGCGGCAGTTCCGGAAGCATGGCCGTCACATTAGAATTTCTGAGTTTTTAGATAGAAGCATGGCCATTTAGAAAAGTAAAAGTTCACTATGTTGTAAAGCAGACTGCAGATGGGTTCTTTGGGCGTTCCCTTAGGGTAGGCCATCAATATGTGATCAGGCCCTGCCAATCGGCACAATGAAAGGGCTGCATCCCCTTAATTGTTAACGTACACGCAACGACCCGTCCCATTTCCCCTTTAATGTGTCTACTAGTGTCCGTGTAGTATGCTGAAAGGACTGTAAATCTTCCTGGACATAGGTATGTATGGTTTCTACTTCATCTCTTCTGCATGTCTAGAAGGGGTTCTGTGTCCTGAACACTGAGGGGGGAATTTATCATGAGGGGAACATTTGAAGTCGGTTTTGCTTCAGTCTGCGTTGTCTTACTTTATACCACATTTATCAAATGTCTCATGTTGTTTGATAACTGTGTCTTATCCTTAAACCTAACACTTTTGTCTAGAAAATCTACTCCAGTTTTCCTGCTCCATCCTCCTACTGGAGGGAGATTGTGACTTAAAAGCCTCCGTGATAAATCTGGCGAGAAGCTCATTAACCTAGCTAACACGAGTGGTGTAAAAATGCAAAAAGTTGCAAAAGCCCTATTTTGCAACTTTTTGAAGCCAGAATTCCAGACTGAAGGAATGATAAATTAGGGCCTGAGTCTTCATTTCTGTGATACTAAATATTCTACAAGCTTGCCAGTGACGCCATTTAAAGTGAAAATGTCACCATGACAGATTTGACAAATAACTTAAAAGGGTTTTCCGGGAGTAAAATATTAATGACACATCCTCAGGATCTGAAATCGGGTTCCGACTCCCAGTATTCTCGCCAATCAGCTGTTTGTAAATGCTTTGTTGCTCTGTTGAGCACTGGGGCCTCTCCCTAGGCCTGTGATGTGAAGTCCATTGGTCACGTGGCCTTTGTGCAGCTCAGTCCCATGCAATACCAATCACAGCCACTATACAATTTATGGCACTGTGCTTGGTATTAATTTTTTAGCTGTTACCCTGCTGCAGACTCCATCCCTGTTTCAGTTTTTCCTGAGCTAGTTGGTGGAGATTAGCTGTTAGGCCCCTTTCACACGGGCGAGATTTCCGCACGGTGTGATGCGTGAGGTGAATGCATTGCACCCGCACTGAATCCGAACCCATTCATTTCTATTGGGCTGTGCCCATGAGCTGTGATTTTTACGCATCACTAGTGTGTTGCGTGAAAATCAGAGCATGCTCCTCTTTGTGCGTTTTCCACATGCATAGAAGTGAATGGGGCTGCATGAAAATCACAAGCATCCGCAAGCAAGTGGGGATGCTGTGCGATTTTCACGCACGGTTGCTAGGAGACGATCGGGATGGGGACCCGATCATTATTATTTTCCCTTATAACATGGTTATAAGGGAAAATAATAACATTCTTAATATAGAATGCATAGTACAATAGGGCTGGAGGGGTTACATTTTCTTTTTTTAACTCCCCTTAATCCACTTGTTCGCGCAGCCCGGCTTCTCTTCTGTCTTCATCTTTGCTGTGCACAGGATTAGGACCTTTGATGACGTCACTGCGCTCATCACATGGTCCGTCACATGATCCATCATCATGGTGATGGACCATGTGATGAGCGCAGTGACATCATCAAAGGTCCTATTCCTCAAAGAAGAAGACAGAAGAGAAGTCGGACTGCGCGAACAAGTGGATTAAGGTGAGTTAAATATTTTTTTTTTTTAACCCATTCAGCCCTATTGTACTATGCATTCTGTATTCAGAATGCTATTATTTTCCCTTATAACCATGTTATAAGGGAAAATAATAAAATCTACACAACACCTAACCCGAACTTTTGTGAAGCAGTCCGGGTTCGGGTTTGGGTACCAAACATGCAGATTTTTCTCACGCGCGTGCAAAACGCATTATAATGTTTTGCACTTGCGCGGAAAAATCGCGCATTTTCCCACAATGCACCTGCATCTTTTTCTTCGTGTGCAACAAAACTGATTGCATCCGTGTGGAAAAAAAGCACACACTGAACGCAATCGCAGACAAAACTTATTGAACTGACTTGCAAAACCATCAGTTTTTCCCAGAACTGATCCTGACACAATCTATATCACTTGTGTAAAAGAGGCCTAAGGCTACCTGCACACGTTGCGGATTCTGCGCGTATTTTCTGCACAGATGCTTGAGTGGAAAAACTGCAAAATAATACGGGAATCGCAAAGTAAATGAGCTTAGGCAAATGTTATGTACACTTTTTTCATTTTATTTCCGTGTGAAAATTGACCTGCCGTGCAGACTTTTTGAGCATATTTCTTTCTCGGATTTCAGCCTTGACATTGCAAAGGGTAAGATCTGTGGCAAAACTGCATCAAATCCGCAAGTTACAATGGAAAATTTGGGTGTGGAAACACTGAGAAATCTGCATGGATATTTGTGCGGAACTTCTGTTTGCAAATATTCCCCCATGTGCAGCTACCCTGACTCGGAATTATCATACGGGACTTTATAGAAATTACTGAACAATACTTAGATGAATAAAGCTCTTGCCGGGAAATGTAACACTGAACTGGGTTGTGGAGTCAGTACGCCAAACTTCCAACTCCTCGGTTTTTCCACTCACTGACTCCAGATCCAACCAAAATGGCTATACCTAAAAAGTGAAACCATTTTGTATTCAATTTGGCACCCAGGGTGAAATGTGGGAATTAACCCTTCGCAAACCCTGTATAATTATGTATCATGGTGACAGTATCTGTTAACAAGTGTGCATATGTATACGTAGTTCCTTTATACTTTATTCATTTTACTTTGTCGGTGATCCCATCTTCTGTGTGGCACATATAATCATCGTTTGCCAGCAGTACATCAGCCTGTGTAAGCAGGGATGTGCTGCTGGCAGTCAGTGAATATGTATATGGATCGCTCGTCCTCATACAGAGGCGATAGCTGCTGTATGTAAATGCTGTTCAGCAATCAGGCAATGATCGGGAAGGAACGGTTCGGTCACAATCATTGCCTATGCATCGGCCTGTGTAAAGGGGCCTTTTTGGCTAGGGATGTTTCTATCATTATAAGGAATGATTTAGCGAGTCGTTTACATTCAGAAGACGTTCCATTACACGAAACCGTATTTGCTAAATATATATTTTTCTGTTTGCACGTTACTGTGGCCCCTGCTCATTCGTCCCTAGAGGATTTACACAGCTATGACCCGCAGATTTCTGATTAGTTGAGGGGATTTGGTGGTGACTAACGATCCACGTTTGTTGGATCGCTTTATTTTTTTAGGGTACTTTTACACTAGCGGCAAGGGACTCCGGCAGTCTGTTCCGGCGGGTGAACAGCCTGTCTGATCCAACCTGCCGCTAATTCACGTGTGCCCCCGGACTGCCACTACATCCCCATTGACTATAATAGGGGCGGAGTTCCGGCGGCAACATGGCAGCGCACGCCGAGAGGCAGCCGGACTAAAAGTAATGCATGCAGTATTTTTAGTCCGGTTGCCTCTCGGCGTGCGCTGCCATGCTGCTGCCGAAACTCCGCCCCTGCCCGTCCTCATTATAGTCAATGGAAACGGCGCAGCAGTCCGGGGGCTCACGTGAACTAGCGGCAGGACGGATCCGACAGGCTGTTCACCCGCCGGAACAGCCTACTGGATTCCCCTGCCGCTAGTGTAAAACTAGCCTTACATGTGACAATTTCTGAAATTTGAAAGATTATACAAAGATTCATGCGATAATCGCTCCATAATAGGCCCTTAAGGGAGAGGAGAGAACAAAGGACAGGTGATAGCTGATTTTCTATTGCTGCTTCTACAGCCTCATTATCACAGTTTCCCCCCTTGCCTATGACAGCACCCATGGATAGCATCCGCCCCCTTCCAGAGGACAGGAAACAGGAAGCACAGCCTCTTCAAAAGGGAGGTACAACCCCCAACATGCCAGTTCTGTTTCCTGGTTGGTTTTGTTACCCGTGGGAGGAGGGCCTACCCGAGCGGCGTAAGCCTTTCTTGGAAGCCGCTGCTGAAGCCTGGACCTCTGGACTCCCCCTCGTTCCGGTCACTCCCCCGTCGGGGCCGCCCTGTGTGTCCCCAGCACGGCGAACCGCTGCGGCCGTGCTGTATGTTCGGCTGCGGTCTGGCGTTCGCGCGGGGCGCGACCCCATCACTTCCGGGTAGGTCAGGCCGGCGCTGACGTCATTAGTTGGCGCCGGATCCTGGCCTCCGGATTCTGCAGAGGGAGGAGGCGTGGCCTTGGGCCGGAAGAGGAGGGTGCCGGTACGCGCCCGGCAAGTTCAAATCCAGCCAGCTCTCACTGCAGGCTGGTGTTTTGGCCTGCAGTGACCTCCATAGACGAAAGCCAGTGGCAGAAAATGGAGCCCACACAGCGCGCAGAACCCACTGAAACCACCAATGAATCCTTGGTACCGGTGGGGGTAAGAGGGGTGAATGCCCTGCTTTTTTCATTTATTTCAGGTCTTGATGGGAGTCTTTGTTTATTTTATGTGTTTAGACTTCCTAAGAGAAAGGGGGTCAAGGTCCAAGGAGCGGGGCTGTGCTATTTGCAAAGGAAAGCTAACCGTCCGGTTGGGGGTAAACCTGCCTGCCAGGCCTGCGTGGGCAAATTGTTGGAGGATGAGGCCCCTTCTCTCTTGTCAAGCCTAAAAAAGATTATCAAGGATGAGGTTAAAGAATCAGTGAAGAAGTCCTTGAGTAATCTACTTGAAGATCGCCCTTGCACTTCCACTGCTGTCTCTAATCCCGCTTCAAGTGATCAGGAGTTGTTATCGGGATTAGAGGAGGAGGGAGAACTTCCGTCCTCGGATCACTCCCAGGATGAGCAACTGGCAGGGAGACCTCTGTTCCTTCCAGAGAACATTAATTCCCTAGTCGGGATCGTCAGGGCAACTATGGGGCTTGAGGATCAGGCAGAACCCCAGTCCATGAGAGATTCCATGTTTGAGGGCTTAGGGCCTAGGAGGCTGAAGTGTTTTGATGTACATGAAAACATAACTTCGGTAATTAAGAGTGAATGGAGTAGGCCAGATAGAAAAAATTTTGTGCCGTCTGCCTTAAAAAGGAAGTATCCCTTCGAAGACAAAGCCTCAGCTGACTGGGATAGAGCCCCGAAGCTAGATGCTCCGGTAGCGAAAATCTCTGAGAGCAGCACTCCCGTTTGAAGACTCAGGTACTCTGAAGGATCCAATGGACAGAAGAGCTGAGGTCTATTTAAAGAAGAACTGGGAGGCGACAGCTGGCTCATTCAGGCCTGCTATAGCCGCCACTTCTGTTGCTAGGTCTTTAAAGGTTTGGATGAAAGAGATGGAAGAGCAAATAAAGATGGGAGCGCCCGTGGAACAATTGCTCTCGTCATTTCCAACTCTGTATAGTGCCATCGACTTTTTAGCAGATGCCTCAGTGGACTCCCTGAAGCTGTCAGCGAGAGCCGCAGCTCTTTCAAATTCCGCTCGCAGAGCGATTTGGTTAAAGGACTGGAAGGGAGATGCAGGTTCAAAGGCGAAATTGTGTGCTATTCCCTGTCAGGGGGAATTTCTCTTCGGGCCCACGTTGGACGATCTGCTGGAAAAGGCTTCTGACAGAAAGAAGGGTTTCCCTTCTATGCATCAGCAGCCTCCTAAAAAGCCCTTTCGTTCTCAGACATCCAGATTTAAAGGGTTTCTATCACTTGGTATGACATAATTAGCTGTCAGACACTAGCGATCTGCTAGTGTCTGCTCTGGCCAACCATCCTACTATAATCACTTGTGGGGCAGCGGTTTTGCTAAAAAACTAACTTTTATAAATATGCTAATGAGCCTCTAGGTGCTATGTGGGCGTCATTAGCACCTAGAGGCTCCGTCTACCTTCATACACAGCCGCCGCCCAGCGTGTCCCTCCAGCCCGCCCATGTCCTCCTCCGTGTGACGCAGCGGACGAGTTCTCGCGCATGCGCCGTGCGCGGCTGTATTCGGCGCATTTGAGATCTCAGCTCGGAGCGGTCAGACATTCAATGCGCATGCGCGGCTGTATTCGGCGCATGCGCATTGAATGTCTGACCGCTCCGAGCTGAGATCTCAAATGCGCCGAATACAGCCGCGCACGGCGCATGCGCGAGAACTCGTCCGCTGCGTCACACGGAGGAGGACATGGGCGGGCTGGAGGGACGCGCTGGGCGGCGGCTGTGTATGAAGGTAGACGAAGCCTCTAGGTGCTAATGACGCCCACATAGCACCTAGAGGCTCATTAGCATATAGATATAAGTTAGTTTTTTAGCAAAACCGCTGCCCCACAAGTGATTATAGTAGGATGGTTGGCCAGAGCAGACACTAGCGGATCGCTAGTGTCTGACAGCTAATTATGTCATACCAAGTGATAGAAACCCTTTAACTTCAAGAGAAGAGAAACTCCCAGACAGTCTGGTAATGCGGCTAGAAGGAACAAGGGGTTTCTTTTTTCAGGAGGAGAGGCCTCTAAAAAACCTCCGCAATGACGCCAGACCCCCGGTTGGAGGTCGTCTCTCCCTCTTCGCAGAGCAGTGGCGGAAGATCTCGAACAGCCCTTAGATTCTTTCAATCATTTCAGAGGGCTATTGCCTGAACTTCCTAAGAACTCCTCCAGAGAGATTCGTTTTGACGGACTATCGCTCCAGCCCAGAGAAGCTAGAAGCATTAAGTCTGGAGATTTCGGATTTACTGAAGAAAAGGGTCCTGCAGGAGGTCCCAGCTCAAGAGAGGGAGACGGGATACTATTCAACGCTTTTCCTTGTAAAGAAGCCAAATGGCACCTTCCGTACTATAATAAATCTGAGGCTGCTCAACAAATACCTGGTGTACGAGAGGTTTCGTATGGAGACTATCAGTTCCATAATCCCAAATTTATTTCCAGGCTGCTACATGGCGACCCTGGATCTCAGGGACGCTTATTACCACGTTCCAATCCATCCCAGTCACCAGAGGTATCTAAGAGTAGCAGTTCAGTTCCCGGACAGACTCTTACATGTACAGTTTCGGGCCCTGCCGTTTGGGTTGTCTCAGGCACCCAGGCTTTTCACAAAGATTGTAGCAGAGATGATGGCTCATCTGAGGGAGAAGGATCTGATTGTCATTCCCTATCTAGACGATTTCCTCCTTCTCTCTCGAGAACCGGATCAATTAATCGATCAGACTTCCTGGTTCAGGGAGGTGCTGGTGAAGTTGGGTTGGAAGTTAAATCTCCAGAAATCCAATCTTGTGCCAAGCCAGATATGCACCTTTCTGGGGCTACTCCTCGACTCCCAGAAACAAACGTGTTTTCTTCCAACTCAGAAAATTTCTCTGCTAGTCTCCAGGGTTCAGGACATTGCAGCCCACCACTCCATCTCTTAAGAGAATCTATGTCAGTTCTAGGCCTAATGACGGCCGCAATCCCGGGGGTGGAATGGGCTAGCGATCCTCATGGCCTTGAAGAGGAGCCTCCACCTCTTAAAAAGCAGAAATATTTTGGTCTACTCAGACAACATGACGGCAGTAGCTCATATCAATCGTCAGGTGGGGACCAGATCTCCAGACCTAATGTCCCTCACCAAAGAGATTTTCGAGTTAGCAGAGGGTTTCCTTCCATCAATCAGAGCAGTACACTTAAAGGGAAAGGAGAATGTGACGGCGGATTTTCTGAGCAGGCATTGTGTTCGACAGGGGGAATGGTCCCTGAATCAACAGGTCTTCAGCGACATTGTGGCTCTTTGGGGTCTCCCGGTGGTAGATCTCTTTGCCACAAGGGGAAACAGAAAAAGTGAAAAGTTTCTTCTCTCTGTCCCATTAGAGTGGCCCACGGCGGTGGACGCATTGGCCCAATCATGGAGAGTAGGCCTCCTGTACGCCTTCCCTCCTATAAAACTACTCCCAAGAGTCCTGAGGAAGATTCGAGAGGAGAAGGCCCTAGTAATTACTATAGCCCCCTTTTGGCCCAGGAGGGTCTGGTTTTCCTGGCTAAGGAGGATGTCAGTAGCGGATCCCTGGGTACTTCCTGTCTTCCCGGGGCTACTAGTGCAGGGGCCGATACTTCATCCAGAGTTAGAGAGCCTGCACTTGACAGCCTGGCTGTTGAGAGGCGGATCCTAGAGATGAAGGGTCTCTCTGGGGAAGTGATAAACACCCTCTTGTCCAGTAGGAAAGCTGTTACTTCTAAGATCTATTTGAGGGTTTGGAGGGCCTTCCTTAGATTTGCAGATAAGCCAGTTAATGTCTTGGAGCCCCCCGAGTTGCCTCTAGTCCTTAGCTTCCTCCAGGAGGGCTGGAATAAAAAACTGAGGCCTAGTACTTTGAAGGTTCATATCTCTGCCTTAAGTGCTCTCTTTGAGTATAAGTTAGCAGACCACCCCTGGATTAAAAGATTTGTAATTGCAATTTCTAAACTTGCTCCCGTCCAGAAGTCTAGAGTTCCCCCCTGGGATCTAAATCTAGTCTTGTCTGCCTTAACCATGGATCCCTTTGAGCCTATTGAGGATATCTCAATAAAGATCCTAACCTATAAATTAGTTTTTTTGCTAGCCATTACTTCAGCTAGAAGAGTGGGTGAGATATCGGCCTTCTCAATCGAGAGACCATATCTTAATATTTTAGAAGATAGGGTTATTTTATCTCCTGACCCTGCCTTCCTTCCAAAGGTTTCATCATCCTTTCACCGGTCTCAAGATATAGTTTTACCTTCCTTCTGTTCCTCACCCAAGAATCAGAAGGAAAGGGAATTCCATTGCCTCGATGTTAGAAGGTGTCTAATTCAATACCTTTCTGCCACTCAGGACTGGAGGTCGTCCTCTAAACTTGTGGTTTCTTTTCAGGGACAGAAGAAGGGCTCCCCTGCTTCCTCTCAGTCCATTGCCAGATATATAAAACAAGCCATTTATCTTGCATATTCCTCTAAAGGGGTTCCTCCTCCTGCCGGGTTTGGAGCACACTCAACAAGAGCGGTGTCTACATCCTGGGCAGAAAGAGCTTCCGCTTCTATTGACCAGATTTGCAGAGCTGCTACGTGGAGTTCTTCTCATACCTTCTTTAAGCACTATAGACTGCAGCTTCCTTCACAGGAAGGTTTAGGGTTTGGGCGTAAAGTCCTCCAAGCAGTTGTCCCACCATAGATAATCTCGCCTAGATATCCATGGGTGCTGTCATAGGCGAGGGGGGAAATATAGGATTACACTTACCGGTAATCATTTTTCCTTGAGCCTATGACAGCACCCGCCTAATACCCTCCCAAAAAAAAAAAAAAAAAAAAGAATAAATAAATATATATATATATATATATATATATATATATATATATATATATATATTATAGAGAGAGATATACGTGTGTGTTTACATATACTTCTATGTACACACGGATATAAGCATTTGTCGTAGATTTGTTGTGGTGTAGTCTGGTTTTTGTCTCCTTAGTTCTTGGAATAGGACTGGCATGTTGGGGGTTGTACCTCCCTTTTGAAGAGGCTGTGCTTCCTGTTTCCTGTCCTGAGGAAGGGGGCGGATGCTATCCATGGGTGCTGTCATAGGCTCAAGGAAAAATGATTACCGGTAAGTGTAATCCTATATTTTTTGATAACTATGGGCCCAAGCTTGATAGGACGTCGCATTTATGATTATATTTTCGGAACTTTGCTAAATTCCTATGAAAGTGAATATGCAACACGTTCTGCATTGTACTGTATTATATAATAGTTACCATATTTTCACCCTATAAGACACACCTAGGTTTTAGAGGAGGAAAATAAGAATTTTTTTTTTTGGATCAGTCCTCAGAACAGACCCCCAATTTAATAAGTCCCCCAGTCAGACCTTAGATCAGACCTATATGGGAATGACCCCCATGCTCAGATCAGACAAAAAAAATCAACTTGCCTCTCCTGCTCCGGACGCCACCACCGCTCCTCACATCCAGTGCTCTTCTGTGCGCAGTCACAGCGCAGCAAGCTGCCGAGGACCAGGCGGTGAGTACAGAGCCCCGGGAGTGACGCATTCACCACTTCCCTGTCCTCATGTACTTATGAACTCTTACATAATGGAAGCCCTCATTAGTTTTCACCCCATAAGACGCACTAACATTCCCGCCCCCCAGTTAGGGAGGGAAAAAAGTGTGTCTTATAGGACGAAAAATACGGTAATATTTTTATTTAGAAGCTGGAGTTGGATACAGTGCATTTCTACCAACTCAACCCAAAAGTGACTGTCTCCACAGCAGTGACACTATCAGCTATTATCTACAGCAGCCTCTACGTGTGTCTCTCCTTCTCACTCACTCTGCTCCTCATCTCCTGTTATTTGAGCCTTCTTCCACCCTCTAAGTAGGCAAAAGAAGCAAAACGTTCGTTAAATGAACACATAAGGCCCCTTTCACACGGACGAGTTTTCCGCGCAGGTGCAATGCAGGAGGTGAACGCATTGCACCCACTCTGAATCCGGACCCATTCATTTCTATGGGGCTGTGCACACGAGCGGTGATTTTCACGCATCACTTATGCGTTGCGTGAAAATCGCAGCATGCTCTATATGTGCGTTTGCGGTATGATTTTCACGCACGGTTGTTAGGAGACGATCGGGATGGAGACCCGATCATTATTATTTTCCCTTATAACATGGTTATAAGGGAAAATAATAGCATTCTTAATACAGAATGCATAGTACAATAGCGCTGGAGGGGTTAAAAAAAATGGCAGCTCGACATGCATAGATTCTGGTGTACATAACGATGAATCATGGTAAAAGATCATGTGACGGACCATGTGATGACCGGAGTGACGTCACCACAGGTCCTTTTCCTGTACACAACAAAGAAGAAGACAGAAGAGAAGCCGGGCTGCGCGAGCAAGTGGATTAAGGTGAGTTAAATTTATTTATTTTTTTTAACCCCTCCAGCGCTATTGTACTATGCATTCTGTATTAAGAATGCTATTTTCCCTTATAACCATGTTATAAGGTAAAATAATACAATCTACACAACACCGATCCCAAACCCGAACTTCTGTGAAGAAGTTCAGGTTTGGGTACCAAACATGCCGATTTTTCTCACGCGCGTGCAAAACGCATTACAATGTTTTGCACTCGCGCGGAAAAATCTTGCATGTTCCCGCAACGCACCCGCACCTTTTTCCGCAACGCCCGTGTGAAACCAGCCTAAGAGGGAGACATATCAAATCTAGTGCAGGTAACAATCGGGTTGCTTCTTTTATTTTGAAAACCGTCTCTGGAGAGTGAGAACTTAAATCTGATGTTTCATCCGAAGTCTATTCGCATAAAACTTTGTTTCAATACTGTACGGAGCGAGCTCTCCATACATATTAGAATGTATTGGCTCAGATGAGCCGAAGTTATTACTTCAAATGGTACCTTGGAACTGAACCCGAGTTCAGGAAATGTTTTTTTTACAGCATAAATCAATTTCTTCGCAAAGTAATAACTTCGGCACATCGGAGCCAATACATTCTAAGGGTCTATTCACACGTCCGTTTTTTCTTTCCTGATCTGTTCCGTTTTTTGCTGAACAGATCAGGAAAGAAAAAATCAGACATTGAGCTGTCCGTTTTTTTCCAGGACCCATTGAAAATGAATGGGTCCAGATCTGTTCAGCAAAAAACGGAACAGATCAGGAAAGAAAAAACGGACGTGTGAATAGACCCTAATACTGTTCGGAGCGCTTGCTCCGTACAGTATTGAAATGAAGTTTTATGCGAATCAACTTCGGATGTTTCATTTGCTCATCCCTAGTTAAGGTCACAAACTCAAAGGCGGAAATTTATCAACCCCCCTCTGCCTTTTTGTGCCATTAAAAAGAAGCAAAACCATGGTTTTGGGACTTTTTAAATGCCGTTGCAACTGCCATTTTTAAGCCTCCCTGGCCAGTTTTTAAAAAGGGGGTGTGGAGAGGGCGGCACATTCATCGTCATGTACACCAGAATCCATGCATGTCGAGCTGCCATGGATTTCAGACTGGAGCACTTCAGTGGTAAAGGGCTTTGAAAAAAATTAAATACCGCATCCGGTATTCTGGATGATACTGGAAAGACGGATCCGGTATTTCAATGAATAAGTCTAACGGATCCGGAAAAAAAAGATATCCGTTTGCATATGGATCCGGCAGGCATGCTTCCATAACTTCCATGCCTCCCCCGGCAGGCGCCGGTCCTATCTAGACCATCATAGCACACTTTGGTCTTGAAAAATCAGGGCCAAACCCGTGGTGCTGATAATCTCTCAGATGTGCTTAGATTTTCTTCTTAGCCTGTTATTATTCAAGTCATTGCATGAAAGGGGTCATAAGATACAATCCTTGTGGGTATCTGCTTTAAATACTCATTTCAATACAGCCAAGATGTTGATAGGTGAGAGTCTGGCCTGGCTAGCACATACAACATGCCTTGGAATCCCATGTGTTTAGCATGTTGGCCTTAGATCTTCTACAATACGCGAGGTGCGACTCTTCCCATGAAGGTTTGTAGCGCAGACTGTCTTTCCTCGCCCTCTCCTTCTGTTCTATTTCCTTTTTTTGATTGTGTATTGCTTTTTAATGTAGAATAATTAACGACGCTTGTTTTACACTGTAACGTTATATCTTTGTCTTGGTTCATTGTTATTCATTTTCAGATTAGAAAATCCCCTTGGTAAATAACTACTGGAGATTTATTATTACAGATGGTGTTTGGAAAGAGATGGAAATAATATTATTTGCATTATGACACACCTGTTTTTTTCCCCTTTTGAGAAGCAGGCGACTCTTTGATTAATAATTGTGTTGCTAAAAAGAGTCAATTAGAACATATAGAAAAGTGGTAGATAAACCATTCTTGTCGGCTGTACTATGCTGCCCTCCCTGAGACGGTAGTCTTACACTTCTGTACTTTTATGCCACTGACAAGCCAAAGTCCGCAGCACCCGCCAGCGATGCCAGAGAGTTGAGTCCATTGCTGTTCCCTTCCCCCGTCCTCCTCTGCGTCCGGTCAATGATTGACAGGTTTCTTTAATATTGTGCATAGAAAGGAAACCTGTCAATCATTGTTCCAGACAAGGGGGGACGGAGACTGTCTCAGTTCTGCTTACTTCTCTGCCCCTCTCCATAAATTTCTGTGGGATGATGTAATCTGATCCTTCAGTGAGCAAGTGGCCCATCTGGGTCTCTGAAGATGGATTTATCACAAAATGTTAGTTTTATGAAAGGTGGGAAGAAAAGAGCAAAGCATTTTTCTCTGTTAATGGTACTTTCACACTAGCGTTGTGAGGATCCGGCAGGCAGTTCTGTTGCTAGAACTGCCTGCCGGATCTGGAAATCCATATGCAAACAGATATCTTTTTTTTCCGGATCCGTTAGACTTATTCATTGAAATACCGGATCCGTCTTTCCGGATCCGGAATTAAATTTTTTTCAAAACTAGAAAAAACAGCGCATGTGCAGACTGGAAAACCGGATCCGGCGATGCGGCAGTTTCCAGAACACTTGGTACCAGATCCGGCATTAATACATTTCAATTTCAAGTGCGGTAGTGTTCCGGGATTTTGGCCGGAAAAAATACCGCAGCAAGCTGCGATATTTTCTCTGGTCAAATACCGTACAAGGGACGGAACAGAAGACATCCTGATGCATACTGAATGGATTGCTTTCCATTCAGAATGCATTGGGACAAAACTGATGCGTTTTTTTTTCGATATTGAGACCCTTTACCGCATGAATGCCAAACCTGCGGCCCTCCAGCTGTTGCAAAACTACAACTCCCAGCATGCCCAGACAGTCTACAGCTATCAGCCTACAGAAGGGCATGATGGGAGTTGTAGTTTTACAACAGCTGGAGGGCCGCAGGTTGAGCATCCCTGCTTTACCGGATTTCAATACCTAGTGTGAAAGTAACCTAAGACATATTACAAATATCCTTACGTGGGCCTGTGTTATTGATTTGTGAAAAGTCAGTGACCATTTAACCATGCCATATGTAAAATATGTCATTTTAAGAGAGGGTATTCAGTAATCATTGTCATTTTACTAGTGTTCCCACTTCATAGTTGGGCCCCATGGAGCAAAGCTAAAAAGCAGCAGCGAAGAGACCACATAGCTATTATATGTTGTAGGTCTGCAAACATCTGGCCATGCGTGGCTCCATCCATGTATCACAGGGATATAACCTTTCCCATTGCATTTAGAAAACATCAAGAACAAATGAAGAAAGAAATGGAAACAATACTGTCCAGGCTCAAACAATCAGAAGAAACAAATCGTCAGCTGCGAGAGCGTGCAGGGAGCATACGGCGTAGCTTACGTGACCTGCAGTTAACGAAGGAAACCTATGACAATCTGCGTGGCCTTCCTGAGGACCAGCTCTCGTATTCCTGAATATGTATCCGTAAGTCTAGAACACCAGAAACCGGGGGGTGGGGGAATATTTGAAGTCCGTTTACCTTGAGTCTGTGTTGAGTACTTTTCCACCAAATTTATTAAGCGGCACACGTTGTTTGAGTTTGGTTCATCTCTAAACCTAACACTTTTAAGCCTGTTTCACACTTGTGGCAGGGGATCTCAAAACCGAAATGAAACAGATCCGTTATGATTTTGCACATCAGGATGCATCCGTTCCGTTAGGATGCGGTTGCGTGAAATCAAAAACGGATCCGTCACTAAATACATTGAAAGTCAATGGGTGACGGATCAGTTTTTAGGCTCGTAAAAAAACGGATCAGTCACCATTGACTTACATTGTTTTTAGTGACGGATCTGGTTTGCTCTGCTCTGATGACCGGACACAAAACCGCAGAGGTTTTGTCCGGTCACACAAAACGGAACGCTGACGGAATAAAAGACCTCCTGATGCATCCTGAACGGATCTCTTTCCATTCAGAATGCGTGAGGACCAAAGAGAACCATTTTTTTTCCAGTTTTGAGATCCTCTGTGAATCTACTCCAGTTTTCTGCACCACTCCCTACTGGAGTGGCTTTGCAACATTTTGAAAAGCCCCAGTCATACATCTGGAGTGAAATTCATGAACATAGATAACCATGCCCTCTTTTTCGCCAACGTTTTTAAAACTGGAGTGAGTGGTGAATGTGCACAAGTGACCTCAAAAAGTCCCGAAAGCCCTATTTTTGCAGACAGAATTCTATAGTGTCGGGCGTGATAAATTCCCCCTATGGAATGTAAAACAAAGTTTATTCATTATACAAGTTTTATACAATACGCTCACTTTGTCATCTTAAAAGGGTTGTGCAAGAATGGGTGCTGGCTCTCCCCGCTCCTACTCCTCCTGGCCTGCGATGCTCCAATGAGCTCCCTCGAAGTAAACATCCATTTTGACATGGGTACAGTCAATCACTAGCCGTGCGTTGGTGACCAACTCCCCCTACGTCACGACAAATCGTCACATGACGCAAGGCGATCCATCACCGCCGTGGCCAGTGATTGGCTACAATGGAGCCTCACAGGCCGAGAGGAGAAGGCGCGGGGAGCCAGTGATCAGATTGATAATATAACCCAGGGAACTAAATTCTACTTCAGTACCCTTGTCCTATCCTTAGCTGGCTGAAGGTGTTGCTCCAGAAAATTCTTCATTCCCTTTATTACTTACAAGGCACAGACTGCGGCTGTGTATGGTATCGCAGCTCCAGTCACTGCTGTGCCTGATAATAAAAGGGACGTGGACCCCCACCCATCTGATATTATTGATAATAACAGACCTTTAAATGCTGCCGCACGTTCAGTCAAAGAAGTGGATTCAAAGAGCAGTAGTATCAGTCCTTAATACTTTCTCTCATTTTCTGATCCACTCCATATTTTGGCTTCAGAAACTGCAAGAAAAAACCCCCCCATAAACAACAACAACAACCTGAACGCGTGGCCTCGTGGTTAGTGCTCTGAGCAGTAATATTTGCAGTTGTTGATCCATGCTTGCTGCTGTAATTTGTGTTGTGTCCACTTGGGGGAGCTCACATTACAGCGACGTGAAGTTTTTTCAGCGAGGTTGCTGATTGCTTCTGTGAATATATGTACATATAATACATGTAACATATAATGCAAAGGTTTCCATTGTACTGTATGAAAACTAAAGTCTTCTATAGGAGTGTTTTAAATACCATTGGCTTCGATATTAGAAACATGGAATTGTGATCTGTGTACCTGCAGTGCTGTTCCGTGTAATGCATGGCTACATAGTAGAATATATGTGCTTATATAGTATTATAGTACCTTTTAGTGCATACAGTATGCTTACAGTTACTAATAATCTGTATACACTCAATACAAGGTTTCAGCCCTTTCCCAGGGTTTTTCTTAGGCAATGTGATACAAGTCATGAAGGGTCTATATACACCATGTGATACAGTAATGTAATAAAAAAACTGCTAATTAAAATGATTCTATATGCATACTTGCACACGAACTACAAATTCAAATGCATGAGTGTCCTATAAAGTAGTGTTATGGATAGCAATGTATGAGCATGCAATATTCTGTGCTAAAATAGTGCAATTAATGACAAGAATAAAGCCGGCCATGTAAATAAGATCAGCTGGGATATGGCAAATACGTAGCCCAATCTGGCAGATTGAGCCAAACTCCTGTATTTTCAGCCAGCCACAGTTTAAATTTTCCAACCTAGAAGGTCAAATTGTCGTCATACAGAAGTCTGCCATTGGCCATCAATATAGTAGACCTTTAGACCACACCGTGTTTATGAGGCTAGATGGCATATATCGGACGCATCAGCCATAAGATGGGCTTGGAGAAGAAGCGTCTGTGGTAACAGGCCTCCTTCAACTGTGCCATACACCGTTCACATGCACACCCTTGGTCAGCCATATTCAATTGGAGCAATTCCAAAATGCTGTAACTTGGCCAGTCGGACAAGCCTAATCCGCATCCATAGCAGTTGGTAGTCGAAGAGTTTTACCGTACTCGCCTCTTTCTCCATAGTCATTCTCTACCATCAGTCCACATCACTGCATTGGTGACTTGCTGGTATACGCCATGTAACAGCTGCAGCCAATCACCAGTCTACCTCCGAAGGCAGTGATTGGCGGCAGTGTTTCGGCAAGTCACCATTGCAGTTTGTAAACTAGGAGAACCGGCAGCGTAGAGAATAATCCTGGAGAAATGGGGAGGAATACCCTCATTTATTTTTTTATTTTTTTTATTTTACAGCATGTGGGGGCTTGTCCTAGTTTTTAATCCTCTTGGACAATCCCTTTAACCTATAAAGTTTACATAGTAAAGCTTAGCATGGATTTCTGTTAGGTGTCTCAGCATTTTATGGAGAAGAATGAAGACATATTGTCGAGCTCTGTATTAGGACCACATGGTGGCGTAGGCTTACCCATTCCTCTACCTTGTACGCAGATAAAAGTCCAGAATCGTGGTGACCCATTTCCTGTAAATCGCATATTGCTTCGCCAACATACACAAGTGTGCACAAGAACCTAAACAACCCTCGCCTCGTTGGAATATGCAGAAGAAACAGGATTGTGTCCTAGTGGGCACTCAGAAAAACTTGAAAGAGAATATGGATGTGCATTCTTCTATGACTTTTTGTGCTTTTAAAAAGCACAAAAATTGGCTATTTTCCTTCCTGGTTGCAGCCAATGTAATTGGATGCAGAGAGAGGATAGCTGATAAATATTGCATCACATGGCGGTGTCCGCATTCCTCCGATCCACAAATTATAGAATGTGCCTTATGCATGGCTGCAAATTGCGGACCCATTAAAGTCAAAGGCAGCATGCACACGGCCGGTATCTATATTTTGCAGATCTGCAATTTGTGGAGTGCTGTGTGCATGAGGCCTAATTGTCACAGCTTCTAACAGTAGACATGGCTGGAACGGTAAAAGTGCGACCACTTCAGTAGATGAATGTGCACAATACTATACAGATTAGACACCAGGGGGCGCCCTTATAATGAAGTAAAGAGAATAGCTCACATCTGGGACATTGTTGTAACAAATGATGTTTAAATTGCAAAAGTAACAGTTTTTTCATTCTAAATTATTCAAATGGCACATATGGCATAGAACAGGCAAAAACAAAAAAAACTGTTTCTTCTATTTAAAGAAATACCCCTCTGTAATGGAAGTGTCCCCTGAAGGTGAACATGCACAACTCTGTATTGATCAGGTTTTTATGTAGTTTTTGAATGATAAAGAGCCCGGATTGCTACACAATGCAGCCTAAGGGACAGAGCCTACTTCCTCTTTTCCTGTCCAGCCCTGGTTAACTGCTTGAACACCACGGACACCCCTGACGGGTGGGGACCTACCTTATAGGCTATCAGTTATGGCTCATTCACACGACCGTACGGTCACCATGCCCATGCTGCGGACCGCAAATAGCAGTCCTTCAAACATGGGCATCGGTCATGTGAACTCCGTGCTGCAGTACTGACCCCTTGACTTGAATGGGTCCGCGATCCGCAAGATACGACAAAAGATAGGACACCTAGAGCAGAGCCGCTAGGTGTAACAGCGACTCCCCCGTTGCTCCTAGAGGCTCATTTACATATATTAAAACTTCATTTTTCTCAGCAATGCGGGCACATATCAACATGGGACCAACACAGATGTCTTCAGCTGCCAAGTGCACATGTAACAGGTCAACCAGCTTCATGGCTACAAATCCGCTGACAGGTGCCCTTTCATAGCCACAGTAAGCACTGGCCCGGGGTGGTTAAAATGATGACAAAATCTGAGAGGCCCACACTCTAATGTTTCCATAACTCGCAGGCAAGCTATATTATTTCTGTAACTCGGGAGTTAGCATAGTTTTCTGGGCCTTTTTGCTCCTATTTACTACTATGGGAGTTACAGAAAGGATGGGGCGCTGTCCACTCGGCCATCTCCATACCTCTGCCTCCCCAATAAATGCACCCCTCCCATGTCTGTGGCTAACTCTAGCCTGTTTGAATATTTTGACATAGTCCATTGTCTCGATTCTTTGAGGGTCTTTACAGTATCCGTCTCATAGACACTAATGCCAACTGCGGGCGGAGTAGCCACCATTATAAGGGGGTAAAGCTGCAGTTTCCCATATTTCCAATCGCCGTTCTCAGTGTGATAATGTGACATGTCTGTTTTGCCGTTTTCAGGTCCGTTTCTTTGAAGAGGTCCAACCACTGAAAACTAAAATAAGTGATCTTCAAATGAAGAATGACCAGCAGTCTGAGGAGATGAACGGATACAAGCAGCAGCTTAAGGGTCTGCTCGAGGTGCGTCATCGCTTTCTCACAGGTTATAGCTAGGTTTCCAGACCAGTTTATAGTGGGATATTGTATTGTAAATGGGAATGAAAGGGCTAACCGCGGTGGCCATCCACATGTCCCATATGCTTCTTGCATTATGCAGGCCCCTGTGTTTGATTGTGTATTTTCTCTTGCTTTGCAGGATTTTAGCAATGCAAAGTAGATGTTGTTAGCCGGCTTCTGTTTTACTACATCTTCAGATTTATTTCTCTTGGTGGGTAATACTGACCTATGGCTTAGTCAATATTTGCCTTATGAACATGGAAACCACATAAGATAAATCTAGCTAAGCTTGTTTTTCAACTTCTTCCAGATGTTTTGCATGGTGTGTGTGTTTGGTATATTTAGCTCTCTTTTGATTGAAAAGGTCACATTTTACAGGTATGTGACGTGTATTCTTTTATACCACCATTGTACAGCCATAAATCAGCATGCACCTTTGTGTATTTATATCTCATATATGTGGCATGCACGTATGTCAAGATGTATTATAACCTCAAATGTTTGGCATCACTGTCAACATGCCCTGCGTTCGTCACATACCAGTATCAGCCGCAGGCTTTGGTTTCATGTGCCAGCCGGTACATCAAGCTGGTAATATATGTCAGGCTACTTTCACACTGGCGTTTTGAATTCTGTTTGTGAGATCCGTTTCAGGGCTCTCACAAACGGTTCAAAACGGATCAGTTCAGCCCCAATGCATTCTGAATGGATAAGGATCCATTCAGAATGCATCAGTTTGGTTCCGTTCCGCCTCCATTCCGCTCTGGTGGCGGACACCAAAACGCTGCTTGCAGGGTTTTGGTGTCCGCCGGGCGATGCGGAGCCAAACGGATCCGTCCTGACTTACAATGTAAGTCAATGGGGGCGGATTTGTTTTCACTGACACAATATGGTGCGATTTAAAACGGATCCGTCCCCATTGACTTTCAATGTAAGTCAGGACGGATCGGTTTTGACTTTGTTCTTCAAAATGCAAACGGATCCGTTCTGAACGGATACAATCGTTTGCATTATAGGTGCGGAGCCTTCTGTGCAGATACCAGACGGATCCGCACCTAATGCAGGTGTCAATGTAGCCTTAGATGTATATAGGTAGAACCCAGCTACTTCAGTGGGACCAGCTGTCCATTTAAAATGTATGGCCGTCTCCCAACTCTACAGATGTCAGGAGAGATGTAAGGCCTCCCACATCTCCACATGTTAGAGGAAATGAGAATCGGGTAGATGGGTTTCAACATGCCCAGTCCTTTGTTTTCAGGGGAGATAATCCACCACCAGAGCTATAAATTGCCCATGGACCTTCAATAGCTGTCAAACACTCATTTGGCCAACATCCATCTCTCCCAACTCCCTCATGCACATACATGCTTGGTTTTACTGAGCATGGGCTTTCATTGGGGGGACGGGAGAAAGCTGCTGCAAAGTATGTCTAATGGCGGCTTATGTCCTGCCAGAACAAAATAATTCAAAGCGCAAAATCCTTCTACCCCCTGATATCATCTGTTGGGGGAGAGTCGTGAGCTCCTGGTGTACGTTGCTGGATTGGCCATAGGCTCTACTGGGAAATTTCCCGGTGGGCTAATGCTCTCCTCACAGCCGCCAGCCAGGTAAGTAATGATCTGTCGCTCCTAAAGTTAAGTATCGCTGAGAGCGTCAAGTAGTTATGTATCTGGCCGGCGAGCACAGCTGCCCTCCTGATTCCTGAATTCAACTGTATTGCCATCCTGAGACAACTGGGGTAGAAGGACAGAACGTGGCAGCTGGTGCCCGCCACCACAGAGAGGCAGCTTCTAAGGAGGTATTTTGTGCTGCCGGGGTATTCTTTTATGCTGCTGGGGCAGTTTATTGTGTTGCACTGTGGTCTTTGGCTCTGCTGGGGCGGTATTTGGTATTGCTGGCCCTCCTACTTGTGTTGGCCCTGCCTACAACATGGGGCCACTTTTACTTTTTTTTTCAAGGGCCACTTTAAGTTCCCAGTCCGCTTCTGGGCACATCCCTCTAGAAATGGCGGATTTGGCTGATAATACCCTAATGTGAATGGGGGGGGAGGAGGGAAAGAAGAGTTAGCTGTTGTCCAAGTAAGCCTTTGGCAGACAGGCATCCGATTTGTTTTTGCCGGCCTTAGATCTGGTAGTGTCACACATCTTCACCACCACTGGTGCTAATTCTTTGGAACCATTGACCTATATACATTTCCATTTCTCATAATGTCATCCTAGTGATACTCGTGACAGTAGAACTTTCACAAAAGATGGTTTCTTTTCCGGCAGAGTTATGAAGAGGAGAGGAGATGCCGCTCTGAACTGGATACCAGATGCCAGCGGCTGACCCTGCAGCTGGCTGACACCAAACAGCTCATTCACCAGGGGGACTTTAAGATAGAAAATTATGACAAAGTGAAAAGGTATCCGCTATTATGTTACTATTGTTAGAATGATTTCTTCTTCTGCTTATTTTCTGAGTACCTTCCATTACAGTTTTGAAATGTCCACGTGCCTTTACCTTGTCAGTATTCTCAAATCTCTTATCATTAAAGACTCTGCACATTGCTTTGCTGTAGCCATGTGCCCTACCAAATATCTATCAGTACAGTTTTTATCTGGTTAGGGTCACTTTTGTATGACTTTATCGAATTGAGGTCAGATTTATGTTTATCAAAGTGTCATCTGGGCTACTGCTATGTTCACATCTGCGCTACTTGATCCGGTAGTCTGTTCCGACAGCTGTTCACCGCTGGACCCCATTGACTAGAATAGGACTTCCATCATAAGTGCTGGCTTTCGGCCGGACAAAAAACGCTGCATGCACTGTTTTTTGTCTGGCAAAAACCTGTCTCTCATGCCGGAAACCGACCGGATCTCATTATACTACAAGAAAATTTAGACTAGCACATTCATATTCATAGTGACAGGTGCATATCCATCAAGCAAACATGGTTGATAATAAAATGGCTGCACAGCATTTCACATACAAACAATAGAGCTGAGAAATGGGGATCATTCTAAATTAAAGTGGTATTATACCTACTATAGATGGAAAAATAGAAGCTCTTAGTGCACATTTCTGATCAAACGTGTGTCGGCCCATCTACCAGGCGACAAGGTGGCTTCCGCAGACAGGTACCTAACACTAATATACCGCCTCTCTTGGACTTACCTAAGCCTGCATTTTCAGGGCAGTGTAGGAACCAGCTACATTTATACTCTGCTCAGAAGCCCCAGGCAGATGGGCGTTGCTCAGTCTAAAAGAGGCGCTACCCTCAATATATACTACAAGAACATTTAGACTAGCACATTCATATTCATAGTGACAGGTGCATATCCATCAAGCAAACATGGTTGATAATAAAATGGCTGCGCAACTTTACACATACAAACAATAGAGCTGAGAAATGGGGATCATTCTAAATTAAAGTGGTATTCTACCTACTATAAATGGTACCCATCTGCGGAAGCCACCTTGACGACTGGTAGAATGATCCCCATTTCTCAGCTCTATTATTTGTATGTGAAATGCTGTGCAGCCATTTTATTATCAACCATGTTTGCTTGATGGATATGCACCTGTCACTATGAATATGAATGTGCTAGTCTAAATTTTCTTGTAGTATATATTGAGGGTAGCGCCTCTTTTAGACTGAGCAACGCCCACCTGCCTGGGGCTTCTGAGCAGAGTACGTATATAGCTGGCCTGAAAATGTAGGCTTAGATAAGTCTAAGAGAGGCGGTAAATTAGTGTTAGGTACTCGTCTGCGGAAGCCACCTTGACGCCTGGTAGATGGGCCCGACACACGTTTGATCAAAAATGTGCACTAAGAGCTTCTATTTTTCCATTTATAGTAGGTATAATACCACTTTAATTTAGAACGGATCTCGTTATAGTCAATGAGGTCTGACCGTGAACGGTAGCGTCAGGCTATGCCGAATGTGGTGAAGTCATGTAATCTGTTCCTCTGCTGGATCAGGTAGCGCAGATGTGAACATACCCTACATACTTCATGTACACGATCAGCATCCTGCAAATGGCCAATAAATACTTTTATCACTACACGACATAGGATGTGTTAGATGAAAATTCTATTAGCTAAAGCTCTGATCTTTCAATTGAGAACTTTACTTTTTATTTTGCCGTAGTGAACGTGACATGTTTGAACGGGAATTATTAGAACTCAGGAGACGTTGTGAAATCCTGGACGCTACAAATAAGACACAATTAAAGGAAAGAAATGATTTAGCCCTGGATGTAAGTAAAGGAGAACAGACCAAAACAAGAGGACTGCTTAACTGGCCTGTAAACCATGCTAAGAAATTTCGTTATGTTCTAGAGTCTGCGGCATAGTTGTCATTGCTGTTAATATATGTTTACCATACAATACCTTATGAATTGTCTTCTCACCAAAGGGCCTAATAGGCGTAGCTTGGTGCACGTAATAGGAGTATTGCACCAGGTCAAAGCACTGGTCATTTTATTTTAGGCAAGCTGTACAGTTATACAGTCATCAAGGTTATAGGCTATGCACAAGAAGCTAGCTAATCACATTGATACAAGAAATGTAAGTAGAGCGGACTGCTCTACTAATCCCAAATGTGCCCAAGCCAGTTGTGACAAGCTCGCACAATAATATTTGGTAGGAATGTCCTAAAGTTAGGCACATATTAGGATTACTTCCTGTAACCTGTATAACCAAAATTTGTTTATGGAAATCCATCAGGGCGCTGTTTGCAGCGCACATAAACAGACCTGATAATTTAGGGGGTTTCTTTTGGAGTCTGAAAATTAAGGATCTGGTTTGGGGTCTAATAATTTAAGAATTTTTCAGTTTGGTCTGGGCTCTAATGAATTTATTGGTCTGGGCTGGGGTCTAATGAATTTAGTGGTTTTCTGTTCTAGGGATCTGAATTAGTTTATGGATTTGGTCTAGGGTTTGATAAATTTAGGGTTCTGGGGTTTTGTCTAAACTTTAGGGTGTGAATTAGTTTAGGGGTCTGGTGTGGATTTTTTCTGGAACTTGTTCTAGTGTCTGAATTAATTTAGGGTTCTGCTCTGGGGTCTGATTAACTTAGGGATCTGAATTTAAGGATCTGGTCTTGTATAAGTCTGGTCTGCAGTGTGATTATTTTTTCAGGCCTGGTCTGGGGCCTAAATGAATTTAACAGTCTAGAGCAGGGGTAGGCAACCTCCGGCACTCCAGCTGTTGTGAAACTACAACTCCCAGCATGCATACTTGTTCTGCTCTTCTAAGAACTCTCATAGAAATGAATGAAGCATGCTGGGAATTGTAGTTTCACAACAGCTGGAGTGCCGAAGGTTGCTGATCCCTGGTCTAGAGTAACATAACCTAGTGCTTAAAGGGGTATTCTGGTAGGTGCTAGTTATCCCTTATCCACAGGATAGGGTATAATTATCAGATTGTTGGAGGTCCTACCGCTGGGACCCCCACCGATCACGAGAACGTGGGCCTTGTATCCCCTGCAGACCCCTTGCTGCTCCCCTAAAATGACTGGAGCGGCTGCTCTATTCATTTCTATGGGAATTCTGGAGATAGCCTGCGCTTGGCTATCGCCAGATTTCTCATAGAAATGTTCGAAGCGCCTGTGCGACTGGCCGCTCCAGTCATTTTAGGGGAGCAGCAAGGGGCCTGCTGGGGATACGACGCCCCCCATTCTTGTGATCGGTGGGGGTCCATCGGTAGGGCCCCCACCGATCTAATAGTTATCCCCTATCCTGGGGGTAGGGAGTAACTTGTACCTACCTGAATACTCCTTTAACTGTTTGTTAAGTTATTCCTAAACCTCTAAATACACATTTGTATGGTTTTATTGTAACACAACTCATTCCTTGCCTTTCACATGGAACTGATCAATATTCATTTTCTGGGGGGAACATTCATACAGTACATTCGGAAAGTCTTAAGACTTTCACTTTTTCCACATTTTGTTATGTTGCGGCCTGGTGCTAAAATAATAAAAGTTCAAATTTCTCCCCATTAATCCACACTCAATACCTCATGTTTACAAAGTGTAACCAGAATGTTAGAAATGTTCTGCTAATTTATTGAAAAGGAAAAACTAAAGTCTTGCATTGACATGAGTATTCAGACCCTGTACTTAGTACTTAGTTGAAGCACTTTTGGCAGCAATTACAGCCTCCAGTCTTCTTGGGTATGATGCCACAAGGTTTGCAAACCTGGATTTTTGGGATTTTCTGCCATTCTTCTCTGCAGCTCCTGTCAAGTTGGATGGGTAGGGGACTGTTGGTGGACAGCCATTTTCAGGTCTCTTCAGAGGTGTTCGATTGGATTCAACACGGCTCTGGCCACTCAAGGACATTCACAGAGTTGCCCCTAAGGCACTCCTGTGTTGTTTTGGCTGTGTGCTTAGTGTAGTTGCCTTGTTGGAAGGTAAACCTTTGGCGCAGTCTGAGGTCTCTGAGCACTTTGGATCAGGTTCTCATTAAGAATATCTCTGTACTCTGCTCTATTCAGCCTTCCTCCAACCCTGAGTAGTGTCCCCGTCCCAGCCTTTGAAAAACACCCCCACAGCATGATGCTGCCACCACCATGCTTAACTGAAGGGATGGTATGGGGCACTGATTTCCTACAAACTTGATGCTTAAAATTGGGGCCAAAAAGTTCAATCTTGGTTTCATCAGACCAGAGAATCTTGTTTCTCACAGTCTGAGAGTCCTTTAAGTGCTTCTTTGCAAATTCCAGACAGGCTTTCGTGTGTCTTTTAATGAGACGAGGCTTCTTTCTGGCCACTCTGCCATAAAGCCCAGATTGGTGGAGTGCTTCTGCGTTTTTTGACCTTCTGCAAGGTTCTCCCATTGGAGTTCAGCAAGAGTGACCATTGGATTCTTATATTTGCAAGGCCCTTTTCCCCTGAATACTTAGTTTGGAGGAATGGCCAGCCCTAGGAAGAGTCCTGGTTCCAAACTTCTTCCATTTAAGAATTATTGACCCCACTTTGCTCTTCGGAGCTTTCAGCTCAGCTGAATTTTTTTTGTACCCTTCTCCAGACCTGTGCCTCCACACAATACTATCTCTGAACTCTACAGGCAGTTCTTTACTCCTCACGGCTTGGTTTTTGCTCTGATATGCACAGATATGTCAGCTGTGAGACCATAAATATACAGTATGTGTCTTTCCAAATAATATCCAATCAACGGAATTCATCACAGGTGGACTCCAATGAAGGTAAAGAAACATGTCAAAGATGATCAGGAGAAATGGGAGAGCCCTAGAGCTAAATGTCAAGCTTCATAGCAAAGGGTCTGAATACTTTTTTTATTTTTTTTTTATAAATTTGCAAACATTCCTGAAAATTTTATTTTGTCATTATGGGGTATTGAGTGCTGGTTAATGGGGGTAAACTTAATGTGAAAAAAAGTGAAGGGTCTGAAGGCTTTCTGAATGCACTGTAGGTTTGCAATTCCTCTCAGCCATTTTTAGTTAGGGATCTGATCCATAGTGTGACCAAAATTTGTAATTTTTTTGCTGGCAAGATGCAACAACCATCTCATAGGAAACTATGAGCCTTGGCTGGAACCTTCCGAAATGCCTTGGACACTTGTCAAAGCTTAGATTCAGTCTGACATCTAAAGAGCTGGAGTCTGTCAGTCGGACAGGTCATTTGTAAGATGCTTGCATCGATGCAACAGCTCCCAAGAGTGCTTACTGTGGGTAAAATGAGTGGGGCTTATGGGAATGACATGTGCACCCTTCTCACAGAGTGCTCTTTGTCAGAAACACCAATAAAGCACCCTATAGGTGGGGGTCTATCATTTACCTGTAGCAGGTCACAGCAGGTGTACTAATACATTTTATGGGATTCTGTTACTGCTGTTAGAACATGTAGTCAGAGCGCTACGCCTCCAATATCTGCTGCAGTGGTCTGATCCACAAAAGACTGCATTAGGCGAATAAGGCTGGCTATAATTCTATGGTATAGACTTGTAATCTAGCAGAAATATGGCCGCGTAGACTAGTCAGCCTGTTTCTCCTTTTGTTTGAATGCCATCATGCATGATTCTGGGACACGTTGGTTGTCTTACCACCAGGAAAGCCTCGGTTGAGAAAATATTTGGGAAATAAATGAGATGCCAAAAATAAGAAAGAAATACTTCCTTGTGTGGTTAGTGCTGCTTTAAACGCAGGCCACACTCCCAGATAAACTGAATGCGCTGTGACTAATAACACTGTATGTTTAACATATTAAGCTGTAAATATCAGTCAGATCAATCACACGACAAGAATAAGCCGTGTCCTGAAAGTCTGCACTTTCCAGTTATTGATTCCGTCATTTCTTTTGCGAAGAAATTTTAATTCAAATGTTTTTATTTTATTTTATATAGAAGTTTGCGATTTTCTAGCCCACCAATCCTGGAACCCTTTATAGACCGTCAGCAACCTGTCCTATAAAGCGAGCGGGACTTGTTGCCTCCACTTGCAGAGCTGCCCGGGGTTTGGGGAGGTCAAAAGAACGAAACTACAACTCTGGCACTTCCATATTCTTCATATTGGTGAGCGTTCCTCTCAGGCTGCTCAGTCGTGATGACATATCATAGGCAGGATCACATTGTTATCAGCTATTGTAGAGCAGTGTAGTGAGGCCCCAACCTCTTAGGCAGCTTTGCACATGGAAGCAACCAATCCTATTGACCTTGTAAGACAGGTTGCTCCTGGGGAATCCTTTTAAAGGTGTGTTCATTCGTATGTTAGTAATGAGTGACTGGTAACATTTGAAAGAGAGAGGAGAGGAACTCCAGAGGAGACCCTTGACCGAATAAAGCACAATTTGATATAATCTGGAGTTCCTGTCTTTTATATGTTACCATATGCCTAAGGGCTTATGCACACAAACGTATTTTATGTCCATGCAGCCCGTATTCGCTTAAAGAAGAAGAGGAAATAACTCGGTGTGCGTTCCGTGTCTGTATGTCTGTTTACAAAAAAACATGTCCTATTATTATTCTCCTCACTACGGACAAGGTAGGACTGTTCTATTATGGGCCGGCTGTTCCGTTCTGCCAAATGTGGTATCCGTAATTTACGGAGCGCAAAACAGCAACGGTAGTGTGTATGAGCCCTTATCGTGATCAAGGCCATTCTATGCTTCCAAGTGCCTTCAGGTGAGCTGGACTGGTGCTGGGTTTTGCAGTAATAAATCATTGTATACAGAAAAGTTCTTCAAATTTCTAATAGTTTTTGTTTCAACTCAACAACTGTAATAGAAACATTATTTACAGTCTAAAAAAAAAAAACCCCTATAAAAAAACTTTATTTTATTTATTTTTTATCTGGTCGAATTCACATGTGATGTGTGCACAGCATATGAAAGACATAAAGGAAAAAATGTAGAAAATCTGCATACCTACTACTGATGATGATTATTATGTGTACATAGAAGATGTGATAAGCCAACAAACGAGCGTCTATTCTTTGTTGGCTGGTCGCTAGGATCCTTTACATAGACCGGTGGACCACTCTGGACCACGACATGACAATGCTATGTGATCGTACCCTTGGAGTAGATCCAGTCACAGGGCAGCAAGTGCAAAAATGCAGGACAAGATTTTTTTTTTTGTGTGGGTATGATGTGAGCATATTATGGCATAGGCACTGGCATTCATTTTATGAAGGAAGCATGATAAATGTGTGCCTAAACCTGAAAGTGTGAAGGAGAAAATACGGATGTCTGAATTTTAGAACCTGGTAATTACATGCCATTGGTGCCATTTGTGCCAATTTAGTAACATTCTGTGGCAAATTAGCAAGGTCAAGTTTGAATAATGACAGCTTGGTCCAGGCAATGGCAGTGTGCTATTAAAAATGATCAGCCCCCCACACTGCCTGCCTAAATATACAGGTTGTATTCCTGAAGGGGTTAAGCAAGACATAAATGCAAAGATTTTTTTTTTAGCTTATGCAGCAAAGATTTTTCACATACTAGACTTTACATCACGTTTGGTATGTGAAAAACATGTTTCATAAACTGTCAGGATTGACTCGCAGACCTCTACCTTTGGTGGTGGCTCATCCTTCTGAAAAAAGACCTAAAGCTGGGCATACACATAAGGTAGCTGGGGATCGATCATCTAGTCAACAGCTATCTCTCCCTAACCTCCCATATATATATATGCACGCTCGCAGTGCACTTTCTAGGTAAAATTTCTCTCGGGGCGAGTGTCAAAAAAACTTGCAACCGTCTCGCCATATATATTTTTTATTTTTTTAATGCAAATTGCGGGTCCACAACACACCCGCCCGGCACCCCTATAGAAATGCCTATTCTTGTCCGCAGCTGCGCACAAGAATAGGACATGTTCTATCTTTTGCGGAGCTGCGGACCCGAAGATCGGGGCCGCGCTCCGCAATTGCGGATGCAGACAGCACACTGTGTGCTGTCCGCATCCATTTCGTCCCCATAGAGAATGAATGGATCCGCACTCGTTCCGCAAAATTGCGGAACGGATGCGGACCCATTTTGCGGACGTGTGAATGGAGCCTAACCCCTACACAGTGTAGAGGTATACTGTATATTGTGTGGCACAGTGTAGGCTATGTGTGTATAACATAAACATATTTCACATGAAAACTTACAATTACTTGGCTTGGCCCTTGGGGATCTCGGACACCACTTCAACACTTTGGGGCTCAGCGGAGCTGATGTTGTGTTTTATCCTAATGAGAAAGATTTCATATTAAGGGGCAGAGGGATAGCAGAGCAGAGAGAGGCTGGTGCTGCTACTAGGGGGTCATACCATGGGGGAGTAATAAAGCCCACCATAATGGCCCCCCCCCCAGTAGTAATAATTCTCCTTATAATGTGCAAAACATACCCCCTTGCAATGCCCCCAGTTGAGCTAATGTTCCCATAATGTGCCAATATAAAATACCCCTTCTCAGTGCCCCCGTAGATGACCCCATAGTGCTCCTCTCCCCCCTTCCCCATAGTACCCACCATAATGTGTCCCAGTATAAAATGCCCCTATACAGAGCCCCCATATAAAATACCCCTTCTTTTTAGCCTCTGTAGATGTCCCTATAGTGCCTCCCAATAATGTGCCAGTAATAAGTGCCCCAATAGATGCCCCCCAATCATGTGCCAGTAAGATGTGCCCCCATATCATGTGCCAGTAGCCCCCCTTATGTGCCAGTAGCCCCCCTTATGTGCCAGTAGCCCCCCTTATCCCTTATGTGCCAGTAGCCCCCCTTATGTGCCAGTAACCCCCCTTATGTGCGTGCCAGCAGCCCCCCTGTCTGTGCCAGCGGCCCCCCTTATGTGCCAGCAGCCCCCCTTATGTCTGTTCCAGCCGCCCCCCTTATGTCTGTTCCAGCCGCCCCCCCTTATGTCTGTTCCAGCCGCCCCCCTTATGTCTGTTCCAGCCGCCCCCCTTATGTCTGTTCCAGCCGCCCCCCTTATGTCTGTTCCAGCCGCCCCCCTTATGTCTGTTCCAGCCGCCCCCCTTATGTCTGTTCCAGCCGCCCCCCTTATGTCTGTTCCAGCCGCCCCCCTTATGTCTGTTCCAGCCGCCCCCCTTCTGTCTGTTCCAGCCGCCCCCCTTATGTCTGTTCCAGCCGCCCCCCTTATGTCTGTTCCAGCCGCCCCCCTTATGTCTGTTCCAGCCGCCCCCCTTATGTCTGTGCCAGTAGCCCCCCTTATGTGCCAGCAGCCCTCCTTATGTGCTAGTAGCCAGTATCCACCCTTATGTGCCAGCAGCCCCCCTTATGTCTGTGCCAGCCCAGCAGCCCCCCTTATGTCTGTAGCAGCCCCCCTTATGTGCCAGGATTGTCATTTTTACATATAATAAAATAAACTTATACTTGCCTCCTCCAGGATGCGATGCAGGCCTCTTCCGGCCTGTGTCCCTCGCTGGCTCAGGCGGCGCGATGACGTCATCGTGCCGCCTGCACCGGCCTCTGATAGGCTGCCGGCCTAGTGCTGGCAGCCTATCGGAGGAACAGGGAGGGGACACACCTCTCCCTGCCCTGCCGCATTACAGACATTTGTATCGCTGTCCTGAGGACGGCGATACAGATGAGATGACTTTGGAGATGAGTGAGCGCTTCCACAATGGAAGCGCAGCGCTCATCTCCTGCTGTGCCCTGCCGGCACCCCCCTTCTGACAGCGCCCAGGCCGCCTGCCCGGCCAGCCCCCCGCCCCAAGAAACGGCCCTGCATGCTCGGCTTGGCCACGCATGAATACATAGCGAATGCACAGAGGGGAGAAAGCCACTGGGTGTCAGACACCTCTGGCAGTGCCTTATCTGCTGAGAACAAAAGGATAGGGCAGTTCAAATCCAATGTGCCCGACTTTATGCTACCATGACAGCTGCTGTTGAAGGGGGTGGGGGTGAATCAGGAGACCCTATACACATTAAGTGTTCGGCCAGAAACAAAGAATTTGGCGTGCTTATGTATAATGTGTTGCACAGATCTGGAAGAGCTGTTGAGGAGACAAACACATAAACCCTTCTCTCTGAAGACCACAAATGTACAGTAACTTCAAACACTGATTTTAGCATAGGAGGACCCATTATTAGGTTCACACGTCCGAAAAATTGGTCGGCATCCGTTCCGCAATTTTTAGAATTCATTTTCAATGGGGCCGGAATGTGCTGTCCGCATTCGCGGATCCGCACTTCCGTTCCGCAAAAAAATAGATCATGTCCTATTCTTGTCTGCAATTGCGGACAAGAAAAGAAATTTTCTATGAGAGTGCTGGCGATGTGCGGTCTGCAAAATGCGGAACGCACATTGCCGGTGTCTGTGTTTTGCGGATCCACAAAACACATACGGACGTGTGAATGAACCCTGAGGCCTCTTTCACACTACTGTATGGCTATTTCAGTGTTTTGCGGTCTGTTTTTCACGGATCCGTTGTTTCGTTTATTTGTTTCCGTTCCGTTTTTCCGTATGGCATATACAGTATACAGTAATTACATAGAAAAAATTGGGCTGGGCATAACATTTTCAATAGATGGTTCCGCAAAAACGGAACGGATACGGAAGACATACGGATGCATTTCTGTATGTGTTCCGGTTTTTTTGCGATCCTATTGACTTGACTGAAGCCACGGAACGTGATTTGCGGGCAATAATAGGACATGTTCTATTTTTCAACGGAACGGAAATACGGAAACAGAATGCATACGGAATACATTCCGTTTTTTTTTTGCGGAACCATTGAAATGAATGGTTCCGTATACTCTGCACAGGTCACAGAGTTTGCCAATAAAACTCTCCCATATAAATCAATGAGTTTCCCCCGTGTTCATTGTGTGTCTATTGCAAATGGTGGGTGCTTTAGCGCATATATCTAAATGCTGTTAAGAACAGCTCAGGCAAGATGACCTCCCCATAATCATATTCAGGAAACAAAATAAAAAATCTGCAATCGGAAAATAAAAAGAGATTCCAAAAAAGGATACGTGTCACTATCTGTGGTATTGTGGTACAGTTGAGCAGCTTCAGCAGACTCTGAGGCTGGAGTCCTCATAATTATCCGCCCGGCAGTGTGTTATGATAAACAAAAGAGCCCTTGCCCTGCGCGATCTAGCGTCCTCCGCTGCATCAGTTTCATACCATGGCTGCCGAACTTGCATGGAAAAATGAGGCTCAACTGGCGGTGTTCTGGGAGGGCCTTTCTGACCGGATTAGGGATGAATTAGCTGGTTGCGACCGTCTGTCTGCTCTGAATGACCTGATCAGCTTGGCCACAAGGATAGATATGCGTTTCAGGGAACGTTCTAGGGAGGTTGCAGGCACCAGAAGACCACCCCGTTTGGCCCCATTCTTCCAGAGGCCGGTTCTTCTTCTAGTATCCATCCCATCTGAAGAGCCCATGCAAATAGAGCACCTTCGATTTTCTGACCAGGAACCTTTATGCCGCAAAGCAGAGAACCTGTGTCTGTATTGTGGAGGCAAGGCCAACTTTGTGCGTAATTGTCCACAGAAGCCGGGAAACACCTATGTCTAGGGTCAGTTGGAGAGGTGGTCCTAGACGAGGAGAAGTCCTCTCCAAAACTTTCAGTTCTGGTGACTCTCTCTCACAAGGGAGTCACGCTGTCTGTGCCTGCATTCTTGGACTCTGGGTCAGCCGGTAACTTCATTCAGCAAGCTCTGGTCCATCAGTACCGGCTTCCTGCCATCCGTATAGAAAGGCCTCTGTCAATGGCTTCTGTAAATGGACTGCCACTTTCCGAACCTGTGCTTTCTGTTACTACGCCCGTTAAAGGGGTTGTTCGAGTTATGAAAAAAATATATATAGCACCGTAAATCTGATGGGCAGCAATATAACTGAGCTAAGCAAGTTTTAGGTAAAAAAAATGTTTTCCTCATTTCCATGGTTCTCTTCTGGCCCTTTGTTTACCTGCAATAACAACAATCTCTGCCCCTCCCGCTGCTCTGCAAAGGGAGTGAATAAGTCTGCCCTGAGTGACCTGTCTTCCTTTTGGGAGACTCAGCAGCATGTTGTATGTGTTAGGACTACAGATCCCAGCTGTACAATGACACTGCTGATACACACAGGATCTTCCCCCTACCTGTTGTGCAGTGCTCTGCAGAACTCCTCTATCAGCTCATGTGCCCAGCATTTGTCTCCTCACTGCCTGCAGCTACTCAGTAAATCCTTCAGCCCTGAGTCTGTGCTGTTAAGAATCCAGGGAGAGAGCAATAAGCAGCAGCCGGCAGTGCAGGGGGGCGTGGCCAGCACTGTGACGTCTCTGTACAGACTCATATCTGCTCTCTCAGGCTTGTGCACGAATCATTATCAGAGCAGGGAGAGAAGCTGACCTCACAGGTCATGTGAAATCTCAGAAAGGAGCAACTACTGATGCATAAGTGCATGGCAAAGCTGTTACATTTGGTTAGTTAGAAACATATAAAGAACAAAAAAATAACTCTGACAACCCCTTTAAGTTTTAAATGGGGGTTCTGCATTCAGAGATAATCTCCTATGTGCTGCCAGCGTCCGTGAATCTGGTTATCCTTGGTTTTTTCTGGCTGCGTCAGCACATTCCAGTTCTGGACTGGCACTCCGGTCAGATTCTGCATTGGGGATCATCCTGCCAATCCACCTGCTTATCAGAGGTCCGACCTGCTTCCTCACCTATTGTACCTGTAGACCTGCCTGGACATCCGCAGCAGTATGCCAGTTTTGCGGATGTCTTCAGTTAGAAAGAGGCCGAGACCCTGCCTCCTCATCGTCCTTATGATTGTCCGATTGACCTTCTGCCTGGTGCCACTCCTCCTCGTGGTCGAGTCTACCCACTCTCACTTCCTGAGACCCAAGCGATGTCTGATTACATCAAGGAGAATCTCGAGAGGGATTTATCCGGAAATCTACTTCACCAGTTGGTGCCAAGTTCTTTTTTGTGCAGAGAAAAGATGGATCCTTACAGCCCTGTATCGACTATCGAGGTCTGAATAAGGTCACAGTGAAGAATCAATACCCTCTTCCTCTAATCTCTGAACTCTTTGACAGGATCCGGGGAGCTAAGGTCTTCGGCAAAATTCGACCTACGCGTGCATTCAAAAAGGCGATGAGTGGAAGACTGCTTTCAACACTCGTGATGGACATTATGAGTATCTCGTCATGCCCTTCGGTCTGTGCAATGCTCCCGTGGTATTCCAGGAGTTGGTAAACTATCTCTTCTGGGACCTGCTCTATGTCTGCGTGATAGTGTACCTGGACAATATTCTATTCCCCAGATTTGACCACTCCCCGGAAGCACGTATGTTTGATTTTACAGCGGTTGAGAGAGAATCGACTTTATGCCAAACTCGAGAAATGTATCTTTGAAAAAGATACCGTACCGTTCCTCGGATACATAATCTCGGATGCCAGGTTGCAGATGGATCCTGGAAAATTGATTACAGTAATGGACTGGCCCCGCCCACAGGGAATTCGTGCTATACAGCGCTTCCTTGGATTTGCTCATTTCTATCATCCGTTCATTCCGAATTTTTCATCTTACATCTCCGCTCTTACTAAGAAAGGGGTGAATGCCAGAGTCTGGACTCCTGAGGCGGAGGCCACCTTCGTCCAATTAAAGAGGTCCTTTGCTTCTGCACCTGTTCTGCGTCATCCCGATGTCTCCTGCCAATTCTTTTTAGAAGTGGACGCCTCCTCCATAGGAGCCGGTGCTGTTTCACTACAGAAAGGTTCCAAGGGCAAGATATTTACATGTGGATTTTTCTCCAAGCTCTTCTCCCCTGCTGAGATTAATTACTGTATAGGAGACAGGGAGCTTCTGGCCATAAAACTTGCCTTGGAGGAGTGGCGTTATCTATTGGAGGGGGGCCAGCATCCAGTGATAATCTTCACCGACCACAAAAACCTTACATATCTGCAGACGGCCCAGAGTCTGAACCCTCGCCAAGCCAGATAGGCACTCTTCTCCCGTTTTTGATTTTGAGCTTCACGTTCACCCGGCCGAGAAGAACATCAAGGCAACCAGCAGGAGGAGCCCCAGTACATTGTAGATCCTGCTCGCTTGATCACAGTGGCTCCTGTCCTGGTAAAAGACTTCCCTCCCGGAAAGACATTCGTACCATCTGCCAAAAGAAGACGTATTCTAGCTTGGGGGCACAACTCCAAACTGGCTGGTCACCCAGGGATCTGCAAGACCACAGAACTTTTGTCTCGCCACTACTGGTGGCCCACACTGTCTAAGGATGTGCGTGATTATGTGTTTGCCTGCACCGTCTGTGCTCAGAATAAAGTCTCCAGGACCAAACCACCCGGGCTGTCGTTACCTCTTCCTGTTCTTGATGCCCCATGGCAACACATTGCCATGGACTTGGTTACAGACCTGCCATCTTCTGCGGGATGTACAGCTATCTGGGTGGTCGTGGACCGGTTCTCCAAGATAGCGTACTTCGTTCCTTTGGCTGGACTGCCTTCGACTGCTGAACTTGCTAAACTGTTCGTGAGACACATATTCCGCTTGCATGGTCTACCTTGGCATATTGTTTCCGATCGTGGAGTCCAGTATACCTCTAAGCTTTGGAGAGCTCTTTGCCGGCTGCTCGAAATGGAGCAGGACTTCTCTTCCGGTTATCATCCCCAGACCACCGAGCAAGTAGAGCAGATCAATCAAATATTAGAGAACTATCTCCGGCATTTTGTTTCAGCCCAACACGACAACTTAGTACAATTGCTGCCTTGGGCTGAATTCTTCTATAACAACCACTCTAATGAGTCTACTGGATTGTCTCCATTCTTTGTCATTAATGGACAACACCCTCGAACTCCTCTCCCTGTTCCTACATCTTCTGGGGTACTAGCTGCGGATTCCTCTTTTAGGGATTTTTTGAAGATTTGGCGTGACACCAAGGACTGCATCAACAAAGCGTTGACTCGCATGAAAACTAATACAGACAAGAGAAGAAGAAAACCGCCTCAGTTCTCATCTGGCGATAAGGTATGGCTCTCCTCTAAAAACATCTGCTTAAGGGTTCCCAGTTTCAAGTTTGATCCTAGGTTCCTTGGCCCCTTTGAAGTATTGAGGAGGATCAACGAAGTGACATATAAGTTATGTTTGCCTCTCTCTCTGTATATTTCTAATGCCTTCCACGTGTCCTTACTAAAACCTATAGTTCTTAATTGTTTTTGGACGGCTCCAACTCCGGTATCTGAAGATTCTGACGAGATATTTGAGGTCAAAGACATTCTGGACTTTAAGAAGCGTGGCAAGAAGTCCTACTATCTTGTAAACTGGAAGGGCTTTGGTCCTGAGGAGAGGTCTTGGGAACCAGAAGAGAACATTTCATGCTCCGAAATTGATAAAAAAAGGATCTTCATCGTGGACTCAAGAAGAGTGGGCGTAAGGGGGGGGGGGGGGGCGGTACTGTAACGGCGGCTATGCCCCTCTGTTCCCCTGCTTACCGCCGCGGTCCCGGGCGCCGTGTTCAGTGGTGATCTGCTGCCAGTGTTTCCTTTTAGCCCTGGCCATAGCATGCTTGTTTCTTGCAGCATTTCTTTAAGGGCCGGCGCGCGTCACTTCCTGTGTTTTTATGGGTTGGATCATGTGACCTCGCCAACCAATCCTAGTCCTCCTGCACATATATAAGTGGCTCAGCCCCCTTCCCAGATGCCTCAGTGTCAAGGTCCTTGAGTCCTGCTAAGGTTCCTGATATCCACCTGTGTTCCTGGACTCTGCTACCTGTTTGATCCCTGCCTGCTTGCCTTGACTCTCCTGTTGCTGACCCGGATTGCCTGACCGGTACCTGTGCCGCCTGCCCTGACCGATTGCCTATCTGACTTTGCCTCTGCCTCATCCTTCGGTCCTACACTGTTGCTCCTGGTTACAACTCAGCCTGCTGACAACGCTTGTACCCCTGGTACCTTTCTCAGGTACCTCCTGGTTCGCCTGAACCAGCTGCCTTGTGTGCCTATCCTCCTGAAGAGGTAGCGACCTGGTTTTCCCCTCGGGAAAGTCTATCCCCACCATCAGGGGTACTGTAAAGTACGAGGGGTTCACTTAGACACCCGCTGGTTCGTGACACTACTATTGTAATATTTTTTACAAATGTATATGTAGACTTTATATTTTGCTGAATATTCTTTAACATGTCATTTGTTGTTATTGTATTAACCTGATAGTTCCACCTGATGATATTATTCGCTATTTTGCATCATAGTACATATGTGCATTTTCTACTGATCTATTGTTGGATAAAATTGGTGCTTGGAAATCAATAGCAAATCCACATTTCAAAGTCTGCACCGTACCTGAAAATCCACACTTATTTTTATTTCACTGGGTTTGTAGACCCTAAGGGCTGACGTTCATATCTGTATGGCTGTTCTGCATACATACACCTATTATGAATGTAAACTAGTTCAATTGGAGACTGTAATTGACTATTTTTATTTTATTTATTATTCTCATTTTTATATATGAACAATAAGTATTCTTATCATTGATTGTTTTTGTGCATTTATATTGGGCAATATGAATTTATACTATTTTTGCATTTAGATGGGCCTAATTATGGACACAGACACGAGATTTCAACCTGGCATCAGAATTATTAGGCAAATGAGTATTTTGACCACACCATCCTCTTTATGCATGTTGTCTTACTCCAAGCTGTATAGGCTCGAAAGCCTACTACAAATTAAGCATATTAGGTGATGTGCATCTCTGTAATGAGAAGGGGTGTGGTCTAATGACATCAACACCCTATATTAGGTGTGCATAATTATTAGGCAACTTCCTTTCCTTTGGCAAAATGGGTCAAAAGAAGGACTTGACAGGCTCAGAAAAGTCAAAAATAGTGAGATATCTTGCAGAGGGATGCAGCACTCTTAAAATTGCAAAGCTTCTGAAGCGTGATCATCGAACAATCAAGCGTTTCATTCAAAATAGTCAACAGGGTCGCAAGAAGCGTGTGGAAAAACCAAGGCGCAAAATAACTGCCCATGAACTGAGAAAAGTCAAGCGTGCAGCTGCCAAGATGCCACTTGCCACCAGTTGGGCCATATTTCAGAGCTGCAACATCACTGGAGTGCCCAAAAGCACAAGGTGTGCAATACTCAGAGACATGGCCAAGGTAAGAAAGGCTGAAAGACGACCACCACTGAACAAGACACACAAGCTGAAACGTCAAGACTGGGCCAAGAAATATCTCAAGACTGATTTTTCTAAGGTTTTATGGACTGATGAAATGAGAGTGAGTCTTGATGGGCCAGATGGATGGGCCCGTGGCTGGATTGGTAAAGGGCAGAGAGCTCCAGTCCGACTCAGACGCCAGCAAGGTGGAGGTGGAGTACTAGTTTGGGCTGGTATCATCAAAGATGAGCTTGTGGGGCCTTTTCGGGTTGAGGATGGAGTCAAGCTCAACTCCCAGTCCTACTGCCAGTTTCTGGAAGACACCTTCTTCAAGCAGTGGTACAGGAAGAAGTCTGCATCCTTCAAGAAAAACATGATTTTCATGCAGGACAATGCTCCATCACACGCGTCCAAGTACTCCACAGCGTGGCTGGCAAGAAAGGGTATAAAAGAAGAAAATCTAATGACATGGCATCCTTGTTCACCTGATCTGACCCCCATTGAGAACCTGTGGTCCATCATCAAATGTGAGATTTACAAGGAGGGAAAACAGTACACCTCTCTGAACAGTGTCTGGGAGGCTGTGGTTGCTGCTGCACGCAATGTTGATGGTGAACAGATCAAAACACTGACAGAATCCATGGATGGCAGGCTTTTGAGTGTCCTTGCAAAGAAAGGTGGCTATATTGGTCGCTGATTTGTTTTTGTTTTGTTTTTGAATGTCAGAAATGTATATTTGTGAATGTTGAGATGTTATATTGGTTTCACTGGTAAAAATAAATAATTGAAATGGGTATATATTTGTTTTTTGTTAAGTTGCCTAATAATTATGCACAGTAATAGTCACCTGCACACACAGATATCCCCCTAAAATAGCTAAAACTAAAAACTACTTCCAAAAATATTCAGCTTTGATATTAATGAGTTTTTTGGGTTCATTGAGAACATGGTTGTTGTTCAATAATAAAATTAATCCTCAAAAATACAACTTGCCTAATAATTCTGCACTCCCTGTACTTTGGGTCAATATAGCTACAAACATTTATGACAGTGCACAATCAAAGATCTGTAGATGCAGCTAGAAAAAATTCTAATATTCATTTTACCATTGGTTGGATGATAAACCATATCATTCATATTATGGCTGACTTCTAGGCAATCTTTTTGCATGAAACAAGATGAACTATAATTGTTTTCCTACAGGCTTTCAATAGTAGGAACCTGACGTCAGTTATGTGACTGCACAGAGATGCAGATCTATTCTCTCTCTCTTTTGTGTCCATTGTACAGGTCAGCACATTGCGACAATCTGTATCCCTGCTGCAAAAAGATAAAGAATTTCTGAACCGACAGAACATGGAACTGAATGTCCGCTGTGCCCATGAAGAGGACCGCTTGGAGAGACTTCAAAGCCAGCTGGAAGATGCCAAAAAAGCAAGAGAAGAACTGTATGAGAAATATGTTGCTTCTAGGTTAGTACTTCAGAATTTCAGATGCTTAATGTATTTGTCATTCACCCCGATAGTCCCCTTCCTTTTGTTCTTTATAACTCTTAATTATGGTCCTTTAAAGGGAGCCTGTCATCTTAAAAATGCAATGTAACCTGCCAGCATCATGTTATAGAACAAAGGAAGCTGAAAAGATTGATATACAGTTCAGTGGGAAAAGATTGAGTAAAACTTGTATTTTATTCATTTAAATTCCTGCTCATTCTCGGCTTTGAAGTTGAGCAGGTGGTCCTATCACTGATTGACAGCCTTCCCTCCATGACTGTGTATACAGAGAGATCTGTCAATCACTGATAGGACCGCCTCCTGGACTTTGCAGAAATTTAAACGAAAAAAATCCAAATGAATCTTTTCCCAGGAAACTATGTATCGGTCTTCTCAGCTTCTGCTCTATAACATGTTTCCTACACTGCCAATACCATGTTCAACATGACAGGTTCCCTTTCAGTCTAAAAGTAAAGTTGCTCTTTCATCCATACAAGTACAGAGGGATCTTTACTCAGTAATTCTCTTAAAGGAAGTCTGCTCTGGATAAGAGACCTACAAAGTGTTTTAAACATACTTTTGTGTATGGTTTTATTATCAGCATCACTGTGAATGAGAAGTTTGAAAGTGCCCAGAAGACCGTCCCTAATGCTCTCTGCAGTCAGTGCTCCACAACGTTTCCCCTTAAATCCTGAGTGATGACTGTAGCGTCCAACCAGGAGACCTCTATAACCGTCACTCAGGGGTTTAGAGGAAGGGTTGTTGAGAGCACTTCAGCATTAGGGACCAGCTTCAGGGCACTTGCACGTTAATGCTGGTAATAAAATTATAAATGAAAGTATCCTACCTAGTGCTGCCAGCAGTTTTACAGCATCAAAAGTACTGCCAAACTCCCTTCAAAGGGGATATCTGAGTACAGATAATGATAACCTATCTTCAGGAAAGGTTATCATCACATCGGCAGGGGTCCAAGTCCCGACACCCCCACGATCAGCCATGCTCACTGGAGCTCTGGGGAGTGCAGCTGGTTCCTGGCAGCTTTCTAAGTATAGCACCACACATTGTATAGTGGCTGTGCTTGGTATTGCAGCTCAGTCCCATTCCCTTCAAAAGGGCTGAGCTGCAACTAGGCCATGTGACCGATGTACGGTGATGTCACATGGCCTAGGAAGAGGCTGCTGCGCTCATGGAGTGCCAGACTCTTCTAACATCTTCCAAATGACACCTAGGACCCCCGCCGATCTGATTTTGATGACCTATCCAGAGGATTGCCAGATAACCCCCCCTTAATTTCTTTTGCTACTATAACTTTGGGTCATAAGTTTAGTTAAAGAGACCCTGTCACTAACTGTAAGCCTGTGGGGATGCAGTGACGTCTTATAGTGTGCACGCCTCTTAATAAATTTGGAACATCTTTGGGCCAGAAAAGCAAATCTACTCTTGTTATGAGCCCCCCATACATATCCTATAAATTCCTTAAATCACTTATTTGCAGAGACCATTATAAAACAGAATATGAAAATAAACTACGCGATGAATTGGAACAAATTAGACTGAAGACAAATCAAGAAATTGAACAATTACGTGGAGCATCAAAGGAGATGTACGAGCGAGAAAACAGGTAACGGTTTATAAACTGTAACGAGGTGCAAGTAATGGGTGAATACGTTAATAAATACCTTAATGCAATCCTTCGGATTTCAACAAAAAATTTACAGTGAAAGCATAATGCATAGTTAAAATACCTGGTGCCTTTTTACCTCTCTTTGTACTTTGTAATTTTTGTGGTGCTTTTCCTCAGATTCCCAGTTCCCTCTTCATTTCTGTAAAATGGCCACCAGCTGTAGTCTGAGACAACAGTCGTCGTCGTCGTCCCCCCCCCCCACGCTCTTGGATAGACTAGCCAAGAGCAGCTACTTTTAACTCTTTAAAACATTACATTATTGGTACTTTGGACTATTAGGTTACCTATAGTGCTGCTATTAGTATTCAGATTGCTTTTTTTACGGTTTATTCAGATTTTGCAATCTTATCACAATGTTGCCATAATTTTGAGAAAGAGGAATAAGCTGTGAATATATTCTATATGTTTTCTTTTTTACAAAAAAACACATAGATGACTTTCTGGAAGTCATTTTTTGAAGTCACGTCTCCATGTATTCTACTTCCTGTCCACCGTTTTAACTCCCTCTTTGGATTTTTAGCACAGCAGGCAGTCTTATTTAAAGAGGACCTTTCACCGATTATTACACTATGAACTAACTATACAGACATGTAGAGCGGCGCCCGGGGATCTCACTGCACTTACTATTATCCCCGGGCGCCGCTCCGTTCTCCTGCTATGCCCTCCGGTATCTCCACTCACTAAGTTATGGTTGGCGGAGTCTGCCCTTGTTCTTCTGTAGCGCTGGCCAATCGCATTGCAGAGCTCACAGCCTGGGAGAAAATAACCTCCCAGGCTATGAGCTCTGCGCTGCGATTGGCCAGCGCTAGAGCAGAACAAGGGCAGATTCCGCCTACCATAACTTAGTGACTGAAATCTCCGCCTACCATAACTTAGTGAGCGGAGATACCGGAGGGCATAGCAGGAGAACGGAGCGGAGCCCAGGGATAATAGTAAGTGCAGTGAGATCCCCGGGCGCCGCTCTACATGTCTGTATAGTTAGTTCATAGTGTAATAATCGGTGAAAGGTCCTCTAACTTTTCAGTCAGACCATCACTGTGACCAGAGAGAGCCTGCATGTAGTGACTTAATTAGAGCATTACCCATTAGGCTACTTTCACACTAGCGTTAATATTTTCCGGTATTGAGATCTGTCATAGGGTCTTAATACCGGGAAAAAAACGCTTCCGTTTTGTCCCAATTCATTGTCAATGGGGACAAAACTTAACTGAACAGAACAGAATGCTCCAAAATGCATTCCGTTCCATTCTCATACCAGAGAGCAAACCGCAGCATGCTGCCGTTTGCTTTCCGTCCTGGGATGTGGAACAAGATGGATCCGTAATGACCCACAATGCAAGTCAATGGGGACGGATCAGTTTTCTCTGACACAATAGAGAACGGATCCGTCCCCATTGACTTTCAATGTAGTTCTTGACGGAGCCGTCTTGGGTATGTTAAAGATAATACAACCGGATCCATTCATAACGGATGCAGATGGTTGTATTATCAGTAACGGAAGTTACTAGTGTGAAAGTAGCCTTACACTAATAAATGCAATGCTCTTCTGTGGACATCTATCTAGGCCTATCACAAGAGGACTGTCTTACTGGCATCCCTGTTCTAAAAATACAATAAAATTGATTATGGCCCTGCAGATACCGTAGTACCTTCCCTTCACAGCAGGAATAAAGTGACAAAGGATTACCTGTCTATAGGAGATCTTATCATACAGAAGGACAATATAATTTTTTTTATTTTAGTGTAGTACTGCTAAAATGAAACAGCCAAAATAAAAAAATAAAACAATGTTGTCTATGAAGATTGAGTTTAAAATAGTAACCCTATCTGGCTGAAGTGTTCCATTAAAATGATTTTTTTGTAAATAGCAGGAAAACCTGCACATACAGATTTTTGTAATATACCGTATTTTCCACTTTATAAGACGCACTTTTTCCCCCCAAATGCTATTGAGCGCTTTCATTATGGAAGCACTCACTAGTAGGCAGGAGGCACGGGGAGTGGGGAGTGGGGAGTGTAGCTGCCTGTACTCACTGCTCCCTGGTCTTCCTCCGGGCTCCACACTGCACTGTGCGCTGACTGTGTGCAGCATCAGGACGTACTGCACACACTATGACCTGACATTGTACACAGTCAGGTCACAGTGCAGTGCAAGCGAGGAGAAGACCAGGGGCGGTGAGTGCAGAAGAGACTGCCAAATCTGCAGAGTAGTGTCGGAGCAGGAGAGGTAAGTTAACTTATTTATTTCAACTCTGATGGAGGTCTGACATGCAGGTCTGACATGAGGTTCTGAACTGGGGTCTGACATGAGGTTCTGAACTGAGGTCTGACATGAGGTTCTGAACTGAGGTCTGACATGAGGTTCTGAACTGAGGTCTGACATGAGGTTCTGAACTGAGGTCTGACATGAGGTTCTGAACTGGGGTCTGACATGAGGTTCTGAACTGGGGTCTGACATGAGGTTCTGAACTGGGGTCTGACATGAGGTTCTGAACTGGGGTCTGACATGAGGTTCTGAACTGGGGTCTGACATGAGGTTCTGAACTGGGGTCTGACATGAGGTTCTGAACTGGGGTTCTGAACTGGGGTCTGACATGAGGTTCTGAACTGGGGTCTGACATGAGGTTCTGAACTGGGGTCTGACATGAGGTTCTGAACTGGGGTCTGACATGACGTTCTGAACTGGGGTCTGACATGACGTTCTGAACTGGGGTCTGACATGACGTTCTGAACTGGGGTCTGACATGACGTTCTGAACTGGGGTCTGACATGACGTTCTGAACTGGGGTCTGACATGACGTTCTGAACTGGGGTCTGACATGACGTTCTGAACTGGGGTCTGACATGACGTTCTGAACTGGGGTCTGACATGACGTTCTGAACTGGGGTCTGACATGACGTTCTGAACTGGGGTCTGACATGACGTTCTGAACTGGGGTCTGACATGACGTTCTGAACTGGGGTCTGACATGACGTTCTGAACTGGGGTCTGACATGACGTTCTGAACTGGGGTCTGACATGACGTTCTGAACTGGGGTCTGACATGACGTTCTGAACTGGGGTCTGACATGACGTTCTGAACTGGGGTCTGACATGACGTTCTGAACTGGGGTCTGACATGACGTTCTGAACTGGGGTCTGACATGACGTTCTGAACTGGGGTCTGACATGACGTTCTGAACTGGGGTCTGACATGACGTTCTGAACTGGGGTCTGACATGACGTTCTGAACTGGGGTCTGACATGACGTTCTGAACTGGGGTCTGACATGACGTTCTGAACTGGGGTCTGACATGACGTTCTGAACTGGGGTCTGACATGACGTTCTGAACTGGGGTCTGACATGCGGCTCTGATCTGAGTTCAGATATGGGGTTCTGATATGGGTGTCTGATGAAGATTGGGGGGTTGTTCTGAGGTCTGATGAAAAATACTTTTTTTCTGAGTTTCCTCCTCTAAAACCTAGGTGCGTCTTACCAGGTGCATCTTAAAAAGCGAAAAGCCGTAATTAGACTTACCGGTAATTCCGTTTCCTTGAATCCACGATGACTGTCACAATGGAAGATGACCCTTGACCTCTGTATGGGCAGGAATACACAGAGCGTTTAAATTGCCCCCACCCCTCCTCCCCCAAGGTAGGTGAGCAATTGTGTGTGTGTCCCCCTTTGAGTATTACTTCATACCCAAATAGATGGCATAGAGACCTATACCAATTTAACATATCTGCTTTCCATTCCATCCACCATGACTGCCACAATGAGAACTAACAAATATTCAAATAGGGTGGGAAACTACCTGCAGAACTTTTTGTCCAAAAGTTAAATCTGCGGAGGCGGAAAGATTAAGGCGATAGTGTTTTACAAATGTGTTGAGACTGGACCAGGTAGGAGTTTTGCAAATCTGGTCCAATGAAACACTAGCTCTTTCTGGCCAAGAAGAGGCTGTAGCCCTGGTGGAATGATCCTTTATACCCTCCGGACAAGGTTTGTTCTGAAGGGAGTAGCAGCATTCTATAGTGGATCTGATCCATCTAGCTATCGATGTCTTGGAAAGTTTCCTTCCTTTATTTTGGCCTCCAAACTGGATTAAGAGGTTGTCGTCTTTCCTGAAATCCCTGGCTGCATCTAAATACTGTAGTATGGTGTTCCTAACATCGAGGAGTTGCATCTTCTCTTCGAACTCCTTCTCTGGGTAGCTGGTAACAGATGGTAACACAATCTCCTGTTCTCGGGGGAAATTTAATACCACTTTGGGGAGGAATCCTGGATCTAGTCTTAGCACAATACGATCCTCAAAACCCCTAAGATATGGCTCTCTACAGGAAAGAGCATGAATTTCACTTAATCTGGCCGAAGTGATGGCTACTAGGAAAGCAGTCTTGAAGGACAGGTGTTTAATAGAGATTTCAGATAAAGGGAAAAAGGGGGGTCTATTCAGCCCTTCTAAAACTGTATTTAGGTCCCACTGAGGAATCCTTGATCTTAAGGTTGGTCCTAATCTAGAAGCAGCCCTAATGAATCTCCTTATCCATCTGTGTTCTGCAAGATTGGATCATAAAAGGTGCTTATGGCCGATATTAGGACTTTAAGGGTACTAGGCCTCAAGCCCAATTCTAGTCCGTTCTGCAGAAAATCTAGTATTTTATTAACGGGCGGAGAAGAGGTGTCCGGATGTTCTTCTCCCAGCCAACTGCAGAATCTCTACCAGACTCTAAGATAAATGGCCGATGAGACTCTTTTCCTGCTTGCCTTAAGAGTAAGGATTACTCTGTCTGAAAGACCTTGTCTTCTGATTGATTCACTCTCAGGATCCAGACTGTAGATCTGTGGATTTGGGTGGTTTAGTGGACCCTGAGAGAGCATGTTCTCCCGGAAGGGTATTTTCCAAGGCTCTTCCAACACCAACTGTCTCAGATTGAGAACCAGCTTAGCTTCTCTTTGGCCAGTGGGGAGCTACTAATATTACTGTTGCTGTTTCCTTCTGTAATTTCTGTAATAAGCAAGGAATCAGCGGAAAAGGTGTAAATTCATAGACTAGGTCCCACTCCCATCTTATTGACAGGGCATCTACAGCCCATGATCTGTCTCTTGGATTTAGTGAACAGAACAGTTGGACCTTGGCCAGTCTCCCTGAAAAAACTGGCTGCCTACCTTTGCACCCCAACCTGAAGCGCTGGTGTCGGTTATGATCTGAGCTTCTGGAATCCTGAGCTATTCTGTACCTTGGAACAGATTTTCCTCTTCCTTCCACCAGTCTAGGTCTATTTTGACCACTAGTGGTACCTGTATTATCCTGTCTAAGGATGACTGTTTTTTATCCCATTATTTTTTTTAAGATCCATGTCTGCATCGTTCTTGTGTGGGCCTGACTCCATGGAACTGAATTTATACATGAGGTTAAGTTCCCTAACAGGCTCCTTGCCCTCTGAATGAAACACCTGTGAGTTTTCTGAAAGCGACTTATTTTGTCTGAGTGTTATTACTTTGTCTTGGGATAGATGGGTCTTCTGGGATACAGAATCTAACTCTATGCCTAGGAACCTTATTTTTGTAGATGGGATGAAAATGGATTTTTTTAGATTAATCACACATCCCAAACCTAAAAGGGTACTTATAAACTCTTTTGTGGTCCGGGAAGTTTCTTCTTTTGAGCTGCCAATTTTTTATTTATTATTATTAGGAAATCGTCTAGGTAAGGGATGATATTGTTTCCCTTCCTGCGTAGAAAGGCGATCATCTCCACCACCAACTTGGTGAATGTTCTTGGGGCCGATGAGATACCGAAAGGAAAAGAGCTACGTACTGAAAATGGTGGAGGAGTCCCCTGGGGTCTCTTACCGCAAACCTTAGATATTTCTGGGAGGCCTGATGAATTGTTATGTGATAGTAGGCGTCCTTTAGATCCAATGACGCCATAAAGGCACCTGTTGGAATCAGCGGAATCGTAGAGGCAATTGACTCCATTTTGAACCTCTTGTACGCTATAGATCTGTTCAGAGGCTTTAGATCAGGCATCCTCAAACTGCGGCCCTCCAGCTGTTGCAAAACTACAACTCCCAGCCTGCCCGAACAGCCTACAGGTATCCGCTTACAGCAAGGCATTGTGGAAGTTGTAGTTTTACAACAGCTGGAGAGCCGCAGTTTGAGGATGCCTGCTTTAGATTTATTATTGTGCAGAAGGTGTTGTCGGGTTTTTTGACTAGAAAGAGACTTGAGTCTGGTACCTCTATGACTACTCCTGATCTGATTAAGTCCTGAATTCCCTGCCAGATTCTTGCCTCTTTTCCCCTGTTGTGAGTTGTAACTAAAAACTTGTTTGGAGGCGTTGAAGAAAATTCTATTCTGTATCCCTGGACTATGATGATTTGACGTAACCAGATTCCACTGGTTTAGAGAATTCTTCAACTTTCCTCCCACTCTGACGTCATTGTTTGTTGCCTTGTTTATTCTGGGGATTAAGGATGAATCCTCTACCTCTTCCGCCATTTGGGTAGCTTCATCGGCTCCAATACGAGGGACACTATGGACTTTCTACGGAAAATAGAGACCATAAACATAGAGACATCATGCTCACTTGCGAGCATAGATGTTGAATCCCTGTATAGCTCCATCCCTCACTCAAAAGGACGGATGGTGGCTGCTGAGTTTCTCAAAACGAGAGCGGTATGCTATAGGTTCCATAATGATTTTGTAGTGACCCTTCTTGAATTTGTCCTTACCCCTAATTTTTTTCTGTTCGATTCGCGGTTCTTCCACCAACTCAGGGGGACTGCGATGGGGAGCCCCTGTGCCCCTACATACGCAAATCTCCTCCTGGGCTGGTGGGAGGATAAGGTGGTCTTTCCTGATGTACAAACCTGGTGGGGTGACAAGATTGTCTTCTGGACATGCTATATTGACTGTCTTTGTAATATGGAACGGTGACGCTGAGGAATTTGAATCATTTGTGAAGGCACTTAATATAAATTAACTGGGCCTATCTTTTACTTCTGAATTTCATCCAGATACACTAACCTTTTTGGATGTCAGGGTCACCAAAGAAAGAGATAGACTGGTCACGACCACCTTCAGGAAGGCCACCGCCACGAACAGTTTGCTTCATTGGGACAGTCATCATCCTACAAATCTAAAAAGGGGCATCCCCCGTGGCCAGTACCTAAGGATGAGGAGGAACTGTTCAGATACAGAAAGCTTCCATCATGAGTCCAAAAAACTTCAGGATCGTTTTAGCAAGAGATGCTACCCACAGAATGTTCTAAGGGGGGCTTTTCAAAATGCAGAATCATGCGAACGTAATTCCCTCCTAGTACCTAGGGAGTCTAATGCAAAAGGGGAGGAAGTCATTAGGATTATCTCACCCTTTGATGTGAAAAATCAGGAGGTGAGGGCCATTATTGATAAATACTGGCCTATTTTCCTAATGGACTCAGGCGTGGCTGACCTACTTCCTCCTCGTCCAAGTATCACCTTTAGACGGGGTAGATGTCTACGTGACCGGTTAGTACATACCGATTACTCACGACCAGCTCTTGAGGGGACGTGGCTAGACAGAAAACCGATCGGCACATTTCGCTGTGGGTCATGTTCTGCCTGCGGTTATCTGAAAAGCACCAAGACCAACAATTGTTCAGTCACAAATAAAAGATATGATATCAGAGACTTCATCAATTGTAGAAGTAAGGGGGTAGTATATCTCTGTCAGTGTACGTGCCCTAAGGATTATGTGGGAAAGACCTTCAGGGAATTCCGTCGACGTATTCTTGAACACGTCAACGACATTAAGAAAAAGAAAGATACCCCTATAGCGAACCAAATGTGGGAACATCATGATGGTGATCTGAGGTCCCTGGAATTCTCAGCCCTGGAATTGGTGAGACCCTCCCCCAGAAAGGGTGACTGGGACCGACCGGAGAATTTTACAAAAAGAGACTGAATGGATTTATAGATTCCGCTCCCAGTCACCAAGGGGACTTAATGAGAAACTTACATTCTCATGCTTTTTGACTACTAAGCTGTAAACCTTATCCATCTCTAGTATGTTCAATGCTTCATCCTCTATAATTGATAGAAAATGTCATCGACACAAGAAGTGTCATGTCACTATTTAAAAGACAGCTCTATATCTGAGCATCTATCTATATATCTTTTGTATCTATGTGCTGGCAAGAATAGCTGGCGGTCTATGACACACTCACTAATTTCTCCCATGCTGCCCTCATATTGTACTATTATTTCCCCCTTTCCTTTTTGGGGAAGCCATAATATGGGGTACATACATATGGGCTGATAGCCATCTTGTATCTGCCTGGCCACACACACAGAGTATGAGCTGTATAGTGCATCCCACTGTCTATATCAGTGGAACGCACGGCCATTTCCATGCAGCATGCGAGTATGTCACGTCACCCGGACGCCCTATGTGCGTCTCGCCATTTTGCCAGGATCACGTCATACGTGCGTTCAACATGACTCATAGGTGAGACGCACGGCCATTTTCGTTGCCATTTTTGCCCCCTGGAGCCCCTCCAACTGTGCACCATCGGTCTGTGAGTGAACGAAGTCGACTGAACTTACCAGATAAGTACAATATCAGTGGTCATTATCGAGTTATCTACTCTGTCGACGCTGTATTTTATTGTATATTATTCATATATAGATCGCTTATATGCATTGCGCAGTTCATCATTCTCCCACAGACCTGTGCCAGTTTGGGGCGCTCCAGCTTTTTCTTTTCTTTTTTCTTTTCTCTATGTATTTGTTAATATACTTGAATTGATATCTAACTATCAGTGTTGGATACCAGTGTCCCCTGACAAACCTTAATTACCATAAGGGGAAACGCGTCAGAACTACATACCAAGTAAGGGATTGTGAACCAAGTATTACGTATCAAATTTATGGGACATTCAATCACGTATCGTGGATTAGATTGAAGATAGGACCTTGCTAAGGACAGGCTAGCCAAGGCACGCAGACAGAGTGCGCCTACCATCCAGGTGTATCTCTGGGCTGAGGACAGTTTTCTAGGTTTAATTAGGGACAGACACTATGGACGTGCTGCTTCATTAAATTCCCTATTTATTGGCTGCCTGTCCAGGCTATCTTAGCTCCTTCTGCAGTTGTATTCTTATATATGAGTCCTTTGGGATTCATTTTGATATTAAAGTATCTATAATAAAAGTTAAGTTTTAGGTAGTTGCTTTCAGTGATGGTGATTTATTATTGCAACTATCCTTGAGGTATAAAAAGTTTTCTCCAACGGCCCGTTTTACCCTTACCTCTGTAGAGTCTAGATTGTGAAGGGAACTGACGAAAGGATCACTTTTTTTTTTTTTTTTTTTTATGTTTCTTTCTCCTCCAGAAATCCCTTCTTTTTGTCGGCCGCTTTTTCCAGTATCTTGTTTAACACTGGGCGAAAAACAAACTCACCCAAAATGAAAATGGAGCACAGTTTTGGCCTTAGAACTGCTTTCATCCATAAAGCTCTTCTGGCCACATTAGAAAGGGCTGCATCTTTAGCGGCAAAATGTACAGACTCTGCCGAGGCACCCGCCATGAAGGCTGTTGCTGATTTTAACCACCTCCGGACCGCCTAACGCAGGATCGCGTTCCGGAGGTGGCAGCGCTGAGCACAGTCACGCAAATACGCGTCATCTCGCGATTTCCTGTGAACGCGCGCACACAGGCGCGTGCGCTCACAGGAACGGAAGGTAAGAGAGTTGATCTCCAGCCTGCCAGCGGCGATCGTTCGCTGGCAGCCTGGAGATGTGTTTTTTTTAACCCCTAACAGGTATATTAGACGCTGTTTTGATAACAGCGTCTAATATACCTGCTACCTGGTCCTCTGGTGGTCCCCTTTGTTTGGATCGACCACCAGAGGACACAGGTAGCTCAGTAAAGTAGCACCAAGCACCACTACACTACACTACACCCCCCCCGTCACTTATTAACCCCTTATTAGCCCCTGATCACCCCATATAGACTCCCTGATCACCCCCCTGTCATTGATTACCCCCCTGTCATTGATCACCCCCCTGTAAAGCTCCATTCAGATGTCCGCATGATTTTTACGGATCCACTGATAGATGGATCGGATCCGCAAAACGCATCCGGACGTCTGAATGAAGCCTTACAGGGGCGTGATCAATGACTGTGGTGATCACCCCATATAGACTCCCTGATCACCCCCCTGTCATTGATTACCCCCCTGTCATTGATTACCCCCCTGTAAAGCTCCATTCAGACGTCCGCATGATTTTTACGGATGCACTGATAGATGGATCCGATCCGCAAAACGCATCCGGACGTCTGAATGAAGCCCTACAGGGGCATGATCAATGACTGTGGTGATCACCCCCCTGTCATTGATCAACCCCCTGTAAAGCTCCATTCAGATGTCCGCATGATTTTTACGGATGCACTGATAGATGGATCGGATCCGCAAAACGCATCCGGACGTCTGAATGAAGCCTTACAGGGGCGTGATCAATGACTGTGGTGATCACCCCATATAGACTCCCTGATCACCCCCCTGTCATTGATTACCCCCCTGTCATTGATTACCCCCCTGTAAAGCTCCATTCAGATGTCCGCATGATTTTTACGGATGCACTAATAGATGGATCGGATCCGCAAAACGCATACGGACGTCTGAATGAAGCCTTACAGGGGCGTGATCAATGACTGTGGTGATCACCCCATATAGACTCCCTGATCACCCCCCTGTCATTGATTACCCCCCTTTCATTGATTACCCCCCTGTAAAGCTCCATTCAGACGTCCGCATGATTTTTACGGATCCACTGATAGATGGATCGGATCCGCAAAACGCATCCGGACGTCTGAATGAAGCCTTACAGGGGCGTGATCAATGACTGTGGTGATCACCCCATATAGACTCCCTGATCACCCCCCTGTCATTGATTACCCCCCTGTAAAGCTCCATTCAGATGTCCGCATGATTTTTACGGATGCACTGATAGATGGATCGGATCCGCAAAACGCATACGGACGTCTGAATGAAGCCTTACAGGGGCGTGATCAATGACTGTGGTGATCACCCCATATAGACTCCCTGATCACCCCCCTGTCATTGATTACCCCCCTGTCATTGATTACCCCCCTGTAAAGCTCCATTCAGACGTCCGCATGATTTTTACGGATCCACTGATAGATGGATCGGATCCGCAAAACGCATCCGGACGTCTGAATGAAGCCTTACACGGGCGTGATCAATGACTGTGGTTATCACCCCATATAGACTCCCTGATCACCCCCCTGTCATTGATCACCCCCCTGTCATTGATCACCCCTCTGTAAGGCTCCATTCAGACATTTTTTTGGCCCAAGTTAGCGGAATTTTTTTTATTTTTTTCTTACAAAGTCTCATATTCCACTAACTTGTGTCAAAAAATAAAATCTCACATGAACTCACCATACCCCTCACGGAAACCAAATGCGTAAAATTTTTTAGACATTTATATTCCAGACTTCTTCTCACGCTTTAGGGCCCCTAGAATGCCAGGGCAGTATAAATACCCCACATCTGACCCCATTTCGGAAAGAAGACACCCCCAGGTATTCCGTGAGGGGCATATTGAGTCCATGAAAGATTGAAATTTTTGTCCCAAGTTAGCGGAACGGGAGACTTTGTGAGAAAAAAATTAAAAATATCAATTTCCGCTAACTTGTGCCAAAAAAAAAAAATTTCTATGAACTCGCCATGCCCCTCATTGAATACCTTGGGGTGTCTTCTTTCCAAAATGGGGTCACATGTGGGGTATTTATACTGCCCTGGCATTCTAGGGGCCCCAAAGCGTGAGAAGAAGTCTGGTATCCAAATGTCTAAAAATGCCCTCCTAAAAGGAATTTGGGCCCCTTTGCGCATCTAGGCTGCAAAAAAGTGTCACACATCTGGTATCGCCGTACTCAGGAGAAGGTGGGGAATGTGTTTTGGGGTGTCATTTTACATATACCCATGCTGGGTGAGAGAAATATCTTGGTCAAATGCCAACTTTGTATAAAAAAATGGGAAAAGTTGTCTTTTGCCAAGATATTTCTCTCACCCAGCAAGGGTATATGTAAAATGACACCCCAAAACACATTCCCCAACTTCTCCTGAATACGGCGATACCAGATGTGTGACACTTTTTTGCAGCCTAGGTGGGCAAAGGGGCCCACATTCCAAAGAGCACCTTTAGGATTTCACAGGTCATTTACCTACTTACCACACATTAGGGCCCCTGGAAAATGCCAGGGCAGTATAACTACCCCACAAGTGACCCCATTTTGGAAAGAAGAGACCCCAAGGTATTCGCTGATGGGCATAGTGAGTTCATGGAAGTTTTTATTTTTTGTCACAAGTTAGTGGAATATGAGACTTTGTATGAAAAAAAATAAAAATAAAAAATCATCATTTTCCACTAACTTGTGACAAAAAATAAAAAATTCTAGGAACTTGCCATGCCCCTCACGGAATACCTTGGGGTGTCTTCTTTCCAAAATGGGGTCACTTGTGGGGTAGTTATACTGCCCTGGCATTCTAGGGGCCCAAATGTGTGGTAAGGAGTTTGAAATCAAATTCTGTAAAAAATGACCTGTGAAATCCGAAAGGTGCTCTTTGGAATATGGGCCCCTTTGCCCACCTAGGCTGCAAAAAAGTGTCACACATCTGGTATCTCCGTACTCAGGAGAAGGTGGGGAATGTGTTTTGGGGTGTCATTTTACATATACCCATGCTGGGTGAGAAAAATATCTTGGCAAAAGACAACTTTTCCCATTTTTTTATACAAAGTTGGCATTTGACCAAGATATTTATCTCACCCAGCATGGGTATATGTAAAAAGACACCCCAAAACACATTCCCCACCTTCTCCTGATTACGGAGATACCAGATGTGTGACACTTTTTTTCAGCCTAGGTGGGCAAAGGGGCCCATATTCCAAAGAGCACCTTTCGGATTTCACAGGTCATTTTTTACAGAATTTGATTTCAAACTCCTTACCACACATTTGGGCCCCTAGAATGCCAGGGCAGTATAACTACCCCACAAGTGACCCCATTTTGGAAAGAAGAGACCCCAAGGTATTTCGTGATGGGCATAGTGAGTTCATAGAAGTTTTTATTTTTTGTCACAAGTTAGTGGAATATGAGACTTTGTAAGAAAAAAAAAAAAAAATCATCATTTTCCGCTAACTTGTGACAAAAAATAAAAAGTTCTATGAACTCACTATGCCCATCAGCGAATACCTTAGGGTGTGTACTTTCCGAAATGGGGTCATTTGTGGGGTGTTTGTACTGTCTGGCCATTGTAGAACCTCAGGAAACATGACAGGTGCTCAGAAAGTCAGAGCTTCTTCAAAAAGCGGAAATTCACATTTTTGTACCATAGTTTGTAAACGCTATAACTTTTACCCAAACCATTTTTTTTTTACCCAAACATTTTTTTTTTATCAAAGACATGTAGAACTATAAATTTAGAGCAAAATTTCTATATGGATCTCGTTTTTTTTGCAAAATTTTACAACTGAAAGTGAAAAATGTCATTTTTTTGCAAAAAAATCGTTAAATTTCGATTAATAACAAAAAAAGTAAAAATGTCAGCAGCAATGAAATACCACCAAATGAAAGCTCTATTAGTGAGAAGAAAAGGAGGTAAAATTCATTTGGGTGGTAAGTTGCATGACCGAGAAATAAACGGTGAAAGTAGTGTAGGTCAGAAGTGTAAAAAGTGGCCTGGTCTTTCAGGGTGTTTAAGCACTGGGGGCTGAGGTGGTTAATAGCGGTATAGAATTTATGATATCCTCCCTGGGTGTTTTGTGCTTTAAGTGATCATTTAAGGCTACTTTCACATTCTCTCGTTTGGTGCGGATCCGTTATGGATCTGCACAAACGCTTCCGTTCAGATAATACAACCGCATGCATCCATTCAGAACGGATCCGTTTGTATTATCTGTAAAATAGCCAAAACGGATCCATCTGGAACACCATTAAAGGTCAATGGGGGACGGATACGTTTTCTATTGTGCTATATTGTGTCAGTGAAAACATTGTTTTGGTGTCTGCCTCCAGAGCGGAATGGAGACAGAACGGAGGCAAACTGATGCATTCTAAACGGATCCTTCTCCATTCAGAATGCATTAGGGCAAAACTGATCTGTTTTGGACCGCTTGTGAGAGCCCTGAACGGATCTCAGAAACGGAAAGCCAAAACGCCAGTGTGAAAGTAGCCTAACTCTGATAACCAGAAATACATTGCTCTCGCCACGGATGTGGCCGCAATGTTGGTTTTTACCCCAAACATAGCCGCCTCCCAGGCTTTTCTTAACAATCTGCTTTGCGTTCCATCGGATCGCTTAACTGTGACGAATTTTCAAAAGTTAAGGCCGTCTTTTTAACTACGTTCGCCACCTGAATATCAATTTTGGGAATCATCAAAAATTTTACATTCAGCCTGACAAAAACAGTAATCTGTTCCTGAACTCTTTAGATACCCCTAGCCTTTTTTCAGGTTCTATCCACTCATCCAGGATCATATCCCTGATCTTGTCGTTAATCATCCTCATCAATTTCTTCTGGATCAGAGGAGGATTGAATAGATAGTCTTGGTTTCTTAGCAGGCGGGATAAGCGTACTGGGTGTTGTCAGTGAGGCTAGGGAAGACGTAATCTCTTCTTGGATAAAAGACTTCATTTCAGAAAAGATAGGTGGTTGCTTCTCTTTTAAGATGTCAGAAATGTAGCCTTTGCACAGTTTCTTTTTATAGTTATCAGGCAGTCTCCTGGTTCACGTAGCGCACTTTAGAGATCTTGACTTAGTTTTAGTGTCCCTTGCTCCCTAAGGATTTAAGACGATAGGTATAAATCATAAAGAGAACCATACTCCCTGTAGGGGAACTCGTGGTAGGTGCAGCCGGAGAGGGGTCAGAGCTCTCCTGACGGGAAGCTGGAGCCTCAGGAGCTGACATAGTGGCGGTGATGCTATGCCCAGAGCTGCATGAGTGCCACTTTTCAAGTACTTCCTGTCGTCTGACGTCATCCAGGAGCGTCTCCTGCTATGCGCCGTGGTTCCGCCTCCTCCCGCCTGCCGGCCCCTAAAAGTGTGGAAGGAAGACTGTGATAGAAGAAGGAGAGCAGGTCCTAGCATAAGCCGGGGCGAGCGTCCACGTTGCCCCTGCTGCCTAGCCTTATCCCCTGCCGCGGGAAGGCAGCAGGGGATTTAGGTAAATTCTTAGTTGTTTTTCACCTCCCATCAGGGAGGACTCACTCTGCGTGCTGACCCCGTAGGGGCAGGAAAAACACCCCGTAGGGGGAGGAGGGGTGGGGGCAATTTAAACTCTCTGTGTATTCCTGCCCCTACAGAGGTCAAGGGTCATCTTTCATTTGGGCCGTCATGGTGGATGTAATGGAAAATATGGTACTTTATATGTTTTGAGCTTTGCTTGCTCAAGACCAGATGCTGCAGGAGAGAGATGAAAGAAATCAGTGAGTTTCTGCTCAGACATCTGTCTGATGTCTTGTACACCCATAACATATGAATAAAACTTTAGACTCATTGCTTATGATCCAATTTTGTTTCCTCCCAGAAAACACATTTAGAATTTGCCTTATAGTATTCACTTAGGTATTCAGAGAATCAAACTGTAAAATGGATTTTAAAGAGTTTATAAATTTGCATTTCTATTCTGCTCTAAGCCAATTTTATCAGTGTTGGCGTCTATTCACACGTCTGTAGTTCTGGGTCCTCATCCGTTCTGAAATTTTGCGTTTGCTGTCCGCATCAGTAGTTCCGTGGCTCTGCACAGAAAATTAGAGCATGTCCCATTCTTGCCCGTAGTCGCAGACAAGAATAGGCATTTCTGTCATAGGGCCGGCCATGTGCGGTACCTGTGTTTTGCAATCTGAGTTCGAGAAATGTTTTTTTATGAAGTTATTACCCGAAGTCTCGCGAGACTTTGCGAACTAATAACTTCGGCTCATTTATTATTAAAGCGCCATTCATTCCATAGCGCTGTACATATGAAAAGGGGTGCACATACATAATACAGACAGTTGCGCTAATCATACAAGACGAGTTACAAACTGGTACAGAAGGAGAGAGGGCCCTGCCCGTGAGGGCTTACAATCTACATGGTATGGGAGAAGGACACAGTAGAAGAGGGTAAAGTTGGTCCTGGCGGTATAGAGGCAGCAGGGTCACTGGATGAGGCACATATAGCTAGCATGGCCTAACAATGAAAATTGCGGAACCAACAAAATGTCTTTGTTCTGCTTGAGGTAAACCTTTAATAGGGTTGTCCCAGAATGACAACTTATTACCTACAGAATAGATACTAACTGTTTGAATGCAGGGATCCCACCAAAGAGCAGCAGTCATGCATAGGCATTACCACTCATCTATCAGGGACTTCTCCTATGGATAGGTGGTAAGTTTTCATTCTGGAACAACCCCTTTAAAGTGACCCTGTGGTAGAAGACAAAAATTCATATTAACTGGGAAATGAACAGAGCAGTTACATGGTGTCTTCCTTTTTATTCTTTTGGTTGCAGATCTACTAATTTTCTGCCATCCAAGATGGCCGCACCGCATCTTAGACTATCTATTGCACACTATAGCCCAATATACTTCCTACTTGTCCAGCCCTGCTGTTGGATTGGCCAGCTGTGTTCATGTGAGCAGTGCTGGCCAATCCAAGAGCAGCAGGAAGTGTCTTGGGCTACCAAGTGCACACATACATCAGGCAGTCTGAGAAACGGTGAAGTCATCTTGCATGGCAGAAGGGGATCCGGGAAATTATGGATCTGCAGCCAAAAAGATGAAAAGGAGGTAAATTTTTTTTCTTGACCCGGAGGGTCAGACATTACATTTTAGAAGAAACCTTAGAAGAACTTTTCAATGCTTATTACAGTTTCTGTAGCTGATATCACATGCCAGATTTGTGTTTTGTCTTTTTTTTTTTTTTTTTTCTTGCATCAGCGTTGTTTTTGTATTTTCGTTTGGGAGAACCCATTTACCTAGAATGCAGATGCAAAACTAACTCGTGAAAATGCTTCTACTTTTAATATCCCGGAAGATATAACCACTTGTGAATCCTCTCTGGGTGTGTCCCGTTTAGGTCATCACAATAACTTGTTGGGAGAAGTTTTGACATTTGCAGTGTGTCTTTTTATTAATGTGTCCGAATGTGGTATTACATCAGCGCCACTAACAGTTTAATAGAATTCACAATGAGCTGCACTTGACAATGGGTAGTACAGGACTGGGCAGCACACAACATGTCGAGGAAGTAGACGACTGGTCTTAATTACAGGCTTTAGATAATTCTGTCTATTCACAAGTAACAGTCTATCAGGTTAATAATCTCATAATAAGCTGGAGATAGAAACTCTTCAGTTTCTGTCTGCCTTTCAAGCTTATTTTCTTAACGTAAAGCAATAGTGACGGGTAGCAAATCCATCTATGACTTGGTTAAATAAAAGGATATCACATACTGTTATTGAACACAGTAGTAGTAGTCTTAAGTAGTTTAAAAGTGGAAAATAATACAAGTAGACTGGGCCTAGAGCTGTTCCTGTTCTCTGAGTTTCGACAGAATTTTGTATCTTAGAGGTTCACTTTGCACCAAAATTGCTCTTCAACTAGCAACTGCAACCAGGATTTATAGGCACTTGCCTTTGGTCAACCGACCACTAAGTATGTGTACAAGCATCTGTGAGCATTGTGTATTTTACTACCAAAGTGTATTGGTGGAAGGAAAATGGTAGTTATGCAAACTCCTTCTCTTGGGGTGCGTGCACACAATGCGGTTCAGCAGTGGGATCTGCATGCTGGGCAGCACCTGTACATGCTACTGTGAAACGCATGTACAAGAGCAGCCCCACAGCTAGAGGAATTGTGCATGCCGATCCAACTGCTGGCGAACATCGTTTCCGGGCACTCTTAGGGTTTTTGTCAATTTCATTACAAGGACCAATTAGGAATTTATTTTTTCAATTTCAATCGATGTTTAAATTTTCAGTGACTCATTAAAAAACCAGCCATGGAGTTGGTAAGCCAAACGTCTGACTCCTTTATTTTTCTGACTCCATCATAAATGGCCTTATGTATGATAATTAGAAATAATAAATCTACTGTAGTAAAATGGGACCATCAGAGACCATGGTGGTCAGGAATGGACCTCTTTCTGGAAGAGCATATGTCATCACTTTATGATTAGTGGGGCTCTAACCTTTTCGGGCTTCCACCAACCTCAAAATGATGGGCACACAGTGCTAGTGTAGCACTGCACCCTTCTGTTCTTCCTGCACATCAGGATGGATGGTACCCCTCTTTGCAGGGAACTGCAACTGTCCTCATTCTCTTGAAGATCCCTGCACATCTGGGTGAGTTAGGACAACAGTGCAGGAAAAAACTAAGCGCTAAATCTGTTCTAAATCAAGTCCTAGAGGTTGCCCCCTCCCCATCCAATCGCTTGGGAAAAAGGCAATAACTCTTTAATTCCTGAAATACCCTTTAAAGTATATGCCCAACTGAAAAGTTTTATGGCAAAGGTAATTTTTAATTTTACATGTAAATGAATTTCACATTGCATTGATCCATAAATTGAAAGCAGTTAAAACAAAGTCTATATACCGGTATCTATATTACACTGGTATATAGTCATTACTAGAGCAAATTGAAAGTTGTACAGATTACTCTGTGTATTATCAATAATAATAATTAATTTCCTATAACCATGTCATCAAGCAAACTATAATAATAATTATTTTTATTCATTTCTTTTGAACTTTTTGCCTTATTCTAGGAATTTAAGGGAAGCAAAGGACAATGCGGTTTCTGAAAAAGATCGAGCAGTTGCAGCCGAAAGAGAGGCTCTGGCGAAATATGACCAGATCCTAGAACAGTAAGCTCCACTTTGATTGTTGAGTGTGCCATGTTACTGTTAATTGGGAATTTGTGTAGCATTTGTAGATGCTATTGTTACAGGAAATCTGTTGGTAAAACACTCACTGAATTACAGTGTGAAAGCAATGTGTCTAGGAAGTCCGTGCCTGAAATGTATCCTTTCCACATTTCTCTACATTTGTAATTTGCTAATTGGCTTTATGTCCATAATTGACATGTACACTTATGGCTTCTAGCTTTACCACTATTCCCACTCAGAATTTTTTAGTTTTTTTCCACAGGTGCTAAATGACAATTACGTTTTCTGTTAGATGCGCTTTTTTTTCCTTTGGGGGGGGTTTATCAATCCCAGCACAGCTTTTCTAAAAAGAAAAGAGCTTTGTAACTGCTTGGATTCATGTGTGCAAATATTTTATGATTTTTTTTTTTTATTTGTACTCCACTCAGTCTGGTTTTGAAAAGTCAGAGGGAAAATTAGCACAGTTAGCCTGTCAATCTGATTTAAAGGGGTTATGCCATGCTTGATGTAAAAAAACGAAAATTAGACATCATATAGTACATGACAATACATTTCTAACAAAGCTAGAACCGGCCCTGTACCTCCAGAGATCTTCACATTCATTGCTTCAATTTGCTCTGCTAGATTATCTTCAGCCCGGCAGTGTCACAACCCCTTTAGCCCGGCAGTGTCACAACCCCTTTAGCCCGGCAGTGTCACAACCCCTTTAGCCCGGCAGTGTCACAACCCCTTTAGCCCGGCAGTGTCACAACCCCTTTAGCCCGGCAGTGTCACAACCCCTTTAGCCCGGCAGTGTCACAACCCCTTTAGCCCGGCAGTGTCACAACCCCTTTAGCCCGGCAGTGTCACAACCCCTTTAGCCCGGCAGTGTCACAACCCCTTTAGCCCGGCAGTGTCACAACCCCGTTAGCCCGGCAGTGTCACAACCCCTTTAGCCCGGCAGTGTCACAACCCCTTTAGCCCGGCAGTGTCACAACCCCTTTAGCCCGGCAGTGTCACAACCCCTTTAGGCCACATTTATCCAGTTGCAAATGTTGATGCATTCTTAAAGGCTATGTACACCTTTGAGGACATATTTTCTTTTTAAAAATTGCACTATACTCATTTTGAGCTATAAATAATTTTTTCGGTTGTTCTTTATTAAACATTTTGAACCACTGTCTTTGTGCAGCCTTGAGTTTATCTAGTTGCAGAATCAGAATTTTCACTCTTTTCCATCAGGCAGCTCAGCTGACGGGCTCCTTATCTTTGATCTCTGACCTTATAAACACTCAGTATAGCTCAGTTCTTATCTTACTAATAGGAGTATGGCTTAAACAAGTGTTTATGACCTTTTAGTAATTTAGAGATAAGGTTTATTATGTCACCGGCACAAAGTGAAAGTAAAAAGTACGATTCACACAACTAGAAAAACAGTTAACCCTTTGTGACAGAAGGGCTCAATATTTTTTATAAAGATCAATTGAAAAAATATATTTTTAACCCAAAATTAGTAAAATGAAATCATAAAAAAATTGCCCTCGAAGGTGTACATAGCCTTTAAGGTAGTTAATGCATAGTGTAAAAAGTGGAGTGACAGTGTGTGGCTGTCTTTTCAATGATTGATAACATTTTCTGTGTAAGTGTGTATAAATAGAAAGTGGTCAGTCACTGATAAGTTATCCCCCGTGTACAACTGATCTCAGAAAGAGCAGAGATTTAAATGTGGATGCCCTTATTGCACCAAAGCACAAATTTGCAAAGGGAATCTGTCAGCTCTGAAACACCCTGAAACTCGCGTAAGCAGTGTATAGTCCGGTTATGTAATTTTTTACTTCATACTCAATTGCATTTTGACGCTGTGATCCCACAAACCTCTAGTTTAAGGGGTGTTTCAGAGCTAACAGACTCCCTTTCAGAAAACTCTGGGACAGAGCCTTGGATCAACAAAAGAAAAAAGACGCTTTAATTCCTTCCTGACATTTGATGTAGTACTACGTCACAGCGGGAAGTGTCTTGCCGCAAATTGACTTAGCAGTACGTCATGATGATCAATTCAGGGGCCTGGCTGTGATCTTAAAAATACAAATAATGCTTTGCTATAGAATGTGTATTCAGCATACAGATGATATATGTTTTATGTACATGAAACTTATTAAATGGGTATCTTGTCACTTTAATACTTAAAAAAACAAAATTCTGTACCGATCCCCTTGCCATTCCTGTATCAACGCTTCCCGTTCACCGCCCCCCCTCCTCCTCCTCCAGTGGCAGGGGATCGGTAAGACAATACCCCTTTTATCACTTTATCTTATAAGTGGCTGCACACCCAATTTGTTTTTGTTTTTGAGGGACTTCAAATATCTGCACACAAGCTATCAAAATTTTCAATCAGACACCACAAAGTAAAAAAAATTACGCTAGAAGCCATTGCTGGCTTATTTCAGATTATGCTAGGACAATAACAGAAGAAAGCTGGTGATCTGAGACCTTCGTTGTAGTTGCTTGTTACGGGGTTATAAGTTATAAAACTAGTTTGAAGATTTTTTTTATTTTTTTTTGCTATTGTTTGTTATTCATCTCTTGGGTTCAGTTAACCTGTTTGTTAGTACACATTTCTCATCTTGCAAACCATATTCAACTGCAACTTATGATAGTGATCCTAAACGCTCAAAACACGCCTGACTGATGATGCCAGTGGGATATTGTGTATACAGAATACACCAAGGACAAGTCATGGTTATGGAAGCAAATATACCCTCTTGTTGCATAAAATGATCAAATAACAATTGTTTTGACTGGTATATTTTCTTACAACCCACCCTGGACTAGGGATCGACCGATTATCGGAAGTACCGATATTATCGGCCGATATTAAGGATTTTGCACATTATCAGTATCGGCATTTAACCTTGCCGATAATGCGTATAAAGCGAATACTAGTGAGCGCTTATGGAAGCGCTCACTAGTATGCATCGGGTGCTGGGAGCAGGGAAGAAGCGCAGCAAGCGCTTTCGATACTCACCCTCCCTGGTCTTCTTTGATGGGGCCGGAGAACACAGGGGAGCGCGACACCGGACCTGGAGATGAAGAGGAGCCGCGGCGCAGGAGAGGTGAGGAGTTTTTTTTATTTTATTCATCTGAGGTCTGACAGGGGTTAAATAAAGTCTGATCTGAGGTCTGATAGGGGTTAATAAAGTCAGTGAAAAGGGGGGGATGGTGTGGAAATTGGCATTTGGCACTAGTATATTATAAATGTAAATTAAAAATTGACTACCAACTAAGGGCTTTATTAATTTATAATTTACCGTACATTTATTATACACTAGTGCAAAATGCAAATTTCCACCACCTCCGTGACTACCAACTAATATAATATATATTCTAATATCGGTCTAAATTATCGGCTATCAGCCTGAAAGTTCACCGATTATCGGTATCGGCTCTAAAAAATCAATATCGGTCGATCCCTACCCTACCCTGGTCTGTCTATGCTGTTTTGCCCTCAGCAACATTTGGTGCTACACGTGACATAATTGTTGGAATATTAAATTTGGAAGTTTTGCAGATGACATACCTATATATATCAGTCTGACAAAATAAGTCATTTATCAAGGTTTGCCACAGGGTTTTTTTTTTATCTTAGTCTGGATGGACAACATTCCATAACTTTTAATCTCAACAGTTTTCTGTTTTTAGTGTATGTGACACTAAAGTTATGAAGATGAACCTGTGTATTCAGATTTTTCAATGCACTATATCATAGCCTCTTTACTGGCAACAATCACACTGAGGCAGATTAGTAACTATGAAACTGGCTGACCTCTTGCATGTGCGCTTGGCAGATGAAGGCATCTGTGATGGTCCCATGTTTATATGTGCCCACATTGCTTTTAAAAATGAAGTTTTAATATATCCAAATGAGCTTATAGAAGGAACGGGGACATTACTGTTACACCTAGAGGCTCCTCTGTCTCTGCAACTGCTGCTTCCTCTACAATTTGATTGACAAGACCAGGCGTGATGATGTTTTCACTGCCTGACCCTGTCAATGAAAGTGTAGAGCAGGGGTCAGCAACCTCTGGCACTCCAGCTGTTGTGAAACTACAACTCCCAGAATCCTTCTTTCACTTCTTTGGGAGTTACAAGAACAACTAAGTGTGCATGCTGGGAGTCGTGGTTTCACCACACCTGGAGTGCCGAAGGTTGCTGATCCCTGGTGTAGAGGGATCTGTAGTTGCAGAGAGAGCCTCTAGTTGTAATGAAAATGCCCCCATTGCTCTTAGAGGCTCATTTGCATATATTAATACTTCATTTTTTCTCAGCAATGTGGGCAAATGTGAACATGGGAACAACTTAGATGCCTTCAGCTGCCAAGAGAAAATGTAACAGGTTAGCCAGTTTCATAGGTACAAATCTGCTGACAGAAGTCCTTTAAAACCTAAGATCTCTTTACCTCTTAACCACCTAACCGTTTTGCTGAGTTCAGCTCAGGCTTTTGGAAAAGCATTTAACTGTTCACCCCCAGCACAGCTGGAACAGAAGGGAAGGACGGGTAGTCTGGTTTAGCTGCTCATATCTCGGGATTGGTAGCAGCTAGAGACATGGGCGTTGTTTGAAAGCTGGCATGCCAAGCATGAGAGATCGCTGTTAGAAATCAAGTCTGGAATAAATGTGGTAAAATATGATTTTACTTTCACTTTCAGCTGTATTCACTGCCATCCCTATTTCTAACAGTGATATCTTCTGATGTAGTGAAGATAATGCTGTGATTCTGGTATTGTTAGAAAGATTAGATTGCCAACTTTCAAACAAAACAATATCTCTAGCTGCTACCTATCCAGATATATGAGCAGCCAAATCAGTCTGGAGAAGGAGGGGGCAGCTGAGGAGCTGACAGCCTGCAGGAAGAAAGAAAAAAAAAATGTATAAATTTGGCATCATCATCACTGTACTGATGCACATAATAAAGTTCCGTTATTTATACCACACAGTGAACGCTGTTATTTAAAATTGCAGTAAAAATAAAATAATAAAAGTTATTTAATACACTATATATACCCCAAAATAGTTTCTAAAAAATCTACAACTAATCCCCTAAATAAAAAAAAAAATTTGAAGAAAAAATTAAAGGGTCATTAAGGGGTTAAAAAAATGCAGTTGTGTGCCAACAAGATTTACTTTAGACACATATTAAAAATCTACAATAAAAAAATTCATTTTTGGGAGGGTTTTTCCAATTTTTATGTGATTTTTGGGAGGTTAATAGGGTTTTATTGATTGAGACAACACCTTTTTGAATGGAAGCCAGTGCAAAGCCTATAGTATTGACAGCGGATCACCAGGAGAAGACATATCTGGCCAGAGAGTAGCTCTCCATTCAGGCTAATGTAGGGGGACATTCTACTTTTCCGCCTGTATGCCCTAATATGACTTATTAACAGGGGTTGTCTTCATGAGACAACTTTAATTTTGGATATTTCACATCTTGATATACATACATATACATAGACATCACTAGTTCTGCCAGAATTAAATACTGTGCATTAACCCCTTCCTGATGTAAATTTAAAAGCGGCACCTGCTCACGAGTGGAGCAGGCGCCATAGCCCCCAGGTGTCTGCTGTTTTAAACAGCAGGCACCTGGACTAATATATGCGATCGATAACATACATTTAACCCCTGAGATGGCGTAGTCACATGTGACCACGGCATCTGGGAAATTAAAGACTGGGAGCGCATGCTCCCGGCTGTGTACCAGCTCCTCCCCTCTGTACTCTGGAGTGGTACACATTAGCTCCTGTGGCAGGGCTCCATAGAAACTTGGTGTGATTCTCAAAACATATGAGAAAAGCAATCTAATGATTGTTATAGCTCCCTAGGGGAGCTATTAAAAGTGTGTAAAAAAAAATAAATTTTGAAAAATTCAAATCACTACCCAAAATAAAATACATAAATAATTAAAAAACATCATGGGCACCGCTGCATGCAAAAACACCCAAACAATTAAAATATAAAAATATTTTTCCAAAGTAAAACATTTTTTTTCAGTATTAAAATGCAAAAAAAACTATACATATGTGGCATCGTTGTAATCGTAATGACCCGGAGAATAAAAGTAACAGGTCAGTTTTACCACATAAGAAACGGTGTAAAAAAAAACAAAAAACGTAAAACTGTGGCAGAATGATGTTTTTATTTTATAATTTCACCCATTTTTTCCCGCTTCCTACCACACTGTAGAGCCTCTCTTCTGGCCCTAGAGACCATAGTTGTGGCTATGGCCTCCCCCCTATGAGGCAGCCTTTTATGGCTACTCATGTTCTGCCATCATCGGGTGCAATAGATCCTCCAGGCCTTATATGTATGGTGTTCCTGGGGCGCTGGCTGACAGGTACTCTTATTCCCTATAGTGCTGTCATCTGCCCATACCATGACATGCTGCAGCTCGTGGGTATTAGTACGGTTTTCTGTGCATGATATAACCTGCCGATTTCTATAGCGCTGGCTTCGCGCCTTCTTCGCTTCACATGTAGTGCATTGCCTCTACCATCTACTAAGGTGACAGCATCAGCGTTACCTCCTTGTGGTTTTGGGTATGCACTTATTCAGTTTGCATATGTGAATTGTTTGCATGGCTCCCCTCCCCTGGTAGAGCGGTCGTACTGTCCTTGTTGTCACCCCTAAATGCTGGTTCCCTACTGAGCCACATCAGCCTCTTCTACTTCTCCCCTTCCGCAAGGCGAGTAGTTGCACTTTCTCCAGGTACTGTTTCTGCCTGCTTGGCCAATTTCCATAGCCATTGAGTTCTCGTATGCACCCTTTCTGCTGTAGAGTGCCTGCGCAGGTGGTATTGGTTCTGTTACCAGTTTTTTTTTCTGGGATTTGTGGTGTTTGGTGTCCACACTCCCTTCCTGGCGCAGTATTTATGCCATCTCTGGTTCCTTTCGGCCCGTTTTGTGCATTCTTCGGATAACCCCATTCTTTTCTTCTTTAGGCGTGGTTGTTCCACAGTGGCGGTCGACAGTGTCTGATGAGTTTACACACCCTTCATATTTTGGCCTAGGTGTTTTTTTCTTCAGCTTCCGATTAGGTCTGCCAGTTCAGGCAGCCTTCCATGGAGTATCTGACGGCTTCTCTGCTCTCTTGTTCTGGAATTTAAGGTCCTCCTTTACCTACCTCTACTTATCACATTGGCAAACCCCTTGGCCATAGGTCTGGAGGTAAGAGACCAACGATGCCTTGCCCTGTCGATCTAGTGTAGCAGGGCGTGGCCAGAGGTGGGAGAACGGAGCCTCTAGGTGCAGGGGCAACGCTCCCCTTGCACCTAGAGGCTAATTAGCCTATTATAAAAGTTTGTTTTGCTCAATAACGGCGGCAGGCAGTGAGATGGCACTAATATAGTTATGTTCAGCTGACATTAGCACATCGCTAATGTCAGCCAGCTTGATACCCATTTTTCAGGTGACAGAAACCCTTTAACCCTTTCGCTCCCGGAGGTTTTTGCATTTTAATTTTCTTTCCAATTTTCCTTGAGCCATAACCTTTTTATATATCCGTTCACATAGCTGTATGAGGGCTTATTTTTTGAGGGGACCTGTTGTACTTTCTAATGCCACCATTACTTATGGCATAAAATGTAGTGGGAAGCGGTAAAAAAAATTCCAAATGGGGTGGAATTGGAAGAAAAACGCGATTCATCCATGATTTTACAGGTTTTGTTCCCACAGCGTTTCGTTTGCAGCAAATTTGACCCATGCCCTTCATTCTCTGGGTCTGTACGATTACAACGATACCCCATATGTATAGGTTTTTTATGACTAAATAGTGTAAAAATAAATTTTTACTTTGATAACATTTATTTAAATTTTTTTTACATCGCCATATTCTGACCATTATAACTTTAGTAAACTTACGTCTACTGAGCTGTTTAGGGGCTCATTTTTTGTGGGACAATCCGTAGTATTTATTGATACCATTTTGAAGTGTGCGTGACTTTTTGATCACATTTTATTAAATTTTTTTGGGTAGGAGAAGCAATTGACAAATCTGCCATTTTGACCCTTTTTCCTTTACGCCATTCACTGTATTGGAATTTTTTTATTTATTTTAATAGTATGGGTGTTTCCGGTCGCGGTGATACCCATCGTGTTTATATTTATTGTTATTTAGGTATTTATTGAACACTAATTTTACTTGAGCATCGCGATTCTCGGCACATCGCGGTGTTCGGCCGAACACGCGTGTGCTCTAGTGCGATGCTAGAGTCCCCTCCCCACACGTTTGTTTCCTGCTACGCAGCCAATAAACGTGCAGGTAAGTACTGCCATTCACTGTAATGCCGTAGCCATATTGGCTACTGGCATTACAGTGATTGGGTGGCAGGAACGCGTTATCGGGTGCTATATAAGTCTTAGTCAGGGAGAGCTGTGCTGAAGAAGTGACAAATACTGTAGGGAGTGAAATACTAATATTTTTATTGAAAAAACTTGTTAGAGACCCAAAAGTCCTTTTAAGGACTATAGTTGTATCTGGCAGCAATATATATATTTTTAGCGCAACCTGCGCTAAATAGCTTGCAATTGTTTGGCCGCTGCAGATAGCGACATTATCTGCGGCACTTCTCCTGTGTAACGTGTGCGCAGCCTAAAAATATCTGTGACATCCAGTGTACTTTTTCTGTAGACTGTGTCCGCTGCGGACAGTTGCATTACCTGCGCTACATCTCCTGTATAACGTTGCCCATCCTAAATATCAATGACATTAATTCAGCGTAATTTTTTATTAGCCGCTGGTGACAGCGACATTACTTGTGCTATACCTCCTGTATAATGTTTGTGCATCCTAAAAAAATTATCTGACATTCAGTGTACTTTTTTCATAGACGCTCCGGACAACGACTTTCTGTGCTACATCTCCTGTTTAACGTGTGCACATCCTAAAAATATCTGTGACATTCTGTGTACTTTATTTGCGCATACACTTACAAAACCTGTGCTACTGTACGTGACTTACTTGCAAGCATATATACCATTTAATATGTGCAAGGCGAGCAGTAAGGGATGGGGAAGTGGCCGTGCTGCTGATGGTGCACGCAGAGGCTGTGGCCCTGGGCACGGTGGAACTGTGCCTGCTGCTAGAGCACAAGAAACACACTCATCCACGATACCTTGCTTCATGTCCCAGTTTGCAGGGCGGCGCAAGACACCACTCTCGAAGTCAGACCAGTACGACCAGGTGGTCGGTTGGATTGCAGCGCAGATAATGCTTCCAGTCGGTTAAACACCACCCTGTCTTCCACAAAGTCCAGTCTCAGTAGCCAAGAGTCTGGTCAACAGAATCCTCACCCTGATCCTCCTTTCTCCCACCATGGAAAGTCTTGGCAAACAAGTTATCCCACACTCGGATATTCCGAGGAGCTCTTTTCAGCGCCATTCCTTGATTTGGCCCTCTCGCCAAGGCTGCTTGAAGAAGAACATGAGGAGATCTTGTGCCCTAATTCCAAACTCTTGAGCATCCACAGTCACAAGAAGATGACGGTGGGGAACGGCAATTAGTGTTTCACGAGGTGGTTGATGATGATGAGACACAGTTGCCAATAAGTCAACCGCAATTAGTGTCTCAAGAGGTTGATGATGAGGATGAGACAAAGTTGTCAATAAGTGAGGTTGTTGTTAGGTCAACAAATCAGGAGGATAACCAGAGTGAGAAAGTGGAAGCGGAGGTGGTGGACAATGAAGTCACTGATCCAACCTGGGAAGGTGGCAAGCCGAGCGAGGACAGCAGTACAGAGGGGGAGGGATCTGCAGCATCGCAACAGCCTGGAAGAGGCAGTGGGGTGGCAAAAGGGAGAAGTCGGGCCACACCAAACAGGCCCGCAATGTTCCCCAGAGCACCCCCTTGCAACAATCTCCCTTGCCAAGGGGCAGGTGTTCCGCAGTCTGGCGCTTTTCTGAGGAAAGTGCGGACGATAAAAGAATTGTCATTTGCAACCTGTGCCGTACCAAAATGAGCAGGGGCATGAACACTAGCGACCTCACCACCACCAGCATGATCAGCCACATGGCATCAAAGCACCCTAATAGGTGGGTGTCTGCGGGTCACACCACTGCCTCCTCTTCCCCTGTGTTGCGTGCTGGCCAATCCCCTGTCCAAGACGCAGGCCCGGATGCCTCCTGCCATGCACCTGGACCCTCGCAATCACCACCAGCTAGCACATTCTCTTCTGTGTCCCAGCGCAGCGTACAAATGTCCTTACCCCAGGCCTTTGAACGAAAGCGCAAATACCCAGCCACCCACCCACAGGCCATAGCACTAAATGCGCACCTTTCCAAATTGCTGGCCCTGGAAATGTTGCCATTTAAAAGTGGACACTGAGGCTTTCCGCATCCTGATGGCGGTGGCCATCCCGCATTACTCTGTCCCCAGCCGCCAATATACAGGGTGGGCCATTTATATGGATACACCTTAATAAAATGGGAATGGTTGGTGATATTAACTTCCTGTTCAGAGTTTCCGCCACCACCTACGTTAGTGGCTGTAACCCTCTCCTTCTCCGCCTCCTCCTCCACTTCCACCTCTGAATTATCATCTTGCAGCACCAGTCAGACATCAGTCAGTAGCTGGAAGCAGTGTAGCACTGCAGAGAGGAAGCGGCAACAGGCCGTTCTTAAAATTATCTGCTTAGGTGACAAACAGCACACCGCCGCAGAGCTGTGGCAGGGGATAAGGGACCAGACTGAGCTGTGGCTCTCGCCACTCAACCTACAACCTGGCATGGTTGTGTCTGATAATGGCTGTAACTTGGTGGCGGCTTTGGAGCTCAGCAAGCTCACACACATACCATGCCTAGCCCACGTGTTCTACCTAGTGGTTCAGCGGTTTCTCAAAACCTACCCCAATTTGCTTGAGCTACTGGTGAAGGCGCGCTGCGTGTGCCCATTTCCGCAAGTCATCCACAGCTTCCGCCGGTCTGGCAACACTGCATCAGTGCTTGCAATTTCCAGCTCACCGACTGTTGTGCGACGTGAGCATGTTGGCCAGGCTTTGTAAGCAGCAGAGGGCAGTAGTGGAATACCAGCTGCAACATGGTCGTCGCCTTTCCAATCAGCTTCCACTCTTCACAAGCGATGAGTGGGCATTGATGTCTGACCTCTGTGAGATTTTACACAACTTTGAGGAATCAACACAGATGGTTAGCGGCGATAACGCTATTATCAGCGTAACCATACCACTTCTGTGTCTACTCAAACGCTCGCTGCTCACAATTAAGAGGGTAGTACCCATGGAAGTTTTATTCCATCTGTTCAGCGTGGATGGGTAGAAAAGGAGGAAGAGGATGGGGAGATTGCGAGTCATCCTCCTGATGAGGACAGCGAAGTCTTGTCTGTTGGGACTGGCACACATGGCTGACTTTGTTAGGCTGCCTTTCCCGTGTCCCTCGCATTGTACTTATTTTGGCCAACACCGATTACTGGTTGTTTACCCTTCTCGATCCCCGCTACAAAGAGAACTTCTCATCTCTCATTCCTGTGGTGGAGAGGACGAACAAAATGGTGCAATACCAGAAGATCCCTGTGGAAAAATTGCTCCAAAAATTTCCAGGTGACAATGCTGGATGCAGAGTCCGTAGTTCCTTGGCCAACCGTGGAGGGGAGACGAGGGGAACACACAGCAGTTCCAACAGAGGCAAGGCAACACTCTCCAAGGCCTGTGACCGTTTCATGACACCCCGCCAACACCCTCAACCTGATGCGCGGCCTAGTGTCACAGGGAGGGAAAAATTTTGGAAGATGGTGAAGGAGTACGTAGCAGACTATCAGCTTCCTCAGTGATCCCTCTGTGCCTTACAACTATTGGGTGTCCAATTTGGACACGTGGCACGAACTGGCGCTCTACGCCTGGAGGTGCTGGCCTGCCCTGCCGCCAGCTTTTTGTCAGAGCGTGTATTTAGTGCTTCTGGGGTCATAACTGATAAGCGCATCCGCCTGTCAACTGAAAATGCTGACCGGTTGACTCTTATAAAAATTAACAAGGCCTGGATTGCCCCTGACTTCTTTACTCCAGCAGAGGAAAGCGGCTTAACATAAAGGCACTCTAAATGTGGATTTTATGGTGTATTGAATACACTGTATTCCCATGCACCCCTTCCACCACTAAAAAGGGTATATGGTTCACTCTCCATTTTCTCGTCCTCCTCCTCCTCCATCATATCAACATGCTTATTAGGCTGCCCTCGCTCCTAATGTTTTTGAGGGTCACCAGCAGGCCCTCACCCATAATGTTTTAGAGGGTCAGCAGCAGGCCCTCACCCATAATGTTTTAGAGGGTCTCCAGTAGGCCCTCGCGCCCCTAATGTTTTGATGGTCAGATCAGCAGCAGACCCTCGCCCCTAATGTTTTAGATGGTCACATCAGCAACAGGCCCACGCCCCTAATGTTTTAGCAAGTCAGATCAGCAGCAGGCACTCGCCCCTAATGTTTTAGATGGTCAGATCAGCAACAGGCCCTCGCCCCTAATGTTTTAGATGGTCAGATCAGCAACAGGCCCTCGCCCCTAATGTTTTAGATGGTCAGATCAGCAGCAGGCACTCGCCCCTAGCAGGCCCTCGCCCCTAATGTTTTAGATGGTCACATCAGCAACAGGCCCTCGCCCCTAATGTTTTAGATGGTCACATCAGCAACAGGCCCTCGCCCCTAATGTTTTAGATGGTCAGATCAGCAGCAGGCCCTCGCCCCTAATGTTTTAGCAGGTCAGATCAGCAGCAGGCCCTCGCCCCTAATGTTTTAGGTGGTCAGGTCAGCAGGCCATTGCTCCAATAGTTTTTGAGGGTCACCAGCAGGCCCTTGCTCATAATGTTTTTGAGGGTAACCAGCAGGCCATCAATCATAATTTTCAAGGGTGTGTATGATGCCCTCCTTTATGTGTAATAAAAGGTGTATTGAGTGCCGGTTCCTTGTAATTTTTGGCAGCCTTTTCACTTAGTGCATAGGCTTTATGAGGGTAGGAGTCCCACTACCTGAACAATTGTACCACAATGTGAATGAGGCCCTCCTTTATGTGATATACAGGTTGTCTCGGAGTGCCTCTTCCTTGTAATTTTTGGCAGCACTTGCGCTTTATAAACAAGTAAATATACAGGAAAGAATGTTTCCTAACAATTTTTCCTCTAAAATCGATTTTATCTTCAGTTTTGTACGTATTATTGTCAGTCTGTAAAAGTGGCGTACTACTCGGACAACATTGTTCCTAGCAGCGACCTGGGAGTCCAAGATGCATCCAGACATCCTCCCCATGCTGTTCCTGAACCATTTCAGTGGTGTTTCCATCAATTTCGGACCTTTTCATGTGAACCAGACACCCTCCCCTCTTCAGAGGGTTGCCTGGTTTAATGCTCGGGTTCTCCCATTGGCGTCCATTGTGCTCGGTAGAGCATCCGGGCATCCCGAGGTGTTCTACTCGAGCACCCGAGCACTTTGGTGCTCGACCAACACTAGTATTTATTTTTTAATTATACGGAAAGGAGGGTGATTTAATCTTTTTATATATTTTTTAACATTTAAAAAATAATAATTTGTGATGCGTTTGAAGCTCAAATATGAGACTATAAATTATGTTTTTTAATTTTTCATTTTGTTCTATCAAGGATTTTTTAAATGGGATTTACACAGAAAATTGCTCTTTTCTTCTCCTGGCCTGCCATCTGGTGGCCAAAATAATAATTGCAGCATGAACACTATCAGCCTAGTCAACGAGGATCATAGTGTTCAGCGCAACTACCAATGCCTCCATTGGCCGCACGGGGCATTGATAGGAAGCCCGGAAACCCGAACTTCCCCGGTTTTGCGCTTTTAGATGCCGTGATCTCACTTGATCAAGACATCTAAAGCCTTTAATTACCGCGATCGGCAATATTGCTGGTCACAGTAATTAGCCGCAGGTCTCTGCTGTTTCAGCCCCTGTGCGATCAGCCCAAGTGCATCAGATCCCCCAGTGCCCTCAGCTCCGTTCCACCAGTGCCATCGGCTCCGTTCCACCAGTGCCATCGGCTCCGTTCCACCAGTGCCATCGGCTCCGTTCCACCAGTGCCATCGGCTCCGTTCCACCAGTGCCATCGGCTCCGTTCCACCAGTGCCATCGGCTCCGTTCCACCAGTGCCATCGGCTCCGTTCCACCAGTGCCATCGGCTCCGTTCCACCAGTGCCATCGGCTCCGTTCCACCAGTGCCATCGGCTCCGTTCCACCAGTGCCATCGGCTCCGTTCCACCAGTGCCATCGGCTCCGTTCCACCAGTGCCATCGGCTCCGTTCCACCAGTGCCATCGGCTCCGTTCCACCAGTGCCATCGGCTCCGTTCCACCAGTGCCCTCGGCTCCGTTCTACCAGTGCCCTCGGCTCCGTTCCACCAGTGCCATCGGCTCCGTTCCACCAGTGCCATCGGCTCCGCCCCTCCATGTCCCCCAGTGCCATCGGCTCCGCCCCTCCATGTCCCCCAGTGCCATCGGATCAGCCCCTCCATGTCCCCCAGTGCCATCGGATCAGCCCCTCCATGTCCCCCAGTGCCATCGGATCAGCCCCTCCATGTCCCCCAGTGCCATCGGATCAGCCCCTCCATGTCCCCCAGTGCCATCGGATCAGCCCCTCCATGTCCCCCAGTGCCATCGGATCAGCCCCTCCATGTCCCCCAGTGCCATCGGATTAGCTCCTCCATGTCCCCCACTCCCCCAGTGCCATCAGATCAGCCCCTCCATGTCCCCCATTGCAGGCTGTCCCCCTCCTGTGCTATGTCGCCAGCGCCAATACTTACCTTTCCTGTAGGGGCACCGCTCCACAGCTCCTTCCTCTTCTTCTCCGCGTGCTGCACTGGATCCTGACGTATACAGCGTCGGGTCATAGTGCGCGCTTACGTGCATTATGACCTGACGCGATGTGTCAGGATCCAGTGCAGCGTAGTACGGGCCGACGGGTGACCACGGAACGGTAAGTAATAGTAAGCGCTTCACTCCCGCTCTGTGGTCACATCTAGGATTTTTTTGTGTCGAATTACTCGATTCAATCGAGTAATCGTTTCAGCCCTACGAGCTCACTAAAGAGTCAGATTAGAAGCTCCCATAGAAAACTATAGGGACGGTGAGGGTTGAGGAGTAGTGAGGTGCCGTGATTAACAAGCAGGGACACACAGACAAGGAGGCTTGAGCAGCTAATAGTAAGTGTTATATCTCACCCAAGTGCTTAAGGCTACTTTCACACTTGCTTTCGGAGCGGATCCGTCTGGTGTCTGTACAGACGGATCCGCTCCTATAATGCAAACGCTTGCATCCGTTTGCATAACTGTTTTTTTCAGATCAGATTTTTCACTTCGTGAAAACTCAGATCCGACAGTATATTCTAACACAGAGCCCCCCCCCTCCCTCCCTCTCCTGTATTTAACTCATTGGTGGCCAGTGCACCCCCCCTCCCTCCCCTATATTTAACTCAATGGTGGCCAGTGCGGCCGGCCCCCCCTCCCCCTGTTTTTAACTCATTGGTGGCCAGTGCGGCCGGCCCCCCCTGTTTTTAACTCATTGGTGGCCAGTGCGGCCGGCCCCCCCCCCCCCTGTTTTTAATTCATTGGTGGCCAGTGCGGCCGGCCCCCCCTCCCTCCCCCTAATTAAAATGACCGACCCCCCCATCATTGGTGGCAGCGGAGAGTTCCGATCGGAGTCCCAGTTTAATCGCTGGGACTCCGATCGGTAACCATGGCAACCAGGATGCTACTGCAGTCCTGGTTGCCATGGTTACTTAGCAATTTTAGAAGCATTATACTTACCTGCGATGTCTGTGACCGGCCGGGCGCTCCTCCTACTGGTAAGTGACAGGTCTGTGCTATAGGCAATGCGCCGCACAGACCTTTCACTTACCAGTAGGAGGAGCGCCGGGCTGGTCACAGACATCGCAGGTAAGTATAATGCTTCTAAAAATTGCTAAGTAACCATGGCAACCAGGACTGCAGTAGCGCCATGGTTACCGATCGGAGCCCCAGCGATTAAACTGGGACTCCGATCGGAACTCTCCACTGCCACCAATGATGGGGGAACGTGATTTTAACTAGGGGAGGGGGGGGAGATGTGAGGCCGCACTGGCCACCAATGATGGAGGATTCGGAACGTGATTTTAACTGGGGGGGGGGGGATGTGAGGCCGCCCTGGCCACCAATGATGGGGGATTCGGAACGTGATTTTAACTAGGGGGGGGGGGGGGGGAGATGTGAGGCCGCACTGGCCACCAATGATGGGGGATTCGGAACGTGATTTTAACTAGGGGGGGGGGGGCAGATGTGAGGCCGCACTGGCCACCAATGATGGGGGATTCGGAACGTGATTTTAACTAGGGGTGGGGGGGAGATGTGAGGCCGCACTGGCCACCAATGATGGGGGATTCGGAACGTGATTTTAACTAGGAGTGGGGAGATGTGAGGCCGCCCTGGCCACCAATGATGGGGGATTCGGAACTTGATTTTAACTAGGGGGGGGGGGGAGATGTGAGGCCGCACTGGCCACCAATGATGGGGGATTTATTCGAAACGTGATTTTAACTGGGGGGGGGGGGGATGTGAGGCCGCACTGGCCACCATTGATGGGGGATTCGGAACGTGATTTTAACGTCACATCTACACCCGGCGCAGGCGCATTGAGGATGGAGCGGCCGAGCGAGCGTCCGCCTCTCAGTGCGGAAGACGGGTACAGCGCAGGCGCCAGATTTTGAATGCAAACAGGGTCAGCAGAGAAAGATCCCGTTCGCTGGCCCTGTCAATCAACATGCGGAGGGGGCGTCTTTAGGATAGGAGGATGCGGCTGCTACCAGCAAGTAGCCGCCCTACTTGCTGGTAGCAAGGTAATTTGCATATTTTAAAAGTACGTTTTTAACATAATCTGCTGAACCAAAATTATTAATTACAGTATGTATGCATAAATCGCAGTATAGGGAATATAAGTAACTAAAAATAAAAAAAACTGTTTAGTGGGGTGACAGAAGCCCTTTAATGTTGATGGTTATGGCTTACAGCTAATGAAAACCCAAAAGTCAGTATTTCATAAAAGTAGAATATTGTGAAAATGCTGAATATATTGTAGACTCATGGTGTCAAACTCTGTCCACAATCAGCTAGTCCACACAAAACACCTGCAAATGTTTCCTAATCCTTGAAATGGTCCCTCAGTCTGGTTCAGTAGGCTACACAATCATGGGGAAGGTTGCTGACTTGACAGTTGTCCTAAGGACAGTCATTGACACCCTCCTCAAGGAGGGTAAGCCACAAAGTCATTCCTAAAGAATCTGGCTGTTCAGAGTGCTGTAACTAAGAATATTAATGGAAATATGAGTGGAAGGCAAAAGTGTGGTAGAAAAAGGTGCACAGGGATAACCACAGCCTTGAGAGGATTGTCAAGAAAAGGCCATTCAAGAATTTGGGGGCGATTTACAAGGAGAGGATTGCAGCTGGATTCAGTGCTTCAAGAGCCACCACACAGATATATCCAGGACATGGACTAAACTGTTGCATTGCTTGTGTCAAGCCATGCTTGACCAAAAGACAACACCAGAAGCTTCTTACCTGGGCTAAGGAGAAAAAGGACTGGACTGTTTCTCAGTGGTCCCAAGTCCTGTTTTCAGATGAAAGTAAATTTTACATTTTATGGAGATGCTGATTTTCATTTTACATCAGGACTTGGCACCTGCCTACACTGCCAAAAGTACTAATACCTGGTTTAATAGCCACGATAACACTGTGCTTGATTGCCCAGCAAACTTGCCTGATCTAGACCCCATAGAGAATCTATGGGGTATTGTCAAGAGGAAGATGATAGACCGTAGACCCAGCAATGCAGACGAGCTGAAGGCTGCTATCAAAGCAACCTGAGCTTCCATAACCTCTCTGGAGTGTCACAGGCTAATTGTCTCCATGCCACACCGCATTGATGCAGTTATTCATTCAAAAGGAGCCCCGACCAAGTTTTGAGAGCATATGCTGTACATACTGTTCAATATACCAGCATTTCTGTATTAAAATCATTTTTTAATAGGTCTTAATTTTTGGAGATACTAACTTTAGGGTTTTCTTTGGCTGAAAGCCATAATCGTCAACATTAAAAGAAATAAAAGCTTGAAATGGATCACTCTGTATGTAATGAATCTATATACCATATGCGTTTCACTTTTTGACTTGAATTACTGAAATTACGTTTTTGATTATATAATTTATTGACATGCACTAGTATCTGCAGCTTTTAGGTGATTCTGACAGAGAGATGTAGGAAGCAAAATGTTGAGTTTTCTCTATGTGCAGTCTATGGGAGTCATCAGAGCAGCTAGTCTCCATCCATTAGGTCAGAGAGAACTTAAAATTACAGTGAGAGCCTGCAGAGAGTAAAACTGCTAAACCTGTCAGCTACAAATCATATGATGGCCAGATATAGTGTTTTTCCTATGTACACCAACTGGACAGCTTATTCTGAACAACTACCTGAAACCACAGGTCTGCTTTAAGTTTAATGTAAGTATTGTAGGTGGCCATGTACATGATTTAAGGAGGATCTGTGGCCACAAAAGTCTGAATGCAATCTAAAAGCACCATGTTATAGAGCCGGAGGAGCTGAGCATTGTATTTATAAGTGTACATAGCTGTCAGTCATTGATAACCCCTCCCTCCTGTACTGATAGCTTTTCATAGGGAGCAGAAAAATCAGAGAGAGAAATTTATAAATCACAGGTTTTTCTGTATGACACTGTGCTTTCAGATTGCATTGCATTTTGTGGTGACAGGTCTTCTATAAAAGTTAGAAGTATTTTTCACTAGCTGGAAATAGCTATTGTATATTCAGTCTTCAATGTACATGAGAAGCTGAAAATTACACATGTAAAACACGTCTTTCGAAGATTTTCTAAGGATATTACATTAGTTTAATTGCCTTTGCTGGTAAACAATAAAACCACAAGCTACTAACTGGGTAATGATAGCACTCTAGTGATTGTGTTATAAGCATGATTTAATCTGACTCAGACAAGTGAGGCAATTATGTTTACTTGCAACTAAAAAAAAATGCATTTTGTTCCAGGGTTTTACCTTTAGAGATGCACTTTTGCATTGCTTTTATTGAAATGGCTTTTTGTAATTAATCCTTAATTAGACTGAAATACATAAACAGCAGGACAGGCTCATTAGGTCTGCTCCAGGGGCTCAGACTGAATGCTGCTGTGTGAACATTACAGGAGGAATCCCTGTTTTCAGATACTTTGTGAAGGTTAGAGGTCCCCAATATTTTATTTTAGATCAATTCACTTAAAGGGGTTTTCCAGTTGCACCAAAAAAATATATGTAACACCAGCAGTCAATCTTATTGTATTATATAGGTCAGATGATGACGTTCTGAGTGCATTTTGACTCTTCCAGGGTAATTGCGATCTGTGACCCGCACCCTATGTTTACATCCCAGTGTAAGGCCTCATGCACACGACCGTATTTTTTTGCGGTCCGCAAAACGGGGTTCCGTTTTCCCGTGATCCGTGACCGTTTTTTCGTCCGTGGGTCTTCCTTGATTTTTGGAGGATCCACGGACATGAAAAAAAAGTCGTTTTGGTGTCCGCCTAGCCGTGCGGAGCCAAACGGATCCGTCCTGAATTACAATGCAAGTCAATGGGGACGGATCCGTTTGACGTTGACACAATATGGTGCCATTTCAAACGGATCCGCCCCCATTGACTTTCAATGTAAAGTCTGGAGTCCCTTTTATACCATCAGATCGGAGTTTTCTCCAATCCGATGGTATATTTTAACTTGAAGCGTCCCTATCACCATGGGAACGCCTCTATGTTAGAATATACTGTCGGATATGAGTGAGATCGTGAAACCTCATTTCCGACAGTATATTCTAACACAGAGGCGTTCCCATGGTGATGGGGACGCTTCTAGTTAGAATATACTACAAACTGTGTACATGACTGCCCCCTGCTGCCTAGCAGCATCCGATCTCTTACAGGGGGCCGTGATCAGCACAATTAACCCCTTAGGTGCCGCACCTGAAGGGGTTAATTGTACTATCATATCCCCCTGTAAGAGATCAGGGCTGCCAGGCAGCAGGGGGCAGACCCCCCGCCCCCCATTGGCCCCCCCTCCCTCTATAGCATTAACAACATTGGTGGCTAGTGTGCGGCCTCCCATCTTCCCCCCCCCCCGATCATTGGTGGCAGCGGGTTACTAGCAATAGTACAATAGTAAAAGATTCATACTTTACCTGGGAGCTTGGGAGCTGCGAGGTTCGAGCTCCTCCTACTAGTAAGTGACAGTTCATTTAGCAATGCGCCGCACAGACCTGTCACTTACCAGTAGGTGGAGCTCCCGGCCGGACACGAACATCGCAGCAGCAGCCTGGAGCAGGTAAGTATGAATCTTCTACTATTGTACTATTGCTAAGTAACCATGGCAACCAGGACTGTAGTAGCGTCCCGGTTGCCATGGTTACCGATCGGAGCCCCAGCGATTAAACTGGGACTCCGATCGGAACTCCGCTGCCACCAATGATGGGGGGGGGGGGAGAGATGGGAGGCCGCACACTGGCCACCAATGTTGTTAATGCTATAGAGGGAGGGGGGGCCGATGGGGGGCGCACACTGTGCCACCAACGAATTATTACAATAGCGGGAGGGAGGGGGGGGGCGCACACTGTGCCACCAACGATTTATTACAATAGAGGGAGGGGGGGGGCCGCACTGGCCACCAATGATATTCAAACTGGGGAGGGGGGGGGGAGGGTCTGCCCCCTGCTGCCTGGCAGCCATGATCTCTTACAGGGGGCCGTGATCAGCACAATTAACCCCTTCAGGTGCCGCACCTGAAGTGGTTAATTGTGCTGATCACGGCCCCCTGTAAGAGATCGGGTGCTGCCAGGCAGCAGGGAACAGTCTTGTACACAGTTTGTAGTGTATTCTAACTAGAAGCGTCCCCATCACCATGGGAACGCTTCTGTGTTAGAATATACTGTCGGTTCTGAGTTTTCACGAAGTGAAATCTCAGCTTTGAAAAAGCTTTTATGCAGACGGATCTTCGGATCCGTCTGTATAAAAACTAACCTACGGCCACGGATCACGGACACGGATGCCAATCTTGTGTGCATCCGTGTTCTTTCACGGACCCATTGACTTGAATGGGTCCGTGAACAGTTGGCCGTGAAAAAAATAGGACAGGTCATATTTTTTTCACGGCCAGGAAACACGGCTCACGGATGCGGCTGCCAAACGGTGCATTTTCCGTTTTTTCCACGGAACCATTGAAAGTCAATGGGTCCGCGAAAAAAAAACGGAAAACGGCACAACGGCCACGGGTGCACACAACGGTCGTGTGCATGAGGCCTAAGACTCACAGGGAGTGTGTGTAGCATCAGGTCCCTGCCTCTCTTTCCCCTTCCAGCTGGAACATCACAGATTCAAGCAGGGTTGGCAGCCTCATTAGTATTCACTTCAATGCAGTGAATACTAATAAAGCTGTTTTGGATATGGGTTGGGGGAGGGACCCTCTTCCAGACTTTTAATAAAGAAATTATTTGACAGGCATTCATCAGGACTTGAAGTCCACACCTTCTGTATGTCAGGCAGAAGAGCTACCATTACACTACAGACCTGCTACGTTGGAAGGGTTGAATTCTCTGTGCTTTAAAAAAATATTTTCTTCGCAGGTATGAAATGAAAGGAAACATTTTTTTATCAATCACCATAAATAATATGTTCACTATATTGTACAGATTATTATGATTACAAGGATACTAAATATTGTTTTGCAATATTTTATACTAAGGATGTTACAAATCTTATGAATCAAATGCCTTTTGCTCTATTATTATTTTTTTGTAACAATAATTTCGCATAAAATTGTAACTTTTACCATAAAAGAAAAAAAGCTGGAAAGTTAAAAATTTTAAAAGATTTGTTACAGGTTTCAGTGAGATTTGAACTCCAGACCATCTATACAGTGAACGGCTGCTTTAGAATGTTTAATAAATCAGACAAAACAGTATCCTTGTAATCATAATAACCCATACAATATAGTGAGCATATTATTTATGGTGATTGCTAAAAATGGGGGGGCACTTGGTTTGTCAGGGGTTGAATGGCAGAAGGCAGATCCGGGCCATTAGAGAAAGAGCACAGCTCTTTCATGTGAGAGCTTGATCCCCTGCTCTCAGCTGCATGGGAGACAAGTGCAGCACTTAAACTGGGCCGCCGTAAAACGGCCCAGCGGCGCCCCAGCCTAAGGCTCCTAAGTGACCGCTGTAAAAAGGTGTAGTGGTGGTCACTAAGAGGTTGACAGAAAGCAAGAGCCTCTTACAGTGTCTCTTATTTAAAGGTTTCTATCCTTGTAACCAACATCTCCTTAGAACGGTCATAAAAAAATTCTAGCTCCTGTATTAGAGTTACAGATTTCAAATCTTACTTGTGGTATCTTAGTAATCCAAGGATGACATGAAAACTTTATAAGGTATACAGTAGTTAATATAATTTTTATATTACCTTGGCTGTATATCTGTCATTCTAGTTGCTGGACTTTTTTACTACCACTTTGCTGCTGGTATTCTATATTAGATGTGATCGTCTCTGCCTTTTACACAGGCTGACGCAGCAGGCAATTATCGGAAGCAAACTGTTCATTCCTGCTAATTGCTTTCTAGTTACAGTTAGTGGAGTATTTACATGGAGCAGTATTTACATGATGCAATGACCTGCGCTGTATGGGGACGAGAGATGGCTGGACCATACTGATTCATTCTTTCTAGGTATCAGATCACTGTTTAACACAATTTGCTGTCTAGAAACAATGATTTATGTGACTGTATGAGCGATGCTTTCATCCGATCATTCAGTGATTGGCAGCACCTTTAAACAGGGCAATTAGGAAGTGATCAAAAAATCACCTATTAAGTGATCAAAAAATCACCTATTAAATGGTAAAAAAAAGTTAACAAAAAGTTTTATTTAAAAAATTCAAGTTATAAATACACATTTTTTTCCATTAAAAAAGGCTTTTCAATGGCAAAAAAATTGGAAAAATACAATCTCCATATATTTATATATTTAGGTATTGCCACATCCATAATGACCCGCACTAAACAGTTATGATGTAATTTATCCTGTGCAGTGAACGCCAATAAAAAAAAATGCCACAGTGGTTGCTTTCTGTTTATTCGCCACCATAGAAAAACAGAATAAAAAGTGTTTTGCACCCCAAAATGAAACCAATGAAAACTGCAAGTCGTCTCACAAAAATCGAGCCCACACAGCTCAGTAGAACGAAAAATAAAAAGGTTGAAAGGTCTTTTAAATACAAAGATGCAGAAACATTTTCTTTAAAAAAAAAAAAAAAGGGGTTTTATTGTGCAAAAGTAGTAAGACATAAAATATATTTATTTGGTATCGCTGTAATTGTACTGACCCAGAGAAAAAAGTTATCATGTTATTTGTGCAGAAAAATGAATGGCGCAAAACTTATTGCGTAAAAACTCAGAGGCAGAATTGCTGTTTTTTTCCTAACTCCCTCCCAGAAAGAGATAATTAAAGTTAATCAGTGTCCCCCCCAAAAAAACAAGCTCTCACATGGCTTCATTGACAGAAAAAAATGAAAGCTCTTGGAATGCGACAATAAAAAAAATAATAATAATCACTTAGTCATTAAGATCCAAAACAGGCTGGTCACTAAGCGGTTAACAAGTTTTTGTTTTGTTTTTTGTTTTTTTTGTTTGTTGCTCTGAAGAATCCAACTTTCAAAATATCAGTGCTGACATGACACATTGCATATGCGTGTGCTGTATCTTAGTAAATGCATTAGATCACTTTTTCCATGAAGACACTTTTGTTATATATGTGTGAGTTACACACTGGAATGATATTGTGGAATAAAAAAGCCATTTTAGTCGGTTACATTCAGCTGTGAAAGAACCTGTAGAAGGGAATATCTGGTTACTTATTAAGCCTTTCAGGACACAATCTATTTTTTTTTTTCCCTTTCGTTTTTTCTTCACCACCTTCCAAGAGCCATAATTCTTTTTAGTTTTTTCTTCTTAGCTGTATGAGGGCTTTTTTTGTGGGACAAGTTGTATTTTTGAATGGCCCTTGTAGGAGGGCGCAAGGGTCCGTCATAGACGGAAGGTACGTGTCACCGAGATTCCTGGCCTCGGTAAGGTAAGAGCCGGTAATTAAGTGTCAGCGGCAGTTAGTACTGACCTACACCATTTGTTATTTAGTATGGCTGTAGAGCCGATCCGGGCCAGCTCTTACTGGGAGCAGCCAAAATGCAGGGTGGGTGGATGGCTACTCCCCACATTCCAGGCCAGGTTTTGGTTTGGGGTATAAAAACCCAGCCAGCAGTCTCAGCTGTGTGGATTATCCTCCACTTCACAGTGAAGCTGTGGAGACGCTGTGGTTTTGGGATCTGCATGAGGTATGCCGTGCTAAAGGGCTGAGAGCTGCATTGCTGGAAAACAGGCCCCCTAAAGCCTGCAGTGGATGGTTGATAAAAAAAAACTGCAGCAGCAGGAAACCAACCAGCTGCTATTACAGCATGTGATGGCATTGCAAGCAGCAGGAGCGTCCCAGAAGGTCCACAATGCCCGGAAAGCTGTTCGTGCGGCGATCTCTAAGATAACCTAATCGGACGATGTCTAGACGTATCTGGCGGTGTTCGAATAGGTGGCTGTGCGGGAGAAGTTACCCCGAGACCAATGGGCTGAGGTCATCACTCTGTTCCTGGCGTCTGGACCCCAGCAGGTGTTTTTCGACCTACCAGCTGACCAAGCGGTCGACTACCTGACCATAAAAGGTGAGATTCTGACAAGACTGGGGGTGAATGTATTGGTCTGGGCCCAGCGAGTGCGTCAGTGGGAATTGAACCCGCCAGACCGCAGTATTATGATCTGCTACACCGGCTGCAAACAAAAATGGCTGCAGCCTGACGTACTGAGTCCCACTGCTATGCTGGACTGCCTGTTGGCGGATGTGTTCTGGAGGGCTTTGCCATACCCTCTCCAGCACTGGATCGGCCAGGTGTCTCCTGGTAATGCCCTAGAGATGGTCGACCTGGTGGAGTGCTACAAGGCCACCAGAAATCTGCAGGTGGGTTCTTTTGGGAGGGGGCCAGTCAATCCCCGGAAATCTCCACCCCAGGCCCGGCGGCTGGTGCCAGCCAAACCCGCCAGGGACGTACCCCCTGCAGACCCAGCCCCGGTGGTCTGCTGGTGGTGTCACGAGCCTGGACACATAAGGGCCGACTGTCCCCATCGGGGTGAACCCATGAACACTTACTTTGGCTACCGCCCCTCAATGTATGCCAGGAGGCTGTGTGCATCCGGTAACCCCGAGACAATAGTCACCTGTGCCAGGTGCAAGTGGGAGATACCCTGGCAGTGGCGCTGCTGGACTCAGGGAGCCTGGTGTCCCTGGTAATAGCTGCCCTGGTGCGGCCCGCCGAGTATGCTGGCCGAAAAGTAGACGTAATGTGCATCCATGGAGACTTAAAGGACTGTCCCACTGCCCTGGTGTCACTATCCACGGTGGCCGGCATGTGGACTCCAGAGGTGGCCGTCGCCACAAAGTTGCACTATGAACTAATAATTGGCACTATGACCGGATACGAAAGTTACCGATACCCGGGAGACAGATGTGGCCCGGCTCAGGGGAGAGACTAGAACCCTGGGAACCTGAGTCTGAAGGGCCAGCGGTAGGGGTGACCGCCACTTCGGTGGAAGAGGGGGAGACAACCCCGCTAAGTGTGATGGTGAGAGACGTGGAGGACTTGCCGCCGCGTCCGGAGTTGGCAGACCTCAATGTCTCCGGAGATAACTTTTGTATCGCATAGCACCAGGACCCGACTCTCTCGAGCCTGGGAAAATGTGGTAGTTGTTGAGGGTGAGCCGTAACAACTGGGGGCCGAGTCTATGTTCCCCCGTTTTGTGGTTCAACAGGAGATGCTGTACCGGGTAAATCAACTTCGGGGTGAGCATATTGAACAGCTGGTTGTGCCCAAGGCGTATCGCAAGCTCGTGTTGGAGTTAGCCCACCAACATGTTCTTGGGGGACACCTGGGCCAGCAGAAAACGCAGGACCGAATTCTACAGCGGTTCTACTGGCCCAGTGTGTTCCGAGAGGTGGAAGAGTATTGCAAGTCTTGCCCAACTTGCCAGATAACCAGCCCCCAGCCACATTTCTGTAGTGTCCTGGTCCCTCTCCCGATTATTGAGGTTCCATTCGAGCGGATCACTATGGATCTCATAGGCCCAGTACCGAAGTCCGCTAGAGGGCACCAACACATTAGTCGTGCTCGACTATGCCACTCGGTACCCGGAGGCTGTGCCTCTGCGTCATACATCAGCCAAACTCATAGCTAAGGAGTTAATGGAGATGTTTTCTCGAGTGGGTCTGCATAAGGAGGTTCTAACTGACCAAGGGACCCCGTTTATGTCCAAGGTCATGAGGGAACTCTGTAAGTTGCTCCACATAAAACAGCTATGGACGTCCGTGGCCTGGTAGAGAGGTTTAATCAAACACTAAAAATATGTTAAAAAGAATGGTGTCTAAGGATGGGAGGGACTGGGACCTTCTTCTGCCCTATCTGATGTTCACAGTGCGAGAAGTGCCCCAGGCCTCTACTGGGTTCTCGCCCTTCGAACTGCTATATGGCAGACACCCTCGCGGTCTGTTGGACGTCGCCAAAGAGGCGTGGGAACAACAGCCCACACCGCACAAAAGTGTTGTCAATGTCACCCAGATGCAGGGACGGATGGAAACAGTGTTGCCTTTGGTTAGGGAGCATATGGAGGCAGCACAGCGAGCCCAGAGTAGGGTCTATAATAGGCAGGCTCGGGTCCAGAAATTTAACCCGGGTGATCGGGTGTTGGTTCTGGTACCGACCCTAGACAGTAAGTTCCTAGCTAGGTGGCAGGGGCCCCACGAGGTACTTGAAAAAATTGGAGAGGTATATTACAAGGTACACCAGCCAGGGAGGCGAAAGCCAGAGCAAGTGTACCATGTGAATCTGCTAAAACCCTGGAAAGATAGGGAAACCTGTACGGAAGACAGCCCACGACCAGGGTTCCTAGGGGAAGCGGTTTCGGCCCCTTTGTCTGAAGCAAGGGAAGCGGCTGCCACAGTGAAAATTGCTGACAGCCTCTCCTCTAAACAGGCTCAGGAAGCCAGGGAGTTCATTAGTGGGAACACGGATGTGTTCTCGGACCTCCCTGGACGCACATCCATAATCCGGTGTGACATTGTCACTGAGCCTCAGGCAAAAGTCCGGTTAAAACCATACCGGGTACCGGCGACAAGCCATCGCGGAGGAAGTGCAGCTAATGCTCCAGCTAGGTGTCACTGAGGAATCAAAAAGTGAATGGGCCAGTCCGATAGTTTTAATACCCAAGCCAGACGGGACATTGCAGTTCTGTAATGATTTCCGCAAACTGAATGAGGTGTCCTAGTTTGACGCGTATCCCATGCCCCCAGTAGATGAGCTTATTGAGAAGGTAGGCCAAGCCCGGTATTTTTCTGTGTTGGACCTCACCAAAGGGTACTGGCAGGTACTCTTGACGGAGGCTGCCAAGTAAAAAACTGCTTTGATCCCGCCAGAGGGGCTGTATCATTACAAGATATTACCCTTTGGTCTACATGGCACTCCCGCCACGTTTCAAAGGCTAATGGACATTGTACTCCGTCCACATTGTCAGTACGCTTCGGCATACCTGGACGATATCGTTGTCCATAGCACCGACTGGGAAAGTCACCTACCTAAAGTACAGGCTGTAGTTGACTCCCTTAGGAAGGCTGGCTTAACCGCTAACCCAAAAAAGTGTGCGCTAGGATTAGAAGAGACCAAGTACCTGGGGTATGTAATTGGGCGCGGAATGATCAAACCTCAGGTGAACAAAATTGAGGCAATTAGGAATTGGCCCTGACCTGTCACTACTCGGCAAGTAAAGTCGTTCTGGGGTATGGTGGGGTACTATATGAGGTTTGTCCCCAATTTTGCTACAGTCGCTGCACCATTGACAAGCCTTTTGAAGGGACGCAAGTCAGTGATGGTCCAGTGGAATGAGCAGGCGGAAAAGGCTTTCTCCGCTTTGAAGTCAGCCCTGTGTGGGTCCCCGGTATTGGTGATGCCCGACTTCAAGAGGGAGTTTGTGGTACAGACCGATGCCTCTGAAGTAGGCCTCGGAGCTGTACTCTCTCAGGACATCAATGTGGAGGAACATCCCATTGTTTTCCTGAGCCGAAAGCTTACCCCAGCCGAGACTAGGTACAGTATAGTGGAGAGAGAGTGCCTGGCCATCTGTTGGGGAGAAAGTTCAGTCTGGTGACTGACCACTCCCCTCTCAAGTGGATGAGCCAAGCCAAAGAGAGGAATGCTTGGGTCACCAGGTGGTTCTTGTCTTTACAAAACTAAGTTTTCCGTGGAACATAGGGCAGGCAGGTTACAGTGAAACGCAGATGCCCTGACTGGCAAGTGTTCACCCCCTCAGGGTTGAACAAAGGGGGGAGGTATGTAGGAAGGCACAAGGGTCCGTCATTGATGGAAGGTATGTGTCACTGAGATTCCTGGCCTCGGTGAGTTAAGAGCCTGTAATTTTAAGTGTCAGCGGCAGTTAGTGCTGACTGACACTATTTGTTGTTTAGTATGGCTGTAGAGCCGATCCGGGCCGGCTCTTACTGGGAGCGGCCAAAGTGCAGGGTGGGTGGCTGCTCACCACGTTTCAGGCCGGGTTTTGGTTTGGTATATAAAAACCCAGCCAGCAATCTCAGCTGTGTGGATTATCCTCCACTTCACAGTGAAGCTGTGGAGACGCTGTGGTTTTGGGATCTGCGTGTGGTGTGCCGTGCTAAAGGGCTGAGAGCTGCATTGCTGGAAAACAGGCCCCCTAAAGCCTGCAGTGGATGGTTGGTGAAAAACTGCAAACCAGGTGAATGTTTGTGTTCTGTGGACTTTCCATGGTGTGAACATACACCAATACTGCGAACTGTTATTTTGTTTTGCCTTTTGTGTGAATAAACACTGAACTATTTAAGTTAAAGACTTTGTGATTGCCTCTATACTGCGTCCGCTAAGGCTACTTTCACACTAGCGTTCGGGGCTCCGCTTGTGAGCTCCGTTTGAAGGGGCTCACAAGCGGCCCCGAACGCATCCGTCCAGCCCTAATGCATTCTGAGTGGATGCGGATCCGCTCAGAATGCATTAGTCTGGCGGCGTTCAGCCTCCGCTCCGCTCAGCAAGCGGACACCTGAACGCTGCTTGCAGCGTTCGGGTGTCCGCCTGGCCGTGCGGAGGCAAGCGGATCCGTCCAGACTTACAATGTAAGTCAATGGGGACGGATCCGTTTGAAGATGACACTATATGGCTCAATCTTCAAGCGGATCCGTCCCCCATTGACTTTCAATGTAAAGTCTGGATGGATCTGCTCAGGCTACTTTCACACTTAGAAATTTTTCTAAGTTATATTTAGAAATTTTTCTAAGTTATAATGCAGACGGATCCGTTCTGAACGGATACAAACGTCTGCATTATAGGAGCAGATCCGTCTGAGCAGACATCAGACGGACCCGCTCTGAACGCTAGTGTGAAAGTAGCCTAAGCTGCCTACCAGAGCAAATCCCCACACCCTGTTTAATTTACCATAGCTTGTATTGGGAAACGGAGAAAAAAAAATCTTTGTGGGTTAGAATTGGAATAAAATGACAATTCTGCCAAGTTTTTGTTGGGTTTTGTTTTTATGGCATTCATGGTGCGCTAAATACGACCTTATTCTGCTAGTCAGTATAATTACAGCAATACCAAATTTGTATATTTTTTAACAAAAATAAATAAATACATTTTTTTCTTTGCATCGTCATAATCTAACACCCATAATTTTTTTTTGATTTCTCTCTACATAGCTGTCTGAGGGCTTGCTTTTTGCAGGGCGAGCTGTAGTTTTTATTGGTACATTTTAGGATATATATACATTTTGATCACTTTTTATCCTTTTTTGAGGGGGGCGGGGGGTGTAGGGTGAGGTAACCAAAAAACTGGAAATCAACCATTTATTTATTTTTTGCCATTATGGCATTCATTTGTTATATGTAAAATTTGGAATGGGCGGTGATTTCAGTTTTTAAAATTTTTGTGTTTTTGTTTTTTTTAGTCCCCTTAGGACATAAACATGTGATCTTTTGATTGCTTGTCGCATAGACTACAATAGAGTACTATTGCAGTCTTTGGGATTTTCACAGGCTGCCTGTCAGGTCATGCCTTGGGCACGACTTTTCAGGCTGCTCTCTATGACAGCGCTGGGGGCTTTCCTGGCAACCGATCAAAGCCTCCCAATTTCACCACATTGGCTCCCAACATTGACCACATCATCTGATGGGTTAAATGATATAAAAAAAAAATATATATATATATATTTTCTATATCAAATGAAGATTTGAGCAGCACAGCATAAAGTATTGTAGAGGGGTGCCACTGCCAACTGTTGTGGAAGCGATTCAACCTCCAAAAGAAAAAACTCCAAAGCACTTCCCAAGCGTAAATCAAAAAAAGTGTATTTCAATCACCAAACAGCAACGTTTCGGTCCTCTCACTGGACCTTTCTCAAGCAGTGACATTATACATACAGTAGGTGCTCAGTGCATATAAATAGGGTTCACAATATAACACATGAATTACATTATTAAGTGTAAGAGTACTTTCACACTTACGGCATAGTGATCCGGCAAGCAGTTCCGTCGCCAGAACTGCCTGCCGGATCCGTGAAAACGTATGCCAACTGATGTCATTTGTAAGACTGATCAGGATCCTGATCCGTCTTACAAATGCATTAAAATGCCGGATCCGTCTTTCCGGTGTCATCCGGAAAAACGGATCCGGCATTTTTTTTTTTTTTCACATTTTTTTTTTTCGGTCTGTGCATGCGCAGACCGGAAGGATGGATCCGGCATTCCGGTATTTTGAATGCCGGATCCGGCATTCAGGCAAGTGTTCAGTTTTTTTAGCCAGAGATAAAACAGTAGCATGCTGCGGTATTATCTCTGTCCTGATGAGTCAAAAAGACTGAACTGAAGACATCCTGATGCATCCTGATCAGTTCTTTTCCGGTATAGAGCCCCTAGGACAGAAAAGAAAAGAAAAACGCTAGTGTGAAAGTACCCTAAAAAGAGTATATAAACATGATTAATAGAGAAAAAAAAAACATGTGATATCATAGTGTACATGATCATATATCTTTAATCATCCATATAATCGTGATATAAATGTGAAATTCATATGTGTTTGTACAATAAATATAATATCCTAATTGTCAATCGTAATAATTACATGATAATAATTACGTGATTGACAATTAGTATATTATATTAATTGTAGAGACACTTATATGAATTCACTTTTATATCACGATTATATGGATCATTGAAGATATATGATCATGTACACTATATCACTTTTTTTTCATATTAATCATGTTTATATACTCTTTTTACCCATAATTATGTTAATTAATGTGTTATATTGTGAACCCTATTTATATGCACTGAGCACCTATGTATAATGCCACTGCTTGAGAAAGGTCCAGTGAGAGGACCGAAACGTTGCTGTTTGGTGATTGAAATACACTTTTTAACTGATTTACGCTTGGGAAGTGCTGTGGAGTTTTTTCTTTTGTATTTTTTGGAGGTTGAATCGCTTCCACAACCGCTGGCACCCCTCTACAATACTTTATGCTGTGCTGGTCACATCTCCATTTGATATATATATATATATATATATTATTTATTAATTTTTTTGCATTTTTTTTAATCTGGTCTTTACTCTATTGATAATATTTTTTCAGAATGACTACATTGCCATATCTTGTTTCATATATACCATATATAATTTATATATTGTTAAATCTTGGCTGTACTACTATAGTTTATCGTACTAAAAACCTCACCGTCATCTAGAATAGTTATGTTTTGTGGCTTTTTCCTAGTGGAAACGGGTGGAGAATATCGTCTGTTATTTCATTCATATGCCATATTTGATCATGCTATGAAAAGGATGCCCCGTGTCATACTAAAGACATATTTTAGATGACTGTAGATCCTTACTACAGTTGTTGTTACATGCTCAGCGTATTTCAGCCAAGCAAAGGAAGATTGCTCACATTCATTTAACTGTGCTGCACTAAGCCAAAAACGACAGATGCAATATTACAGCTGAAATCGGGAAGCTCAAGTTCATTCACTCAACCAGCAGTTTCCTCAGGGCAATACAATAGACGTGTAAAGATGGTTCTAATACCAATGATAGTTTCCCAAATAATAGATTTATTTTGGCTTCATTTTATTTTAAATTGTTGCTTATATCATCTTATAAAAAAAATGTGGTGGTTATAATTCCTCAGCCCACACATCTTGTAAGTGATAGCCTAGCATAAAATAAGGGTGGTTCACGGAAGGGACTGTAGGAACGAGCTGTAAGCAGCAAAAGGCTTGAAATTCCACATTTATATATAGAATACGTGACACATGACAAATTATTTCCATGTTTTCTCTACAAGTGTATTAGATATATCGGGGCTGGTATTTAGTATCAATAGAAATACAGGAAAGAATGTTATCATGTTGCAGAAATGTACTAAATTAAATTCTGCTTGTGCTAATTAAAGGAGTCCCACTTAGCAAGAATATATTGGAGTTTAACTAAAGTAAAAGAGCTTGTTCATCTGTCAACCAAGTCACTTGTGTATTAGTGCGAGCGATGCTAGGTCACCCATAATAGCAGGGGAGGTAATCCGGCACTGGAAATCCAAACTCTGCAGCCCCCACTCTACCACGGCACAATTTTAGAGAGTTGTGTTTAATGCTCCACTTGCGATGCAGTATATATTCAGGTTCTCTCATTACCACGTTCTGTAGCTCATGTGTCACAGGTTAAAGGGAAGGGAAAACACCAAATACACACCACAAACTAGGCCTTAAAAGCTAAGGAAGAGGGATCGTGACCTCCTAGTAATCCCTAGGCCTTTCCCTAACTCCTGCCAGTATGAGCAGATCCTGATGGTGGAAATACTCGTACACCGGATATCTAAAACTGACGAGCCCTAGGATAGGTAGCAGGGGATGAGACAGCTGGTTCCTTCCAGAATGAAGGAACCTACGTCTCCCTGAGGCCTAGAAACAACACACACCAGATAATAAGAAACAGCGAAGGCAACAAGTACTTAGCTTAGAGATGTATGGAGAAGCAGGAGATCCAAGACAAACCAGCACTAGCAACTTCAATCAGAAACTATCAACTGCATGGTAAGCAGTGTGAGGCGGATCTAAAAAGAGCCTTATCACTGATAAAAAGCGGCAACTGTGGAGAGGGGAGATCCTGCCAAACAACAACACACAGTGGATCTAAAAAGTCTACACACCCGTTAAAATGTCAGGTTTCTGTGATGTAAAAAAAAATCTGACAAAGATGAATCATTTCAGAACTTTTTCCACCTTTTAATGTGACCTATAAACTATACAACTTAGTTGAAAAGCAAACTGAAATCTTTTAGGTAGAGGGAAGAAAAAATATAAAAATTAAATAATATGGTTGCATAAATGTGCACACCCTTAAACTAATACTTTGTTGAAGCACCTTTTGATTTTATTACAGCACTCAGTCTTTTTGGGTATGAGTCTATCAGCATGGCACATTTTGACTTGGCAAGATTTGCCCACTCTTCTTTGCAAAAACACTCCAAATCTGTCAGATTGCGAGGGCATCTCCTGTGCACAGCCCTCTTCAGATCACCTCACAGATTTTCAATCGGATTCAGGTCTGGGCTCTGGCTGGGCTATTCCAAAACTTTAATCTTTTTCTGGTGAAGCCATTCCTTTGTTGATTTGGATGTATGCTTTGGGTCGTTGTCATGCTGAAAGATGAAGTTCCTCTTCGTGTTCAGCTTTCTAGCAGAAGCCTGAAGGTTTTGTGCCAATATTGACTGGTATTTGGAACTGTTCATAATTCCCTCTAGCTTAACTAAGGCCCCAGTTCCAGCTGAAGAAAAACAGCCCCAAAGCATGATGCTGCCACCACCATGCTTCACTGTGGGTATGGTGTTCTTTTGGTGATGTGCAGTGTTGTTTTTGCACCAAACATATCTTTTGGAATTATGGCCAAAAAGTTTAACCTTGGTTTCATCAAACCATAACACCTTTTCCCACATGCTTTTGGGAGACTTCAGATGTGTTTTTGCAAAATGTAGCCTGGCTTGGATGTTTTTCTTCATAAGAAAAGTCTTTCGTCTTGCCACTCTACCCCATAGCCCAGACATATGAAGAATACGGGAGATTGTTGTCACATGTACCACACAGCCAGTACTTGCCAGATATTCCTGCAGCTCCTTTAATGTTGCTGTAGGCCTCTTGGTAGCCTCCCAGACCAGTTTTCTTCTCGGCTTTTCATAAATTTTGGAGGGACGTCCAGTTCTTGGTAATGTAACTGTTGTGCCATATTTTCTCCACTTGATGATGACTGTCTTCACTGTGTTCCATGGTATATCTAATGCCTTGGAAATTCTTTTGTACCCTTCTCCTGACTGATACCTTTTAACAATGAGATCCCTCTGATGCTTTGGAAGCTCTCTGTGGACCATGGCTTTTGCTGTGGGATGCGACTAAGAAAATTTCAGGAAAGACCAACTAGAGCAGCTGAACTTTATTTGGGGTTAATCAGAGGCACTTTAAATGATGGCAGGTGTATGCTGACTCCTATTTAACATCATTTTGAATGTGATTGCTTAATTCTGCTACATCCCCAGTTATAAGAGGGTGTGCACACTTATGCAACCACATTATTTTATTTTATTTTATTTTTGTTTTCTTCCCTCCAACTAAAAGATTTCAGTTTTGTTTTTCAATTGAGTGGTACAGTTTATAGGTCACATTAAAGGTGGAAAAAGTTCTGAAATGATTTATCTTTGTCTCATTTTTTTTGGGGTGTGTAGACTTTTTATATCCACTGTACATAGAGGAAAACAGAGAGACCTGTCAGCCTCACGTGCAGCAAGTCTATCCGATCTTCTCACCTCTCTCACAGGAGGGACCGTGACATCATGAAGATGTGATAAACATGTAGTTTTACATGTGAGTAGTGTGTATAAACTTTATAATTTTCAAGAAGTTGAGCTCTATTTCCCTTCTCTTGTGATAATCTCTCTTAAAGGGGTTGTTTCACTTGGAACATTGATATAATAGAGAACTTACTAATATACTTCTTTATAAAGCAGGGTTCAGCAACCTTCGGCACACCAGCTGTTCTGAAACTGCAACTCCCAGAATGCTACATTCACTTCTGTAGGAGTTGCAAGAGCAGCTGGGAATTGTAGTTTCACAGCAGCTGGAGTGCCAGGGGTTGCTGACCCCTGTTATAAAGTATTGCCTCCCCTCCATGCAAAGTGGCCTTTTGTAGTCCTTTATTAAGTGCTCGTTGCCAGGGGTTACGGCCACTGCTGCAATTCAGAAGTGGTGGCCGCGTTTGCTCAGTTGGTAGTAAAGGGCTGGCCTCTCTATTAGCCGGATCGCAGGAGCGAGCGTGCATAGCCGCTCATGCGCAGTAGCTCCCTCCCGTCCCGGCTACCTCATACACTGTGAGCTGCTTCCAGCAATGGCAGTAACCTGGGAGCAGTTCAGGAGCATAAAATAAGGCTGCAGCCAGGCATGTAAAGAAACCTGTGCTGAGGCTGCTATTGCTCTGTTGAGCAGACAGAGGCTGTTGTTTAATCATCAGCAGCCTCGGGAGTGCGCAGACACAGACAAGGGGCGGGGTTACTGTGTCCCAGCGCAGCTTGTCTAAACTGCCAGTCACACTAGTGGGCACCACCCCCCTAAAGAGGCGAAAGTCCAGGACTGCGGGGGCAGAATTGACAAGGTAAGACAACCCCTTTAAAAGTCAATAGCGAACGTAACTATAGAATATTGTAGAATTTTGTTGTCTCAGATGTTTTGTTGCCTGCAGATTTTAACAGCTTTCATTTAATGACAGACTTATGAATCTGTTAGCAGTTTGGCTCACGCACAAAGATGTCGCCGATTTTCGGTGTACAAAAAAACGTAGTCCTTGAAAAATTGATAGCTTCTGCATGCATTCCATTTTTTTTCTCACTCTGTAAATAGAAAAAGCAAAATGGACCAGACAGTGTCGGACTGGGGTGCCTAGGGCCCACCAGTATGATTTATTGTGGGGGCCCACCATACGGATACGTTCAAATATTACCTGCTCACACAGCAGCAAGATGCTACCAGATGATTGAATATAGGGGTCCCTGTAGCTCTTTGAGAAGGTAGGTCCTGGGGGAAAGAGGACACTGGCTAGCTTTCCTCTATACCTAGAAGTCATCTCAGATATCTGATGTGTCTATAATAATAAACTGGGGAGTTTCTTTAATAATCTATCAAGTTTTTTATATGAACATAGGCTGGTTGAGGTGCTGTACACTGAATAAATGTATGTAGTGCAGTAAGTCTACTGTGTTATGTGCCACTTGTGCAGGGGGTAGGAGACTAGGGGCCAACCGGGAGATTCACCTGTACCCCTGTGGGCCAGTCGGAGAATATGACCAGTGGTGAGCTTCTCAGATCAGGCGCACAGATCAATAAAAAAAAAAAAATGGATGTATAGATGGCTCCATTGACTAGTATAGGTCAGTGTGCTCTTAGTTTCAAAAACTGTAGAACACTGAGGAAAAATATGCTCATCTGCATGAGGCCTTGTAGGTGTTCTCTGGGATTTTGATATTGATGGCCTGTTCTCAGGGTAGCTCATCAATAGACTTTTGGCACCCCCACCATCAGCTGTATGAAGAGGCTGCGGCGCTTCTTGAGCACTTAAGCCTCTTCCTAGGCCACGTGACTTAACTTTGATTGGTCACGTGGCCTAGGTGCAGCTCAGTCCCATTCAAGTGAATGGGACTATGCTGCAATACCAAGAAAAGCAGATATCCAATGCAGAGCGCTGTGCTTAGTAAGCTGTAAGACGACCACTAAGCTCTTGTGAGCACTGCAGCTTCCTCAAACAGCTGATCGGCAGGGGTGCCAGGAGTGGGACCCTGCTGATCTCCTATTGATGACCTATCCTGAGGATAGGTTATCAATATAGGTGTCACGGTAAGTGGGGATAAGAGGAACACCAAATAAACAAACAGCGACAGGAAAACAGACTAGGCTTTAAAGCTAGGGAACAAGGAATGGTAACCTCCTAACAATCCCTGAGCCTCTCAAACTTATATGCTGCAACCTATGCCCTGCTGATACTGTCGCAAACCTTAACTTAGGGAGCGGGGAATGAGACAGCCGGTACCTTCCACCGTGAAGGGACCAGCGTCTCCCTGAGACCTAGAAACAACACACACACCAAGGAGATATAGGAGAACTTAGCTTGAGACGAGAGGGAAGCAGATGATCCACAAACAACCAGCATAGAACTCGAGAAGGAAAATATCAACCGCAAAGTCAGCAGTAAGAGCGGGACTTAAATGGAGCCTCTTCACAGATAACAAGCCGAAACTGTGGAGAGGTGGGATCCTGCCAGCAACAACAAACAGAAAGGAAACACAGAAAGACCTGTCAGATACTCATGTGCCGCAGGTCTATCCGATCTTCTCAGATCTCTCACAGGTGGGGCAGTGACAATAGGAGACTGGCCAACCCCTTTAACAGTATATCAGACAGAAATGTAAACTAAGGCTAAGCCTTATTTTTTATTTTTTTTTATGGAATCAAAGTAGAAAATTAAAAAGTACAAAACACATGTATACATACGTGTTTTCTTCCATGCGCAACAACATAAAGTAAAACAAAGGAATCCTGTAACAAGATGATAAATCCGCTAATGAAACAAACTATGAAATGTTCTTATTGGTTTCATTGAACCGGAATCATCCTTGTCATTTCTGAAATATATTCCAGTTCTACATGAATGCTTTTAAGATATTGTATTTCCTTGCTTGGGGTGACTCATTACTTATATTATTGCATAGTTTTATAGATCAATATGTTCATGTGTCTGACAACATTTCATGGATGCCAAACTCTAAAATATGAACATCTGCAGCCTTGTGGAATGAAGCTGGTTTTCTTGCTGGATCTTGTTTGCATCTATTTTTTTTAACTGGGTGTCCCTTTATTTTTAGTGTAATGGCATATGCTTGCCTTTATTTATCAAGTATAACTATAGAAATTGATATTCTCCTTTAAATGAATCAGTTCTATTTTGATGTAGCTGATCTTGGCTACCTTTTTTGAAACATCCCACAACAGCCTGACCTCTTATTGTGCTGAGGGATGCTTCATTTATATAAGCCCCACAGAATGACGTTTCATGAAATCATTAACCCCCTAATAACCACCAGTGTTCCTTATTCTACTCTAAGGGGCCTTATTCTACAGTAGTGTATTTTTACAGTGCTGCAGAGTCCTGCAGGGTAGCAACCGAACACCTGCTCTAATGACCTATAAACATTTTGATGGATGTAGTCAATACTGACAGTAGCATGATCAAAGAAGAATCCCTTCTTTGATGGGGTCACCAGGGAACCCCTCTACAGTACATTCTAGGTCCCCAGGGCTGTCTGTACGATAGGCCTACTGTTAGAGCATACAAAGTGTTCCCTAACAACACCCGCTTGCTCATACATTTTAAGTGTAAAATTAAGTTGTAAAAAGTATTCCTTCAATGGGATTAAATGTAATAAAAAAAATCTCCAAAAAGTATTTATTTAGTATAAAATAAATTTTCTTGCACATACATTACATAAAACAAAAGGTTGTTACTACAATATAAAATGAAAAATGTATTTGGGCATTAAGGCTCAAACAAGCATGGTCATTAAATAACGGCTATAATAACTTATCACCTTTCCACAGGATAAGTAATAAAAACCTAAGTGGTGGGGTACAACCACAGGGTTCCCTTCCAATTATGAGAACAGAGTCCCTGAGCCCCCTGAATAAATGGGACAATGCTTACACATGTGTACTGCCACTCCATTCAATTCTATGGGACTGCCGAGAAGAAGCAGATTACAACAGCTATCTCCAGCAGTTTCATGGACCTGAATGGAGCGGCAGGAAGCATTAAGGACTGTTGACCTATACACTTAAGGGGATTTGGGACTCCCGTTCTCGTGATCAGTTTGGTTCCCAGCAGTGAAATCCTGCACATTTTTAACTGGGAATACTCTTAAATAGAAGGATTGAGCATTTAATGGCCCACTGCACTATACACAGTTTTCTCCTCTACAGGCTTTATTTTTATTTTTCAGATCTCCTTGAGCTTGTGGGTCGGGAATAGCTGCTATTATGTCTGCCCATAGAATGAGCATGGAGACAGCAGATTCTGTTCCCTAACTCTCACTAATAATCACTCACGAGCACCATATAGGACTTTGTAGAGAAGTACTGAACAGTAGTGATGTGAATAAAGCACTTGGAGTGAGAGAGAAAACTGACTTTAAGCATCTACAGCCTCTGTTTGTGTCTCTCTCACTGCTGCTCACTCCTCCTCCCTTCTCCAAATAGTTCTATGGAATGGTGTAATCTGATCCTTCAGAGAGCTGACAGCCAATCTTAGCCTCTCAAGACAGAGTTATCACATAATTCAGATAGAATGTTAATTTAAGAAAGGGGGGAAGAGCCGTTAACTGGAGATCAAGGCATATTCCTCTGATAAGACATATTGCAAAGTTTCTTATATTTTCCTGTACAAAGCTGTGCAAACACTTAGTGACCCTTAAATGTGCAAGCATCGCTCCTCAACTATGTTATCTGGATCCAGCCCTAAAACTGGGCTGTAGGCACCTTCACAGACCGAATCGTTCATCTTTCAGCCTGAAGAAGGGCACTTTACTGACTGAAAGTTGCTCTGGTTTCAGACGTTCAGAAGCATTTGAAAAGAAATTTGGAGGGTGCCGACTCCTAGATGTAGATACTCACATGCAGATCTCACACTACTTGAGTATGAAATAATGTACTTAGTCATATGTTCATAAGTTTCCTCAATAGTGGCATGTTTGAGTTAAAGCACACGTGATTTTTTATTTTAAATCAATTTATACCCAAGGATGTTCATCATGAATAACCTGAGAAGCATTATCTGTGTACAGGCATAAACAGGTTATTGAGTTCAAAGTCATTACATCATGTACTTTAAAGGGAATGTGTCATCAGAAAATGACCTATTGTTTAAATCAAGTTTTTGGTAATGTTATATTCAATATTTCATGTCACTATATTTAAAAACAAAATCCTAAAATCCTGCAGTTTATGCACTGGCTACAAAGCCTAATAATAGTCTGTATAGATCACTTTATTGAAGTCACCCCATCACAGGCAGGATTAATATGATAGATAGATATCAGATAGATAAATTAGAGATGAGCGAACCTGGCAAGATTCATCCTTAAAGGGCTTCTACCACCAGAAATACTGTTATGTAGCTGACTGGTATAGCGATGCGCTAATGTCAGCACTACATAACAGTATGTTTCTAACATTTGTCCCTGCAGCCGTTTTTGTAAAAAAAGCACTTTTATTATATGCTAATGAGCCTCTAGGTGCTATGTGGGCGTAAAATCAGCACCTAGAGGCTCAGTCTACTCACGCTTTATCCCGCCCAGGTCCCCTGTTCTGCCCGCCCCGCTCCTCTTGATTGATGCCACTGTCAACCGCATCGTTGACGAAATCCCGCGCCAGCGCCGTTCACTTCTGTCTTCGGCGCAGTGAGTGAAGGCCGCTTTCCTGATGCCGGCTTCCTCACTGTGACGTAGTCTGCGCAGGCGCAGTGAGGAATCCGGCACCAGGAGCGCATCATTCACTCACTGCGCCGAAGATAGAAGTGAATGGCGCAGGCGCAGGATTTCGTCAACGATGTGGTGGACCGTGCCATCAATCAAGAAGAGCTGGGCGGGCAGAACAGGGGACCTGGGCGGGAAAAACTGGACGGAGCCTCTAGGTGCTGATTTTACGCCCACATAGCACCTAGAGGCTCATTAAAAAACGGCTGAAGGAACAAATGTTAAAAACATACTGTTATGTAGTGCTGACATTAGCGCATCGCTGATGTCAGTTAGCTACATAACAGTATTTCTGGTGGTAGAAACCCTTTAACCAGCGAGAGAGAGGTTTGCATATATTTTCCCCAAAAATCAAGAGAGGCGTTGTCTAGCCTACAATAATAATCACATATATCATCTGGTCTCCACCAAAGCTGTTTTCAGCTGCCTTAGGGCTCATGCACACGAACATATTTTCTTTCCGTTCTGTTTTTTTTGCGGCCCGTAATGCAGAACCATTCACTTCAATGGGTCCGCAAAAACAACGGAAGGTACTCCGTGTGCATTCCGTTTCCGTATTTCCGTTCCCAAAAAAGTAGTGCATTTCCTATTATTGTCCACAAATCACGGTCCGAGGCCCCCAAATCAATGGGTCCACAAAAAATACGGAACACATCCGTATGTCATCTGTATTTTGCGGATCCATACTGTAGAAATGCTATGCCCAGCCCATATTGCTCATGTGTTTGGTGATTTAATAAGTTACTGTTTCAGTTTCCATGAAACGCATGCGGAAACTATACGGATATGTTTTGTAGAATAACTGAACGGAAGAGGACTTAAATCAGAGAAAAAACACTCGGATACGGAACAACGGATCCGTGAAAAACGGACCGCAAAACAACAACGGTTGTGTGCACGAGCCCTTACTGTGATAAAGGGCTTTTATCCTAAAAGAGCTAGCTGCAGATTTAAGGTGGTTTAGCTATTTTTCTAGCTTTCTGTCAATTTCGTGTGAATGCTAACTTTTTGAAAAAATCAGACCGAGTCATGAACCAGTAAAACGAGTTTGCTCATCCTTAACATAGCTAGATATGCAGAAAGAGGCAGCTGTTCCGTTCCGCAAAATACGGAACACACATGGACTTCATCCGTATTTTTTCCGATCCGTATTTTGCGGACTGCAAAATACATACGGTCGTGTGCATGAGCCCTAACTAGTTGCCAGTCCATAAAACTGATCCATAATCCTAGCCCCTAATATGGTGCGTGTAGTGTTCTTACACATAGCTGTATTCAGGATCCCCGCCACACAAAGCCTAATGTGGCGCACATAAGAGATTTTATTTTAGTAAGAAAAGAAGTTGTGGTATACTACACCGTATACCTTATAAGGCTACTTTCACAATAGCGTTTTTGCTGGATCCGGCAGGGTCCAGCAAAAAACGCTTCCGTTACTGATAATACAATCGTCTGCAACTGTTATGAACGGATCCAGTTCTATTATCTTTAACATATCCTTAACCTCTTCAGGACACAGTGCGTACAGGTACGCCCTTATGTCCTGGTACTTAAGGACACAGGGCGTACCTGTACGCCCTGTGTATTTCTGATCACCGCCGCGCAGCGGGTGGTGATCGGAACCCGGTGCCTGCTCAAATCATTGAGCAGGCACTTCGGCTAAATGCCTTGGGGGGTCCCGTGTCGGCGCAATTCAGACCTGCGGTTTGCGGCTTTTACCTATTGCGGTGGTGGCGTGTGGCGGTGCCCTCGGGTCCCCATGCACTGTAGGGGGGACCCGATGGCATGGAAGGCAGCGCGATGTCTAAGGAAGGCATCGCGCTGCCTTCCGGTGACGAGCCTGTGAGATCCAGCCCCCTGGATCTCACAGGCCGGAAGCTGTATGAGTAATACACACAGTATTACTCATACAGCCAATGCATTCCAATACAGAAGTATTGGAATGCATTGTAAAGGATTAGACCACCAAAAGTTCAAGTCCCAAAGTGGGAAAAAAATTAAGTGAAAAAAAAAAAGGAAAAAATTTTGGCGGGGAAAAAGTTTCAAGTAAAATAAACAAAAACTTCATTTTCCCCAAATAAAGTTTGTCACCTTACATCACAAAAAGTACAACAGCAAGCGATCAAAAAGGCGTTTGCCCACCAAAATAGTACCAATCTAACCGTCACCTCATCCCGCAAAAAATGAGCCCCTACCTGAGACAATCGCCCAAAAAATAAAAAAACTATGGCTCAGAATATGGAGACACTAAAACATCATTTTTTTTTGTTTCAAAAATGATATTATTGTGTAAAACTTACATAAATAAAAAAAAGTATACATATTGGGTATCGCCGCGTCCGTATCGACCGGCTCTATAAAAATATCACATGACCTAACCCCTCAGATGAACACCGTAAAAAATGTAAAATAAAAACTCTGCTAAATAAACCATTTTTTGTCACCTTACATCACAAAATGTGTAATAGCAAGCGATCAAAAAGTCACACACACCCCAAAATAGTGCCAATAAAACCGTCATCTCATCCCGCAAAAATCATACCCTACCCAAGGTAATCGCCCAAAAACTGAAAAAATTATGGCTCTCAGACTATGGAAACACTAAAACATGATTTTTTTTTGCTTCAAAAATGAAATCATTGTGTAAAAGTTACATAAATAAATAAAGTATACATATTAGGTATCGCCGCGTCCGTGACAACCTGGTCTATAAAAATACCACATGATCTAACCTGTCAGATGAATGTTGTAAATAACAAAAAATTAAAACTGTGCCAAACCAGCTATTTCTTGTTATCTTGCCTCACAAAAAGTGTAATATAGAGCAACCAAAAATCATATGTACCCTAAACTAGTACCAACAAAACTTCCACCCTATCCCGTAGTTTCTAAAATGGGGTCACTTTTTTGGAGTTTCTACTCTAGGGGTGCATCAGGGGGTCTTCAAATGGGATATGGTGTAAAAAAAAAAAACAGTCCAGCAAAATCTGCCTTCCAAAAACCGTATGGCATTCCTTTCCTTCTGCGCCCTGCCGTGTGCCCGTACAGCCGTTTACGACCACATATGGGGTGTTTCTGTAAACTACAGAATCAGGGCCATAAATATTGAGTTTTGTTTGGCTGTTAATCCTTGCTTTGTTACTGGAAAGAATGGATTAAAATGGAAAATTTGCCAAAAAATTGAAATTCTGAAATTTAATCTCCATTTGCCAATAACTCTTGTGGAACACCCTTAAAGGGTTAACGATGTTTGTAAAATCAGTTTTGAATACCTTGAGGGGTGTAGTTTCTTAGATGGGGTCACTTTTATGGAGTTTCTACTCTAGGGGTGCATCAGGGGGGCTTCAAATGGGACATGGTGTCAAAAAAAACAGTCCAGCAAAACCTGCCTTCCAAAAACTGTATGGCATTCCTTTCATTCTGCGCCCTGCCGTGTGCCTGTACAGCGGTTTACGACCACATATGGGGTGTTTCTGTAAACTACAGAATCAGAGCCATAAATATTGGTTTGGCTGTTAACCCTTGCTTTGTAACTGAAATTTTTTTATTAAAATGGAAAATCTGCCAAAAAAGTGAAATTTTGAAATTGTATCTCTATTTTCCATTAATTCTTGTGGAACACCTAAAGGGTTAACAAAGTTTGTAAAATCAGTTTTGAATACCTTGAGGGGTGTACAGTAGTTTCTAGAATGGGGTCATTTTTGGGTGGTTTCTATTATGTAAGCCTCACAAAGTGACTTCAGACCTGAACGGGTCCCTAAAAATTGGGTTTTTGAAAATTTATGAAAAATTTCAAGATTTGCTTCTAAACTTCTAAGCCTTGTAACATCCCCAAAAAATAAAATATCATTCCCAAAATGATCCAAACATGAAGTAGACATATGTGGAATGTAAAGTAATAACTATTTTTGGAGGTATTACTATGTATTATAGAAGTAGAGAATTTGAAACTTGGAAATGTGCAATTTTTTTAAAAATTTTTTTGCTAAATTTGGTATTTTTTTATAGATAAAAATGATTTTTTTTTACTTCATTTTACCAGTGTCATGAAGTACAATATGTGACGAAAAAACTATCTCAGAATGGCCTGGATAAGTCAAAGCGTTTTAAAGTTATCACCACTTAAAGTGACACTGGTCAGATTTGCAAAAAATGGCCTGGTCCTTAAGGTGAAATAAGGCTGTGTCCTTAAGGAGTTAATATTGCCAAGACGTATCCGTCATTAACTCGATTGAAAGTCAATGGGGGACGGATCCATTTTCTATTGTGGCAGAAATCCATCCTCATTGACTTGCATTGTGGGTCATGACGGATCTGTTTTGCTCCACATCCCAGGACGGAAAGCAAAATGCAACATGTTGCGGCTTGCACTCCGGTCTGGGAACTTGACTAATTGGAACGGAATGCATTTTGGAGCATTCCGTTCTGTTTAGTTCAGTTTTGTCCACATTGACAATAAATGAGGACAAAACTGAAGCGTTTTTACCGGTATTGAGCCCCTATGACTGAACTCAATACCAGAAAACTTAAACTAGTGTGAAAGTACCCTTAAGGAAGGATTCTCCGCCAGAAAATATAGACAAGGGAAATGATCTAGTTTTTCTCTTGAATTTCATGCTATTCATTTTTTCGACATTTGTTTACCCCCTTGCAATCCGCATATACATGTAGCCATTGATAAAATAAGCATAATATACCTCTAAATGAAATTTCCGCATATGTCAGACATGTTTTGTCTTCTGGGGAAATATATTACAGGACTCTTTGTACTAATATACAAGGGAGTGTAACAAACAAAAAACCTGAATGTTTGAGCAATATCTGTTGAGACTTGAGATGTTATTGCTGTAAAGCATATTTTTAAATGCTGTTAAGAACAGCTCAGGCTGGATGGTTGCCTTCATATTCAGGAAATCAGCATCTGCAAGCAGAAAATAAAACCGAATATATGGGATATAAGGATATATGACACTATCTGGTTTTATCTGGCAGAAAAGTTTATAGATGACACATTCCCTTTAACCCCTTCCTGACATATGACGTAATAGTACGTCATGGCGGCAAGTGACTTGCCGCATTTTGACGTACTATTACATCATGATGATCTGGCGGGCATCGGAGCAGTGTGTGCCCGATCAATGTAGGGGCCCGGCAGTCCCTGATAGCCTCGCCACTGCTGTATCCGCCTGCGTCGCTGTAAAAGCCGATGCTGGCGGACTAACTCCTTCTATGCCGCGGTCAGCTCTGACCGTGGCATAGAAGTGGTTTGCAGCGGGTTAGGGAGCCCATCGGGTCCCAGCGCTGCTATGGCGGGGACCCGATGGGTGACAAGGCAGCCCGATGCCATGCACAGGCTGCCCAATGCCTTGCACGGCATTGGGACCTGCCTTCTCGGGGGCCGAGGAGATCCAGCCCCAGACATTGTGTAATCACTAACTGGCAATGCATTACAATACAGATGTATTGTAATGCATTGCAGAGGGGATAAGACCCTCAAAAGTTGTAGTCCCAGAGTGGGACAGAAATAGTTGTTTTTTTTTGGTTTTTCTAAAGCAAAAAAAAGTGTGTTCAATAAAAAAAATAAAGTTTCAAGTAAAAAAAAAAAAAAATGCCCTTTCCCCTGATTTTATAATAAAAAATAGACACACATATTAGGTATCACCATGTCCGTAACTACCGGCTCTATAAATATATCACATGATCCACCCTGTCCGATAAACACCATAAAAAAAAATAAACTGTGTCAAAAAAAGCAATTTTTGTCACCTTACATCACAAAAACTGCAACACCAATCAATCAAAAAGGCTTATGCCCCCCAAAATGGTACTAATAAAACGTCGCCTCATCCCGCAAAAAATGAGACCCTACCGCTCTCAGAACATGGAAACACTAAAACATCATTTTTGTGTTTAAAATATGCTATTATTGTGTTAAAGGGAAATAAATTTTAAAAAGTATACATATTAGATATCGCTGTGTCCGTAACATGACCTAACCCCTCAGCTGAACACCGTAAAAAATAAAATAAAAACAATGCCGAAAAAAGCCATTTTTTTTGTCACCTTACAACACAAAAATTGCAAAACCAAGCGATCAAAAAGGCATATGCCCCCAAAATAGTACCAATCAAACCGTCACCTCATCCCACAAAAAATTAGATCCTCCATAAGAAGACAATTGGTCAAAAAATTAAAAAAACTATGACTCTCAGACAATGGAGACCCTAAAATATGATTTTTTTTTTTATTTTTTGCTTCAAAACTGCTATTGTTAGTGTTAAAGTGAAATAAATAAATAATAAAGTAGACATATTAGGTATCGCCACGTCCGTAACAACCAGCTCTATAACAATATCACATGACCTAACCCCTCAGCTGAACACCGTAAAAAACTAAATTTAAAACATTGCCAAAAAAATCCATTTTTTGCCATCTAACATTACATCATGTACACCACCAAGCGATCAAAAAGTCATATGCCCCCCAAAATAGTACCAATCAAACCGTCACCTCATCCCACTAAAAATGAGACTCTACCTAAGGCCTCATGCACACGACCGTTGTTGTGGTCCGCATCCGAGCCCCATTTTTTGCGGCTCAGGTGCGGACCCATTCACTTCAATGGGGCCGCAAAAGATGCGGACAGCACTCCGTGTACTGTCCGCATCCTTTGCACCATTCCATGGCCCCGCAAAAAAAAATATAGCAATTCCTATTCTTGTCCGTTTTCTCGGACAAGAATAGGCATTTCTACAATGGACCGCCCGTTCCGTTATGCAAATTGCGGAAGGCACACAGGCAGCTTCTGTTTTTTGTGGATCCGCGGTTTGTGTACCGTGTGCATGAGGCCTAAGACAATTGGTCAAAAAATAAAAAAAGCCATGGCTCTCAGACTATGGAGACACTAAAACATTATTTTTTTGGTTTAAAAAATGCTATTATTGTGTAAAACTTAAATAAGAAAAAGTATACATTTTATGTATTGCCACGTCCGTAACGATCTGCTATATAAAAATGGCACATGACCTAACCCTAAGGGAAACGCTGTAAAAATAATCTGCTAAAACAACCAATTTTTTGGTCACCTTGCCCCATAAAGTGTAATAATGAATGATCAAAAAATTATATGTTCCCAAAAAAGGTACTAATAAAAAACGTCAAGACGATCAGCAGAAAAATAAGGCGTTCAGAAAATGGAGACACAAACATTATATATATATTTTTTTTAAATGCTTTATTATGTAAAACTGAAACAAACAAAGTAGACATATTTGATATCATTGCATCATTGTTACAAGTAGCTCTATGAATGTTATAAAATATAAAAACAGTGCCAAAACAGACATTTTTGGGTTACCTTGCCTCACAAAAAACGTAATATAGAGCAATTAAAAATCATATGTACCCCAAAATAGTACCAATAAAACTGGCACCTTATCCCCTAATTTCCAAAATGGGGTCACTTTTTGGGAGTTTCTACTGTAAGGGTGCATCAGGGGGGCTTCAAAGGGGACATGGCATCTAAAAACCAGTCCTAAAAAAAATAAAATTACATTTACAAAATGATGCCAACATAAAGTAGCCATATGGGGAATGTTAATTGAATGTTAATTGAACAATGCGAATTTTTCTTAATTTTTGGTAAATTTTGTATTTTTTCATAAATAAAGGTGAAATATATTGACTCAAAAATCAAAATCATTAAGTACAATGTGTCACGAGTAAACGATCTCTGAATGGCTTGGGTAAGTAAAAGTGTTCCAAAGCTATTACCACATAAAGTGACACATGGCAGATTTGCACAAAATGGCCTGGGCAGAGGGGCGAAAACTGGCCCGGAGTAGAAGGGGTTAAAGGCGTTGTGCACAGGTCTGATCTAGAGAGTATTCTGTTGTATTAGGCTTTATTCACACTGCTCCGATTGTATCCATAGCCTACAATAGACAGGTCACATGCCAAAAGTGTCCCATATCAGATATAGTGTCAAAGGTCTCCCTTTTCAACTGTATTGTATTTTGCAATAAAACAGTATCACGTGTGAATACACCTTTGTGCTCTATCCACTTTCATTTGACGCCATCAGTTTGAACTAATTTTTATTTAGTTGTTTCTTTGCTTATAAAAAAGGGTATACAGCAGAAGTCTGCACGTCAGCAGTAGCATTAGCACTTTCTTAGGATGCCAACTTTCTAGCAAGACAACTTATCAAATTTCATTCTGCCTAAACCTATCCATGTGAACTGGATTCACACCTTTAGGCCTCATGCACACGACCGGTTTTTTTTGCGGTCCGCAAAACGGATTTCCGTTGTTCCGTGACCGTTTTTTCTTCCGTGGGTCTTCCTTGATTTTTGGAGGATCCACGGACATGAAAAGTAAAAAAAAAAAAAGTCAAGTTTGCATTGAAAATGATAGGAAAAACGGACACTGATCACGGACGCGGATGACTATCTTGTGTGCATCCGTGATTTTTCACGGATCCATTGACTTGAATGGGTCCGTGAACCGTTGTCCATGAAAAAAATAGGACAGGTCATATTTTTTTCACTGACTGGAAAAACGGATCACGGACGCGGAAGCCAAACGGTGCATTTTCCGAATTTTCCACGGACCCATTGAAAGTCAGTGGGTCCGCGAAAAAAACGGAACAACGGCTGCGGATGCACACAACGGTCGTGTGCATGAGGCCTTAGGTTTGAAGCAGTTTTTGGTGCTGCTTCTGATGCAGTTTTTCAAAGCCATAATCAAGAGTGTTTACATTGGAGAGGAAGCCGATTATTTACTTAATACCTTTCCCTATTTCTGTACTCCTTCCTGTCTTTTCCTCAAAAACTGCATCAAAACTGCAAGGGGCGATTCTAGCTTAAAGAGGCTCTGTCACCAGGATCAACTGTATTAAACCAAGCATACTCCCTGGTAGGGCTCAACATATCATTTGTGTTACATCCATTTTTTGCAGATCCATTGTAAAAATGCCTGTCCTTATTCACAAAACGGACAAGAATAGGACATGTTCTAATCTTTTGTGGAACAGATTTGCGGACATACGGATACGGAATGCACACAGTAATTTCCATTTTTTTGTGGCCTCATTGAAATGAATGGTTCCGCATACGGACCACAAAAAAATAAAAATAAAGAACGGACATGAACAGAAAATACATTTGTGTGCATGGGCCCTTATACACAGGCATACTATATGATTAGAAAGACGCCACTAATGAGTTAACTTATAAGCATAGAAAACACATACTTCTCTATGTGGTAATGCTATAGCTTTGTGATAAGTGTATGGGTTTGCATGTAGAGATCCCAGGTTTGAATCTGGGGAAGGCTTCCAGGTTTTTTCTTCAGATTTTTTTTTTTTTTTCCACATTTAACCCATAATAAAAGTCTATGGGAGAGATTTATCAAACTGGTGTAAAGTAGAACTGGCTTTGTTGCCCATTGCAACCAATTAGATTCTACCTTTCATTTTTCACAGCTCCTTTGGGAAATGAAAGGTGGAATCTGATTGGTTGCTATGCGCAACTTAGCCAGCTCTACTTTACACCAGTTTAATAAATCTCCCTCTATATCCTTATCATATTGAGAATAATGTTTATTTAAGGGCTCTTTCACACTTGCGTTGTCCGGATCCGTCGTGCACTCCATTTGCCGGAGTTGCCCGCCGGATCCGGAAAAACGCAAGTGAACTGAAAGCATTTGAAGACTGATCCGTCTTCAAAATGCGTTCAGTGTTACTATGGCAGCCAGGACGCTATTAAAGTCCTGGCTGCCATAGTAGTAGTGGGGAGCGGTGGAGCAGTATACTTACAGTCCGTGCGGCTCCCGGGGCGCCCTGACGTCACTCTGGAGCGCCCGGGGAGCCGCACGGACGGTAAATATACTGCTCCCCCGCTCCCCACTACACTTTACCATGGCTGCCAGGACTTTAGCGTCCTTGCAGCCATGGTAACCATTCAGAAAAAGCTAAACGTCGGATCCGGCAATGCGCCGAAACGACGTTTAGCTTAAGGCCGGATCCGGATTAATGCCTTTCAATGGGTATTAATTCCGGATCCGGCCTTGCGGCAAGTGTTCAGGATATTTGGCCGGAGCAAAAAGCTCAGCATGCTGCAGTATTTTCTCCGGCCAAAAAACGTTCCGGTCCGGAACTGAAGACATCCTGATGCATCCTGAACGGATTTCTCTCCATTCAGAATGCATTAGGATAAAACTGATCAGGATTCTTCCGGCATAGAGCCCCGACGACGGAACTCTATGCCGGAAGAAAAGAACGCAAGTGTGAAAGAGCCCTAAAAAAGCTAATAAATATTGCTGGTTTCTTTATAATCATGTATTGTGCCTGAGAATAAACCAGTAATAGGTACAGATTCCTAAACAATAAAACTATTCTCAGTACAGTAAGGCCTTTTATTGTTATAAATTAATATATTCTTTATTGTAGTATAACCTTTTATTATGGGTTAAATGAGAGCAAGAAAAAAAAAAAAAAAAATTTTTTTATGTAAGTCTCTCCCAGGATTTAAATCTCTCTACATGCAAAACCATGTACTTAACACCAAGCTACCATCATACAATCATACATTGTGCCTGTGAATACAGCAGTAGTATGTAGATAAGCTTTCTGAGCAGATCTCAGTCTGGTGAAGATATAGTACATAGAGTATATGATATGTAGATGCTAGGACACAGCTCTGCCTTCAGCATGCCTAGCCCTGTTAATCAGGGGGAGGTGGGAGTGTGCAGAGCACAGGGGGTGTTACAAAGCAGTGCTCCATGGATTCGGCCCCACCTCCTGGTGCTTCAACTTCTCATTTGCATATGAATTAAAACGCACATTTCTCTGCAGCTGTTTAGCGTACACACAAAAGAAAGGCTTAGTTTTAATCAGCATGTTGAGCCTTACCGTGCAGTATGTCTGGTTTAATAGGGTTGATCCTGGTGACAGACACACTTTAAAGGAAACCTGCAACCTGTTTTGGGGCCACTGCACGAACCAGAATGCCATTTTGAACCTGGGGTTTAGGGTCCCAAACCTACCGTACTTATATCAAACCATCCCTGCCTGGTAAAGTAAATGATGATCTAACTTACAGGAAGCCTCATCTTCAGCATTTCCGTGCACATTGGGCCACTGACACTGAAGGCAGTACATCATGCTTCATTTCACATGTGCCCAATGTGTAGCGCATGCGCAGTGAAGGGGCATGTGCCTGATGCCACTGAAAATTAATTCTATCTTCATTTGCTATGCTTTGCAGACACTAACAGTAGGGATGAGTGAATTGACTTCAGTTAAAACATCCAAAGTTGATTCACATAAAACTTGGTTTCAATACTGTAAAGACCGAGCTCTCCGTACAGTATTAGAATGTATTGGCTCCGATGAGCCGAAGTTATTAGTTCTCGAAGTCTTACAAGACTTTGCATAATAACTTCCTAAATTGATTTCTACTGTAAAAAACTATTTTTCAAACTCGGGTTCGGTTCCAAGGGCTCGCTCCGTACAGTATTGAAATGAAGTTTTATGCGAATCGACTAAGGATGTTTTATCCAAGGTCGATTCGCTCATCCCTAATTAACAGGTTTGATATAGGCAGGTTTGGAACTTTAAATTCCAACTGCATAACTGAATGCAGCGTTAGGACTACTCAGCCATGCATCACCATGCAGCACATGCCCAATTTTGAGTAAACCGTAAGATAAAGCAAGTGACTAGAAAGACAAAAAGGTCAGATTCAGCATCAGCATCTCTTATGCCAAGGGCTCGGATCAGTATTTATAATGTATGTAGGCCTATTGGCAACATTTGTTTGTCTATTTATGTGATTTTGTTACTAGTTATGACTATTGGAACTATTGCATATGGTTGGATGCCGATTGGCACCGTAAAATATTAATGTCACACTGTGCACTTTCCCTGACTTTGGGAGTTTGATCTTTAGCTGATGTGTTGTTCCATATGCTGCTTATATGTTTTTTATTATAATTTATGTTTTAATCATGTCTAAATAAAGATGAGATAATATGTGATACGTAGTTTCGTTTTTTGCGGTATATGTCATAGATTCATATAAAAAGTTTTGATCAGTGGGGGTCTGAGCTCTGAGACCCCCAATGGATCCCTAGTATGAGGGTAGAGAAGCACTCACATATTGCTACAGAGGACGGAATCGAGACAGGCCCATGTACAGTCGTGGCCAAAAGTTTTGAGAATGACACAAATATTAGTTTTCACAAAGTTTGCTGCTAAACTGCTTTTAGATCTTTGTTTCAGTTGTTTCTGTGATGTAGTGAAATATAATTACACGCACTTCATACGTTTCAAAGGCTTTTATCGACAATTACATGACATTTATGCAAAGAGTCAGTATTTGCAGTGTTGGCCCTTCTTTTTCAGGACCTCTGCAATTCGACTGGGCATGCTCTCAATCAACTTCTGGGCCAATTCCTGACTGATAGCAACCCATTCTTTCATAATCACTTCTTGGAGTTTGTCAGAATTAGTGGGTTTTTGTTTGTCCACCCGCCTCTTGAGGATTGACCACATGTTCTCAATGGGATTAAGATCTGGGGAGTTTCCAGGCCATGGACCCAAAATGTCAACGTTTTGGTCCCCGAGCCACTTAGTTATCAATTTTGCCTTATGGCACGGTGCTCCATCGCGCTGGAAAATGCATTGTTCTTCACCAAACTGTTGTTGGATTGTTGGAAGAAGTTGCTGTTGGAGGGTGTTTTGGTACCATTCTTTATTCATGGCTGTGTTTTTGGGCAAAATTGTGAGTGAGCCCACTCCCTTGGATGAGAAGCAACCCACACATGAATGGTCTCAGGATGCTTTACTGTTGGCATGACACAGGACTGATGGTAGCGCTCACCTTTTCTTCTCCGGACAAGCCTTTTTCCAGATGCCCCAAACAATCGGAAAGAGGCATTATCGGAGAATATGACTTTGCCCCAGTCCTCAGCAGTCCATTCACCAAACTTTCTGCAGAAGATCAATCTGCCCCATATGTTTTTTTTTGGAGAGAAGTGGCTTCTTTGCTGCCCTTCTTGACACCAGGCCATCTTCCAAAAGTCTTTGTCTCACTGTGCGTGCAGTTGCGCTCACACCTGCCTGCTGCCATTCCTGAACAAGCTCTGCTCTGGTGGCACTCCGATCCCGCAGCTGAATCCTCTTTATATCCTGGCGCTTGCTGGACTTTCTTGGACGCCCTGAAGCCTTCTTAGCAAGAATTCAACCTCTTTCCTTGAAGTTCTTGATGATCCTATAAATTGTTGATTGGGTTGCAATCTTAGTAGCCACAATATCCTTGCCTGTGAAGCCATTTTTATGCAATGCAATGATGGCTGCACGCGTTTCTTTGCAGGTCACCATGGTTAACAATGGAAGAACAATGATTTCAAGCAACACCCTCCTTTTAACATGTCAAGTCTGCCATTTTAACCCAATCATCCTGACATAATGATCTCCAGCCTTGTGCTCGTCAACATTCTCACCTGAGTTAACAAGACGATTACTGAAATGATCTCAGCAGGTCCTTTAATGACAGCAATGAATTGCAGTGGAAAGGTTTTTTTGGGGATTAAGTTAATTTTCATGGCAAAGAAGGACTATGCAATTCATCTGATCACTCTTCATAACATTCTGGAGTATATGCAAATTGCTATTATAAAAACTTAAAGGGAACCTGTCATGTGGATATTTGATTATAATCTAACTAATTATATACAATCATTAACTACTAAAAAGTACCTTAGATGTATTCACTTACTGGTGTGACAGATGGTTATCTCATAATATACACACAAAGATGCCGCATGCTAATGAGCTGATTTGAGTCCGGCGTATATTTAATTCAGAGCTATTGCCACTCCCCTGCCCACCTGCTGCTGATTCATATGGAAACAAACTGTCATTCAGCAGCAGGTGGGTGGGAGAGAGAGTCAGGAGCTCATAAATATTCATGACTCATCATTATCAGCTGGAGCTTTTCAATACAAGATGTTGGCAGATTGACTGGGTTAATTAAAGAAAGTGACCCAGCATTGTGCTAAGAGAATCAATCATTTATTTATGTTGCCCTTAGTTAGGACACCATAAAACTGGTGACAGGTTCCCTTTAAGCAGCAACTTTTCCAATTTCCAATATTTATGTAATTCTCAAAACTTTTGGCCACGACTGTACTTCTATGTAGCCTGTTTTGTAGAGAGAGAACACGATATCCATGTGGTAGATACGTCAGAAATTTCAAAAGTTTTGATCAGTGGGGGTCCAATTGCTGAGATGCCCACTGATCAAACCTTTTGAAATTTCTCTGACATATTAAATGTTTTGCGAAAAGCTAGTGACCATTTAGATCAAATTTTTATGTTAAAGATTCTTAAAGAATTTTTGGTGATTTATTTAATAATTTTCCATGTCACTATCTATATATTTTTTTTAAAATCCTAAAAATGTGCCGTTGGACACTAAGATTACTATTAGGCCTCTTGCACACAACCGTATGTATTTTGCGGTCTGCAAAAAACATCCGCAAAAAATATGGATGACCTCCGTGTGCATTCTGTATTTTGCGGAATGGAACAGCAGGCCCTTTATAGAACAGTACTATCCTTGTCCGTAATGCGGACAATAATAGGACATGTTCTATTATTTTTTTTCGGAACTGAAATACGGACATACGGAAACGGAATGCACATAGAGTAACTTCCGTTTTTTTTGCGGACCCGTTGAAGTGAATGGTTCGGCATACGGTCCGCAAAAAACCCTGAACGGACACGGAAAGAAAATATGTTTGTGTGCAAAAGGCCTTAGGCACTAGTTCTTGGTCTGCACAGTTCACTTTTCAGAAGTCATCCCCTTACCATTACAGGTAGGATTATAATGACAGATGATATATATATATATATATATATATATATACATACACACACAGGATCCATCATTCACAATAGTTGATAATCACATCTTTTCTACTCATCCATGTCACAGTCACTCAGTGATGTGACCAGTGGTGCACGGTGGGGTGGCCGTGGAGCGGAGATCAGGTAAGTATGGTCACCATGGATCTGGCCACCTTGGGGGAGGTCTGAAAAAAGCACAAGAAAGGTGGACAACCGTTTTAAGTGTTGTGAACAAATCTAGGAACAAAACCTCCATTAAAAATTTGCAAGTCACCCAAGCTTACAGAACTTACTTTGTGTGGCAACATAACAATTAGGGATTCAGAAGTTACAGCAAAGCAGTGAAAGTAATAAAGTAATAGTAAGCTGTTTTCCATCTCTTCCTACTTGTGATTTTCTGTGCTGGGTAATCTTTGACATTACGAATGTCTTTGCTAACGACAATTCTTTTTACCGCTTCTTTTTCAGGTATAGACAGTTACAACTGGGTACCGAGGGCAAAATGTCTGAGCTTCTCCATCAGGCCAAGATTAAATCATTTGAGGCTGAACGTGCCCACATGGTATTGGAGGAGACCACAGACAACCTACAGAAATGCCAACTAGAGTGTGAGAAGTATCAGAAAAAGCTAGAGGTATGGGCTGAGAGTTTAATCTAGAATATTTTAGTCCCATTCTTATCTTTAGATCTCGGTTACATTCCATTTTTCTTAGCACCATCGTTATCATCACAAGATGATGACCTGATAAGACTTTCTGTTCCCACACTTGGGACATCTAAGCGCATGTCCGTGCTCTGTCATCTCTATATATTGTGATTTGTATTCTGTCCTTGCTTCACCTTCCTGCATGAACCGTGTCTTTGTTGATTGGAGCATTTATTTCCTAATTTGAATTTTTCAGCAAATCTGCTGACATACCTCATACCTCAACATTTCACTGCATATGTTCCAAGCAACTCAATGTATGTTTTAACATGTAGTTTAACTGTGTCGTTGACGGCAGTCTTTACATGGACCGTAACACAGACGAATGCTCGTTCGTTTAGTATACTTCAGAGCTGTTCTCTATAATACAGTTTTTATCATAAAATCTACACATAAAAAAGCGTTTCTCTCATAATTTAATGAAAAGCTGGTTATTCATTTGGTGGGACAATCGTGTGAATAAAAAAAAATCTTGACATTGACCTTGTTTATACTGTATACTAAGGGTTCTTGCACGTCATAGGCCTCATGTAGACCTGGGGAAATCTCGCGGCGTTCAGTATTCGGCGCAGGCGCAGTGAGGAAGCCGGCAGCCGGCGAGCACCCTTCACTCACTGCGCCTGCGCCGAATACAGGGCCAGCAGTAGGAGACCAATGCTGCCTGGCCCTGTCGATCTAGTGTAGCAGGCCATGGCCAGAGGTGGGAGAACAGAGCCTCTTGGAGCAGGGGCAATGCCCGCCCTGCACCTAGAGGTTAATTAGCATATTATAAAAGTTATATTTCTGGAGTAACGGGGGCATAGATAAAAGTAGGAATAGGCTAGTTAGGTTCAGCTGACGATAGCACATCTCTAATGTCAGCTAGTTTAATAGGGTTAATTCTGGTGACAGAAACCCTTTCAGGTATTATACTACTAGATTTAGCAGCGCACTCATCAGTGAGGAAGTTACATGAAGCGATCTCCTCCACAGTATGGGGACGAGCGATGGCTAATGTCATAGCTCGTCCCTATAAATAATCATGATTTGCCGGCGGCAGAATGTGATTAGACGGCAAGCAATGATTTTTGGAACTGCACAAAAGACACAATTACCCAATGTATAAGTGTTTGCCCATTCATCGGCGGCACCTTTACACTGGCAGATCTTCGCGATGATCTGGGCGATCCTCGGCCAGTGTAATGCAGGCTTAAGACAGTGTAATCTTAGACAGACAATTCGTCAGTGACATAAAACTGATGACCTATCAGGAAAGGGGGGTGTAATTACATTGCACCGCAGCTACAATGGAGACGGTGTGCAGGTAAATATTGAAGAGATCGCAGCACTCCCACAAGCGCTGTACCTCTTCAAACAGTTGTTTAGCAAGGATGCCGGCAGTCAGATCTGATATTGATGATCTGTACTGACACGGCAAACTCCTTTAAGCTGATTTATCACAGCCTTAACACTGGCTGTATTTATCACATAATAGTAGCTGATGCCAGATGGTAAATCTAGCTCACACCATTTATTTGTTGACTCACTTCTGCAAATGGTTAAGGCACTTATTAATGTATTGCGATTGTCAAATTATACACTGCTTGGGGTTTCGACCAACCTGCAATCCAGCAACAGTGGCCTTGCTTGCACACTGTAGGAAAAAGCTCCAGTTTATACTCACTCCCACTGTCCCAGGCACCCGAGAGGCTGGCACCTTTTTCTATAGTGTGTAAGCACTGCCACCGCTGCTGGATTGCAGGGTGGTCGTAGCAAGCAGTGTATAATATGAAAAATGAATCCAGCCAGCAAAGCAGGCAATATGGACAATCACAATACATTAGTAAGTGGTTTGTAGTAACTTTCTCTACATGATAAATGACATTTCCTGAAGTGAGACAACCCCTTTAATTTACTTAAAAATATGCCAACATTTTGGCCCCTTTCCCTTGAAGCCACACCCGTTCTGCTAGACCATGCCTTTTGTTAAAATATTGGCAAAGATTGTCTGAAAGTGGGACATTTAAAGTGACCGGCCAATCGCTTTAAATGCACACATTTGATGGGATCAAACCGCTTTCAGCTTCAGATCTCTCAATTCCTGAGCTTCTCCTCTGTCATCCAAGATGGCTGCACTGCTTCTCAGACCACCTGATGCACACTGTGCTTTGGTAGTCCAAAACACTTCCTGTTTGTCCAGACCTGCTATTGGATTGGCCAGCACTGCTCACATGACCAGGGACAGCAAGAAGTTTGTTGGAATAGGAAAAGGCCGGTATGCATCAGGTAGTCTGATAGCAGAAAGAGGGCCCAGGCATTGGCAGATCAGAAGGGTGCAAGATAAGTGTTCTGTTCATACCCAGTTCATGTTAATTTTATCCTCTTGAAACGGAGGGTCGCATTAAAGACTTCTGTCAGCAGAAATAACAGTATTAGCGATGTGCCTAGTCTAGTTTTAATACATGTCCCCGTTACTGCAGAAAAATAACTTTTATGATCTACAAATTAGCCTTTAGGAGCAATGGGGTACATTGCTCCTGCTCCTAGAGGCTCCGTTCTCCCACCTCTGTCCATGCCCTCCTAGACTTGATTGACAGGGCCAGGCAGTGTTCATGTCTTCCTGCCTGGCCCTGAGTGCGGGTGAAATCTCACGCCTGCACCGTTCCGTTTAGTGAAGGAAGGATGCTCGCCAGCTTCCAACTTCTTTACTGTGCCTGTGCCGAATACGTCACAGTACATCCAGAAGAAAACACCAGTCAGCATCTTCTTCTGGGCGTACTGTGACGTAAGGAAGTCGGCAGCAGACAAGCGTCCTTCTTTAACTACGCCTGCGCTGAATACTAAGGAAGGAAGTGTTCCTTGCTGACAACTCGCTGTTCGCTCTTCCTCATACAGCTGCATTGTTTTTGGGCAGCAGATCGCTATTTAGACAGCACCATCTGCTGCCCGAAAACGATAATTTTTCTGCTAACAACAGTTTCATCCTATGAACGAGAGTTTCTCACGACTGATCGGCTGCACTTTTAGACGGGCAGATTCTTGGGAATGAGCATTCGCAGCAATGTTCATCCCTGATAATCTCCCCAATTTTTGGAACGTGTAAATGTACCATTATTTGTGTAGTGTTGCTATCTTATCTAAGCCTTCAGCAGTACAACAGAATTGTTATCAAATGCCCAAGTTCCAATGATATGATACGATGACTGGCCATTCTGTCCCAGTCTGTACAGCAAAGCTGACAAATGGGCTGCAGAAACTTCAGAAAATTGTATTATAGGATTTTTCTATATGGATCATTACATAAAGCGTCTATTTGTTTATAATAAAAACCTCCTAATAAATCAGATAATATAGCGGGATCATTTTGTGATGATTTCTTCCCTTTAATCCTTTTTCCCATTATTTGTGTAGCATAGTGTTTCCCAGTCAGGCTTTCCAGGAACCTGGGCAGGGTTCCTCAGAAAATCGAGCCATAACTTTTTGTCATGTTTACACATGGCACAATGATTTCAGCTTGCCCAAAGCTACTTGACATGGAGGCAGGTAAAGATCATAACCAGAATATAGGCTATAAACTCCACTCCAAATCTCTTTGAGATGAGAATATAGTTTCCCTGGAAATAGGATTTTTCAGGAGTTCTTTCACGGCAATATCGTTAAGCCACTGGTCTACCAATCAGTCCATGTCGCCTGCAGGGCTATTAAAGGAGTTATCGCATGATTCATGTAAAAAAATAAAATCATATATAATCTAGTACATGATAATCTCTTTCTAATAAAGCTAGAACCAGCCCTGTACCTCACATAGTGCGCTCCTTTGTTCTCCTGGGAGATAGAGGTGTCTGGCAGTGGCTTATTCCCCTTTACCCATAAAGTTAAGAATGCACCCGCTTTTTATATGTTTTCATGTGTTTTAAATGTTAAAATTCAGTATTTTTCTGTCCCAGGTTTTAACAAAAGAATTTTACGCTCTCCAAGCCTCCACAGAAAAGCGAGTTACAGAGTTACAGGCTCAGAATTCTGAACTACGAGTTAGGCTAGAGACATATGAAAAGCTGGAGCAGGAATTGGATGAGGTCATAATTCAGACTGCGCAAAGTAAGTTTTCATATTTTAGTTTTATTTTCATTCACCCCTGTATTCATATACACAGCGGGCAGATTAGAGAAATTACTATGCAATCTGTATATAAAAATGGTGAAGCGTGATGAGTTAAACCTGCAGACTGCGCCATTCTTGTGAAAAGGCTGTCGGAAGCCCTGTTGGAATGCTGTGGAGCAAGTGTGAAGAGCATAAAGCTGGCGGTAGACAGTAGATTTCTATCTACAGATCTGGTTGACTTCCAGCCAGTTCCCCAGCATTTGACTCAGTTTAGATACTTCTCCTGTATGATCGTACAGTTTCCCTCCAAGACCAGTGGTGCTGGATAGGTTTGGTATATAGTTTTTAGGCACATGTAGCTTTCAGCTATCTATTCTGTAAGCCAAGCTCTACTCCTTGGTCTCCTTTTTCTAAACTTTTCTTGCAAATAGCACCGAAAATGAAGAACAATAAATTACAGAAATCCTAATTATAAAATATACTCTAGGTAACAACCTCTTTGATAACAAGGTTTGTTCACTTGCGTTATTCTGCTCTGTCATAGAAAATGATGGTAGTGTCAGATCTGTCACAAGACGGACCGGTCCGACGGACTCTTTGACTATAATGGAGCGCATTGGATTTCTGTAACGGTGTCTGTGATTTTACCGGACAAAATAATGTTGCATGCTGTGCTACGTTGACCATCATGTTTATGGTATATGCCAGGGATGGCCAACTTGCGGCTCTCCAGCTGTTGTAAAACTACAACTCTCACCACGCCTAGCTGTAGGCAATCTGGTCATGCTGGGAGTTGTAGTTTAGCAACAGCTGGAGCGCCATAGGTTGGACAACCCTGGTATATGCAATGGAGGCTCTATCGGAGCCTCAAATGCTGATGCGAGCTACTTGGAGGGGCATGTAGTGATAGTTTACATGTGCATGTCTAAGCATAGGTGCCCATACGAACTTGGCCAACAGCTATCCCTCCCCACTTCCCAATATACATGCATGCTGGGTTCAGCCGAGTGGACGCTTATCTGCTTGTAAGACAAATCGTTTGGTCGGTTCTTCTCTCCCCAATATCATCTGTCAGGGTCTCCCCATGTAATTAGATTGTTGGCAGGCCCTGTCAAAAAAGCAGGTACTTATGACAATACTCTAATGCAGGGGTGCGCAACCTTTTCTGTTTGGGGGACACATTGTCAGACTGAAGGAATCCCAAGGGCCAAAAATAAAGGTTTAAAGGGGTATTACTAACTGAAATACTGTATTTATGGCAGATTGTACATACAGTTTATACCATAAATGTCTGGTTCCAGTTCCAGGACTCCCATCTAATGGGAGATTACATGGAAAATACATGTGAGCAGCCACAAGACATAGACATGCAGGTCTGTCACTAGTTGGTTGGGGGCCGCACTCCTGCTCTAACGTTTATAGGGACCTTAGACAAGGTTGCCGCCCTGCAGCTGCTATCATATTAATAGAAATGAAAGACCTAGTGGTAGGGAACTTAGATTGTGAGCCCCATTGGGGACAGTGTGATGGTAATGTCTGTAAAGTGCTGTGGAATATATCAGCGCTATATAATTGAGATAATAATAATATTAATAAAACAAAGTGCAACATTTTTTAGTATTAACTGTTTGGGGTGTATTATATTGTTTTTTGTGAAGGTTTATGCAGTAAAAGTTATTAAAAATGTAGTTAAAAGCCAAAGATTTTCTTTTTCTTTCCCCCTTTCACAGTGGAAGATGAAGCTGAAGCCGAAAGAGTTTTGTTTTCTTATGGATATGGAGCCAACGTCCCTACTACAGCTAAACGGAGGCTAAAGCAAAGGTAAAAGAACGTACATAAGCAAATGGGCAGGATCTTGTAACTGTAAGAATGAGGTGACTAAAACAGTGGTGAAGCCTTCCAAACTCTTGCTGTGATTTTGACAAGTTTGCTGTGATACAGAAATGTAGTGACTTGATTTGCTACGTGCAGTGTCTGCAAAGAGATGGATATCTGCTTTATGTGCAGTTAAATATGATCCAGTTTATGTAAATCAAGATGAGTTTTGCAACCTGATATCCACGTTGTCAGCAAAAAAATAAATTTTTTCGTTACTTGTAGTTTAACACCACATATTTCGGTATTTTAAAATATGTGGCTATCCATGCATGAGATATGGAAAGTAGAAGACAGATTTAAAGGGGTTGGCTCATCTGGGACATTGATGGTATATCGCTACGATTTGCCATCAATGTTAGATAGGTGGGGGACCTGGAGTAAAGGAGAGCAAACTGCACATCCGTAGTGTGCTCTCCATTCATTGCTAAGAGAGTCCCAGAAATAGCCTAGCGAGTACACTCAGCTGTCAGAAATCCCAAAGCAGTGAATCGAGAGTGCAGGGCAGCCACCCCTCCGTTTACCACCATGGGAATGCCAGCTTGGCCATTTTTTGAATTCTCATAGTGGTGAATGGAGAGTGGCCATGCATGCGTGGTTGCTCTCCGTTCACTTCGGGTGCCCCATTTTGGAGATAGGAGCAGGTCCAAGAGGTGGTACCCGCAACCTTTCTAACATTGATGGCATATCCTAGCCAGATTGGTCAACCGTTTAACCCCTTCGCTATCAGCGCAATACATGTACGGCTCTGGTGGGGTCCTTAAGCATGTTGCCCACTTGGGCGTGCAGCGGGCGCTATAGCCGACCGGTCTCTGCTTTTTCGAATAGCAGAGGGCTGCAGCTAATGTTGCAATTGGCAATAATGCCGATCGCAGACATTACAGCCTTTTAGATGCTGTGTTTAAGTGTGATAACGGCATCTAAAGGATGAAAAACCTGGAAGTATGAGATTCCGGATTAAGACTGGTATCCCCATGTGGAGATCGGGGATGCTGGTCATTGTTTCTAATAGGCTTGGGTCTGTCTCTCTGAAGAGACCCTGTGTATTGGAGCTGCAGTTGCTATGTTGGCCAGCAGGTGGCAGGCCAACATAGGAGATCAGCAATTATAGAATACTATACTCCTTATGGGAGTATTGAAATATTCTCCAAAAAAAACTAAATAGTTTGTAGCCTCCTAGAGGAACCACAAAAAAAGTTAAATTAATGTATAAAAATATATATATAAATTTTAATCGTCCTCCTTTCTTTAGAATAAAAAATACATAAATAATAAAAAAATATATATATATCCTGGGCATCACCACATCCGAAAACGCCCGTGCTATTAAAATATAAAAATATTTTTCCAATACAGTGAATGGCATAATGGAAAAACGTTTCAAAATGGCCGATTCACCATTTTTTCATCGCTTCTCTTACCCCCAAAAATTGAATAATAAAATGTGATCAAAAAACACACACACTCCAAAATGGTATCAATAAAATTACAGATCATTACACCAGCTAGAGTTTTTTTAATCTTGGGAAAAGGAACTGACAATCCCAAATCTGCAGGACAAAATACTTCGGGGATGGTTAGATATAAGAAAGGTAACGCCAAATGAAATTTGGCGAGAAACACAATTTAGAATTATACATAGGGCGATCTACGGTTTTCATGAATCATATAATGCAATACAACAGGACAGGATAACACAATGTCCAAAATGCAAAATGAGTAACACTAATCTATATCACGGGTTATGGACATGCACACAATCCAAATCCTTCTGGGAGGTTTTAGTAAAATGGGCCAAAGTAGTAATGAAGAGCGACGTACCATTAACATTGGAAACCATTTTATTTCATAATCACCCAGATAATACACCAATGACACAAATAACACATATGAGCATACTCGCAGCCAAAAGATGCTTATTACAACATTGGTTAAAATCTTCCACACCGCATTTATTAGATATAATAAACCAAATGAAAGGGTGTATGAGGTTGGAATTCCTGGCTGCGGAACAAACAAAAGAGAAAATGATAAAAGGGCTCATGAAAAAGTGGGGGAACTTTATATCAAAAGTACTAGATGAAGAGGAAATTAAAACATTGATAAACCCATATAGATCAACAACGTGGTTCATGACAGAACAGTTAAAAGGCACACTGGGAAAGTTGGACCAGAACTGAGGGGTACATACAATATAGTCAAACTATGACACAATAATAGGGTACGCAAAACTTTGTGGCAAATACATAGGATGATCGGTGATGATGAGCGACAGACTTTGGACACAGAAAAAATGTTCACATTTTTAATTCTTTTTTTCACTATTTAACCACTTAAGGACCACAGGTTTATACCCCCCTAAAGACCAGGCCCTTTTTTACAATTCTGCACTACACTACTTTCACCGTTTATTGCTCGGTCATGCAACTTACCACCCAAATGAATTTTACCTCCTTTTCTTCTCACTAATAGAGCTTTCATTTGGTGGTATTTCATTGCTGCTGACATTTTTACTTTTTTTGTTATTAATCGAAATTTAACGATTTTTTTGCAAAAAAATGACATTTTTCACTTTCAGTTGTAAAATTTTGCAAAAAAAACGAGATCCATATAGAAATTTTGCTCTAAATTTATAGTTCTACATGTCTTTGATAAAAAAAAAATGTTTGGGTAAAAAAAAAATGGTTTGGGTAAAAGTTATAGCGTTTACAAACTATGGTACAAAAATGTGAATTTCCGCTTTTTGAAGCAGCTCTGACTTTCTGAGCACCTGTCATGTTTCCTGAGGTTCTACAATGCCCAGACAGTACAAACACCCCACAAATGACCCCATTTCGGAAAGTACACACCCTAAGGTATTCGCTGATGGGCATAGTGAGTTCATAGAACTTTTTATTTTTTGTCACAAGTTAGCGGAAAATGATGATTTTTTTTTATTTTATTTTTTTCTTACAAAGTCTCATATTCCACTAACTTGTGACAAAAAATAAAAACTTCTATGAACTCACTATGCCCATCACGAAATACCTTGGGGTCTCTTCTTTCCAAAATGGGGTCACTTGTGGGGTAGTTATACTGCCCTGGCATTCTAGGGGCCCAAATGTGTGGTAAGGAGTTTGAAATCAAATTCTGTAAAAACTGACCAGTGAAATCCGAAAGGTGCTCTTTGGAATATGGGCCCCTTTGCCCACCTAGGCTGCAAAAAGTGTCACACATCTGGTATCTCTGTATTCAGGAGAAGTTGAGGAATGTGTTTTGGGGTGTCTTTTTACATATACCCATGCTGGGTGAGATAAATATCTTGGTCAAATGCCAACTTTGTATAAAAAAAATGGGAAAAGTTGTCTTTTGCCAAGATATTTCTCTCACCCAGCATGGGTATATGTAAAATGACACCCCAAAACACATTCCCCAACTTCTCCTGAGTACGGAGATACCAGATGTGTGACACTTTTTTGCAGCCTAGGTGGGCAAAGGGGCCCATATTCCAAAGAGCATCTTTAGGATTTCACAGGTCATTTTTTACAGAATTTGATTTCAAACTCCTTACCACACATTCGGGCCCCTAGAATGCCAGGGCAGTATAACTACCCCACAAGTGACCCCATTTTGGAAAGAAGACACCCCAAGGTATTCCGTGAGGGGCATGGCAAGTTCCTAGAATTTTTTATTTTTTGTCACAAGTTAGTGGAAAATGATGATTATTTTATTTTTTATTTTTTTCATACAAAGTCTCATATTCCACTAACTTGTGACAAAAAATAAAAACTTCCATGAACTCACTATGCCCATCAGCGAATACCTTGGGGTCTCTTCTTTCCAAAATGGGGTCACTTGTGGGGTAGTCATACTGCCCTGGCATTCTAGGGGCCCGAATGTGTGGTAAGGAGTTTGAAATCAAATTCTGTAAAAAATGACCTGTGAAATCCGAAAGGTGCTCTTTGGAATATGGGCCCCTTTACCCACCTAGGCTGCAAAAAAGTGTCACACATCTGGTATCGCCGTACTCAGGAGAAGTTGAGGAATGTGTTTTGGGGTGTCTTTTTACATATACCCATGCTGGGTGAGATAAATATCTTGGTCAAATGCCAACTTTGTATAAAAAAATGGGAAAAGTTGTCTTTTGCCAAGATATTTCTCTCACCCAGCAGGGGTATATGTAAAATGACACCCCAAAACACATTCCCCACCTTCTCCTGAGTACGGGGATACCAGATGTGTGACACTTTTTTGCAGCCTAGGTGGGCAAAGGGGCCCATATTCCATAGAGCACCTTTCGGATTTCACAGGTCATTTTTTACAGAATTTGATTTCAAACTCCTTACCACACATTTGGGCCCCTAGAATGCCAGGGCAGTATAACTACCCCACAAGTGACCCCATTTTGGAAAGAAGAGACCCCAAGGTACTCGTTGATGGGCATAGTGAGTTCATGGAAGTTTTTATTGTTTGTCACAAGTTAGTGGAATATGAGACTTTGTATGAAAAAAAAAAAAAAAAAAAAAAAAAATCAGCATTTTCCACTAACTTGTGACAAAAAATAAAAAATTCTAGGAACTCGCCATGCCCCTCAAGGAATACCTTGGGGTGTCTTCTTTCCAAAATGGGGTCACTTGTGGGGTAGTTATACTGCCCTGGCATTTTCCAGGGGCCCTAATGTGTGGTAAGTAGGTAAATGACCTGTGAAATCCTAAAGGTGCTCTTTGGAATATGGGCCCCTTTGCCCACCTAGGCTGCAAAAAAGTGTCACACATGTGGTATCGCCGTACTCGGGAGAAGTTGGGGAATGTGTTTTGGGGTGTCATTTTACATATACCCTTGCTGGGTGAGAGAAATATCTTGGCAAAAGACAACTTTTCCCATTTTTTTATACAAAGTTGGCATTTGACCAAGATATTTCTCTCACCCAGCATGGGTATATGTAAAATGACACCCCAAAACACATTCCCCAACTTCTCCTGAGTACGGCGATACCAGATGTGTGACACCTTTTTTGAAGCCTAGATGCGCAAAGGTGCCCAAATTCCTTTTAGGAGGGCATTTTTAGACATATGGATACCAGACTTCTTCTCACGCTTTGGGGCCCCTAGAATGCCAGGGCAGTATAAATACCCCACATGTGACCCCATTTTGGAAAGAAGACACCCCAAGGTATTCAATGAGGGGCATGGCGAGTTCATAGAAATTTTTTTTTTTTGGCACAAGTTAGCGGAAATTGATATTTTTAATTTTTTTCTCACAAAGTCTCCCGTTCCGCTAACTTGGGACAAAAATTTCAATCTTTCATGGACTCAATATGCCCCTCACGGAATACCTGGGGGTGTCTTCTTTCCGAAATGGGGTCACATGTGGGGTATTTATACTGCCCTGGCATTCTAGGGGCCCTAAAGCGTGAGAAGAAGTCTGGAATATAAATGTCTAAAAAATTTTACGCATTTGGTTTCCGTGAGGGGTATGGTGAGTTCATGTGAGATTTTATTTTTTGACACAAGTTAGTGGAATATGAGACTTTGTAAGAAAAAAAAAATAATAATTCCGCTAACTTGGGCCAAAAAAATGTCTGAATGGAGCCTTACAGGGGGGTGATCAATGACAGGGGGGGTGATCAATGACAGGGGGGGTGATCAATGACAGGGGGGTGATCAGGGAGTCTATATGGGGTGATAACCACAGTCATTGATCACGCCCGTGTAAGGCTTCATTCAGACGTCCGTATGCGTTTTGCGGATCCGATCCATCTATCAGTGCATCCGTAAAAATCATGCGGACATCTGAATGGAGCTTTACAGGGGGGTGATCAATGACAGGGGGGTGATCAGGGAGTCTATATGGGGTGATCACCACAGTCATTGATCATGCCCCTGTAAGGCTTCATTCAGACGTCCGGATGCGTTTTGCGGATCCGATCCATCTATCAGTGGATCCGTAAAAATCATGCGGACGTCTGAATGGAGCTTGACAGGGGGGTAATCAATGACAGGGGGGTGATCAGGGAGTCTATATGGGGTGATCACCACAGTCATTGATCACGCCCCTGTAAGGCTTCATTCAGACGTCCGGATGCGTTTTGCGGATCCGATCCATCTATCAGTGCATCCGTAAAAATCATGCGGACATCTGAATGGAGCTTTACAGGGGGGTGATCAGGGAGTCTATATGGGGTGATCACCACAGTCATTGATCATGCCCCTGTAAGGCTTCATTCAGACGTCCGGATGCGTTTTGCGGATCCGATCCATCTATCAGTGCATCCGTAAAAATCATGCGGACATCTGAATGGAGCTTTACAGGGGGGTAATCAATGACAGGGGGGTGATCACCACAGTCATTGATCATGCCCCTGTAAGGCTTCATTCAGACGTCCGGATGCGTTTTGCGGATCCGATCCATCTATCAGTGCATCCGTAAAAATCATGCGGACATCTGAATGGAGCTTTACAGGGGGGTGATCAGGGAGTCTATATGGGGTGATCACCACAGTCATTGATCATGCCCCTGTAAGGCTTTATTCAGACGTCCGGATGCGTTTTGCGGATCCGATCCATCTATCAGTGCATCCGTAAAAATCATGCGGACATCTGAATGGAGCTTTACAGGGGGGTGATCAGGGAGTCTATATGGGGTGATCACCACAGTCATTGATCATGCCCCTGTAAGGCTTCATTCAGACGTCCGGATGCGTTTTGCGGATCCGATCCATCTATCAGTGGATCCGTAAAAATCATGCGGACATCTGAATGGAGCTTTACAGGGGGTTGATCAATGACAGGGGGGTAATCAATGACAGGGGGGTGATCAGGGAGTCTATATGGGGTGATCACCACAGTCATTGATCACGCCCCTGTAAGGCTTCATTCAGACGTCCGGATGCGTTTTGCGGATCCGATCCATCTATCAGTGGATCCGTAAAAATCATGCGGACATCTGAATGGAGCTTTACAGGGGATTGATCAATGACAGGGGGGTAATCAATGATCAGGGAGTCTATATGGGGTGATCAGGGGCTAATAAGGGGTTAATAAGTGACGGGGGGGGGGGGGGTGTAGTGTAGTGTAGTGGTGCTTGGTGCTACTTTACTGAGCTACCTGTGTCCTCTGGTGGTCGATCCAAACAAAGGGGACCACCAGAGGACCAGGTAGCAGGTATATTAGACGCTGTTATCAAAACAGCGTCTAATATACCTGTTAGGGGTTAAAAAAAACACATCTCCAGCCTGCCAGCGAACGATCGCCGCTGGCAGGCTGGAGATCAACTCTCTTACCTTCCGTTCCTGTGAGCGCGCGCGCCTGTGTGCGCGCGTTTACAGGAAATCTCGGCTCACGCGAGATGACGCCTATTGGCGTTAGTGTGACCTGGGAGCGCCGCAGAAATGACGCCTTTCGGCGTTAGCGTGACGGTAAGTGGTTAAACATATAAAACGTATACATATGTGGTATTGTTGTAATTATACTGACACAGAGAATGAAAAGCACAGGTCAGTTTTGCCGCATAGGGAACGCCGTAGGGACAAAACCCATAAAACTGTGGAGGAATTGCATTTTTTTTTTTCAATTCCACCCCATTTAAAAAAAAATATTTTGCTTCCCACTACATTGTATGCCATATTAAATGGTTGCATTAGAAAGTACAACTTGCCCCGCAAAAAACAAGCTCTCATATGGCTATGTGAATGGAAAAATAAAAAAGTTATGGCTCCAGGAAAGCAGGGAAGAAAAATCTAAATGCAAAAATTAAAAAACTCTGGTATCCAAAGGGTTAAATATTTCATATTTATATTGTAAAGCTACAAGTAGATTTTTGCACGTTGTTTCAAAGGGACTTGCGCTCTGATTGTTTTTCGATATAATTGGAGCCTGCATTCTTTTCCATCAAGCAGAACATTTTTCCCATCCCCACACAGCAGTGAGGATTGCTGCATGTAGCTAACGAACAGGCAATGATCGGGAATGAAGGTTCCCAAGAAAGTTTGGTCTCAATCATAGCCCAGTGGTGTCGGCCTGTGTAAATGGGATTGCCAGGATCTGAAGGAAGTTTTCAGAGCGTTGTGATATATTTATGGTGAGAATAACTGGCTTAGGGTGCATTCACACGACTGCGGAACGGGTGCGGACCCATTTATTCCAATGGGGCCGCAAAAGATGCGGACAGCACACCGTGTGCTGTCCGCATCCGTTGTTCCGTTCCGTGGCCCCGCAAAAAAGATAGAGCATGTTCTATTCTTGTCCACCGCCGCGGACAAGCTTAGGCATTCTCTATATAGCGCTGGCCATGTGTGGTCCGCAAATTGCGGAACGCACACGGCCGGTATCCGTGTTTTGCGGACTGCAAAACACTTACGGTCGTGTGAATGCACCCTTAGCTCTAGATTGATGAGTGGTGGGAATTTAGCGCAAGCATGGGAAATCATAAATAATGAGGTAAAGTTTTATATATTGCTGAATCATATATCAATTAGTCTAAAATATTCTGCAACTTGTTTTTGAAATGGAGTACGTTCTGATCATTGCAATCTACCACCTCTTCCTGATCTGACAGATCTAATGGAATAAAAAACCAGTTGTACACTTGTTCTCCCAGGGTTCCCTGTGCTCATTGTGTAGCTACGCTTCAGCCTTCATGCTGCTAATGGGCTTGTCAGTCTGAGCCTCATAACTTTCATTACCTGTTTGCTCTGCTGCAGCCATGCTAGCTTTACTGTTTTTACAAGGCCTTTTTGGTCTGGTGGCCTCTCATCTTCTCTATTTGTCCATCATCACTTTGCGTTCAGCTAATTTAGAAGAAGCTAATGCATGGTGCCGTGTAACATTCCTCGTGGAGCACACTTTCTCTGACTTCAATGGCCGCTTCAAAATACAGGTGCAGCTAGTAGTTTGGTAGTTGGGAAGATGAGCCTCATATATAGTGTAGGCTTCTGTAAAAGGAAATGGAGGAAGCACATTTTTGGACTAAGCTACACGGCAGGGGATTTGAGTAGACCAAATAGCTGTACAAAGTCTCAGCATGATCTTTCTTAAAGGGTTCATCAGAGTTTAAAAAATGCTAAATAGCTAAAGTGTTTAAAAAGGTGTTAAGTTATAGTTACATGGTCGTGTGCCGGTGTGCTGAAGCAGGCAACCATCTAATTTGTATGAGGACCTCCCAGCTTTCCAACAGCAGCAGGTGGCAGGGGACAGAAAGATCGGCCAGTTGGGTGTTATCATGCCCATTGCTTTTGTTCTCAGCGGAGCTCAGGGTGCATGTGTATGCTGGTTCAGGAGGGATAGTTGTAGGCTGAACCATAGTTCATGCCCAGCATTAGAATGCAATTAAAATTGCCAGAGTCCATCACATCAAAGTTTGGACGTTCTCAGTATCGCTCTTTTGTTATTTCCTGGCTATAGTTCGCAAACTGCTATTTGTCTGCTGATAGTAGTGATACATCCATATATCTGGACCATATGCCGAGTTGACTGTCCCTACAGTACATATATATTGCCCAGCACGTATGCAGTATCTCACCAAAGTGAGTACACCCCTCACATTTATGTAAATATTTTATTATATCTTTTCATGGGACAACACTGAAGATCTGACACTTTGATACAATGTTCAGTAGTCAGTGTACAGCTTAACAGTCTAAATTTGGTGTCCCCTCAAAATAACTGAACATACAGCCATTACTGTCTAAACTGCTGGCAACAAAAGTGAGTACACCCCTAAGTGAAAATGGCCGAATTGTGCCAAATTAGCTATTTTTCCTCCCCGGTGTCATGTGATTCGTTAGTGTTACAAGGTCTCAGGTGTGAATGGGGAGCAGGTGTGTTAAATTTGATGTCATCACTCTCACACTCTCTCATACTTGTCACTGGAAGTTCAGCATGGCACCTCATGGCTTAGAACTCTCTGAGGCTCTGAAAAAAGAATTGTTCCTCTACATAAAGATGTTCTAGGCCAGTGGTGGCTAACCTCCGGCACTCCATCTGTGGTGAAACTACAACTCCCAGCATGCTCCAATAATTTATATTGAGTTCTGAGAACAGCCAAGCAAGTGTGCATCTTGGGAGTTGTAGTTTTACCACAGCCAGAGTGTTGGAGGCTAACTATCACTGTCCTAGGCTATAGGAAGATTGCCAGAAGATTGCTGACGGTGACCAAGACCATACAACAGTTTAACAAGACAGGTTCCACTTATAACCGGTCTCGCCTTGGTTGACCAAAGAAGTTGAGTGCACGTGCTCAGTGTCATATCCAGAGGTTGTCTTTTCAAAATAGACGTCTGAGTGCTGCCAGCATTGCTGCAGAGGTTAAAGGGGTGGGGGGGGGGGGGGGCAGCCTGTCAGTGCTCAGACCATACACCGACCACACACTGCATCAAATAGGTGTGCATGGCTGTCGTCCCAGAAGGTACCTTCTTCTAAAGATGATGCATAAGAAAGCCTGCAAACAGTTTGCTGAAGACAAGCAGACTACGGACACGGATTACTGGAACCATGTCCTGTGGTCTGATGAGACCAAGATAAACATAGTTGGTTCAGATGGTGTCAAGTGTGTGTGAGGAATACAAAGACAAGTGTGTCTTGCCTACAGTCAAGCATGGTGGTGGGAGTGTCAAGGTTTGGGGCTGCAAGAGTGCTGCTGACTATGGGGAGCTACAGTTCATTGAGGGAACCATGAATGCCAACATGTACTGTGACATACTGAAGCAGAGCACGATCCCCTCCCTTCGGAAACTGGGCAGCAGGGTAGTATTCCAACCTGATGACCCCAAACACACCTCCAAGATGACCACTGCCTTGCTACAGAAACTGAGGGCAAAGGTGCTGGACTGGCCAAGCAGGTCTCCAGACCTAAACCCTATTGAGCATCTGTGGGGCATCCTCAAATGGAAAGTGAAGGAGCACAAGGTCTCTAACATCCACCAGCTCCGTAATGTCGTCATGGATGAGTGAAAGCGGATTCCAGTAGCAACCTATGAAGCTCTAGTGAACTCCATGCCCAAGAGAGTTAAGGCAGTGCTAGAAAATAATGGTGGCCACACAAAATATTGACACTTTGGGCACAATTTGGCCATTTTCACCTCCACTGTCCAGTATGAGAGAGTGTGACAGCGATAACGCCAAATTTAACACACCTGCTCCCTATTCACACCTGAGACCTTGTAACACTAATGAGTCACAAGACCCTGGGAAGGAAAAATGGCTAATTGGGCACAAATTGGCCATTTTCACTTAGTGGTGTACTCACTTTTGTTGCCAGTGGTTCAGACATTAACCACTTAAGGACCACAGGTTTATACCCCCCTAAAGACCAGGCCCTTTTTTACAAATCGGCACTCCACAACTTTAGCGGTTTATTGCTCGGTCATGCAACTTACCACCCAAATGAATTTTACCTCTTTTTCTTCTCACTAATAGAGCTTTCATTTGGTGGTATTTCATTGCTGCTGACATTTTTACTTTTTTTGTTATTAATCGAAATTTAACGATTTTTTTGCAAAAAAATGACATTTTTCACTTTCAGTTGTAAAGTTTTGCAAAAAAAAACACATCCATATATAAATTTTGCTCTAAATTTATTGTTCTACATGTCTTTGATTAAAAAAAAATGGTTTGGGTAAAAGTTATAGCGTTTACAAACTATGGTACAAAAATGTGAATTTCCGCTTTTTGAAGCAGCTCTGACTTTCTGAGCACCTGTCATGTTTCCTGAGGTTCTACAATGCCCAGACAGTACAAACACCCCACAAATGACCCCATTTCGGAAAGTAGACACCCTAAGGTATTCGCTGATGGGCATAGTGAGTTCATAGAACTTTTTATTTTTTGTCACAAGTTAGCGGAAAATGATTTTTTTTTTGATTTTTTTTTCTTACAAAGTCTCATATTCCACTAACTTGTGACAAAAAATAAAAACTTCTATGAACTCACTATGCCCATCAGCGAATACCTTGGGGTGTCTTCTTTCCAAAATGAGGTCACTTGTGGGGTAGTTATACTACCCTGGCATTCTAGGGGCCCAAATGTGTGGTAAGTAGTTTGAAATCAAAATGTGTAAAAAATGACCGGTGAAATCCGAAAGGTGCTCTTTGGAATGTGGGCCCCTTTGCCCACCTAGGCTGCAAAAAAGTGCCACACATGTGGTATCGCCGTACTCAGGAGAAGTTGGGGAATGTGTTTTGGGGTGTCATTTTACATATACCCATGCTGGGTGAGATAAATATCTTGGTCAAATGCCAACTTTGTATAAAAAAATGGGAAAAGTTGTCTTTTGCCAAGATATTTCTCTCACCCAGCATGGGTATATGTAAAATGACACCCCAAAACACATTCCCCAACTTCTCCTGAGTACGGAGATACCACATGTGTGACACTTTTTTGCAGCCTAGGTGCGCAAAGGGGCCCACATTCCAAAGAGCACCTTTCGGATTTCACCGGCCATTTTTTACAGATTTTGATTTCAAACCACTTCTCACGCATTCGGCCCCTAAAATGCCAGGGCAGTATAACTACCCCACAAGTGACCCCATTTTGGAAAGAAGACACCCCAAGGTATTTCGTGATGGGAATAGTGAGTTCATGGAAGTTTTTATTTTTTGTCACAAGTTAGTGGAATATGAGACTTTGTAAGGAAAAAAAATAAATAATAATAAATCATCATTTTCCGCTAACTTGTGACAAAAAATATAAAATTCTAGGAACTCGCCATGCCCCTCACGGAATACCTTGGGGTGTCTTCTTTCCAAAATGGGGTCACTTGTGGGGTAGTTATACTGCCCTGGCATTTTCCAGGGGCCCTAATGTGTGGTAAGTAGGTATATGACCTGTGAAATCCTAAAGGTGCTCTTTGGAATGTGGGCCCCTTTGCCCACCTAGGCTGCAAAAAAGTGTCACACATGTGGTATCGCCGTATTCAGGAGAAGTTGGGCAATGTGTTTTGGGGTGTCTTTTTACATATACTCATGCTGGGTCAGAGAAATATCTCGGCAAAAGACAACTTTTCCCATTTTTTTTATACAAAGTTGGCATTTGACCAAGATATTTATCTCACCCAGCATGGGTATATGTAAAATGACACCCTAAAACACATTGCCCAACTTCTCCTGAGTACGGCGATACCAGATGTGTGACACTTTTTTGCAGCCTAGATGCGCAAAGGGGCCCACATTCCTTTTATGAGGGCATTTTTAGACATTTGGATCCCAGACTTCTTCTCACGCTTTAGGGCCCCTAAAATTCCAGGGCAGTATAAATACCCCACATGTGACCCCATTTTGTAAAGAAGACACCCCAAGGTATTCAATGAGGGGCATGGCGAGTTCATAGAAATTTTTTTTTTTTGGCACAAGTTAGCGGAAATTGATTTTATTTTATTTTTTCTCACAAAGTCTCCCTTTCCGCTAACTTGGGACAAAAATTTCAATATTTCATGGACTCAATATGCCCCTCACGGAATACCTGGGGGTGTCTTCTTTCCGAAATGGGGTCACATGTGGGGTATTTATACTGCCCTGGCATTCTAGGGGCCCTAAAGCGTGAGAAGAAGTCTGGAATATAAATGTCTAAAAATTTTTACGCATTTGGATTCCGTGAGGGGTATGGTGAGTTCATGTGAGATTTTATTTTTTGACACAAGTTAGTGGAATATGAGACTTTGTAAGAAAAAAAAAAAAATTTCCGCTAACTTGGGCCAAAAAAATGTCTGAATGGAGCCTTACAGAGGGGTGATCAAGGAGTCTATATGGGGTGATCACCCCCCTGTCATTGATCACCCCCCTATAAGGCTCCATTCAGATGTCCGTATGTGTTTTGCGGATCCGATCCATGTATCCGTGGATCCGTAAAAATCATACGGACATCTGAATGCAGCCTGACAGGGGGGGTGATCAATGACAGGGGGGGTGATCAATGACAGGGGGGTGATCAGGGAGTCTATATGGGGTGATCACCCCCCCTGGAAGGCTCCAGGGAGACGCCTGTATGTGTTTTGCGGATCCGATCCATCTATCAGTGGATCCGTAAAAATCATGCGGACGTCTGAATGGAGCTTTACAGGGGGGTGATCAATGACAGGGGGGTAATCAATGACAGGGGGGTGATCAGGGAGTCTATATGGGGTGATCACCACAGTCATTGATCACGCCCCTGTAAGGCTCCATTCAGACGTCCGTATGCGTTTTGCGGATCCGATCCATCTATCAGTGGATCCGTAAAAATCATGCGGACATCTGAATGGAGCTTTACAGGGGGGTGATCAATGACAGGGGGGTAATCAATGACAGGGGGGTGATCAGGGAGTCTATATGGGGTGATCACCACAGTCATTGATCACGCCCCTGTAAGGCTCCATTCAGACGTCCGTATGCATTTTGCGGATCCGATCCATCTATCAGTGGATCCGTAAAAATCATGCGGACATCTGAATGGAGCTTTACAGGGGGGTGATCAATGACGGGGGTAATCAATGACAGTGGGGTGATCAGGGAGTCTATATGGGGTGATCACCACAGTCATTGATCACGCCCCTGTAAGGCTCCATTCAGACGTCCGTATGCGTTTTGCGGATCCGATCCATCTATCAGTGGATCCGTAAAAATCATGCGGACATCTGAATGGAGCTTTACAGGGGGGTAATCAATGGCAGGGGGGTAATCAATGACAGGGGGGTGATCAGGGAGTCTATATGGGGTGATCAGGGGTGATCAAGGGTGAATAAGGGGTTATTAAGTGACAGGGGGGGGTGTAGTGTAGTGGTGCTTGGTGCAACATATTACTGAGCTACCTGTGTCCTCTGGTGGTCGATCCAAACAAAGGGGACCACCAGAGGACCAGGTAGCAGGTATATTAGACGCTGTTATCAAAACAGCGTCTAATATACCTGTTAGGGGTTAAAAAAATCACATCTCCAGCCTGCCAGCGAACGATCGCCGCTGGCAGGCTGGAGATCCACTCTCTTACCTTCCGTTCCTGTGAGCGCGCGCGCCTGTGTGCGCGCGTTCACAGGAAATCTCGGCTCACCCGAGATGACGCCAATCGGCGTTAGTTCGACCTGGGAGCGCCGCAGAGATGACGCCTTTCGGCGTTAGCGTGGTGGGAAGTGGTTAAAGGCCGTGTGTTCAGTTATTTTGAGGGCACTCCAAATTTACACTGTTATACAAGCCGTACACTGAATACTTTACATTGAATCAAAGGGTCATATCTTCAGTGTTGTCAAATAAAATATTTACAAAGATGTGAGGGGTGTACTCACTTTTGCAAGATACTGTATGTTAACATCATGCTGTTATCGTGTGTGCATGCATCACCATGTGCTTCTCCACCAGCCCTCCTCTTGTTCCAGTCTCATTTTTGTGTGTTTTCCTCTACTTTCACATGTGCCTTAATAATTTATCAGCCATAGAAAACATGGTTTCCTTTCTGTCCTTTCTTGTTGCTACAGGAAAGCCTTTGGCTGGCGCTCGTGCCATGAGTCAGCACCTGGCAGTAGTGCTAGTTTATGCCCAGGAAGCACGACCAACCACTGAATCTGACTAGATTTGTAAAGTAAAGCAGTAAGCCGCAGTATTCTGCCAGACATCTGCAGAAGCCGTATCTATTAAACCACAAGTTCTTACAAAGGGCATTTGCTGGTCCATCTGCGCTCAACACCAGGAATACACAATATCCTGTGTGCAAGGTGTTCTTACGTCCTCTATACACGATCTTACAGTGGAAATTGTTACTACCAGAATTACAGGTTGTCATCTCACAGGACTGTGTGGGTGTCCTGGTATTTCAGACATGAGACGGATATCTTTATGACTTTTAAACTGTACCGCCAGTTATATACTGATCATAGTGCAGGAATGTGAACAGTCTTCTATATAACTTTTATAGCAGAGTTTGCTTTTACATCCCAGCAGCGGTACATACTGTGGGCTATATATAACGTATGTACTATGTTCACTAAGAGACGCTAATGGCCTGTCCTGTATACAGCTGGCACTGTAGAATTGCTTCAGATCTTACAGTGCTGCCCCTCTACTGAAATACAGAAACCTCGGTGGCACGGCAGGACAACCGGTTTCCTAATGCCTGAATGGATAGGAGCAGCCCGCAGTATGGGACCGGTACACTCTGCCCCCTTCCCCCCTATAATTTATATAATCCTCATTTCTTAGCAGCAGTTGAGAGAAGCTACAAACCGGATCTTGTGTTGTGGATGACCTGTCCTACATTTCCAGGAATGGGCACAGTGTATTGCATGCTTTCACTACAATAAAAGTTGAATACTTACTGCCTGGTTTCCCCATAGATTATAGCTGCATGCTGGGAGGGGGCTCAACAAGAAGGCATTTTCTGACCAGGTTATTGTCAAGGGACCCTTCCAACAAGTAGTGATTGCCCAGGGTGGACAATCCTCTTAGCTGTAATTTTATAATGTATTTGTTCCTTTATTGCTCCTATCGCCCATTCTGGGCTGTGTCCATGCAGCTTATGTCCTGTGATGTTATGTCCATGGGCAGTGATAGGTGGTGTCTATGTACCTGGCTAGGTGGGAAGAGCTATAAACTAGCTGGGCATTGTTAGGGGAAGTGCTGGAGCTGTGGCAGAGGAAGGAGAAGTGCATCATGGGTTTGGTTGGATATAGCAACAGGAAGTTGTACATTCAAGATGGAAACCAAAGAAAGTGAGAGGAGTCAGGCGAGTCCAAATTGGGGGACAAAAAGTGCATAAGACGTACATGAGGTAAGAAACCACATGTGCATAACTGTTAAAAATCATAGTAATCCGGTAATAGTTCTGTAGGTCCTACTTAGATTGGAGACTGCCAATGGAATAATATGCATGGAATAATATGTTTTTTCATATAAATTTACAATTTAAAGGAATAATATGGAATAATATGTTTTTTCATATAAATTTACAATTTAAAGGGGTTTTTCAGGACTTACTTATTCTTCTCCATGTGCTTTTCTTTCAGTTGCATTTTATAGCAGGAGCTTTAGCTTTCATTTTCATTGCTAATGTAGACTTCTTTGTATTCTTCACTTCTTTACTGAAAGTTGAGGACATGTTGGACTTAATAACGTTAATTTAAACATTACAGAAAAACTTGATGAAACTTGAAAAGTATCGGTGTAATGTTTTTATTTCACTCGAGGCTCATCTTGAAAGAACAAAACAAGATTTTCTGGTTGTACATTTCTTGTCCTGACATTTCTCCTCCTGTCATTAGCATTCATTATTAGGCTTTTCAAAGCAAATGAAGTGAAGATACATATTGTGCTCAGCGCTCAATTCTTGACATAATGGTTTAGGTTTAAGCCTTTTTTTCTCTGCTTGCTTTGTACACCTTTGTATTGGTGGTGAATGTGTTTGCTTTGTGAAGGTTTTGTGGATTCAGTTGCAAAGAAACTGGTCACATAGATTCTTTCAACGTGCATTGCACAGCTCCCTCCTTACAGGTGTCTGAAGAAATGTAGTGGTCATATATGTCTTATCTGTAGGTACTGGAACGTGTCCCTAGCCTCGTGATTGTGTGCTCGCAGAAATCTTTGAACACTATCCATTTGTACTATTAGTTCTTATGGGTATCAAATGGTAGACCCCCTCCATGATCCAGAATGCTCTGCTATACTTCAGTTGCCTAAGTAACACTACATTTCCCCTCCAGTAGATGCTTCATTGGAAATGTTTCACGGGGAGCCGCTTCATTTCCAATGTCTAATTCAGCTGTTTGCTAAGGTTATTGAGAGGTGGAGCCTTTGAAAACCACTGACCGCCGTTGCAGCTATAATTTGAAAGGGGTTGTCTGTGGTGAAACAGCCCTTAAAGGAGTTTTCTGAGACTTTTTAACTGATGACCTATCCTTTTGGATAGGCCATTAGTATCTGATTGGTAGGGGTCTGACACCCAGTACCCCCGCACAGGGTTGCCAACCTTTACAGAAACTTCTGGACAGGCCGTAAAAATAGGCAACTTTTTTCCTCTGTCTGAAAAAAATAGGTGTCCGTGATTTTTTTTGAGGCTGATGATACTTGACTAGATTATTTTAGTGGTAATTATCATCATTTTACAGCTCGCAGTAAATGCTTGTAATGGGTTCTTATCAGTATATTGAGCTATAGACATGTATTACTTAGAAAATGTATCATTCACTATGGTTTTCCAATTTGTCCGTAACAAATCTTGGCCGTTCGTGATTTTAGGATAAGTTGTCCAGAAAAAAAAAAATTCTGGTTGGCAACCCTCCCCCCGCAGATCAGCTGTTTGAGAAGGCACCAGTGCTACAATGGCAGTCCTGGGTGGGTGACCCCCACCGATCAGATACCGATGACCTATTCTATGTGTTGTAAAACCCCTTTAAATATTTCCCCTGTTTACAGATGTGGATACATTATTCCATGACTGGAACCATGAAGGCAATACAGTGGTCCCTCAAGTTTCAATATTAATTGGTTCCAGGAAAACCATTGTAAGTTGAGTAATTGGTTCCAAAGCCCCAAAATGTCATCCAAAATAAGAGAAAATGAAGATTTAAGAAAAATAAGCAGATAACTGAGAGAGATAAAATAAGTTCTTAAATATAACAGTCAGGAATAGCTGCTAACTAGCAACTAATACAGCTATTTCACCAGAGAAGTGGCCTTGAGTCTAGTTTAAACTTACGATGGGTCAGAAAAGACCATTGTATGTTGAAAATATTGTATCCTGAGGCTATTGTATATTAACGTTATATTCAATATTAGGGAAAGCAAGGAAGAGGTCGCTATAAGTGAATACTCCTTGATCTGATTTTCAGGCATGTAGAAAAGAACTTTGACTTTCTACCTGCCTGTCTGGTTGCATCTCAACCAGCTCATGCCACATCTTTTTCTTAAAGGGTTTAGCAGTAACATCCTTTAATATAATAATTTATGAAGGTAACTGCAATTTTGAATTTCTTTTATCTTCATTGCTCCTATCTCCCGGTCTGGGCTGTGGTCACATGATCATGTCCATGCAGCACTTTCTTATTTTCCTATGATATTATGTTCATGGATAAATCAAACCATCAACAGAGTCAGTGATAGGGGGAGTCTGTGTAACTAGCTGGGCATTATTAGGGGCGGTGCTGGAGCTGTGGCAGAGGATGGGGAAATGCATCATGGGTTTGGTTGGATACAGCAACAGGAAGTGCTACATACCGGATGGAAGCGAGAGTAATTTGTCTACATAGTGAAGGAGGGCCCATTGAAAAAAAAAAAACATGGGGAAGGCGTACATGAGGTAAGCAACTACATGAGTATAACTGTTAAAAACCACAGTAATCCTGGGATAACCTTTGAGGTAGTCTAGTGACGTGAACCTTTTTTCTTTCTGTGTTTGTTTGTTTTATAATGAATCTGTCCATGGTGACAGACCACTGTGGTGTTTCGATCTAAGATGATGATGTTAGGCGGTTTGCTTTCCTTACTAGGATGCGGAGCAAGACGGATCCGTCGTGACCCACAATGCAAGTCAATCGGGACGGATCCGTTTTTTTTCTGACACAATAGAAAACTGATCAGTCCCCCATTGACTTTCAATGGAGCTCATGACTAATCCATCTTGGCTACGTTAAAGGTAATACAACCGGATCTGTTCATAACCGATGCAGATGGTTGTATTATCAGTAATGGAAGCGTTTTTGCCGAACCCTGCCGGATCCAGCAAAAACGCTAGTGTGAAAGTAGCTAACTAAGACTGAAACTGCTTCTGTTTTGACATTGCACGTATCTGTAAAGAATAAATATATATATACAGTTGCAAGAAAAAGTATGTGAACCCTTTGGAATGATATGGATTTCTGCACAAATTGGTCATAAAATGTGATCTGATCTTCATCTAAGTCACAACAATAGACAATCACAGTCTGCTTAAACTAATAACACACAAAGAATTACATGTTACCATGTTTTTATTGAACACACCATGTAAACATTCACAGTGCAGGTGGAAAAAGTATGTGAACCCTTGGATTTAATAATTGATTGAACCTCCTTTGGCAGCAATAACTTCAACCAAACGTTTCCTGTAGTTGCAGATCAGACGTGCACAACGGTCAGGAGTAGGGATCGACCAATATTGATTTTTTTAGGGCCGATACCAATAATCTGTGAACTTTCAGGCCGATATACTGATATTCAGTGAATTTTCATTTTTGAAAAAAATAAATAAAATTCCTACACAAATCTGCTGAAAATGAATGTTTATTGTTCACGTGTATTTTTTTTTTTGTTGTAAATCTTTATTTTTTATTTATAATTAATATTTTGGTGTGTTGTGTTTTTTTTTTTGTTTTTTTTTACTAACTATTAGCCCCGTTACGGACTAATAGTTGTCCTATTCACCCTGATAGATCTTCAATAGCGTCCTGGCTGCCATGGTAACCGATCGGACCCCCAGACTTACACTGCTGGGGCTCTGATCGCAACTGCCGCTGAGGAGGAGGGGAGAGGACCCTGTGGCCGCTGCCACCAATGATTAATACTGGGGGGATCGGGGGGGGGCGCACTGCGCCACCAATGAAGATAACTCTCATTAATTCATATACAGGAGGCGGGAGCTGGCTGCAGAATCACATAGCCGGCTCCCGACCACTATGAGCGGTAGCTGCGATCCGCGGCTCCTGAAGGGTTAACTACCGTAGATCGCAGCTACCGCTCATAGAGGTCAGGAGCCGGCTATGTGATTCTGCAGCCAGTTCCTGCCTCCTGTATATGAATTAATGAGAGAGTTATCTTCATTGGTGGCGCAGTGACCACAGCCCCGCCCCTCCTCTTCTCCTCTCTCCTCTCATTGATGGCAGTGGCAGCAGCACCACAGGGGGAGGGAGACACTGCTTCCTTCTCCCCTGTGCTGCTGAGGGAACACAGAGAGCGCTGTCAGCAGCGCGATCCTTGTTCCCGATACGTTATCGGTATATCGGCAAAATAGATGCCGATTCCGATAACGTTCAAAATCAAGAATAATGGCTGATAATATCGGTAAAACTGATAATCGGTCGATCCCTAGTCAGGAGTAATTCTTGACCATTCCTCTTTACAGAACTGTTTCAGTTCAGCAATATTCTTGGATGTCTGGTGTGAATCGCTTTCTTGAGGTCATGCCACAGCATCTCAATCAGGTTGAGGTCCGGACTCTGACTGGGCCACTCCAGAAGGTGTATTTTCTTCTGTTTAAGCCATTCTGTTGTTGATTTACTTGATCTATGCTATGCTTATGCGTTGTCCTGTTGCAACACCCATCTTCTGTTGAGCTTCAGCTGGTGGACAGATGGCCATAAGTTCTCTTGCAAAATGTCTTGATAAACTTGGGAATTCATTTTTCCTTCGATGATAGCAATCCATCCAGGCCCTGATGCAGCAAAGCAGACCCAAACCATGATGCCCCTACCACCATACTTCACAGGTGGGATGAGGTTTTGATGTTGGCGCGCTGTGCCTCTTTTTCTCCACACATAGTGTTGTGTGTTTCTTCCAAACAACTCAACTTTGGTTTCATCTGTCCACAGAATATTTTGCCAGTACTGCTGTGGAACATCCAGGTGCTCTTGTGCAAACTGTAAACGTGCAGCAATGTTTTTTTTTTTGGACAGCAGTGGCTTCCTCTGTGGTATCCTCCCATGAAATCCATTCTTGTTCAGTGTTTTACGTATCGTAGATTCGCTAACAGGGATGTTGGCATATGCCACTATAGGATTCTTCACCTCATTGAGCAGTCTGCGCTGTGCTCTTGTAGTCATCTTTACAGGACGGCCACTCCTAGGAAGAGTAGCAGCAGTGCTGAACTTTATCCATTTATAGACATCTTGTCTTACCATGGACTGATGAACAGCAAGACTTTTGGAGATACTTTTATAACCCTCTCCAGCTTTATGCAAGTCAACAATTCTTAATCGTAGGTCTTCTGAGAGCTCTTTTGTGCAAGGCATCATTCACATCAGGCAATGCTTCTAGTGCAGCGGTTCTCAACCTAGGGGTCGCGACCCCTTTGGGGGTCGATCGGCCCTTTCCGGGGGGTCGCCTGAGGCTTCCTATTGTGGGTCCAGGCCCGTCGCTAACAGACAGGCAAAACAAGCAATTGCTTGGGGCCCCGAGCTGGTTGGGGCCCCGAGCTGGCCCGGGGCCAAGCAGAGCCGGTGCTTGTTTTGCGGCTGAGTAACTCAGAAGATCCGATGGTATATTCTAACCCCCAGGCGTTCCCATGGTGACAGGGACGCTTGCCTGGGGGTTAGAATATACAGGGCCACGCCGCTCACAGCAGTATATTTATAAACTAATCAGTAACTACTTTAACTTTAATCATTGCTCATTGCTGAGCTCTTTACTTGGATTATAATTTATTTGGATATGGGATATCTTACTTTGTCTTAGCTCCGGTAATAGCAGGCAGTGCGGGGGGGCGGCGCTCACTCACTGACGTCACGCGCCTGCTCCTCCCACTAGGCGGCGCAGGCGCGTGACGTCAGTGAGTGAGCGCCGCCCCCCGCACTGCCTGCTATTACCGGAGCTAAGACAAAGTAAGATATCCCATATCCAAATAAATTATAATCCAAGTAAAGAGCTCAGCAATGAGCAATGATTAAAGTTAAAGTAGTTACTGATTAGTTTATAAATATACTGCTGTGAGCGTCGGGGAGGGAGATCTGTGGATGGCACTGTAGGGGGATCTTTGGATGGCAGTGCCATCCACAGATCCGCCTACAGTGCCATCCACAGATCCCCCCTCCCCTAAACAGTGCCATCCACAGATCTCCCCCCTAAACAGTGCCATCCACAGATCCCCCCCTCCCCTAAACAGTGCCATCATGGCACTGTTTAGGGGAGGGGGGATCTGTGGATGGCACTGTTTAGGGGGGAGATCTGTGGATGGCACTGTTTAGGGGGAGATCTGTGGATGGCACTGTTTAGGGGAGGGGGATCTGTGGATGGCACTGTTTAGGCGGGATCTGTGGATGCCACTGTTTAGGGGGGGATCTGTGGATGTCTTTGTGATTAATTACTCTGCTTTAATTATGTTCAATTTGTAGCAATAAAAATACATCCTGCATATCAGATATTTACATTACAATTCATAACAGTAGCAAAATTAGTCATGACTTAGCAAGGAAAAAAATTTAATGGTTGGGGGTCACCACAACATGAGGAACTGTATTAAGGGGTCACGGCTTTAGAAAGGTTGAGAACCACTGTTCTAGTGAAAAGCAAACCCAGAACTGTTGTGTGTTTTTTATAGGGCAGGGCAGCTGTAACCAACACCTCCAATCTCATCTCATTGATTGGACTCCAGTTGTCTGACACCTCACTCCAATTAGCTCTTGGAAATTTCATTAGTCTGGGGGTTCACATACTTTTTCCACCTGCACTGTGAATGTTTACATGGTGTGTTCAATAAAAACATGGTAACATTTAATTATTGTGTGTTATTAGTTTAAGCCGACTGTGATTGTCTATTGTTGTGACTTAGATGAAGATCAGATCACATTTTATGACCAATTTGTGCAGAAATCCATATCATTCCAAAGGGTTCACATACTTTTTCTTGCAACTGTATATACACTGAACAAAAATATCAACGCAACACTTTCGGTTTTGCTCCCATTTTGCATCAGCTGAACTCAAATATCTGAAACATTTTCTACTTGCACAAAAGACCCATTACTCTCAAATATTGTTCACAAATCTGTCTAAATCTGTGTTACTGAGCACTTCTCCTTTGCCGAGATAATCCATCCCACCTCACAGGTGTGGCATATCAAGGTGCTGATTAGACAGCATGAATATTGCACAGGTGTGCCTTAGACTGCCCACAATAAAAGCCCACTCTGAAGTGCAGTTTAGCCTTACTGGGGGGGGGGTCAGAAAACCAGTTTGAGTTCAGCTCATGCAAAATCGGAGCAAAACCGAAAGTGTTGCGTTTATATTTTTGTTCAGTGTATATATAATTTATTTATTTTTTGTACTTTTCCTCATTTTATATGATTATTTAGTTTTACGATAAATAGATCCAGGCATAGTTTTTGTGCACTGGCAGTCCACAATGGACTGTTATTGGTAAATTGCAAATTTCAGTACCCTCAAAAACACTTTTTTGGCATATGTCAGCACAGGATTATAGGTACATTACAGTAAACGTTGTTTTGTTATGTACAGGTGTATGTGTCTTACTTCATTATTATTATTTAACCCCTTAGTGACCAGTCTGACCATCTTTTTATTTTTCCGTCAATGTAGTCTTATGAGGGCTTGTTTTTTGCAGGACAAGTTTTAGTTTTTAATTGCACATTTTGGGATAAATATGACTTACTGATTTAACTTTTATTAGCTTTTTTCGAAAATGGAAAAACAACAATACCGCCACAGAGTTTTTTCTTTATAAACTTTGCAGTGTTCATTTTTTTGGCATAAATAACATGATAACTTTATTCTCTGGGTCAGTACGATTACAGAAATTACAAATATTTAGGGGGTCATTTATTAGGGCTACTTTCACACTTGCAGCAGTGTGATCCAGCAAGCAGGATCCGCCGATCTGGATGTGACTGAAAGCATTTGCAAGAACGGATCCGTCTCTCCGTTTGTCATGCGGACAGACGGATCCGTCTTGTATCTTTTTTTACATTTTTACCGGTCTGCGCATTCCGGTATTTTGAATGCCGGATCCAGCACTAATACATTCCTATGGGGAAAAATGCAGGCAAGTCTTCAGTTTTTTTCGCCGGAGATAAAACCGTCGCATGCTACGGTTTTTTCTCTTTTGCCTGATCAGTCAAAATGACTGAACTGAAGACATCCTGATGCATCCTGAACGGACTATTCTCCATTCAGAATGCATGGGGATATAACTGATCAGTTCTTTTCCGGTATAGAGCCCCTGTAAGGGCTCTTTCACACTTGCGTTGTCCGGATCCGGCATGTACTCCACTTGCCGGAATTACACTCCGGATCCGGAAAAACGCAAGTGTACTGAAAGCATTTGAAGACGGAACCGTCTTCAAAATGCTTTCAGTGTTACTATGGCAGCCAGGACGCTATTAAAGTCCTGGTTGCCATAGTAGGAGCGGGGGAGCGGTATACTTACAGTCCGTGCGGCTCCCGGGGCGCTCCAGAATGACGTCAGAGCGCCCCATGCGCATGGATGACGTGTTCAATGCGATCACATGATCCATGCGCTTGGGGCGCCCTGACGTCACTCTGGAGCGCCTGGGGAGCCGCACGGACGGTAAGTATACTGCTCCCCCGCTCCCCGCTACACTTTACCATGGCTGCCAGGACTTTAGTGTCCCGGCAGCCATGGTAACCATTCAGAAAAAGCTAAATGTCGGCTTCGGCAATGCGCCGAAACGACGTTTAGCTTAAGGCCGGATCCGGATCAATGCCTTTCAATGGGCATTAATTCCGGATCCGGCATTGCGGCAAGTGTTCCGGCTTTTTGGCCGGAGCAAAAAGCGCAGCATGCTGCGGTATTTTCTCCGGCCAAAAAACGTTCCGTTCCGGAACTGAAGACATCCTGATGCATCCTGAACGGATTTCACTCCATTCAGAATGCATAAGGATAAAACTGATCAGGATTCTTCCGGCATAGAGCCCCGACGACGGAACTCTATGCCGGAAGAAAAGACCGCAGGTGTGAAAGAGCCCTAACAGAACTCTATGCCGGAAAAGAAAAACGCTAGTGTGAAAGTACCCTAAGACTGGCATTTTAGACGGCGATCTTAACCCCTATAGCTAGCGGTGGATCCACCAAAGTTTAGAGCCTCTACATCTCTTCGGCCCATCCTTCGCCTGTCTAAATGTAAACCACGTTCCTTGCTGACTTATATTGAGACCGTTTTCTATGCCTAAAACAGGCGATCATGGAGGTGAACATGCTGGATGTGGAGGTCCTGGGCTGGTGTGGTTACGCGTGGTTACGCGTGGTCTGCGGTTGTGAGGCCGGTTGGATGTACTGCCAAATTCTCTGAAACACCTTTGGAGACGGCTTATGGTAGAGAAATGAAAATTCATTGAACGGGCAACAGATGAATGTGGCGGGCCTCCCCGCCCGCGCCACGTGCACTTCTTTAGACCCTGCGTGAGCAGGAAAAAGTCACAGATTGCTGCACAAATTACTTTTTTGCGCCACAATCTGCACCAGAAATATGCCTAATAGAAGAGTATTTCTGGATAGTAAATGACCCCCATAGTTTTTGTTTTTTACATTTTATTATTTTTACGCAATACGTCATCAATATCAGATTGGAAGGGGTCCGACACCTGGCACCCCCGCCCATCAGCTTTATGAGCAGACGGTGTGCACGTGCTGTCTCCCTTCTCTCTTCCTGTCCGCTGCTGTGGTCTATGGTCTTTGCCGTATCTTCATGCAGCTGATGGGCAGGGGTGCCAGGTGTCGGAACCCTGCTGATCTGATATTGATGACCTAGCCTGAGAATAGGTCATCAATAGTAAAAGCCTGGACAATCCATTTAAGCCATTCATTTTTAAACATTGGGTGTCTGACAACTGGTCAGCACAATGAAGGGGTGCCATGGTGCTGTGCCTGGTAATGCAGCTTAGTACTATTCACTTAAATAGAAGTAATCTGCAGCACCAGGCACAGTTGCCCATACAAATAAGCCACCATGCCAGTGTAAACAATGGGTCATGCCATTCATTGTGTTCATTCTCAGAATAGACCATAAAAGTCCCGGAAAACCCCTTGAAGAGAGCCTGTTAAAGAGGACCTGTAACCTCTTCTGACATGTCTGGTTTAGTAACTACTTGTATTCCCCATGTACTAACAGTTCTGGAGCCTCTATAAATGTGTTATTCTGTTCCTCTTATGTTCCTCAGCTATTTATGAATGAATTGCCAATTGGGTATTACTAGTTGGGACTGTTTGCCTGTACAGTTTAAAGGGCCCTTTACACGGGCCGAGACTCCTGCAGATAATCGCTAACGAGTGTTCATAAAAACAATTATTCGTATTTATCTGGCGGTGTAAATGCACCGCCGATTGCTTGATGAACGAGAGAAATGCTTATTCAGTAACAGATCATTTGTGCGGTCACAAAAATGATGGTTTTCCCACAGCAGATCGTGCTGTGTAAGCAGCATCTGCTGCCGGCAAATAATGAGTCCCCATAATGTGGAGGAGATCGCTGCATGTAAATGCAGCATTCTCCTCCACCAGTGAGCAGGCGATTGTCGGGAAGGAACGCTTTCTTCCTGACAATCTGCTGCTGTATTGTCCCATGTAAGGGTCCATTCACACATCTGCAATTTGGACCCATTAATTTCTATGGGGCAGCACGATCCGTGGATCCGCAAAACACACACGGACGTGTGAATGGACCCTAAAAGAACCTTAACACTGCCAGCAGTGATTGCATCTTGTTCATTTTGTTGCCTGTGTAAAATGCTGCTGTGACGGGGAGCCAATGGCAGGAAAGTCAGCCCTATGCTTTCCTTAGGCATCATGACTGCCTTCCATGACAGCCTGTGAGATCCAGCCCCCTGGATCTCACAGGCAGGAAGCTGTAAGTGTGTTACAGTGTGTAATACACTTACAGCCAATGCATTACAATACAGAAGTATTGTAAAGGGCATCAGACCCCCAAAAGTTGAAGTCCCAGAGTGGGACAAAAAATTAAGTGAAAAAAATTAAGTTTCAAGTAAAAAAAGCTTTCTTTTCCAAAAAGAAAGTAAAAAAAAAAAATAGGGAAAAATGAAAAGTAGACATATTAGGTATCGCGGCGTCCATATCGACCGGCTCTATAAAAATATCACATGACCTAACCCTAGGTGAACACCGTCAAAAAAATAAAATAAAAACTGTGCTAAAAAAAACATTTTTTTGTCACCTTACATTACTAAAAGTGCAACACCAAGCGATCAAAAAGGCATATGTCCCCCAAAATAGTACCAATCTGTCACCTCATCCCGCAAAAAATGAGCTCCTACCTAAGACAGTTGCCCAGAAAATAAAAAAACTATGGCTCTCAGACTATAGAGACACTAAAACATATTTTTTTGGTTTCAAAAATTATATTATTGTGTAAAACATAAATAAATAAAAGTATACATATTAGGTTTTGCCATGTCCGTAAGGACCTGGCCTATAAAAATATCACATGACCTAACCCCTCAGGTGAACACCGTAAAATCAATAAAATAAAAGGTATAAAAAAAAGCCTTTTTTTTTGTCACCTTGCATCACAAAAAGTGTAATACCAAGCGATCAAAACTTCATATGCACCCTAAAATAGTACCAATCAAACGTCATCTCATACCGAAAAAAAAGACAGTCGCAAAAAAAAAAAAAAAAAACTATGGCTTTCAGAATATGGAGACATTAAAAAAAAATTTTTTTCAAAAATGCTTTATTATGTAAAACCGAAATACACAACAAAAAAAGTTGTCATATTTGGTATTGTCGCGTCCGTAACAACATGCTCTATAAAAATACCACATGATCTAACCTGTCAGATGAACACTGTAAAAAACAAAGAATAAAAACTGTGCCAAAACAGCTATTTTTTGATACCTTACTTCACAAAAGAGCATATGTACCCTAAAATAGTACCAAAAAAACTGCCACCTTATCCCGTAGTTTCCAAAATGGGGTCACTTTTTGGAAGTTTCAACTCTAGGGACATGGCAACTTAAAATTATCCCAGTGAAATCTGCCCTCCAAAAACCACATGTCGTTCCTTTCCTTCTGCGCCCTGCCGTGTGCCCATACAGCAGTTTACGATCACAAATGGGGTGTTTCTGTAAACTACTGAATCAGGGTAATAGATATTGAGTTTTATTTGGCTGTTAACCCTTGCTTTGTTAGCGGAAAAAAAATGATTAAAATGGAAAATCTGCCAAAAAAGTGAAATTCTGAAATTTCATCTACATTTTCCTTTAATTCTTGTGGAACACCTAAAGGGTTAAGAAAGTTTGTAAAATCAGTTTTGAATACCTTGAGGGGTGTAGTTTCTAAAATGGGGCCATTTATTTATAGGTGGTTTCTACAGTATTATGTAAGCCTAACAAAGTGACTTCTGTCACAGCCAGACAGCTGAGAAGCGCTCACAGGAGCTTCTCAGATCCTCCTCCTTGAATTTCTTTGTTTTGGTTTAGTTTCTCATCTCGATGGTCTATCTCAGCTGTCATGCAGTTAGACTGATCGCTACCCTTTAAGTTCCTCCCCATAATGCAGTAGTGTGCGGCTGATACAACTTCCTGGAGTGTGTGTGCATGCTGTTCCCAGTTCCCTGTTCCCTGTTCCCAGTCGTCATTCGTCTGCAAGATAAGTGCTGTTTATGTATTTATGATTTTGTCTTTTCTGGATCCAGGTGACCCTGACTCCCTCCGTGTCAGTGTAGGGAGCCGGTGGTCGTGTCCCTTCACTATTGTAGGGTCTTCAGGTAATAGATAGCCGAGGAACGTGGATATGCGGCCATCCACCTTTGGGCTGTTCGCATAGGCTGAGCAGTGAGGGAGAGCGGCAGGTCTATTGCAGGGGTCTCCCTTTGTTCCTTAGTTGTGGATCCAGAGAGACATTGTTTATATGGTATTGTCTTGTTTCCTGTACACCATCCGTGACATTATCAGCCGCCAAAACCGTCTCAAGCATGGATCCGGTTTCACTTTTGGCTGAAGCTTTCAGGGTCTTTCTTTGGAGGTAGCTGATCTCCGTAAGACTTTTTCTCAGTTTCAAATGACCGGTTCAGCTTGCGTTCATGGAGTTTGTGCTGAGCCTAAGATCTCGCTCCCGGATACGTTCTCCGGGGGTAGTGAGAATTTTGTGCGTTTTAGAGAGGCTTGCAAACTCCATTTTTGCCTTCTTCCCCATTTTTCTGGTGATGAAGAACGGAGGGTGGGGATCATTATATCGCTGCTCAGGGGTAACGCTCAGTCCTGGGCCTTTTCGCTGCCGGAGGGGGCACGGCCCCTTCGTTCAGTGGATGAATTCTTTTTAGCCCTGGGTCAGATATATGATGATCCGGATCGTATTGCTCTGGCTGAGTCTAGACTACGTCTGTTATGCCAGGGTAAACAATCCGCAGAGATATACTGTTCAGAATTTCAGGGATGGGCAGCAGATACGGGTTGGAATGATGCTGCACTCCGAAGTCAATTTTGCTATGGTCTTTCAGAGGGATTGAAAGATGCATTTGCCTTTCATGAAAGACCTACCTCCTTGGATTCTGCTATGTCTCAGGCTGTTCGTATTGACAGGCGTCTTAGAGAGAGAGGAGAGATCTCTCCTTCCTGTCATACTCAGTCCCGGGACAGTGCAGCGGTCTCATTCTGTGCACAGGGGTCTCAGTCGCTGTCAGCCCCTTCTGAGCAGGAGTCCATGCAGCTGGGGTTGATTGCCTCTGACAATAGAAGATTCAGCCCGCAGGGGAGGGTTTGTTTTTGTTGTGGAGGTATAAATCATCTGGCAAATGTTTGTCCCTCTAGGAGATTCAGGCAGTTTTCTGGGAGTAATAAAGAGACAAAAAGGAAAAAATCTTTTAAAAATGTTCCGTCTGTTACTATTGGCAGGGTTGAGGCGGAAATTGAAGGTTTTCCGTTTGCTTGTAGTTCCCGTTTTGTCCTGCCTGCTAGGGTGGCGCTAGAGAGCAAGAGCATTTTTTGTGGATAGTGGAGCAGCTGTCAACCTCATTGATAATCAATTTGCAATAACTCATGGTTTCCAGGTATGCACTTTGGGAAAGGATATTCCTGTTTTTGCTATTGATTCAGCTCCACTTTCTCAGAAATCATTAAAGGGCATAGTTCACAATATCCGTTTAATTGTGAGTGATGCTCATGTTGAGGATGTGTCATGTTTCGTCCTTAGCGGTTTGCCTACTCCTCTAGTGTTGGGGCTACCCTGGCTCACTAAACATAACCCCACCATTGATTGGCAAGCGAGGCAAATAAATGGTTGGAGTAACTTTTGCAGAGAGAATTGCCTCATAACATCTGTTTCTGAGGTTTCTACTAAGACTGTACCACCTTTCCTCTCTGAATTTTTGGATGTCTTCTCTGAGAGTGGAGTTCAGGGTTTGCCTCCGCACAGGGAGTATGATTGCCCTATTAATCTCATCCCAAGCGCCAAGCTGCCTAAATCTCGTTTATACAATCTCTCCCAACCTGAGAGGGTCGCTATGCGGGCTTATATCTCTGAGAGTCTGAGAAAAGGACACATACGACCCTCGAAGTCACCTGTTGCCGCTGGTTTTTTCTTTGTTAAGAAAAAAGATGGTTCTTTAAGACCTTGTCTGGATTTCAGGGAGCTGAACAGTATCACTATTCGTGATCCTTATCCGCTTCCTCTGATCCCGGACCTGTTTAACCAGGTTGTTGGGGCTAAAGTCTTTTCCAAATTAGACCTAAGAGGGGCATACAACCTGGTTAGGGTCAGAGAAGGAGACGAATGGAAGACGGCTTTCAATACCCCTGAGGGCCATTTTGAGAATTTGGTTATGCCTTTTGGTTTGATGAATGCCCCAGCCGTTTTTCAGCATTTCGTCAACAGCATTTTTTATCATTTAATGGGAAAATTTGTATTAGTGTATTTGGATGACATTTTGATTTTTTTCTCCTGATTTCAAGACTCATAAGGAACACTTACGTCAGGTCTTGCTCATCCTGCGGGAGAATAAATTATACGCGAAACTGGAAAAATGTGTGTTTGCGGTTCCAGAAATCCAATTTCTGGGGTTTCTTGTCTCCGCTTCTGGTATTCGCATGGACCCCGAGAAGGTCCGCGCTGTGCTTGAGTGGGAGCTTCCTGAGAATCAGAAGGAGCTGATGCGTTTTTTGGGCTTTGCCAATTATTACAGGAAATTTATTTTGAATTATTCCTCTGTTGTTAAACCACTCACTGATATGACCAGAAAGGGGGTAGATTTTTCTTCCTGGTCGGTAGAGGCGCGTAAGGCCTTTTCTAATATCAAGGAGAGTTTTGCTTCCGCTCCCATCCTAGTACAACCTGATATTTCGTTACCCTTCATAGTTGAGGTTGATGCTTCTGAGGTAGGGGTGGGTGCGGTCTTGTCTCAGGGTTCCTCTCCTGCCAAATGGCAACCGTGTGCCTTTTTCTCAAAGAAACTCTCCTCCGCAGAGAGAAATTATGATGTGGGAGATAGGGAATTGTTGGCCATCAAGTTGGCTTTTGAGGAATGGCGCCATTGGCTAGAGGGAGCCAGACACCCTATTACCGTGTTTACTGACCATAAAAATCTGGCCTACTTGGAGTCAGCCAAGTCTGAACCCGAGACAGGCCAGATGGTCTTTGTTCTTTTCAAGGTTTAATTTTGTTGTTACGTTCCGCCCTGGGGTTAAGAATGTGAAGGCAGATGCCCTGTCACGTTGTTTTCCGGGAGGTGGGAATTTTGAAGACCCGGGTCCCATTTTGGCTGAAGGTGTGGTGGTCTCTGCTCTTTTTCCTGAATTGGAGGCAGAGGTGCAGGCAGCCCAGTCAGAAGCTCCTGATCTTTGTCCTCCTGGGAGGTTGTTTGTGCCTCTCGCTTTGAGACACAAGATTTTTAAAGAACACCACGACACGGTCCTTGCTGGGCACCCGGGGGCAAGAGCCACACTGGATCTCATCGCTCGGAGATTCTGGTGGCCTGCGCTTCGTAAGTCGGTTGAGGGTTTTGTGGCAGCTTGCGAGACTTGCGCTCGTGCCAAGGTCCCTCATTCACGGCCATCAGGTCCTCTCCTTCCTTTGCCCATTCCTTCCCGTCCTTGGACACATCTGTCCATGGACTTCATAACGGACTTGCCTCGTTCCTCGGGGAAGTCTGTGATTCTGGTGGTGGTGGACCGTTTTAGCAAAATGGTGCATTTTATCCCTTTTCCTGGTTTGCCCAATGCTAAGACGCTGGCGCAGGCATTTATTGACCACATTGTCAAATTGCATGGGATTCCTTCAGACATAGTCTCTGATAGGGGCACGCAGTTTGTTTCCAGATTCTGGAAGGCTTTCTGTTCTCGCTTGGGGGTTCGGTTGTCATTCTCTTCTGCTTTCCATCCGCAGTCGAATGGCCAGACAGAGCGCGTCAATCAGAATCTGGAGACATATCTGCGCTGTTTTGTGGCGGAGAATCAGGAGGATTGGTGTTCTTTTTTGTCCCTTGCTGAGTTTGCTTTAAATAACCGTTGTCAGGAGTCCTCTGATAAGTCACCATTTTTTGGTGCATATGGGTTCCATCCGCAGTTTGGGACTTTCTCGGGAGAGGGCTCTTCTGGTTTGCCTGATGAGGACAGATTCTCCTCGTCTTTGTCATCTATTTGGCAAAAGATTCAGGATAATCTAAAGAGCATGAGTGAGAGAGATAAGCGTGTGGCGGATAAGAGACGTGTGCCTGGTCCGGACCTGAATGTTGGTGATCTGGTGTGGTTGTCTACCAAGAATATCAAATTGAAGGTTCCCTCCTGGAAGTTGGGTCCTAGGTTTATTGGGCCTTACAAGATCCTGTCTGTCATCAATCCTGTTGCCTACCGTCTTGATCTTCCTCAGACTTGGAAGATCCATAATGTTTTTCATAAGTCCTTATTGAAACCTTATGTTCAACCTATTGTACCCTCGCCTTTGCCTCCTCCTCCGATTATGGTTGATGGAAATCTTGAATTTCAGGTCTCTAGGATTGTGGATTCTCGTCTTGTCCGCGGTTCCCTCCAGTACCTCGTTCATTGGGAGGGTTATGGTCCTGAGGAGAGGATGTGGGTCCCAGTGACGGACATTAAGGCCTCTCGTCTCATCAGGGCTTTCCATAGGTCCCATCCTGAGAAGGTGGGCCCTGAGTGTCCGGAGTCCACTCCTAGAGGGAGGGGTACTGTCACAGCCAGACAGCTGAGAACCGCTCACAGGAGCTTCTCAGATCCTCCTCCTTGAATTTCTTTGTTTTGGTTTAGTTTCTCATCTCGTTAGTCTATCTCAGCTGTCATGCAGTTAGACTGATCGCTACCCTTTAAGTTCCTCCCCATAATGCAGTAGTGTGCGGCTGATACAACTTCCTGGAGTGTGTGTGCATGCTGTTCCCAGTTCCCAGTCGTCAGTCGTCATTCGTCTGCAAGATAAGTGCTGTTTATGTATTTATGATTTTGTCTTTTCTGGATCCAGGTGACCCTGACTCCCTCCGTGTCAGTGTAGGGAGCCGGTGGTCGTGTCCCTTCACTATTGTAGGGTCTTCAGGTAATAGATAGCCGAGGAACGTGGATATGCGGCCATCCACCTTTGGGGTGTTCGCATAGGCTGAGCAGTGAGGGAGAGCGGCAGGTCTATTGCAGGGGTCTCCCTTTGTTCCTTAGTTGTGGATCCAGAGAGACATTGTTTATATGGTATTGTCTTGTTTCCTGTACACCATCCGTGACAACTTCAGACCTTCTGTAAAATTTCAAGATTTGCTTCTAAACTTCTAAGCCTTCTAACGTCCCCAAAAAGGAAAATGTAAATTTACATAATGATCCAAACGTGAAGTAGACATATGCGAAATGTAATGTAATAACTATTTTAGGAGGTATCACTATCTGTTTTAAAAGCAGAGAAATTGAAATCTAGAAAATTGCTAATTTTTCCAAATATTTGGTAAATTTTGGTATTTTTTTGAAAATTTTAATTGAAATATTTTGACTCAATTTACCACTGTCATGAAGTATAATATGTGACGAGAAAACAGGCTCAGAATGGCTTGGATAAGTAAAAGCGTTTTGAAGTTATCACCACATAAAGTGACACTGGTCAGATTTGCAAAAAATGGCCTGGTCCTTTAGGTGAAAAATGGCAGGGTCCTGAAGGGGTTAAAGGGGTTGTCTCATTTCATGTAGATGAAGTTAATACAAGGCTCTTACTAATGTATTGTGATTGTCCATATTGCCTGCTTTGCTGGCTGGATTAATTTTTCCATCACATTATACACTGCTCGTATCTAGGGGTTATGGCCACTGCTGCAGCACAGATATGAGGTGGCTGGGGCAGGATCTGCTGCACATTTGTGCCTATGTGCACTTCCACGGTCCCGGCCGCCAGAGAGGCCGGTTCTTTTTCCTATATTGTACAAGCATGACCACCAATGCTGGATTACAGGGTAGTCGTAACCCCTGGAAATCTGCAGTGTATAATGTGATTTAAAAATGCATGAAGCCAGCAAAGGAGGCAATCTGGGTATCGACAATACATTAGTAAGTGCCCTGTATTAACTTTCTCTACATGATAAATGCCGTTTGCTGATGTGAGACAACCCTTTAAAGCATGTTAATCGTTTGGGATCAATATTACGTGTCTTATAAATGTGTCTTACTTTCCCTATGTTTGTATTTTAGTTGTTTTTAACTCTGGACTCTTATAGCTATTAAAATCTACGTTTAAACCAGTTTAACTATCTACATCTAAAAGGCAGAATAAATGGTACATATATCATGCTATCTGCCTGTCTCAGTTATAGCATAGTCTTCATTCACTATCCCTGCCCTGAGCGCTCAGTCTATTTCATAAGTAGACAAGATCTTGATCTCGGCAGGTTCTCGTTCATGACTGGTCCATATGTTGAGTATTAGAAAGTATATTTAAAATATTTCCTTGAATAATAAATGTTTGTATTGCTGTTCATAAATCTGGGAAAGCTGGACAACAAACTTGTAATACTTGTTAAAGTTGGGAGAATTTGGCAATCTCAGTAGGGCTTGGCTGTTTTTTGACCACCCCTAACTGCATGGAGAAAGCTGCACATGTGCAGCCACCTCTCCATTCCCAGTGGTGTAAATCTAGGCCCTGTTCTCGAGAAAGTGCAGGACCTGCACCTGTCAGACATTAATGGCATAACCAGTGGATATGCCATAAATATCCAGATGAGAACACCCTGTTAACCTTTATACTCTATGCATATTTTATGAATCTGGTGTGGTCATGAGGAGAGTGCTCCCCTGTCTCTCCCCAATGCCCTCCATAGTGACGATGCAGCAGCTTGTCCATCAGGGGCCGGGGGAGCGCTCTACTCATGAATACACCTTAACGTTGACTCTGGTTTATTCTTTCAGAGTGACTAGTTGCACAGTGTTATTTGTGTGCCATTTTGGCAGTATGGACCTGTGGCTGTAAAATGCTGCCCTTAGATAGGGTACTATATTACTCTGACATCTAGGTGTATATCCATTCTTCATGCTCCCATAATTCTCTGAATTAGTTCTGTATGCAGAAGAGGCCACTCAAAATCACAACAAGATCAAGTGCCCCAATATTAGCGGGCTTGACGTCCTGCACCCAGATCATTTGTGAATCTTGTTACATGGTACTTTCTCCAGTGAAAAAAAAGTATTAGTTTGTGTATGGCCAGAAGAATGTACCGTACATGGATATAAGTGACTGTGCTACACCGAAATCTTAAAATGTCCTCGTTCTACCGTTCTCTTCTAGTGTGCACCTGGCAAGAAGACTTCTTCAGCTAGAGCGACAAAATTCCTCTCTGATTAAGGATTTAGAGCGCCAGAAGGAGCAGACTGGAAAATTGTCACTGGAAGTAAGTACCTAGCTAAATGTCTGGAGCCCCAGTAGGGGTGGGCGATATGGCCTAAAATCTATATTGCGATATAATTTTAAGCATGTGCGATATGCGATATATATTGCGATATATTGTTTTCTATATTTGGGGGGGCGGGTTTAAACTTTTTTTTACTTTTTATTTAATAACTATTAGTCTCCTTAAGGGCTAGAACCCTTGTCATATTCACCCTAACAGAGCTCTATTAGGGTGAATAGGACTTTACACTCTCCCTGCTGCCCTGTGCTTTGTGCACACAGCAGCAGGGAGCTGATCCCCCTCCCCTAAACGGTGCCATCCACAGATCCCCCCCCCCTCACCTAAATGGTGCCATCCACAGATCCCCCCCCCTCATCTAAACGGTGCCATCCACAGATCCCCCCCCCCCCCCCTCACCTAAACGGTGCCATCCCCAGATCCCCCTAAACGGTGCCATCCCCAGATCCCCCCCCCTCCCCTAAACGGTGCAATCCCCAGATCCCCCCCCTCCCCTAAACGGTGCCATCCACAGATCATCCCCCCCCTCCCCTAAACGGGGCCATCCACAGATCATCCCCCCCCTCCCCTAAACGGTGCCATCCACAGATCACCCCCCCCCCTTCCCCTAAACGGTGCCATCCACAGATCATCCCCCCCTTCCCCTAAACGGTGCCATCCACAGATCATCCCCCCCCCTCCCCTAAACGGTGCCATACACAGATCATCCCCCCCCTTCCCCTAAACGGTGCCATCCACAGATCATCCCCCCCCCCTCCCCTAAAAGGTGCCATCCACAGATCATCCCCCCCCCTTCCCCTAAACGGTGCCATCCACAGATCATCCCCCCCCTAAACGGTGCCATCCACAGATTCCCCCCCCCCCTAAACGGTGCCATCCACAGATTCCCCCCCCCCCCCTAAACGGTGCCATCCACAGATCCCCCCCCCCCCCCCGACGCTCACAGGAATACATTTAAAAACTAATCAGTAACTTTAACTTTATTAATTGGTGATCTCTTTACTGTATACCTTACTAGGTCTTAGCTCCGGTAACAGCAGGCAGTGCGGGCGGCGGCGCTCACCCACTGACGTCACGCGCCTGCGCCGCCTAGTGGGAGGAGTAGACGCGTGACGTCAGTGAGTGAGCGCCGCCCCCCGCACTGCCTGCTGTTACCGGAGCGAAGACCTAGTAAGGTATACAGTAAAGAGATCACCAATTAATAAAGTTAAAGTTACTGATTAGTTTTTAAAATGTTCTACTGTCAGCGGCGTGGCCCTGTATAGTCTAACCCCCAGGCAAGCGTCCCTGTCACCATGGGAACGCCTGGGGGTTAGAATATACCATCGGATTTGAGTTTTCACGCGCTCACTGAGATCGTGAAAACTCAATGATTTACTGTCAGTCCCTCCCCTCCTCCTCTTTTGTCATTGGTGGTCAGCGGCAGCCGCGCACAGTGGGGAGGGAGGGACTCTCTCCTTCTCCACTGTGCCGGCTCAGGATCATATCGCGGTCCGGCGATATAGGCGATATGCTCAAAATCCATATCGTGGCACAAATTTATATCGCATATCGCCTATATCGTCTATATCGCCCACCCCTAAGCCCCAGCTTTTACTGTACGTTGTTTGCAGTGGAAATATACTTGAGATCAAAGTCAAAATAACCCTCCGGAAATAGGTCATATTTAGTCTTCAGGTGTAAATGTGACTTTCTTGATTAACCAGTTTGGGGTATATATCAAAGAGAATGTGATATGCACCTGCCTCTTATTGGTGTCATGTATTATTTGTGATTTATGTATAGTGTTTTCCATACCATAAGACATTTAACAAATAGTTGGCAAGGAGAAGATAATGTGTACACTTACATTTCTTTGGGCAAAGGCTTGTGTTATTTCCATTAATCATGTCTATGGATTAATGAGTTTTTCTCTCACTTGAAGGCTATTCATATTCTATTCAGCCAGTTCAGAGTTCTCCGAACAAAGTTAGGACGCTGTGTAAAATGGAGATGAATGTAACTTAAAAGAGAATAAGCTGCAAATCTCATAGACCCAGATTTTATTCACAATCGATCTTAGAACACATATCAGATGCTAAAAGTGAGACATTTTACCATTTCATGAAAAAAATAAACTCCTTTAGAACTTGATGGCAGCAAAGCATCTCATTGTGTAGCATTCCCACTACTTTTTAAAGGGGTTGTAACATTTTAGACATTGGGGGCATATCGTTAGGATATGACTCCAATGACTGATAGGTGCGGGTCCCAGAGCTCTTAGAACAGAGCTTGCAAAGCCCCGGCGGGCACACGGTGCATATGCGCAGCCACCCTCCGTTCATTCCTAAGAGCGACGAAAATAGCCGAGTGGCATGCTCTGCTATTTTCAAATGTTCCATAGAAATGAATGGGAGAAGCACCACGCAAGTACGGCCACTGTTTCATTCAATTCTATGGACCTGGTAGAAATAGCCGAGCCAGCACTCTGCAATTTTTGGTGCTCCTATAGGAATGAATAGCGGATAGACGCCCATGCATGATACGCCTTCCGGGACTTTGCTTGCTCCGTTCTAAGTATAGGTGTGGGTCCCAGAGGTGGGACTAAGATCTATCAGACATTGGGGGCATATAATTGCGATATGCCCCCAATTTCTGAGATGGTACAACCCCTTTAACGACAGTCTGGAAAGTGAGGAGACCAATTGCTGGCGTTTTGGGAGAGCAATGTTGTCCCATTCTTGTCTGATGTAAGATTCTAGCTGCTCAGCAGTCCTAAGTCTTTCGTTTCATGATGAACCAAAAGTTTTCTAATGGTGAAAGGTCTGGATTGCAGGCGGCCAGTTCAGCACCCAGACTCTAAAACCCCTATATACTGTTCAGCATTGATTGTGCCTTTCCAGATGTGTAAGCTGCCCACGCCATAGGCAGATGCAGGTTTTTGAACTGTGCGCTGATAAGAAGCTGGATAGTCTGTGATTTCCCCAAAAACTCATATTTTGATTCATCTGACCACATAACAGTTATCCATTTTACCCCAGTCTATTTTAAATGTGCTTTGGCCCAGAGAAGATGGCGGCGTTTCTGGATTGTGTTGACATATGGCTGCTTCTTTGCATGATACAGCTGCACCTTGCATTTGTGCATTGCACGGCAAACTCTGTTCACCGACACTGATTTCTCAAAAAGTTATTGATCTCATACAGTGATTTCCAGTACAGAATCTTGCCTGGTGTTAATGCTGTGCCACCTGAGTGCCCGAGTATTGACCATCGACCTTGTCCCTTACGCACATGGATTTCTCCAGAGTCTCAATGATTTGATATTATGTACTGTAGATGGTGGGATATTCAAAGTCTTCAAAATGTTTCCATTGAAGAACATTATTCTGAAATTGTTCCGCAATTTTTAGATGCAGCTTTTTACAGATTTGTGAACCTCTGGCCATCTTTTCTTCTGAGTTTGTCTACCTATCATGTTCTTTTTATGGCCAGTCATGTCACTTACTAGCAAATTGTTCCTCCAGCTGTTTTTTATTAGCACCACTTCCTTTTCAAACCTTTTGTTGCCCCTGTCCCTACTTTTTTGAGATGCTTTGCTGCTGATTTTTTTTTTTTTTCAGGAAATGGTAAAATGTCGCACTTTCAATATCTGATATGTGTTCTGTGATCTATTGTGAATAAAATCTGGGTCTATGAGATTTGCAAATCATTGCATTCTGGTTTCATTGACATTTGTTTGTATTTTACACAACGTCCCAACGTTTTTGGTATTGGGGTTACATAATTCTGCATAGTCATCCAGAAATACATCCAGTAACAGTGGAGATCGGTCCACCAAGAGCGAATAGCAAAACGAGTACAGAGAAAATGGAAGCTAGAGCACCCTGCACATCTATCAGTTCCCATAGTCCGGACATGGAACAGAAAAGACATGAGAATTATACAAAATACGCAACGATCTGTCTAGTTTAGAAAGCCGCTTTTCATTTAACCTATTTGGTCATTCGGAGTTAATAGAGATGTGGCAGTTTGCCAGAATAGAGATCAGCCACAAAGAGTTTTGGAGCACCTAGTATACAAGTTCATTACTGGTGCATGGCCAACATTTAGTGTGTAAGGCTTCATTTTACCTGTTTTGGTACTGCGTGTCTCAGCACCGGGACACCATGGGATCAGCGTATTGTTGCAGGACCTTTCTAGATTCAAAGCAGGCGTCCCTTTTAATGACAGAAATTGACAACAACATTGTAGAATACTACTGGCTCTAAATCTTTCATCGCTGACAGGTTTATTGGCTATTTCTCTAAAATGGTTTGTTATTACCTACATTTTATGCATTACATCCATTCACATTCCTCTTTGACTCAATACGCTTTAGTTTCCAATTTTCTCACAGTAGCCATACTGAAATAGAACATACTAAGATAGTTAACCTGCAACTAAAGCTGTTAATATGTAATATACACTGTTCAATCCATAGTCTGAAAATGGAAAGAGTATGGCAAAACTGTAAACCTACCAAGACATGGCCATCCACCTAAACTGACCGCCCAGGCAAGTAGAGCACTATTTAGAGAAGCAGCCAAGAGACCCATGGTCACTCTAGGGTCGCTGCAGAGATCCAGAGCTCAGGTGGGAGATGGTGTTCTGGTCAGATAAGACCAAAGTTGAACTTTTTGGCATAAATGAAAAACTCTGTTGAGAGAGGTAAGGTTGTGAGAGTTGATGGGAAGATGGATGGAGCTAAATACAGGTCAATCCTGGAGGAAAACCTGTTAGAGTTCTTTTCACACGGTCAGTATTTGGTCAGTATTTTTGCATCAGTATTTGTAATCCAAAACACAGAAGAGGCACAAATATTTCTATTTTATCTTTTCTCTGTATGTTCAACTCGTTTTGGCTTACAAATCCTAACCATGTGAAACAGGCCAGAGGCTGCAAAAGACTTGAGACTGGGGTGGAGGTTCACCTTCCAGCAGGGCCACAATCCTAAACATACAGCCAGAGCTACAATGGAATGGTTTAGATCAAAGCATATTCATGTGTTAGAATCTGTGGCAAGACTTGAGAATCTGTGGCAAGACTTGAAAATTGCTGTTCACAGATGCTCTCCATCCAATCTGACCGAGCTTGAGCTATTTTGCTATTTTGCAAAGAAGAATGGGCAAAAATGTCATCCTCCTAGATGTGAAAAGCTGGTAGAGACATACCCCAAAAGTCTTGCAGCTTTAATTACAGTGAAAGGTGGTCCTACAAAATATTGACTCAGGGCGGCTGAATATAAATGTATGCCACATATTCCTGATTTTTATTTATAAAAATTTTTGAAATTCATGCATCATTTTCTTTTCACTTCACACATACTTGCTACTTTGTGTTGCTCTATCAAATAAAATCCTTAGGTTTGTGGGTGTAAGGTGAAAAAATTTGGAAAAGTTCAAGGGATATGAATACTTTTTTAAGGCACTGTATGTCTTTTTTTATATGTGGACATGTCTGTATAATTCAAGATTGAATGGCATATTTTTTTAATTATTCAGTACATGGAACAGCACGTGAGCATTTGAAATCTTTAAATAAAAATGTGTCACTGAATAGAGAACGGTGCAAACACAGCCTTGTATCTGTTTGCTTTCCTGGCATGGCCAATGTTCTCAAGCTCTTTTGTCCCATAGAACACTGATATTTGCTTGCTTTCACATAACAGTATCTTGAAAACCATTAAGTTATAACTGTCAAACTTAAATTCAGTATTTTTACTTTCAGTGGAATATTAATACCTGTTCATAAGGTCTCCTACACAGAGGGGGGAAAATGTTACTACGAAGGGGTGCTGGTAAGTCCTAGGCTTTGAGCACAAAAAATTGAGATAGAACTCTAAGTTATTCTACATAGTCCCTTCGGATATCAATGCACTTCTGACTGTGGTGTTCAACTTCTTCAACCCATCCAGATAGAGTTCTTTTGGTTGAGTGGCAGTCAATACAGTTTCATCAGAAATGTCGAATTGGTTCCTTTTGAGGTGTTTCTTCAAATGAGAAAACAGATGATAGTCTGTGGGTGCCAGATCAGGTGAATAGTGAGGATGATCCAGCACCTCGAAGCCCAGGACAGCCTGTTGTTGTGTGGTATGAAGCATTATCGTGCAAGAACACGTCACCTTGGGCCAAATTTCCTTGACTTTTTTTTACTTCAATGCCTCGTTCAATTTATCCAGAAGTGTTGTGTAATACAGTCGTGGCCAAAAGTTTAGAGAATTACATAAATATTGGAAATTGGAAAAGTTGCTGCTTAAGTTTTTATAATAGCAATTTGCATATACTCCAGAATGTTATGAAGAGTGATCAGATGAATTGCATAGTCCTTCTTTGCCATGAAAATTAACTTAATCCCAAAAAAAACCTTTCCACTGCATTTCATTGCTGTCATTAAAGGACCTGCTGAGATCATTTCAGTAATCGTCTTGTTAACTCAGGTGAGAATGTTGACGAGCACAAGGCTGGAGATCATTATGTCCGGCTGATTGGGTTAAAATGGCAGACTTGACATGTTAAAAGGAGGGTGATGCTTGAAATCATTGTTCTTCCATTGTTAACCATGGTGACCTGCAAAGAAACACGTGCAGCCATCATTGCGTTGCATAAAAATGGCTTCACAGGCAAGGATATTGTGGCTACTAAGATTGCACCTCAATCAACAATTTATAGGATCATCAAGAACTTCAAGGAAAGAGGTTCAATTCTTGTTAAGAAGGCTTCAGGGCATCCAAGAAAGTCCAGCAAGCGCCAGGATCGTCTCCTAAAGAGGATTCAGCTGCAGGATCGGAGTGCCACCAGTGCAGAGCTTGCTCAGGAATGGCAGCAGGCCGCTGTGAGCGCATCTGCACGCACAGTGAGGCGAAGACTTTTGGAAGATGGCCTGGTGTCAAGAAGGGCAGCAAAGAAGCCACTTCTCTCCAAAAAAAATATCAGGGACAGATTGATCTTCTGCAGAAAGTATGGTGAATGGACTGCTGAGGACTGGGGCAAAGTCATATTCTCCGATGAAGCCTCTTTCCAATTGTTTGGGGCATCTGGAAAAAGGCTTGTCCGGAGAAGAAAAGGTGAGCGCTACCATCAGTCCTGTGTCATGCCAACAGTAAAGCATCCTGAGACCATTCATGTGTGGGGTTGCTTCTCATCCAAGGGAGTGGGCTCATTCACAATTTTGCCCAAAAACACAGCCATGAATAAAGAATGGTACCAAAACAACCTCCAACAGCAACTTCTTCCAACAATCCAACAACAGTTTGGTGAAGAACAATGCATTTTCCAGCACGATGGAGCACCGTGCCATAAGTCAAAAGTGATAACCAAGTGGCTCGGGGACCAAAACGTTGACATTTTGGGTCCATGGCCTGGAAACTCCCCAGATCTTAATTCCATTGAGAACTTGTGGACAAACAAAAACCCACTAATTCTGACAAAGTCCAAGAAGTGATTATGAAAGAATGGGTTGCTATCAGTCAGGAATTGGCCCATAAGTTGATTGAGAGCATGCCCAGTCGAACTGCAGAGGTCCTGAAAAAGAAGGGCCAACACTGCAAATACTGACTCTTTGAATAAATGTCATGTAATTGTCGATAAAAGCCTTTGAAACGTATGAAGTGCGTGTAATTATATTTCACTACATCACTGAAACAACTGAAACAAAGATCTAAAAGCAGTTTAGCAGCAAACTTTGTGAAAACTAATATTTGTGTCATTCTCAAAACTTTTGGCCACGACTGTACACGGAGATGATAGTAGACTCCCTTGGAAAGTAGTCTATAAGCAGTATCCCTGCACTGAACTTCTTTGGACGTGGGAAACCACTGTTCCGAAGTGCTTTTGACTACTCTTTTCACTCAGGATAATACATAAAAATCCACATCTCATCCGTTGTCGGACAGGGCTGTATCAGCATCCTTCTGAAAACACTGTAAAATACCCTGAGATGCTTGCCCTCGGGCACTCTTTTGATTTGCTGACAAACATTTCGGGACCCACTTGGCAGACACTTCCCTCATGTCCAAGTCGTAATTTATGGACCCAACTCTTTATCTGGAAATGTTCAGAGGCTGTCTTCAAAGCAGAAATTTATGGATGTCGTCTATGGTTTCTGGAACAGTCACCACTGAAGGTCTCCAAGAAATGGTCTTCATCAAGGATATTGAACTAGCTGGTTTTAAATTCGACAATGCAGTTTTTCACAGTGGAACATGTAGGGCATTTGTCGCCTAATATGTGCACCTTAAAGGATAACTGTCATATTTTCATCAAAAAATCTATTTTAGCATATGTTACTGCTGCAGCAGCATTATGCATAAAGCAATCTTTAGTTTCTTCACTTACCACTGTTTTCCTTGAGTTTCCCCCCTTAGTTACGGCTGTTTTGAGTCCGATATTATGAGGATTTTCTCAAGATGACTCCTCTGCCAGTTCTCTGAGGCCAAAACTGCATTCCCTCAGGTCACATACAAACTTGCTGTAGCCAGCAGATTCCTGCCAGCCAGTCAGATTGGATTACTGAGAGACACGCCTCCTCACTCTGAAGCCTAAAGCAGGCATGCAGTGTGAAGGACCGCCCCTCTGTCTTCCTAGCCAGAGACAGATGAGCCCTAGCAATGGTCTTTTAAGGGAGGAGTGGAAAGGGACAGAGGACATTAATGAAAGCTGTTATTGTAAGGTAATTACAGATCTTTTGACAATCATTGACAGACTAAAAGGCTACTTTCACACTTGCGTTAGGTGCGGATCCGTCTGGTATCTGCACAGACGGATCCGCACCTATAATGCAAACGCTTAGATCCGTTCAGAACGGATCCGTTTGCATTAGCATGAACAAAAAAAAAAAGTTTTTTTTTTTTTTTGTTCATGCTAATGCAAACGGATCCGTTTTGACTTTACATTGAAAGTCAATGGGGGACGGATCCGTTTGAAAATTGAGCCATATAGTGTCAACTTCAAACGGATCCGTCCCCATTGACTTACATTGTAAGTCTGGACGGATCCGTTTGCCTCCGCACGGCCAGGCGGACACCCGAACGCTGCAAGCAGCGTTCAGGTGTCAGCCTGCTGAGCGGAGCGGAGGACAAACGGTAACAGACTGATGCATTCTGAGCGGATCCGCATCCACTCAGAATGCATTAGGACTGGACGGATCCGTTCGGGGCCGCTTGTGAGCCCCTTCAAACGGAACTCACAAGCGGAGCCCCGAACGCTAATGTGAAAGTAGCCTTACGCAGGTATACATGCCTAGCTCTAATAAACTAGCAAATAAAATAAAAAATGACAGTCATCCTTTAAATGTCTTTGACTGACATCCCTTTCAGAAACAGGAACTTCATCTCTGGCCTGCTCTCTTTTTTCATGGAAATCTGCTGCAGACTCCGCCATGTTGTCTTCAAACCTGGATAACATAAGAACTGAACATGATATCATGCCAAAATTTGCTTACAAAGTATTGCAAAGATTGAACTCAAGTTATATAACTTTCAATGATGTGAAAAAAATTAAGATCGCAAAGCTAAGGACTTATCAGCACTCCCTGTTAGTCCGTAAAGGAAATGTGCCGCCAAAAAAATGTATCCGCCAGTTAAAACCTTTCTAATCTGATTTTATTTTCTGTTTGCATATTTATTTATTCTATTCCCTGAACTTGATTATGGTAGCCTGAGCTTGCATGTTTTTCTTAATAGCATTTAGGAAGCTTTAAGAAAATACCTTTCCGGCAGCCCCATAGGCCATAGACATTATGGTCAGGAGCTGACCTTATTGACTTCTATGGTAGAGTTTTCTAGGCATGCTCTGTGACCTGTGCAAAAGGTCATTGTACAGTAAAAGAATAGATAGATGGTGAATCCTGTCTTATCTATACACAGAGGTGATATCATCACAGGCAGGATTAGAATGACAACTAAGTAGGTAACTGCAGTACTGTGATCTGTTCAGACCAGCCTTATTAGGCTTTGTGGCCAGTGCTAAAACTGCAGGATTTCATGGTTATGGAGGCTCTGTGTCACCTCCACTTCTGGGTTCAGTGATGTCAACAGCGCGTGTGCACTAATCCTCTTCACTGCTCGGAAAGCAGCAGAGGACATGGTACGCACGCGCCTTGCTAGGGAACCAGTGTGCAGGCAGGAGCGATCAGCCCTGGACTCTAGCCCTGTCAATCTAAGGCTCGGAGGGAGTGTTAATAAAGATGGAGGCATCAGTATGGATCACCAGGGGCTTCGCTGGAGCAGTGCACACCACAAACACCTGCCTCTTGATGCTCCAATAGCTCATTTGCATAAAAATTTCTCCTGAACGCGGACACTACAAAGAAAGGTATCGTTTTACTCAGCTGGATCAACTCTACCAGGCTTATGTGCCTGGTTGTATAGGGGTCATCCTGGTGACAGAGCCTCTTTAAATATAGATATTAACATGAAAATTTTTAAATAACATCATCAAAATGTCTTTAAAAATATGTTAAACATAAAAATGTGATTTAACCACCTCACATCTGGGCAATTTACCCCCATCCTGACAGAGCCTAATTTTGCAAATTTGACATGTGTCACTTTATGTAGTAATAACTAGACTTCAGTTATGGCTCACTCCGCTTTTTGGCAAAAGTTATAATAAATCTGATAGGCGGCGGGACGCGCCCTCCCATTAATCCCCCCCAGCCCCCCTCATTTCTCAGCACTTTGGTAATGAGTCTCTTCCAGTCTATCGTGTCCATGGTGGCCCCTGTAAAACATGTCTGTAAATGCTGTTAACAGCAGTTCACTCAAGATGGCTGCCTCCATAATTATGTTCAGAAAAGAATAGAAAAAAATCATCTCTAATTACAAAATAAAAACAAATGAGGAAAAAATATGTGACTATCTGGTTTTAACTGTCAGCAACAATTGTAGGTGGCACATTCCCTTCAATTAACTCGGCATCAATTCCAACCTTTGAAGATCTTCTTCAAGATCACTTCAGTCATGTTGAATATTTGATTTGGTTGACTTCTTCAGGATGTTTTTAGTGGATTTGTTAAATAAATTTAACCTGGGTTTAAACGGAAACAGAAAAATGAAAGATCTTACAAGGAATGGTTAGAAGTTTGAAGTCAGTCTTTATATTGTGATTGAGTGCTATCTTACCCTAATATTGATGCTGCGATAATTACCTTAATTAAGGAACTTGATTAAAATAATATGAATGTTCTGCCCCCGTACGTAATTTGTCCTGTACCTTTAAGAATCCTCCACCCTGAGTTAGTAAACGTGTATTGGTAATAGTGACTCAGAATAGCTCATTAACTTAGCAAACATGTTCTCATATTGGGTTACTGAGTTGACGCCAACATAGTTATTCAATAACGTGATATTATAACTTCATCAAATATTTTACAGTACAAAAGTAGAAAGTGTTATAAAAATATTTACCTACAGCAAAAACTGTAGGTACAGGCAGGTAATGTTCATGTCTGTGTGCCCCTGGACCGAACACTGACCCATTATTGTCAATGTCTGATTTTCCATGCAGATAACATGACAGCATGCACCGTCTGTCTTTGATTTTTCCACAAAACTGACTTATTCAAGCAAATGGCTCTCCAAGAAAAGCTGATTAAACACGGATGCCATTCATACGCGGTCTGTTTAAAAACTTGTCCGTGATTACTCTCGGAAATACAGACGAGTTTCATATTTCTCATCTTCTTGTGCAGGGTCAAAACATTAAAGGGGTTGTCCAGATGTTTGATATTGATGACCTATGCTCTGGATAGGTCATCAGTATCTGATTGATTGGTGGCGACCCAAATCCCAGCACCCCAGCCAATCAGCCGCTTAAAGAGGCTGTGGCGCTCCTCTGAGCAACGTCTATTGGATAGTGGCTGTGCTTGGTATTGCAGCTCGACCCCACTCAAATGGGACTAAGCCACGCCTAGGCCACGTGACCAATGAATGTGACATCACTAGCCTAGGAAGAGGCCGTGACGCATGCCCTGGGCTCTTCAAACAGCTGATTAGTGTGGATGCCTGGAGTCAGACCCCTACCAATCTGATATTCATGAACTATCGTGAGGATGGGCCATCAATATCAAAATCTCAGACCTTCCCTTTAAGATAGAGGTTGAAGTAGTAGCCATTGTTGAAATTGGCATGGAGAAGGTTGAAGATTTTAGAAATGCCTATACAAATATAAACGCAAATTATGAATTGCATCCATAACTTTTATTTTTTACACATATTTTATAGTTGGATAGAACAAACTCCCTCCTAAGTCAAGTTCACCAGCCGTACCAATACCTCATCGAATCTGTGCGTCAACGAGATACCCAAATAGATTCTCTTAAGGACCAGATGTCAAAGCTTGAGAAAGATGTCAGGTAAGCAGTTTATATCATTTATTTTCACTATCTGATTACTAACATATAATCACCAATCCCCAACCACTCCTGTTGCAGCACTTCACAGGTCTTCTGCTTGTCTCTACTTCCTGCTCCCTCTTGACAGACAGTAAATACCTGGTCAAGGAACCTCAGACGGTAATTTACTGATGTGTCCAGAGGTGAGCAGGGAACCTGGTAATCACCGGGATGGGAGCCGTGGAGGATTGGTATGGTGTGTATGACTTTTTTTTCCCTTTTTTTTCCCTTTTTTTTCCCTTTTTTTTTACAGCATTCAAAGCATATTTAACCACTTGCCATCTGGGCCATTTGCCCCCTTCCTGACCAGGCCTAATTTTGCAAAACTGACATATCTCACTTTATGTGGTAATAACTTTGGAACGCCTTTATTTATCCAAGTCATTCAGAGATTGTTTTCTCGTGACACATTGTACTTCATGACAGTCATAAATTTGAGTCAAAATATTTCACCTTTTATTTATGAAAAAAAACCAAATTTACCCAAAAATTAGAAAAATTCGCAATTTTCTAAATTTCAATTTCTCTGCTTTTAAAACAGAAAGTGATACCTCATAAAATATTTATTACTTAACATTCCCCATATGTCTACTTTATGTTGGCATCATTTTTGAAATGTCATTTTATTTTTTTAGGACGTTAGAAGGCTTAGAAGTTTAGAAGCAATTCTTCAAATTTTTAAGAAAATTGCCAAAACCCACTTTTTAAGGACCAGTTCAGGTCTGAAGTCACTTTGTGGGGCCTACATAGTGGATACCCCCATAAATGACCCCATTGTAGAAACTACACCCCTCAAGGTATTCGAAACCGATTTTACAAACTTTGTTAACCCTTTAGGCGTTCCACAAGAATTAAAGGAAAATGGAGTTTAAATTTTTAAATTTCACTTTTTTGGCAGATTTTCCATTTTAATCAATTTATTTCTTTAACACATCGATGGTTAACAGCCAAACAAAACTCAATATTTATTACCCAGATTCTGCGGTTTACAGAAACACCCCACATGTGGTCATAAACTGCTGTATGGGCACACGGCAGGGCGCAGAAGAAAAGGAACTCCACATGGTTTTTAGATGCCATGTCCCATTTGAAGCCCCCTGATGCACCCTTACAGTAGAAACTCCCAAGAAGTGACCCCATTTTGGAAACTAGGGGATAAGGTGCCAGTTTTATTAGTACTATTTTTGGGTACATATGACTTTTTGATCATTCATTATAACACTTTATGGGGCAAGGTGACCAAAAAATTGGTTGTTTTAGCACAGTTTCTATTTATTTATTTTTACAGCGTTCACCTGAGGGGTTCAGTCAAGTGACATTTTTATAGAGCAGATTGTTACGGATGTGGCGATACCTAATATGTATACTTTTTCTCATTTATTAAAGTTTTACACAATAATAGCATTTTTGAAACAAAAAAATTATGTTTTAATGTGTCCATGTTCTGAGAGCTATAGTTTTTTTTATTTTTTGAGAGATTTTCTTATGTAGGGGCTCATTTTTTGCGGGATGAGGTGACGGTTTTATTGGTACTATTTTGTAGGACATACGCGTTTTTGATCACTTAGTGTTGCACCTTTTGTGATGCAAGGTGACAAAAATTGCTTGTTTTGACACCGTTTTTTTTTGTTTTTTTTTTACGGTGTTCACCCGAGGGGTTAGGTCATGTGATATTTTTATAGAGCTGTTTTTTACGGACGCGGCAATACCAAATATGTCTATTTTATTTTATTTTTTCTATTTTAAATTTAATTTTTTTTTATTCCTTACTTGGGAACTTTTTTTTTTTTTTACATGTGAAACTTTTTTTATTTTATTTTTTCAACCCTTTATTTTTTTTATTTTATTTTACACTTTTCGTCCCCCATAAGGTCATACAAGACCTCTGGGGGACATTTGCTTCACTTTTTCTTTTTTTTTTCACTATTGATTTCTCCTGTAACTCGGGCTGACATAGTAGCCCCAGTTACAGGACAAATGCACTCCCCACATCCCCAGAGAGGCTGTACAGCAGCAATCCAGCGCTGTACAGCCTCAGAGCAGGGCTGATCGAGGTCTCTGAGAGACCTCACACAGCTCCTGCACACTCCGGTCCCGGCGGTCACATGACCGTCGGGCCGGAACAGGAAGCGCACAGCGCTTCCTGCTCTGCATACACAGCGCTCGGTGAGCGCTGTGTCTGCAGCGATCTAGAAGGCAGGGACACCTGGGCACTGTCCCTGCCTTGTCTTAGGGTTGCCCTGCTGTCACTGACAGCGGGCAACCCGATCAGCAGCTGCACGATTAGCGTGCAGCTGCACTTTCTGAAAAGACGTTCTGGAACGTCCGTTCAGAAATAGACGTCCACCCATAGGACGTTTATATCCTATGGGCGGACGTAAAGCGGTTAAAAAAAAAAACACTTTTGGGACATCCCCTTTAAATGGATTCTGTCATCTGGATTTTTAGCTACAGAGCTTTTTACATCATCACATCAGTCACCTCGATTTAGTGTAAGATATACTAGTCTTACCCCCACATGTCTGGTCATTTTAGCTAAAAATCACTTTTATTCATATGCTAATTACCTTTCTAAGTAGCCCAAGGGGCTGTCCCTCTGGGTGTTGGAGCCCAGCCGTGCCGCTTATCTTGGAGCCCAGCACTGCCCCAAGATACGGATGCCCTCCGCATCTCCATCGGGTCCCCGCGCTTCAGTGGCAGGGACCCGATGGCAGAGAAGGCAAGCCCGATGCCTTAGGCTGGGTCTCACAGGCAGGCTGTAAGCATACAAGCTGACATGCAATGTATTACAATACAGGATGTATTGTAATGCATTGCAGAGGGGACCAGACCCCAGAAGTTGAAGTCCCAGAGTGGGACAAAAAAAAAAAGTTGAAAAAATGTGTTTTTCATAATAAAAAAAAATCACATTTCAAATAAAAAAATATATATATAAATTTCCCAAAATAAAATGCATAACATAAAAGAAAATAGAAAAAAAAGGAAACCAGATATATAGGGTATTGCTGCGTCCATAACGACCTGCTCTATGAAAATATCACTTGATCAACCCCCTCACCTGAACGCCGTAGAAAAAATAAAATAAAAACTGTGCTAAAACAATCATTTTTTTGTCACCTTACATCACAAAAAGTGCAACACCAAGCGATCAAAAAGGCGTACGTCCCCTAAAATTACCAATCAAACCGTTACCTCATTCTGCAAAAAATTAGCCCCTACATAAAACATTCGGGCAAAAAATAAAAAAACTATGGCTCTCAGAATATGGAGACACTAAAACATGATTTTTTTTTTGTTTCAAAAATTCTTTATTATGTAAAAATGAAACAAACAACCAAAAAACTATTACCTTACTCACAAAAAATTTAGTATAGAGCAACCAAAAATCATATGTACCCTAAAATAGTTCCAACAAAATTGCCACCTTATCCCGTAGTTTCCAAAATAGGGTCACTTTTTTGGAGTTTCTACTCTGAGTACATCAGGGGGTCTTCAAATGTGACATGGCAACTTAAAATGATCCCAGTGAAATCTGCCCTCCAAAAACCACATGGCATTCCTTTCCTTCTGCACCCTGCCATGTGCCCGTACAGCAGTTTACGACCACATATGGGGTGTTTCTGTAAACTACAGAATCAGGATAATAAATATTGAGTTTTGTTTGGCTGTTAACCCTTGCTTTGTGAGTGGAAAAAAATGGATTAAAATGGAAAATCTGCCAAAAATGTTAAATTCTGAAATTTCATCTCCATTTTAATTTTCCTTGTGGAACACCTAAAGGGTTAAAAACGTTTGTGAGGAGTTTCGTTTCTAAAATGATGCCATTTATGGGTGGCTTATATTATGTAATCCCCACAAAGTAACTTCAGACCTGAACTGGTCCTTAAAAATTCGAAGATTTGCTTCTAAACTTCTAAGGCAATTTTCACACTAGCGTTAATATTTTCTAGTATTGAGATCCATCATAGGGTCTCAATACCGGAAAAAAAACGCTTCTGTTTTGTCCCCATTCATTGTCAATGGCGACAAAACTTTCCATCCTGCAATGCGGACACAATAGAAAACGGATCCGTTCCCCATTGACTTTCAATGGCGTTCATGACGGATCCGTTTTGGCAATGTTAAAGATAATACAACTGGATCCGTTCATAATGGATACAGATGGTTGTATTATCAGTAACGGAAGCGTTTTTGCTGAACCCTGCTGGATTCAGCAAAAAACGCTAGTGTGAAAGTAGCCTAAGCCTTCTAACGTCCCAAAAAAAAGAAAATTTCATTTTAAAAATGATCCAAACAGGAAGTAGACATATGGTAAATGTAAAGTAATAACTATTTTAGGAAGTATCACTATCTGTTTTAAAAGCAGAGAAATTCTAATTTTTTCAAATTGCACATTTTTTCAAATTATTTGGTATTTTTTTTTATAAATAAAAATTAAATATTTTGACTCAAATTTACCACTGTCATGAAGTACAATATGTGACGAGAAAACTGTCTCAGAATGGCTTGGATAAGTAAAAGCGTTTTAAAGTTATCACCACATAAAGTAACACATGTCAGATTTGCAAAAAATGGCCTGGGCAGGAAGGTGAAAAATGTCAGGGTCCTGAAGGGGTTAAGGCTGCAAGCTGTTGCCCAACCAGAACCCAAACCTATACATATAAGCAGAGCTTCAGTTCACCTTGCAATCCATTTGTCTATCTCCTGTGTGAGCCTGCAACACACTGAGAGTATCGTGGCTCCTGAGCTTCCCTCAAAGACTACAATCCCCACAATCCCTAGCTTTCCTGCTGTTTACTGATTGGCTGCCTGATACACGGTCCGGTCACGCCCCCTACTCAGTAATCAGCAGCACACTAACACGAGAATGGATAGCAACACACTGAGCATGCTCGACCTGACAAAGGCTCAGAACTACAGGTCGATGCCATGGTAATTTAGGAGGAAACACAGTGGAAGAAAACTACTTTTATAACTACTGAACAGTAAATATGTGGAATTTACATTATATTAGGTCATTATTGATGATGGATTAGTCTAAATCATAAGTGTTATTTATGGTAACCAGAATACACCTTTAATGCATTTAAATAAAATATGCCTAAATAAGCAGTTAATACCACTATATCACACAAAGCACATATTCCCCTTATCTAAGGTAGGCTGCAGAAAATCAGACTGCCAGTTCTGTTCTGATTGAAGCATTTTAAGGAGTATTCCAGGACAACACTTTGTTGGCAACAGTATCAGCAGAATGAAGTGAGAGTCCTTCTCCTTCAGTACGTATCCATGTACAGTAGGGGTGCACCGAAATGAAAATTCTGGTCCGAAACCGAAACCGAAAATTCAGGATGCCCTTGACCGAAAACCGAAACCGAAACCGAAACTGCCTTTTTGCCCAAATACTTTTAAAATACTTTTTTTTTAATGATTTTATTAATAATTCTTTTTCATGAATGAAATTCATCTGTGGGTGGCGCTGTTATGGAGAGGGGGATCTGTGGGTGGCGCTGTTATGGAGAGGGGGATCTGTGGGTGGCTCTGTTATGGAGAGGGGGATCTGTGGGTGGCGCTGTTATGGAGAGGGGGATCTGTGGGTGGCGCCGTTATGGAGAGGGGGATCTGTGGGTGGCGCCGTTATGGAGAGGGGGATCTGTGGGTGGCGCCGTTATGGAGAGGGGGATCTGTGGGTGGCGCCGTTATGGAGAGGGGGATCTGTGGGTGGCGCCGTTATGGAGAGGGGGATCTGTGGGTGGCGCCGTTATGGAGAGGGGGATCTGTGGGTGGCGCTGTTATGGAGAGGGGGATCTGTGGGTGGCGCTGTTATGGAGAGGGGGATCTGTGGGTGGCGCTGTTATGGAGAGGGGGATCTGTGCACTGTTATGGGCATAACAGTGCACAGATCCCTTTCCCCATAACAGTGCACAGATCCCTTTCCCCATAACAGTGCACAGATCCCCCCTCCCCATAGCAGTGCACAGATCCCCCCTCCCCATAGCAGTGCACAGATCCCCCCCTCCCCATAGCAGTGCACAGATCCCCCCTCCCCATAGCAGTTCCATAGACCGATCCCCCCTACCCATAACAGCCCCGGCCCTGCTGCTCACAGCATCTTTATTTTACCTTACAATCGTGAGGCTCCAGTAACTAACAACTCTGCAGGCAGAGCGGAGGGCGGCGTAACGTCACTTACTCACGTGACGCACCTGCTCCGCCCACTTTATGAATGAAGGAGGCGGAGCAGGCGCGTCACGTGAGTAAGTGACGTTACGCCGGCCTCCGCTCTGCCTGCAGAGTTGTTAGTTACTGGAGCCTCACGATTGTAAGGTAAAATAAAGATGCAGTGACAAAGTAAACCGCCCGCCCGCAGATGGTGGGTGACAAATCCCACACCCCATATTTTCGGCCGATATGTAACAATATCGGCCGAAGTGGATTAGGTGCATTTTCGGCCGATATTTTCGGCTGCCGAAATTTCGGTGCACCCCTAATGTACAGTGATATTCTCGTATATGCAGCTGTGCCCAGTACTGCAGCTCAGCCCCAGTGAAATAAATCACAAAGCCATTAATGTATTTTCTCCGAAAACCCCTTTAAAATTTCAATAAAAACAGTGGGTTTTGGTTACTAAAGGAGAACATATCAACTCCTCCTTTATGGTAGTTACTCGTGGAAAGAAGGGTTGGACATGTTGGATTTCAGTATACCCATTCCTTTGTTCTCAAGGGAGATGCCAGTCGCCAGAGGTGTCTGGCAGTGGCTTATTATCCTGAGATCACACATGCACACTCGGCCGAGCATGCATGTCTGTGGAGGAGTAGCTGTTTGATGAACAAGCGTTTCACCAAAACTTTCTGTGTGGACACCTTACATTATCCCAAAGGGGCAGCAGCCCACATAACCAATAAGCTCAACACACCCACCCTGTTGAATGTAGGATTTATATATATTTTTTTAAATAATGAAATGAAATATATCAAATTATTTAGAGTATACTAAACACAGAACTGCAATACAGACAAATTCCTGTACACTTTAAAACATACAGTCAGCTGGTATTTATCTGTAAATGGCCACGTCTGAAGATGCCCATAGCTTGTTCGGCCGACAACTACTCTTCCCAACCTTTCATACACATGCATACTCTGTGCCACCAAGCATGCATGTATTTTTAATGTATAAAGGAACAAGTTGCTGCTAGGTACCTCTGGTGGTGGCCTGTCTCTCATCAGAACAAAAGATTATACATATGGAAATCCTACAACTTGATCTTTCTTCCCCTGACATCGAGGCATCTCTGGTAACTATTAGGGATGAGCAAATTTCATATTTTGAAGTTTGTGTGCGGGTTCGTGTTGTGGTATTTACTGAATTTGCGCAATTCCATGACGGAATGTATAGCGGAATGCCTTTAGAGGTAATCCGTTATTTATTCCGTCATAATAGAAGTCTATGGCCAGCATAACGGATCCGTCCGGTTTTCGTTATGCTGGAGTCCTCTCCTGCATAACATAAACCGGACGGATCTGTTATGCTGGCCATAGACTTCTATTATGATGGAATAAATAACGGATTGCCTCTAAAGGCATTCCATTATGCATTCCGTCATGGAATTGCGTTATGGTCTGTGGTAACGGAATCCATAACGCAATTCAGTAAATACCACAACACGAACCCGCACACGAACTTCAAAATATGAAATTCGCTCATCCCTAGTAATTATCATAAACGTTAGATAGTTGGCCAATCCTGGATTTGGTCAGTATTAACCTGATATGTCTGGACACCTTAAGAGTAATAATCATAGTATCAAATTAAATATGCAACGTCAATCAGCATAGGCAAACTTGGCAATTACATAATGCAGATACATTTCTTCTATGGCTGTCATGAGGAATATATGTCTTCATCTTTCAGTTTTATATCGATCTTCTTTAAAGGGTAACTGTCATGTTTTCATCAAAAAATCTATTTTAGCATATGTTACTGCTGCAGCAGCATTATGCATAAAGCAATCTTTCGTTTCTTCACATACCACTGTTTTCCTTGAGTTTTTCCCTTAGCTACGGCTGTTTAAACATTTACAATATGAGGACCTTCTCAAGATGGCTCCCCTGCCAGTTCTCTGAAGCCAAAATTGCTTTCCCTCACTTCCCAAACACACTTGCTGTAGCCAGCAGCTTCCTGCCAACCAATCAAATTGGATTACTGAGAGACACGCCTCCTCACTCTGAAGCCTAATGCAGGCATGCAGTGTGAAGGACCGCCCCTCCGTCTTCCTGTCTTCTTAGCCAGAACAGACAAACCATAGCAACTGTCTTTTAAGGGAGCAGTGGAAAGGGACAGAGGACATTAATGAAAGCTGTTATTATAAGGTAATTACAGATCTTTTGACAATCATTGACAGACTAACTCAGGTATATACAGTGGATATAAAAAGTCTACACACCCCTGTTAAAATGTCAGGTTTCTGTGATGTAAAAAAAAATGAGACAAAGATAAATAATTATATGAAATGGAACATTGCATATACACTGCTCAAAAAAAAAAAAAGGAACACAAAAATAACACATCCTAGATCTGAATTAATTAAATATTCTTCTTCTGAAATACTTTGTTCTTTACATAGTTGAATGTGCTGACAACAAATTCACCAAAAAAAATAATAATGGAAATCACATTTTTTAGCCCTTGGAGGTCTGGATTTGGAGTCACCCTCAAAATTAAAGTGGAAAAACACACTACAGGCTGATCCAACTTTGATGTAATGTCCTTAAAACAAGTCAAAATGAGGCTCAGTAGTGTGTGTGGCCTCCACGTGCCTGTATGACCTCCCTACAATGCCTGTGCATGCTCCTGATGAGGTGGCGGACGGTCTCCTGAGGGATCTCCTCCCAGACCTGGACTAAAGCATCTGCCAACTCCTGGACAGTCTGTGGTGCAACGTGACGTTTGTGGATAGAGCGAGACATGATGTCCCAGATGTGCTCAATTGGATTCAGGTCTGGGGAACGGGCGGGCCAGTCCATAGCATCAATGCCTTCGTCTTGCAGGAACTGCTGACACACTCCAGCCACATGAGGTCTAGTATTGTCTTGCATTAGGAGGAACCCAGGGCCAACCGCACCAGCATCTGGTCTCACAAGGGGTCTGAGGATCTCATCTCGGTACCTAATGGCAGTCAGGCTACCTCTGGCGAGCACATGGAGGGCTGTGCGGCCCTCCAAAGAAATGCCACCCCACACCATTACTGACCCAATGCCAAACCAGTCATGCTGGAGGATGTTGCAGGCAGCAGAACGTTCTCCACTGGCGTCTCCAGACTCTGTCACGTCTGTCACATGTGCTCAGTGTGAACCTGCTTTCATCTGTGAAGAGCACAGGGCGCCAGTGGCGAATTTGCCAATCTTGGTGTTTTCTGGCAAATGCCAAATGTCCTGCACGGTGTTGGGCTGTAAGCACAACCCCCACCTGTGGACGTCGGGCCCTCATATCACCCTCATGGAGTCTGTTTTTGACCGTTTGAGCAGACACATGCACATTTGTGGCCTGATGGAGGTCATTTTGCAGGGCTCTGGCAGTGCTCCTCCTGTTCCTCCTTGCACAAAGGCGGAGGTAGCGGTCCTGCTGCTGGGTTGTTGCCCTCCTACGGCCTCCTCCACGTCTCCTGATGTACTGGCCTGTCTCCTGGTAGCGCCTCCATGCTCTGGACACTACGCTGACAGACACAGCAACCTTCTTGCCACAGCTCGCATTGATGTGCCATCCTGGATAAGCTGCACTACCTGAGCCACTTGTGTGGGTTGTAGACTCCGTCTCATGCTACCACTAGAGTGAAAGCACCGCCAGCATTCAAAAGTGACCAAAACATCAGCCAGGAAGTATAGGAACTGAGAAGTGGTCAGGTCACCACCTGCAGAACCACTCCTTTATTGGGGGTGTCTTGCTAATTGCCTATAATTTCCACCTGTTGTCTATCCCATTTGCACAACAGCATGTGAAATTGATTGTCACTTAGTGTTGCTTCCTAAGTGGACAGTTTGATTTCACAGAAGTGTGATTTACTTGGAGTTACATTGTGTTGTTTAAGTGTTCCCTTTATTTTTTTGAGCAGTGTACTTACCTGATACATCTCATAAAGGACTGTGGGGCAGTCCTAGCACAAGAGCACCTAGGTCCACTAGTTGTGTAGGGTGAGCTGCCATTTACTATATTCGCTATAAAGATAAATCATTTCAGAACTTTTTCCACCTTTTAATGTGACCTATAAACTGTACAACTCAATTGAGAAACAAACTGAAATCCTTTAGGTGGAGGGAAGAACAAATATAAAAATAAAATAATATGGTTGCATAAATGTGCACACCCTTAAACTAATACTTTGTTGAAGCACGTTTTGATTTTATTACAGCACTCAGTCTTTTTGGGTATGAGTCTATCAGCATGGCACATTTTGACTTGACAAGATTTGCCCACTCTTCTTTGCAAAAACACTCCAAATCTGTCAGAATGCGAGGGCATCTCCTGTGCACAGCCCTCTTGAGATCACCCCACAGATTTTCAATCGGATTCAGGTCTGGGCTCTGGCTGGGCCATTCCAAAACTTTAATCTTCTTCTGGTGAAGCCATTCCTTTGTTGATTTGGATGTATGCTTTGGGTCGTTGTCATGCTGAAAGATGAAGTTCCTCTTCATGTTCAGCTTTCTAGCAGAAGCCTTAAGGTTTTGTGCCAATATTGACTGGTATTTGGAACTGTTCATAATTCCCTCTAGCTTAACTAAGGCCCCAGTTCCAGCTGAAGAAAAACCTCCCCTTGGCATGATGCTGCCACCACCATGCTTCACTGTGGGTATGGTGTTCTTTTGGTGATGTGCAGTGTTGTTTTTGCGCCAAACATATCTTTTGGAATTATTGCCAAAAAGTTCAACCTTGGTTTCATCAGACCATAACACCTTTCCCACATGCTTTTGGGAGACTTTAGATGTGTTTTTGCAAAATGTAGCCTGGCTTGGATGGTTTTCTTCGTAAGAAAAGGCTTTTGTCTTGCCACTCTACCCCATAGCCCAGACATATGAAGAATACGGGAGATTGTTGTCACATGTACCACACAGCCAGTACTTGCCAGATATTCCTGCAGCTCCTTTAATGTTGCTGTAGGCCTCTTGGTAGCCTCCCAGACCAGTTTTCTTCTCGTCTTAACATCAATTTTGGAGGGACGTCCAGTTCTTGGTAATGTCACTGTTGTGCCATATTTTCTCCACTTGATGATGATGTCTTCACTGTGTTCCATGGTATATCTAATGCCTTGGAAATTCTTTTGTACCCTTCTCCTGACTGATACCTTTTAACAATGAGATCCCTCTGATGCTTTGGAAGCTCTCTGTGGACCATGGCTTTTTCTGTGGGGTGCGACTAAGAAAATTTCAGGAAAGACCAACTAGAGCAGCTGAACTTTATTTGGGGTTAATCAGAGGCACTTTAAATGACAGCCGGTGTATGCTGACTCCTATTTAACATAATTTTGAATGTGATTGCTTAATTCTGGACACAGCTACAGCCCCAGTTATAACAGGGTGTGCACACTTATGCAACCACATTATTTTCGTTTTTTTTGTTCCCTCCACCTAAAAGATTTCAGTTTGTTTTTCAATTGAGTGGTACAGTTTATAGGTCAAATTATAGGTGGAAAAAGTTCAGAAATGATTTATCTTTGTCTCACAGAAACCTGACATTTTAACAGGGGTGTGTAGACTTTTTATAGCCACTGTAAAAAAATATGACAGTTACCCTTTAAAGGGGTTGTCACATCTAGACATTTATGGCATAAGCTGTGCATATGCGGCGTCCTCTTCATTCATGGCTGGGCTCCGTTATTGAGATAGGAGCGGCCTACCTGCACCTACTGGACATTTATAGCATAGAACCTTTAATTATTAATAACTCCTATAATTTACCTGCACCTCTTAATTCCTATTGAAAAAGAGCGAGCTTCCGTGTCTGCAATGGCTCCCCCTAGTGGGGTTCGGGAGAGCTGGATATTGTGTACAGGAGTCTTTTTCCTCCTGAATGATCTGAGGCTGCCGCAGATATGTTTCAGTGGAGACTCTACCATGGCTCCAAAAGAACATAGTGAAATTTTAATTTTTGGATACAACAATGCTAATTATGTTTATTTTTTCTTTGTAAAATAGTTTTTTTAATAGCTTTTTTAATAACTTTAAAAACTTTTTTTTACTTTTACTTTTTTTTTTTTTTTTACTTTTTTTTTTTTTGTCTTTCTAGCAGACGAACACATGATCACTTACACTGTGGACTGTAATACTATAGTCTTGCGGTCCATAGTACTTTTCTTCTTGTTTTAGAAGTGAAATAATAAGATTCCATTAAAGGAGTTGTCCACTTTTTTATATCAATAACATATTGTCAGGATAGGTCATCAATATCAGATCAGCCGGGGGCCGACTGCCAGCACCCCAGACGATCAGCTGTCTGAAGAGAATGCAGCGCTCTTACAAGCGCTCTGTTCTCTTCTCTGTTTACCTGCTCGCTGTCGACATTTCAGCAGTGAGCAGTTGTAATTACAACTCCCTCGTCCCATTCACTTCAATCTGATGACCTATCTGTCATGGTTTTCGGTGTGGGAATGAAACACCACAACGAGCATAAGAGGGAAGGGGGGAACAGGGAATCATGCCTGAGAACTAGGTAAAGAAAATGGACACCTCCTAGTAAAACCCTAAGCAAAATTCTGACTGACTACCAGTATGAACAGACCCCAGAGGTAGGTGTGTTCATACGCAGGAATACCTAGAGTCCTATCTAGCCCTATAGGACCCTGGTACTAATGGCAGGGACGAGACTATCTGTTCCTGCAAAAGGAAGGACAAACAGGAGTCTCCTTCAGGCCTAATACAAACAATAGAGAAATGCAACACACAGAACCCAAACAAAAAGGGAAAGGAAAGACTTAACTTCAAAGGGGCTATGGAAGCACCAGCAACTCCGCCGAGATCCACCCACCAGCTATCAACAACTGAAGCTATAAACCGCACAGCATTGTGGGAGAAGCAACAATAAATAAGGAACCCGAGTTCTGGAAATGTTTTTTTTTACAGTAGAAATTAATTTATGAAGTTATTATGCGAAGTCTTGCGAGACTTTGCAAAGTAATAACTTCGGCTAATTGGAGCCAATACATTCTAATACTGTACAGGGCACTCGCTCTGTGCAGTATTCAAACAAAGTATTATGCTAATCAACTTCGGATGTTTCATCCGAAGTCGATTCGCTCATCCCTTAGAGGAAATACACCCTTAAAAAAAATGTGTCACCAAAAATTTTATCTGCCAGTTAAAATCAGTAGCACATATCCCTTTTTCTAATCTGTTTTTAGTTTCTAATAGCACATTTTTTTTAATTCTATTTCCTGAACATGATTGTGGGGCGGCCATCTTGCCTGAGCTGTTCTTAACAGCATTTACACAGCATAAAAAAAAAATGCTTTCCGGCAGCCCCATGGGCTATAGACACAATGGACAGGAGGGGACCTCATTGACTTCTATGGGAGAGTTTTCTTGGCATGCTCTGCGACCTGTGCAGGGGTCATTGTAGAAGGAAAGAACAGATAAACTCTGACGATTGCTCATTGTGAATGGAGGATCCTGTCTTATCTATACACAGAGGTGATATCCTTACAGGCAGAATTAGAATGGCATATAACCAGGTAATTGCAGTAAAGTGATTTGTATAAAGCAAGAAGGGGCACCTATTATTAGACGAGTGGCCAGTGCAAAAACTGCACGATGTATATCTTTATATAGAATACATGGAAAATTAAAAAACAACATAAATGCTTTAAAAATATGTTAAGCATAAAAAGTGATTTAAACAGCAGGTCATTTTCTGATGACATATGCCCTTTAAATATCCTAATGAACACTTGGTAAAAGCCACGGATTACCACCCATTACCCTGCTGCAACTTGTAGCTTGAAACCATAGCAAGCACAGATGCATCCCATCACTTATCTGCACTTGATTACAGTGTCTCAGCCACAAAGTGTAGGGCTGTGCAGGTAAATCATTGCCTAATTAGGGAAATAATTACCTTTAAGTTGTATTTTTCATAGTAGTTTGTTGACCATAACAAAATTCTTTTTTTTAATTTTCCTGATTATAAAAAAAGCAGCCTATAATCTTAAAGGACCGAACATTCCAGGCAAAAGTGATACCTGGGGGGGCGGAGCATGACACAGTGATGGTTTCTTTGATGTTCTGTTCTGATGTCCCTGTTTTATGCACCATGATGTGGTGTCTATATTTTACCTAGAGTGTTACCAAACTCCTGTCCATTCGTAGTGTGATAGACTGAAGGTAAGTTCTGCTTTCAGTCTTATGATCCAGGAGCGTCTGAATAAGTGACTGCCAGTAGAGACTTGCAGCTTGGACCATTTTTCACCCAAAGCTATGTCTTTGTATACGGAGATGCACAAATATATAGTAAAAATTAGACTTAAAACATTGTAAGCCTCACATTTATGATCAGAGATTATTCTGAACAACAAACATTGAATTGTTGGCGCATTTCCCAGAAACACAATACTGCCAAGAAATACCTACATATTCTAATTCTAAAAGATACTTAAGCAAATCTGGCAGGTATGTGTATTTTCTTAGGCTGTCTTCTACTGCATGCATATAAACTGGTTCTCTTGAGTAGTATATACTGTTCAGTACATTTCTAAGGCTCTGGGGACACCACATTTTCGATGTGCATTTGGGGTGTACACAGAGAGCACTTCCTGATGTATACATTAATATAACTTTTTTTAAATTATTCTGCAATCACATGACCTTGTGCAGTCCGCGAAATGTGGTCCGTGTGACGCCACATTTCCTGGACCAACCGCAGCTCACGTGCGTCGAACTCACTGCCTCATAGTGATCTGTGATGCTCTGAGTTCCAGCCCAACTTCGAGTCTACTGTCCCGTACTTAGCATCATTTGAGTATGGGACAATAGACCTGCTGTTAGGGCTCATGCACACGACCGTATGTATTTTGCGTTCCATAGAAGACAGATCCTCAAAAAAAAACGGATAACAGCCGTGTGACATCCGTATTGCATCTGGTTTTTTTTTCGGATCCATTGTAACAATGTCTGTTCTCGTCTGCAAAACGGACAAAAATAGGACATGTTCTATTTTTTGGGCGGAACGAACATTCGGAGACAGAATGCACACGGAGTCATTTCCGTTTTTTTGCAGACCCATTGAAGTGTAAAAAAACGGAACGGAAATGGAAATAAAATACGTTTGAGTGCAGATGCTGTGTGTTCAGCTCCTTTGGGGCGATAAATGTGGCCGTCACGCGGACTGCACATGACCAGCCTTAAACTGTATCAGAAATGATTGTACAGAAAGTTTACGGTACTTTTATTTGTTTGTGGGGTTATTTTGTTTTGTAGTGGCAGATACGTGCTGCTGCATAGGCATATATTGGGAGCGTTTGTTTGTCAGGACATTTCAAACTTGAATGCCAGGTGTAGCCGGCTATACACATTATATAAAATTTGCCAAAACCTGCCAATTTCCGCAAGACTGGACGACCATCTAATTTGTATAGGAGCCCTCCCAACTCTGTCAGGCTGTTGGATTTCAGCCGCCTGATACTTTTGTTGTCAGGGAGGTAGGTCACTCCCCCCATTCAGGACACCGACACGTTTGGCCAAGCATGCATGTGTACTATCGAACATGATGTGAAGAGTGCTTTTTTTTGTGTGTGATATATATCATAGTACATTCATTCAGCAGATCAAACTTGGTCTACAGGGTGTCTGGAGAACAGACAAAGAAACATATCCATCCCAGCTATGGTCGATGGAGCCCTAATTATTGCAGATTATGTCCAACACGGTGAAATTTGTTGGCATTACATATAAAATATGTGAATAATAAAGCAATCACACCTCAACATTGTCTTGAGTTATACATAAATACATCAGGGTTCCGTTATTCTTAATAGCAAGATTAGTGCCGTAGACTACAGTCGTGGCCAAAAGTTTTGAGAATTACATAAATATTGGAAATTGCTGCTTAAGTTTTTATAATAGCAATTTGCATATACTCCAGAATGTTATGAAGAGTGATCAGATGAATTGCATAGTCCTTCTTTGCCATGAAAATTTACTTAATCCCAAAAAAACCTTTCCACTGCATTTCGTTGCTGTCATTAAAGGACCTGCTGAGATCATTTCAGTAATCGTCTTGTTAACTCAGGTGAGAATGTTGACGAGCACAAGGCTGGAGATCATTATGTCAGGCTCATTGGGTTAAAATGGCAGACTTGACATGTTAAAAGGAGGGTGATGCTTGAAATCATTGTTCTTCCATTGTTAACCATGGTGACCTGCAAAGAAACGCGTGCAGCCATCATTGCATTGCATAAAAATGGCTTCACAGGCAAGGATATTGTGGCTACTAAGATTGCACCTCAATCAACAATTTATAGGATCATCAAAAACTTCAAGGAAAGAGGTTCAATTCTTGTTAAGAAGGCTTCAGGGCGTCCAAGAAAGTCCAGCAAGCGCCAGGATTGTCTCCTAAAGAGGATTCAGCTGCGGGATCGGAGTGCCACCAGTGCAGAGCTTGCTCAGGAATGGCAGCAGGCAGGTGTGAGCGCATCTGCACGCACAGTGAGGCGAAGACTTTTGGAAGATGGCCTGGTGTCAAGAAGGGCAGCAAAGAAGCCACTTCTCTCCAAAAAAAACATCAGGGACAGATTGATCTTCTGCAGAAAGTGTGGTAAATGGACTGCTGAGGACTGGGGCAAAGTCATATTCTCCGATGAAGCCTCTTTCCAATTGTTTGGGGCATCTGGAAAAAGGCTTGTCCGGAGAAGAAAAGGTGAGCGCTACCATCAGTCCTGTGTCATGCCAACAGTAAAGCATCCTGAGACCATTCATGTGTGGGGTTGCTTCTCATTCAAGGGAGTGGGCTCACTCACAATTTTGCCCAAAAACACAGCCATGAATAAAGAATGGTACCAAAACACCCTCCAACAGCAACTTCTTCCAACAATCCAACAACAGTTTGGTGAAGAACAATGCATTTTCCAGCACGATGGAGCACCGTGCCATAAGGCAAAAGTGGCTCGGGGACCAAAACGTTGACATTTTGGGTCCATGGCCTGGAAACTCCCCAGATCATAATCCCATTGAGAACTTGTGGTCAATCCTCAAGAGGCGGGTGGACAAACAAAAACCCACTAATTCTGACAAACTCCAAGAAGTGATTATGAAAGAATGGGTTGCTATCAGTCAGGAATTGGCCCAGAAGTTGATTGAGAGCATGCCCAGTCGAATTGCAGAGGTCCTGAAAAAGAAGGGCACCCACTGCAAATACTGACTCTTTGCATAAATGTCATGTAATTGTCGATAAAAGCCTTTGAAACGTATGAAGTGCGTGTAATTATATTTCACTACATCACAGAAACAACTGAAACAAAGATCTAAAAGCAGTTTAGCAGCAAACTTTGTGAAAACTAATATTTGTGTCATTCTCAAAACTTTTGGCCATGACTGTACACTATTCTTTCACTCGCCACCATAGCCCAAAAACTATTGTTGTCCTTAAAGTTTTTTCTTTTGCATCCATTACATTAAGGCTACTTTCACACTTGCGTTTTTACTGGATCCGGCAGGGTTCAGCAAAAACGCTTCCGTTACTGATAATACAACCATCTGCATCCGTTATGAACGGATCCGTTTGTTTTATCTGTAACATAGCCAAGACGGATCCGTCAGGGACTCGATTGAAAGTCCATGGGGAACGGATCCGTTTTCTATTGTGTCAGAGAAAACATATCCGTCCCTATTGACTTGCATTGTGGGTCATGACGGATCCGTTTTGCTCCGCATCCCAGGACGGAAAGCAAACCGCTGCATGCTGCATGGAACGTTACGTTTTTCCCCCATTGACAATGAATGGGGACCAAACGGAAGCGTTTTTTGTTTTTTTCGGTATTGAGACCCGATGACGCTAGTGTGAAAGTAGCCTTAGATTTTCAAGCTAATAACAGGTCCTATAGATTTCTCAAATTTTTCAACTGATTTGCAACAGTTTCACCAGAATATAGTTTTTTTTTTCCTTTTACTCACAGCTAGAACAATCATCCTTCGTTATTCTGAACAAAAAACATACCCAAGATACCCATTTTTTTCTCAGTACACGTGTATTTGTGTGTAGCACGTCCGCACTTTGAAATCTTAGGAGGCTTATTTGTAGTTGGACGTGATGTTTAGTCCAGCAGAATATGTTACCATACATTTGCGCTAACAATCCTGTGTGCAGTGTGATAAATTGATTATTCATTGCTGTGTAGACAATCTCTCCACGGGATCTGTTCTGTGAAAAGAAAGGAAAATATTTATCGCCTTCTTTGCGGGACACTTTGTGCAGACATGATTTATTTACTGTATATATGCCTAGTTACAGATAGCTTGTGATGGACATGCTATTTTCTTTCCAAATATTTTTATTCAGCTTTTTTTTTTTCTGGCGGTATGAGAAGCACAATACTCCCCTTCAATAACGCTGAGGATTACAGTGACATGTTATCATAGCTCCAGTAAGGAAACAATACAAATGGCATGCTTCCCTAACACGTTCAGTTGTAAAGATAAAACGCTTGCACACAGTGCTGGCATAACATATAACAGTACAGCTATAGAAGTCTTGAGAAAACAGCGTTTCTCGCCCTTCTAAGCCCCAGCCCTTGTTTTTTCTGTAGGTTTTTAATGTAACAAGCAATAGCTGTGTGTGTATAGAGTTTTATTGTTGGGAAATACAATGCATACGTTCCTCCTACCATTGACACTACTTTACCGGATGTTTTCTTTGTTGTATTTCCACTAGGTCGACTTGCTATAAAAGGGAGATTCTTTTGCTTTTTCTTTCAGTGTAATTTGTTTTCATATTCTCATCGAATAGAAATCCCACACACAACACCCTACTTACATTGTTGTCCCATTCAGATTTCCCTTTGCGAAATGCAATAGTGAACTCAAATGGCTAAGAATATCCTCTTGTAAAGGCATTTGCAGCGCAGTTGGACAAGGTCTTTATTCTTTCTTGAGTAATACATGTCTTTATTACAACTATATCAATGCAAAAAACACCATTCTCCAGTGTCATTTTCACTTAGTGCTTTATACACACAAATACCTTCATGCAACTTTACCTCAAAGTGTAATTTTTTAATATTGCAAAAGTTGATATTGGTGGGTAACAGTATAACCCAAGCAGAATTTTACATGCACCACACCTCCTAATAATGTGCAGATTTCATACATACCACTCAGGCCTAAATTTACATGCACATATCGTCATAAAATCACAGTTTATCCACTCCCTCCTGACCTCTGCCAAGGTCCCAGAGCATGACTATAAAAACAAAAACCATAGAAGTCAATAAGGTCCCCCTGCCGTCTATTGTGCCTATTGTCCATGTGGCTGCTGTCACAGAGCAGGAAGTTGTGACATGTTTTAGGCCTAGTGGCCAGTGCCAGTGCAGAAACTGCTTAATTTTGGGATATTTAAAAGAAAATATATAGTTATGAGAAATATATTTATAAAAAAATCACCCAAAAATTCTAAAACATATGTATAACATAAAAAAAAATAGATTTAAGCAGTAGGTCATTTTCCGATGACACATTCACATTACGGGCATTGTAAGAGTTTTCCCCTTCAGCTAGAAAAGGTGGTTTAGACCTCGTAACTTTGAACTAAACGTACATCCTCTGATTCATGGTTTAGGGTTGAGTTGGGTGAAATAGCTGTCAGTCATCAGCTACAGGATATGTATAAGCAAATATGCAGCTTTATGTCTAAAAAGTGCAGAAGCTACTAGAGAGAGGAAGAGAAAGAAGTTAGACAAATATTTTAAAGATAACATGCTCTCTGGCTGAAGCCACCACTAGGGGGAGCTTATTGCATACCCTTATGCAGTGAAGACAATAATAATGCAGCACTGCTTCTCTCTTGTGTCATCCACTGTAAGTACAGTTAAAGTAATTGTAGCCCAAGTCTGGAAAAACAGACCACGCACTCTGTAATTATCTCAGCCCTAATATTTGGTCATGTATAACGATTGTACATAAGCACATGTGCATTTATAATGATTAAAAAAGCAGCTTAGGGAAACCGAATCAAAATATCATTATACCTGACTTTCGCTACTTTCACACTAACGTTTTTTGCTGATCCGTCATGGATCTGAAACGCTTCTGTTACAATAATACAACCGCATGCATCCATCATGAACGGATGCGGTTGTATTATGTCTGATATAGCCATGACGATCCATCATGAACTCCATTGAAAGTCAATGGGGGACGGAGGCCTTTTCTATTGTGTCAGAGAAAATGGATCCATCCCTATTGACTTACATTGTGTGTCAGGATATCTTTCTTCGCACCACATCGCGGACAGAAAAATGCTGCTATCAGCGTTATACTTTCTGCGATAGGAGCGCAACGGAACGGAATGTATTTTGGTGCATTCCGTTTCGTTCAGTTCAGTTTTGTCCCCGTTGGCAATGAATGGGGACAAAACTGAAGCGTTTTCATCCACTATTGAGATCCTATGACGGATCTCAATAGCGGATTTGAAAACGCTATTGTGAAAGTAGCCTTAATTCTATATACATATTAGGGCACATGGACTTCATAGAAGGGGTTTCTGATGTGGACCCCCTCTGTGAAGTTTCTGATGTGGACCCCCTCTGTGAAGTGGTCTATTACCAACAACGAGTTCCCAGTTCTCAGCTAGAGCAATGTCCTCACTTGTGCAGCTACCGTTTAAAGAAATGCAAGAATTGCTTTTGGCAGTTTCCAATGTTTCTATTTCTGCCATTGGGAAATGTTCCATTCTAGTGTCGTTAGCTCTATTACATATACCCGTATGCGTTTAGCCTCAGAAAAGTAAAAGCACCCACTAATAATTCACAGTTATTAGCTCATTGTGAACTAAGCATTTTTAGTACTTCCCATCTGAAATTTGTAAATTCCTGACTTTTCATACAATGAGCCAGTATGGTTTATGCTTAAGCTTAACTCTACCTGATCCCACGTGATTTTACTGAACCTTTCAGGTTGCTTGTTTAGTGAATCATGCACAAGTACACTTAATAGGAGAAGACAGTTTCTGCTATTGTGAAAGTTTAGTGTTCAACAAAATAAAATTCATTGACTAATTGTCTACACATACAGGAAGAACTTGAAATGCGTCATGACTGATAGGCATAAAACCATAAAGTTAAGGCAGTTATTCAAGTACAATGCAATTGGATTACAGTTCCTATAACGTGTAAATGTGCACATACAATGCCTCCGGAAAGTCTTCAGACTCTTTCACTTTTTTTTCCATTTTATTATGTTGCGGCATTGTAGTAAAATTAAAAAGAAAATCGAAAAAAAATGACATTTTCTCCATCAATCTGCGCTTAATACCGCATAATGACAAAGTGAAAACAGAACTTAACTATTTGGGCCCTTTGCTATGTTACTTGAAATTTAGCTCTGGAGGCCTCCCCTTTCTCTTGATCTTCTTGAGTTGTTTTTACACCTTGATTGGGGTCCAGCTGTGATAGATTCAGATTGAACATGATTTGGAAGAAATTTGGAGAAGGGTACAAAAACGTTTCTGCTGCACTGAAGGTTCCTAAGAGCACAGTGGCCTCCATATTTCGAAAATGGAAGAAGTTTGAAACAACCAGGACTCTTATTAGAGCTGGCCGCCTCACCAAACTAACTAATTGAGGGAAAAGGGCCTTAGTAAGAGAGGTGACCAAAAACCCAATGGCAACTCTGGCTGTGCTCCAACAATCCTGTGTGCATATGGGAGAAACTTGCAGAAGATCAACCATCACTGCAGCACTCCACTAACCTGGGTCTTATGGAAAAGTGGCAAAAAAGAAGCCTTTCAGTAAAAGACACATGAAAGTCTGCCTGAAGTTTGAAAATAAGCACCTAAAGGAGACTCAGACTGTGAGAAACAAGATTATCTGGTCTGATGAAACCAAGATTGAATTTTTTTACCTTAATTCTAAGTGTCATGTCTGGAGGAAACCAGGCACTGCTTAACATCTGTCTAATACCATCTCTACAGTGAAGCATGGTGGTGGGAGCATCATCCTGTAGGCGTGTTTTTCAGCAGATGAGATGGGGAGACTGGTCTGGGCTGAGAGAAAACTGACTGGAGAAAAGTACAGGGATATTCTCAATGAAAACCTGAAGGTTCGCCTTCCAACAAGATAGTGACCCTAGGCACACAGCCAAGACAACGCAGGAATGTTCTTGAGTGGCCCAGCCAGAGCCCTGACTTGAACTCAATCAAACACCTCTGGAGAGACCTGAAAATGGCTGTCCACCAACAGTCCCCATCGAACCTGACAGAACTTGAGAGGATCTGCAGAGAAGAATGGCGAAAAAATCCTAAATCCACGTGTGCTAACCTTGTGACATCATACCCAAGAAGACTGGAAGCTATCATCGCTGTCAAAGGTGCTTCATCGAAGTACTGAGTAAAGGGTGTGAATACTGTCAATGCAATATTTTAGTCTTCTTTTCAATAAAGGAACAAATATTTCTAAAATTCTGTTTTCACTTTGTTATTTTGGTTTATTGAGTGCAGAATGATGGGGAAAACGTAATTTTTGTTTTTCATTTTAGCACAAGACCGCAAAGAAAAGGTGAAAAAAGTGAAAGGGTCTGAAAGACTTTTCTGAATGCATCGTAGAAATAAAAAGATGGTGGCAAATTATGTAACATATTCATGCTCTTCCTTTTGTGTTTTCTGAAGTCCTTTACAACATTTTTAGTAAAAACTACTACAGGCAATTTAAAGGACACCAACCATCTATCCCCTGGATAGGTCATCAATATCAGATTGGCAGGGGTCCAACACCCGAGACCCCGGTCGATCAACTGTTAGAAAAGGCCTGCGCTCTATGAGCACCACAGCCTCTTCCTAGGTCAGGTGACGTCACCAGACATTGGTTACATAGCCTAGTTGAAGCACAGCCTCATTGAAGTGAATGTGGCTGAGCTGCAATACCAAGCACAACCACTATACTATGCGCTTTGCATGGAAAGCTGCTGAGAGCTGGCTGTGCTCCCCAGACTTAAACCCCCGCCGATCTGATAATGATGACCTATTCTGAAGGGAGGTCTTCATTATCTTTCCCTGGATAAGCCCTTTACATTGAGGGTGAGATCAGATGTGGCATTACTGTTTGCAGATTTTCAGTGCTGATTCTGCCTTTGTGATAGTTCATAGTACAATATATAGTCCTGATCAAAAGTTTAAGACCACTTGAAAAATGGCAAAAAATCATATTTTACATTGTTGGATCTTAACAAGATTCCAAGTAGAGCTTCAACATGCAACAAGAAGAAATGAGAGTGAGACCAAACATTTTTTGAGCATTCAATTAATTGAAAATAACGATTAAACTGAAACAGGCTGTTTTTCAGCTCATCAAAATTTTAGGACCACATGCCTTTAAAAGGCCATGTAACGGAACACCTAGCACCCCGACCGGGTACCTCCGTCGATAGATGCTCCTAGTGCTTCCAGAGAACTTCAAGCACTCCACTTGACACCGTACGCACTGCAGACCCCACGAACCGCCGCATCTTGGTTGGGGTCTCACCGTCCTCCACCCACGCTGGACCCAAGACTGGGCTTCAGCTTCCAGTGGGTGAACCTCTCCTACATCCAGAGAGCAGGAACCATGAACAAGCTCTTACAAGAGCTTATACTCAGGGGAGTATTGTGATATAGCAATCCCCAAGAGTGTAGTTATCGCATTCCCCAAACATGAGCCAAAACTTCATGAAGGTATAAAAGCAACCCCTTTATTCTAACACACAAGCATTTTATACACCTCTTCCAACAAGGCCACCACCCACAGGGTTTTGTAAAAACAGCCAATCACATGCATTTACAGTATTCAAACCTCCCCAGCAATTGTACACAAAATCCCCTTCCCTCTGTCTGTAACGCAATCCACAAAATACAATTACCAAACGTAATGGACTAACTTGAACCCTGGTCTAATTTGTGGGGGTGAGAGTTCAAGTTAGTCCAAGTCCTTTGTGAACAAATGAGGCCTGGCTGATGAGAGGGCCCATAATCCTGGGGCAAGAGGCTACACATAGTTAGTCTGGCAGTCCAACCACAACCCAATACTGAACCTGTTGAATTATGGGGCCTGGCTCTGTTCTGTATGTCCCCAGCTGTTGAGTGGGCATCTGCGACTCCTTGCTTCCTTGTGGTTCTCTACCTTGGAGCTGTAGGTACTTGGTGGGCAGAGGCCGACTGCACTCTGGACAGATGCCAGCTCTTCCGCTGGGGTAGCCTGTGGGAAGTCCAGCTCTGGAGAAGAGGATAGGGGAGGGCAGAGGCCGACTGCGCTCTGCCCAGATACCAGCTCTTCCGCTGGGGTAGCCTGTGGGAAGTCCGGCTCTGGAGAAGAGGATAGGGGAGGGCAGAGGCCGACTGCGCTCTGCCCAGATGCCAGCTCTTCCGCTGGGGTAGCCAGTGGGGAGTCAGCCTCTGGACACGAGGATAGGGGAGGGCAGAGGCCGACTTTGCTCTGCCCAGATGACAGCTCTTCCGCTGGGGTAGCCTGTGGGAAGTCTGGCTCCGGAGAAGAGGATAGGGGAGGGCAGAGGCCGACTGCGCTCTGCCCAGATGCCAGCTCTTCCGCTGGGGTAGCCTGTGGGAAGTCCGGCTCTGGAGAAGAGGATAGAGGAGGGCAGAGGCCGACTGCGCTCTGCCCAGATGCCAGCTCTTCCGCTGTGATGGGGTCAGGGAATCCTGCCCCCAGGACCTTGTTGTGGATCAGCTGTGGAGAGGAGGGATCGTTTACCTCCTCCTCCTGGCATTCCTGCAGGGTTGGTGGGGGATCCGTACCGGCCGTCCAGCATCCTGGTATGCCTGGTGCAGAGACTGCGGTCCCATCTGCACCAAATCTGTGCAAAGATGTGGATTCATTGTCATTTTCTGTCAGGTAGTCACACGTGATGGCAAAGGCAAAAAAACTCCCTTTTTTAACGTGGTCAGGTTGTTGAACTGCATAAGCAGGGTCTCTCACAGCGCGCCATTGCTGCTGAGGTCGGACACAGTAAGACAGTCATTTGGAATTTCTTAAATGATCCTGAGGGTTATGGAACAAAAAAGTCAAGTGGAAGAACCAAAAAAATTAATCAGCACTGAGCCGGAGGATCCAATTGGCTGTCCGTCAAGACACTGGACGATCCTCGACCCAAATTAAGGCCCTTACTGGTGCTGACTGCAGCCCCATAACCATCAGATGGCATCTGAGACTGAAGGGCTTCAAAAACAAAAAACATCTTCAAAGACCTCGTCTCCTTGACCGCCACAGAACTGCTCGTTTGGACTTTGCAAAAGAGCACCAAACATGGGACATTCAAAGGTGGAAGAAAGTTTTATTCTCTGATGAGAAAAAATGTAACCTTGATGGTCCTGATGGTTTCCAACGTTACTGTCATGACAAGTAGATCCCACCTGAGATGTTTTCTATGCGCCACAGTGGAGGGGGCGCCATAATGGTCTGGGGTGCTTTTTCCTTCAATGGAACAATGGAGCTTCAGCAAGTGCAGGGGCGTCAAACGGCCGCTGGCTATGTCCAGATGTTGCAGAGAGAATTCCTCATGACTGAGGGCCCTCGTCTGTGTGGTAACGACTGGGTTTTTCAACAGGACAATGCTACAGTACACAATGCCCGCAGGACAAGGGACTTCTTCCAGGAGAATAACATCACTCTTTTGGCCCATCCTGCGTGTTCCCCTAATCTAAATCCAATTGAGATGCTTTGGGGAAGGATGGCAAGGGAAGTTTACAAAAATGGACAACAGTTCCAGACAGTAGATGGCCTTCGTGCGGCCGTCTTCGCCACTTGGAGAAATGGAAACGCTTGCATCAAGCATGCCGAAACGAATTTTTGAAGTGATAAACAATAACGGCAGAGCTACTCATTACTGCGTTTATGTTTGGAAGTTGGATTTCTGTTTTGGGGGGTTTAGTTTTTTTTTTGGAGGTGTGGTCCTAAACTTTTGATCAGCTGAAAAACAGCCTGTTTCAGTTTATTCGTTGTTTTCATTAAATTGAATGCTCAAAAAATGTTTTGTCTCACTCCCATTTCTTCTTGTTGCATGTTGAAGCTCTTCTTGGAACCTTGTTAAGATCCAGCCATGCTAAATATGATTTTTTTGCCAGGACTGTATGTGAAATCAGTTTTGTAAGGTTATGTTCAGACAGTATAATCCACGTTCCATCTCCTGGAATCAAGAGATGACTCATTGACTTCAATGAGAGGATGATGTGGACATGTTCTAGGACCTTTACAGAGCTCATTGTGCAGGATGGAAAGTGAGCTATGACCATCAGCTATTGCAATGTGTTCTCTCTCTCTCTCTCTCTCTCTCTAATATAGATATCTATATATATATATATATATATATATATATACTAGCAGCAGGATCCAGCTTTGCAGCTTTGTCGTTAAAAGATATCGTCCGTATCCCCCTTAACAGTGACCTCCACAGCGCCCTGCCCCTTTAATACTAGGGCTACGCGATGACATGTGTCGCGCGACATTTTGTCTCAACTATTTTTATAATGATAGAAACATAGAATGTGTCGGCAGATAAGAACCATTTGGCCCATCTAGTCTGCCCAATATACTAAATACTATGGATAGCCCCTGGCTTTATCTTATATGAAGGATGGCCTTATGCCTGTCCCATGCATGCTTAAACTCCTCCACTGTATTTGCAGCTGCCACTTCTGCAGGAAGGCTATTCCATGCATCCACTACTCTCTCAGTAAAGTAATACTTCCTGATATTACTTTTAAACCTTTGCCCCTCTAATTTAAAACTATGTCCTCTTGTAGCAGTTTTTCTTCTTTTAAATATTCTTTCCTCTTTTACCTTGTTGATTCCCTTTATGTATTTAAAAGTTTCTATTATATCCCCTCTGTCTCGTCTTTCTTCCAAGCTATACATGTTAAGGTCCTTTAATCTTTCCTGGTAAGTTTTATCCTGCAATCCATGTACCAGTTTAGTAGCTCTTCTCTCAACTCTCTCCAAAGTATCAATATCCTTCTGGAGATATGGTCTCCAGTACTGAGCACAATACTCCAAATGAGGTCTCACTAGTGCTCTGTAGAGTGGCATGAGCACCTCCCTCTTTCTACTGGTAATGCCTCTCCCTATTCACCCAAGCATTCTGCTAGCATTTCCTGCTGCTCTATGACGTTGTCTGCCTACCTTTAAGTATTCTGAAATAATGATCCCTAAATCCCTTTCCTCAGATACTGAGGTTAGGACTGTATCACTGATTTTATATTCTGCTCTTGGGTTTTTACGTCCCAGGTGCATTATCTTGCACTTATCAACATTAAATTTTAGTTGCCAGATTTTTGACCATTCCTCTAGTTTTCCTAAGTCTTTTTCCATTTGGTGTATTCCTCCAGGAACATCAACCCTGTTACAAATCTTTGTGTCATCAGCAAAAAGACACACCTTACCATTGAGGCCTTCTGCAATTTCGCTGACAAAGATATTAAACAATATGGGTCCCAGAACAGATCCCTGAGGTACCCCACTGGTAACAAGACCATGGTCTGAATATACTCCATTGACTACAACCCTCTGTTGCCTGTCCCTCAGCCACTGCCTAATCCATTCAACAATATGGTAGGATAGGCTATGGTGTTGCACTGCGACATGTGACATGCTGCAAATCAAAGATGGATTTTTCTGCAACTGTCGCGGCGCAGTCGCAGCATGTCACGTCGCAGTGCGACACCATAGACTATCATAATAAAAATTGTTGCGTGACATTGGTGTGACATCAATGTCGCGCAACACTTAGCAGTGTAGTTGTGCCCTATGTGTCGTGCGACTTATTGTCGTGTAGCCCTAGCCTAAAGCTGACCTACTGCAGTGAAAAGAAAAATGGCTGGGTTGTTATGGAAACTTGGAGTAAAACTGTGTGTGTGTGGAGACTAAGGGCCTGCGAGCTTCTATTGGCTGTTGGTATAGGAAGAGAAAGACTTGCAGGATTGTATTGGCTAATGCAGGTTATTTTTTTGGAAATATCTCAGGAACGGTACATCCTAGAGAGCTGTGACCCCCACAAGATTTCTTTCCAGGTAGCAAGGAATGTGTATACCAAGTGAAATCGATGGTTGCGATGATTGGTTTTGAATGATTGCGGAACATACATACGTGCTTCTTTTTATATATATATATATATATATATATATATATATATATATATATAGTGTGACACAGTAAAGGGAGTTGTATGGGGAGGCAGTGTGTGCTGCTGGACTGATTAGCGGCCAGGTGAGGTCAAACACCGGACTGGACTCATGTGCCGGTCCGGGTGTTGACAACACCTAGCTACCTTTTAAAAGACAGCTGGGTTCAGCAGAATGGATCTCTGTATTGGGATCTGAGGCTTGTGCTGGGCTTGGAGGTCTGAGACCAGTGTGAGGAGAAATAGGCCGCCTAAAGTCTGTTCATGGACTCTTTGAGGCAGAATTGCCAGCTGGGTGTAAACTAACACCAAAACCAAAAGGTGACTTTTTGTTTATGAACTTGCCAAGAGTGTGAATAAACACTGAATTGTTTGATTTAAGAACTGGTTGGTGCCTCTATACTGCGTCCGCTTATCCTGTCTACCAGAGCGAATCCCCACTTATAAATATATATACAGGGCTCCAGATGGCGACCAAAATGGTCGCCAATGCAACTTAGAATTTACGCCATTTGCGACTAGACCCGCCGCCGCAGCTCTGCAGCTGAATACGGCGGTGGGGCACCGGAGATGTTGATCCGCAGCCGATGTTCTTCTAAGCAGCACAGTGTAGAAGGAGTTTCTCCCGCCGCCGCAATAAGAAGATAGACGGGAGGAGGAGGGAAGGGGCTGTGGCCACTGCGCCACCAATGAAGATAACTGACCTGTTAATACAAATACAGGAGGCGGGTGCCGGAATCAAATAGCCGGCACACGACCTCTATGACAGGGAGCTGCGATCCGCTGCAGTTAACCCCTCAGGTGCGGCACCCAGCTCCCTGTCAGAGGTCTAGTGCCGGCTATTTTATTCCAGCACCTGCCCCCTGTATTTGTATTAGCAGGTCAGTTATCTTCATTGGTGGTGCAGTGCGCCCCCCAACACCCCAGTATAATAAACATTGGTGGCGCAGTGCACCCCCCCCAACACCCCAGTATAATAAACATTGGTGGCACAGTGCGCCCCCCAACCCCTCAGTATTAAAGTCATTGGTGGTTCAGTGGCAGTTCCGATCGGAGCCCCAGCATTGTAATCCTGGGGCTCCGATCAGTTGCCATAGCAGCCAGGACGCTCCTGAAGCCCTGGCTGCTATAGTAAGCTCCCTGCTGCCGTGTGCACAAAGCCCAGGGCTGCAGGGAGAGTGTGAGGTCCTATTCACCCTGATAGAGCTCTATAAGGGTGAATAGGACAAGGGTTCCAGCCCCTAAGGGGTCTAATAGTAAGTTAAAAAAAAATAACACAAACACTAAAATATTAAGTCCCCCTTTCCCAATTTTACATATAAAATATATAAACAATAAATAAACAAACATATTACATAGCGCTGAGTCCAAAAAGTCCAAACTATAAAATTATTTTAAAATATCTCCTATGCGGTGAGCGCCGTAACAGAAATAAATAAATAAAAACCATGCGATTCGCCATTTTTTTGTCGCCTTGTCACCCCCAAAAATAGGATAGGACTGTTCCATTATGGGCCGAACGTTTCATAAAATGCGGAATACACGCGGCTGCTTTTGGTGTTTTTTTTTTTTTTTTGCGTGGTATTGAGTATCGCAATACTTTTTTTGTGGTGTCGAAAGCAAATCAAAATTTTGGTATTGAAACAACCCTACGCCTATCTGATCGGCGTAGCGTTGTCATGATACCAAAATTTTGATTCGATTTCGATTTGGCGACTAAAAATTTAATTTGGCTCCTAAATTTTTTCAGTTCAGGAGCCAATGGCTACTAGGTATTTTTTTTAAGTCTGGAGCACTGATATATAATGTTATCTTTCATTATAATTCTGCCTGTGATCATAGAGAGAACATTGAAGTGGTTTCCCTCTTACGAGATTGTGTTCTGTTAGGCAGTCCGCCCTAGCCCTGTTTTTATCTCCATCTATATTGATGAATAAAGAAGATTGATGATTTCAGTGGTGAGTGCCGCCTGTTTATTCTATCTCTACAATCAATCGTTGAAGCTGTACCTTCTTTGGGGTAGTGCACCACGCACACGGTGTTGTACAAGGTATCGGAAGACGCAGTCTCAGTGGAGAAAGTACAGAGCGGTGCCGCCTGCATCTTTTCTGTTTCTACGTGTTTTCTATTCTTTTAGGCAGTGTTGGCTCTTTAGCCAAGATACATATCGCACAGCCAAACATCACAGTGTAGTGCTGCCTGCATGAGTTCATGTTGCAGTCTGTTAATTAGACGACAGTCGCAAGATTCACTCTTATTAGTTCTGATACAGGCAACTCTATCTTTGGCCATATGCCCAAGTCACCATGTGTTCGAGTCTAAATGCTACAAAGCAGCGTGACTGCTGTTTATAGGTTGCTGTGAATTGAGAATAGCCCATACTGTAAACTCATTTGGGCAGGGTCAATTTCCCTTATTATATGTCACTGAGTGTAATATCACTGAATGTAATTATCTATTACATACATAATGTACAAGTCAGCTAAAGGTGTTGATGCTTTATAAATGAAGGGTGATAATTATAGTTTTTTTCCCTCTTCTTATAAGAGCTGGTTACATAAGTTCCTGTCCTGTACTTAAACTTGCATCAGGAACAGCACGCTCAGACTTGGTATGTCGTAGCATTTACACTTGTAGGAGAATGGTCTGAAGCCTAAACTTTAGTACTCTCCAGTTTGACCAGGCCTGTTTGGCTCTTAATAACCAGATTTTTTTTATTTTATTTTTTCGTTTTTACATCTCTGCATTTCAGCATCTATAACATTTGTGTGACCAGTATGAACATCTGTTACGACCAATATGGGCCAAAGTGCGTACAGCTCTATCTGTGAAGCCATCATTTATGAGAAGATCATTTGTTCAACTGCTGTTCAACCATCAACCAACTTCTGTCTAATGTGTATGGCCCCCATTAGTGTGTCCTAACAGCAGACAGTCCTAAAATCCTTTCTAGGTCGCATTCAGTACCCGTCGGTCGAACAGCCAACTCACCTGGCTCACCCATACACGTTTGGCCAAACGTGTATATGTATTCAATGGTGAGAACAGAGAAACCTGCTTCCAGACACCCCTGACTGTGGCTTTTCTCCCGAGAGAACAAAAGGATTGACCGAAAATATTCACTTCACCTGATCCTTCTCTCCCCAGACATCACCTGTCAGGTTAGAGTCATTAGTTCCCCACACACATTAGACTGTCAGCTGAAGCCACCTTTCTCAGTGAGTTCGACCAACGATACACTAATGATGTTAGGGGCCGTGATCCTCAGTTGTGTGCCTGGGAGACTGGTAACCTAGTTAAAGGGAAGATATTTTGATCCTGCTGTGGTCCCTGAAAGAGTTAAACAGCTAGGAGAGTCTACTAGAGCAGGAGCGTAGTTATCATCAGACGCCAGAGCATTTACTCCTTGTTGGCACAGGACCTTTATGTAGGACTTATTCTACAGCACTGTCAAAACGTGGCGGTGTAGAATAAGGCTACTTTCACACTGGGGTTTCTGGGTCCGGTTTTGAGATCCGTTTCAGGGGCTCTCACAAGCGGCCCAAAAAGGATCAGTTCAGCCCCAGTCTGCCCGTAGTCTTTAAAGAGTTTAAAAAAAATTGGAAATGTATTGAATATAGGCGGAGACGGTGTAAATTCAGTATTTCTTGCTTTTGTGGGTTTGTTGGTTCTAAATCAGGGTGTATCCTTTGTCTGAGCCAAATGAGATTGCAGTTTTCTTCTAAGGATTACAGAGGCACAGCTCACTCCAGCTTAGAAATGTAACCAAGTTCACAGTTGAGTCATCCTGTGACAGTCATGGAGAAAGGTAGCAGGTAGAATTCCTACTTCAGCCCTTGCATTATATTGAGAAAGTGCTGACGGCCGGTTGTAACATCATCATGACTATTTTCCAGGAGATGTGACGTTACTTAAACATCTGTTCAACGCCTTCAACAAATGTATTTCTTGAACAGAGAATTTTCACAAATAAAATAGTTACATTATAATTACAGTTTTAGAAAATCCAAGATCATAGCTGAGAGGCTTTTGCCACACGTTCCGCACTGAAATCCATGGGAAAACCGCATGCAGTCCACCTCCATCTCCACATTGTTTCCCAGTGAGAATCCAAAGTTCATACCACATGGAAAAAAAGGAATGAACGTGTCCGTTCTTACTGCTGAGACCAGGCTGGGTGGACACACGTAGCTTACACCCTTTGAATGGCGCTAAATCTGCTTGCTGACCCATCGCATGTACAACAGCAAAACTTACCCATAGATGCAATACCAAACACATTCTACGGGCAGGAGCGTTGGTATTTGTGAAAAAAGGAATCCTATTTCATTTCATTACCCTGAACTGCTGCTTTAAAGAGGTTGTCCCACGAAAAATATTTTACATATTTCAAACTAGTACCCGGATCTGAATACTTTTGGAAGGGTCCATTCACCCGTCAGTATTTTTTTTCCCCAGATTTTCGTTCAGTTTTTTTTGTGGCTCCATGTTTCCACAAAAACCTTCCATTTTATCATTGTGCATCCGTTTGGTTTTTCCGCCAGAAGGAGGAATGTATGTTGCTAGGGTACTAAAATTTTTTTTTACTCTTTCCTGGAAATGGATCCGCAATTGCGGATGACCTATTGATGCATTCTGCTTGTCATCCACATCTTGCGCACCCGTTGACTGCAATTTCTTTGCAGATCCACAGAACGGAACAACGGATGCTGTCCACATTTTTTGCAGGGCCATTGAAATGAATGAGTCCGCATTCCGTTCCGCCAATTTGCGGAACGGATGCGGATTTCAAAATAATGACGTATGTACTGAAAAATGTAGTATAGCTAGTGAGTTATTGATTGGAATCTATCTGTATGGCGCCACCTGCTGTTTGTCCTTTTTCTAAATCCCCTGTCCAGCATACTGAGGTGGACATACATGCTCAGTTCCTTCCTTTCACTGCCACTGGCTGCAGCAGAAATGACCTGCTCCTCAGAAAGTGCCCGTCCCTTTCACTGCCAGCTTGGAATACATCTAGCAGAGCTCTGGATCCATATGAGGTACAGGGCTGGTTTGTAGTTTGCTAGAAAGAAACCGTCATGTACTATATGATATCTGGTTTTCATTTTCTAGATTATCCATGGGATAACCCCTTTAAATAAAGAACATGTATGTGACCCATCAGAAAGTATGACCTATGTGCTTCCCACATACTCTGTGTTCCCTCTTTTGTGTTGTATATGATGATGATTTTGACGAGAATGTGAACAGCCCCTTTGGCCATGCTGTAGAATAACGAGCGCGTTCATCATTTGCACGGACTCCGCTCACAAAAGCCACAGATTAGCCCAGTGTGGATCCTAGTGCATATCCGGCAGCACATCCACCGCTGTAATCCGGTTGTCACCTTGGGATTCCTTTAGAAGAGTCTCTTGAAATGTACTTGGGATGTGCCTCAGGCAAATCTGTGGCGTGTGAACATACCTTTTCTGTTCAGCCAGATCTAGAGGAAACTGCTGCCCACGGCTCTCTTTACAGATTATTCTGTGATTTCAGGTCTTAGTCGGTTCGTGTGCAGAATACGTCAGAAAGCCGAGCACCTGAGGAGATGTGTAACCCAACAAATACCTGTTACCATGACACCTAAACAATCAGTGTTATTTTTACCTGACAGTAAAAAAAAAGTGTCTTTCCCAGAAATGAAAACCTGCTCATCGGAGCCGGATTGTAAGCTTTCTCATGAGCCACTGGTATCGGTTTGTGCTCGCTGTACAATTATGAGGCCATATTACTTGAACAGTTCAAACCCGGACATGTATATGTTAGTATACGCTTGAGTGTCTTGATAAAGATATTAGTCCCAGCTCAGCATTACATTTTTTATTTTTTTATTTTTTTTTACAAACCTTTGCTTTAAATCAATTTTGACATAAACGAGTAGAGCTGGTGCTACATAAGGCCTCATGCACACGACCGTTTTTTTTTTTTGCGGTCCGCAAAAACGGGTTCCGTTTTTTCGTGATCCGTGACCGTTTTTTCGTCCGTGGGTCTTACTTGATTTTTGGAGGATCCACGGACATGAAAAAAAAGTCGTTTTGGTGTCCGCCTGGCCGTGCGGAGCCAAACGGATCCGTCCTGAATTACAATGCAAGTCAATGGGGATGGATCCGTTTGACGTTGACACAATATGGTGCCATTTCAAACGGATCCGTCCCCCATTGACTTTCAATGTAAAGTCAGGAGTTAATATACCACAGGATCAGAGTTTTCTCCAATCCGATGGTATATTTTAACTTGAAGCGTCCCCATCACCATGGGAACGCCTCTATGTTAGAATATACCATCGGATTTGAGTTACATCGTGAAACTCAGATCCGACAGTATATTCTAACATAGAGGCGTTCCCATAGTGATGGGGACGCTTCTAGTTAGAATATACTACGAACTGTGTACATGACTGCCCCCTGCTGCCTGGCAGCACCCGATCTTTTACAGGGGGCTGTGATCAGCACAATTAACCCTTCAGGTGCGGCACCTGAAGGGGTTAATTGTGCATATCATAGCCCCCTGTAAGATCAGGGGCTGCCAGGCAGCAGGGGGCAGACCCCCCTCCCTCCCCAGTTTGAATATCATTGGTGGCCAGTGTGCGGCCCCCCCCTCTATTGTAATATCATTGGTGGCCAGTGTGGGCCCCCCCTCCCTCCCTCTATTGTAATATCATTGGTGGCCAGTGTGCGGCCCCCCCCCCCCTCTATTTTAATATCATTGGTGGCCAGTGTGCGGCCTCCGTCGGCCCCCCTCTATTGTAATATCATTGGTGGCCAGTGTGGGCCCCCCCCCCTCTTTTGTAATTTCATTGGTGGCCAGTATGCGGCCTCCCCCCCGCCCGATCATTGGTGGCAGCGGAGATTCCGATCGGAGTCCCAGTTTAATCGCTCTGGGGCTCCGATCGATAACCATGGCAACCAGGACGCTACTGCAGGCCTGGTTGCCATGGTTACTTAGCAATATTACAATATTAGAAGCATCATACTTACCTGCTGGCTGCTGCGCTGTCTGTGTCCCGCCGGGAGCTCCTCCTACTGGTAAGTGACAGATCATTAAGCAATGCGCCGCACAGACCTGTCACCAGTAGGAGGAGTTCCCGGCCGGACACAGACAGCGCAGCTGCCAGCAGGTAAGTATGATGCTTCTAATATTGTAATATTGCTAAGTAACCATGGCTCAGGTACGGACCCATTCATTTGAGTGGGGCCGCAATAGATCCGTATGTCCTTTCCACGGCCCTGTGAAAAATATAGAACATGTACTATACTTGTCCCTTTCCCCAAGGTCTGAGATGTGACAGCCAATAGAGCAGGTTGCAGTATTTTATTTGGCGGTATGCATCCCTTCATTGAAATGCAGTACCACCATCTTTGGGGTTCATATGATATGCATTCTGAATATAGTACATACAATATAAGCCCTTAATCTTTTGTCATACACACTAATGTGTGTGGGGGGCTCCCGACTCCCCACCGACAAATAATTTCCGCCCTCCCCATGGAATACACATACAGGCTTGGCAGAAGCCAGGAGGGAGACGGAAGAGATAGCTGTCAGGCAGCTTTAGTCAGGTGCCAAGGACTAAATGGAAGGGTTTTCTTATATGATGTTTGCTTTCTGCAGCAGTTAAAGGCAGACAAAGGTGTCGTTCATTTTTCACTTGATAGGGATCTTATAGTTAATCATACTGTGTGAACTTTAACCTTCACCCAATTGTTTTTGTACTGGTGATACAGAATACAAGTGTTGAGATCGAACCTGGCAACATTTTTTTTTCTGTGTTATAATGTGAATTACGGTTTATAAAGTGGTGACGTAAAGAGGACCTTTCACCACTCCTGACTTGTCTATAATACTTACATCCTCCTTGAAATGCCAGTTCTGGAGCATCTGTTCTTATACCTCTGTGTTGTGCTGTTACTCTTGATGATTAAATTGATAACCGGGCGTTGCCATTCCCCTTGTCAAAGGGATGTGTCCCTTCAGAGCCTAAGGCTACATGCACACAACCGTATGTGTTTTGCAGTCCACAAATTGCGGATCCGCCAAAAAAAAAAATGATGACATCAGTATGCCATCTGTTTTTTTTGCGGATCCATTGTAACAATGCCTAAAACGGACAAGAATAGGACATGTTATATTTTTTTTGCGGGGCTCCGGATTCAGATAGCACATGGTGTGCTGTCCGCATTTTTTGCGGACCCATTGAAATAAATTGGTCTGCATCCTATCCGCAAAAAAAAAACGGAACGGACACGAAAACAAACAACGTTCATGTGCATGTAGCCTAAGGCCTCTTTCACACGGGCGAGATTTCCCCGTGGGTGCAATGTGTGAGGTGAACGCATTGCACCCGCACTGAATCCGGACCCATTCATGTCTATGGGGCTGTGCACATGAGCCGTGATTTTCACGCATCACTTGTGCGTTGTGTGAAAATCGCAGCATGCTCTATTTTGTGCGTTTTTCACGCAACACAGGCCCTATAGAAGGCCTGCGGGAAAATCGCAAGCATCCGCAAGCAAGTGCGGATGCGGTGCGATTTTCACGCATGGTTGCTAGGAGACAATGGGGACCCGATCATTATTATTTTCCCTTATAACATGGTTATAAGGGAAAATAATAGCATTCTTAATACAGAATGCTTAGTAAAATAGTGATGGAGGGGTTAAAAAAATAAAATAAACTCGTCTCATCCACTTGTTTGCGCAGCCCGGCTTCTCTTCTGTCTTCTTCTTTGATGACAGGAGGAAAAGGACTGCGCTCGTCACATGATCCAGCACCATGGTGATGGACCATTGGATGAGTGCAGTGACATCACCACAGGTCCTTTTCCTCCTGTCATCAAAGAAGAAGACAGAAGAGAAGCCGGGCTGCGTGAACAAGTGGAGGAGGTGAGTTTAATTATAATTTATTTTTATTTTTAACCCCTCCATCCCTATTTTACTAAGCATTCTGTGTTAAGAATGCTATTATTTTCCCTTATAACCATGTTATAAGGGAAAATAATAAAATCTACACAACACCTAACCCAAACCCGAACTTCTGTGAAGAAGTTTGGGTTCGGGTCTGGGTACTAAACATGCCGATTTTTCTCACGCGCGTGCAAAACGCATTAAAACGCTTTGCACTCGTTCGGAAAAATTGCGCATTTTCCCGCGACGCACCTGCATCTTATCCGGCCCTCACACGCAAAAGAGGCCTGATACCTTCAGCGCTGATCAGACACTGCAGTTATATCCTATTGCAGTCTATGGGACAAGCAATCAGAAGATCACATGTTCAAGCCCCCTAGCGGGACTGAAAATTACAGTAACACACAAAAGTAATAAAATTGCAAATCGCCCTATTTCCCAATTTTACAAATAAAAATAAAAAATACATATAACAGGTATTGCCGTGTCTGAGAATGTCCAAACTATTAAAATATAAAAATATTTTTCCTGTGCAGTGTACATCATAACGGAAAAAAATAACGTGCTTTGCCAATTTTTGGTCACCTTGTCCTCCCCAAAATTGAATAGAAACTGATCAAAAAATGGTATGTACCCCAAAATGGTACCATTAAAAACTACAGTTCGCCCTGCAAAAACCCTCATACATTTCTGTAGACAGAAATATAAGACAATTATACTGTAGCTGTCAAACTATGGTGATGCAAAGAAAAGAAAATTTCAAAGGTTTTTCTTTTTTTTTTTAACCACCTCAGCTCCCCTAGCTTAAACACCCTTAATGACCAGACCACTTTTTACAATTCTGCACTACACTACTTTCACAGTTTATTGCTCAGTCATGCAACTTACCACCCAAATGAATTTTACCTCCTTTTCTTCTCACTAATAGAGCTTTCATTTGGTGGTATTTCATTGCTGCTGATATTTGAACTTTTTTTGTCAATCGAAATTTACCGGGTTTTTTTTGCAAAAAAATGACATTTTTCACTTTCAGTTCTAAAATTTTTCAAATAAAACTACATTTCTATTAAATTTTTTCTCAAAATTTATTGTTCTACATGTCTGATAAAAAAAAAAAATGTTTGGGTAAAAAAAAAAATGGTTTGGGTAAAAGTTATAGCGTTTACAAACTATGGTACAAAAATGTGAATTTCCGCTTTTTGAAGCAGCTCTGACTTTCTGAGCACCTGTCATGTTTCCTGAGGTTCTACAATGCCCAGACAGTAGAAAAACCCCACAAATGACCCCATTTCGGAAAGTAGACATAAGGTATTCGCTGATGGGCATAGTGAGTTCATCGAACTTTTTATTTTTTGTAACAAGTTAGCGGAAAATAATGATTATTTTTTATTTTTTTATTACAAAGTCTCATGTTCCGCTAACTTGTGACAAAAAATAAAAAATTCTAGGAACTCGCCATGCCCCTCACGGAATACCTTGGGGTGTCTTCTTTCCAAAATGGGGTCACTTGTGGGGTAGTTATACTGCCCTGGCATTTTAGGGCCCCTAATGTGTGAGAAGTAGTTTGAAATCAAAATGTGTAAAAAATGCCCTGTGAAATCCTAAGGCTGGGTTCAGACCTGAGCGTCTTTGATATGCGCGCTTAACGCGCGTTTTTGACGAGCGTTTTTTGCAATAGTAAACGCGCGTTTGACGCGCGTTTGTGTGATTGACTGCAATGTCCTATGGCCACAAACGCGCGTCAAAACGCCCCAAAGAGAACCAGGGCCATAGGGAAGCATTGGTTTTCATGTGTTGAGCGTTTTACAGCGCGTTTGAACGCGCTGTAAAACGCTCAAGTGTGAACCCAGCCTAAAGGTGCTCTTTGGAATGTGGGCCCCTTTGCCCACCTAGGCTGCAAAAAAGTGTCACACATGTGGTATCGCCGTACTCAGGAGAAGTTGGGCAATGTGTTTTGGGGTGTCTTTTTACATATAACCATGCTGGGTGAGAGAAATATCTCGGCAAAAGACAACTTTTCCCATTTTTTTTATACAAAGTTGGCATTTGACCAAGATATTTATCTCACCCAGCATGGATATATGTAAAATGACACCCCAAAACACATTGCCCAACTTCTCCTGAGTACGGCGATACCACATGTGTGACACTTTTTTGTAGCCTAGATGTGCAAAGGGGCCCAAATTCCTTTTAGGAGGGCATTTTTAGACATTTGGATCCCAGACTTCTTCTCACGCTTTAGGGCCCCTAAAAAGCCAGGGCAGTATAAATACCCCACATGTGACCCCATTTTGGAAAGAAGACACCACAAGGTATTCAATGAGGGGCATGGCGAGTTCATAGAAGATTTTTTTTTTTGCACAAGTTAGCGGAAATTGATTTTTTTTTTTTGTTTTTTCTCACGAAGTCTCCCTTTCCGCTAACTTGGGACAAAAATTTTAATCTTTTCATGGACTCAATATGCCCCTCAGCGAATACCTTGTGGTGTATTTTTTCCAAAATAGGTCATTTGTGCGGTAGTTATACTGCCCTAGCATTTTAGGGTTCCTAAAGCGTGAGAAGAAGTCTGGAATATAAATGTCTAAAAAATTTTACGCATTTGGATTCTGTGAGGGGTATGGTGAGTTCTTGTGAGATTTTATTTTGTTATCAAAACAGCGTCTAATATACCTTTTAGGGGTTAAAAAAATCGCATCTACAGCCTGCCAGCGAACGATCGCCGCTGGCAGGCTGTAGATCCACTCGCTTTCCTTCGGTGCGCGCGTTCACAGGAAATCTCGCCTCTCGCGAGAGGACGCACCTGCGCGTCCACCCAGAACAACAGGGCCGCCGCCAGGACGCAATCCTGCGTACGGCGGTCCTGAGGTGGTTAAGTAGTAAAACATAATAATAACTATATAAATTTGGTATCACTGTAACCATCCAGAATAAGGTCTTCATGCCATTCTTAGAGCACAGTGAATGTCGTAAAAACAGAACCCAAAAAACCTTAGCAGAATTGCAATTTTTTTCCAGTTTCACCACACAAATTTAATTTTTTTCCACATTTTCCAACACAAGCTATGGTAAAATAAACAGTGCCATTAAAAAAAAAGCCCTTATACGGCTATGTGAACAGAAAGCAAAAACAATTATGGAAGGCTGGGAAGAAGAAAAAACCAAAAACATTTTTTATAATGTGTATTAGAAATACCAAAAATCAACATATAGAGTATTTGTATTCCTGTGCCGTCATCATTTGTTCTGTCTGGATAAAACGTTTGCAAGATTTAAAATGCAAGGTCTGAAGTGTCTCCATTGCGTCTCCTGTTTTTCAGTAAGTTAAATAAAGAGAAGTCTTCTCTACTCCGTGTCAAAAACCAAATGGCAGCAGATTTGGAGAAGCTTCTAAATCAGCGAGAGGTACAGTATAAGTTTCAACCAATATACTGCATATATCACTTGTGTCATCTCATAGCTGATAGTAAAAAAAAAAAAAAATCCTTCCTGATTCATCCTTTTAAGGCCCCTTGCAGACGAGCGTGAGCGGATTAGGTCCGGATGCGAAAAATGCGAGATTTCGCAAGCAAGTTCATTCAGTTTTGCCTGCGATTGCGTTCAGTTTTTATCGCACGGGTGAAATGCGTTGATGCGTTTTTCACGCGCGTGATAGAAAACTGAATGTTTACAAACAATATCTCCTAGCAACCATCCATGAAAAATGCATCGCATTCGCACTTGCTTGCGGATGCAATGCGACTTTCACGCAGCCCCACTCAATTCTATGGGGCCAGCGTTGCATGAAAAACCAGAATATAGAACATGCTGCCTTTTTTCACGCAACGCACAATTGATGCGTGAAAACCAACGCTCATGTACATAGACCCTTTGAAAAATGGGTCCGGATTCAGTGCGGGCGCAATGCGTTCGCCTCACATACTCGCTTGTGTGAAAGGGGCCTAACTCTTCCAGTGGCAGAAACACTCAGATTATTCAGCAGGTTTGTGTTCTTGTTTGTATATAGTAGCTGTATATAGTTTATATTTTGTAGCTGTATATAGTAGCTGTATATATAGTAGCTGTATATACTTTGTATATAGTAGCTGTATATAGTTTATATATTGTAGCTGTGTATATAGTAGCTGTATATAGTTTATATATAGTAGCTGTATATAGTTTATATATTGTAGCTGTGTATATAGTAGCTGTATATAGTTGCTGTATATAGTAGCTGTATATAGTTTGTATGTATAAAGTAGCTGTATATAGCTTGTATATAGTAGCTGTGTATAGTTTATATATTGTAGCTGTGTATATAGTAGCTGTATATAGTAGCTGTGTATAGTTTATATTTTGTAGCTGTATATAGTTTGTATATAGTAGCTGTGTATATAGTAGCTGTATATAATTTATATATTGTAGCTGTGTATATAGTAGCTGTATATAGTTTGTTTATAGTAGCTGTATATAGTTTGTTTATAGTAGCTGTATATATTGTAGCTGTGTATATATATATATATATATAGTAGCTGTATATAGTTTATATATTGTAGCTGTATATAGTTTGTATAATGTAGCTGTGTATATATATATATATATATTAGCTGTATATAGTTTATATATTGTAGCTGTATATATCGTAGCTGTATATAGTTTGTATATTGTAGCTGTATATATTGTAGCTGTGTATATATATATATATATATATATATATATATAGTAGCTGTGTATAGTTTATATATTGTAGCTGTATATATCGTAGCTGTATATAGTTTGTTTATAGTAGCTGTATATAGTTTGTATATTGTAGCTGTATATATATATAGTAGCTGTATATAGTTTATATATTGTAGCTGTATATAGTTTGTATAATGTAGCTGTGTATATATATATATATATATATATATATATATTAGCTGTATATAGTTTATATATTGTAGCTGTATATATCGTAGCTGTATATAGTTTGTTTATAGTAGCTGTATATAGTTTGTATATTGTAGCTGTATATATATATAGTAGCTGTATATAGTTTATATATTGTAGCTGTATATAGTTTGTATAATGTAGCTGTGTATATATATATATATATATATATATATATATATATATTAGCTGTGTATAGTTTATATATTGTAGCTGTATATATCGTAGCTGTATATAGTTTGTTTATAGTAGCTGTATATAGTTTGTATATTGTAGCTGTATATATATATATATAGTAGCTGTATATAGTTTATATATAGTAGCTGTATATATATATATATATATATATTGTAGCTGTATATAGTTTGTTTATAGTAGCTGTATATAGTTTGTATATTGTAGCTGTATATATATATATATATATATATAGTAGCTGTATATAGTTTATATATAGTAGCTGTGTATATATATATATATATATATATATATATATAGTAGCTGTATATATTGTAGCTGTATATATCGTAGCTGTATATATATATATATAGTAGCTGTATATAGTTTGTTTATAGTAGCTGTATATAGTTTGTTTATAGTAGCTGCATATATTGTAGCTGTATATATATATATATAGTAGCTGTATATATTGAAGCTGAATATATCGTAGCTGTATATAGTTTGTTTATAGTAGCTGTATATAGTTTGTATATTGTAGCTGTATATATATATAGTAGCTGTATATAGTTTATATATTGTAGCTGTATATATCGTAGCTGTATATAGTTTATATATAGTAGCTGTATATAGTTTGTATATTGTAGCTGTATATATATATAGTAGCTGTATATAGTTTATATATTGTAGCTGTATATATCGTAGCTGTATATAGTTTGTATATTGTAGCTGTATATATTGTAGCTGTATATATATATATATATATATATATATATATATATAGTAGCTGTGTATAGTTTATATATCGTAGCTGTATATAGTTTGTTTATAGTAACTGTAAATCGATTTCGCTGGACTGCATTTCATATGTGGTCTCAAATGACAACTGAAACTAAAAAGTAAGTGAAGGAGGAACATTGCAAAATATCCTCGTCACTGTTTATTGAACTGAAGATAAAGCTCTGATTCTGTAGGTAGATATTTCCTTCCGTTTTGTTCCTGGCAATCTGGTCAGGCTATCTGCAGATATTCAATCATTCATGAGCTTCATACCAAGGTTATAAAGCTTTTCCAGTTTGTTGTATTTTATTATATTGTTATATAGTAGGGGCTCTCTTAGACTATGGCAAATTAGTTTAAAGGAGCAAGAACTTTTTCAGTAAAAATAATTTTAGATGTTAACATCACTGTATAGTAATAACTTCTCCGTAGGGTGTGAAGAATAATGGTGGTGCCTCACATACATGGCTGGAAGACTGCTTTTAGCAAATCCTGTTACAAGATTGAGTTTATTGGGTGAATCACTTGAGGAGTTCCTAAACCAGCGTTCTCTCAGCGCCTGAAGAAAATATTTATTCTTTAGGAGTTGACTGGGCATGAATCCCCAGTCCTGATGGAGCCTTAACCCTAGCACTAGCTACAAATACATCGTCATTGGAAGCACCATTAAGGGGTTGTCTCACCTCAGACATTGGTGGCATATCGCTAAGATTCATCTGTCAGCAGATTTGTACCTATGACACTGGCTGCCCTGTTACATGTGCGCTTGGCAGCTGAAGGCATCTTTGTTGGTGTCAAAGTGATCAAGCCTGTCTGGTGCAGAGGGCGCAGAGTCTCTAGGTGTAATGGCAACGCCCCCGTTGCTCCTAGAAGCTTATTTGCATATATTTTTCTCAGCAGTGTGGGCAGATATGCACACCTAAAACAGGTCAGCCACTTTCATATGTTCAAATCTGCTGACCGGTGCCCTTTATGTTCGGGTCACTTCCCAATTAACTTCAATTTTAATTTCGATCCCGTTTTGCTGATTCAGTAATGGATTGTGTGAACTTGTCTATGGCTACTTTCACATCTGCCCTTTGTATTCCGGTTTTGAATTGTGGCAGAGGATCTCAAAACTGGAGCAAAGCGCTTCCGTTTGATTTAATACATCAGGATGCATCCATTCCGTGGTATTAAATTGAAACTGAACAAACAGGATCCAGCACTAAAAACAATATCAGTCAATCGGTGACGGATAGGGAGGAGCGAACTTGTGTTTCAAGTTAGGCGTTCAAGGTTCAGGTGATCTAAGAATTTTGTTATGGATTCCGCTACCACTTACCATAAGTTATGGTCCGTGGAACGGAATTCTTAGATAACCCGAACCTTGTACGCCTAACTTGAAACACAAGTTCTCTCAACACTAGTGATGGATCATCTTTTTTCAGATCTCAAGAAAACAGTCTGGCACCATTGACTTGCATTGTTTTTAGTGCCAGATCCGGTTTGTTGCATTCGCAGACCAGACGCATAACCACAGCTTGCAGCAAATTTGTGTCCGGTCATCAAATAGAACAAACCGGAACGGAACGCATTCGGATGTAACCTGATGTGTTTTGTCTCCATTGACAATGTATGGGGACAAAACGGAAGCATTTTTCTCCGGTTTTGAGATCCTCTGCTAGATCTCCAAACCGGAATACAAAGCGCAGATGTGAAAGTAACTTTACTCTTCCGATCCCACTTTAGATAATGTACCTTACATTTCACATGTGATTTTTCCTCACTGGATTCTGCCCCAGTGTATGTGTTATCATACCTGACGTCACATACATAGGGGGGGGGCTATAGGACTGTATGTGAACTGCATATGTGTGTGCAAAACAGGCAGCTCATGTACATGACATAACGTAGCTCGCCAGGAGGTGTATAGGTTGGCTAATGAGGAGAACATGGGTTGTTCTGGGCCGGTTTGGTGGAGCTAGAGATTGGAATGGACAGGAGCCAGGCAGCCCAAGATTGAGGAGAACTGCAACCTGGGATTTGTTGTAGAAGGATGATGGCAGAACTGCTGACTCCTCAAAGCAGGAAGGGAAGAGGCTGAACAAGCAATACATGCCCTGAACATCGGGTGCTGCAAAACAGAACTATCAGAATTGAATTTGGGTTCTTTCAATGTGTTTGTTCAGTGAATGTAGGATTTAGAAAACCACTTCACTGATATTTTAGTAAGTGCTTCTTCTCATCATGAAATAATTCTGCAGCGCCTGTTCTTAGAGCTCTGCATTGCGCTCTTTCTCTGTTATTCCCTTTAGAAGTGTAAGAAAATATCTGCAGCTGGGCGTCACCATAACCATTGCCAAAGGGGTGTGTCACTAGACAGGCTGCACTGATTGGACAGTGTCCAACCCACAATCGGTAGCACCCTGTTGTCAATTTATTCATATATTTTAGAAGAAATAACAGGAACAGCACAAGGCTAAATTATAGGAAAAGATTATTACATAGGGAATACAATTCAAAAATAGACATATCAGGAGAGAGAAGTCCTCTTTAACCCCTTATGTAGCGTAGTTTGACTCTTAAGGCTGCAGCAATTTATTCCTTTTATTTTTTTTTCATCTTCGCGAGTATAAAGTTATTTTCTTTTTCTACCAGTATAGCAATATGAGGTCTTGTTTTATGTAGGACGAGTTGTATTTTCCCCATTTGTCTCCACAATGGCACTTCCGAGATGGCCCTGCCCTGCCAGGGACAGGAAAAATGCACAGAGAGGATACATTTCTTCTACCCGCCTCCCACCTTCAGTGTTTTTTTAATCCCTGTGCAGGACAGACATGTAAGTGGGGGCTGTTGCAGGTGAAGGTGGTAAAGCTAGCAGCTCACTGCCTAGATCTGCAGTAAGCCTTCCTTACCACTGTTCCCTTGGTCCGACAAGAGATTGTCAGACTATGGAAGGGGGGCAGCGGTTGGTGAGTAGGTTGTGCACATGGTGAGGCGCTTTGCCGGCTACAGGCACCTCAAGGAAGTCACGTAGGCAGGTGACGTCACTTTCAGGATTGTGCGCTACTTCACAATCAGTCCAGCAGCGTTCTCCACATGTAAAGAACCATCTTTGAAGGCAGACACTGCGGGAATCTCCGGCCATCATTTTAGGGTACATCTAATGTGTACATCTAAAAACATTTTTTAGTAGCAACTGTCAAAAAATCATTCCATTCAAACCATTGATTTTGGAGTTTTGTTTCTGCTGTGCTGTAAAAATAAGGTAACTTTGTTCTGCATGTCAGTACAATTATGGAGATACCAAATTTCTAGGATTTTAATATTTTTCTACTTAAATTTTTTTAGTTTGTGTCACCAAATTCTGACACTTATAACTTTATTTTTATGCTAGCAGAGCTGTGTGAGGGCTCTTTTTTTGCAAGGGCGAGCTGTAGTTTTTATTGATACCATTTTTGGAATTCATGCAGCCGTTTGATAATTTTTTATCACATTCTTTTGTCACTGGGTATTTATATTTTTTTTATCAGCATTTACCTTGCTTATTTAAGGAATTATGCCATGATTGATGTAAAACATGACAATCGGATATCATCTAGTACATTACAGTCTCTAACAAAGCTAGAACCAGCCCTGTACCTCACATGGCTCCAGAGATCTCCCCATTCATTTCTCCAATTGCTCTGCTAGATTCTCTTCAGGCTGGCAGCTCAGGTGTGTGTCCTTTATCATGGGGAATGTCCTTTCAGCCGCAGCTCCCTTCTTGTACTTGTCACAGCTTTTAACAGAAGATTAGTCTGGCACAAGTTGAAAGATGGAACTGAGCATGTGTGACCACCTCAGTAGGTGGACATGCACAATACCATACAGATTAACCCTTAGGGGGCACTATTATAATGAAATAAAGAAATTATTACAACTGGAGAACTTTTGTAACAGAAAGTAAATTACAAAAGTAACTAGTTTTCCATGCTGAGTTATATTAAAATAACATTTAATTGTATTATATTAATATTTTTTTAAAGTTTAACTTTGTTCAGTTGTTCTTCACATTTTTTAAGCCCCTTAGAGGGCTTGAACCTGCAGTTGTTTGATCGCTTTTGCTATACACTGTAATACTTTTGCATTACAGTGTATAGGGTTAGTTACAGGCAGTCTATTACATCCTATCTCCAGAAGGCCCCAGGCTGCCATGCTAACTACTGGGCACCTTGCAAACGTAATTGGAGCTCCCTCTGTCTAACCACTCAAACGGCTGAGGTCAGAGTTATCTCTCATGCTGGCAATGAGAACAGGGTGCCAAGTGATGGTGTGGGCCCAGCTTCTGAGCGTGTGCCATCACTCTGACATATTATGGCACTGAGCATTAGCTGCTCACTCTGAATGATGTAATAGCACGTCACTGAGTGCGCAGAGTGGTTACAGGTACAAAGTTTGGGAAAAGGCATTATGCATTTTTATTTGATTTACCTTTTAACCACCTCCCGTCTGCCCGTTGACTATAAACGTCTGAGAGGTGAATCTATATCTCTGAATGGACGTTTCTGCACGTCCATTCAGAGATGGCAGCTGCACGCTAATCGTGCAGCTGCAGAGCGGGTTGCCCGCTGTCAGTGACAGCAGGGCAACCCAGACAGAAGGCAGGGACAGTTCCCAAGTGTCCCTGCCTTCTAGATCGCTGTATACACAGCGCTCAAGGAGTGCTGTGTGTACAGATCATGAGGCGCTATGCGCTTCCTGTCCCAGCCCAGCGGTCACGTGACCGTCGGGGCCGGGAGAGTGCAGGAGCTGTCGGGTCTTTTTACAAGCCTCGATCAGCCCTGCACTGAGGCTGTACAGCGTTGTATTCTGCTGTACAGCCTCTCTGGGGGGTGTATTTCCCCTGTAACTGGGGCTACTATGTCAGCCCTAGTTACAGGAGAAATCAATAGTGGGGAAAAAAAGGGAAGTTAAATGTCCCCCAAAGGTCTTGTATGACCTTATGGGAGACGCAAAGTGTAAAATAAAACAAAGGTTTCACATGTAAAAAAAAAATAATAAATCCCCAAATAAGGAATAAAAAAAAAAGTAAAAAATTTAAAAAATTAAATAGACATATTTGGTATTGCCGCGTCCATGACGGTCGGCTCTATAAACATATCACATGATCCACCCAGTCCGATAAACACCGTAAGAAAAAGCCATTTTTATCACCTTACATCACAAAAAGTGCAACACCAAGTGATCAAAAAGGCATATGTCCCCCAAAATAGTACCAATCAAACTGTCACCTCTTCCCGCAAAAAATTAGACCCTAACTAAGACAATCGGTCAAAAAATAAAAAAGCCATGGCTCTCAGACTATGGAGACACTAAAACATAATTTTATTTTTTTTCAAAAATGCTATTATTGTGTAAAACTTAAATAAATAAGAAAAAGTATACATATTAGGTATCGCCACATCCGTAACGATCTGCTCTATAAAAATGTAACATGACCTAACCCCTCAGGTGAACACTGTAAAAATAAATAAAAACTGTGCTAAAACAACCAATTTTTTGGTCACCTTGCCCTATAAAGTGTTATAATGAATGATCAAAAAAATCATATGTACCCAAAAAAGGTACCAATAAAAACGTCAACTCTTCCTGCAAAAAACGAGCCCCTGCACAAGACTATCAGCAGAAAAATGTAAAAAAATATGGCGTTCAGAAAATGGAGACACAAAAACATATTTTTTTTCAAAACTGCTTTATTATGTAAAACTGAAACAAACAAAGAAAGTAGACATATTTGATATAATTGCATCCGTAACAACCTTCTCTATAAAAACAGCACATTATCTACCCTGTCAGATGAATGTTGTAAAAAATCAGAGTAATAAATATAGAGTTTTGTTTGGCTGTTAACCCTCAATGTGTTAAAGAAAAAAAAATTGACAAAAAAAGTGAAATTTTAAAATTTCATCTCCATTTTCCTTTAATTCTTGTAGTTTTAAGTAACTTGAGGGGTGTAGTTTCTACAATGGGGTCATTTATGGGGGGGTTCTATTATGTAAGCTCCACAAAGTGACTTCAGACCTGAACTGGTCCTTAAAAAGTGGGTTTTGGCAATTTTCTTAAAAATTTTAAGAATTGCTTCTAAAATTCTAAGCCTTCGAACGTCCTAAAAAAATAAAAAGACATTTACAAAATGATGCCCACATAAAGTAGACATATCGGTAATGTTAAGTAATAAATATTTTATGAGGTATCACTTTCTATTTTAAAGCAGAGAAATAGAAATTTTGAAAATTGCAAATTTTTCAAAATTTTTGGTAAATTTGGGATTTTTTCATAAATAAAGGTGAAATATATTGACTCGAATTTATGACGATCATGAAGTACAATGTGTCATGAGAAAACAATCTCTGAATGGCCTGGATAAGTAAAAGCGTTCCAAAGCTATTACCACATAAAGTAACATATGTCAGATTTGCAAAATTAGGCCTGGTCAGGAAGGGGGCAAATGGCCTGGATGTGAAGTGGTTAAAATGATTCATGAAAGACTTGCCAAATTCTAATGCCGCTTTTGTTTTCATTTTAACAATCAAGAGTTTCATTGGCTGTGAACCTTTTAATAATTTAGACACTTTACCATGTCAGAAGTCGACCTTTTTTTTATCACTGACCTCAAGGAATATGGCGTTTATTGAATTTTAAACTGTTTTTCTTTTAAATGCAAACAAGCGCTACTAACACTTTTCAGATCACCATCCAATAAAAATATTTTATGAACATGTGATCTCTATTGAACATATTTGGCATTTATTTTATTTGTATCAGCCCTAGAGCTGTTATTTTGTATTACTTCATTCCTTTCATCACCTCTACATCATAATTATATGAACCACTATTGCAAAATGTAAATGTAATTTTATGACCAATTTGTGCAGAAATCAATATCATTCCAAAGGGTTCACATACTTTTTCTTGCAACTGTAGTTTACCGTTCAGGATGTCCAATCTTGAACATCTAAAAGGCACCCTAAATGTGAAGATTAGTGACGTTTATAGGATGATTTGCTACTATCATGTCCACATATGTATATAAATGTTGCTGGTGCTTTTTAGAACTGGAGATTTTTGACATAAAGTAATGATCATGGGGGCATACATTTTTCTGGACTTCCTGTCACTAGTCCTAATTAGTAATACTTTTATTCCTTCTTTCTTCAGTCAAAAATGTCTGTTGCCGGGCATCAATAAATACCCTTCATTTACTGTACTTTACTTTAAATAGAGATGGAAAGTTAATGGGAACCTGTCACCGGGATTTTGTGTATAGAGCTGAGGACATGTGTTGCTAGATGGCCGCTAGCACATCCGCAATACCCAGTCCCCATAGCTCTGTGTGCTTTTATTGTGTATAAAAAACGATTTGATACATATGCAAATTACCTGAGATGAGTCAGAGCTTGAAAATATGACTCTTCTCTGGTCACACAAGTAAGATATGACTCTTTTATGTTAATTTGCATATGTATGAAATCGTTTTTTTTACACAAATAAAAGCACACAGAGCTATGGGGACTGGGTATTGTGTATGTGCTAGTGGCCATCTAGCAACCCCTGTCCTCAGCTCTATACACAAAATCCCGTGGACAGGTTCCCTTTAAATGTCTCTTTAAGGCAGGCATCCTCAAACTGTGGCCCTACAGCTGTTGCAAAACTACAACTCCCAGCATGCCCGAACAGCCTACAGGTATCAGCCTACCTCAGGGCATTGTGGGAGTTGTAGTATTTCAACAGCTGGAGGGCCGCAGTTTGAGGATGCCTGCTTTAAGGGTTCATTCACACGTCCACAGTGTTTTTCAGATCTGCAAAACACCAGGCCGCAGACGCGGACAAGAATAGGACATGTTCTATTTTTTTAACACTCTGTGCTGTCCGCATCTTTTCCGTCCCCATTGAAAATGAATGGGTCCTCACCTATTCCTCATAATTGCGGAACAGATCCAGACCCAAAGTTCGGAGTTGTGTCATCGGAAAATCACCTATTGTTTAAATCCATGTGTTACGTTTAAAACATTTTTGTAAATTTTGTTTTGTGATTTAAAAAATAAATTCTAAATTGTGCAGTTTTCATAGTGGCCACTAGGCCTAATAATACGTCAAGACCTCCTGTTTATAGATATGTTTTACAGCAGGACCATAGGCCCAATAGACTTCTATGGGAGAGTTTTCTGTATGGGGAAGGGGGCGGAAGATAAGCTGTGACCATCACTTATTTTGAATGGTGTAATCTGTACTCCTGCCTGTGATGATAATGAGATGGCCTCTGAAAAAGGAACTGTACAGAACAGTAAGTCTCAACCTATTATTAGGCCTAGTGGCCGCTGCAAACATTGCAGGATTTTAAGATTTTTTTTAGAATATAGTAACATGAGAAATGAAAATCAACAAAAAAATTCTAAAAATAAATATATAACATAAAAATGTGATTTATACATTGATGACACATTCCCTTCAATATTACACTTACAAAATGCTGAAGGTAACATCCTGTTGGGTGTCCTGGTGTATTTTTGGACTGCTATCTTAAAAGGGTTACCCATTAATTAAAAAGAAAATGAACAATCACACATATCTGGAGGACTTTGTGGACAGCAGCTTATGAACACCTGCATCTCCCAGAATACATGGCAGTTAGCTCTTGTTAGCCCCTTCCTCCCCTGCATAGAAAATAGTCCCTTACACATTGCCCCAGAAATACATATGATATGTAATGTCCCCAAAATTTGGTCTAGAGAGAGCTAAATATTTTATTTTAGTGAATTTAGAAGTAGAAATTAATGAAAGGTGTCTGGACTTGTTTCACCTGCTGCACTATGAGATCCCTACATCAGCACTGAGGAGGGAGGAAGAGGACCAGAGCAGTTACTGAATGGAATAGGTGGACCAGAATGATATCCAGTAGGCATGCTACCCAAGAGGAAAATGTAATGTACATAAAGTACCAATATTTGTATTGCATGTATATTGCAGTAATAAATCATTGAAAGAGGACCTTTCATGGATCCAGACATTATGAAATAACTAGCAGGTTATGTAGGGCATAGTGCAGGGATGTAATATTGCTTACTAGTTTGTCTGGTCGCCGCTCCGTTCACCGCCCAGTAGCACGGTCCAATCACAGCGGAGAGCGTCACAGCCAGGGAGAAGGTGAGTTTTTTTCTTTTCTCCCTGACTGTGACGCTCCCCGCTGTGATTGGACAGCGCTACAGGAGAAGGAGACGCCCATTGAGAAACAGGGCAGTCTCCTCCTCCCTGTACCGATGCTATTCATTAGCATATCAGGCGGGCAAACTGCAGGGGGGCACAGCGGGTGAACGGACAGGCAAACTAGTAAGCAATATTACATCTGTGCACAGTGCCCTACATGTCCTGCTAGTTATTTCATAATGTCTGGACCCATGAAAGGTCCTCTTTAAAATGCCCTATTAATTGCATAGTAATATTTTTCATGGAATTGCCCCTTTAACTACCTAGATCCTGCTGGTTCGTTAAAGATGGACAGGAAGAACTTTGTTTTTTAATGTGGGTGTTTGTGAACATTTAAAAAAAAAAAAACATGAAGGGTAAAAAATTTGTAAGCAAAATATGCTATATGCTAGATATTACTAGGAGCCGGCAGAGAGAGTATTTCTTTATAAACCTAGTGCACCTTCAAGTCAGGCCAGTGGTTACAAATATTGTGGAGTTCCTCTCTAGGCAAAATTGGGGTTTTAGTCCTTGTCTAGAGACACATTTTAACTTTTCTTTTGAAGCATAAATGTGTAGTTGCAGCTGTTTTATTTTTGCCCAAATTCACTGGAAAAGCTATTTTTACCAGGAAAATTCAAAATAGAAAGAAAATAGAGAGTGCAACGCACAGCCAGATAGATAATATTGCAGAAGTCAGAAGACTGGGCATTCTGGAAAAACACTGTAGGTTCACATCTGCGACAGGGTAATCTGTTCTGGTAGAGGAGCAGACTGCTGGACCTCCCGTGTCTGGCATAGCCAGGCACCGCCGGATGCCCATTCATTATAATGTCACCCATGTGGCACATCACTGGGTCTGGGACCTGCAGTGATGGAGCCAGAACCCAGAGGAGAGGACCAGGTAAGTACGGGTCTGGCCACACTATGGGTGACTGAAAAAACCATCATAAAGTTGAACGACCCCTTTAATGCGGTTGATTTGAAATAACTAAATGTGTGTTAATAGTTTTGTGTTGTGTATCTGTTAGCTTATTACAGTGGAAATTAGTCACACATCGGGCCTACAGTGCTAGGATTTTGCATGTAATTCCTTTTAGTATTTAAAATGTACTGACACATTTTAAAAAGATTTCTATAGTCGTTCATACATTTGAAAGTGTATTGACTTTGAGGTTCTGATATTCTGGTATATACAAGTACAAGGTGTGTACAATGGCGGAGTTTGCAAAAAAAATTATCTAAATTTGGCTTGTGCAACTTGATTTGCTAGACTGCACGTCATTACTCATTAGGCATGGCTGTCTGTAGAATGTAGCCAAAAGCTATACATGATGGGGTCAAATAGGGATTTGCAGGAGAGTGAGTGAAATAATCAATTATCTGTAATACGCATGGATAGAGACCTGGAAAGTGAATGCTTAACTGCAGATAATGTAAGGGGGAATTGGAGAACGGTGTGTAGGCAAAAATAGGATGAACCACATAGGAGTGTGAACTATTTGGGAACATGCTCTTTGGCCAGACAGTATGAGTAGGGGAAAAGGAAATTGCCCCTGCCACAAGGGAAGGGAGTCCAGAACAGACTTGGCATTGGGGAAATGATGCAATGTGTGTGATGCAGTCAGCGTGCTAAAAGTGGAATGGAAATGATTCGTCTGAATAGACAGATGTCAGTGTCATCCGACTAGGCAAAGCCATTTATACGGAATATTCTTTTTTTTTTTTTAATCCTTTTTTATGTCATAAACTACATATGTAGTGTCTGTGATTTCATAAAGTTTTTAATCGAGAAGCTATAGAGCTCTTTATGAAGCCTATAGATGAATTATTACACTATAGCTGCTGTAATACTGATCTCAGTGTTTTACATGGGGAATGGAAATTGCATTAAATGGCTCCTCTGGTATTAATAAGCCAAGTGGGACTTTCCAGTAGGAATACTCTTGGTTCATTAGCTCAGCATTAAAGGGGATGTCCACTTTTGTAATATTGATGCGACTGCCAGCACCCCCGCCGATCAGCTGTATGAAGAGAGTGCAGAGCGCCATCGACATAGCAGTGCCAAGTGTAATTACAGCTCAGCCCTCCCATTCACTTCAATGAGACGGCTCTGTCCTAGTCACTTCACTTGATGTGAATGGGGACGGAGCAGTTGTAATTACACCTGCTCGCCACTGCTTTGATGATGGCAAGTGAAGAGAAAACAGCACTCATACGAGCACTGCCTTCTCTTCAAACAGCTGGTCGGCGGGAGTGCCGGCAGTTGATACTGATGACCAATCCTCGATGATAGGTTATCAATACTACAAACCTGACTTCATGGTTTACACAAAAGATTCAGCGAGCTTTCTGAGATACAGTAGACGTCCAAGATATTTCCACCCACAGGCAACATTGTCAGTATGCATATATTTTCCCCTAAGTTACAAGGTTTTCCAGGATCTAGTAATTAAAGTTCAATAGGCAAACAGCAGAAGAAGATAAGAGTTGAAAAAAGTACTAATGTACATTGCGTTCTGTTCTGTCTATGCAACATTGCTTCACCCTGGTCACCTCAGGGATGTAAACCGGTTCTGTCTTATATCCATGCGTGTCCACTCAGCAGACACTACAGCTGTCCTTACAAGCCCACTGATTTCTCAATCCTCCCTCAAACTCAGATTTTGGAGAAAAGATTTCTATTGTTCCTGCTGGGGATAGATCGGCTAATTATTCGCCTTTTTTTATTGAAATAAACAAGCATGGCCAAGCATACATGTCTATGGTGGACATGCAGAAGTGCTATTCTTGTGGATGGCCACCTATACCCTAAGCCTGTCACAGCCTAGGCATTCCTTTGTGAGCTAAAAGCATCAGCACAAAAATGGGACTGCCTCTGTCACCGGCTTCTGTTTTTAAAGGATCCATAAGGAATAAGATGGATTTGTTTTGTAACAGATTCTAATGGGTTCCATAGACCTGTCATGGTCCGTTAGGTTTCCATTTTCCTATTACTGGGTAGACTTAAAAGGGTCCTGCCATGACTGATGTAAAAAAAGAAAATTAGATAGCTATCCACTAATGGGGAGATGGGAGTAAATGCGGATTTAGAACGACCGATGGAGCGGCCGATTGCTTCCTTCCCGACAGTCGGCTGCTCGCTCAGTGAAGGAGACAGCTGTATTTACATGCAGCGATCTCCTTCACAGTATGAGGACAGAGGATCACTATAGCAATCGCTCGTCCCCATACAGAATCATTGTTCCTGGGCGGTAGATCGCTGTATAGACAGCACAATCTGCTGCTCAGGAATGTTGATTGGTGGTGCCTACGCAAACGACAAGATCAGACGTTAAACAAGCGGTTTGCTCGTTCATCGGGTAATCGGTGGCACATTTAGATTGCCAGATTATCGAGAACAAGCGCTCACAGGAACGGTCGGTTGTTCCCTCTAATCTGGACGATTATTGGTTTGTCTGAATCCAGCTTGAGATGCTGCCAGGCACCTCTGGCATCTGCTAATTTCACCTAGGAACAAAAGGATTGTGCATGTTGAAATTTGACAGCCCAAGCCTTCTCTTCAAATGTCTCTCCCAACACATAGCCAAGCATGCATGTGTCCTGGAAGAGAAGAATCACTGAGAACTAAAGGTTCGACCAGTTTCCATAACTTCTCTCCCCAGACATCTGCAGTCGGGGAAGAGTTGGGAGACCCCATGTACATTAGATGGTGGGTTCATCCCATGGAAGTCGACATGAATGTGTGTGACTGACTGCAATAGGCTTCCAGCCTGTGGATCTAAACAGTAAATTGGGAATATTAGAAAGTTGCACCATGTTTCATTACACAACGATCAAGCTTCATTTCATATATTACACAAAGCAATTCTAAAATAGGCTGTAGTGGTAGTTTGTATAACATCCGGTCTGTATGGTTATTATGTTGGTGTAGAAGATTTTACTAATGATAATGTGTATGATAAGAACGTCATGGTGTGGGATATGCTGGTGCAATATAAAGGTGATTATTGTGAACAGGCATGGAGGAGTTTCTAGCTGAAGTATTTGCCTACTTCTGATTGCCTTTGGTCTCGTGACAGCCATGATCGCTAGTTCTGAAAGCCTACTACAGATAGGGCATTAGCAAGAAAAATGTATTTTGCCACTTTAAAGAAATGGCCTGAAAGTCTTTTCAGTCAATTGTTTAGATTGTGGATTTAAGTGGTATGCTGGTGCTTTAGCTCCCATTACCAGCGAGAAGAGTTGCCCTCAATAGGTGGTCAGAGTTTGAAAGCATCGCGCTATATGAAGTCATATAGGCCAGGTTGGCAGCGTATCAGGGAGTTGAATGACATTTTATAGAGTTGCAGCTGTGTAAACTCTGAGGCCATTCTACACAGGAGTGCTTCTTGATGTAAACACTGATAAGGATATAATGTATTAACCAAGCTTTGGGAATCCTCGCTGCTATTATTTCAGAATAAAAGAACATTTTAAGTACACTAACAAACTTAGGGAGGTAATCTTGTAATGGCTGATGGCATGGCCTACTGAAGTATTCTCTTTCTGATACAAATCCAAGATACATAGGAAATGTGAGTAAACGGGCGACATGAGGGTAGGAAATCAGGTAGTAAATGCCTTATTGTGAGCTTATTAAAGTCAAAACTCTGCTTCTCCCACTTTATGTAGAGCACTATTACTGGACAAAATGAATTCATTAAATTGGCTTTAAACTTTTTCCTAGAACATCTAGAACTTTGGATTTGTAATTTTGTGTTTGTGTGGGCTTCCTCCCGCACTTTATAATCAGGAGGTTTTACAGGATTCTAATATGGCCATCAGTATCTGATCAGCAGGGGTCTGAGACCACCCCCTCCCCCCAATGATCAGCTATTTTGGGTTAGTTCACTTCAGTAGGAGCAGAACTGCAATAAGGTTACTTTTACACTTGCAACAGCAGGGTCCGGCAGGGGCACAGCCTGCCGGATCCGTGCTAACGATAGCCCACCTTGCCGCAGGAAGTCCGCTCCGGCCCCATTCACTATATCGGGGGCGGGCTGGAGGTCCAGCTGCAGCACGGCAAACAAGCTGAGAAGCGGCCGGACAAAAACGCAGCGGAGCGGACTTACAGCAGCACGGTGGGCTGGCTTTAGAACCCTGCTGCTGCAAGTGTGAAAGTAGCCTAACAAGCTCTGTCCACCGCATAATATACAGAGCTCTTCTGAAACAGCTGATTGGCAGGGGTACAGGGTATGGCCTCTGCTGATGAGATATTGATGGTCTATCCTGATCCTTTCATTCTCAGGGAAATGGGCTACCACCAGTGGTGTTTGGCAGCGGCTTTTTTCCCTGCACAGGACACATCCCTGTTCAGGCCAAGTTTGCATGTGTTTGGAGGGTATGGGAGGCTGGCAGCCAAGTAAGCATTAGGCCGAATGCACACGGCCGTGTTCCGCGGCCGAGAGCGATCCGTGGTATGCCGGGCTGGATTCCTGTTGAGAGCTGGAGCGCACGGCGTCATTGGTTGCTATGACGCCGTGCGCTTCATGCCGCCTCTGCACTACAGTAATACACTATACGAGTGTATTACTGTAGTGCAGCGGTGGCATGAAGCGCACGGCGTCATAGCAACCAATGACGCCGTGCGCTCCTGCTCTCAACAGGAATCCAGACCAGCATACCACAGACCGCTCTTGGCCGCGGAACACGGCCGTGTGCATTCGGCCTTAGTCTGATTATCTAATTTATATGGTGAGCCTTACAGAGCAGTTCTCCATTCTGGCTAATTGAGGGATTTCATACATGGGAAGACCCCTCTCTTGGTGGGGCAAATGGACAGGGTTTGTTTTTATGAGATAACTTCTTTAACCCACTAAGAATGCGGTACATTTTGGACTTCAGTAGGCAGTGCTTTTTTTTTTTCTTCATATTTCCAAACCTTTAGTTTTATTTTTATTTTTTTATTAAGTCCCCTTCTACGGCTTGTTTTTTAGCGGGACAAGTTGCATTTTTTAATGACACCATTTTGGGTTACATTTAAGGCTAGGACAATTACAAAGATAAAAAAATTAGATAGTTACATAGTTGATACGGTTGAAAAAATAAGTCCATCAAGTTCAAACAAGGGAAAGGTGGGGACGTGAATCCCAGAAGGAAGTGAGACTCAGATTTCTACACGTTTTCATAAGCATTAATGTTGTTTACTTTTAAGAATTCATCTAAACCCTTTTTAAAAATGTCCACTGTTCCTGCTGTGACCAGGTCCTGAGGAAATCTATTCCACAGCTTCACAGTTCTTACAGTAAAGAAGCTTTGACGCTTCTGGAGACTGAACTTTTTCTTCTCCAGACGGAGGCAGTGCCCCCTTGTCTTTTGAGGGCATTTTACATGGAACCGTTTTTCGCCGTATTTTTTGTATGGCCCATTTATATATTTGTATAGGTTAATAATGTCCTCCCCTTAGACGTCTCTTCTCAAGACTAAATAAATTCAATTCTTTTAATCTTTCTTCATAACTAAGACCCTCCATGCCCCTTATCAGTTTAGTCGCTCTCCTCGGTACTTTTTCCAGCTGCAGTGCGTCCTTTCTATGGACTGGTGCCCAGAACCGAACTGCATATTCCAGATGAGGCTGCACCAACACATCCCTGTCCCGCAAGTCCATGCCTCGTTTAATGCATGACAATATCCTGGTAGCCTTAGAAGCAGCTGATTGACATTGTATGCTGTTATTTAATCTACCATCTACAAGGACACCCAAATCCTTCTCTATAAGTGACTCTCCCAGTGTTGCATCACTCTGGACATATGAAAAGCACTGAGATTATTACTATCAAGATGCATAACTTTACATTTATCCACATTGAACCTCATTTGCCAAGTTGATGTCCAATCACTTAGTGTTCAAATCATCTTGTAGTTTATGGACATCTTTCCCTACGCCTCCACAACGGCAGTAAACATGGAGATTATCCCGCCTTCTCAGGGACAGGAAACAGCTTTGTGGATCAGCCCATATAAGGCCCCCTCCCTCTTACCTCTCCAGTTGTTTTCCTGTCCCTCAGAAGGTCAGGACTTGCCGGATCAGTCACGCGCCCAGCCTTTTCGGTTTGTTATCCCGGCTCTGGCCGGAGGGCTGAGGCAGGGGATAGGGTCGCGGAACTCTGCAAGAAGTTCCTCCTTCCCTGTGGTTTAAGCCCAGCGTTGCTGGCCACCCCGGGCTTTGGACCCGCGTCCAGTGCGGACCGGCCCTGTTTCTGCGAGCCGGGGGAGCGTTCCTGGGCCTGGGAGCGCTCCCCACACATTTCCCCTATGCGCGCGCGCCGGCAGTTGAATTCTATGTGACGTCGGAGGCCGGCGCGTGACGCGGGGGGGGGCGGAGCATAATGTCGTCATCAGTGGGAACCAGGAAGTAAAGGAGCGCGGCTGCCGGCGTTCCAGGCAGCTCCTGCGCTCTTCTCCCGAGAATGTCCCAGCAAGCTGACGATTCGCCCAGGCGGCCCACAGATTCCTCCAGGCCCTCTAGCCCGGTAAGCCTCCTCCCATTACTAAATAACAGGGTGCCTTATCCTGTATGGGGGTCTCCTTGGTGGTGGTTCTTTACCCTTCTCTTTAGAGACTAAGGATAAAACTTTCCTCTCCAATTTTGTGTCTCTCAGGGTAAAGAATCCTCAAAAAAGGATCCACCCTTGAAGAAAAAATGCGTAATGTGCAAGAAATCGCTATCTGGTACATACAAGAAATCTATGTGCCAAAAGTGTTGTGACAAGGTTGTGTCAGAGGAGACCCCATCTTTAATTGAAAGTCTGAAAACCATAATCAGAGAAGAAGTGGGTGCAGCTGTAGAAGCTAAGTTATCTACATTGTCTCCCAGACCATCTACCTCAGGAGCCATAGTCTCTAATGTGCAGGACTCTGACCTGGATGAAGGTGAAATTTCCTCTGGGTCTGACTCGGATATTTCAGATCAAGCAGGCGGTAAACCTCTCTGTTCAGTTGAGGAGACGAATTCCCTACTGAAAACCATTAGGGCTACAATAAGCCTGGAAGAGCCCAGAGAACCCCTTTCAGTACAGGACCAATTGTTTGCTGGATTAGGGGACAAGAAAAAACGAGTCTTTCCCGTCCACCCTAACATCCGGGCTTTAATACACTCAGAATGGAGAGACCCTGAGAAAAAACAATCCGCCTCTAAGTGGTTAAAGAGAAAATACCCTTTCGCGGAAGAAGATTCTGTGGCCTGGGATAAGACCCCTAAAGTAGATGCCCCAGTAGCAGGAATCTCCAAAAAAACTGCCCTTCCATTTGAAGACCTCGGCCTTCTGAAAGATCCGATGGACAAAAGATGTGAAAACCTCCTTAAAAAGATGTGGGAATCCTCTACGGCCACTCTAAGACCAGGGATATCTGCAACTTATACGGCGAGAACCCTGGGCCTTTGGTTGGGACAGTTGGAGGAACATCTAGAGTCAGGCACTCCACGAGAAGAAATCCTAGCTTCTATACCTATGCTAAAACAGGCCGCTAATTTTATGGCAGACGCGTCAGCAGACATAGTGAAGCTTTCAGCCAGATCTGCTGCCCTCTCTAACTCTGCTAGAAGAGCAGTATGGTTACGCACCTGGTCCGGTGACACAGCCTCCAAGAACAAGCTGTGCACTCTGCCATGTGAGGGAGATAGGGTGTTCGGTACGGCCTTGGACGACATTCTAGAGAAAGCTTCAGATAGAAAAAAGGGCTTTCCTACAGAATCAAAATTTTTTCAACAAAGGCGGTCCTTTCGGTCCCAGAACCGGGGTAGGCCGGACCAAAACAGAAGGGACACTAGACCAGCCTGGCAGTCCAATAGGGGTAAAGGCAGAGGGTTCCTGTTTAACCCTGACAAATCGGCCCACACCTCTACTCAATGACGCCCAAAGCGTAGTGGGAGGAAGACTGTCCCAATTCTATCCTGCCTGGGTAAATATCCAGGCCTCTCCATGGGTTCTGTCAGTCATAAAAAAGGGGTACAGTCTAGAGTTAAAAACCTGCCCACCAGACAGATATATGGAGAACCCTCGTCCGGGGGAGATAAGCCAACAAACTACACCCTCCCTCCTGCAGAGGAATGTAAAGATCTTGTCGGGCAACTCTACAACAGTGGAGTACCTGAACAAACAGGGCGGCACAAGAAAGCTATCGCTAGCCCTGGTGGTGAGAAAAATCTTCAGTTGGGCAGAAAAGAATATTCAGTCCCTTTCAGCAGCCCATGTGAGAGGGAAAGAGAATCAGGTGGCGGATTTCCTCAGCCGGGACCAGCTAAACGCAGGAGAGTGGATACTAAACCCTCAGGTATTCAAGCAGATCTGTTCCAGGTGGGGAACGCCGAAGATCGACCTGTTCGCCAGAAGAAAAAACAAACATGTTCCGAATTTCTACTCTCTGGCAGTGGAAGATCAACCCTTAAAGGTGGATGCGCTCTCGGTACCCTGGCCACCAGTCCTGTTATATGCATTCCCACCATTCTCCCTCATACAGCGGGTCATAGCAAAGATTTTGGAAGAAAGAGTACGAATCATCCTGATCACTCCATTTTGGCCCCGCAGATCATGGTTTCCGATCCTGAAGATTCTAGCAGGAGAAGAATTCTGGATCCTCCCTCCTCGCCCAGACCTTCTACTTCAGGGTCCGGTTTCTCATCCTCAAGTCACCCAACTCCGTCTGACGGCCTGGAGGCTGAAAGAAACATCCTGAGGAAAAAAGGTTTCTCCGGGAAAGTGATCTCCACCTTACTTCTTAGTAGGAAACCGGTCACCTCGAAAATATATCTAAGGGCCTGGAAATCCTTTCTGCTCTTCGGGAAGGATAAATACGACCCGTCAGGAGAACCTCAGATGTCCCTCATACTGGACTTTCTCCAAGCAGGGTTGGATAAAGGCCTCGCAGCAAAGAACGAAAAAGAGAGACTTCTTCATAACCTGGACGTCAGGAGATGTGTCCTCCAATACCTGGAAGCCACTAAGGAGATTAGGAAGACTAATCAACTTCTAATTCAATACCTGGGCATGTTGAAGGGAAAAGCGGCCAGCAAGACTTCAATATCAAGATGGATCAAGTCCTGTATCTATCTAGCCTACCAGACAGAGGGTGTTCCTCCTCCACCGTTTCTCAAAGCTCACTCTACCAGGGCCCTAGCCACATCCTGGGCCGAGGGTGCTTCAGCTTCCTTAGAGGACATTTGCCGTGCAGCCACATGGTCCAATCCATGTACATTTTTTAGACATTACAGATTAGATGTTTCTGCAAATAGGGATTTAGCCTTTGGGCGGAGGGTCCTATCTGCAGTTGTCCCACCCTAGGCTGTTATCCTATGTTACTTCCTCCATGTTTACTGCCGTTGTGGAGGCGTAGGGAAAAGACTTACATTACTCTTACCGGTAATCGTTTTTTCCCTTTAGCCTCCACAACGGCAGGAGGAATTCCCCCCCTAAAAAAAAAAAAAAAAATCTACTATATATAGATATACATTATTTAATACGTATAAATACTTATGTGTATATTCTATTGATGAAATATATGTTCTTCTAAGTTAGAGCAGACTGGCTCTGATATTTGTTACTTTGTTCTTTATTAAACCTTCCTTGCATTTATCTCTGAGTACTAGGTTACTAACTGGAGAGGTAAGAGGGAGGGGGCCTTATATGGGCTGATCCACAAAGCTGTTTCCTGTCCCTGAGAAGGCGGGATAATCTCCATGTTTACTGCCGTTGTGGAGGCTAAAGGGAAAAAACGATTACCGGTAAGAGTAATGTAAGTCTTTCCATAGACTGTACAGTACTACATAGCTTAGTGTCATCTGCAAAAATAGAAATGGTGCTATTAATCCTATCCTCAATATCATAAATAAATTAATTAAACAATAGAGGGCCCAGTACTGAACCTTGGGGTACACCACTTATAACCCGGGACCATTCTGAATAGGAATAATTGACCACAACTTTCTGGACGCGGTCCTTTAGCCAGTTTTCAATCCAATTACAAACTATACTTTCCAAGCCTATAGACATTACTTTACTTATTAAACATCTATGAGGGACAGTATCAAAAGCCTTTGCAAAATCCAGAAACACTACATCCACAGCCGCCCCTCTGTCCAGGCTACTACTCACCTCCTCATGACATAACAAATCAGGTTAGTCTGACAACTTCTGTCCTTGGTAACCCCATGTTGGTTATCACTTATAATATTATTTATAGTCACATACTCCTGTATATAGTCCCTAAGAGTCCTTCAAACATTTTTCCCACAACAGAAGTTAAACTAACTGGTCTATAAGCTCCTTTCTCTTCTTTTGTATATACGGAGCTAAAAAAAACATTTAGGAACTCTACCTTTTTCTTATCTTCAGTGACTACCCCCCCCCCCCCCCCCCCCATTACCATTATTTAGGGGACCTACCTGCTCGGACCTTAGTTTTTTAGCATTTATATATTTAAAACATTTTTGGGGATTTGTTTTGCTCACTTTTGCCACCTGCCATTTGTTTTTACAATTTTATCTCCTTTTTACAGATTTTATTAAGCCCTTTGTAATCTTCAAACGCTTCAGCTGACCCATCAGATTTGTATTTTTTTAAATGCCCCTTATTTGTCTTTTATTGCCCTTTTTACAGTAGCTGTAAGCCATGGGGGGTTTAATTTTAGCCGTTTATACTTGTTACCTAAAGAAAGAAATATTTTTGTGCAATTACTCAATGTGGATTTGAAGCACTCCCATTTATCCTCAGTATTATTATGTGACAGTAGCTGCTCCCAGTATGTGCCCTGAAATGCTGCCCTCAACCCAGGGAAATTAGCCTTTTTAAAATTCAGTGTCTTTGCTCTGCCTGACAGAGTTTGCTTTTTATAGTTTAGGGGGAATATAATTATATTGTGGTCACTATTACCTAGTGTTTCTCGAACAGTAACATTTCCAACAAGCTCTGCATCATTAGAAATTACCAGATCCAACAGAGCATCGCCCCTAGTGGGAGCTTCTACAAACTGGCCCATAACGTGGTCCTGCAGCAAGTTGAGGAATTTTCTCCCCTTTGCTGTTGAGGCAGAACCATGACCCCAGTCAATGTCTGGGAAGTTAAAGTCTCCTATTATGACCACTATAGCAGCCTGTGCCGCCCGCTTTATTTGGTTATACAGTTGTGTTTCTATCTCCTATGTAATGTTAGGGGTAGGGGTGGGCGATGTGGCCTAAAATCTATATTGCGATATAATTTTAAGCATGTGCGATATGCGATATATATTGCGATATATTGTTTTCTATATTTGGGGGGGCGTGTTTAAACTTTATTTACTTTTTATTTAATAACTATTAGTCTCCTTAAGGGCTAGAACGTAGAACCCTTGTCATATTCACCCTAATAGAGCTCTATTAGGGTGAATAGGACTTTACACTCTCCCTGCTGCCCTGTGCTTTGTGCACACAGCAGCAGGGAGCTGATCCCCCTCCCCTAAATGGTGCCATCCACAGATCCCCCCCCTCCCCTAAACGGTGCCATCCCCAGATCCCCCCCCTCCCCTAAACGGTGCCATCCCCAGATCCCCCCCCTCCCCTAAACGGTGCCATCCACAGATCCGCCCCCTCCCCTAAACGGTGCCATCCACAGATCCCCCCCCTCCCCTAAACGGTGCCATCCACAGATCCCCCCCCTCCCCTAAACGGTGCCATCCACAGATCCCCCCCTCCCCTAAACGGTGCCATCCACAGATCCCCCCCCTCCCCTAAACGGTGCCATCCACAGATCCCCCCCCCCTCCCCTAAACGGTGCCATCCACAGATTCCCCCCCTCCCCTAAACGATGCCATCCACAGATTCCCCCCCCTCCCCTAAACGGTGCCATCCACAGATTCCCCCCCCTCCCCTAAACGGTGCCATCCACAGATCCCCCCCCCCCAAACGGTGCCATCCACAGATCCCCCCCCCCTAAACGGTGCCATCCACAGACCCCCCCCCCCCTAAACGGTGCCATCCACAGATCCCCCCCCCCCCTAAACGGTGCCATCCACAGATCCCCCCCCCCCAACGGTGCCATCCACAGATCCCCCCCCCCCCGACGCTCACAGGAATTCAGTAACTTTAACTTTATTCATTGGTGATCTCTTTACTGTATACCTTACTAGGTCTTAGCTCTGATAACAGCAGGCAGTGCGGGGGGCGGCGCTCACTCACTGACGTCACGCGCCTGCGCCGCCTAGTGGGAGGAGCAGGCGCGTGACGTCAGTGAGTGAGCGCCGCCCGCCCGCACTGCCTGCTGTTACCGGAGCTAGGACCTAGTAAGGTATACAGTAAAGAGATCACCAATTAATAAAGTTAAAGTTACTGATTAGTTTTTAAATGTTCTACTGTCAGCGGCGTGGCCCTGTATATTCTAACCCCCAGGCAAGCGTCCCTGTCACCATGGGAACGCCTGGGGGTTAGAATATACCATCGGATTTGAGTTTTCACGCGCTCACTGAGATCGTGAAAACTCAATGATTTACTGTCAGTCCCTCCCCTCCTCCTCTTTTGTCATTGGTGGTCAGCGGCAGCCGCGCACAGTGGGGAGGGAGGGACTCTCTCCTCCACTGTGCCCAGTGTGCCGGCTCAGGAGAAGATGGTGCGCGCAGAGAGCGCGATCATATCGCGGTCCGGCGATATAGGCGATATGCTCAAAATCCATATCGTGGCACAAATTTATATCGCCTATCGCTTATATCGTCTATATCGCCCACCCCTAGTTAGGGGGGTCTATAGATTACACCAAGTATTATTTTTTCAGTGTTTATATCCCTTTGAACTTCCACCCATTAGTTTTCCACATCCTCACCCACAAATGCCTCTTTCACATGTCTTCAGATCACTCCTCACATACAGGCACACACCACCACCTCTTCTATTGACTCTGTCTTTCCTAAATAGTGTAAAACCGTCAACATGCCCCTTTCAATTAGTGATTCAATTACACAGAATCGGCAGCATGCATGTCATGACTGTTGGATTTCTATTACTCTACTACAACTGCTAGTAATTTATTTGCCATGTAGAAATATAATTTCTACCAAAAACAGTGATCAGGTTAGTGATGTCTGACTGCTATTATTTTGAACACAACTGTATTTCTGGATCATAAATTACCCCCTATATGTTATTATGTATTTATTTTTTCTCTCAATAAAAATAATATACTAAATGCAAATTCTAGACACTACAAATGTGCCAGATTTACAGTACCACAGTGGCTGGTACTGAATGATAATTCTGGTGCACCGCCTGTTTAAAGGGGACCTTTCACCGATCCTGAGATTGTGAACTAAGTATACAGACATGGAGAGCGGCGCCCGGGGATCTCACTGCACTTACTATTATCTCTGGGCGCCGCTCCGTTCTCCCGCTATGCTTTCCGGAATCTTCGGTCACTAAGTTATGGTAGGCTGAGATTTCGGTCACTAAGTTATGGTAGGCGGAGTCTGCCCTTGTTCTGCTGTAGCGCTGGCCAATCGCAGAGCAGAGCTCACAGCCTGGGAGAAAAGAACCTCCCAGGCTGTGAGCTCTGCGTTGCGATTGGCCAGCGCTACAGCAGAACAAGGGCAGACTCCGCCTACCATAACTTAGTGACCGAAATCTTCGCCTACCATAACTTAGTGACCGAAGATTCCGGAGGGCGTAGCGGGAGAACGGAGCGGCGCCCAGAGATAATAGTAAGTGCAGTGAGATCCCCGGGCGCCGCTCTCCATGTCTGTATACTTAGTTCACAATCTCAGTATCGGTGAAAGGTCCCCTTTAAGTCTACATTTTACTACCTTTGTGCCTGAAAATGGTGCATGAATTTTGGCACATCTAAAGTGTCCCCTCTGTCCCTAAGATACACCCCTTACTGCCCCCTTGACAGGCAGGGCGAAAATAAATGGCCTTGGTGCCGGAATTCTATCCTAGTTTGATCCAGAATTGTAGTTAATTTCCCATAGTAAATCTGCCCTCTATTTTTGAAAATCATTTGTTTTTGTGTTTGCTGCATTCAAAGACCCACAACATTTTTACTTTTCTATCCACAGAGCTGCATGAGAGCTTTGTTTTTGTGTTTATTTCAACATGTTCACCATATAAGAAAAATTATGTGATTTTTTTTTTTTATGGGTTGTCACATATGCAGATGCCAATTATATATTTTTGTTTTTATTTTTTAATTTTTTTTGTTCAAATAGAGTTCTTTGTCTGCAAAAACAGGTGTTTTTTTTATTTGGAATTTAAGTCCTAGTAGGTGAACATGCAATCCTGTGATCACTCATATAACAAACTGCAATACTTCTATATTGCATTTTATTACGACTGCAACTGAAAAAAAAACTATTAGACTATGCCTCTGGCAGGACCTTAGGCATTGGTGGGGGCAGACCTGGAGATTGCGCCATTTGGAATGTCACTTCGCTCTGTAAACCCCCTGTAGTCAAAAATCATTGTACCTAAGGAGTTAAGGCCACAGCCACACAGAGTTTTTTGCCTACAGGATTTTCAGCCAAAGCCTGAAGTGGATCCACCAGGAAAGAGGTTTAAATCCTTCCTTTATATTTCTGATTCTTTTCTAATCCACTTCTGCAGGCAAATCTGCCTTAAAATATTGTCCAAAAAGCTGCGTGTCCATACTTTAAGGCTATATGCACACGATAGTGAAAAACGGACAGAGGATTTTTTTTAACAGCCATCACACGTTCAATTTTAAGACCAATGGTAGTCTATGGGGTTATTTACACGGCAGTTTTTTTTGATGGTCAGTGAAAAAAGAACAGATACGTAGTACTCCCAATAACGCTGCTCTGTTCAAGCGCTGCAGGTCTCTAGGTGAGGTGGATCCAGTTCACACCATAAATCCACAAAACGCAAAATAGGAGACTACGCTGCTCTAAAGTTCAGAGACAATCCAAGTTACAGTTGAGCCAAGTCCGACATAGTCAATCATTGAATCTGTAGGCAGGTTTCCCTCTCCTTCCAATTTTGACCTCCTGTTTGTGGCCAAGAGAGGAAGCAACAATAGTGAGGCACTTTATTAGCGGTGCTTCACTATTGGTGCTGCCTCTCTTGGCCACAAACAGAAGGTCGAAATTGAAAGGAGAGGGAAACCTGCCTACAGATTCCATGATTGACTATGTCGGATTTTTACACTTGGCTCAACTGTAACTTGGCTTGTCTCTGAACTCTACAGCAGTGCGGTCTCCTATATTGTGTTTAGTGAAAAAAGACGTAAAAAAATTAGAACATGTTCTATCTTGTCCATTTTTCACTGACAAACTGCCCCCATACAATTGAACGGGTACATTTTTAACGCTGTTTCTCAGAAAGTCATGAGTGAGAAAAAAAAAAGTCTGTTAAAAATGGACAGTTGATCGTGTGCATGTAGCCTAAGCCTCCGCTAAAATATTTGAGTGGCTTGCAGAAAGTACTATTATGGCGCATCACGTTAATACACAGATAAAAATTAGTAAAAATCTCTGTACAGTGGTGATGTACAAGCAACAGGAAATAGGATTTTTTTAAAACCTGTCCTTATGACAAAAAGTTTTAAAATCCTATTCACATCACATCTTGGACCTATGTATGAAGGAATTGTCTAGGCCCTGAAAAAATATTTGGGATGGCCCGGCATGGTGTATGAGTTAAAGGAGTAAAAAACACTCACCTGTTTTAGTTATTCGGACTCCTGCAACGTTTCTCCATCCTCAACACTTTTGGTCCCTGCCTGGCCAGAAATGGGTTGTATGGACACCCTGCATGTGACTGCTGCTGGCCAGTAAGTGGCCTCCACTGCCATGTGCCATGCCTGCACACATCACTGCTGAGGCCACTGATTGATAGAAGCAGTGATATGCAAGGAGTCTGCGCATAACTTTTCTGGTCAGATGCATACTGTATTGGAAGCAGCTTCATGGAGACACACCATGTCTGGCCCAGACAAACACCTTATTGTATACTCTAAAAACATAGAGGAAAGAATGTCATTGTGCCTTCCATTTAGCACCTATGTATAAGTGAATCCTTTGTTTAAATAAAGTCATGTGGTATTAACAAGGAATTAAAAATGTACCATTTTAACATAAGCAGATATAAATCATTACACCTGCATGCGTAACCCATTCACTTTGGTATAAATTAAATAAAGTTATGTCATATATACTGCATAGTGGTTCTTTGGAGGGCAGAATAGAGCAGTAGACAAGCATAAAGGAGTTCAAATGTATACTCTTTTGGACTACATTTGGCCTGTTAATGTCTATGGATAAGCCAAAGAATACATTTGAGTACGTTTATTTCATAATTAAACATACCCACTGGGCGTATAACACTTTTATTTACATGTATATTTCTGCATTACCTGCTGTAGCACACATCAATATGATGGACACCTTGCACTGTTAATAATGAATGATGTGTACTAACAACGATAGCAGGGAAGCAGGTATATACAGACCTATCATAAAGCTAAAATTTTTCATAGCAGTTTGACATGCCTCAGCACTTTTAAGAGTCTAAAGTATATGTTATATTGCCCAAGGCAGTGTGGGATTTGTGCTTTGTGGGAATATGATAACATGTCCAGTGCATACACATTGTAAAGATAAGGGGCTACTCGCTAGAAAATGCTTCTCCATTATTCAGTGGTATACTTCCTGGTCTTATTATGTCGTTTTTCAGATTGTGAACCTTTACCTGATATATAAAATGTGCTATTTTTTCCATTGTGATTGTGTCAAGTTAAGAAAACGATAAGCATTGCAACATTTTCCATCAAGTTTCCATCAATACTTGTCCATCGGTATCTCTTTGATAGTTAGCATGCTGCTGTATTTCAAGGAAACTTGACAACCCATTGTAAAGCTGGACATACCCATTAGATGGAAATTGGTTGATGGTTGAACAATCAATCATCTGGTGAACGTTTGTTTCACAGACACGGCCATACACATTTTAGTCCATCTTGGCTGTTACAGTTGTTCCAACTGGCCACACGTGTTCAATGAAACGGGGTGATGGATGAAAGATCTTTCTGGGAACATTCTTTCAAAGAAAGATCTTTCATTCACAAGCTATTTTTCTTTGAACAAAAGATCTTTTATCCGACTGTCGGACAGAAGTATTAAACTAATATGTATGGCTATCTTAAACGGGTTCTCTTGGAATTAATAAAATAAAATTAATGAAAATACTTAAATATTACCTTATTATAAATATATTCCCCAAAACCTTTCATTAGTTATAATGACTCATTTTGTCTAGGGAGAAATCATCTGGGGAAATAAAATGGCCGCTGTCCTATTAGTACACACAAAACCTGTCCTAATCACATAGAAGAAAAAGTTACTGCAGAACACTGAGGTAAAGAGCTGCCTCATCCTCCTCTCTGCTCTACCTGTTGGGGATTATGATCCTGAATGCTGGTGATAAATTATTCAGCTTAATCTCTGTAGGAATAGACTTCATGAGGAAACAGTTGAAGTACAGAGAGAATGGAGGGTTGGGGGGGGCTAATGCAGCACTTGTAATGAAATCGGCTACATTATCACAGCCCCATATTTCCACAGTCTGTCTTGTCTGTCCTTTGTTTACTTCAGTTGTCTCCTTATGAACTCCATTACTACACAGATTCAGCTGAAGATCTTATCAGCTGTATTCAGGGTCATAATCCTTGACAAGCAGAGCAGTTAGGAGGCTGAGTCAGCTCTTTAGCTCAGTGTTCTGAAGTACCGTATTTTTCGCTTTATAAAAGGCACCTGATCATAAGAAGCACCTAGGTTTTAGAGGAGGAAAGTAGGAGCAGAAGAACGAAAATAACTGAAGTGCTGGATTTGGCACTTAACCGAAGCGAACGGATCCTACGGACCCCATTGACTAATGCATGCAGGACTTTTGTCTCCACTACAAAAACCTTCTCCTGAACAGAAACCTAACATATACCGTTATAGTCAATGGGGTCCATAGGCTCCGTTCGCTTCAGTTAAAGGGGTTATCCCATCATAATGATCACTGTTAAATCTGTTAATGATTTGACAGTGATCATTTTTGTAAATATACTTTATTAACAAATTCCCACCGATTAGGAGAAAATTCATCCCCACTTACCTTATTGTTGTGACTCGGTCTCCCCTGGTTACGACCACCGCTCTTCCGCAAGATCCCGATGGTCGCGCTTGCCCAGAAGACTTCTTCTTTTCTCCCGGCCGGGCCACTCGCTGTCCTGAACGCGCACGCTGCCGCGCATGCGCGACGGTGACTTCTTCCCGGCCAGAATAGTACAGAGCTGCGAACGCGCACGCCGGCTCTGTACTATACTGGCCAGAAATAAGTCACATTGCGCATGCGCGGCAGCGTGCGCGTTCAGTCCAGCGCGTGGCCCGGCCGGGAGAAGACTTCAATCAAGATGAAGCCCGCCCCCAGCCAGAATCCAGGAAGTGAACGCGCGGTGGCAGCAGGTAAGTATGAAACTGCTAAGTGGGATAACCCCTTTAAGTGCTGAATACGGCACTTCTGTTACTTTTGTTCTTCTGCTCCTATAACAAGCGTCTGTTCGAGCTCTCATTAGCGAGAATCTGCCCAAACATTGTTCAGTGTGAAGGGGCCTTAACACTATTTTTTGGAATAAATCTCTTTAACTACAATCTATGACCTGATCTCTTTTGGATTCCCGAAGTAAGTCACAGATAATTTATCAAATACATTTATAAAAATGTGTGCCAATTCCCAGTTGGTTTGGGACAGCAAGGTGAGTGATAAACGCTGGACAGTCACTCCTCTCAGTGGTTGAGCACATGGGTTGTCAGTAGGTGAATGGGGTGCCTGATCCTGAGCCTTCTGGGCATTTAATTATTTGCACAGATATGTGTGAATCGACTCAAGATGTTCTTTCTCACTGATTAATATTCTTGCCTGGCTTGCGATAGTGTCATGTTGAGATGTGTGTAACAATCACATGTGTAATCAAATGCAAATAGTTTCCCATGTACAGAAACTGAAGTCATTATCAGTATCTCAGCACTTCACGTCAACTCATCATCACTCTGGAATCCCTTAAGGAAGACCTGCATTTAAAGTGAGGAAGTTTACCCATTGTTCATGCGAAAGATACAAGGAAATTGCTTACTGTGTAAATGAAGAAAAATGCAGTTTGCTGATCTCCTACATATGTACTAATACAAATCCTTCAAGAAGAGCCCTGAGAGTCCCTCTCTACATTGAACCGTAATCTTTTGATTATTGGTGTTGTTTTCTTGCCTAAGATCCTGTGACACGAGTACACAAACACAGCCTGATTTTATCTCTAATGATGGAGCATGTAGATACCGATAGAGTTGTCTGAGCTATTTTCATCAAGCAATTCAGTCTATGCATCCCCCTGGCAACATGTCTGCAGAGTTTACAACTCGAAGCGGCATGTTGGCATCCGCTATGCCGTCTCCTCAAACAGCTGCTGTGCAGTTGAGATGTTTGAACATGCCACTGCACACGGCTTCCTTATGCAAATAGATAATGTTAAATTGCAAGGTACTGACTCTCCATCTTGCTCAGCACGTTGGGATGAGGAATGGAGATTCGTGTTTTGGTGATCCGTAGAAATGGAATACAATAAGAAATCTGTCAGGAAATGACTGACTGTGATTCTGATTCCAGGCACTGCCATGCATCAGGGTTCCTTTATAAACTAGTACCCCTACGGCTAAAGGGGTTGTATGAGATTAGAAAAACGGAGCTGCAATACCAAGCTCAGCCTTTGGGGGAAGAGTGCCTCTGTTTCTAGTGAAAAGGTGGGCATTTTTTTTTTTTTATCTGATAAAAATGCATTAGAAAAAATAGACAAAATGTTTAGGGGTCAGGTGGCAGATAGACTAATATGTGACTGCAGAACCAGGTTTTGTTTGCTGTTGTAACCATGTAAACACATAGGTGTGCATAGGGGATGTATACACAAAACGGTAGAATATGTTTAATCAAGACTGTTCTTTAAATTGCTTCTTTTTTTATTTTGGATTTTCTTGGAAATTATTTTTCTTTCTGTAAATTTGTATGTTTTTATTTTATTTACTAGAAAACATCAATTATTCATATTAATTGTCCAATTATAATTTATAAAAATCATTAAATGGAATTCATGGTATTAAAACAATATCAAAGTAAATTTTTTTTGGCTGTTAAGCAGGTTATAAACATTAGATTAATATCGGCTCAACACGCCAATTTTGGCCGACCATCTAACGTGTATGCTGGTGTCCAAACGTGATTTCAGCATGCCTAATAATTTGTTTTCAGGGAAGACAAGCTGCTATCAGAGGTGTCTTGCAGCAGCTTTCTTCCTTGTCCCAACATTCGACTGAGCCACGCGTGCCTATGTAATAGCAGTCAGCTGAACGAGCATTCGACCATCTGCAATCTGAAGTGTGTGGCCAGCTCAACTTTGGACTCGTGCAGGTCTGCCCAGGAAATGTAGAAACAAACATTATGAAACTTTAAGATTTTTATGACCTGTTGCAAAACTTTTTTGATATTTTTTGGTACATAAAAATGTTATGAAAGGTGGGCATAGAATTTAACCACCTTTTTGACAGCATGTATGCAGCTATCTATATAAAGAACTGCTTTGGAGGGTTTGCAATCTCCTAAGCAGAAAGTGTGATGATAATAATACTATACTAATACACAAAATATTTCCGTATCATTCTCTAGGACACTTAATGCTCTAGTACAGTGTTTCCCAACCAGTGTGCCTCCAGCTGTTGCAAAACTACAACTCCCAGCATGCCCGCACAGCCAAATGCTGTCCGGGCATGCTGGGAGTTGTAGTTTTGCAACTGCTGGAGGCACACTGGTTGGGAAACACTGCTCTAGTAAACCAATTATCAAACTACTTTTTCCTGCTTTTTACAGGAGTTGGCTGAAATGAAGCAAGTCTTACTTGGTCTTAAGAATAAGAGACCAGTGGAAGATTTCCTTCGCTCTAAAGAACATGTGAGGAATCGTGCAACTAAAGGGAAATCTTCATCAGCAGAACCTGCATTTCAGGCCCGCCAGGACGAGAACATATTTATACCTCAACCAACTGTGTTTGTAAGTGTTTCATCTTTGCTTTAATGCTGCTTGTAGTTAATCGTAAACCGCCATTTGTTACATGTGACACTTTATAACGGCCATAAAGTTGTGGATTGAGAATTCTTTGTTTATCTGCAGTATTTTATGGCTTTATTTGAAGATTTTATACCCACTGTGCCTGACACTTTAGTTTGTTCATTTTGTCCTCGTTGTTCATCTTCTGTTAGTTACCTATAGTGTCTCACGTACTGATGGCTGCTAGCCGACATAGTGGAAGTAAATCATTTTCTAAGGTGAAGAGCATTCGGACTAATAGTAATTGCTTGCCATAAACGTCACTGGACAATTTAAATTAAGCTGAGAGCTGTTAAAGAGCATGGACGTGATCTTGTGAAAACGTGAATCAATGAAAAGAAGGCTTGAGCTGATTCACTGAAAGTGTAAACTGACATACAAATACATAAGTAGGTCAATGTGCACTAGTCAAGAAGTCTATTTTTCATGTTTTAGTTCAATGTCAGGAGATCTATGTAACAGGCCAAGGGCCAAAAAATCTAACCCTTGGTGAAACATGACATGAGCTGTGACCATCTGTGCCTGCATTTCTTAATCCAGCATCAGTTTTTGAAGGTCATCAACAGCAAAATAGATGGATATATATTTTAGGGTATCATAAGCAAGCCTGTGGTACCTTATGGCAGTGACATTAATAGTCCAGTGATTGCTTGATTTCAGCTGAATAAAAAGCAGACAGGCCATAAATGAGTGCAGCTTATGTAGTATACCAGATGGGCCCAACCTATATCCAACAGTAGATCATAGGGTCTATGATTAAGGCAGTTTGCTGACACGCATTACCCATTGTATGCCTTGGATCCATGTGTGGAGATATCTTAAGACGGGTTAAATAAAGAAGATATTGTTTTATGGGCTTTCCATTGAGGCACTGGCATTTTCTATCTCTTTGGAGTACTCATCACCAGAAGAATAAAGGTCTTTTGGCTTTAAAAAGGGAATCAAATGTTATAAATTCAGACAAACAATCTGGGTTTCATCAATGCCTGAATCTTATGCTTCTCTGCTAAAGGCACCTGGATGTTTGGCCACATATTAATATGGTTTCAATGATCTGTTTTGTATTAGTTTGTTAAGTGATGTAGTCAATTGATTCTCAGTGTTTAAAATAAAAACATATACCCTTTGTTATGCCTATTGCAACCCCTGAGGGGTGAGCATGATACTGGGATTCAAAAACAGCAGGAATTCTTGTCATGCACCATCCCCTCAGGCCCTACACTAGATATAACACAGTTTTGTCTGTAGTGGTACTTTAGCATAATTTGGATTTTAGGTTAAAGACGTTTTCCAACACTTTTTAACTTATGAGCTATCCTCTTTATAAGTCATCAGTATCTGATCAGTGGGGGTCGAACCTGTGCCATCAGCTGTCTGAGAGCACCGCGGTCTTATATCAGCTTACCAAGCACAGTGACGTACATTGTATAGTGGCTCGGATCACAGCTCAGTTGAATGAGGCTAAGTTGCTCCTAGCCCATGTGACCAATGAATGTGAAGTCACTGGTCTAAGGAAAGCTGCAAGAAGGCTGCGGCCTTCTCAGGAGCGCCAATGCCTTCTGAAAGAAGTGATTGGCGGGCGTCCTGGGTGTTAGACCCCACCAATCAGATACCGATGACCTATTGTCATGGTCTTACCTGCTTGCTGCTCTCCTTCGTTTGACATGTGCTGGCGGCCATCTTGGGTCCTGGGTTTCTTGTAGCCTTCCACCCTGCGGCTCCTCCTTCCCCTGGGAGGAGCTGGATGCCTAGCTCATATATATAGGAGGTCTGTGGCTTCAGTTCCTTGCTTGGTCCTCTTGTGTTCACATGCTTCTAAGACTGCTGCTGCTTCTGGTTCCTGATCCTGGCTTCGTCTGACTACCCTGCTGGTTCCTGATCCTGGCTTCGTCTGACTACCCTACTGGTTCCTGATCCTGGCTTCGTCTGACTACCCTGCTGGTTCCTGATCCTGGCTTCGTCTGACTACCCTTCTGGTTCCTGACCTCTGGCTTCGCAAAGACTCTGCTCGGTTTCACCATCCGTTTGGACTTTTGCTTTACAGCTTTATTTTCAATAAAGCTTTCTTATTTTCACTTATCTCTTGTTGTACGTCTGGTTCATGGTTCCGTGACATTAGGACCAAGCCATGAATTCTGACGGTACAGGGCCATCCTCGCTACCCACGCTGGTTGCCAGACTTGATCAGCAGGATCACCTGTTGGGTCGGTTCGCTGTGGCGTTGCAAACCCTGCTTGAACGCACGGCTCATTTCGCTCCCGTTGCCGATGGGTCGGTTGTCGCTCCTGGGCTCGCTCCTACTGCCGCTCCGGTTGTTGCGCCAGAGTCTACCCCGACACCTGTTGTTGCGCCTGCGGTGTTTCGGGGTATGACCGGTTCTGCCCCTCTTCCACAGCGCTTTGGGGGAGAGCCAACTCAGTGCCGAGGTTTCCTTAACCAGGTGGGCATTTATTTCGAGTTGCTGCCACATGCCTTTCCTACTGAGAGATCAAAGGTGGGCTTCTTGATCTCGCTGCTCTCGGACAAGGCCTTGGCCTGGGCCAGTCCTTTATGGGAGAACAACAATCCGGTGGTTGCCGAGTTTTCCGGTTTTGTTGCTTCTCTTCGGAAGGTATTCGATGTGCCGGCTCGTGCTGCCTCTGCTGCGAAGCTCCTTATGTCCATCAGACAGGGTTCACGATCCGTAGCTGAATACGCCATTGAGTTTCGTACCCTGGCAGCAGAGGTGGGCTGGAATAATGAGGCTCTGGTCGCTGCTTTCTCTCATGGTCTCTCGGATGCCTTGAAGGATGAGGTTGCAGCTAAGGACCTACCAGTTGAGCTCGAGTCTCTTATTTCTTTCCTGATTTTGATTGACACCAGACTCAGGGAGAGACCTTCCTTTAAGGAGAACCTGCGGAGGTCTTCTAACAGATTGGTGCCTACGTTTGCTGTCCCACCCGTGCCTCCCTCTCCTCCCACGCCTCCTGGGGATGACTTGTCTGGGGGTGAACCCATGCAGCTGGGGTTTGCTCGCCTGTCCGAGGGGGAGAGGGCACTCCGGAGACGCGAGGGCCGATGCATGTACTGTGGTCTCGGTGGGCATTTTCGGTTGGCATGTCCGAACCGTCCGGGAAACGCTCGTACCCTGAGATCCTGTCGGGGGCAGATCTTGGGTGGAGTCTCCTCGTCCCCGGTTTCCCGTGTTGACAAACCACTGATCACTGTTGTCCTCTCCTGGGTCGGGGGCTCGGTGACGACCCAGGCGTTGGTGGACTCTGGTGCTGGTGGTTTGTTCATTGATAGTGTGTTCGCTGCCGCCAATTCCATTCCTCTGCAGGCTCGAGGTTCCCCACTGGCTCTTGAGGCGATAGACGGCAGACCCCTTCTGCCGCCACACGTGACTCATGAGACCCTTCCAGTGGGGATAGCCATTGGTGCCGTTCACAGAGAGTCGGTCTGCCTCCAGGTTATTTCGTCTCCACACTACTCGGTGGTCTTGGGGTACCCCTGGCTCCAGAAGCATAATCCGACTTTCGATTGGAGATCGGTCGAGATCCTCTCGTGGTCACCGCAGTGTGGGGCTAGTTGCATCCATGGGTCTGTCAAGTTGCTGTGTACTTCCTCGGACTCTCTGTTGCCTCCTGAATACGAGGAGTACCGGGATGTATTCGATAAGGTGCGCGCGGTTGCCCTACCTCCGCACCGCCCATACGATTGTGCCATAGAGTTACAATCTGGTGCCGTTCCTCCTCGTGGCAAAGTCTATCCACTGTCGGTAGCGGAGAATGAGGCCATGGAGGAGTACGTGAGGGAGGCGCTTTCACGCGGACACATTCGCAAATCTTCGTCCCCGGCAGGGGCTGGATTTTTCTTTGTGAAAAAGAAGGGCGGTGAGTTGAGGCCTTGCATCGATTACAGGGGTCTCAATCGCATCACGATCAAGAACGCTTACCCGATACCCTTGATTTCCGAGCTGTTCGATCGCCTTAAAGGGGCCACGGTCTTTACCAAACTCGACCTGAGGGCGGCATATAACCTGGTAAGGATCAAGGCGGGCGATGAGTGGAAGACCGCGTTTAACACCAGGACCGGTCATTACGAATCCTTGGTTATGCCCTTTGGGTTGTGCAATGCGCCCGCAGTCTTTCAGGAATTCATCAACGATGTTTTCCGTGACCTGTTGCAGCAGTGTGTGGTAGTCTATTTGGATGACATCTTGGTATATTCTGAATCCATGGAGGCCCACATTCTGGATGTCAGACGAGTGTTGCAACGGTTACGAGAGAACAAGCTGTTCGGTAAGCTTGAGAAATGCGAATTTCACCGATCCCAGGTAACCTTCTTAGGTTACATCATTTCCGCTGAGGGGTTCTCCATGGATCCTGAGAAGGTTTCGGCTGTCTTACAGTGGCCCCAGCCCAGTGGTCTTCGTTCCCTGCAGCGCTTTTTGGGCTTCGCCAATTATTATCGGAAGTTCATCAGGGACTTTTCCATGCTGGCCAAGCCTCTAACGGATCTGACCAGGAAGGGCAGTAATTCCCAGGTCTGGCCGCTCGAGGCCATCCGAGCTTTTGAGGCCCTAAAGTCCGCCTTTGTGTCGGCTCCGATTCTGTCGCATCCCAACCCTGGGTTGCCCTTTGTCCTCGAGGTGGACGCGTCTGAGACGGGAGTAGGCGCCCTTCTGTCTCAGCGTAGAACACCAGAGGGTCCTCTGCTTCCTTGTGGGTTTTACTCCCGGAAACTGTCTTCCGCGGAGTGCAACTATCAGATTGGTGACAGGGAGTTATTGGCCATCGTGCAGGCCCTTAAAGAATGGAGGCACTTGCTCGAGGGTTCGGTGGTTCCGGTTCTCATCCTGACGGACCACAAGAATCTGACCTACCTTTCTGAGGCCAAGAGATTGACACCACGTCAGGCCAGATGGGCTCTGTTCTTGTCACGTTTTAATTACGTGGTCTCCTACCTACCCGGTTCCAAGAACATCAGGGCGGATGCCTTATCACGGCAGTACTCCGAGCTGTCCAGGGAGGAGTCGATTCCGACTTCGGTCATACCTCCGAATCAGATCCTGGCCGCCATTCGCACCAGCCTGACCTCTCCCCTGGGTGAGCAGATTTTGGCGGCTCAATCTGGTGCTCCCTCTGGGAGACCCAACGGCAGATGTTTTGTGCCTGAGGAGTTGCGCACTCGGTTGTTGCGAACCTACCATAACTCCAAGACCGCGGGGCATCCTGGAAAGAATCAGCTGTCCTGGGCTGTTTCACGTCTGTTCTGGTGGCCTTCCCTACGTTCCGACATCGCCGCATATGTAGCGGCATGCTCCGTTTGTGCCCAGAGTAAGTCCCCTCGGCACCTTCCGTTGGGCCTTCTGCAACCCATAGCCACCGGGGAGCGCCCATGGTCACACCTGGGGATGGATTTCATTGTGGACCTCCCTGCATCCCGAGGCCATACGGTCATTCTCATGATTGTGGATCGGTTTTCCAAAATGTGCCACTGTGTTCCTCTCAAGAAGTTACCCTCTGCACAAGAGTTGGCCACGATTTTTGCCAGGGAGGTCTTCCGGTTGCACGGTTTGCCTAAGGAGATTGTGTCGGATCGGGGGAGTCAGTTTGTGTCCAGGTTCTGGCGCGCCTTTTGCTCCCAGTTGGGGATTCATCTCTCCTTCTCCTCGGCCTACCACCCTCAGTCCAATGGGGCCGCAGAACGATCCAATCAGGCCTTGGAGCAATTCCTTCGTTGCTATGTCTCCGATCACCAAGACAATTGGGTTGACCTCCTGCCTTGGGCTGAGTTTGCCAGGAACACGGCGGTGAACTCTTCCTCTGGGACGTCTCCCTTCATGGCCAATTATGGGTTCCAACCTGCCGTGTTACCGGAGGTATTCTCTCCCCAGGATATTCCGGCTGTGGAGGATCACCTTTCCGTCCTACGTGCTTCTTGGGTACAGATCCAGAAGTCCCTTGAGGTCTCTGCGCAGCGCCAGAGATTCCAGGCTGATCGCAGACGAGCGCCTGCTCCTTCCTACCAGGTCGGAGACCGTGTATGGTTGTCCACCCGCAACCTCAACCTTCGAGTGCCCACTCCCAAGCTGGCGCCTCGCTTTGTTGGTCCCTTCCGAGTGCTTCGCAGGGTAAACCCGGTAGCCTATGCCCTTGCGCTTCCTCCTGGCATGCGGATCTCCAACGTGTTTCATGTCTCCCTGTTGAAGCCACTGGTGTGTAATCGTTTCACTTCCTCGGTTCCTCGGCCTCGTCCGGTCCAAGTGGGCAATCGTGAGGAATATGAGGTGAGCAATATCCTGGACTCACGCCTGGTCCACGGTCGGTTGCAGTTTTTGGTCCATTGGCGTGGTTATGGTCCAGAGGAGCGTTCCTGGGTTCCCTCCGCAGATGTCCATGCTCCTGCCTTGCTCCGAGCCTTCCACGCACGCTTCCCTCAGAAACCGTTTTGTGCTCCGCGGAGGAGGGGCCCTTGAGGGGGAGGTACTGTCATGGTCTTACCTGCTTGCTGCTCTCCTTCGTTTGACATGTGCTGGCGGCCATCTTGGGTCCTGGGTTTCTTGTAGCCTTCCACCCTGCGGCTCCTCCTTCCCCTGGGAGGAGCTGGATGCCTAGCTCATATATATAGGAGGTCTGTGGCTTCAGTTCCTTGCTTGGTCCTCTTGTGTTCACATGCTTCTAAGACTGCTGCTGCTTCTGGTTCCTGATCCTGGCTTCGTCTGACTACCCTGCTGGTTCCTGATCCTGGCTTCGTCTGACTACCCTACTGGTTCCTGATCCTGGCTTCGTCTGACTACCCTGCTGGTTCCTGATCCTGGCTTCGTCTGACTACCCTTCTGGTTCCTGACCTCTGGCTTCGCAAAGACTCTGCTCGGTTTCACCATCCGTTTGGACTTTTGCTTTACAGCTTTATTTTCAATAAAGCTTTCTTATTTTCACTTATCTCTTGTTGTACGTCTGGTTCATGGTTCCGTGACACCTATCCAGGGGATAAGTCATTAGTAAAAAGTCCCGGAAACCCCTTTAACGATAAATGAACAGTTTATGAAATTCATGAAATATGCATTATATAAAACAGCTCACGTCTGGTGAGCATCTTCATTACCTTTTCTATTAAAATGCACTAGCAGATTCACTGTACAGAGAATTTACAACATGTTTTGAGCAGAATAATATTATGTAACTTACTAACACTTTATTCCTGGGACATGTAGCCAAACAAAATATTCCGACTGGCTTACAGAATCTTAGAAGTCAGTTCTCATATTCTACCTACTGTTGGGCAATGCCAATGTTTACGGATTCCAAAAGTGCCTCATGTATTTCTCTGGAAACTGAAAAGTTTTCTATTAGACATGATGGAAAGTAAAGTCAGAAGATCGTAGTAGTACAAACAGGATGCTTGTTATATAATTACATCTACCAAGCTACAATCCGCTTCATATGTTTACGATTCTCTATTTTCATTATTGCAGACAAAGAAAGAAGCTCCAGAATGGTACAAACGATGAGGAAGACGACACAGAAGCCTTTTATTTCTATTTTATTTAATCATGTGATGTGTTATTTTTTTACTACTTTTTATTTAAAACTTTTAAGAACGCGTGTAATAAATATATCACATTGTCATAATTTTGTGTGATATTTATTTGCATTTAAATGCTATTATAAGAGTATGTTTGTTGTACCTGTATCCAACTGAAAGGACACAAGGGAGGTAGAGCTGTCAGTTAATGAGAACGCTCCCAATGCTGCTAATTGGGTAAGAACCAACCAAAAACGACAAAGTAAGAAATCATGTGTGGGAACATAACTTCCAAGCCGAACTACGAAGACCACACATGTAATAGAAAAACCTTCTTTATTATGTCATATCAAAAGAGACCTACAATACATAAATATACAAAGTAAAAATGAAAAGCAGTGCAGATCAACGCTGTGAGAATGAAGGCCCCACCGAGCTCTAGGTCCGTATATATCATATTAGTTCATCACACAAAATATATAGCTAGTAATGTTGTAAATTCGACAAGTCATACAGAGGTATGAACTGAATCGTTCATTAACACCAGTGCTGTATTGACTAAGAAATATGTCATATGTTTATAGTAAGTGTCTATGGAATAGACCCACTATAAAGTATTCTCAGTGGTCTCAAATAAATGTTGTTAATTAACTGAGTGTGCCTTGTTGTATTTATATTAAGATTAAACTTTTATTTTTACCATTTAAAATAATGATGAGACGGCTGAGTTCAATGGAACTGCTGCGCTATTTATATTAGAGAGAGGGAGAGGAGGGACCAGTTACATAGTAGTGGTTAAAGCTTGTCTGTCTAGAAGGCTTATTGTATATAGGGGGAGAACCTAGTTTATTTCACTAGAAGTCCCTTTGCCCTTACCCTACTTGACCTAGTCTAGTCAGGGTGATAGCCTTAATGGCTGTAGTCGGAGCACTCGTCTTGAGAAAGACGACCCCCAGCCTCAGGAACCTCGGGCCTGTACTAAGAGTCCCTATGCTCTTGCCTCTCTATTGTTTGTTGTCCTTTTTCATCCGACGCGTTTCGCCAGGTATGGCTCTTCAGGGAAGGACGAGGATGTTCAGGTGATGAAGGCAGTAGCTCTCACCTGTATCGATCATGCGGCAGTGGCGGCGTTGTGGAGCTGTGCGTCTCTTTTTGTGCGTCTCGCTCCTCCCCTGCATGGAATTAACCAGTAAGCTGGTGAGGGCCAGGCGCATACTTGACACTCCCCCCTTGTATGTCACCTGTCTGCTTCTCGGCGGAGACATGCGCAGACAAGTCCCGCTTATTCCGTCGGACGGCCTGGCTATGCTCTGCTCTAGTGCGGAAGTGACGTAGTGTTTGGGAGTGGTTAGTTGTCATGGGGATCTCATACCGCGTCCCCGGCCGGCTTTTTGTTTAGCAAGGTTACTTTTACCTGAAAGGTATTGATAGTTAGGTTAAATTTGTTCAAAATTGGCAAAATACACTCTAACTGGGCATCGATTATAGAGTACTATCATTTCTTTAAACTTATATTATATTTTGTGAATTGTTTGATTGCTGTCATATTGATATTTTTATCGCAATCATATTTACATTTTTGGTTATAGTTTGGTGCATATCTGCATGGACACATTGTTGCTTGTCATTTTAATACCTATATATACCATAGAGGGCCATTTAGGATTATCCTCCATACGTATATTGTATATTTATAGGAAGGGTTTGTAGGAGAGATATTCATTGAGGCCATTGGGTGTAACAGACTTCAATCTATAAATCCATCTGGCTTCTGCCTTCAGGATTAGTTTATCCCAGTCCCCCCCCTCCTGGGTTTAGGGACATGTTGGATACCTATAAACTGAAGGCATGCCGTATTACCACCATGGCATTGGTTGATGTGCCGTGCCACTGATGTATCTTTTTTGTTTTGAACATCATTATAGTGATCTCTGATGCGTCTCCTAAATTCTCTCTTTGTCTTCCCTACATAGTCTAGGGGACAGGAGCACTGTGCCAGATATACCACCCCCATGGTTAAACAATTCACGTAGTCACGGATGGTGTATTCTCTCTCCGTATGTGAGCACGTGAATGTTTTGGTTTTCTTTATTTGACTACAGGCCAGACACCTACCACATTTAAAGGTGCCTGTAGGTTTCCTGGATAGCCAGTTGTCAGGGTTAATAGGGGGTAGGTAATGGCTGTTAACCAATCTGTCTTTCAGGCTTCTCCCCTTCCTATAGGTTATTTGTGGGTATGGTCCTACTATATCCTCCAAATCAGGATCAGTTTTTAGTATGTCCCAGTGTTTTATTAAAATCTGCCTGACTTGTTGGTGGGCATTATCAAAGGTCCCTATAATACGGGTACTCCTGGCCGGGGCAGTGTAGTCTGTCCTTTTATTCTTTGGAATGAGCAGCCCATCCCTATTCTCTGAGGCAGCTGCCTCATAGGCCACTCTGAGTATACCATCCGGGTATCCTCTGTCTCTGAATCTGTACCTTAGCTCCTTTGCCTCACTCTTGAATTTTTTAAAAGTCGAGCAGTTGCGCCGGAGTCTAAGGTACTGACCCTTTGGTATGCCTTTCCGTAGAGCATAGGGATGGGCACTTTCCCAACGGAGTAGACTGTTTGTTGCTGTCTTTTTACGGTATACCGAAGTGATAATGTTGTTGTTAGGGCCTCTTTCAATGAGCACATCCAGAAAAGCTAGAGTGTCGCGGCTGTATTCAGATGTGAATCTAAGGCCCATAGTATTATCATTGATTATCTCCATGAATTCCCCAAAGTCCTCTGCCGTTCCTCGCCACATTATAAAGACATCGTCGATGAACCTCAGCCATAGGACTATCCTGTCTTGCCATCTTTCCATCTCTTCTGAGCCAATAATATTGGCTTCCCACCAGCCCAGGAGCAGATTAGCATACGATGGCGCACAAGAACTGCCCATTGCGGTGCCCCTGAGCTGGTGGTAGAAGTGGCCATTGAAGACAAAATAGTTCCTAGTGAGGCTGAAGTTCAATAGATCAAGTATAAACTGATTATGTCGAGATTGTCAAGTATAAACTGATTATGTCGAGATTGTCTGATGTCTCTCATCCTCAGGTAGCTTTCTACAGCCTTTATTCCTAGATCATGTTTGATCGAGCTATATAAGGCCTCGACGTCTATTGACACCAGCATGGTTTGATCGTCCATACTTACACCACTGAGTCTTAGTAGGAGATCAGAGGTGTCACGTATGTACGACGGTAGTGTTTCTACGAAGGGTTTGATGATTTTATCAATGTAGATCCCTACATTCTGTCCTAGACTACCCACACCTGACACTATTGGGCGTCCCTATTGACTAAGAAATAGTATCAAAATCCAATACATCAAACAAACTGCAATTATAATAATCCGGATGGCCTTCCTAGTTGGAATAATACCAGAGGGCAGTGGAAAAAGAAAAAGGTTAGGAAAGCACTGGAATAATGAGACCTACAAACCAGGAGGGGCAGAAAAACCCTGACGTACGTTTTGCCTTGCCGCCTCTAGGGGCGTGTCAATCTGAGCTATGCCCCTGCTATATATACCCTGTAAATTACGGATTACCCCTCCTTCTAAACTATCAACAGACATTCACCTGTGGTCACGCTGCACCATTTTCTATTTTCATAAGGTATTCCCCCTTGTTTACATTCCATTTTATGGACAGGGCCTCAACAGTAACCAGAAACTGGCCAACCCCTTTAATTTAACATATATGCCTGCATCCACCTGAAAAAGCTTTTGTAGTTGCCTGTTGTCAGGCAAGCTCCGTCCCTAGAAATAGAGACCCAGAAGACGACTCAAAGGAAATAGGGGGTGTCAGAGCTAGCTGAGATCCTGAGCCTGATAAAAGAATTGCTTCTACACAGCTTTGGAAGATTATAGGAGCCTCCTGTATGTGTGGAAGTGTCATCCCCCATTTCTTATCTGTTCATGAGCTTTGGACCTGAAACATAGTGGGAGGTAAGAGAAAGTTCAAACTATTCAAAAAGCCCTAATAGAGACCCCCGGGATATCAATACAGAAAATCAACTGTCATTGGACCAAAAAAAAAATCCTTTTAGGGGTCGCCACTGAATTCTATCAAATAAAATTATCTCTTTATTTCATTATTTTAAAACATACGGTATCAGGATAGAAAGAAACGTTTAAAACTATCAGTCCAAGATAGAATTTAGAACCAATTTGCCCAGTGGCTGCTAGTAATCACTAGCGGTGACTGAGAGGCATGTGCCATATGGCTGTTATAACCACATACAAACGCTCATTGCACTATATTGGAAAGTGAGCAAGACAACATGTGTGGTTTTTAGTGCAAATTTACAAAGGGTATGCACATAACCCTATTCCTGAAGGCATGCGTTAGCCATTGACAACAGAGTATAGCTTGTATTAATGATGGAATCAGGCAGGCACTGTGATAGCTGATTTGTAATGCTAAAGTCTAACCACACAACTCTTTTTTGTGGTAGATCTATGCCTGTTTATTTCACAGGTATAGCACTTTTGTAAATTGTCCTGCAACTGTTACAATGTGTGCTAAACAGATGACTCGATGGCATACATTGTTGCTGAACACTATCTAAATGCCGCCCCTGTCTTTGTCTGTCTATACTGTGCAGTGGCAAGCCTCAATAAACACACATGTTGCTAACTAACTTGCCCTCAGTGACACATCGCTCACTGTATTTCAGACTTGGACTGTCTAAAAGCTAAAGCGCAGCACGATTACACCCCACCCGACATGTTTCGCCACATAAGTGGCTTCGTCAGGGGATGTGGGTTACTAGCGTGCACGCGCTACAAAGTGCCGATTGATATGCATGTCTGGGATCCGCCCCCAACGTCAGCATCCAATAGTTAAGTGGTAATGCAAATTGGCTGGCGCACATCACTGACCAGCCGGCGCGTACTGCTGACTGAAGCGGGCGCATCACTGTCAGGTATTTCTGCGCTCACTCTCACTTTAACCCTCGCTGGGCTCCCGTCGATCTTCTGTCTCCTCCCCATCTGTGGCACTCATTATTGTGAATTAACCCTATAGGTGTCACTGATCTATTTACACCCATGCTAGGGAAAATATATGGAGAGGGAACACAAAAGTGTTCCTAATAATGGCACTCCTAACTAGCCATATTATACTACACACATGTTATCTTATAAGTGTATATACACCTAAATTAGGTGTGTTAACTCTGATATCAGTATATAAAAACTGGTTACTATGCTGTGACATGATTGTATACTATAACATGTATTGTATAATTATATGGCATCAGTGTGTGGAGGCCAATCACTTACATGTGACAGAACTATGTGACTTCAATCTATAAAAACCAGTCAATGGACTATACCAAGGTGTATTTTAGATGTCCAAATTACTGTTGTGGGCATATGTAATATGTCTATACAGTGAAGTGTCTTTTTCTGTGTTGATGGCACTAATGTGTCCTGATATTCTTCTCCTAACTTCTTGTATTGTTTTCCCTACATATAATTTAGGGCAGGAACATGATGCCACATACACTCACCTAAAAAATAATTAGGAACACCTGTTCTATTTCTCATTAATGCAATTATCTAGTCAACCAATCACATGGCAGTTGCTTCAATGCATTTAGGGGTGTGGTCCTGGTCAAGACAATCTCCTGAACTCCAAACTGAATGTCAGAATGGGAAAGAAAGGTGATTTAAGCAATTTGGAGCGTGGCATGGTTGTTGGTGCCAGACGGGCCGGTCTGAGTATTTCACAATCTGCTCAGTTACTGGGATTTTCACGCACAACCATTTCTAGGGTTTACAAAGAATGGTGTGAAAAGGGAAAAACATCCAGTATGCGGCAGTCCTGTGGGCAAAAATGCCTTGTGGATGCTAGAGGTCAGAGGAGAATGGGCCGACTGATTCAAGCTGATAGAAGAGCAACGTTGACTGAAATAACCACTCGTTACAACCGAGGTATGCAGCAAAGCATTTGTGAAGCCACAACACGCACAACCTTGAGGCGGATGGGCTACAACAGCAGAAGACCCCACGGGTACCACTCATCTCCACTACAAATAGGAAAAAGAGGCTACAATTTGCATGAGCTCACCAAAATTGGACTGTTGAAGACTGGGAAAATGTTGCCTGGTCTGATGAGTCTCGATTTCTGTTGAGACATTCAAATGGTAGAGTCCGAATTTGGCGTAAACAGAATGAGAACATGTATCCATCCTCTGATGGCTACTTCCAGCAGGATAATGCACCATGTCACAAAGCTCGAATCATTTTAAATTGGTTTCTTGAACATGACTGAGTTCACTGTACTAAAATGGCCCCCACAGTCACCAGATCTCATCTTTGGGATGTGGTGGAACGGGAGCTTCGTGCCCTGGATGTGCATCCCTCAAATCTCCATCAAATGCAAGATGCTATCCTATCAATATGGGCCAACATTTCTAAAGAATGCTATCATATATAATAATCCCACTTCTCCGATAGTTAAAGAACTCTCTTATCGTATATTCTCGCCCATCCACCGGATTTCTAAACTTCTTGACTTTGGGTACGTATTTGCACAATGTACAATTACCACATGGGAATGACCCCACAATAGTTGATTTTAACCAGGTTTCTTTTGTTTTTTGCTTTGCAGGGAGAAAACTGTGAACCAATTTATCCCTAAGATTTTGTCCTCTTCTGTAGATTGTACCTCCATTGACAGACCTGAAACCTAGATCTAGATGGACCCCACCATTTTCACAGTTTAAAAACATTGAGACCTTTGTAGAACTGGTTTCTCAAGATATCGACAAATTAAAAGCAAAACCGGACATTTTTCCGGAAAACCTGACAAATGAGGAATATGTTGCTCTTGAGGAACTCAGGTCAAATAAGAACATAGTTATCAAATCGAGTGACAAGGGGGGTAACATCGTCATCCAAGATAGAACGGAATATGACCAGATGGTCAATAGGTTACTGATGGACAAAGAAATATATGAGATTCTAAAAATGAATCCCGCAAATAGATACCTCAATGAATTACATCTAATTCTAAAGACAGGGGGAGAGAAATGCTTGATATCCAAAGAAGAATTTAAATTCATGTATAACAAAAATCCCACTATTGCGACATTCTATGCACTCCCAAAGGTGCATAAAAAAAAGATCCCAATTCCGGGACGTCCAATAGTGTTAGGGAATGATGCCTTGACACAACCGGCTAGTGAATACGTGGATGCTGTGTTGAGACCATTTGTAACATCACTACCGTCTTATATCAAGGACACTACTGATGTTCTCACCAAAATTAGCGATATAACACTATCTGCATCCACTTTACTAGCCAGTTTAGATGTCGAGGCTTTATACAGCAATATTGGACATGAGATTGGCATTAAGGCGATAAAATATTTTTTGGACACTAAGAGCACTTGTTTTCACAAACATAATGATTTTGTGCTAAGCTTACTGAGATTCATACTCACTCACAACTATTTCCTATGTAACGGTACCTTTTATCATCAGATGAAAGGTACCGCTATGGGGACACCCTGTGCACCGTCTTTCGCTAATTTGTTTTTGGGGTGGAGGACCAAATTGTATTTTCGGACACTTATGCACATTTCACAAGTCACATTTTATTTTGGGGTAGATTTATTGACGATGTGCTGTTATTTTGGGATGGTGACAAACAAGAGTTTATAGAATTTGTGGACCAATTAAACACCAATGATGTAGGTATGCATTTTACCTGCGAGATCCATCCAAACATCATTTGTTTCCTGGATTTAACAATTAAGAAAGATATATAAATGGGCAGATTTTAACGGAGACAAACAGCCTCCTCCATTGGACAAGCTGGCATCCGACACCATTGAAAAATGGGATACCGGTCGGTCAATATTTAAGGGCTAGAAGAAATTGCACGACAGAGGAAGCCTTTAAAAACGTTTTCGAGCAAGAGGTTACCCGCGAAAAACTCTCAAAAAAGCGTTCAATCGAGCAAAGAATCAAAAAAGAGAGGAGCTTTTATCTCAAAAAAAAAAGAGAATTGATTCCATGCAGGATACAAAAAAGATAAGATGTATTGGTACGTACGATCACAATCATTTACAAATAATGAACATCCTTAAAAAACACTGCAAGATACTTACCGGTGACCGAGAATTGAGTACAGTCATATCACCATATCCGAGTGTGACCTACAGAAGAGGACAAAATCTTAGGGATAAATTGGTTCACAGTTTTCTCCCTGCAATGCAAAAAACAAAAGAAACCTGGTTAAAATCAACTATTGTGGGGTCATTCCCATGTGGTAATTGTACATTGTGCAAATACGTACCCAAAGTCAAGAAGTTTAGAAATCCGGTGGATGGGCGAGAATATACGATAAGAGAGTTCTTTAACTGTCGGAGTAGTGGGATTATATATGTGGCATCATGTTCCTGCCCTAAATTATATGTAGGGAAAACAATACAAGAACTTAGGAGAAGAATATCAGGACACATTAGTGCCATCAATACAGAAAAAGACACTTCACTGTATAGACATATTACATATGCCCACAACAGTAATTTGGACATCTTAAAATTCTGGGGTTTGACCAAAATCAAATTGGGCCCCAGAGGTGGTAACCTGGATCAAAAGTTGCTTCAGGAAGAGGCAAGATGGATCCATAGGTTACAGACCCTCAGTCCCAATGGCCTAAATGAAGGATTTTCTTATACGGCCTTTATTTAACATTTCACATAGTAATAACAATCACAACCTATTTATTAGGAATACTGCCAAGAGTCAGGCAGGCTTAGAACGATGTGCCCAATTGATTGCATGTCATAGGATCACTAGGTAAATATTGCCCTCTATACCTACACACCCACCGTATCTGAATACCCTTAAATAATAGTGTGACTACATCCTATAACATGATTATGGTCTGCATGTATTCTACATTATATTGACCAATAAATAACAGCATTACTGCACCCTATAAAAATGAGTACGGGTTATATGTAGTCCACATAGTACTGGCCAATAACTGAGGCCTCTCCTGGCCAAATACACCTTGGTATAGTCCATTGACTGGTTTTTATATATTGAAGTCACATAGTTCTGTCATATGTAAGTGATTGGCCTCCACACACTGATGCCATATATTTATACAATACATGTTATAGTATACAATCATGTCACAGCATAGTAACTAGTTTTTATATACGGATATCATAGAGTTAACACACCTAATTTAGGTGTATATACACTTATAAGATAACATGTGTGTAGTATAATATGGCTAGTTAGGAGGGCCATTATTAGGAACACTTTTGTGTTCCCTCTCCACATATTTTCCCTAGCATGGGTGTAAATAGATCAGTGACACCTATAGGGTTAATTCACAATGAGTGCCACAGATGGGGAGGAGACAGAAGATCGACGGGAGCCCAGTGAGGGTTAAAGTGAGAGTGAGCGCAGAAATACCTGACAGTGATGCGCCCGCTTCAGTCAGCAGTACGCGCCGGCTGGTCAGTGATGTGCGCCAGCCAATTTGCATTACCGCTTAACTATTGGATGCTGACGTTGGGGGCGGATCCCAGACATGCATATTAATCGGCACTTTGTAGCGCGTGCACGCTAGTAACCCACATCCCCTGACGAAGCCACTTCTGTGGCGAAACATGTCGGGTGGGGTGTAATCGTGCTGCGCTTTAGCTTTTAGACAGTCCAAGTCTGAAATACAGTGAGCGATGTGTCACTGAGGGCAAGTTAGTTAGCAACATGTGTGTTTATTGAGGCTTGCCACTGCACAGTATAGACAGACAAAGACAGGGGCGGCATTTAGATAGTGTTCAGCAACAATGTATGCCATTGAGTCATCTGTTTAGCACACATTGTAACAGTTGCAGGACAATTTACAAAAGTGCTATACCTGTGAAATAAACAGGCATAGATCAACCCCAAAAAAGAGTTGTCTGGTTAGACTTTAGCACTACTCAGTCACCAAAAGCCTGCTTGTATGTGCATACGTATGAACAACAAATCCGCTATCGCAGTGCCTGCCTGATTCCATCATTAATACAAGATATACTCTGTTGTCAATGGCTAACGCATGCCTTCAGGAATAGGGTTATGTGCATACCCTTTGTAAATTTGCACTAAAAACTTTCCAATATACAGGGTGGGCCATTTATATGGATACACCTTAATAAAATGGGAATGGTTGGTGATATTAACTTCCTGTTTGTGGCACATTAGTATATGTGAGGGGGGAAACTTTTCAAGATGGGTGGTAACCATGGCGGCCATTTTGAAGTCGGCCATTTTGAATCCAACTTTTGTTTTTTCAATAGGAAGAGGGTCATGTGACACATCAAACTTATTGGTAATTTCACACGAAAAACAATGGTGTGCTTGGTTTTAACGTAACTTTATTCTTTCATAAGTTATTTACAAGTTTCTCTTTGTTTACAGCCATTGACATGTCGCCGAGGTTAACACGTGAGGAGCGGATAGAAATTGTGTTGATGTCTGGTGAACGCAGTAACCAGGTCATTGCAGCAGATTTCAATGCAAGACACCCTACGAGACCACCCATCTCCCATGCTACAGTTAGCAAACTGCTGGCTAAGTTTTGTGAAACTGGTTCAGTGTTGGATTTGCCAAAATGTGGACGCATGAGATCTGTCTCTAATGAAGAAACATCAGTGGCTGTCCTAGCTTCATTCAGCAAGAGCCCACAGCGCAGCACTCGCCGCATGTCACTGGAGAGTGGCATTAGTCGAACATCCCTTTGACGGATATTAGCTACTCACAAATGGCACCCTTACAAACTCCAGCTACTGCAGCATCTCAACGAGGATGACCCAGATCGGCGCACTGAATTTGCAGAATGGGCAAAACAAAAATTGGAACAGGACCCTCAGTTTACGCAGAAGATTTTGTTCAGTGATGAGGCAAACTTTTATGTGAATGGTGAAGTCAACAAACAAAACCACCGCTATTGGTCTGACACTAACCCACATTGGATAGATCCCTCCAAGACTAGTAACATAGTACATAATACATAAGGCCGAAAAAAGACATTTGTCCATCCAGTTCGGCCTGTTATCCTGCAAGTTGATCCAGAGGAAGGCAAAAAAAAACTGTGAGGTAGAAGCCAATTTTCCTCACTTTAGGGGAATAAAAAATTCCTTCCCGACTCCAATCAGGCAATCAGAATATGTCCCTGGATCAACGACCCCTCTCTAGTAGCTATATCCTGTAATATTATTACACTCCAGAAATACATCCAGGCCCCTCTTGAATTCCTTTATTGTACTCACCATCACCACCTCCTCAGGCAGAGAGTTCCATAGTCTCACTGCTCTTACCGTAAAGAATCCTCTTCTATGTTTGTGTACAAAAAATAATAATTGTGTTGGAACAAAAAAATTTATGGTATGGTGTGGTATATGGGGTACAAAGATAGTGGGGCCATTCTTTATCAATGGAAACCTCAAGGCCACTGGATATGCGAAATTGCTACATGATGATGTGTTTCCCTCTTTATGCACTGAAGCTGGCACGTTCCCTGAGTTTTTCCAGCAAGATGGTGCACCACCACATTATGGGTGTCAGGTCCGAGCATTCCTAGATGAACAGTTTCCTGGAAAGTGGATTGGTCGTCATGGGCCAGTTGAATGGCCCCCAAGGTCTCCCGATCTGACCCCCTTAGACTTTTATCTTTGGGGTCATCTGAAGGCAATCGTCTATGCTGTGAAGATACGAGATGTGCAACACCTGAAACTACAGATACTGGAAGCCTGTGCTAGCATTTCTCCTGCGGTGTTGCTATCAGTGTGTGAAGAGTGGGAGAAGAGGGTTGCATTGACAAACCAACACAATGGGCAGCACATTGAACACATTTTATAAGTGGTCAGAAACTTGTAAATAACTCATGAAAGAATAAAGTTACGTTAAAACCACACCATTGTTTTTCTTGTGAAATTCCCAATAAGTTTGATGTGTCACATGACCCTCTTCCTATTGAAAAAACAAAAGTTGGATTCAAAATGGCCAACTTCAAAATGGCCGCCATGGTCACCACCCATCTTGAAAAGTTTCCTCCCTCACATATACTAATGTGCCACAAACAGGAAGTTAATATCACCACCCATTCCCATTTTATTAAGGTGTATCCATATAAATGGCCCACCCTGTAGTGCAATGAGCATTTGGATGTGGTTATAACAGCCATATGGCCACATGCCTCTCAGTCACCGCTAGTGATTACTAGCATCCACTGGGCAAATTGGTTCTAAATTCTATCTTGGACTGATAGTTTTAACGTTTCTTTCTGTCCTGACACCGTATGTTTTAAAATAATAAAATAAAGAGATAATTTTATTTGATCGAATTCAGTGGCGACCCCTAAAGGGATTTTTTTGGTCCAATGACCGTTGATTTTCGGGTAAGAGAAAAGACATAGCAGCAGTACAGTACTGGCAAATTTCACAGATGGAAGACCCCCTCTGCTTCTGAGTGAAATGCATCTAGTGTGCAGCTGAAACAAGGAAAAATGTATAGTTGAAAAAGACTTTAGGGAAGCCCAAAAAAAAACAACTGTTCCTTCACAGTTATGATTGTACAAAGAAGCACAGCCATTATGCAATTTTTTATAATTTTTTTTGAAAACTCAGGTAGGCTTTAAACAAATATACTTCTCTGTATGTGTCCCACGGTGTATGTAATTGGTTGAAAGACATGTATAGTGCTACTATCCTGCCTTACTCAAGCCTCCAGTAACAGAATAAGATAGACATTAAAGAGGACTCCACTGAAACCATCAGCCCTTCTGAGAGCGCTCTGCACTTTGGGTTTCATCAGCTCTACTCTGCTTTTCCAGCATATGCAGTACAGATCTCATATACTTTTTAAGCATCCGTACTCCATGCGCTGGAAAAATTAACACAGCTGATTAAACCCAAATGTGAAAAACACTCTCAGAAGTGCTGCACCTTTGTGGTTTCTGCAAAGGTTTAGGTCCCCTTTAAATGTCTAGCCTCTGCTGCCCCTGTCCCATTTTACAGAGCAAATCTGAAAGGCGAATATAGAAAACAAGAAATGTCAGCTTATTGTGCATGCTCCAGCTACCAATGTGAAAACTAAAATAATTCAGATTTTTTTCACCATACAAAAAAAATGTATCTTGCCTTTTAAAGGGGTTGTCCAGCCTTCTTTAGTTGATGGCTTATTCTCAGGAAGTCTTCAGTAGACACAGAACTGCAGTAACTAGTTCTGTCCACTACAATGTTGACGGTGCAGCTGATCATCAGGCAGTATGGTGGACCTCCTGCTGACCAGTTGGTGATGGCTTATCCTGAGGATAGGCCATCACTTAAAGGCTGGACGACCCCTTTAAATAATGTCATTTTCTTATTATACATTCCCTGTTTTTATATAGTCTATTTAAAGTAGTTATCTGTTAGAAAAGAACAAATTGTCACCCCCATACTCTCACCTGATCTATGTCACATGGGATGGGATTTCATTAGTAGCTTACAAACAAATCTTCAATTCCTCTCCGGACAGTTGTTCATGTGTTTAATGTAGCTTAGTCAGTCTTATTTCCAAATAATAGAGTATAGGATTACAACTTTGTTTTCTCAATGTTTCCGTCAATCTTTGCAGAAAGGGGTAGGCTACAAAAGGAAGTTCCACAGGAAGGGCTCTATTAATCTTCACTTCCTTTCCACTTCCATTTGTGGAGTTACTTGTCTGAGTGAAGTTCTCAGCAGACAATGTTATGACTAATGGATTTCAGGATCTTTTTGTCTACATTTCTGCAGGGGAACCAGGGGTATTATTTGAAAGTACATGAAAGGTACCAGTCATACTCAAAAGATACTGCAATCTGTTTGAAAATGGAGAGGGGTAGTTGTCGAGAATTGCACATACTGTATGTTTCTTAAAAGGGTTGTCCAGGGGAAGAAAGGGCTCAAAGTGGGCTAAAAAAAAGAAGAAGAGATACTCACCATGATTGATTTCTCCCCTTCCAGTCTGGTTCCAGGTCCCCACATCATCTCTTGGCATGCAGGAAATGCCTGGATAATGCCCACTGTGGCCAATGAGACCTGGCAAGCATCAGAACGGAAGTGAGCATTGCTTAAATTTTTGTATCCCATTTTCAGTCCTTTCTAAAGAAGTTTCGCTGGAAAACCAGTTTTTGTGCATTTGAAATTCTTTGTTTGAATGTCTTTTATTCCAGCCATGAGCTGCCTTACACTTGTACTGCTAATTTGCACCTTTTTAACATTTGCCTTTGATACATGAGTCTATAATTATGTTTACACTTTGACCCTGTGCACTTTTCAAGCTTTTTCAACATTTTTCTTTTTTTTTTTTTGTGAACCGAGGGAATTTTCCTTGAAATAAATAGAGCAGCAACAAAAATGTTTGTCTCCTTAGTCAGGGTTTCTGATGCAGATTTTTGAAGCCAAAACCAGGGGTGGATTAAAAAAGAGGTGAGTATCTGTCCTTTACACTTGAGCTGCATTTAGACGCTGCAAGGAGCCGCCAATTGTCAGGAAGGAAGAGTTCCTTCCTGACAATCGACTGCCCGTTAAGTGGAGATGACCACTGCATTTACATGCAGCAATCGCCTCCACAGTATGAGGATGAGGGATGGCTGCTGCTATTACTCATACTCATACAACATCATTGTTCCTAGGCAGCAGAGTACTGTTTATACAGCACAATCTGCTACCCAATGAATTTGTTGAGTGTTTAGTTTGTTCATCGAGTGATATGCGGCACCTTTACAATCTGGAGCGAGCGTTCATAATAATGGTCATTCTAGATAATCGGCTGAAACATGGGGCTGTGTAAATGCAGCTTTACTTTACTCTGCCTTTATGAGCCACACCTGGTTTTGGCTTCAAAATCGACATTACAAAACCTGCCGTGAACCCAATACAATAGTATAGAATGTTTGCGTTCACTGATGGCAAATAGAGGTCTTTTTTGGAATTCAAAATAAATGTCATGTCCAGTGGATGGCACAGGGACTGGAGCTATGCCCATGCCATCAGCAGCAGGTGATTCACAGCAGACAGCCTAATGCAACTGTCAATAGTGACCTCGCCATGTAAGAAGTTTGACAGAGGGAGGATACATTGTTGTCATTTCCTATTTCCCTTATAAAAATGTATAAAATCCTATTAAAAAAAAATACATATATCTCAAAATAGTGTAATAGAAAGTACAACTAAGGCTACTTTCACACTAGCGTTTTGGCTTTCCGTTTCTGAGATTCGTCATGGGCTCTCAAAATCGTTCCAAAACGGAACAGTTTTGCCCTAATGCATTCTGAATGGAAAAGGATCCGCTCAGAATGCATCAGTTTGCCTCCGTTCAGTCTCCATTCCGCTCTGGAGGCGGACACCAAAACACTGCCTGCAGACAATGTAAGTCAATGAGGATGGATCCGTTTTCTACTGACTTTCAACGGTGTTCATGACTGATCTGTCATGGCTATTGAAGACATAATACAACCGGATCCGTTCATGATGGATTCATGCGGTTGTATTATGGTAACAGAAGCGTTTTTGCAGATCCATGACGGATCCGCAAAAAACGCTAATGTGAAAGTAGCCTAACCCTTCTACAACACTGGTGGATCCTGTGTTATCTTTACAGAGGTGTCACTTGTCATTGTATTTCTGCCTGTAATGATAGCAAGATAGCTACTGAAAAATTACCTGTACAGAACAGGAAATCATGACCTATTATTAGACCTAGTGGCAGGTGTAAAAACTGAGGGATTATTTGCATTTTTTCAAATATAGATGGTGACATGGGGGAAAAAAATGTAAAAAAATATATGTTTTACATAAAAAGGTGATTTAAACAATAGATCATTTTCTGACTACACATTCCCTTTAAACAAAAGAAAAAGTGAAGTTATGTAATGAATGGGGCATTTCAAATGAAGTGGTATTAAAATATGCATGGCATAAAAATAGTGTTTTTTATGTATATAAAATTTTCTTCCTGGGTAGCAGCCCCTCTGCTGTTTATCCTTCTGGTCCACCTTCTCCTGCATTCAGAGGTGAACTAACATGCTCAGTAGCTTCCTTGCTCCCTTCCTTCCTCTCAGTGTCAATGTAGTATTCTCATAGTGAAGCTGCCCAGACACTTCTCATTCAATAGTTCCTGCTTCTAAATGTATAGAAATATATAGCGCTCTCTCTCTCTCTGAATTTCTGGGTGCATTACATACCATATGTATTTCTAAGACTATATGTGAGGGAGTATTTTATATGCAGGGAAGAAAGGAGTTAACAAGAGTTAATTGGAATGCAGGTGCTTGATTGTCTCATGTGAGTTTCTGTCTGCCCACAGAAAGGGGAAAAAAGTCCTTCAGGTAAATGAGAGAACTCCTTTTGGGTACGGCTACACTGGTCGCACGACAGCCTACCAAGCCAGCTCCGCTGATTAGCGGTGATACCATAGAAATTAACAGGATCACTGCACTCGTTGCAAGAAATCCAGTAGTGTTGTATTTCTTGCGACGGGTGCTACAATCCCATTCATGTCTATGGCATCACTGCTAGTCTGGGAAACAAGACCAGTGTCGCCAGATAGCCGTACCATTAAAGGGTTGAAATGGCGAGATATTGAAACATTGCTGTGCAATTTTTCTATCGCATGGAGAACAGCTCTGCAAGTGCAATAAAAAGAGCATTGTACAGATGTCAACAGTCCTCCAGTGGTTCTCTACTATGACTGGTAAAGCAGTCCTGAGACAGTACTCCTATTTCCTTCTTATCCATAAGGCATGCCCCATATGTTACTATAACATACAAAAGATTATCAGGTCCACACCAGCCGGGTATGCAGCCATACTTGTCCATAGAGATATGTTCCGATGTAAGGAGACAGAAAATAAGTTGATTCCCAAGCAAGTTTGCAAGATGTGAGAAATGTTGATAGTCCTGATTGATCCGAGGGCCTCGCCACTACTCAGCTTGGATTCACGCCCGGTGACCGCTTGTCTCTGGTCGGCATTCCGTGGAGGGCTCCTGTCCCCGGTCCTTGCTTGTCTACCTCCACCTCTCTGCTCCCTGCTCCTCCGTCTCCTGTTGGCCCCAGGATTGAGACCCGCACCATGGTTACCTGTTTCCACCTGGCGCTCGTGGATCATCTCAGTCTCCGGTCTCCGCCTGTTTTCCTCTGCCTCTTCGCTCCTTGACCCTCCGCTTCTGTGCTCTTTGCTTCCAGACGGTTTGGGATTGAGGTTTGGTGAGATCCTGCACTGCGTCCTCTCTGGTTTGTATGTTTGATCCATCCCTCCTTTTGTCTCCTGTTTACAGTCATGGCCAAAAGTTTTGAGAATGACACAAATATTAGTTTTCACAAAGTTTGCTGCTAAACTGCTTTTAGATCTTTGTTTCAGTTGTTTCTGTGATGTAGTGAAATATAATTACACGCACTTTATACGTTTCAAAGGCTTTTATCGACCAATTACATGACATTTATGCAAAGAGTCAGTATTTACAGTGTTGGCCCTCCTTTTTCAGGACCTCTGCAATTCGACTGGGCATGCTCTCAATCAACTTCTGGGCCAATTCCTGACTGATAGCAACCCATTCTTTCATAATTACTTCTTGGAGTTTGTCAGAATTAGTGGGTTTTTGTTTGTCCACCCGCCTCTTGAGGATTGACCACAAGTTCTCAATGGGATTAAGATCTGGGGAGTTTCCAGGCCATGGACCCAAAATGTCAACGTTTTGGTCCCCGGGCCACTTAGTTATCACTTTTGCCTTATGGCACGGTGCTCCATCGTGCTGGAAAATGCATTGTTCTTCACCAAACTGTTGTTGGATTGTTGGAAGAAGTTGCTGTTGGAGGGTGTTTTGGTACCATTCTTTATTCATGGCTGTGTTTTGGGGCAAAATTGTGAGTGAGCCCACTCCCTTGGATGAGAAGCAACCCCACACATGAATGGTCTCAGGATGCTTTACTGTTGGCATGACACAGGACTGATGGTAGCGCTCACCTTTTCTTCTCCGGACAAGCCTTTTTCCAGATGCCCCAAACAATCTGAAAGAGGCTTCATCAGAGAATATAACTTTGCCCCAGTCCTCAGCAGTCCATTCACCATACTTTTTGCAGAAGATCAATCTGTCCCTGATGTTTTTTTTGGAGAGAAGTGGCTTCTTTGCTGCCCTTCTTGACACCAAGCCATCTTCCAAAAGTCTTCGCCTCACTGTGCGTGCAGATGCGCTCACACCTGCCTGCTGCCATTCCTGAGCAAGCTCTGCACTGGTGGCACTCCGATCCCGCAGCTGAATCCTGGCGCTTGCTGGACTTTCTTGGACGCCCTGAAGCCTTCTTAACAAGAATTGAACCTCTTTCCTTGAAGTTCTTGATAATCCTATAAATTGTTGATTGAGGTGCAATCTTAGTAGCCACAATATCCTTGCCTGTGAAGCCATTTTTATGCAATGCAATGATGGCTGCACGCGTTTCTTTGCAGGTCACCATGGTTAACAATGGAAGAACAATGATTTCAAGCATCATCTGCCATTTTAACCCAATCAGCCTGACATAATGATCTCCAGCCTTGTGCTCATCAACATTCCCACCTGAGTTAACAAGACGATTACTGAAATGATCTCAGCAGGTCCTTTAATGACAGCAATGAAATGCAGTGGAAAGGTTTTTTTGGGATTAAGTTAATTTTCATGGCAAAGAAGGACTATGCAATTCATCTGATCACTCTTCATAACATTCTGGGGTATATGCAAATTGCTATTATAAAAACTTAAGCAGCAACTTTTCCAATTCCAATATTTATGTAATTCTCAAAACTTTTGGCCATGACTGTATATCCTTCCATCCTCCTGTGTTTGCCTTGTTACATCAAAAGGTTTGCTCCATTTGCTGATTATACTACTGGATGGGTACTGGCTGCATATTGGAAGAACAACTTTGATTAACTATTTTTGTCCCCTTTAATTTTTTTGGCTCCTTCCTTTTTTTGGCATGGAAAGTCCTGATCAGACTGCTTACATTGTCTCCCGCCGTGGTAATTAATATAAGAGGGAAAAGGGAGATAAGGAAGGGAAGAGAATAAAAGAATGAGAAAGGGGGGGGGGGGGGATGTCTCCAAGCAAAATAGGCGCCCTGCTGAGTATAGATCTGTCAAAACTGGTCAGAAATTTATAGAAACTGACAAAATTGAACAATTTCTGTAATCCCCAAAGCTTGTAACCACAAGAGCAGGACAAAAAGGACTGCACGATTCTGATGTAGGAAAAAAGGGCGGATCTAGAATGGAAGAAGTATTGAATCATAATATTCAGGAGGTGGGGGCGGAGAGAGGTGATTTAAATGCCTTGTCCAAAGATGAAACCTCACCATTCAATGAAATCCTGAGTGTGGTTAAAAAAAATGGAGATCTAATAAAAGATATTTCAACTCAACTTGGGGTGATCCAGACCGATGTGCTTCTCCTACGAGATGATGTCTCTAAAATACGGGACAGAGTGACTGCCATAGAAAAAACTGTGGAGGTCCTGGATAAGGAAGTTAAAAGGTTTAAAACGGAAATCCCCATGTTGAGATCTGAGGCTAATACTTTAAGAAAAAAGATGGTGGAGATGGAAGACAGGTCAAGGCGATGTAATGTGAAAATTGTGGGCCTACCAGAAGGCATGGAAGGAGGTAATCCAGGCGATATGATTCAGAACTTAATTCTGGAGAGGTTTGGAAAGGAGTATTTTTCTCCATAATTTTTTTTGTGGGAAGGGCTCACCTGGTTCCAGGGGGTAAACCAACTCCTGATAGGTACCCACGGATACTTTTTGTGAAGATACTTGCTTCACGAGATAGCGACATGATATTTAGAAGTGCAAGGGAGTGCCCCCCTATTCTATATAATGCAAATAGACTGTCTTTTTTCCTGATTTTTATAAGGATATCCAAGAGGTTATACCGAGGTTAAGAGACGACTTTGTGAAAAGAACATTAAATATAAATTTATTTATCCGTCTAAACTGCGTATAATCTCAAATACCGTGACTCTATTTTTTTTTATACTCCTGACCTTGTGGTAGATTGGCTTGATCAGAATAATATCTGATCATTTTTTCTTCACTGTGGCGGGGGGGAATGAGGAGAGGTGGTCTTAGGTGAGAGATCTGTCTTAAGAAGTTGGCGAATCAAGAGTTGGAGGGGTGGGGGGGAGGTATGTATTTTGTGGGGCATCTCTTGTTTTTTTCCCTTTTTTTTTTTTCTCCCCTTTGTCTGATTGATGTTGGTTAGAATTCTAACCAGGAATGTTCGGGGTCTTAGTGATAAATTAAAAAGACAGGCAGTTTGTGATCAGGTTCAGAGACACCTTCCAGCGATTGTCAGCTTACTGGAGACTCATTTTTCTGAGGGGGAGATCCCTTGCCTTGGTGGGGGATGGGCCATCCAGACTTATCATTCCAATTTTACTAGCCATTCAAGAGGAGTAACAGTATCAATTCATAAAAGGATTGATTTTGTCTGCCAGGCCTCTTCCATAGACAAGCAAGGGAGGTTCGTCTTTCTTTATAGAAATTTATTTGGGATACTATGTATTTTGGCCTTTATTTATATTCATCCTTTCTCTCTTCATGTACCTAATTGTCTATTAACTTTTATGGATCGATGGCCTGAATGCCTTGTTCTAGTGAATGGGAACTTCAATTGTGTAATCGATCCAGAAAAGGATAGGGTTTCCATGGAGTGAGATAAGTATATTCCACGTCAAGGGTCCCCCTTGTCCCGTTATTGTCAGGAATCTGGCTTAGTGGACATATGGGGATATTTAGGGAAGGGGAAACGAGTATACTCCTGTGTTAGTAGATCTGGGAAGTCGATATCTAGGATAGACTTAGCCCTGATAAACAAAAACTATTTGAAATATATAAAACGTTTGAAATATGAAGCTAGGTCCCTTTCCGATCACCTACCCCTTTCCATTGAGCTATGTATGGTGGATGATAAATATAGGGTTAGGCCCCCATTTAGATTAAATCCTCATTGGATATCTGTAATGGACAACCATGATTCGATTAAACAGGAGATAGAATTCTTTTGGGATAGTAATTATAATTCAACAAGGATCCACATGGTATGGGATACATTTAAGGCCTTTATGAGGGGGGTGTTTATTAGTAATATCTCTAACCTAAGAAAAGGCTATGCTAAGAAAGAGAGTGACTTGCAAGAAGCTGCGGTTGCTGCTATGCATGAGTTTTCCAGTAACAACACAGAACAAGCTAGGGAAACTATGCAGAGGACAAGTCAAGCTTACTCTGACTTTATTTTTGATAAGGCCCAGCAAAGGCTTTTTTTTAAGGAACAAAAAGACTTTTCCGAATCAGGCCGCCCAGGGAAAATGCTGGCTAGGGTTATTTCCAATCAGGACCCAAAAAAAGAGATAATTAGTATTCATTCCTCTGAAGGTATAATTATTCAAGATCAGGAATGCATCAAAGAGGCATTCATGAAATATTTTTGGGAATTGTATAAATCTGAGACTAGTGTTTCAGATGAAGCAATTGACTTATATTTGTATTCTATCTCTCTTCCAGTCCTTACAGATATCCAAAGATAGTCCCTTGATGCGAATCTCTTTTTGCAAGAGTTAGAGGCCGCTTTGAAAGCCTGTGTGGGAAATTCCTCTCCAGGATCTGATGGATTCCCATGAGTTTTATCGTAAATACAGGGAGGTTGTTCTTCCCCATCTTCTGAAGGTATTTATTGGGGCAATAGAGGACGGTAACCTTCCGGAATCAATGACTGAAGCGATAATAGTACTGATTTTGAAAAAAGGCAAAGACCCCTTAGATATGGGTTCATATAGACCGATTTCTTTACTTAATACAGATGTTAAAGGGAGTCTGTCATCAAAGTTTCACCTTTTTAACCCTTCGCATAGCTTTCTAGCAGCCTTACAGTTAATAAAAACGTTACCTTTATGAGCAATCTTGGACTTATAAAACCGGCAAAAAACATCTTAGTAGCATATGCAAATGAGGGCTCGCAAGTGCCCAGGGGCGGCGTTACCCTCGTAGGTGCCCAGCTAGCTCAGCCTTATCGTCGCTTCCCCCCGCCCATTCTTTCCCTCTGCCCGCCCATCCTTTCCTTCTGACCGCCCATCTACTTACTTCTTGTTTCGCCGAGATCCCGCGCCTGCGCACTCAGTCCGTTCCTTGTACGGCATCACAGTAATTAATGCGCATGCGCCAATGGACCGCCTCCTTTGTGGTGTTTTCGCGCCGTTAGCCGGCGCATGCGCATTAATTACTGTGATGCCGGGCAAGGAATGGGCATCGCAGTGCGAGATTCCAATTTAGGTGCAGTGTTGGATTTTGAGTGATCTTTCCAAGGTGGAGTGCCATAGATACAAAAGGATTTTTTTTGTTGTTAAAATAATGTTTTTGGCAAGGCTTTTTATTGCACGGGTTTGGTTTCCATCTAATATTCCAAGTATAAATACATGGTTAAATCTTGTTAACGAGATCAAAAGGTATGAATATATTCTATATAAACAAAGAAACTCTGAGGATAAATGGCTTAGGATATGGGGAGAATGGAAATTTAAATTTTCCTTGTCTCTCCCATCATTATCCCCATATTTTCTCTTCTTTTTTTTGGGGGGGGGGGGGGGGGAGAAGCATCGCAAGGGTTGGGAGTTTGGGAGGGAATTCGGGGGGTAAGGCTAAGAAATGGAAATAATAATTTGGATGTTTTTACTTTGTATGGTAATACCATTGTTTAAAAATCAAAAATAAAATGTATTAAAAAATATATACAGTGTGTGTGTGTGTATATATATATATATATATATATATATATATAAATAGCAAAAAGGGCAGCACTCCAGAAAGTAAAAGAAGAAAAAATCTTTAATTACCCATATGGGACAAGCTTGTCCCATATGGGTAATTAAAGATTTTTTCTTCTTTTACTTTCTGGAGTGCTGCCCTTTTTGCTATTTTTATCTATTTGGATTGGCTTTTATCCACACTGGGCCAGCTGCACCCGCATTTTTTCCTTTGACGGTGCTGCCACTGAACTTTTTTGTTTTTTTTATATATATATATATATGTTAAGACTTTTTGGTGGTTACTTTTAATTTTTCATAACAGTATATTAAAAGAATATTGCAGTTTTTCATTGGCCACTGAGCCTAATAATAGCCAGATAGTTCCTGTTCTGTAGACAGCACTTTTCGGTAGTCATCTCATCATCACAGGCAGGAGCACAATGAAAGGTAACACCTAAGTATAGATAACGCAGAATTCACCTTTCACAATAGGTGTTGTCACAGTTTTTGTATTCCTTTTCCTGCACAATGGCTTCTGCACAGGTCACAAAGCATATCTAGAAAACGTTCCCATAGTAGTCAATGAACATCTCATGCCTATTTCTTCTGTGGCCCATGCGGCTGCTGTAAAGCATATTGGTAAATGCAGTAGGTCTGATGATGGCCACTGTAGTAATAATAATCATGTAGAAAAAAAAAATCTACAATCAAAAACAGATTAGTAAAAAATGAATATTTCACCATCTGGTTTTAATTAGTAAAAGAAATATGCGATATATTTCCTTTAAATCCAAATCCTTATTAGTATATTGGGTTAAAAACAATAGGTGCACGTCCAGGTAAAAGTCCAATCCATGAATGTGCTATTTTTAAATGAAGCACTACATGGCACCCATTGAAATGAATAAATCTATAGATTTCTATGGATGTCAACAGACTCCTCTGTTTGTTTATCACCACCCTTGACCTAGTCTGGAGAGACAGACAGTCCAGAAGAAATTAATCATCATCAAGGTGTTGTCTAAGAGTAGGAAAAAAATGTCTCTTCTCCAGGCTTGTGCTATTGCAGCTCTGCTCTATTCCAGTGAGTGATGGATATGGGTTTTAGATTCTCTGGACATGATGCTGTAATAAACAATCATAAATTATGTTGTGTACTTTATTTCTCCTGTAGATTTTTAAATCCCTTCCATTCATGCACTTCCCAAAAAATGGAATTAAAAGATTAATAAACTGCGCCCGAGAAAATGTCATGCGATGTAGGAAGGATACATTTAATGGCCCGAATATCTTCGCTATGATTAGTCTTATATACTGTATATTTATCTAAAATTCTATGAATTTATCGTATATATACAGGACAGGTGATAATTGTTGGATCGTGGGGCCCATAGCATTCCTGAGAATGAGATGTTCCTCCTCCCTTCTCTGAATGGTTCGGCAGTGCACATGTTGTCCAACAGTCCATTTATTTCTAAGGAAGTGATGTAGACATCGCTCCATCAGTCCCATAGAAGTGAATAGAGCGATGGATTGACTAAAGATACCTTTACACGATTTGATGATTGGTTCGATTGAGTGACGAATGTGTCGTTTCCTGGTGTAGTAAACGTCTCAATAATGACCCTTAAGACACGCTGATTATTGTTCATACAATCGTAATTTCGATTGCATATTCCATAGTTTGTAAAGCACGTAGTTGCATTTACACAAAGCAATAACTTGAGTGGTGTGCTTAAGAACACCCACGGTGTAATCCTCTGTAATTGTGCATGCAGTGAACGATTCCTGTTTACACATATGAAATTAACGTCTAACAATGATTTTTGTGCCCACACAATCGAACCAACGAGAAATCTACCAATTGTCGGTTGTCGCTCAATCATTCGTTGCTTTTACACTGCTCGATAACATTGCAGTTTTGCTCGATTTAATGATAATTTACACGGTAACGTTACATGACAACTCCATTCAGAGAGGGTTCTCAGGAACCCTCCATTGTTGGGATTAATGGTGGTCAGACCCCCCACAATCCAACTTTTATCACCTAACCTATGAATAGGGAAAAAATACCTTTCTTGTAACAACCTCTTTGAAGCCTCCATACCCGTTCTGAATCTTGTATATATTATCTAAAAGGAATGATGAGCCAATACAAGCATGACTAGGTTGTGACAGTTATGCTCATCACGTGGTGAATGAGCAGAGTACTACGTTATTTGCACAAGTTTCTCAATTGCACCATTTGTACCAGGAAACTACGGAATTCCTAAGTGACAGATTGTAGACTTTAATACAATGTTCTTTATCTATGTCATATTTAAGAGTAAGACAGGGAAGGTATAAGGCCACCTCTCTTCTCTGTCAGTTCTTGTGTTTGGCTCAAAAAATGCATCAAAACTGTACGTGTGATTCGAGCCTTAAAGAATATTACTCCAAAAGGTGCCACCAGTAGAGTGGTGGAATATTGATGGACTCTCCACAGCCTGTGATTTCTAGACAGATTTTGGATGTAACATTTGATAGGGAAACATGCAGAATTACCATAAAGGAATAGAGACCTAATGATATGTGAATGTTGGGAGATCACTGCCTATTCCATCACAGCCTGCACTATTAATTTGTATATTAATGATTCTAGGAAGATTTACAAGCAATGTACTAAGAGCCGAACTACCACAGATCTGATATTTACATCCGTTATCGTGAGCCAAAACCAGTAGTGAAGCCATATCTGCATCTATTCATTTTTTTTTACTAAATAACTGAAGTGTGAATTTGGCCTTAAGGGTATATTAGACTGCCAGATTTTATGCCTGATGATTGGTAATGAGCATTCCTATGAACCCTCGTTACTGATCATCTGGCAGTCTAATACTGCCTATAAATGCCTGATGAACAAGCGTTTGCTTGCTGGCGGCAGATCATGCTGTCTAATAACAATCTGACGTGAGCACTCTGCTCTCCTGCATGGGGATGAGCGAAGGCATAGCGATCGATCGTCTCCATGTTGCAGAGTACATCACTGCATGTAACAGCAATGGTGTCCTCTGCTAGCTATCTGCCGATTCCCGGGAAGGAACGCTTCTCTCTCGACAATCGCTTTCAGCATTTGGGTGTCTAATACACCCTTTAGGTGTAAAGATACAGCAAATTTAACAAACGTGATAAGTTTGGCGTAAAGTACACCAATGAAGAGTCAAGGAAAACTAACTTCAAATATTACCCTCATGATAGTTTCCTACCCCCCCCCCCCCCCCCCCCCCATTGTTATTAAAGTTTCAGTCAAAATTATTAACATTTTCCTCTCTGGTAGATCCACCTACTGTTTTTTCATTTGTCATAGGTATCTGAAGCCATAATGACTGCAGTGCTTTCCACAGCTGCTGGAGGGGGCATGGGGGGGAGGTTCTATAGAATGAACATGATGATCGAGGTGATTCCAAAAATAAACAATTGGGTTCAAGTCTGGGGAATTAGGTGGCCAGGGTAGTACCTGGAAGTCTTGATAATGCTCTTCCAACCAAAGTCGGACATTTCTTGCTGACATGTCAATATCTTGCTGGAAGATCCCAACCACCCCAGGGAATACAATCAGCATGTATGGCTGTACATGATCTGCAAGGATGGATTCCTACCCAAATCGGTTGAGAGTGTCTTCCATATGAATGACTATTCCCAGAGAATGCCAAAAAAACATTCCCCAGACCATAACGCTGCCACCACCAGTATGTGTTCTTCCAGCAACGGTAGCACAATGTTTGTTCTCTAATGTTTGTTGCCTGACACGTCAACATATATCCAATCTTTGAAGTAGAAAACCCTTTGCCAATCAACGGAAGACTAATTCCAATACTGTTACAATAATGAAAGCCTTGATACAAGCTTATTAGCAGAGGTGCAGTGACCATCCGTCTGCTACCTATGGTAGCCCCCTGGTTCATTTTGGAGTCGAGCTGCTCCACAGTTTGTTGTCCACCCTTGAGTACCTTTGTAGCCGACATTCACCCCTTACATCAATGGCATGTGATGCTCTGCAGTTTCCACCAGCAGCAGGAGAACAGTTTACAAACTGTGCAGTTTCAGAAATACTGCCACCCTCGGCCTGAAAGCCAATAATCAGCCCTTTCTACAACTCCAATCAGCCCCTTTTACTTATGACAGCAACAAGTTATATGTATGCAGACAAACAGCCAACATAGAAAGTAGAAAATGGTCATAATAATGTGACTCGACCGTGTATCTCTCTAGACAAATGAGAAGGGAATTGGAGAGTGGGGGAGGAGCATTGCATATCATGGTGCTATTTATTAGTGGAATTGCTGGGGCTGCATGTGAGCCACTATTTTCTATGCATTGGGAGGAAGACAGGATAAGGGATTAAGAAAAGTTGACTGCAATGCGCTCCTGTGAGATGCAGGTTTTTGATCGTTACATATGACAAGCGGCTGCCCACCCACAGAAAGTGAACAGACATGCAGATGGGTTAATAAAGAAGCTGAAAGTGGTGAAAATCACTATGTAGAGCAGCTTTTTTGCACTGTTAAAAAAATGCTATGCATTACTCCAGTTTATTTTAATTTGTGGTATAAATCCTTTAAATGGATTCTGTCAACAGGAAATTCATCGTTAAACCAGGCACCATGCCTTGTAGGTAGGGCTTGCTCAGTCGAATTTAATTATACCTTTCACTTAGTGATCCATTGCTTTATTGTGGAGAAAAAAGTATTTTGCAAATTAGCAGTTAAGTGCACCGAGAGCTGCCCAAGCTACTCTGTGCACCCTTGCTCCTCCTGCTTTCTCCGTCAGCCCCTCCCTCTCCATCCTGATTGACAGGGCCAGGTTCCTGCAGTCATCTCACTTTTGCTAAAATCACTATTTCCAATCACCACAATACAGTACACAAGCTTGGGAGTCCTTTTATTCATAAGCTCCCTACTACCTCCCAGACCCCCCATTGCTGATTTGCAGTTTTCTTCCTGTAGCAATTGGTGGATGAATATGAGCACTTGTGAGCTTGTCCTGGAGCTACTCAATAGCGATTTGAAAAGTAAGTAAGTAATCAGAGTACCTGTCACCTTTTGTGCTGTCCTCAGGTAGGTCATCATAAAACTGGTGAATAATTCCTTTAAGGGGCTTTTATATGGGCAGATAATTACAAAGACACATGAGATTATATTACAAACCGGATTCCAAAAAAGTTGGGACACTATACAAATCGTGAATAAAAACTGAATGCAATGATGTGGAGGTGGCAATTTCTAATATTTTATTCAGAATAGAACATAAATCACGGAACAAAAGTTTAAACTGAGAAAATGTACCATTTTAAGGGAAAAATATGTTGAATCAGAATTTCATGGTGTCAACAAATCCCCAAAAAGTTGGGACAAGGCCATTTTCACCACTGTGTGGCATCTCCCCTTCTTCTTACAACACTCAACAGACGTCTGGGGACCAAGGAGACCAGTTTCTCAAGTTTAGAAATAGGAATGCTCTGCCATTCTTGTCTAATACAGGCCTCTAACTGTTCAATCGTCTTGGACCTTCTTTGTTGCACCTTCCTCTTTATGATGCGCCAAATGTCCTCTATAGGTGAAAGATCTGGACTGCAGACTGGCCATTTCAGTACCCGGATCCTTCTCCTACGCAGCCATGATGTTGTGATTGATGCAGAATGTGGTCTGGCATTATCTTGTTGAAAAATGCAGGGTCTTCCCTGAAAGAGATGACGTCTGGATGGGAGCATATGTTGTTCTAGAACCTGAATATATTTTTCTGCATTGATGGTGCCTTTCCAGACATGCAAGCTGCCCATGCCACACGCACTCATGCAACCCCATACCATCAGAGATGCAGGCTTCTGAACTGAGCGTTGATAACAACTTGGGTTGTCCTTGTCCTCTTTGGTCCGGATGACATGGCGTCCCAGATTTCCAAAAAGAACTTTGAATCGTGACTCGTCTGACCACAGAACAGTCTTCCATTTTGCCACACTCCATTTTAAATGATCCCTGGCCCAGTGAAAACGCCTGAGCTTGTGGATCTTGCTTAGAAATGGCTTCTTCTTTGCACTGTAGAGTTTCAGCTGGCAACGGCGGATGGCACGGTGGATTGTGTTCACTGACAATGGTTTCTTGAAGTATTCCTGAGCCCATTCTGTGATTTCCTTTACAGTAGCATTCCTGTTTGTGGTGCAGTGTCTTTTAAGGGCCCGGAGATCACGGGCATCCAGTATGGTTTTACGGCCTAGACCCTTACGCACAGAGATTGTTCCAGATTCTCTGAATCTTCGGATGATGTTATGCACAGTTGATGATGATAGATGCAAAGTCTTTACAATTTTTTGCTGGGTAACACCTTTCTGATATTGCTCCACTATCTTTCTGCGCAACATTGTGGGAATTGGTGATCCTCTACCCATCTTGGCTTCTGAGAGACACTGCCACTCTGAGAAGCTCTTTTTATACCTAATCATGTTGCCAATTGACCTAATTAGTGTTAATTGGTCTTCCAGCTCTTCGTTATGCTCAAATTTACTTTTTCCAGCCTCTTATTGCTACTTGTCCCAACTTTTTTGGGATTTGTTGACACCGTGAAATTTTGAATCAACGTATTTTTCCTTTAAAATGATACATTTACTCGGATTAAACGTTTGATCTGTCATCTACGTTCTTTTACAAATAAAATATTGACATTTGCCATCTCCACATCATTGCATTCAGTTTTTATTCACAATTTGTTTAGTGTCCCAACTTTTTGGGAATCCGGTTTGTACTTTTTGTTGGTTGTTCTTTCTTTAGTGTTTAGATTCGGGGTTTAGTTCCCTTTTAAATGCTGAGGAGTCAGGGCAAAAAGGTTCCAGCGCATGTGAGGTCACCATGTCAGGTCCTTTGTTCATCTAGGAAATACACACCTCAAGTGCTGTTTGCTCTTTTCACTAAAGTAAACACGCATACTCGGCCAATCTGAACGTCATGTTTATAGGGAAGTATGTATTTGGCTCACAGCAACTATATCTACCCAAACAATTGAGGGCAAGAGCTGTGGAAAATACCAGCCTTCCAGTAAAATGTGCTGTATTATGAAGTAAGGGCATTTCTTACATGTAGAGAATACTCTAAAGGCTGTATAAAACAACCCAATTCTGCCGACAATTGTTACATGCAGCGATCTCCTCCATCGCCATTGCTCTTCTTTATGCTGAATCATTGTTTGCCGGCAGTTGAGCGTGATTAGGCACCACAATCTGCTGCCGGCAAACGATAATTTTAAACATGTCAAAAGATTTGGATTGCCCGATGATCGAACATTTGCTCGTTCATCGGGTAATCGACGGCAGTATTACACTGCCAGATGATTGCAAATCTGCCCATCTAATACAGATTTTACACTGCTAGATGATTGCTAATCTGCACGTCTAATATAGGCTTTATTTGTTGAAGGGGGTAATCTAGCTTGTATTACCTGTATGAAGCAATAAGCCTTAATGTATTAATCCACTCCCCCACAAGCACTCAAACAAGAGGATAAAGAAGAACAATGTTTACAAGCAGCAGGACATGTCTCGGAGAGCTTTGTTCTACAGCTCGTTCTCCACAGGCCTATCTAAACACACTGCCGGTCATTGGTCTTCACAGTAAAAGACTTACTTTGCGTTTCAATAGGATATTCTAAAACCTCATTATCAAGAGTTACTATGGGCACTACAATGTACTGGTCACTAGGAGTCAACAAACTAGATATTCAGTCTCTAAACTGCCAATATGACCGACCAGCATGAAGTGGTCCCCTTGTTGCTGCATGGGTAATTTCAGAAAGTGACATCTTTAGAAGGCTATTACCATCTTGTGTAATGCTACTTTAGGCAATTTAGGGGCAGTATACATGATGAGAGGATCCCTTTAACGTTTGTATGGTTTTAACAGGTGCTGAAGCAAGATATAATTTTCAATCATTCTTCATAATGTGCCACCCTCCTAACCTGCAGCCAATACAGGGTAATGTATTACATGCAGCCATTTAAATAAATGGCTGTTTATGTAAAACGTGGACAGACCAGGGCAAGACTCTATGACATCCATATGCTCTAAGGACCCTTCACACGATGCAAATTTTCAGCCTACAAATCAATATGTATCTAATAGACATTTCCATAAGTGCAATAATGACCATATGCCACCATCTTCTAATGCAAAGTTGATCATAGTAACATCTGAATTGTAAATGACAGGTGAGCAGTCTTTACATTTACTGATGGCACAATAATGGTGATTTCTAGAGATGAGTGAAGTTTGGTAAAACTTGATTGGGCTTCTTCACCGAATTTTTAATAAAAATCTGCTTTGTGACTAATTACTTCGTCACAAAGCGCATTTCTTTGGGTGGGTGCAATGGCAGGGAGTGGCGATTGCACCGTCACCCTTCATTGTATCCCTCAGAAGCCGTGTTCATAGATGATCGCAGCATCGAATATAAATAACAGAGTGTCAAATTAAAAAACAAACAAAATAAATAATAACACTTACCTGATCCATTTGCTCGCGACAGGCCGCCCACCGCCATCGTGCTTGAAGGTCTGGCGTGAAATCTTGCGCAAATTCAGACGACGTCATCACGCCGACTGGCGTGGTGACGTCATACGTCACCGCGCACGGGATTTTAGCCAAGATCTTCAAGCAAGATGGCGGCGGTCGGCCCATGAGCAAATGGATCATGTAAGTATTATTTTTTTTGTCTTTTACACTATTTCAGGTTAAATCAATTCACTACCCTGAAGCACGAGGAAATTCGGCTTAGCTATGAATTGAATTTATCCTGAAATTCGGATCGAAGTCCACGGATTTGCTAACCACTAGTGAGTTCTATGTATAAACAGTCAATTTTGATCAAAAATATACAGTATCTCACAAAAGTGAGTACACCCCCCACATTTTTGTAAATATGACATTTTGATACAATGTAAAGTAGTCAGTGTACAGCTTGTATAACTGTGTAAATATGGTGTGCCCTCAAAATAACTCAACACACAGACATTAATGTCTAAACTGCTGGCAACAAAAGTGAGTACACCCATAAGTGAAAATGGCTAAATTGTGCCCAATTAGCCATTTTCCCTCCCCCATGTCATGTGACTCTTGTTACAAGGTCTCAGGTGTGAATGGGGAGCAGGTGTGTTAATTTTGTTGTTAGCGCTCTCACACTCTCTCATACTGGTTACTGGAAGTTCAAGGTGGCACCTCATGGCAACGAACTCTCTGAGGATCTGAAAAAAAGAATTGTTGTTCTACATAAAATTGACCTAAGCCTGTGATGGCTACCCTCCGGTACTCCAGCTGTGATGAAACTACAACACCCAAGATGTACACTTGCTTGGCTGTTCTCAGAACTCCATAGAAATGAATGGAGCATGCTGGGAGTCGTAGTTTCACCACAGCTGGAGTGCCGGAGGTTAGCCATCATTGACCTAGGCTATAAGAAGATTGCCAAAACCCTGAAACTGAGCTGCAGCACAGTGGCCAAGACAGGTTTCACTAGGAACAGTCCTCGCCATGGTCGACCAAAGAAGTTGAGTGCACGAGGTTGTCTTGTCAGCCTATCAGTGCTCAGACAATACCCCGCACACTGCATCAAATTGGTCTGCATGGCTGTCGTCCCAGAAAAAAGCATCTTCTAAAGATGATACAAATGAAAGCCTGCAGTTTGCTGAAGACAAGCAGACTAAGGACATAGATTACTGGAACCATGTCCTGTGGTCTGATAAGACCAAGATAAACTTATTTGGTTCAGATGGTGTCAAGTGTGTGTGAGGAGTACAAAGACAAGTGTGTCTCGCCTACAGTCAAGCATGGTGATGGGAGTGTCAAGGTTTGGGGCTGCATGAGTGCTGCCTGCTGTGGCGAGCTAAAGTTCATTGAGGGAACCATGAATGCCAACATGTACTGTGACATACTGGAGCAGAGCATGATCCCCTCCCTTTCGGAAACTGGGCCACAGGGCAGTATTCCAACATGATAACGACCCCAAACACTTCTAAGATGACCGCTGCCTTGCTACAGAAACTGAGGGTAAAGGTGCTGGACATGCCAAGCAGGTCTCCAGACCTAAACCCTATTGAGCATCTGTGGGGAATCCTTAAACAGAAGGTGGAGGAACGCAAGGTCACTAACATCCACCAGTATAGTAATGTCGTTATGGAGGAGTGGAAGAGGATTCCAGTGGGAACCTATGAAGCTCTAGTGAACTCCATGCCCAAGAGAGTTAAGGCAGTGCTAGAAAATAATGGTGGCCACAAAAAACATTGATACTTTGGGCACAAATTGGCCAATTTCACTTGGGGTGTACTCCCTTTTGTTGCCAGCGGTTTAGACATTTATGTCTGTGTGTTGAGTTATACAAGCCGTACACTGACTACTGAACATTGTATCAAAGTGTCATATCTTCAGTGTTGTCCTATAAAAAGATATAATAAAAAAAATGTGAGGGGTGTATTCACTTTTGTGAGATACTGTATATGGTAATAATTTTGAGGCAGACACCAGCGTTTTGGTGTCCGCCTGACTATGCAGAGCCAAACGGATCTGTCCTGACTTACAATGTAAGTCAATGGGGACGGATCTGTTTTCACTGACACAATACTGGTGCAATTGAAAACGTATCTGTCCCCCATTGACTTTCAATGTAGGTCAGGACGGATCCGTTTTGACTTAGACTATTTTTTTAAAAGAATAATGCAAACGGATTCATTCTGAACGGATACAAGCGTTTGCATTATCGGTGCGGATCCGTCTGTGCAGATACAAGACGGATTCGCACCGAACGCAGGTGTGAAAGTAGCTAAGGGGGAACTTACATATGGCTTTCTAATAAAAATTAACATATTTCCCTAATAACAAAACACTTAAACTCACTGTCCCTACACATTACCAAGATGAAATGACAGCTTTACTAACCAAAATAAAAACATAGTATCTGTTCCTATAATTTATAGAAGGATGTTACATATGCATACAAGTGAAACTCGAAAAATTAGAATATTGTGCAAAGTTCATATATTTCTGTAATGCAAATTAAAAGGTAAAACTAATATTTGAGATGGACTCATTACATCCAAAGCGAGATATTTCAAGCCTTTATTTGTTATAATTTGGATGATTATGGCTTACAGCTTATGAAACCACAAAGTCACAATTTTGAGGTACCCTTTGCTCAGGGGGTATGGATTAATTAGCTGACTAGAGTGTGACACTTTGAGCCTAGAATATTAAACCTTTTCACAATATTCTAATTTTAAGCTGCATTAATGCAATTCCTTTTAATTTGCATTACTGAAATAAATGGACTTTTGCACAATATTCAAATTTTTCGCGTTTCACCTGTATGTAACCTAATCAGGGCACCTGGCATACAGGTACAAAACTAGCATACGTGGAAATTAATAGAAAACTTTGAAGTAACATACCACAGATTTATACAGACAGGGGTGGAAAAAAGAGAAAATAAGAATGTAAATACTCGTATGTATATGATGATTGATGAAGGTAATGATGCTCAAATTTGAAAGGGGTTGTCTCGTCTTAGCCCTTGGTGACATATCACTAGGATATACCGCCATTGTCAGATAGGTGTGGGTCCCACCTCTGGGACAAGCACCTATCTCGAGAATGGGACCCTCAAAGTGAGCAAAGAGCAGCCACACATGCCGTTCACCCTCCATTCATTTCCAATAGACTGCCGAAAATAGCCAAGCGCTGGCTAGGCTATCTCTGGCGGTGGCCATGCGCTCCCCATTAATTTCTATGGGACTTCCAAAAATAGCCGAGCGCGCTCATTCGGATACTTTTGGAACTCAGATAGAAATGAATAGAGAGCATGCAGTGCTTGCACGGTGTACTCCTCTTTTGGGGGCCCATTCTAGAGAAGGGTTTGGGTCTCAGGGGTGGAATCTGCACCTATCTGACTTTGAGGGCATATCCTAGTGATATGCCTTCAAAGTCTGAGATGACGACAACCACTTTAAGGATGGTATGCCTTTTTTGGTGCATTTTTGATTGCAGGCATCCAGATGTTGCACAGAAGTCTATGGAAAAAATTAAATACAGGACAAACAGACTTTTTTTTTTTTACCCATGAGGTCCATTTTTTGCATCTGTGGCATTTTTTTTTTTTGAGTGCAGCATGCTCTGGGTCTGCCATTTTTCCCTCATTGCCTGGTGATTATGTTCCATAGATTTCCGTAGTTTTTTTGCCCTGCTTGAAATAACATAACTGCCAGTATATTTTCTGTTTTAATGGTGTTTTTGCACTTTTTTGTATTGTCCCCATAATACTCTAGGAAGGACGTGAAATTACAGAGGGTACAAGGCATACGAAAACGCCATTAAAAAAAGCACCAGGTGGAACAACAAAAAATATGGACAAAAATGCCTCAAAAATGCTTAAAAAAGGCTACAAAAAACAATGACAGTCAAGCTTTTACTTCCAGGTCAAGAGTATACTTGCTGAAAAGTGCAGGCCCGAAACCAGAGGCTGTACTACTAAGAGATGATAGCTCCTGACGATTTCTGTCAGGTGCAGTGTTGAAGACCTGACACAAGCCTCAGCAGTCTCCAGTGGCTTAAGTAGCGGCAACTATGTACCAGAAGACCTGTATGGTGACCTAACTGAAGAAAATTCTAAACACAGCCACCTTTTATTTTCAGATGATGGTGGTCTGTAATTGGTCAGCTAAAACAATCGTTCGTTGTTAAAACCCTCCCGATGAACAATCCTTTTAGTTGAAGTCGTCTGTTTTGATCAGCTTTAGACTACTGTAGATGTGCACCATTAGAAGTAATGCCTCTAAATGACTATAGTATTTATTACATTTTGGGTAGTGTAAATAGCGTAAATGTAAATGAAGTGGGCAAGCAACTTACAGAGTGTGTATATATACTGGCACATTAGCCTGTAAATGAAATTGCCTTCCACACCTGTTAAAAGACAATTGTTTAAACTGTTGTCCTTGCAGTTTCTTACCACTTACCTGACCAATTAATTGCTTAGCAACCCCTATTAACAGTAGGTTCTGGCACCATTCATTCTGTCTGCATATTCACCAGAGGGTTTATCAGTCTCTCTGCCTTAGATCATTTTAAAAGTATCCCACTGAATATGTAATGAGTACTAATGACCTATAGAGTAAATGATGGCATTTAAGTGGTTTATATAATGCAGGCAATAGAAAAGAATGCATGTTATACACCGGACAGCAAACCATATATAAAGACAAAAAACTTTGTAAGTTATTTTTGCTGTTTTTATTTAAGTTGGTTACAATTATTAAATAATGCACAATTCATTGCCATGAGGACATACAAACCATCTTCTCTAGCAGTACACCCCCTCATGTGCTGCTGACAATATGAAAACGGTATGGCAACGAATGATCGTAATAGTGATCAGTTAACCCCATACATTACAATGATTGCTCTATTTAAATATAATAGCAATGCAAGCACTGATCAATATTCTACAAACCGGATTCCAAAAAAGTTGGGACACTAAACAAATTGTGAATAAAAGCTGAATGCAATGCTGTGGAGATGGCAAATGTCAATATTTTATTTGTAATAGAACGTAGATGATAGATCAAACGTTTAATCCGAGTAAATGTATCATTTTAAAGGAAAAATACGTTGATTCAAAATTTCACGGTGTCAACAAATCCCAACAAAGTTGGGACAAGTAGCAATAAGAGGCTGGAAAAAGTAAATTTGAGCATAACGAAGAGCTGGAAGACTAATTAACACGAATTAGGTCAATTGGCAACATGATTGGGTATAAAAAGAGCTTCTCAGAGTGGCAGTGTCTCTCAGAAGCCAAGATGGGTAGAGGATCACCAATTCCCACAATGTTGCGCAGAAAGATAGTGGAGCAATATCAGAAAGGTGTTACCCAGCGAAAAATTGTAAAGACTTTGCATCTATCATCATCAACTGTGCATAACATCATCCGAAGATTCAGAGAATCTGGAACAATCTCTGTGCGTAAGGGTCAAGGCCGTAAAACCATACTGGATGCCCGTGATCTCCGGGCCTTAAACGACACTGCACCACAAACAGGAATGCCTCTGTAAAGGAAATCACAGAATGGGCTCAGGAATACTTTTAGAAACCATTGTCAGTGAACACAATCCACCGTGCCATCCGCCGTTGCCAGCTGAAACTCTACAGTGCAAAGAAGAAGCCATTTCTAGGCAAGATCCACAAGCTCAGGCGTTTTCACTGGGCCAGGGATCATTTAAAATGGAGTGTGGCAAAATGGAAGACTGTTCTGTGGTCAGACGAGTCACGATTCGAAGTTCTTTTTGGAAATCTGGGACGCCATGTCATCCGGACCAAAGAGGACAAGGACAACCCAAGTTGTTATAAACGCTCAGTTCAGAAGCCTGCATCTCTGATGGTATGGGGTTGCATGAGTGCGTGTGGCATGGGCAGCTTGCATGTCTGGAAAGGCACCATCAATGCAGAAAAATATATTCAGGTTCTAGAACAACATATGCTCCCATCCAGACGTCATCTCTTTCAGGGAAGACCCTGCATTTTTCAACAAGATAATGCCAGACCACATTCTGCATCAATCACAACATCATGGCTGCGTAGGAGAAGGATCCGGGTACTGAAATGGCCAGTCTGCAGTCCAGATCTTTCACCTATAGAGAACATTTGGCGCATCATAAAGAGGAAGGTGCAACAAAGAAGGCCCAAGACGATTGAACAGTTAGAGGCCTGTATTAGACAAGAATGGGAGAGCATTCCTATTTCTAAACTTGAGAAACTGGTCTCCTCGGTCCCCAGACGTCTGTTGAGTGTTGTAAGAAGAAGGGGAGATGCCACACAGTGGTGAAAATGGCCTTGTCCCAACTTTTTGGGGATTTGTTGACACCATGAAATTCTGATTCAACATATTTTTCCCTTAAAATGGTACATTTTCTCAGTTTAAACTTTTGTTCCGTGATTTATGTTCTATTCTGAATAAAATATTAGAAGTTGGCACCTCCACATCATTGCATTCAGTTTTTATTCACGATTTGTATAGTGTCCCAACTTTTTTGGAATCCGGTTTGTATATAGGCAGATTTTCTGTCCATGCATATATAAGGGCAGATAATAGAATTGTTGTAGTGATGGCCGATACGATCACTCGAAACCACCGATGCCCGAGATTCATTTAAAAATAATCGCTTTGTTCCTCTTTTGGTTGTTGATTTGACTGTCGTACATGTGAACACCGCACCTCATAGATCTTCTCTTCATTGGTGAACAATTTTCTGATTTGTGTTCTCGTACATCAATTCTTTAATGAGAAATGATCATTCAAGGGTTTGTATCAACAATTATTCACACAACCGTTGTTTTCTCAGCAGTCTTTCGATCGCTCACATCATTTACATGGGGGGTTATCGTCTGAAATGTGTCGATTGTGTTAGAATCTTTGCAATTATCTGTTCCTATAAATGGGCCTTTAGACTGAAGACTCCAAACAAGTTTAATGACTTTTCAGTAAAGCAGATTATCTTAACTAGAATCAGGCAGCTTAGCTTTATGCTGCTCTTTTGCCAGAAGCATTTACACTAATTGCTATTGTCTCGCATTAAATAGAAAACATCGTTCACCAAAGAAGTGACCGTCTCCCACTGTGATTCCGTCTTTGCAGTTTATGTAACAGGAATAAATGGTAACACTGGTGATATAGGGATGATACATGCTCTTAAAGAGACACTGTTGTATCACACCTTTATAAATATCAAACATTGTATAGATCTAGATCAGCCCCATGAGAATAGGAAATATTAATAAAACTTGTTAAAAGGATCAACGGTCCAGAAAGCAACTTGTGATGACTCAAACCATTCATGTAAAGTAACTCAGATGTGGATGAGCTCTATAATGTGTACCTGCTGCCTACACCTTATAAACTGTACTCATTTGGAAATCAGGAAATCTGCTACTAAAACTAGATCTATGTTATGTAATGTTTTCTTCCTTTATTACAAAACATCAGGTAGAGGTGATTTTTATAGCTATTTGTACTGTACCAATATTTTCAATGACTCTACTGTATGAACCAAATGGATTTGTTCACATTGGATTTGTGCACATTCAGCAGGGAGCCTGTTATAGGAGGGCTATATGTTTTTAAATTTAGTAAGAAACTGGATTATCCAGATGAAACCAGGAATGGCAAGGGTTTTTCTTTTTGTATTTCCTCTGTAACTGCCTTTAACCGTGCAAACTGATTTTCCATTAGTTTGCATCCTTACGAAATTGCAGTTTGTACAAACAATAGTGTGAGAGTGATTTGCACAACGTTTATAAATTTGTGCAAGATGCATAGATAGAGGAGAATTTAGGGGATTTCTACCCTTGAATTTTTTTTGTTTTAGCTGAATAGGTCTAAATGTCAATGTGATCAAAGATACAATTCTATGTAGTGGATTTTGGAACGCTGTAGCATTAGGATTAAGAAACGAATCAGCACATAATTCTGGACATGGTTCCAAGACCTGAATATTTACTTTAAAGGGGTTTTCCAGGACTTTAATATTTATGACATATCCTTAACGTGTTGAGGACACATGGCGTACCGGTACGTCATGATGTCCTGGTACTTAAGGACACATGACGTACCGATACGTCATGTGCATTTACGATCACCGCGGCACGCGGTGATCGGAACAGAGTGCCTACTGAAATCATTCAGCAGGCACTCTGTGACAATGCCGAGGGGGGTCCTGTGACCCCCCCCCCCCCTATCGGCGATCGTAGCAAACCGCAGGTCAATTCAGACCTGCGGTTTGCTGCGTTTCCGAGTTATTCGGGTCTCTGGTGACCCGATAACCCGGAATAGGATGGCGATCGGTGGTGTGATAATATACCACCAATCATCATCCTTAGATCCTGTGAGATCGCTTCCTATTGGCTGCACGGGTGGGCGGGGGTTAACTCCCCCCAGCTCTCCTCTCCTCCATTCTGCGTCCGGGAGCGAGGAGAGAGAGCAGCCTGCGTTGGATCTCCTGACCCAGCACCCCCATCTGTGCCCAGCACCCCCCTTCTGACCCTCCACAGTGGTCAGGTACTTTAGGGACAGGTTAAGGAAAGGTTAGGTTAGGCAGGGATATTCAGGGAAAGTTTAGGGGGGAAAAAAAGTTTGACTGTTGCATCACCCTGATCGGGTGTCTGGGGTCCACAGCACAGCTGTGTGACCCTAAACCCCCAGGGGTGCTGCAGCTTGCCCCCCCACACAATTTTTTTGGGGCGCAAGCGTTTTTTTGGTTGTTGTTGTTGCGTATGCTGACTGTGGCTGGCACTCTTAGCGTCCGGCCACTGTTAGCGCATCGCCCACCCCACCGCTGATCAGCTTCGGACGGCTGATCAGCGAGTTTGAATCTTTTTTTTTTTTTGCCTTTTTTTGTGTTTTCACTTTTTTTTATTTAGTTTTTTTTCTGTTCGGTTTAGGGCAAAGTCCGCGAACACCCGTGCCACCACACACACGCACACTAAATAAAGTTTTCCACGCACGCACGCATGCACACACATACTCCCCTATGGCCCGCCGGATGTTCTCGGCCGAGGAGGCATACGCCCAGCTTGCCTCCGACACCAAGAGCTCCAGTGAGGACGAGGATGACCCCACTTTCCTCTTGTCATCTGCGTCCTCATCATCATCTAGCGATGATGAAGAGCCCCCAAGGCGGCGGAGACAGCGCCAGGCGGAGCAAGGGGACCGCCATGCCAGGGACCCTGTGGCCCACACTAGTACGAGCAGCTCTGGGGCTCGTACTAGTTTTCCAGCCCACCAGATAAGTCCACCTGAGCCCCCTACCAGTGAACTTGCATGGTGTACCCCAGAGGATTTTGAGCCTGTGATTCCTGATTTTGTTGGCCAACCAGGAATCCAGATTCCCACAGTGGGCTTCACTGAATATGACTATTTTAGTCTTTTTTTCAGTGACCACTTTGTGAATCTGATGGTGGAGCAAACACCCGGGCTCTTTTTTGGCTAGGGCCGGTGGCTTGACTCCGGTCAGTGCAGCCGAGATGAGGACGTTTTGGGGCCTCGTGCTGCACATGGGCCTAGTCAAAAAACCCAGGTTAAGGCTGTACTGGAGTGGGGACGTCCTCTACCAAACCCCACTTTACAGTACGGCCATGACACTCTCCCGTTTTGAGGCCATTCGGAAATGCCCGCATTATGCAGATAATGCAGCATGTCCCCCCCAAGGTGATCCTGCCTATGACTGCCTGTACAAAATCAGGCCAGTTATCGATCACTTTGGGGCCAAATTTTTGGAGGTCTATGTACTTGGAAGGGAGCTCGCGGTTGATGAGTCTCTCATTGCTTTCAAGGGGAGACTCATTTTCCGCCAGTATGTTCCCTCTAAGCGGGCGAGGTATGGCGTGAAGCTGTACAAACTTTGTGAGAGTACCTCATGGTACACTTACAAGTTTCGTATGTACGAGGGGCGAGATTCCCGTATTCAACCCCCAGAATGTCCCCCCACTCTGGGTGTTAGCGGGAAACTTGTGTGGGACCTTATGCACCCACTGCTAGATAAGGGTTACCACCTGTACGTGGATAACTTTTATACTAGTATCCGCTTGTTCCAGTCCCTCTCCACCAGATCCACGTTCGCTTGTGGGACCATGCTGAAAAATCAACGCAGCCTCCCTACCCTCCCCCTCCAGGTACCTATCCCCAGGGGTCGGACCCGTGCCCTTACTAGTGGAAACCTGTTGCTGGTCAGATATAAGGACAAGAGGGATGTCCTTGTACTGTCCACAATTCACAATAACGGCATCACCCCTGTCCCTGTGCGAAGTACCGCGGCAACGATTGTATCATCGACTACAATCGGTATATGGGAGGAGTTGATCTCTCTGATCAAGTCCTCAAGCCATATAATGCCATGCGCAAAACCCGGGCATGGTACAAAACAGTTGCGGTCTACTTGGTGCAGGTTGCCTTGTACAACTCTTTTGTGCTGTCCCGGAGCGCTGGCAACACAAGGAAATTCCTTCAGTTCTATGAGGCAGTCCTCAAGGACCTGATCTTTTCTGACCTGGAAAGAGCAGGCCGGAGTACCTCGGGAACTGGAGGCGCCCGGATCGTCCCTGGCCAACACTTTCCAGGTGTGGTCCCCCATACTGGAAAGAAGGGACGGACCCAAAAAAAGGTGCAGACTGTGTCACAGGAGGGGGATACGGAAGGACACCACCACTCAGTGTGACATGTGCCCCTATCATCCGGGCCTCTGCCTTATTGGTTGCTTCAGGGAGTACCACACTTCCATGGAGTACTAAATTTATAATCCCCTTCCCCAATTTTAATTCCATTTAGCCACTGACAATCGGAAAAAAACTATGGTTCTCAGACCTGAGACACTAATAAATAAAAATAAAAAAGTATACATATAGGTATCTCTGCATCTGTAAGAATCTGGTCTATAAAAATACCCCATGACCTAACCCCTCTGATGAACACGGTCAAAAAAATCTAATAAAAACGGTGCAAAAAAAGGTATTTTTTTGTCACCTTACATTACAAAAAGTGCAATAGCAAACGAACGATCAAAAAGTCATATGCCCCCCAAAATAGTGCCAATAAAACGGTCCTCTCATCCCGCAAAAAATGAGCCCCTACCTAAGACAATCGGCTAAAAATAAAAAATAAATAACTCTTAGACTATGGAGATACTAAAATTATTATTTTTTGTTTAAAAAAGGATAATATAGTGTAAATCCTAAATAAATGTAAAAAAGTAGACATATTAGGTATCGCCGCGTCCGTAAGAATCTGGTCTATAAAAATACCCCATGACCTAACCCCTTAGATGAACACGGTCAAAAAAATCTAATAAAAACGGTGCAAAAAAAGGTATTTTTTTTTCACCTTACATTACAAAAAGTGTAATAGCAAGCGATCAAAAAGTCATATGGCCCCCAAAATGGTGCCAATAAAACAGTCCTCTCATCCCGCAAAAAAATTAGCCCCTACCTAAGACAATTGGCTAAAAATAAAAAATAAATGACTCTTAGACTATGGAGATACTAAAATTATTATTTTTTGTTTAAAAAAGGATAATATAGTGTAAATCCTAAATTAATTTAAAAAAGTAGACATATTAGGTATCGCCGCGTCCGTAAGAATCTGGTCTATAAAAATACCCCATGACCTTACCCCTCAGATGAACACGGTCAAAAAAAAAAAACGGTGCCAAAAGAGCTATTTTTTGGCAAATTTTAAATTTTTATCCATTTTTTCCAGTAACAAAGCAAGGGTTAACAGCCAAACAAAACTTAATATTTATTACCCTGATTCTGCAGTTTACAGAAACACCCCATATGTGGTCGTAAACTGCTGTATGACTAAACGGCAGGGTGCAGAAGGAAAGGAACGCCATATGGTTTCTGGAAGGCAGATTTTGATGGCCTTTTTTTTTTTTTGCACCATGTCCCATTTAAAGAACCCCTGATGCACCCCTAGAGTATAAACTCCATAAAAGTGACCCCCATCTAAGAAACTACATCCCTCAAGGTATTCAAAACTGATTTTACTAACTTTATTAACCCTTTAGGTGTTCCTCAACAGTTTATGGCAAATAGAAATTAAATTTTAGAATTTCTATTTTTGGTAACCTTGCCTCACAAGAATGTAATATAGAGTAACCAAAAATCATATGTACCCTAAAAATAGTCCCAACAAAACTGCCACCTTATCCCGTAGTTTCCAAAATGGGGTCACTTTTATGAAGTTTCTACTCTAGGGGTGCATCAGGGGGGCTTCAAATGGGACATGGTGTAAATAAACCAGTCCAGCAAAATCTGCCTTCCAAAAACCACACCGCGCTCCTTTCCCTCTACGCCCTGCCGTGTGTTTGGCTGTTAACCCTTGCTTTGTTACTGGAAAAAATGGCTTAAAATTGAAAATTTTCCCAAAAATGAAAATTCTTAAATTTCATCTCCATTTGCCAATAACTCTTGTGGAACACCTAAAGGGTTAACAAAGTTTGTAAAATTAGTTTTGAATACCTTGAGGGGTGTAGTTTATCAGATGGGGTCACTTTTATGGAGTTTCTACTCTAGGGGTGCATCAGGGAGGCTTCAAATGGGACATGGTGTAAATAAACCAGTCCAGCAAAATCTCCCTTCCAAAAACCACACGGCGCTCCTTTCCCTCGACACCCTACTGTGTGCCCGTACAGTAGTTTACGACCACATATGGGGTGTTTCTAAAAACGACAGAATCAGGGCAATAAATATTGAGTTTTGTTTGGCTGTAAACCCTGCTTTGTTACTGGAAAAAATGAATTAAATTGGAAAATTTGCCAAAAAATCTAAATTCTGAAATGTTATCTCCATTTGCCATTAACTCTTGTGGAACACCTAAAGGGTTAACGACGTTTGTAAAATCCGTTTTGAATACCTTGGGGGGTCTAGTTTCTAGAATGGGGTCATTTTTGGGTGGTTTCTATTATGTAAGCCTCACAAAGTGACTTCAGACCTGAACTGGTCCTTAAAAAGTGGGTTTTTGAAAATTTCTGAAAAATTTCAAGATTTTCTTCTAAGCCTTGTAACATCCCCAAAAAATAAAATGGCAATTCCAAAATTTGCCAGAAGCATTTACACTAATTGCTATTGTCTCGCATTAAATAGAAAACATCGTTCACCAAAGAAGTGTCTGTCTCCCACTGTGATTCCGTCTTTGCAGTTTATGTAACAGGAATAAATGGTAACACTGGTGATATAGGGATGATACAAGCTCTTAAAGAGACACTGTTGTATCACACCTTTATAAATATCAAACATTGTATAGATCTAGATCAGCCCCATGAGAACAGGGGAGCACCCAGGAATTTTCTTTAGGGGGGGTCCGAAAGGCAAAAAAATGCGGCATGTGTAGTGCGCTATGCTAATTGAATTTTTCAAAGCCCCCTTTATATTTAAAAATGCAGGGAAAGGGTGTAGTGTGTTGTGCTGATTCTTTTACATGGCGATTCTAAAAGGCCTGTAGGAACATAAAAATGCGAAGCGCGCCGCAAATTTTTTGGCCCCGCCCATTATTAAAAGCCCCTCCTACATATAATAGGCCACTCCCAACAAACACTGTACAGCTGACATTCTATAGTTGCGGCCTGTCTCTACACATCATACGGAGAGGGGAGGCCTGTCCTGGCTGCACTGCCTGCTTATATAACAAGCTGCAGCCAGGAAGCTCCTCCGCTCTCCTCCCTCCCCTGATCCTGCTCAAGGCCTGTGGTTCCCCCCACCATCTGCCACCCGCCCGTGGCCTGCTGCCCCCCTTGACCGTCCTCACCCAGCTCTGAATCCTCCTTCTGCAAATGGCAGGGGGGGGAGCCGGAGCATCTCCTCTCCTACATAGCACCACATACCTCTTACATCCAGTGATGTCACCTTTGTTGTAGACGTTCTCTTTCCTCATCTTCTCCATTCAGACCAGACCGCCATGATGATTTTTCAGCCATCTCCCATCTCTGCAGAGATTAACAAACAGACATTAGTTTCCCACATTTCCATCATCTTCACATCTTCTGAACACCCTTTCCTGCCACCCCCAATACTGTGCCCGCTGTGCCCCCAATACTATACTACAGAAACAGTCCCCCTGGAAATACTACTACCACACAGATAGTGCCCCCCTCAACAATTATTGGCACACAGTGCTCTAAAAAAATAACTGCGCCCAGACACTAATAGTATAAAGATAATGTCCCCCAAAAATTATTGTGCTAAGCTGATACTGTGGCAGGGTGCCCCCCAAAGTAACAGGGCTCCCCAAAATAGAAATAATTCTCTGCCAGAGCACACTTAGTAGTAATAACGCCCCTATAGTGCCCATACTAGTAATCATGTTCCTCATAGCCCCCCAGTATTAGCAAAGCTCCGCATAATACCTCCTAGTACTAATAATTCTCCCTACAATATGACAGTACATGAAATACCCCCGCTTAGTGCCCGCTGTTGAGCTAATGTCCCCATAATGTATGCCAGTATAAAATACCCCTATATAGTGCCCCAGTAAATTCCCTCATAGTGCTCCTCTCCCTTCCCCATAGTGTCCCCCATAATATGCCAGTAAAAAATGCCCCTTCTAAGTGCCACCATATGCCCCAATAGTGCTCCACTCCCCCATAGTGCCGCTCTCCCCTATAGTGCCTACCATAATGTGCCAGTAAAAAAATGCCCCCTTAGTGACACCAGATGCCATAATGCCCCCATAATGTGCCAATAAGAATAAAGGCCCCTTTAGAGCCCCCACTTCCCCTTAGTGCCCCCAAATAATGCCCCTATAGTGCAACCAGATGCCCCATAGTGCCATTCTCCCCTATAGTGCCCCCATAATATGTCAATAAAAAAAAAGCCCCTTTAGACCCCCCAGATGCCCCCATAGTGCTCCTCTCCCCCATGGTGCCGCCCCATAAAGTTCCACCATATGCCCCAATAGTGCTCCACTCCTCCATAGTGCCGCCCTCCCCTATAGTGCCTCCCATAATGTGCCAGTGAAAAATGCCCCTTAGTGCCACCAGATGCCATAATGCCCCCATGTGCCAATAAGAAAAAAAGGCCCCTTTAGTACCCCCACTTCCCCATAGTGCCCCCAAATAATGCCCCTATAGTGCCACCAGATGCCCCATAGTGCCGTTCTCCCCTGTAGTGCCCCCCATAATGTGTAAAAAAAAAAGCCCCTTTAGAGCCCCCATAGTGCTCCTCTCCCCCATGGTGCCCCCCAAATAATGCCCCTATAGTGCCACCAGATGCCCCCTTGTGCCGTTCTCCCCATAATGTGTAAAAAAAAAAAAGCCCCTTTAGAGCCCCCATAGTGCTCCTCTCCCCCATGGTCCCCCCCCCATAATGTGCCAGTAAGAAGTGCCACCTAAAAAAAAAAAAGAGTACCACCAGATGCCCCATAGTGCCGTTCTCCCCTTTAGTGCCCCCATAGTGCCAGCTCCCCCCCTCCAAAAAAAACAAAACAACAAAAATAAAATAAAAAATACACTGATACTTACCTCCATCAGCAGCGATGCGATGCAGGCTCTTCCGGCCTGTGTCCCTGCTGTGTGCTGCCCGGCTCAGGCGCGTGATGATGACGTCATCTCGCCTGAGCCGGCCTCTGATAGGCTGCAGGCATTAGTGCCTGCGGCCTATCAGAAGAACAGGGGAGGGACACGCCTCTCCCTCCCCTGCCGCAGCACAGCACAGGCATCTGTATCGCTGTCCTAAGGACGGCGATACAGATGGATTAGATATGGAGATGAGCGCTTCCACAATGGAAGCGCTCATCTCCTAGTACTCCCACTGCCCCCCCACCACCGCCGCGGCCGCAATTACATCCAGGGCCGCGCCGCCTGTGGTGATCGGCGGTGCGGCCCTGAAGGATTAAAAAAAAAAAAAACGGTTGGTTGTTCTAGGGGGGGTCCAGACCCGCTGGACCCCCCCTGTAGGTGCGCCACTGCATGAGAATAGGAAATATTAATAAAACTTGTTAAAAGGATCAACGGTCCAGAAACCAACTTGTGATGACTCAAACCATTCATGTAAAGTAACTCAGATGTGGATGAGCTCTATAATGTGTCCCTGCTGCCTACACCTTATGAACTGTACTCATTTGGAAATCAGGAAACCTGCTACTAAAACTAGATCTATGTTATGTAATGTTTTCTTCCTTTATTACAAAACATCAGGTAGAGGTGATTTTTATGGCTATTTGTACTGTACCAATATTTTCAATGACTCTATGAACCAAACGGATTTGTTCACATTGGATTTGTGCACATTCAGCAGGGAGCCTGTTATAGGAGGGCTATATGTTTTTAAATTTAGTAAGAAACTGGATTATCCAGATGAAACCAGGAATGGCAAGGGTTTTTCTTTTTGTATTTCCTCTGTAACTGCCTTTAACCGTGCAAACTGATTTTCCATTAGTTTGCATCCTTACGAAATTGCAGTTTGTGCAAACAATAGTGTGAGAGTGATTTGCACAACGTTTATAAATTTGTGCAAGATGCATAGATAGAGGAGAATTTAGGGGATTTCTACCCTTGAATTTTTTTTGGTTTAGCTGAATAGGTCTAAATGTCAATGTGATCAAAGATACAATTCTATGTAGTGGATTTTGGAACGCTGTAGTATTGGGATTAAGAAATGAATCAGCACATAATTCTGGACATGGTTCCAAGACCTGAATATTTACTTTAAAGGGGTTTTCCAGGACTTTAATATTTATGACATATCCTTAACGTGTTGAGGACACATGGCGTACCGGTACGTCATGATGTCCTGGTACTTAAGGACACATGACGTACCGATACGTCATGTGTATATACGATCACCGCCGTGCGGCGCGCGGTGATTGGAACAGAGTGCCTACTGAAATCATTCAGCAGGCACTCTGTGACAATGCCGAGGGGGGTCCTGTGACCCCCCCCGTATCGGCGATCGTAGCAAACCGATAACCCGGAATAGGATGGCGATCGGTGGTGTGATAATATACCACCAATCATCATCCTTAGATCCTGTGAGATCGCTTCCTATTGGCTGCACGGGCGGGCGGGGGTTAACTCCCCCCAGCTCTCCTCTCCTCCTCCATTCTGCATCCGGGAGCGAGGAGAGAGAGCAGCCTGCGTTGGATCTCCTGACCCAGCACCCCCATCTGTGCCCAGCACCCCCCTTCTGACCCTCCACAGTGGTCAGGTACTTTAGGGACAGGTTAGGGAAAGGTTAGGTTAGGCAGGGATATTCAGGGAAAGTTTAGGGGGAAAAAAAGTTTGACTGTTGCATCACCCTGATCGGGTGTCTGGGGTCCACAGCACAGCTGTGTGACCCTAAACCCCCAGGGGTGCTGCAGCTTGCCCCCCCCCCCCACACATTTTTTGGGGCGCAAGCGGTTTTTTGTTTGTTGTTGTTGCGTGCGCTGACTGTTTCCGGCACTCTTAGCGTCCGGCCACTGTTAGCGAATCGCTCACCCCACCGCTGATCAGCTTCGGACGGCTGATCAGCGAGTTTGAATTTTTTTTTTTTGCCTTTTTTTGTGTTTTCACTTTTTTTTTTTCTGTTCGGTTTAGGGAAAAGTCTGCGAACACCCGTGCCCCCACACACAATAAATAAAGTTTTTCACGCACGCACACATGCACACACATACTCCCCTATGGCCCGCCGGATGTTCTCGGCCGAGGAGGCATACGCCCAGCTTGCCTCCGACACCAAGAGCTCCAGTGAGGACGAGGATGACCCCACTTTCCTCTTGTCATCTGCATCCTCATCATCATCTAGCGATGATGATGAGCCCCCAAGGCGGCGGAGACAGCGCCAGGCGGAGCAAGGGGACCGCCATGCCAGGGACCCTGTGGCCCACACTAGTACGAGCAGCTCTGGTGCTCGTACTAGTTTTCCAGCCCACCAGATAAGTCCACCTGAGCCCCTACCAGTGAACTTGCATGGTGTACCCCAGAGGATTTTGAGCCTGTGATTCCTGATTTTGTTGGCCAACGAGGAATCCAGATTCCCACAGTGGGCTTCACTGAATATGACTATTTTAGTCTTTTTTTCAGTGACCACTTTGTGAATCTGATGGTGGAGCAAACGAACTTGTACGCCCAACAGTTCATTGCTCAACACCCGGGCTTCTTTTTGGCTAGGGCCGGTGGCTTGACTCCGGTCAGTGCAGCCGAGATAAGGACGTTTTGGGGCCTCGTGCTGCACATGGGCCTAGTCAAAAAACCCAGTGTCAGGCTGTACTGGAGTGGGGACGTCCTCTACCAGACCCCACTTTACAGTACGGCCATGACACGCTTCCGTTTTGAGGCCATTCGGAAATGCCTGCATTATGCAGATAATGCAGCATGTCCCCCCCAAGGTGATCCTGCCTATGACTGCCTGTACAAAATCAGGCCAGTTATCGATCACGTTGGGGCCAAATTTTTGGAGGTCTATGTACCTGGAAGGGAGCTTGCGGTTGATGAGTCTCTCATTGCTTTCAAGGGGAAACTCATTTTCCGCCAGTATGTTCCCTCTAAGCGGGCGAGGTATGGCGTGAAGCTGTACAAACTTTGTAAGAGTACCTCAAGGTACACTTACAAGTTTCGTATGTACGAGGGGCGAGATTCCCCTATTCAACCCCCAGAATGTCCCCCCCACTCTGGGTGTTAGCGGAAAACTTGTGTGGGACCTTATGCACCCACTGCTAGATAAGGGTTACCACCTGTACGTGGATAACTTTTATACTAGTATCCCCTTGTTCCAGTCCCTCACCGCCAGATCCACGTTCGCTTGTGGGACCGTGCGGAAAAATCAACGCGGCCTCCCTACTCCCCCTCCAGGTACCTATCCCCAGGGATCGGACCCGTGCCCTTACCAGTGGAAACCTGTTGCTGGTCAGATATAAGGACAAGAGTGATGTCCTTGTACTGTCCACAATTCACAATAACGGCATCACCCCTGTCCCTGTGCGAGGTACCGCGGCAACGATCCTCAAGCCCGATTGTATCGTCGACTACAATCGGTATATGGGAGGAGTTGATCTCTCTGATCAAGTCCTCAAGCCATATAATGCCATGCGCAAAACCCGGGCATGGTACAAAAAAGTTGCGGTCTACTTGGTGCAGGTTGCCTTGTACAACTCTTTTGTGCTGTCCCGGAGCGCTGGCAACACAGGGAAATTCCTTCAGTTCTATGAGGCAGTCCTCCAGGACCTGATCTTTTCTGACCTGGAAAAAGCAGGCCGGAGTACCTCGGGAACTGGAGGCGCCCGGATCGTCCCTGGCCAACACTTTCCAGGTGTGTTCCCCCATACTGGAAAGAAGGGACGGACCCAAAAAAGGTGCAGACTGTGTCAAAGGAGTGGGATACGGAAGGACACCACCACTCAGTGTGACATGTGCCACTATCATCCGGGCCTCTGCCTTATTGGTTGCATTAGGGAGTACCACACTTCCAAGGAGTACAAAATTTATAATCCCCTTCCCCAATTTTAATTCCATTTAGCCACAGTCGGAAAAAAACTATGGTTCTCAGACTTGAGACACTAATAAATAAAAATAAATAAAAAATAAAAAAGTATACATAAAAATACCCCATGACCTAACCCCTCTGATGAACACGGTCAAAAAAATCTAATAAAAACGGTGCAAAAAAAGGTATTTTTTTGTCACCTTACATTACAAAAAGTGTAATAGCAAACGAACGATCAAAAAGTCATATGCCCCCCAAAATAGTGCCAATAAAACGGTCCTCTAATCCCGCAAAAAATGAGCCCCTACCTAAGACAATCGGCTAAAAATAAAAAATAAATGACTCTTAGACTATGGAGATACTAAAATAATATTTTTTTTTAAAAAAAAGGATAATATAGTGTAAATCCTAAATAAATGTAAAAAAGTAGACATATTAGGTATCGCCGCGTCCGTAAGAATCTGGTCTATAAAAATACCCCATGACCTAACCCCTCAGATGAACACGGTCAAAAAAATCTAATAAAAACGGTGCAAAAAAAGGTATTTTTTTTCACCTTACATTACAAAAAGTGTATTAGCAAACGATCAAAAAGTCATATGCCCCCCAAAATAGTGCCAATAAAACAGGCCTCTCATCCCGCAAAAAATGAGCCCCTACCTAAGACAATTGGCTAAAAATAAAAAATAAATAGACATATTAGGTATCGCCGCGTCTGTAAGAATCTGGTCTATAAAAATACCCCATGACCTTACCCCTCAGATGAACACGGTCAAAAAAATAAAATAAAAACGGTGCCAAAAGAGCTATTATTTGGCAAATTTTCAATTTTTATCCATTTTTTCCAGTAACAAAGCAAGGGTTAACAGCCAAACAAAACTTAATATTTATTACCCTGATTCTGCAGTTTACAGAAACACCCCATATGTGGTCGTAAACTGCTGTATGAACAAACGGCAGGGCGCAGAAGGAAAGGAACACCATATGGTTTCTGGAAGGCAGATTTTGATTGCCTTTTTTTTTTTGCACCATGTCCCATTTAAGGAACCCCTGATGCACCCCTAGAGTATAAACTCCATAAAAGTGACCCCCATCTAAGAAACTACATCCCTCAAGGTATTCAAAACTGATTTTACTAACTTTATTAACCCTTTAGGTGTTCCTTTCTATTTTTGGTAACCTTGCCTCACAACAATGTAATATAGAGCAACCAAAAATCATATGTACCCTAAAAATAGTCCCAACAAAACAGCCACCTTATCCTGTAGTTTCTAAAATGGGGTCACTTTTATGGAGTTTCTACTCTAGGGGTGCATCAGGGGGGCTTCAAATGGGACATGGTGTAAATAAACCAGTCCAGCAAAATCTGCCTTCCAAAAACCACACCGCGCTCCTTTCCCTCTACGCCCTGCCGTGTGTTTGGCTGTTAAGCCCTTGTGCTTTGTTACTGGATAAAATGGCTTAAAATTGAAAATTTTCCCAAAAATGAAAATTCTTAAATTTCATCTCCATTTGCCAATAACTCTTGTGGAACACCTAAAGGGTTAACAAAGTTTGTAAAATTAGTTTTGAATACCTTGAGGGGTGTAGTTTATTAGATGGGGTCACTTTTATGGAGTTTCTACTCTAGGGGTGCATCAGGGAAGCTTCAAATGGGACACGGTGTAAATTAACCAGTCCAGCAAAATCTCCCTTCCAAAAACCACACGGCGCTCCTTTCCCTCGACACCCTACTGTGTGCCCGTACAGTAGTTTAAGACCACATATGGGGTGTTTCTAAAAACTACAGAATCAGGGCAATAAATATTGAGTTTTGTTTGGCTGTTAACCCTGCTTTGTTACTGGAAAAAATTGATTAAAATGGAAAAATTCTGAAATGTTATCTCCATTTGCCATTAACTCTTGTGGAACACCTAAAGGGTTAACGACGTTTGTAAAATCCGTTTTGAATACCTTGGGGGTCTAGTTTCTAGAATGGGGTCATTTTTGGGTGGTTTCTATTATGTAAGCCTCACAAAGTGACTTTAGACCTGAACTGGTCCTTAAAAAGTGGGTTTTTGAAAATTTCTGAAAAATTTCAAGATTTTCTTCTAAGTTTTGTAACATCCCCAAAAAATAAAATGGCATTCCCAAAATGATCCAAACATGAAGTAGACATATGGGGAATGTAAAGTAATAACTATTTTTAGAGGTATTACTATGTATTATAGAAGTAGAGAAATTAGCAAACTTGGAAACTTGCAAAATTTGCAAATCTGTTGGTGTAAAGGTCCTGCTCAATGCCTGATGAACACTTAGGTCATTGGTGCAGATACCTAAATCATTGTTTGCCAGCAGCAGATTGTGCTGTCTAAACAGCCACTGCTGCCCACAAAGAATGATTCTGTATGGGGACAATTGCTCCTCCCCATTCTGTGGAGGAGATCGCTGCATCTAAATGAGCAGGCAGTTGTTAGGAAGAAATGCTTCTTTCCTGTCAATAATTAAGGGTAATTGAGCTTTTCAAAATTTTATATATCATAGCAACATATCAAAGATTTTGATACTTGAGGCCTGATTGCTAGACCCTCACTGATCACTAGAATGTGGAGAGGAGCACTCACATAGTGTGTTCTCTCTTCACTGCATTAGATGGAATTGAGATGGCCCAGTTCCAGACTGGGGTGCCTAGGGCCCCCCAGTAAAATTCATTCTAGGGGCCCATTGTACAACTAAATGCAAATATTATTAGCTCACATAGTGGCAGACAGCAATAAGATGCTCAAGGTGATTGATAATGGGCATTCCTGCAAACACTTTAAGGCAGGTCCCTGGGGAAACAGGATACTGGCTGGACTGCCTCTGTACCTAGAAGTCACTTTAACCACCCAAAGTGTCTATAATAATAAACTGGTTAGTCTGTTAAATATTCTACTCAGTTTTTTATATGCATATAGGCTGGCAGCCCACCTTTGTCTGGGGCCCACCGTGGGATTCATCTGTTCTCCTGTGGCCAGTTTGAGTCTGGATGGGCCAATAGACTTTCCACTGAGCCTGTCTCCTGCAGTGAGGAGAGTGTGCACTATGCAAGCAAAGCTCTCTCCTCATTACAGCAATGTGTGGGTGCCTCAGAATTCGGACCCCCAATGATCAAAACCATATCAGATGTTTTTAGTAAGCTACGTGATCTTTTAAAGTATTAATTTAAGACATAAGAAAAGAAACAAGCTTGAAAGGGTATTTTACTCTCAAGGAAGTTGGAGCTTTAATTCTACAAAGCAGGTGACCCCCAAGGCAGAAAATGGAATCAGTCAAAAAATGAAATACCATGACTCAGCATGGCTACTAACTGCATGAAATTATATTTCCCTGGAATCCTGTGTACAAAATGTTAATGCAACAGTAGAAGGACATTTAGAGGATCAGAAATGATGTATTCCATATGGATGTAGTGTTGGGAGAAGAAAACAGCAGGTGGTAGTTATAATAGAAGATACATAGTGTAGAAGACTATGCTTTATTGAAGATAAAGTGATTATGTTTTGTTAGATAATGAGACGGTAAAATTATATAGACCAGGTGTTAGGATACAAATAATCAGTAGAAGCAGTGATGTTGATAAGTAAAATCATATGGATTGTGGAAACCATATGCTCCAAAAGATTAGTGGGTCATTATATGGTGTCACTGCAGCAATGCTGTCATAACAGCTTAAGAGCACAACTCCATAACTGATGATGGGTGACTATAAAGGTGCTACCGTGGCATGAGAAATTGGAAAAATAGGGTGTGACCTTTGGTAGTGAATGAGCCATTGTGTAAAGACTAATGTAAGATAGATTTTCTGTATTCTAGTGAACTCTATAGGGCAATCTCCTCTGCACATCAGAATGCTTGCTTGGGAACTTGAATGTTTTCTCCTTTATTATTTAATTAGAGATTTACAACTTAAGTAGCATATTTCTTTAACAGTCGTGTTTCAGCAAGTCCAATACAGAGAGCAGATATTTAGCAATCAAATCCCCACTGCAAGATGCCAACACCCTAAAGATATAACAGCTTGCCAAAAATGTAATTCAAGATTTATCAAATACCATTTGCCAACATTGATGTCATTCTCTAGTGTGCACGTTTACTCTTCAACAACCTGAGGGGTTGAGAAACAAAAAACTTAAAAGAAAAACCTAAATATGTGATTTCTTTCCAGAAACTGGGCCACAGTTTTATGTTCTGGCTCCAGATTTCACAAATTATTAACTTCAAAGAGTCAGTGATTTTCATTCTCATTATTAATTATAGATTTATACCTAACAAACTCTTGGAACATCTCAAAACGCCTTTACAGTTTGTGTGGTCATTTCCTTTCCATAAGTATATGCTAGCTAGTATCTATCCATTCTTATATCTGATATGCATCTGAAATGAACTTAACCCTTATCCTTACCCTTTACTAACCTCATGTATATTACTGTAGAGTTGACCATACACATTAGATTAATGTCAGGTGAACCTCTTGATTTTGACAGGACCAGAAGACAATCTAATGTGATGGTGGTGTCACAACCTTCCCTAAACTGCAGATGATGGTGAAAAAAAGCTTAGGCTTAGGCATTTACATGTGGCAACTGTCAGGCCAATAATCGGGATGGAACGTTAGTATGAACACTCATTCCTAAAGGTTTAAAGGTGCTGGAGGCCACTGGATAAACAAGCAAGAGGCTTGACCATCAGGTGACATCGTTGGTTATGTGGATACCTAAATCATTGCTTCTGGGCACCAGATTGTGCTGTGTAAACAGAAACAATGATTTTGTATGAGGACCCAAATGGCAGTAGCCATTGTTTGTCCCCATACACCATGGGGGCCCATGTTGTCCCATGTTGTAGGCGGGTCCAAACTGTCAGAAGGCAGGCAACAGAAGTTGATGGGGCCAGCAATACCGTAGTGCAGAACAAGATACCTCCTCAGCTGAACTAAATGCAGCAATGCAGCACAAAATACTGAATCAGCAGAACCAAATACCATAGTGCAGCACAAAATACTGCTGCCCAGGCCAGAGTATCAAACTGTATCATCGTCCTGAGAATGGCAATACAGTTGAATTCAGGAGGGCACATGCGGGGTCATAGGCCTGGTGCATAAGTGCCTGATGCTCTTACATTAATTAATGCTGATAGCATCAGATCTTTATGTACCTGGCTGGCAGCCATGAGGAGGGCTTGGGAGGCCCTCTTAGCATTGGCCCACTGGGAAATTTCCCTGTAGGCTCTTTGGCCAGTTCGCCCATGCCCTATACGTTGGAGAAGACTGCTGCATGTAAATGCAGCTCTTTACCTCCACTGATGAGCAATGAGCAGGTAGTAATTGGGAAGAAACAGACTCCACCCTAGGTATCTAACAGTGGCTTATTCCCCTCTTCCACTTCAGAATACATGTATGCTTGGCTAAGCAAAGTGTGAATGTGTATAAGGGGTCAGAGGAGATAGATATTGGCTGAATGAGTGTTTGGCTAACAGCTATAGAAAGTGTACAGACAGCTTAAAGAGGTTATTTGGTTTAATAATGAAATCTCTTTTAGATGCCCTCAGTACCCCAAACTCTGCATATGTTTGCACCATATACCTATTTTTCATGTCAGCACTCCCCCTTGTCCTTAGCATCAATGAATATTGGCAGGATGTTTACATGCAGAACTTCCTGTTTTCATCAGCTTCCTGTTGGGTTTTCTAACCAAGCCCAGCATGCTTTGCTCTGTAATGTTTCACAGGGCTTGCTCTGGCTTACTAACATGGAGAGGGTAGGTGACTATTGCAGAGGAACAGTGTGGCAGACAGAGCTATACATTTTCTTGCCTGATGAAAAATACAGAAAATCAGCTTTTTGTTGTAACCCCATTTCCCAAAACTTAGGATACTGTGTACAATGTAAATTCAAACAATGCAATCATTTGCAAATCTCATAGATCCATATTTTATTCACTATAGAACGTAGAACACATATCAGATGCTGAAAGTGAGGCAATTTTTTGGAATTGAGGTTATTTGTGGACAGCATCCAAGGTCAGTTCAAGAGAACGTCTACTGGGCTCCATCTAAAGGCTCCATTACAATGTCTAAACATCAAGGCAGATCATCGCTAACAAGCGTTGGTAGGAATGCTCGTTAGCAATAATCTGCTGGTGTAATGCTCGTTCATTGGATAATTGGATCTTTCATGCCGTCACCTAAATCATTGTTTGCCGCCAGCAGATCGTGCTACCTAAACAGCATTCTGCTGCCAGCAAACAATGATTCTGTATGGGGACAAGTGATGGCATTAGTGATGCTGGAATAGATCACTGCATGTATGTAAATCCAGTTGTCTCCTTCACTGACAAACAGGCAGTTGTCGGGAAGTAACTCTTCCCAACAATCGCCTGCTCAGTTGAGCAGTGTAAAGGGGCCTTCAGGCTGACTTGAGTAACTTAAAAGCTAAAAGACTACCTGTTATTTCAGGTGAATTTTCTGAAAAATCGGTCATGTGTGTTTACATGAGAAATGTAGAGTGTGAGTAGACAAGGGAAGAGATGAGTCTGATAAGTGGAGAAAGAGGCATTTTCTTGTAATAAGATATATTAAACAGTTTCTTATCTTACCTATTTAATTCATACTAGACATTGCCATCTAACCATAGTACATTGACCCTTCTGCCTCTGATGCAGCTCTTCCAAATGACAGTATAGGGGTAAAGGAGACTGATTGTATGTGTGCTTGCTTTCAAAACCAGGAATTTATCCACATACTGGGTTGTTAGGCAAACAGGAAGGGTAACCATTCATTCTAGGGAAAAGGCTCAGCTTTTTATATGCTTATACTGAACAATAGTTGACAGTCCTTTCATTTTTAGTAAGTCCAGAATTTTTCCTAAGTCAATGATTACAGGCTGCACTATTCCAGATCAATGGATCTATTTTCATTTAATATTTAACTAGTCCTTTAAAGACTAAAATTTATGACAAGTTGATGTGTAAGCATACACTAACAAGGAATTACCCTGAGTTTCAAGTCTGACAGCCTGGTGACTGATCAGTTACACAAGCTTGATTTACGAACTTCACTTTTGTTAGGGTCTCTAGGAACTTATTGTCCCATCATGGAACAAATCCAGAAACCATCAGAAAGACTAGATAAAACAACATCTCGGGGGGAGATATATGCAGCTGCATAGGCTCTAGTAAGTTGGGGCCCACAACCTGAATTGTTAAAGAAACAGAAAAGGGGGTGTTCCATGCTGAAGTGGCATCTGTCAGCAGATTTGTCCCTATGACACTGGCTGACCTGTTACATGTGTGGTTTGTAGCTGAAGGCATCTCTGTTGCTCCCATGTTCATATTTGCCTGTGTTTTGATAAATGCAAAATGAGCCTCTAGGAGCAACAGGGGTGTTGCAGTTGCTCTCTCTACAACTGCCACACCCGCTCCACTTTCATTGACAGAACCAGACAGTGAAAACGTCATCACACCTGACCCTGTCAATCAAAGTGGAGAGGGTACGGCAGTTGCAGAGAGAGCTGAGCCTCTAGGTGTAACGGTAACGCCCCCGTTGCTCCTAGAGGCTCATTTGCATATAATAAAACATCATTTTTCTCAGCAATGCAGGCACATATGGACATGGGACCAACACAGATGTCTTCAGCTTCCAAGTGCACATGTAGCAGGTCAGCCAGTGTCATAGGTGCAAGTTTGATCACAGAAACCCTTGAACTATTATGAGCAAAGGACCATTATACTATTCTTGCATGGGGGCCTCTGCTATCTATGTCCACCCCATGAACAGCCTTGCAATCTCAAAGTAGCATCCAGCAAATATCTATCATTACATTTAAAGAAAAGGATGACATTTGTGATAATGGGCTTCCAAATATGATACTCTGTACACGCACAGCAAAAACAAATGCAAGTAAGAATAAAGGACATTTTACACAAAAATGCTTTCCACATGCCACCATGTGAACAGTGAAACAAAAAGCCTGATAGATTGCTGCCAATGATGATTAGATACTGTGCCTTCACCCCTTGGTGTTTTTCCTGTTTTGTTGCATTAAAAAGATTTTTCAGGGGATGTACCATTCAATTTGCACAACATACCTTCCAATTTGAAGATGCTAAATATTTTTTTTACTGTGACACAAACACAAATTGACAAAATAAAAACAGAACTGGCCTATGCATAAGTATTCACCCTCCTAAGAGTCAATACTTTGTGGAACCACCTTTTCCTGCAATTACAGGTGCAAGTCTCCTGAAGCATGTTTCTATCAGCTTATTCTAAACACTGCAATGTTCTCCGTTCTTTCAGGCTAAACTGCTCCAACTCCTTCAAGTTGGATGGGTTGTGGTATACAGCAGTCTACAAGTCATGCCACAGATTCTCAATCGCATTGAGGTCTGGAATTTGACTAGGCCATTCCAGTACATTTAACTGTTTGCCCTTAAACCACTCCAGTGAAGCTTTAGCAGTAGCTTGAAGGTCATTGTTCTGCTAGAAGGGGAACTTCTGTCCCAGTCCCAAATAACTGGCAGTCTGAAACAGATTCTCCTCAAGATCTGTCTGTGAAGGTTCTCATATATATTCCTCAAGATCTGCCTGTATTTACTGCCATCTATCTTTCCTTCAGTCCTGACCAATTTTCTAGCCTCTGCCGATGAAAAGCATCCCACAGGATCATGTTGCCATCACCATGCTTCACTATGGAAATGGTGCTCTCGGGGTGATGGGAAGTGTTAGTTTTGCATTGCAAAGTGTTTCTCATGGTTAGAGATGAGCGAAGTTTTGAAAAATTTGATTCGGCTGCTGCACTGAACTTCAACAAGAAATTCGATTTGTTACGAATTACTTTGTCACAAATCACTTTCCATTGTATGGAGTGGGCGCAATGACGGGGAACGGAGATTGCGCCACCCCTGTCATTTAACCCCTCAAATGCTGCGTTTAATGCTGATTGTGACATCTGTGACTTACATTAAGCTGTTCAGGGGTTAATCAGGGGTTAAAAAATAAATAAATTATACTCACTTCATCCACTTGCTTGTGGAGAGGTCGTCCGCTCCTGTCTTTATTGAAGAAAACCTGCCAAAGGACCTGTGGTGAGCGCGATGATGTCACCACATGATCGCGCTGGACGTGCGTGATGATATCATCACTGATGTCACCGCATGCCCCCAGCATGATCGCATGGTGAGGTCATGACGCTCGTCGCAAGTCGTTTGGGAGGTTTTCTTCAATAAAGATGGGAGCAGACGGCCTCTCTGCGAGCAAGTGGATGAGGTGAGTATAATTTTTTTATTTTCATCCACCACTTTAGGAAAAATTGATTTGTTACCACAAATCACGAGGAAATTCAGCTTCCTGGTGAATCAAATTTTTCCTAAAATTCGGATTGAAGCTCACCTTGGATACGTCGATTGCTCAACATTACCCATGATGGCCAAAATGTTGCAAATTCCAAACCTGTTTTCTTATTTTTTTCCTGTAAGTAATGTTTTTTTCTGGACACTGTCCCATGAAGTCCCACTCTGTGCACTGTCTGGCTAATGCTACTTTTACACTTGCAGTAGCCTTTTCTGGCAGGCTGTTCCGGCGGGGGAACAGTCTGCCGGATCCGTGCTACCACTAGTCCACCGTACCGAACCATGTTGTAGTTTTTGTCCGGCCACCTCTCAGCATGTTTGCCGTGCTGAAAGCCGGACCTCTGCCCCGCCCTCATTATAGTGAATGTGGCCGCAGTGGACTTCCAGCGGCACGGTGAACTAGCGGTAGCATGGATCTGGCAGGCTGTTTCCCTGCCAGAACAGCCTGTCGGAAAAGGCTACCACAAGTGTGAAAGTAGCCTAATAGAGGTCCTATGAACACATACTTCCATTTCCACTACAGATCTTATGGAGCTCCTTCAGTGTTATCTCTGATGTCTTTGTTACGTTTCTGAGTAATGTCGTCATTGACCGGTCTGTAAAGTTTTGGTGGGTGGCTTTCTCTTGTGCCTTATGCTTTCAATTTTCTTATATTTAGTACTGCTCCATGGGATGTTCAAAGTTTGGGATATTAATTTTTCATTATCAAACCCTTATCTACACAACTTTGTCTTTGACCTCTTTGGAGAGATCCTTTTCTTTAGCTGTGGCCTTCTCGCTGCTTTCCCTAGGCCCGGGATGTCACGTTAATCGTTCACGTGGCCTAGTAGTAACTCAGCCCCATTTAAGTGAATGGGACTGAGTGCAATACCAAGCACAGCCGCTATACAATGTACAGAGCTGTGCTTGGTAAGCTGCGAAAAGGCAGCGATGGTGCCTTCTCAAAACAACTGATCGGCGGGAGTCCGAGCTGTTGGATCCTCTCCAATCAGATACTGATGACCTATCCTGAAGCTAGGTCATCAGTATTAAAATGTCAGAAAACCCTTTTAACGTTTGGAAAGCTAGTAGGGTGGCTCAGGAAGTCCCTAAAATCATGTATATACCCTTGTAGTACAGCATCTGATGGAACATGGCACATTTTTTCTCTTCAAATGAAATTGGAGGCATATGAAGGTACAGTATGGGTGCATATTCTTCTACAGGGCCATACTACTGCACAATCCAGAAGTTGTACAGGGCAGTAATATGTGTGCATGAGGGTCTAATGAGAATAAGCATGTGAAGCAGGACCTCCCTTTACACAATGTTTATGACAATAATAAACTAGGAGTTATTTTACTGTATAGATTGACTTATAACGAAGCACTGGCGAGGTCGAAGTATGTAATAAAGTCGTTTCCTCTCTTCATTCTCATGGCCGTAGTCCATGTGGTATCACTTACACCGAATGAACTTATGAACAATTAAGTATCAGTAACTAAGTATTCATATACAAAGTAAGTACAACACTACCACAGTCAGATGGAAAGTGTGCAAATGGCAGCATGTTTCTGCACTTGGGCAAAGCAGATAGTCCTACATATAGCTGTTTAATTATTGTGATTAAGTATGGTAATACATGCAGGCTGAAATAAGGCTAATGATCAGTTGCCACCATTGATCATAGATTTTTTTACAGGTCCACTTGCCAAGCGAAGGCGAGAGGCTAGTGAGCGGTGTTACTTTCTCTTGCATTTGTAGCCAAAAACACTGTACAGGTAGGCTTATATACTTCCTATACCTATAAAATTGGCTCCACTGTGTGTCTGAAATAAAAAAAACATGCTTGTGCTTGCTCAATATGACCCTATGCACACAAGATGGTACAGATTACTCTCATATTTTCAGTGCACAAAACACTAAACATGCACTGAGGAAAAAATATGTAGCATACCCTGCATATAGCAGAATTTTTTCTAGACTTGATATACATTTCTCAATTGAAGGATAAAAATGCAAATGACCTAATGGGAAGTAAATGATGTACATGGAAATGAGATTACCACAGCACTATGATGAACTATGTCACTGTACAGATTAAATAAAGTTCTTAAATTCGTCATTAAATGTGGCCTCTCTGACCCAGGAAGAAGTGCAGCGTCATCTTAAAAAGATTAAAATAAACAAATCACTGGGTCCAGATGGCATACATCCCCAGATTAAAGGGGTTGTCCGAGTTATGAAAAAAAAAAAATATAGCACTGAAAATCTGATGGGCAGCAATATATAACTAAGCTAAGCAAGTTTTATGCAAAAAAAATATATATATTTCCTCATTTCCCTGGTTCTTTTCTGGCCCTTTGTTTACATGCAATAAAAACAATCTCTGCCCCTCCCCGTGCACTGCTAAGGGAGTAAATACAAGAGAGTGACATGTCTGCCTGCTGGGAGACTGCAGCATGTTGTATGTGTAGGACTACAAGTCCCAGCTGTATAATGACACTGCTAAGGGAGTGAATACAAGTGCTGCCCTGAGTGACATGTCTGCCTGCTGGGAGACTCTGCAGCATGTTGTATGTGTAGTACTACAAGTCCCAGCTGTATAATGACACTGCTAATACACACAGGATCTTCCCCCTACCTTCTTGTGCAATGCTCTCTCTAGTCTGTCAGATCCTGTGCCCAGCATTGTCTCCTCACTGCCTGCAGAGCTACCCAGTATGTGCAGCTGAAGGGGTTAAGAATCTTAGGAGAGAGAGAGCAGACGGCAGTGAAGGGGGCGTGGCCAGCACAGTGACTTCTTGTTTACAGCCTTGTAAACGACCTTTATCAGAGCAGGGAGAGAAGCTGACATCACAGATCATGTGACCCTCAGTGAAATCTGAGAAACCAGCCACTGGAGATAAAGTGAGTGAATTGGAAAGCTGTTACATTTGCCCAGTTAGGAACATAGGAAGAACAATAAAATAACTCGGACAACCCCTTTAAGTAATGTAATAGACAGACCCCTATTTCTGATATTTAAAGGAAATGTGTCACCAAAAAGTATGTCTGCCAGTTAAATACAGAAAGCAACACATCTCCTTTTTTCTAATCTGTTATTTTGTGATTGCAGATTTTTTTTATTCTATTTTCTATTTTTTGATTAAGGGGGTGGACATCTTGCCTGAGCTGTTCTTAGCAGCATTAAGAAAACATTAAGAAAATTGCTTTACAGCAGACACAATGGACAGGAGGGGACCTCATTGACTTCTATGGGAGAGTTTTCTAGGCATGCTCTAACTGTGACCTGTGCAGAGGTCATTGTACAAGGAAAGAACAGATAAGGCTACTTTCACACCTGCGTTAGGTGCGGATCCGTCTGGTATCTGCACAGACGGATCCGCACCTATAAATGCAAATGCTGGTATCCGTTCAGTACGGATCCGTATGCATAGCTTTGTCAAAAAAAATTCTAAGTCTAAGTGTAAGTCAAAAGGATCCGTCCTGACTTTACATTAAAAGTCAATGGGGGACGGATCCGTTTACAATTGCACCATATTTGTGTCAATGTAAACGGATCCGTCCCCATTGACTTACATTGTAAGTCAGGACCGATCCGTTTGGCTCCACACTGCCAGACGGACACCAAAACGCTGCAAGCAGCGTTTTGGTGTCCGCCTCCAGAGCGGAATGGAGGCAGAACGGAGCTAAACTGATGCATTCTGAACAGATCCGCATCCATTCAGAATGCATTGGGGCTAAACTGATCTGTTTGGGGCCGCTTGTGAGAGCCTTGAAACGGATCTCACAGGCGGATCCAGAAACGCCAGTGTGAAAGTAGCCTAAGCTTTGACAATCACCTATTGTGAATTGTGGATCCTGTCTTATCTATACACAGAGGTGATATCATTGCAGGCAAGATTAGAATGACAGATAAGCAGGTAACTGCAATGAAGTGATCTGGCGCCTATTATTAGCCTTAGTGGCCAGTGATAAAACTGCAGATTTTAATGTTTTTTTGTTTAAATATAGATCTTGACATGGAAAATTAAAAATAACATCATCCACATTTAAAAATAATAATAATATGTTAAACATAAAAATGTGATTTAAACAATAGGTCATTTTCTGATGGCACAATCCCTTTAAGGACTCTACAATGACAGGGCCTGCTCCACAGGATTGGCACCTTTGGTGGACTGGCCATAGACCCTTCAGGGAAATTTCTCAGTGGGCCGATGCCTAGAGGCCCACCCGAGCCCTCCTCACGGCCACAGGCTGGGTATATAACGATCTGATGCTCTAAGCATTAAATAATGCTAGGAGCATTACATATTCATGCATCTGACCAACAGCTGCAGGTGTCCTCCTAAACTCATCAGCTCAGGGCTGTGCTCAGGGCAGTGATACACTTGAGTACTGTAGTGAAGGTGGTACTATTCTGTTGCTGTACTGTGCTATTTAGTTCTGCTGGGGTAGTGTTTTGTGCTGCACTAAAGTATTGCTGGCCTTGTCTACTTTTGTTGTCCCCGCCTACTTGTGCCGGCCCTGCCTTCTGTGAATTTGGACCCACCTACAACATGGGGCCACTTCTAGTTTTTTTTACAGGGCCACTTTAAGTTCCCAGTTCACCCATAATTGGCTCTGAACAAATGTGATGTCAATAGATAAAAAAAAAAAGGGGTCAAAAACAGAGCCCAGAAACTATAGGCTGGTAAGTCTAACATCTATCGTGGGTAAACTGAGGGTTTTCTAAGATATGCTCTCTTGCACTGTCTCAATAAGTTTATAATGCTGTATTAGCACTGGTTTATGAACGATCAGTCCTGTCAAACTAACTTAATCAGTTTCTATGAGGAAGTAAGCTAAATCAATGGATGTCGTATATCTGGACTTCTCCAAAGCATTTGACACTGTACCACATAAAAGGTTAGTATATAAAATGAGAATGCTCGGACTGGGAGAAAACGTCTGTAAGTGGGTAAGTAACTGGCTCAATGATAGAAAACAGAGGGTGCTTATTAACAGTACACACTCAGATTGGGTCACTGTCACTAGTGGGGTACCTCAGGGGTCAGTATTGGGCCCTATTCTCTATATATATTTATTAATGATCTTGTAGAAGGCTTGCACAATAAAATATCAATTTTCGCAGATGACACTAAACTGTGTAAAGTAATTTACACTGAAGAGGACAGTATACTACTACAGAGGGATCTGGATAGATTGGAGGCTTGGGCAGAGAAGTGGCAGATGAGGTTTAACACTCACAAATGTAAAGTTATGCAAATGGGAAGGAAATATGCAAGACACCCGTACATACTAAATGGTAAAACACTGGGTAACACTGACATGGAAAAGGATCTAGGAATTTTAATAAACAGCAAACTAAGCTGCAAAAGCCAGTGTCAGGCAGCTGCTGCCAAGGCCAATAAGATAATGGGTTGCATCAAAAGGGGCATAGATGCCCGTGATGAGAACATATTCCTACTACTTTACAAATCATTAGTCAGACCACACATGGAGTACTGTGTACAGTTCTGGGCTCCTGTGAACAAGGCAGACATAGCAGAGCTGGAGAGGGTCCAGAGGAGGGCAACTAAAGTAATAACTGGAATGGGGCAACTACAGTACCCTGAAAGATTATCAGCATTAGGGTTATACACGTTAGAAAAAAGACGACTGAGGGGAGATCTAATTACTATGTATAAATATATCAGGGGTCAGTACAGAGATCAATCCCATCATCTATTTATCCCCAGGACTATGACTGTGACGAGGGGACATCCTCTGCGTCTGGAGGAAAGAAGGTTTGTACACAAACATAGAAAAGGATTCTTCACGGTAAGAGCAGTGAGACTATGGAACTCTCTGCCTGAGGAGGTGGTCATGGTGAGTTCACTAAAGAGTTCAAGAGGGGCCTGGATGTATTTTGCAGGATAACAGGCTGAACTGGATGGACAGATGTCTTTTTCAGCCTTATAAACTATGTTAATAAGTGCCAAGCCACATCTTCTCACACATGCACCGTGTCGCCTAGTCTCTGCGCTTGCTCAGTTGGAATCTGTGATGCTCTGGCCAGCCCCTTGGGACTCTGGTAAGCTCATTTACAAATCAAGGAAGAAAATGCATTTCCTGGGAATGGGATAACAAAAATACAAAATCAGGGTATGATCGACCCGACCAGGGTATATGCCTGGTTTAATAGGATTTTCTTACACTACCTAACACTGTCCGAGTCAATTCCTAAAGCCCACCCATCTCAATGTCATTGTCATCCCCCGGCCTGTTCCTAGTCACCCCAGTACTTCTGAAGTCTTGTGCATGCTCCTCTCCTTTCATGCAGAGTAAGTTGTGATGTCCACATCAGATTTATGTCACATGCGTGGAATTTCAGATGCAGGGGAATGTCAATCATGACTTGCACAGTGTAAGTAGACGCCCCGATGACTTCAAAGACCTACATTTACATATAGAAAGGCACAGTTTCCAAGTGTAATTACATGAAAATGTCAGCAGCAATGATTTTGCTGTGATGTGATTTCCAGCACCATATTAGTTGTATGCAGCAAACTGTGACAATGGGTTCCTTTAACCCCTTAGTGACCACACATACGTGTTTTTAAGGCGGTCACTAAGGGGCCTTAGGCTGGGTCCCCGTTTTTTTACGGTGGCCCAGTCTAAGCCTGGAGGGACGCAGGTTGGGCATCCCTGCACTATAGGGATAGTGCATTGCATTTTAGGCCTCTTGCACACGACCGTATGGCTTTTTCAGTATTTTGCGGTCCGCAAAAAGCGGATCCGGAAAAAATACGGATGACGTTCGTGTGCATTCAGTTTTTTGCGGAACAGAACAGCTGGCCCCCCTATAGAACAGTACTATCCTTGTCCGTTATGCGGACAATAATAGGAAATGTTCTATCTTTAAACGGAACGGAAAAACGGAAATACGGAAACGGAAGGCATACGGAGTACCTTCCATTTTTTTTGCAGATCCATAGAAATCAATTGTTCTGTATACGGACCATATACGCAACGCGAAAAACGGAACGGAAACAGAAAAATAAAACGTTTGTGTGCAAGAGGCCTTAAAAGCAATAAAAATATTCAATAAAGAAATCCCATTAAAAAATGATGCTTTTTTTTCCATTGAAAATACGCTTTTCAATGAAAAAATTGCTTAGTATTGCCGCGTCCATAACAGCCCGGACTACATAAATATCATGTAAATTATCCCCATATGGTGAACGCCATAAAAAAAACTAAAGGACAAAATTGCTAATTTTTTCTTATTTGCCACCGAAAAAACGTAATAACAAGCGATCAAAAAGCACCATTTACTCCAAAATGATACCAATGAAAAATACAAGTCCTCCCTCAAAAATCAAGCCCTGACACAACTCCATGGAAATAAAAATAAAAAAGATATGGGTCTTGGAAAGCGGCAATGCAAAAACTTTTTTTGCTTTAAAAAAAAAGGGGTTTTATTGCAAAAAAGTATTAAAATGTAAAAAAAAAAATTATTTGGTATCACTATAATAGTTCTGTAACAGAGAATAAAGATATTATGTTATTTATACCGAAAAATGAACGCCGTAAAATTTATAACGTAAAAACGCAGCAGCAGTATTGCTGTTTTTCCCATCTCCCTCCCAGAAAGAGTTAATAAAAGTTAATCAGAAAGTTATGTGTACCCCAAAATAGCACCATTAAAAAATACAACTTGTCCCGCAAAAAACAAGCCCTCATAAAGCTACATAGACAGAAAAATAAAAGTTATAGCTCTTGGAACGCGATGATGAAAAAAGGAAGAAATCGCTTGGTCAGTAAGCTCTTTCACACTTGTGTTGTTCTGTTCCGGCATAGAGTTCCGTCGTCGGGGCTCTATGCCGGAAAAATCCTCATCAGGATTATCCCAATGCATTCTGAATGGAGAGAAATTCGTTCAGGATGCATCAGGATGTCTTCAGTTCCGGACCGGAACGTTTTTTGGCCGGAGAAAATAACGCAGCATGCTGCGCTTTTTGCTCAGGCCAAAAATCCTGAACACTTGCCGCAAGGCCGGATCTGGAATTTATGCCCATTGAAAGGCATTAATCCGGATCCGGCCTTAAGCTAAACGTCGTTTCGGCGCATTACCGGATCCGGCGTTCAGCTTTTTCTGAATGGTTACCATGGCTGCCAGGACACTAAAGTCCTGTCTGCCATGGTAAAGTGTAGTGGGGAGCAGCACACCCACCGTCCGCGCGGCCCCCGGGGCGCCCCACGCGCATGGACCACGCGATCGCATGGATCACACGATCCATGCGCATGGGGCGCCCCGATGCCACCCCGGAGCGCCCCGGGAGCCGCACGGGCGGCAAGCACACTGCTCCCCCGCTCCCCACCACTACCATGGCAACCAGGACTTTAATAGCGTCCTGGCTGCCATAGTAACACTGAACGCATTTTGAAGACTGATCCGTCTTCAAATGCTTTCAGTTCACTTGCGGTGTTACGGATCCGGCGGGCACCTCCGGCAAATGGAGTGCACGACGGATCCGGACAACGCAAGTGTGAAAGAGCCCTAAGGCCCAAATCAGGCTGGTCACTAAGGGGTTAAACCGTGTTTGACAATAAAAACTTCATTGAAACAATAGGTCATTTTCTGATTCCACGTTCCCTTTCTAGTGAAATCCTGCAGCTCCAATCAGCGGCCCAGTGTAGATAGTTACCAGCAGCTCCCAGTACAGTACACTGGATATGGGAGGTGACAAGTCAGGCGGAAATGATGTCATTAATAAGTTTGTATTCCATTCCACTGAAACAATAGGTACAAAGGTTAATTATCTAAGAAGCGGAGATAATGGCATGAAAAGCAAACAAGCCCAAGCGGATTATTCCATCCATAAAATAATGTACTAATGTGTTCAGACACGGAGGAGGGACAACACAAAACCAAATGATTTTCTCACTGTTTAAGGCTCTCTTTTATTTAAGTGAGAAGACGACATGCAGAGGGCTATTGTCCCTGGCGGTCTGGTGTTAAAGGGGTCCGACACCCGGCACGGCCATCAATCAGCCGCAGCCTCTTCAAACAGCTGATCAGTGGGGGTCTCGGGAGAAAACCCCTAAGATCAGATATTAATGATTTTTTTTTTTTTTTGCGAATCCGTGTTTTGCAGACCGCATAATACATACTGTGCCATTTAAAGCTCCGCCCTTGCAGCTACCTCATATCATTAGGGAACTCCGTAAATAGCAGTTGTCTTATATAATGTTATTGGAACACCTCTCGCAATAACCCGCGGGGAAGCTCGGAACAGCAAATTCTCTTTGATTATCTTGCGTGTCAGCAGAATTAACCAGCAGCAGCCACAGGCTGCCTTAAAAGTACTGAATCATCAGAGACATAAGGCTAGGACAGGAGCTATTACATGGAACCATTCAGAGGTAGCAAAAGAACCAAAACTATCTCCATGAGACATCGGCTCTAATAGCTCTGCTTGGTGAGGTCAGGGGGAAAGGAGGATCGGGCTGCTGGAGTTCATCATGCCCAATCCTTTTGATCCTAGGGGAGAGCCCAGTGTTCATGTGTATCTGGGGGTCAGAAGAGATAGCTGTCGGTTAAACAAGTGTTTGGCCAAAAGCTATCTAATGTGTATGGTCCTTTTAGGCTGCTGCCACACTATGTCTGATAATTTTATGATTTTTGCCCACATAATGCTGCCAAATTGTAGCAATACTGTTATATAAAGCCCACACACTGCCATATAGTGCCCAAATAAAATGCAGCATCAAACTAATTCTCCTTCAAAGAGCCAAGGTATTATAACTCTGTAGTCTGAGTTTGTTCCTGGGTCTGGGGAGTTGTCGATTTCCCACCATGTTGTCCCTGCTTTGTGTATGTGTATTTATATGCTGTATGAACATTGGTGTGTGGCTGAGGGAATGTAATTATGGGACATACCTCCTTGTGTATAAAGAGGATGGTTTCATGATATGCGAACGTTTTTTTCCCGAAAGAATTAAAAAAATATAATCCCTTGAGGTCAAATTACTGTGTGCTTGTTGCTAGCACATGTTAATGACTTATTATGCTATATTTATGAACTATGCCTGACTCATTTTTAACATTACGACACACCCATGGTCCCATCATAAAGACGGTAACTTTCCCATCGGCTCAGCAGCGGCAATGCTGTATCCCAGCTATAACAGTAGATCCGGAATGAAAAGAAAGCCAAAAGTTCTGAAGACAAGCGATAATAATGCTCAGCTCCTATTCACCGCAGCGCAGCTCAGCTTTAGTTTATACAGCGTCACATAATACGGCGTGTTCACATCCATCCCAGATTCCACCAAACAGAGTGGACAAAACAGTCCTGCAAGCAAGATAGAAAAGCGGACACCTGAATGAAAACAAAATGAACCAAATTATAGTCAAAGGGGTCTATTCCGCTCTGTTGGCTCCAATCATGCGCCAGATCCAGCACTTCCACTATATATAAGAACAATGGAATGAACTAGCGTTGATGTGAAGGTGGGCCGTGTTACGTGGCCTAATATGTTGTTTTCTGCTACTTAGCTTACACTTCTGGTACTCAATATACAAGTAGAAAGATAGGGCTATATAGCGTGCTGCCTTCCCCGAAGCAAGCAACTGCCAGGGATCTAGCATAATACATAAGCCTCCGACCAGAGGTTGTCTTACCTGTTGGTCATCATATATGGGGCTGAGAGCACATGCCACGACTTTTTTTTTCTCTCTGATGAATCCAAAAGCAAAATCATTGCTTGCCTCTGAATCAAATGCCCCATGCACCACTATGAGCTGTGACATAGCTATGTGCATGATCCCTTAGGATACATCCACAAATCCGTTGCATATTGCCTTAGGTATCATAGCTAATGAAGCAATCAGTGGGTACGAGTTCTACCCATTTAGGGCTCATGCGCACGGCCGTTCCATGCATTGGGGACCGAAATTTGAGGTCCCTAATGCACAGGCAACATCTGTGCGGCGGCCAGGACGGATCGAGACCTATTCCGTGCTTCCGTTTCACACCGCATCCCCCATATTGCGGACCCATTCAAGTGAATGGGTCCGCATCTGTGATGCAGGGTGCCCACGGCCGGTGCCTGTGTATTGCGGAACCCGCCTGTGCATGAGCCCTTACTGCCGGGTCCTGTCAATCTTCTGCCTGTGCCACAATTTCGGCTTCATGAACAGCTACTGCTCACAGCTACCTGGAAGATGGGAGCTTCTTCACCTGAGGGGACAGTGCCGCACCGGCGAAGGCGTCTGGCTAATTAGATTAAATGATCAACTGTTTTTTTTCTTCCATTCATTGAATGTTGTAATAACTTTGTTAGATGGTAACGTTTGTTTTAGATATATTAAGAATGTTTCCAATTTACCAAAACCCCCTATGGAAAAGATTCAGATACTATTTTGTTTTATTATAGTGTAATTATAATATCCTTATAACACAGGGACAGATTGGCCATAGACCCTACAGCAGGGTTTCTCAACTCCGGTCATGTTTTCAGGACTTCCTTAGTATTGAGCAGGGGATAGAATTAGTGTCCATGCATCAGGACTTACCGCAGGTGTTCATTCTGTGGGATATTCTCAAATCCTGACCGGTAGCTGGGTCCCGAGGACTGTAGTTGAGAAACCCTGCCCTACAGGGAGACTTCCCGGTGGGCCGATGCCCGGGGGGCCCCCTGATCACTCCTCAAGACAGCCAGGCAGGTGAGTAATGATCTGACGCTCCCCTCCTGACTCCTGAATTTACCTGTATTGCCATCCTGAGGTCACTGGAGTAGGAGGACAGAGCGTGGTAGGTGGTTCTGGCCACCACACAGGGGCAGTTACTGGGGAGGTATTTTGTGATGCTCAGTGGTATTTGGTTCTGCTGGGGCAGTATATTTTGTTGCTCTGTGGTATTTGGCTCCACTGGGGTGGTGTTATGTGCCACAATATGGTAATGCTGGCCCTGCCTACTTGTGTTGGACCTGGCTACAATGTGGGGACACTTTTAGTTTTTTTTTCTAGAGCCACTTAAAGTTCCCAGTCTGCCCTGGTTGTAAAATGTAATATTGATTATGATTAGTAATAATGATGATGATTATTATTGTAACTATATAAATGTAGTATTAATTAGGATATTTCACTTCCAAAAATAGCTGACCATGTCTGTTTGGCTAATATTAGGACTCCCAGAGCGGTAAAAGTAGGGTAGCCGTGCATGTGAGCCCGCTTTCTCTTCACTTTGGGGCACAGTTATTGAGATAACAGCAGGATCCACGCCTGTCTGACATTTGTGACATATCCTAGCAATATGCATAAATGTGGATAATATCAGTGGTCAGGTATATGACGGCTGCTGCCAATCACTGGCCTCAGCTGTGATGCCTGCACGTACGGCACAAAACCACTGAAGCTAGTGATTGACTGCATGTATTGCATATCATCACTGCAGACCAGTGAAGACCAGAGGTGGCAGTGGGAGCAATGGGGAATTTGAAAGGTAAGTTCTGGTTACATTTTTTATGTTTTCCTTTTTGCTGCTGTTAGGGAACACTAAAAACCCATCGTAAGTACTACTACTTTAAGTATTATATCCTCATTATCTCACAGGAAAAAAAAAACAAAAAAAAAAACAATGGAATGTTTCCCCCATCCCTTAAGAATAAATAAATGTGATATAATAAATGATATGAGGGCCCAAATGAGATGGTGCCTGTCACTTCTACTGACAATTCTGGTTTAGTAACTGCTTGCATTCCTCATCTATACTAATAAAAGCCCTCTGTGCCTGCGCTGTGTCCGTGCGTGTGTGCCGATGTTAAATGCACATGCGCGGGGTCCAATCAGGAAACAGCGCTCCAAACGGACACAGCACTACACACCAGTTTCTCTGCAGCCTGATTGCCTATAGATACCTTCACAGGCATCCGGCTTGCTGTGGTATATCTAAGCCTGATCAGGCTCCTGCTAAAGGCAGGAGCCTGATCAGGACTAGTGTGAGTTTAATACACTGCAGTACACTTTATAGTGTACTGCAGTGTATTGTAAGCCATCAGACCCACTGGATCTTCAAGAACCAAGTGGGTCTGGGTCCAAAAAAATGTAAAAAATAAAAAAAGTTAAAAAAGGAAAAAACTTCCTATATCCACACACAATTGGTTAAAAATGTAAAAAATAAAAAACAATATCGCCGCATCCGCAAGGACCTGATCTATAAAAGGATCATGTTACTTTTACCGCATGGTGAACACCATAAAAAAAAAAAGAAAAACTATGATGGAATTGCAATTTTGCCCACCGCACTTCCCAAATAATGCTATAAAAAGTGATAAAAAAAGTCATGTGTATCCAAAATTTGCACTAATTAAAGCATGACCTCATCCCACAAAGAATTCGCCCCTACATAAGCCAATCCTCCAAAAAATAAAAGAAATATGGCTTTCAGAAAATGGAGACACAATTTTTGCTTTTATTGAATAAAATAAAGTAAAAAAAAAACGCACATATTATGTATCGTCATGTCCATAACGACCTGCTCTATAAAAATAGCATGTGATCCAACCCATCTGGTGAACACCATAAAAAAAAAAGTGCCCAAAAAAAAATATTTTTTATCACCTTACATCACAAAAAGTATAATGCCAAGCAATCAAAAAGTCATATGTGCCCCATAATGGTACCAATCAAACCGTCATCTCATCCCGCAAAAAAGAGACCCTACCTAAGACAATCGCCCAAAAAATTTAAAAAAATATGGCTTTCAGAAAATGGAAACACAAAAACATGATTTTTTCTTCAAAAATGCTTTTATTGTGTAAACTAAAATAAAAAAAATGCACATATTAGGCATCGCTGTGTCCGTAACAACCTGTTCTATAAAAATAGTATGTGATCCAACCCGTCTGGTGAACGCCGTAAAGAAATTTAATAAAAAATGTGCCAAAAAAGCCATTTTTTATCACCTTACATCACAAAAAGTGTAATACCAAGCGATTAAGGCCAGCAGTCTCAACCAGAGCCACCAGTCAGTGCCAGCAGTCTCAGCCACCAACCTCAGCCACAGCCAGCACTCAGTGCCAGCAGTCTTGCCAACCAGCCTCAGCCATCAGTCAGTGCCAGCAGTCTCAGCCACAGCCGCCAGTCTCGGCCACCAGCCACCAGTCAGTGTGGTCAAGTTCCCTTGCCATTTAGTATAGACTGTTCCTACTAATGTTTATGCACTATTGTTCTAGCGCCCGTTATTGTAACGGCTTAATGTCTAGTGTAATAATAATTCTGGAGCATCTTTTCATAAAACTCATTGTTGTGCCATTCAGAAGCAGCTGCAGCAGGAAGAAGTCCTTCCTTTATATTTTCCATTACCTTTCAACCCACTTCTGGCTTCCAACCTCTCAACCTCTGTTAGGTTGAATGGGGGCCATCAGTGAACAGCCATTTTCAGGTCTCCAGTGATGTTCAACTGGTTGAAGTCAGGGCTCTGTCCACTTAAGGACATTCACAGAGTTGTCCCTAAACCACTCCTGCGTTGCCTTGGCTGTGTGTTTACAGTAATTGAAGGAGATTTATCAAAATTGGTGTAAAGATAAACTGGCTTAGTTGCCAATAGCAACCAATCACATTCCACCTAACATTTTTCAGAGCTCCTTTGGAAAACGAAAGGTGGAAGCTGATTTTTATGGGCAACTAAACCAGTTTTTTCTTTATACCAGTGTTGATTAGAGATGACTGAATCCCATGAAGTGGAATTCGATCCGAATTTCAGGATAAATTCTATGCGCCTCGAAGCCGAATTTCCTCGTGCTTCGTGTCAGCGAATCGATTTAACCTGAAATAGTGTAAAAAACAAAAAAAATCATACTTACCTCCTCCATTTGCTCGCGACGGGCCGCCAGCCTCCATCTTGATCGAAGATCTTGGCTGAAATCCTGTGCGTGATGACGTATTCTCGTGCTGTTTGAGATTTCGATCCAGATCTTCAAGCAAGATGATGGCGGTCTGCCCATCGCGAGCAAATGGAGGCGGTAAGTTTGATTAAAAAAAAAAAAATTTCACCCTGTTTTTACACTCTGCTGCAATCATGTATGAACGCGGCATCTGAGGGCTACAATGACGGGGGCGGCGCTATCGCTGCTTCCTGTCATTGCACCTGCTACTTACAAAAAAAAATGCGCTTCATGACGAAGTTATTCGTCACGATGCAAATTTTTTTGTAAAATTCGCCGAAACGAACTTTTCATAAATTCGCTCATCTCTAGTGATAAATCTACCCTACTTATCTTTTCGTTGTGCTTAAGGTTATTGTCTTGCTGGAAGGTGAACCTTTGGCCCAGTCTCAGGTCCAGAGCACTCTGGATCAGGTTTTCATTAAGAATCTCTCTGTATTTGCTCCATTCAACTTTCCTTCAAACCTGACCAGTCTCTCTGTCCCAGCCACTGAAAAAAAAACACAGCATGATGCTACCACCACCATGCTTCACTGTAGGGATGGGACTGGGCGGTGTCTGGTTTCCTTCTAACATGATGCGTAGAATTAAGGTTAAAAAGTTACAAGATCTTTGGACCTTATCCAGAATGACCAATGCGTTCTTGGTCACCTCTTTTACCAAGGCCCTTCTGACCTGATTACGTAGTTTAGTGGGGCAGCCAGCTCTAGGAAGAGTCCCTGTTGTTCCAAACTTCTTCCATTTAAGCCTCATGCACACGGCCGTTGATTGGCCATTCCGTGTATTGGGGATCACAATTTGCGGGCAATGGCCGTGTGCATGAGCCCTTAAGAAATGGTGCTCTTGGGAACTTTCAGTGCACAGAAATGTTTTTGTACCCTTCTCCAGATCTGTGCCTCCACACAATCCTGTCTCTGAGCTCTACAGGCAGTTCTTTCCTCCTCATGACTTGGTTTTTGCTCTGATATGAATTGAATTGTCAGATGTCAGACCTCATATAGACAGTGATGTGTCTTTCCAAATCATGTCCAGTCAACTGTATTTATCACAGGTGGACTAAATGTCAAGTGTCATAGCAAAGGGTCTTATGTCCATTTTAGTTTTTCATTTTTAATAAATTTGCAAAGATTTTGAGCATTTCTTTGTCACTTTGTCATTATAGGGTATCCAGTGCACATTGATTGGGTAAAACTTGATTTTCTTTATTTTATTTTAGCACAAGGTCTCAACATAACAAAGAAGGGGTCTGTAGATGTTCTGAATGCACTGTGTATCACTGTAGGCTATGTGGCGGTTATTACAGTATAGTGTGCATCACTTTGGATTTTGCAGCATAGAGTATATCAGTATGGGTTGTGCGGGGTTACTACAGAGCTATGTATATCACTGCATTTTGTATGTTGGGTATTACTGCAGGCTGTGTGTGAGGTATTACTGTGCACTGTATATTACTGCAGGCTGTGTGTGAGGTATTACTGTGCACTGTATATTACTGCAGGTTGTGTGTGGGGTATTACTGTGCAATGTATGTTACTGTAGGTTTGTGGGGGTTATTACTGTGAACAGTATATTACTGCAGGTTGCGGGTGGGGGATTGCTGTGCAGTGAACATACCTGTAGATTGTGTGATGGTTATTATCTCTATTGGTTATGTATATGGTGGTTATTACAGAGCAGTGTATATCTCTGTAGGTTATGTATGTGGGGTCTTGCAGTGCACTGTATATTTCTGTTGGTTATGTATGTGGGGTCTTGCAGTGCACTGTATATCTCTGTAGGTTATGTATGTGGGGTCTTGCAGTGCACTGTATATTTCTGTTGGTTATGTATGTGGGGTCTTGCAGTGCACTGTATATCTCTGTAGGTTATGTATGTGGGGTCTTGCAGTGCACTGTATATTTCTGTTGGTTATGTGGGGTCTTGCAGTGCACTGTATATCTCTGTAGGCTATGTATGTGGGGTCTTGCAGTGCACTGTATATTTCTGTTGGTTATGGATGTGGGGTCTTGCAGTGCACTGTATATTTCTGTTGGTTATGTATGTGGGGTCTTGCAGTGCACTGTATATCTCTGTAGGTTATGTATGTGGGGTCTTGCAGTGCACTGTATATTTCTGTTGGTTATGTATGTGGGGTCTTGCAGTGCACTGTATATCTCTGTAGGTTATGTATGTGGGGTCTTGCAGTGCACTGTATATTTCTGTATGTGGGGTCTTGCAGTGCACTGTATATCTCTGTAGGTTATGTATGTGGGGTCTTGCAGTGCACTGTATATTTCTGTTGGTTATGTATGTGGGGTATTGCAATGCAGTGTACATCTATGTAGACTATGTATTTGTTGGTTATTACAGTGCAGTGTATATCACTGTAGATTATGTATGTGAGGTATTACAGTGCAGTGTATATCTCTGTAGGTTATGTATGTGGTGGTTATTACAGAGTAGTGTATATCTCTGTAGGTTAAGAATGTGGGGTCTTGCAGTGCACTGTATATTTCTGTTGGTTATGTATGTGGGGTATTGCAGTGCACTGTATATTTCTGTTGGTTATGTATGTGGGGTCTTGCAGTGCACTGTATATCTCTGTAGGTTATGTATGTGGGGTCTTGCAGTGCACTGTATATTTCTGTTGGTTATGTATGTGGGGTCTTGCAGTGCACTGTATATCTCTGTAGGTTATGTATGTGGGGTCTTGCAGTGCACTGTATATTTCTGTTGGTTATGTATGTGGGGTATTGCAATGCAGTGTACATCTATGTAGACTATGTATTTGTTGGTTATTACAGTGCAGTGTATATCAGTGTAGATTATGTATGTGAGGTATTACAGTGCAGTGTATATCTCTGTAGGTTATGTATGTGGTGGTTATTACAGAGTAGTGTATATCTCTGTAGGTTAAGAATGTGGGGTCTTGCAGTGCACTGTATATTTCTGTTGGTTATGTATGTGAGAATTTGCAATGCAGCGTGTATCTCTGTAGGTTATGTATGTGGGGTATTACAGTGATGTGCACATTACTGTAGGTTATGTATGTGGTGATTATCACAGTGCAGTGTATATCTCTGTAGGTTATGTATGTGGGGTATTACAGTGATGTGCACATTACTGTAGGTTATGTATGTGGGGGTCTTGCAGTGCAGTGAACATATCTGTAGGTTGTGTGATGGTTATTACAGTGCAGTGCATATCTCTGTAAGTTATGAATGTGGGGTCTTACAGTGCAGTATATATCTCTGTAGATTATGTATGTGAGGTATTACATTGCAGTGTATATCTCTGTAGGTTATGTATGTGGTATATATGAGGTAGTTATTACAGTGCAGTGTATATCTCTGTAGGTTATGTATGTGGTATATATGAGGTAGTTATTACAGTGCAGTGTATATCTCTGTAGGTTATGTCTGTGTTATGTATGTGGGGTATTACAGTGCAGTGTATATCACTGTAGGTTATGTTTGTGGGGTATTACAGTGCAGTGTATATCACTGTAGGTTATTATGTGGTGGTTATTACAGTGCAGTGTAGGTTATGTATGTGGGGTATTACAGTGAAGTATATGTAAGTTATGTACGTGGTATATATGTTGTAGGTTTTTACAGTGTAGTGTATATCTCTGTAAGTGATGTATGCTGGGGGTATTGCAGTGCAGTGTATATCACTGTAGGTTATATTTGTGGTGGTTATTACAGTGCAGTGTACATTACTGAGGGCTATGTGTGTGGGGTATTACAGTGCAGTGTATATCTTTGTAGGTTATGTATGTGGTGATTACAGAGCAGTGTATATCTCTGTGGCTATATGGTGGTTATTACAGTTCTGTGCACAGTACTGTGGGGTCTTGAAGTGCAGTGTACATCACTGTGGGTTGTGTGACTTGTGTATGGGAGCAGCAGTGTACCTCTGTGTATGGGGACAGCAGTATACCCCTGTATATGGAGAAGCAGCAGTGTACCTCTGTATATGGAGCAGATGCACTGTACCTCTGTATATGGAGGAGCAGCAGTGTACCCTTGTATATGGAGCAGCAGTGTACCTCTGTATATGGAGGAGCAGCAGTGTACCTCTGTATATGGAGCAGCAGCAGTGTACCTCTGTATATAGAGCAGCAGTTTACCTCTGTATATGGAGCAGCAGTGTACTTCTGTATATAGAGCAGCAGTGTACCTCTGTATATGGAGCAGCAGTGTACTTCTGTATATGGAGCAGCAGTGTGTACCTCTGTATATGGAGCAGCAGTGTACCTCTGTATATGGAGCAGCAGTGTACCTCTGTATATGGAGCAGCAGCAGTGTACCTCTGTATATGGAGCAGCAGTGTACCTCTGTATATGGAGCAGCAGTGTACCTCTGTATATGGAGCAGCAGTGTACCCCTGTATATGGAGCAGCAGCAGTGTACCCCTGTATATGGAGCAGCAGTGTACCTCTGTATATGAAGCAGCAGTGTACCTCTGTATATGGAGCAGCAGTGTACCTCTGTATATGAAGCAGCAGTGTACCTCTGTATATGGAGCAGCAGTGTACCTCTGTATATGGAGCAGCAGTCTACCTCTGTATATGGAGCAGCAGCAGTGTACCTCTGTATATGGAGCAGCAGCAGTGTACCTCTGTATATGGAGCAGCAGTGTACCTCTGTATATGGAGGAGCGGCAGTGTACCTCTGTATATGGAGCAGCAGTGTACCTCTGTATATGGAGCAGCAGTGTACCTCTGTACATGGAGGAGCAGCAGTGTACCCCTGTATATGGAGCAGCAGTGTACCTCTGTATATGGAGCAGCAGTGTACCTCTGTATATGGAGCAGGAGCAGTGTACCCCTGTATATGGAGCAGCAGTGTACCTCTGTATATGAAGCAGAAGTGTACCTCTGTATATGGAGCAGCAGTCTACCTCTGTATATGGAGCAGCAGTCTACCTCTGTATATGGAGCAGCAGCAGTGTACCTCTGTATATGGAGCAGCAGCAGTGTACCTCTGTATATGGAGCAGCAGCAGTGTACTTCTGTATATGGAGCAGCAGTGTACCTCTGTATATGGAGCAGCAGTGTACCTCTGTATATGGAGCAGCAGTGTGTACCTCTGTATATGGAGCAGCAGCAGTGTACCTCTGTATATGGAGCAGCAGTGTACCTCTGTATATGGAGCAGCAGTGTACCTCTGTATATGGAGCAGCAGCAGTGTACCCCTGTATATGGAGCAGCAGTGTACCTCTGTATATGGAGCAGCAGCAGTGTACCTCTGTATATCGAGCAGCAGTGTACCTCTGTATATGGAGCAGCAGTGTACCTCTGTATATGGAGCAGCAGTGTACCTCTGTATATGGAGCAGCAGTGTACCTCTGTATATGGAGCAGCAGTGTACCTCTGTATATGGAGCAGCAGCAGTGTACCCCTGTATATGGAGCAGCAGCAGTGTTCCTCTGTATATGGAGCAGCAGTGTACCTCTGTATATGGAGCAGCAGTGTACCTCTGTATATGGAGCAGCAGTGTACCCCTGTATATGGAGCAGCAGCAGTGTACCTCTGTATATGGAGCAGCAGTGTACCTCTGTATATGGAGCAGCAGTGTACCCCTGTATATGGAGCAGCAGTGTACCTCTGTATATGGAGCAGCAGTGTACCCCTGTATATGGAGCAGCAGCAGTGTACCTCTGTATATGGAGCAGCAGTGTACCTCTGTATATGGAGCAGCAGTGTACCTCTGTATATGGAGCAGCAGCAGTGTACCTCTGTATATGGAGCAGCAGTGTACCTTTGTATATGGAGCAGCAGTGTACCTCTGTATATGGAGCAGCAGTGTACCTCTGTATATGGAGCAGAAGTGTACCTCTGTATATGGAGCAGCAGCAGTGTACCCCTGTATATGGAGGAGCAGCAGTGTACCTCTGTATATGGAGCAGCAGCAGTGTACCCCTGTATATGGAGCAGCAGTGTACCTCTGTATATGGAGCAGCAGTGTACCTCTGTATATGGAGCAGCAGCAGTGTACCTCTGTATATGGAGCAGCAGTGTACCTCTGTATATGGAGCAGCAGTGTACCTCTGTATATGGAGCAGCAGTGTACCTCTGTATATGGAGCAGCAGCAGTGTACCCCTGTATATGGAGGAGCAGCAGTGTACCTCTGTATATGGAGCAGCAGCAGTGTACCTCTGTATATGGAGCAGCAGTGTACCTCTGTATATGGAGCAGCAGTGTACCTCTGTATATGGAGGAGCAGCAGTGTACCTCTGTACATGGAGCAGCAGCAGTGTACCCCTGTATATGGAGGAGCAGCAGTGTACCTCTGTATATGGAGCAGCAGCAGTGTACCCCTGTATATGGAGCAGCAGTGTACCTCTGTATATGGAGCAGCAGTGTACCTCTGTATATGGAGCAGCAGCAGTGTACCTCTGTATATGGAGCAGCAGTGTACCTCTGTATATGGAGCAGCAGCAGTGTACCCCTGTATATGGAGCAGCAGCAGTGTACCTCTGTATATGGAGCAGCAGTGTACCTCTGTATATGGAGCAGCAGTGTACCCCTGTATATGGAGCAGCAGTGTACCTCTGTATATGGAGCAGCAGTCTACCCCTGCATATGGAGCAGCAGCAGTGTACCTCTGTATATGGAGCAGCAGTGTACCTCTGTATATGGAGCAGCAGTGTACCCCTGTATATGGAGGAGCAGCAGTGTACCTCTGTATATGGAGCAGCAGTGTACCACTGTATATGGAGCAGCAGCAGTGTACCTCTGTATATGGAGCAGCAGTGTACCTCTGTATATGGAGCAGCAGTGTACCTCTGTATATGGAGCAGCAGCAGTGTACCTCTGTATATGGAGCAGCAGTGTACCTCTGTATATGGAGCAGCAGTGTACCTCTGTATATGGAGCAGCAGTGTACCTCTGTATATGGAGCAGCAGCAGTGTACCCCTGTATATGGAGGAGCAGCAGTGTACCTCTGTATATGGAGCAGCAGCAGTGTACCTCTGTATATGGAGCAGCAGTGTACCTCTGTATATGGAGCAGCAGTGTACCTCTGTATATGGAGCAGCAGCAGTTGGGCGCTCTGTATATGGAGCAGCAGTGTACCCCTGTATATGGAGGAGCAGTGTACCTCTGTATATGGAGCAGCAGTGTACCTCTGTATATGGAGCAGCAGTGTACCTCTGTATATGGAGCAGCAGTGTACCTCTGTATATGGAGGAGCAGCAGTGTACCTCTGTACATGGAGCAGCAGCAGTGTACCCCTGTATATGGAGGAGCAGCAGTGTACCTCTGTATATGGAGCAGCAGCAGTGTACCCCTGTATATGGAGCAGCAGTGTACCTCTGTATATGGAGCAGCAGTGTACCTCTGTATATGGAGCAGCAGCAGTGTACCTCTGTATATGGAGCAGCAGTGTACCTCTGTATATGGAGCAGCAGTGTACCTCTGTATATGGAGCAGCAGTGTACCTCTGTATATGGAGCAGCAGCAGTGTACCCCTGTATATGGAGGAGCAGCAGTGTACCTCTGTATATGGAGCAGCAGCAGTGTACCTCTGTATATGGAGCAGCAGTGTACCTCTGTATATGGAGCAGCAGCAGTGTACCTCTGTATATGGAGCAGCAGTGTACCTCTGTATATGGAGGAGCAGCAGTGTACCTCTGTACATGGAGCAGCAGCAGCAGTGTACCCCTGTATATGGAGCAGCAGCAGTGTACCTCTGTATATGGAGCAGCAGTGTACCTCTGTATATGGAGCAGCAGTGTACCTCTGTATATGGAGGAGCAGCAGTGTACCTCTGTACATGGAGCAGCAGCAGTGTACCACTGTATATGGAGCAGCAGCAGTGTACCTCTGTATATGGAGCAGCAGTGTACCTCTGTATATGGAGCAGCAGTGTACCTCTGTATATGGAGCAGCAGCAGTGTACCTCTGTATATGGAGCAGCAGTGTACCTCTGTATATGGAGCAGCAGCAGTGTACCCCTGTATATGGAGGAGCAGCAGTGTACCTCTGTATATGGAGCAGCAGCAGTGTACCCCTGTATATGGAGCAGCAGTGTACCTCTGTATATGGAGCAGCAGCAGTGTACCTCTGTATATGGAGCAGCAGTGTACCTCTGTATATGGAGGAGCAGCAGTTGGGCGCTCTGTATATGGAGCAGCAGCAGTTGGGCGCTCTGTATATGGAGCAGCAGTGTACCCCTGTATATGGAGGAGCAGTGTACCTCTGTATATGGAGCAGCAGTGTACCTCTGTATATGGAGCAGCAGTGTACCTCTGTATATGGAGCAGCAGTGTACCTCTGTATATGGAGGAGCAGCAGTGTACCTCTGTACATGGAGCAGCAGCAGTGTACCCCTGTATATGGAGGAGCAGCAGTGTACCTCTGTATATGGAGCAGCAGCAGTGTACCCCTGTATATGGAGCAGCAGTGTACCTCTGTATATGGAGCAGCAGTGTACCTCTGTATATGGAGCAGCAGCAGTGTACCTCTGTATATGGAGCAGCAGTGTACCTCTGTATATGGAGCAGCAGTGCACCTCTGTATATGGAGCAGCAGTGTACCTCTGTATATGGAGCAGCAGCAGTGTACCCCTGTATATGGAGGAGCAGCAGTGTACCTCTGTATATGGAGCAGCAGCAGTGTACCTCTGTATATGGAGCAGCAGTGTACCTCTGTATATGGAGCAGCAGTGTACCTCTGTATATGGAGCAGCAGCAGTGTACCCCTGTATATGGAGGAGCAGCAGTGTACCTCTGTATATGGAGCAGCAGCAGTGTACCTCTGTATATGGAGCAGCAGCAGTGTACCTCTGTATATGGAGCAGCAGTGTACCTCTGTATATGGAGCAGCAGTGTACCTCTGTATATGGAGCAGCAGCAGTTGGGCGCTCTGTATATGGAGCAGCAGTGTACCTCTGTATATGGAGCAGCAGTGTACCTCTGTATATGGAGCAGCAGCTGAGCACCTCTGTATATGGAGCAGCAGTGTACCTCTGTACATGGAGCAGCAGCAGTGTACCCCTGTATATGGAGGAGCAGCAGTGTACCTCTGTATATGGAGGAGCAGCAGTGTACCTCTGTATATGGAGCCGCAGCAGTTGGGCGCTCTGTATATGGAGCAGCAGTGTACCTCTGTATATGGAGCAGCAGTGTACCTCTGTATATGGAGGAGCAGTGTACCTCTGTATATGGAGCAGCAGCTGAGCACCTCTGTATATGGAGCAGCAGTGTACCTCTGTATATGGAGCAGCAGTGTACCTCTGTATATGGAGGAGCAGCAGTGTACCTCTGTACATGGAGCAGCAGCAGTGTACCCCTGTATATGGAGGAGCAGCAGTGTACCCCTGTATATGGAGCAGCAGCAGTGTACCTCTGTATATGGAGCAGCAGTGTACCTCTGTATATGGAGCAGCAGTGTACCTCTGTATATGGAGGAGCAGCAGTGTACCTCTGTACATGGAGCAGCAGCAGTGTACCCCTGTATATGGAGGAGCAGCAGTGTACCCCTGTATATGGAGGAGCAGCAGTGTACCTCTGTATATGGAGCAGCAGTGTACCTCTGTATATGGAGCAGCAGTGTACCTCTGTATATGGAGCAGCAGTGTACCTCTGTATATGGAGGAGCAGCAGTGTACCTCTGTACATGGAGCAGCAGCAGTGTACCACTGTATATGGAGCAGCAGCAGTGTACCTCTGTATATGGAGCAGCAGTGTACCTCTGTATATGGAGCAGCAGTGTACCTCTGTATATGGAGCAGCAGCAGTGTACCTCTGTATATGGAGCAGCAGTGTACCTCTGTATATGGAGCAGCAGCAGTGTACCCCTGTATATGGAGGAGCAGCAGTGTACCTCTGTATATGGAGCAGCAGCAGTGTACCCCTGTATATGGAGCAGCAGTGTACCTCTGTATATGGAGCAGCAGCAGTGTACCTCTGTATATGGAGCAGCAGTGTACCTCTGTATATGGAGGAGCAGCAGTTGGGCGCTCTGTATATGGAGCAGCAGCAGTTGGGCGCTCTGTATATGGAGCAGCAGTGTACCCCTGTATATGGAGGAGCAGTGTACCTCTGTATATGGAGCAGCAGTGTACCTCTGTATATGGAGCAGCAGTGTACCTCTGTATATGGAGCAGCAGTGTACCTCTGTATATGGAGGAGCAGCAGTGTACCTCTGTACATGGAGCAGCAGCAGTGTACCCCTGTATATGGAGGAGCAGCAGTGTACCTCTGTATATGGAGCAGCAGCAGTGTACCCCTGTATATGGAGCAGCAGTGTACCTCTGTATATGGAGCAGCAGTGTACCTCTGTATATGGAGCAGCAGCAGTGTACCTCTGTATATGGAGCAGCAGTGTACCTCTGTATATGGAGCAGCAGTGCACCTCTGTATATGGAGCAGCAGTGTACCTCTGTATATGGAGCAGCAGCAGTGTACCCCTGTATATGGAGGAGCAGCAGTGTACCTCTGTATATGGAGCAGCAGCAGTGTACCTCTGTATATGGAGCAGCAGTGTACCTCTGTATATGGAGCAGCAGTGTACCTCTGTATATGGAGCAGCAGCAGTGTACCCCTGTATATGGAGGAGCAGCAGTGTACCTCTGTATATGGAGCAGCAGCAGTGTACCTCTGTATATGGAGCAGCAGCAGTGTACCTCTGTATATGGAGCAGCAGTGTACCTCTGTATATGGAGCAGCAGTGTACCTCTGTATATGGAGCAGCAGCAGTTGGGCGCTCTGTATATGGAGCAGCAGTGTACCTCTGTATATGGAGCAGCAGTGTACCTCTGTATATGGAGCAGCAGCTGAGCACCTCTGTATATGGAGCAGCAGTGTACCTCTGTACATGGAGCAGCAGCAGTGTACCCCTGTATATGGAGGAGCAGCAGTGTACCTCTGTATATGGAGGAGCAGCAGTGTACCTCTGTATATGGAGCCGCAGCAGTTGGGCGCTCTGTATATGGAGCAGCAGTGTACCTCTGTATATGGAGCAGCAGTGTACCTCTGTATATGGAGGAGCAGTGTACCTCTGTATATGGAGCAGCAGCTGAGCACCTCTGTATATGGAGCAGCAGTGTACCTCTGTATATGGAGCAGCAGTGTACCTCTGTATATGGAGGAGCAGCAGTGTACCTCTGTACATGGAGCAGCAGCAGTGTACCCCTGTATATGGAGGAGCAGCAGTGTACCCCTGTATATGGAGCAGCAGCAGTGTACCTCTGTATATGGAGCAGCAGTGTACCTCTGTATATGGAGCAGCAGTGTACCTCTGTATATGGAGGAGCAGCAGTGTACCTCTGTACATGGAGCAGCAGCAGTGTACCCCTGTATATGGAGGAGCAGCAGTGTACCCCTGTATATGGAGGAGCAGCAGTGTACCTCTGTATATGGAGCAGCAGTGTACCTCTGTATATGGAGCAGCAGCAGTTGGGCGCTCTGTATATGGAGCAGCAGTGTACCCCTGTATATGGAGGAGCAGTGTACCTCTGTATATGGAGCAGCAGTGTACCTCTGTATATGGAGGAGCAGTGTACCTCTGTATATGGAGCAGCAGCAGTTGGGCGCTCTGTATATGGAGCAGCAGTGTACCCCTGTATATGGAGGAGCAGTGTACCTCTGTATATGGAGCAGCAGTGTACCTCTGTATATGGAGGAGCAGTGTACCTCTGTATATGGAGGAGCAGCAGTGTACCTCTGTATATGGAGCAGCAGTGTACCTCTGTATATGGAGCAGCAGTGTGTACCTCTGTATATGGAGCAGCAGTGTACCTCTGTATATGGAGGAGCAGTGTACCTCTGTATATGGAGCAGCAGCAGTTGGGCGCTCTGTATATGGAGCAGCAGTGTACCCCTGTATATGGAGGAGCAGTGTACCTCTGTATATGGAGCAGCAGTGTACCTCTGTATATGGAGCAGCAGCTGAGCACCTCTGTATATGGAGCAGCAGTTGGGCGCTGTGTCCAGTACAGTACAGATGTTGGAGATAATAACCCAGTTTCTCCCCGCCACACAAACCCCTGGCAGCGCGGTAAGAGGCGGGGTCTGTGCCGCCCCCGGCCGCACACTGCAGCCCCGCCCCGCACAGCACATTGGCCCCCGCACAGCTCAGAGCAGTCTCGCTGTCCAGCCCCGTATTAAAGCCGCGTTCACACCCTGGAACAGGTAGCATCTCCTGGTCGTGTCCCGCCTGCACTGTGTACAGCGTGCGTGGCTCCGCTCTTCTCCACAGCCCGGGCTCCTCACCCGCCGCTCCTCTGGACTTGTCTGCAGCCGACTTTATGGCCACCACGGTGCTGACCATGAGCGCCAGGCTGGGCCGCCTGGACGAACCTGTCTTCACCCAGCTAAAGCCTGTGACTGGGAATGGGGGGCCGCCGCCTAACCGAGGGGACCCCGCATTTGCAGAAGAGATGAAGAGCCCCAGACTGCTGCCTGATGACATAGTGCAGGTAGGTAACGCACCTGTGCCGCCTGCCTAGTGCGGCTTCCCTGTCCGTGCTGCCCTGCGCTGCCACCTCCGGACTACTTACAGTTCACAGGTGCTTCCCTGCCAGTGCCACCGCGCATCTACCTACCTGTAACCTCCGCAGCTACCCACCTGTACTGCACTGTGGTGCTCCTTACCTGTGCCACCTCCCGGTTTACCTACCTATAATGTACTGCTCCCTGCTTGTACCACCTACCTGTACTGCACTGTAGTGCTTGTGTTACCTCCCAGACTACCTGTATTGCCTTCCTGCCCTTACTACCTACCTGTGCCACCTTCCTTACTGCCTGTATTGTCTCCCTGCCTGTGCCACCTCCCTTACAGGTGAAACTCGAAAAATTATAATATCGTACACAGTTCATTTATTTCAGTAATGCAACTTAAAAGGTGAAGATAACATATGACATAGACTCATTACATGCAAAGCGAGATATTTCAAGCCTTTATTTGTTATAATTTGGATGATTATGGCTTACAGCTTCTGAAACCCCAAAGTCACAATTTTGAGGTCCCCTTTGCTCAGGGGGTATGGATTAATTAGCTGACTAGAGTGTGACACTTTGAGCTTAGAATATTGAACCTTTTCACAAAACTCTAATTTTAAGTTGTATTTATGCAATTCCTTTTAAGTTGCTTTACTGAAATAAATGGACTTTTGCACGATATTCAAATTTTTCGAGTTTCACCTGTACTACCTCCCTGCCTGTGCCACCTCCCGGACATTGTCCTGCATACTACCTGTGGTGCCCGCCTGTCTGCTCTACCTGTGCTCTCTGGGAGCTGCATCTTGACAAGTGCAGTGTGGCATCAGGTGCACTAGGGGGCGGTGACGCTTACCTAGCAAGGTGGCACTTGCTATATCATTTATGTATAGTGTCCATATTCTGTGTGAGCTGACTGTCCAGGCTGTGAGGAGCGCTGGGCTCTGGTCAGGGGTGACTGGCACAGTTTGGGCACTTGCTCCCCGGCTGCTTGCTCTTTGGATAGTAACATGGGAACAAGTGGCTGCCACTCGCCCCCACACACATCAGAAATACAACACACACTGGGACAGATCAACAGCTGGGCGAGCTAAAATCAGCCTGGACTAACCACAAACGGGCCGGCCTGCTCTTCAGGGGCTCTATTTAGCAGATTATGACATGGCCGTGCTTGTAAAGTGGTCATAGATTGTATGACTTTGGACAGTTTTGGCTTGTGACAATTAACCCTTTGCTGACTGCGGAATGCCATCCTTGCCTGGTTTGTGTGAATTATTCCATTTGTCAGCTGATTCATATTGGGGAATGCTAAGGGGATTAGGAATGACTAGAGATTTTACATTGCGAGGGGGAATGTAGCATTTGTCTATTGAAGAGTAGATGATAAATGTTTGACTGGTGACTGTGCTGGGAAGATCAGCCCGCAGCCGCCCACAGTGCAACACTTGTGATTGGAAGATCTGCTTGATATAGATCGCAGCCAGGATTATACGCCAGAGCCCAGAAACTGCTCGTTCAGATTGCACGGACGATCTGCTGCTGTACTTGTGGGACGACATATTCAATTAACGTATTCATTTCTTCTTCATATACAGACCAGATGTGAAATGGAAAAGTATCTCGTACCCAGTCCAACCATGGCAAGCATCATGCAAGATCAAAAGAAGTACAGACGAGATAGCGCCTCGGGGATCGACCAGTTCTTCAGTAATGACGCTGATGGACTGCCTTACAGTATCAACATGAACGTCTTCCTCCCAGACATCACTCACCTGCGAACAAACCTCTACAAGTCTCAGAGGCCTACAGTCACCCACATCAAGACGGAGCCTGTTACAGTGTTCACCCAGCAGACTGATGCTTCAGCCACGCAGCCACTTCCAGAGTTCACCAGCATCTTCAGTTCTCACCAAAACGCAGATCTTAATAACATTTACATCAAACAGGAGATGCCTTCTCCAGAAATTCAGATTCCCGTCAACCCCCAGCACGGCCAGTTATATCAGCTCTTAAGTTCATCAGATATGGACTTGAACTCCACGAGCCAGTCCTCGGTAATGGACCCTATTAGCAATGCTTCATTGTCTACAGAATTGTCGGGATTCAGCACCCTCCCCTCCCCCGTGTCACAGACCACAATGAAGCAGTTTCAGGGCATTCCCCAGTGTTCATATAACATACACGGTCAGTTCGTGGCACAGCAGGAGGCCACTTACTTTCCTCCATCGCCCCCCAGCTCAGAGCCTGGCAGCCCAGATCGACAAGCAGAACTCCTTCTTAGTTTAAACCCCCCACCCTCCTATGCAGCCACCATTGCCTCCAAGATGGGCATTCACAACACCAGCTTACCTGCAACGGTCCAGATGGCGTCTGCTCCCATTCAGTCAGTCCGCTACAACCGCAGGAACAACCCAGACTTGGAGAAAAGAAGAATCCACTATTGTGATTATCCTGGTAAGACATCGCTGGTAGCTTTGGAGGCAAGAGTGTAAATCTGAATACATGGAAGAGGAACGAGGCCACCTCACTGCCAATGTACAAGAATTTACTAATCGTAGACAAATTGCTAGCGCTTAGAGGACTTTGGATAGCCCACAGGGATACAGACCATAACCAGAGCTAGCTCAGGTTCACACAGCACAAGGTTTAATGCACAAACTGCACTAAAACTGACCTGTGCGAATCCAATCTTAAAGGGTTAATATTTGTTTGGGTGGGTTCACCTCTACGTTCTGGATTCCGTTATGGCTTTCCGTTATAACGGCTTCCATAAGACGGAAGTCAAAACGGAAGCCTTTAAAGGCATTCCGTTTTGATCCATCTTTTATAGAAGTCTATGGGAATCATAATGGATCCTTCTGGTTCCCGTTATGCAAGACGGAAAACAAAGTCATGTTTTTTCTCCATTCTGCATAACGGAAATGGGACGGATCCGTTATGATTCCCATTATAACCATTTTCCAGAACGCAGATGTGAACCCACACTTAGGGTCCATTCACATGTCCGCATCCGTTCCGCAATTTTGCGGAACAGGTGCGGACCCATTCATTTTCAATGGGGGTCAGAATTTCCGTTCCGCAAAAAAATAGAACATGTCCTATTCTTGTCCACAATTGAGGACAAGAAAAGGCGTTTTCTATGAGAGTGCCGACGATGTGCGGTCCGCAAAATGCGGAACGCACATTGCCGGTGTCCGTGTTTTGCGGATCCGCAATACACGTACAAACGTGTGAATGGACCCTTATGCTGTTTATTTTTTTTTTACGTATGTGTCCATTGTTTGCTATTGATATTAATTTGAATACTGTGCTGTGGTTTGCAAGAGGTTTATCTGCAGATTTTAAGTTCTCAAATGTTAGAAATCTATAAATGTTCATAGAAAGCTTTAAAAACCTAAAAATGAAAGGAATCTGTTCTAGGGGAAGCCGGCAGATAAGATCAGGCTGGTTAGTAGATGGCTTTCCTAAAACAATGACTCAGAGGGGTTTTTCAGTTTGGTCATGGTGGAGACCTGCATTGTTTTATGGAAACTTGACATGTTTTGCTTTTGGTGTTTCGGTGTAAAGCCGGTAAGGTGATGTATCGCCACCAGAAATGAGGCGGTGTTAGGCTCTTATTACTGCTATGGTTGGATTGAAGTCTGACTACTGATTATCTGGGAACATATACAATGCTAGCCAGAAAATAACTAGAAATGTGTCTTTAAAGGGTCTTCCATGACGCTGTGTGTAAGGTATGGGTACTGGAATAGAATGCAAGGCCCATTCTAAAAGAGTCTGTGCACGGAGAATGCAGCACGCAGTTAAACCCTTGGCACTATATTAAAAATGGATATATTTTATGTTTTTAGTTGCGTTATTAGCCAATGAACAAGAGTGGCACCGTTTCTGGGGAAAAAGCCTCAACAGCCCCTTTAAATCTGGTTCCTCCTAGTGGTCAGACTCAAGAGTTACAGCCGCCATTGCCATGTAAAAAATACCTCGCGCCCATGCTTCTAGTTTAATGAAGATCACATATTTGTCCAGTTTCTAAATGACGTCCCTGTTTATATTGTTTGTTGCCCATAATGCGCTGGGAATCCGTTTTACTGCCAAATGGCGGAAACTGGTGGATTTCACGCAGTTCTGTGTGATGTGACCAGGAAATTAGGCTTGGACATTGCGTTTTCAGTAGGAATAATAGAATAACGATGGTCAGTGAGGGAATGCAGTGTTTTCTCGTAGCTGTTCAGTCTTTCACGTTGGCAATGGATAAGTAACGATAAACTTTGCAGCACTTTCTGAATCTGGAATCTGACCAGGTATCTTTAGAATGCAGATGAATATGTGCGGCTCGGAATATCTGCGATAAATAAGTCAGCGCAACACCAGAGCTGACAAAGTACATCTGTTGTAACAGCAATGAAGCTTTTCTTCTTCTCTATTTGCGGCAGTGCAGGAATGTCTCCTTCAGTGTGGGATACATTTCTATATCCTGTCCTGAGCTCTAAAGTGAAATCTTACTTTCTGTATTTTATTTTTAATTTTATTTTTTTCTCACGTATTGTGGTACAATTTACCGCTCATTGTATTAACCGGGTGCTTTTTTCTTTTTTTTCTTTTCCAGGTTGCACAAAGGTCTATACAAAGTCATCCCATTTAAAAGCTCACCTGAGAACACATACTGGTATGTGCCTACATTGCTCATTTTAATGGCTGAGTAAATATTATTCATAGAAACCTCTCTTTTTAAGTTTGTGTATTTAGTATGTTTTTCACATGAAGCCCCTCCATCATGGCACTTTTTTTTTTTTTTGTCAGGTGCTTTGTCCGATGCAGCAGTCTGGTAATTCTGCTTTTCAGTGTATGAAGCCATTTTATAGGCAAATTCCTCATTAAAATATTACCTGAAATGAATTACTGATGAGCCTAAAGGGGTTGTCCCATCTGCCACTAAGGGCCACCCCCCCGTGCGGAGTGGGCTGGTGCTGCGCTGTTTCTATGGCTCACATACAGCGTAGCACAATAAGCTATGCTGTTCCTGCAGCTCAGGAGCTACCAAAGCAGCGGAGCCTGTTCTGCTGCACTGTTTCCGTAACTGCCATCCACAGCAATGGGAGCTACGGAAACAGCGCAGCGCCGTCCCACTCAGCAGATTCCGTGGAAATGACATGGGTCGAACCCTTTGAGGGGTTGTCAGAGATTAGAAGCAGCACCACTCTTGTTCCATGGGCTGAGTCTAGTATTGCGGTGCAGTGCCAGTCAACGGAAGGGGGTTTGCAGCAATACTAGGCACAGCCCTTGGGTGAGTGCCTCTGTTTTGGGCAGGTGCATGTTTTTTTTTGTTTTTTGATTTTTTATTTTTTTTTCCTAATTTCAGACAACCTTTTTAAATACCTTATGCTTTCACCCATTAAGCAATGTTATCTGTGACTTTTATCATTTAGGTTTTTAAGAACTAGAATTTAGACTACAGGACACAGTTAATGTTCTGAAAGCATAAAATTCCAGTCCCAAATGCTGAGCTCAGGAACTACGGCTGCAGGACCTGAGGGGAGCATTGTTTGCGCATACTTATCCATAGGCTAGCTACTGTCCAGGTATCCATGTATTTCAGCCCCCCCCCCCCTATTTCAGCCCCCCCCCTATTAAGGCTGCAGTATTTGAGATCAGTGACTACTGTATGTTAATATGTGATGGTGAAAACCAGTAGACATTGATGGAGATTGCAGAGTTGCAGTAAGGTGACTATTAAGACACAAATTTCCTCTAGCTCGGCTTTATATGACACTTAGGCCTCTTGCACACGAAACGTTGTGTGGCTGTATCGTGGCCCGCATACGGCAGGTCCGCGATACACAGGCACCGGCCCGTGTGCACTCCGCATCACGGATGATGACCCATTCACTTGAATGGGTCCGCAATCACGGAGATGCGGAACGGAGCACGTGCTTCCATGGTGTTTCTGTCCATGTCTCCGCACCTCAAAAAATAGAACTTGTTTTTTTTTTTTTTTTTTTGCGGTGCGGACGAATCACGGACCCATTCAAGTTGAATGGGTCTCGCTCCGTCCCGGCCGCCGCACGGACATTGCCTGTGCATTTGCGGTCCCCAATGCACGGAACGGATGCACAACGTTCGTGTGCAAGAGGCCTTACTAGTATAAAGGGGGATATTCTTTATATCTGGACATTTAAATAATAAGATAAATAAAGAAGAAAATAGTGCCGCAACTGTCCATGGATTGTGGCTAATATTTGCAGCTCAGCTCAGTTGTGGTTGAGCCACATAACAGCCTACAACCTGTACACGTGTGTGGTACTGTTTTTGTTAGAAAACAGACACATTTTTGTAATTCTATACAACCATTTTAACATGCACTCATCCTGACACATGACAGATGATCAGTCAAATCTGAGAGCGGTGTGTACAACCAATGTAGCTTTGGTAACCCTACACAGGAATTTGTAGACTTTCCTGTATCTCCTGATTAGTTACCTTGAGGAAATACCCCACACTGGAGCCTCTAGTTTTTACTGGACAGTGGGTAAGGCCCCTTTCACACGAGCGTGACGGATTGGCTCCAGATGCGTTCAGGGTGTGTTCAGGAAAACTCGCACCACTTTGCAAGCAAGTACAGTCAGTTTTGGCTGCAATTGCGTTCAATTTTTCCATGCAATGCGTTTTTCACGCATGTGATAAAAAAAACTGAAGGTTTACAAACAACATCTCTTAGGCTGCGTTCACACGGGCGAGATTTCCGCGGTAGGTGAACGCATTGCACCCGCACTGAATCCGGACCCATTCATTTCAATGGGGCTGTTCAGATGAGCGATGATTTTCACGCATCACTTGTGCGTTGCGTGAAAATCGCAGCATGCTCTATATTCTGCGTTTTTCACGCAACGCAGGCCCCATAGAAGTGAATGGGGTTGCGTGAAAATTGCAAGCATCCGCAAGCAAGTGCGGATGCGGTGCGATTTTCACGCATGGTTGCTAGGTGACAGTCTATTCACTGTATTATTTTCCCTTATAACATGGTTATAAGGGAAAATAATAGCATTCTGAATACAGAATGCTTAGTAAAATAGCGCTGGAGGGGTTAAAAAAAATAAACAAATGAACTCACCTTCTCCTCTTGTTCGCAAAGTTCCCGGTATGGTGAGTTGTGGGCTAAAGGACCTTTGGTGACGTCAGATCACATGCTCCAATGACATGCTCCAATCACATGGTCCATCACCGTGGTTTTGAGCACTTTGCCTTGGAAGTTGGGCTGAGTTTTGGGTTATCATCCCATATAAAATATATTTAGTTACTATAGTTAATAGCTGCTGTCGTAGACCTATTGTAAGCATGCAGACGCTTACCTTCTCTGGGCACGTTTGGGAGGGTCATCTGCCTTGGTCTTTAGGTGGTAAAACTTTCAACCCTCAAAGTTAACGTCTTTTTCATTCACTTATTGTAAGGATTAATCCACTTAGATAAAAAAATAATTTGCTATGGACACAGACTTTTGTTTTTAGCTGTTTCTTTTTCATTGATTGTTTGTGGGTAAAGAAGGTATCTGAAAGCTGGAGGTTTCTATGGAAATCCTAGCTTTGATAATTGAAGCAGTTATCTCTAACAGCCACTGTAAAAAAATAAAAGCAGTAGAACAAAGGTCTGTTTGGCAGACTGTTACCATGCTAAACAAAACTGTTCTAAGCAATATGTGTTTTCATAATCCCAGCTTAAACATATTGCTATACAGTGTCCCACACAGATATTGAGTCATTGCTTTATCTTCTAACCTTGGCTCAGCAGAGATCATGGCTAATTTATGGGATTAGCCAAGACCCATTCTTCTGTCTTTCCACATTTCTGGCAAGAACTTATTTGCTTGATGGAGTCTCTTTTCAAGCTTCTCAGTGCAGAAATGTCAGGGCGTACTATTGTGTGTGCGTTTTTTTTCTAATAGTTCATTATTTGTAATAAATTTTCTATTGTGTGGTTGACTCAAGCATCTGAGCATAACCTTTCTTTTAGTGTCAAGCTAAACTGTGAAAAAAGTAATGGATATGCACTGCTAACACTGAATTATTTAAGAAACTTGTACACTTCCTAACATCTCCTCTAATTAACTTTAACAAGTTTAGGTTTCATTAATCTAGCAGTGTCTGAATGGAGGACACAACGGTCCTAAGAGCTAATTCCCCCTTGTTTGTTTTTCCGTACTTTACAAGTGCAGCCACCCCATTCTCAGGCAACGAGCACTCAGTACCTGACTCTTTACTTTTATTTATTTATATATATATATTTTTTTTTTATGACAAGAAACCCTTTTTTATCTTTTTAATCTTTAAAACACTATTATTAAACTAAGTTGCCTTCAAAGCAAATCCTAAATTAATAAGATAGTACCATGCGATGCAACTTAAGAAAGCTTTGTTTAATGTGCCTTAGATGGCCTTGGGGTATTTTGCAGTCCTGTTTATCTGGCCAAACTTGTTCCATAGTAATCGCCGACTATTCAAACTGCATTTTCCTCCTAATCTTCGTTTCATGACAATGGCTTTAAATCACCTGTGAATGATAACCTCCCTTTACAATCTGTCATTTTAAATAAAATAAAAAGCCCAGAGCAAAGTTTGTCTGGTGGAAGGAGTCAAAACACTTTCAGAATTTCTTTTGTATCAAAAACCCCTCCGTCTTTTCTTATTATTTATTCAACCTTGCTGGTCTTTTCAGTCGCTCTGAATGGCTCCTAATAGATTTTGTTTCAGAACAAACACAGACAAGCTCTAATACTCTCGTTTGCTGGGAGATTCCGTCTTCTCTGGAGTCTTTGGTTTTAACTGAAGACTAAGCTGGGCAGTTACTTGGCAGAAGCTATCTTCTCGGGAACATTTTGTGCATTGCAAAATAAGTTTACAACATAGCAGCATAAAAAGACATAATTATAGGCAGTTTCTGTACATAAGATTGTGCACTTTCTGATGAATGAGATGGATGAAATATTGCTTATCCTCGTTGTTATTAGATCTATATGTTGCATTAAGACATTTTCTAACCTACACAGAATAGCCTGTACACTAGGTTGTAATAAAGGCACAACCTTAAAAGGGTGGTCTGGCTTATTTTTAAATAACCCCCCCCCCCCCCCCCCCCCAAGACAGCAGTTGTGATTAAAATGATAAAAGAGCGTGTGCTTATCTATTTCACCCCCTGCTGCTTCCATGCTGCTGCAAATGTGACCTCATCTTGGCTGGCTGCAGCAGTGACGTGCCATGTTGCAGCCAATCATTGGCTCCAGCGGTGACATGGCGCGTACAGGCACATCATTGCTGTATCCAAACAAAATCTAGCGGGCAGGAACGGGGGTGGGGGGGGGGGGGTGGAGGCAGCACTACTGGAAGCAGTGGTGGATAAAATAGGTAAGTATACATTCTTTTATTTTATCACAAATGCTGGCTGGGGTAATATATTTTATTTTTTCAGTTCACTTTATTCCAGATACTCGCAATTTGATTTTTGGCGATGTACTTAAATTATTACTTACAGTTTGTGGTTGGCTGTTAATCAATAAATCTGATCTCTCTCTCTCTCTCTCTCTCTCTCTCTCTCTCTCTCTCTCTCTCTCTCTCTCTCTCTCTCTCTCTCTCTCTCTCTCTCTCTCTCTCTCTCTCTCTCTCTCTCTCTCTCTCTCTCTCTCTCTCTCTCTCGTGATTTATAGTTTGGGTTGGGTCTAGTGTGACTATTGTTTACCCATCTACTCTTCTTATGAGGAGAGCCATAGGATGTCTAATGGTAATAGACTTGATGGATGTGATAAGTTGTTGTAGGTTAGGCTACTTTATACAAATATGGTTTAATTGCTACATTTTGTTGGAAACAAAGGGGTTTTATGTGATTGATGAATGCTCTACAGTAATTTAACTTCCCTAATACGCGTGACGTACCGTTGGGGATTAGAAGTATCCATGTTGTGTCTCAGGTGATACTTGTACAGTCTCAAGTTGCGTTTACAATCAGCAGCAGTTTATTATGTTTTATTGATTCAGTGTTAGGATTGGACTTATTTCTGCTGTGTAACCTGGTGGAATATGATATAGCAAAGTGGGATTTTCTTTGGCATATCATTAGAAACAGTACAAGTTATGCTTCAAGATAATCATCTTGGTTTGTCTGTCAATCCGTCTTGCGGGGAGAAGAGTTTGGAAATTTATTACCAAAACTTTGATAGGTGACTAGTTTTACTTTATGGAGTAATAAGAAGACATAGTAGTATAGAGTAGCTGCACTTTTTCTCCTCCTTTAGAACGTGTTTGGTATGAGAATCCTAAGCCTACCCTTTTTTAATTAATTTTAAGAATTTTTGAATGCCTTGATTAAATCATAGCGGAGAGTTTTTGTCCCCTACTCTATAAGTCACCATAGTTGATTGGACAAATGAAAATACACCACACTTGGCCCATAAAAATCCTAACTTGTTGGTCAACAGCTTGATAAGCAGGGATAAAGCTGATGACATGGTATTTTAGCTACCAGTTAGGCAGTACCACATGGGAGAATTTGGCAATTCTTTTACCGTCCTAACAAATCATGGAATTGGAAAATAAGGATGAAATGAGGATCCTAAACAAAGTGCTGTAAGGCCAGTCCCCACTAGATGTATGGGTATGACAACTCGGTGTTATGGTTTACTATGACAATGCACAGTTAGTAAGCAGCAAAGGCTAAGCTTTAAACTTCTGGGTCTCAAGTCAGCCATGCATTTTAGATAGCTGTTGGGCCAGTGTTTACTCATCTTACAGCAATCTCTTCGGTATGCACATGTGCATGCTTGGCTCAGCAGAGGATGCTTATGTTCTGAACGGGAAAATCGGAATAGGTCAATGTCAGATATGTTGAAATCCAATGTCAGATGTTTCGGGGGAGTCCGCCATACACATTAGATGGCCTAAAATGGCGGGCTCGTTCAACATTTTTATGATGTCATGCTGCTTAGGATCTAGCTACACTGTTCACGTGTGTAGAGCTATTACATCACCGTGGAATTTGAACTTTGTTGAAACTAGTGTCATGGATTCCTTTCGTAAGATCCATGAAAGCTAGACAGGATGAGTTTTCAAGTGATGGAGGCAAATCCTGAAGGACCGAAATATTAATGGTGTTTTGGTGGCAACACTAGTTCATATCGCACTGTACTTCTGCATAGTCAGTTTATGTTACTTCCTACTTTTCGATTGCTGGGGGCCTGGCAGAGACTGTGCCTTTTGTAACCACTAAAAATAAATGCACTTTTAGTGTAATGTTCTCTTGTTTCTTGACTTTAGGAAAATTTAGTGAAATCCTTTATATGAGCTGGACACGTCCCATACTGCAGTGCTAGCTATTAGTTTAGCAGTTGTGTGCCTGCTGCAGTGCTGAAAGAGGAGACAAAGTATAGGTCTGTTTCTTACAGAGCTATGCATGATATTCCTGGCTTGGAAAGAAACGACTAGAGTGCTATTTGGCCGTAGGTTGGTACCAGTTTCCTCCATGATGTTTTACTTGAACAGTGCTGACATTTTAACAAATGCCATAGAAGTTCTCTGAAGTGGAGGAGTAACTGCATTTCGCTGCACAGTAAAATAGCTGTTTTGATCCAGTCGTCATGTTCCAGCAACTGAACTTAAACACATTACTCTTTGAAGAATAGTATTATTTTTTTTTTATTTCACACTCAATACATTTCAGGGGAAGGGGGGTCAAGCTTTAGAATTTGTTGGCATGGAATCAAATCTCCGCTGAACATTGTGTGAATTGAGGATTAGCGCTCGGTAATCAAGTCTAACAGCTCATCCCGGTTGTTTTCTTTGTAGATTTTCTTCTTTTTTTTCTTAAAGATGACTTGTCACTAGATTTAATTGGATTTACAGGTTAAAGAATACAGATGAGTCATCCAGGTACTGTCATCATGCCCAGTTGTAGAAGTCTCATCGTTATTCAATGGTAAATTAGGGCATCTACGTGACATGTTGTTGACTTGGTCTGCAGTGACTGGATTTAATTTGTGTATGCTCATCAGATTATTTTTCTGTTGATGTTGATCATCCCAATGCATCAAGAGCTCAAATGTTAAGAAAGGATTCTTGGGCTTCTTTGTCAGCCCTTAGTTATGCTGCACTCGGGCCCATAATACAGCGCACAGTACTATACCTTATTTCACATTCCTTAGTTTCAATGGGACAGTCTCTGCAACTGTCTTTTACTGTAAACTGGCGGTGAGGGATTAAGGCTTCTTTCACACCAGCGCTATTGATTTTTCTTGTTCTACTTCATCATAGCGGAAGAACACGGAGATACTGGAATTGCCAGATCAGGCTCATAACTGAACCTAATGGCGCCAGATGGACTCTGTTGACTATAATGGGAAGTGTCATGTTTCCGTTAGGGAGTCCTTCATTTTACCAGACAAAATATTTCTACATGCTGCTGAATTGAGCCTGATGCAGATGTCAACTTAAGGCACATAGGTGTATTGACGGCCAACCCCGCCAAGGACAGCTGGTTCAGCTGCTAGTTTAATTTGTATATGGAGCAGTTGACTCTAACCTGAAAGATGTCAGGAAAGAGAAGGATCTGGCCAAATTAATGTTTTTGCCCGATTCTTTGGTTCTCCTGGGAGATAAGCTGCCGCTTGAAGAGTCTGGCAGCGGCTTTCTTCCCTCTCCCTACGTTCATCCGAGCCTGGATTATAATATTTAGTGGGATTACGATGTATACACCTGATCAGTGCCTTGTGTTCCATTACCCTGGTACATTCTAAGGTAGAATAGATAAGATATGCACTATATTGAGACATTTTGTGATGTTATCAATCTTGTTGTGATGTCAGAAGTTCTTACATTTTTTTTCTCTAAATGATCTAATAAAAAAACTTACCTTCTTATCTTGGTTGCTATGACCCAGCCAGGCCTGACTCTTTACTTTTCCACCTATAAATCTGCTTTGCAATGCTCGGATATGAGTGACATTCTCATTGTCAATCTTTGCTAGAAATTGTGAACCTATTAAATTACATAGACATAGGATTTTACAGGCGCTTTAGATGAAATCATTACTCTTTCCAAATAACGTGGACACGTGTTCAGGTGATGGCAGTGTAGTCGGAACACAATGTTAATAAAGTAGCAGGATCTAATTGTTTGGTAATCAAACATTATGGCTTTCAGAAGTGTCCCTAGAAAACACAGATAAAATATAGTGTGCAGAACGTGCATGACAGATGACCTGGTATTGATATATATTTCAGGAAGGATATTGGCAAGTTGTCCATATAGACTTCTGCTAGATCCAAGTACCAACACAATAAATGATCTATTCAGAAAATAAGAGGGTATGATCAGTGGAATCTTCTCATTAGTATATGGCTACATATTCATAATGTTACATTTGTGATACATTGTAATATAAAACATGCCCTGCAGGCAGAGTGTGAAAATGCCCTACTACATGTATTTAGAGCGCCTTGAAGATGTATTTATCTTGACTGTTCATCATTACCTGAAATTAGTTTTTTGTCTTGTGAGTGTCTGTATTCAAAATGGAAGACAGGTCAGTTTCCAGGCTAGGTACCAAGCAGTAGGCCCCAGTGTGCCATTTTAGAAAGCTGTTTGCTGTATGGTGATGTACTTATACAGCAGCAGAGAAATAGTTCAGCAATGACTTAATAGGGAAGACCTTTAGAGGCAGTCGGAATAGCAGCTAAGTACATTGTCCTGACTGATGGGACTACTATTTTTGTGTGAACATTGTGGTTATTACATCTATAATTAAAGTGCCGTACTGTGAACACAAATAGGTTTGTGAAAACTGCCAGTAAGATGTTCTAAATGCAGAGGGACTTTTGGATATTGTCGTTCACATGACGGCCACGCGAGTCAGTATCTTGGTCTACTGTGCAATACCATTTAAGAGTGACACAGGCCTCAGCTGCCACAGAGCACCCACCTCAATGCAGAGCATTTCCACCCTCATGGGTGTCATCAGTGCAGGACTGGATGGTTTGAGGTGGCCATACGCATTAGAAAGTAGTAGGTTGATGGTTGACTAAACAATCGTATAGTGAATGATCATTTTACAGGCAGTCATACAGATTTTAGACCTTTTGGTTGTTACTAAGTAAGCAGTCAGGATGTAGTCTTGACATAAGTACAGTGCACATTGTAGTACGTTTTTGTATAGGAGTTACTGTGTGAAATGTGTGTTGTGATAAGACGACTAAACCATATAAGCAGAAAGTCCTCAGGACTGGAAAACATTTTTCCCTAATGACAAATTTTGGGAGCCAACGGTCTACAATATAAATATTTCCCTACAAAAGCTATATAACCAGCTTCTGCTCGGACCACTATTTCTGCCATTAGACTGTTTTCTAATATGTCATTTTACCAGCGGTTCCTTATAAAATCACCATTTCTAAAGATGTTTCATGGTTGTGTTTTTCAGGAGAGAAGCCATACAAATGCACATGGGAAGGTTGCGACTGGAGATTCGCTCGCTCAGATGAACTGACACGTCACTACAGAAAACACACAGGAGCCAAACCTTTTCAATGTGCAGTTTGCAACCGCAGCTTTTCCCGCTCTGATCACTTGGCTCTTCATATGAAAAGACATCAGAATTAATCTGGATTCTGCCAGAGGCTATTCTTTACTATGCAAAGTCGTCGTCCCCCCCTTACTGCCTCATCTCCGTAATAAATTTCAAACAGTGGTCATCCCTAGTCAGGTGGTCACCACATATCAAACTCTCATCTCTGTTCTGATGTGGACTGGTCTGTTAAGGGGGAGGGAAAAAGACTGGAACAAAAACATTATGTGTGTCTTGTATTAAGCTACAGCATTATTGTCCCTTGAATTTTGATATTTTTTTCTTCTAATCCCCCTCCTCCAGTATACAGTAATTGGCAGGTTTCATCTCAACATACAATGCTGTAAGGTTGTTTAGCAATGTTTTGACCAAAGCACTGTCTTTACTGTTACAGTGTTTAGTAAATGAAATGAGGTCACAGATGACTGCACGCAAAGGACAAGCCATAATATATAAAATGAGAAAAAAGCGAAAACTAATACTTGAGCATGCAACTGCAGGTTTCGTTTGTGTTATTTTTCTTTTTTTTCCTAATGTACAGTGTCATCTGTTTCCGTAATGTATGGGTATAGCCCTTCCTTGTCCATTGAATTTTTAATTTGAAAGCTAATTCCCCAAATATTTCAGAATGTAGCCTTAAGAATCCTGCACTGATGTCTTGAAACTAATTTTATTTATACATATATTAATGTTTTTTTGTTTTTTTTTATATACCAGTGTCTGTCTCATCCTGTTTAATAGCGTTTTTTTTTTTTTTTTTTTTCACTTTTGTCAAACAGTTGGTGTTATAATATTGATATGTTTTGTAAGGTGGCAACAGGTGTTTGGTTCTTTTTATTTTTATTTTATTTTTTTGTTTTTTAACAAGACATTTTTGCACTTGTTCTGTCATTTTCTAGGGGATTTCCTAACTTACAAACATACGTATATTTTAAAAAGCCAAAACACTAAAGCAAAAAAAAAAATATTCAGCATTCGTTGTGTAGGTGGTAATTTATCTTTTGCAGCATTTATGTTAATGGACACGGTAATTTTTTAGAAATTACTATGCAGTTTACTTACCTATATTTGCAGTATCTTTAATAATTGTATTACTAAAATAGATTGGATGAAGGTTTCATGCAGCAGAAATTCTTGCGTTGACAGATAAATGTTCAAGAATAAAAAGAAAATAAAATTAAACGGAAAAGGGTTTCACTATAAAAAAAAGCTGTATTTTCTTGTCTATTTATTTTTTTGGTTCATGTTTTTTTTATTGTAAAATTGCTACTGTATTTTAGCTACTTTGAATAAATTAACATTATTGTAGTCTTTTAATTGTACTTTGACAACCTGTAAATACATTACAAATGTAAATAATTTTGTACAACACTTTGATTGTTTATACAAAAGATGTGCACATTTTTGTTGCTTTATTGCCTTGTATTTTTATATTTGCAGTTATAAAAAAAGGGACAAATGACTGTTTTCAGAAAAAATGAAAAATGTTCCTCATATGCATTGTCAATAATAAACTGAAGTGCCTAAAATGTACCATTAAGTTTTGTACTTATTTAATATAACTGCAACGTCTGACAGGGATGAGAAACTTCCGGCACGCTAGCTGTTGTGAAACTACAACTCCCAGCATGCTCCTTTCACTTCTGTATGAGTTCAGAGAACAGCCAAGCAAGAGTGCATGATTGGAGATGTAGTTTCACAACACCTGGCGTGCCGGAGGTTGCTGACCCCTTAGTCCATGATATAAATTTTAAACGTTATAACCTATACGTGGTTTAAATAAATACAAGAAAGTGACCCTGTTGCCAAAACTAGGTGTGCCAACGTATATTGTAGGCTAAAGAAAGGGCCAACTTAAATCAGTAACCCGGTACAAGCTCCCGCAAATGAGGAACAACTAAAGAAATAGTGGAGCTCACACAGTACCTATATAAAATGTATTATTTTATTGATAAATTAATATGGAAAAAGATATACTATTAAAAAAAGGGGGTAAGTGGCAGAAAAAAGACACCATCCCGGCAATACACACACACCAAAAATATATATATTGCATACATAAATAAATATATCATGTGCAAAAACTTTTGATAGTATAGTACAAATACATAAAAAATCCTGTGAAACTTCTGTCTACAGGAATCCTGAACATAAATCAAGGATATTGGCAATGGAGAGTATATAGGGTCATGTCCCATACAAATATTGGCCAAAAATACAAGGGAATACTCTGTCAGCAAGACTCTCCTAAGTACGCATGTATATACCAGGATGGCACCATGTACTTAGGTGAGTCTTGCTGACAGAGTATTCCCCTGTATTTTTTTTGCCCAAAATTTGTGTGGGACATGACCCTATATACTCTCCATTGCCAATATCCTTGATTCGATTTATGTTCATGATTCCTGTAGACGTTTCACTGGATTTTTTAAATGTATTTGCACTATACTATCAAATTTTTTATTTTTTTTTATGATTTATTTACGTATGCGATAGAGATATATATATTTATATATTTTTGGTTTGTGTGTGTGTAATGCCGGGATGGTGTCTTTTTTTTTTCTGCCACTTCACCCCCCTTTTTAATAATTTATCTTTTTACATATTAAATTAATATGTAAAAAGATATACCATTAAAAAGGGGGGAAGTGGCAGAAAAAAAGACACCATCCCGGCAATGCACACACACACACACACACCAAAAAATATATATCGCATACATAAATAAATATATCACGTACAAAAATTTTTGATAGTATAATGCAAATACATAAAAAAATCCAGTGAAATTTCTGTCTACAGGAATCATGAACATAAATCAAATCAAGGATATTGGCAATGGAGAGTATATAGGGTCATATCCCACACAAATATTGGCCAAAAAATACAGGGGAATACTTTGTCAGCAAGACTCACCTAAGTACGTGGTGCCATCCTGGTATATACACGCGTACTTAGGCGAGTAAGTACACACTTTGCTTGGAGAGTCCACCTGTTGTTGATAAATTCAGTTGTTTGGAAAGACCCCCCCCCCCCCCACCCTGTCTACATAAGGTCTCGCAGCTGACAAAGCATAGCAGAGCAAAAACCAAGCCATTAGGAGGAAAGAACTGCCTGTAGAGGTCTGAGAACAGGATTGTTTGGAGGCCTGCTGCACTGAGAGTTCCCAAGAGCATAATGGCCTCCATAATTCTTAAATAGAAGAAGTTTGAAACAGCCAGGACTCTTCCTACGGCTGACGGCCCCACCAAACTAAGTAATCAGGTGGAAAAGGCCCTGGCAAGAGAGTTGACCAAGAACCCAATGGCCACTGGCCGAGTACCAATGATCCTGTGTGCAGATAGGAGAAACTTTCAGAAGGTCAGCCATCACTGCAGCAAACCACCAATCTGGGCGTTATGTCAGAGTGACCATAAATAAGCATATTTATGGTCATTAAAGGACACCTGAAAGCCTGCATGGAGTTTGTAAAAAAGCACCTTAATGACTCTCAAACTGTGAGAAACAAGACTCTCTGGTCTAATAACACCAACATTTAAATTTCTGGCCTCAATTCTAATCATCATTTCTGGAGTAAACCAGGCTCTGCTCATCACTTGCCCAATACTATCCTTACAGTGAAGTATGGTGGTGGCAGCATCATGTTGTAGGGGTGTTTTTCAGCATCTGGGATAGGAAGACTAGTCAGGATTGAGGTAAAGCTGAATGGAGAAAAGTACAGAGATATTCTTAATGAAAACCTGATGCAGAGTGCCCCAACAAGACAATGACCCTAAGCACACAGCCAAGACAACACAGGAGTGGCTTAAGGCTGTATTAAACTGGCCAATATTTTGTACGATAATCACTAACAAGTGTTCGCATGAAAGCTCATTAGCGATCATCTTGCAGTGTAATACTACTGCCGATTGCCAGATGAACTCTTCCCTCTTGACAATCACTTGCTGATCTGCCTATCTAATGCAGGCTTTAGGGACAAGTTAGTGAATGTCCTTGATGGAACCCAGTCGCATATATCTCTGGAGAGACCTGAAACTGGCTGTCCACCAACAGTCCCGATCCAACCTGACAGATTGAGAGAAGATCTGTAGAGAAGAATGGCAGAAAATTCCCAAATTTAGGTGTGCAAATCATGTGGCATCATACCCAAAAAGACTGGATGCTGTGATTGTTGTTAAAGGTGCTACAACTAAGTACTAAGTAAAGGGTCTGAATACTTGTGTCAACACAATATTTTGATTTTTTTTGTCATAATATGCCTGTGTGCATGAAGCTTTATTGTGGCATTCAAAGGCATGCTCTCTAGTTCAAATCAATATTCATTTCATAAAAGCATTTACCTATGTTGAAATGTTTTAGGTAGTGCTTAATCCGTATTTACATGAGGATTTTTCATTTTAGTTTATACGTTTAACAAGTAGTTTGATGTGTAGGTAGACTTCTCTGAAAAGGCTAAATGATCATCATAACAAAATGCATAATTATATATTGTATTTTTTAAATATACAATATTTGTACTGTAATATTATTGTTCTCATAGTACAACGTCTAGTTCACCTCAATATATAGGATGAGTCAAAGGCGAAGGACAGCATTGATAATTCCAATGAAAAGAAGTGCAAGTCCAGCATCTAATGTAGTTAGAAAAATCTTAAATATTTATTGAGATCCATTAAAAATATCCATGTGCAGACCGGATGTAAACCGCTTACACATGTCAAGCTGCAAGTCAAACCTTACTCATGGCATCATGACTAAGGGCTGACTTTCAGCCTGAAATGCATAAGCATAAGATTTTACCTACATTAGATGCTGGGCTTGCACTTCTTTCTATTAATATTCCTATATATATGCGTGTTTTAGTCAGTTACCAGCATAGCTATTCACTGTGTGCAGAATTATTAGGCAAATGAGTATTTTGACCACATCATCCTCTTTATGCATGTTGTCTTACTCCAAGCTGTATAGGCTCGAAAGCCTACTACCAATTAAGCATATTAGGTGATGTGCATCTCTGTAATGAGAAGGGGTGTGGTCTAATGACATCAACACCCTATATCAGGTGTGCATAATTATTAGGCAACTTCCTTTCCTTTGGCAAAATGGGTCAAAAGAAGGACTTGACAGGCTCAGAAAAGTCAAAAATAGTGAGATATCTTGCAGAGGGATGCAGCACTCTTAAAATTGCAAAGCTTCTGAAGCGTGATCATCGAACAATCAAGCGTTTCATTCAAAATAGTCAACAGGGTCGCAAGAAGCGTGTGGAAAAACCAAGGTGCAAAATAACTGCCCATGAACTGAGAAAAGTCAAGCGTGCAGCTGCCAAGATGCCACTTGCCACCAGTTTGGCCATATTTCAGAGCTGCAACATCACTGGAGTGCCCAAAAGCACAAGGTGTGCAATACTCAGAGACATGGCCAAGGTAAGAAAGGCTGAAAGACGACCACCACTGAACAAGACACACAAGCTGAAACGTCACGACTGGGCCAAGAAATATCTCAAGACTGATTTTTCTAAGGTTTTATGGACTGATGAAATGAGAGTGAGTCTTGATGGGCCAGATGGATGGGCCCGTGGCTGGATTGGTAAAGGGCAGAGAGCTCCAGTCCGACTCAGACGCCAGCAAGGTGGAGGTGAAGTACTGGTTTGGGCTGGTATCATCAAAGATGAGCTTGTGGGGCCTTTTCGGGTTGAGGATGGAGTCAAGCTCAACTCCCAGTCCTACTGCCAGTTTCTGGAAGACACCTTCTTCAAGCAGTGGTACAGGAAGAAGTCTGCATCCTTCAAGAAAAACATGATTTTCATGCAGGACAATGCTCCATCACACGCGTCCAAGTACTCCACAGCGTGGCTGGCAAGAAAGGGTATAAAAGAAGAAAATCTAATGACATGGCCTCCTTGTTCACCTGATCTGAACCCCATTGAGAACCTGTGGTCCATCATCAAATGTGAGATTTACAAGGAGGGAAAACAGTACACCTCTCTGAACAGTGTCTGGGAGGCTGTGGTTGCTGCTGCACGCAATGTTGATGGTGAACAGATCAAAACACTGACAGAATCCATGGATGGCAGGCTTTTGAGTGTCCTTGCAAAGAAAGGTGGCTATATTGGTCACTGATTTGTTTTTGTTTTGTTTTTGAATGTCAGAAATGTATATTTGTGAATGTTGAGATGTTATATTGGTTTCACTGGTAAAAATAAATAATTGAAATGGGTATATATTTGTTTTTTGTTAAGTTGCCTAATAATTATGCACAGTAATAGTCACCTGCACACACAGATATCCCCCTAAAATAGCTAAAACTAAAAACAAACTAAAAACTACTTCCAAAAATATTCAGCTTTGATATTAATGAGTTTTTTGGGTTCATTGAGAACATGGTTGTTGTTCAATAATAAAATTAATCCTCAAAAATACAACTTGCCTAATAATTCTGCACTCCCTGTAGTAAGGCCAGCTCCAGATGTGGCTGTTAATTTCTTACTCTTGTTAGCCATATGCAACAAATCTTTGGGAAATTCTGCAAATGTCATATGTGTATTTCATTGTGGATTTAACAGATTTGCCTCTGATTTAACCCCTTGAATTGCAAAGGGTGAAATCCACGGTAAAAATCTGTGCAATGTCATCTATAGAATTGGCATGCTGCTGAATTGAACATCCATTGCATGCTCTGATTTCCATGCAAAATTTTTCATGTCAATGTGGATTTAAAAACCCCATGCCCCTGCTGCAGATTTGCTTTATGGAATCCACCTACAAAACCACAGCAAATCCGCCATGTCTAGAGTTGGCCTTGGGTTACATATGGAGAAGAAAGCAGTATAATCAAAAACGGTATCTATAGACATGTGGTTTGTGTTCTTGTTTTGTTACAAGTGCAAGTGTGATTTGAAGTAGAAACCATGCTCGGAAAATGTCTCTAGAACTGCCTATAGAAACATATTACATACAATTTCAGGTTTGAGTCATTTAGGAAGTCCTAAGAAATGGAATGTGTCCTAAAAAAGAGGTGTAGACAGTAGACAAGTCATTATCATTGTATCTCATATCAACATGAGCTATACATGATTGCTCGATTACAGTCTACATGGTATGAAAAAACTTATGAATGACGAGGAAGATGGAGTGCATAACAAATACAATGGACATGCTTAGTTAAAGGAGATCTGTCACCACATACCACTATGTCAAACAGTTGACAGCTGTCCATCTGTGCTTGTAGCAGAGTCCCATTATGTCTCTGGCATCTCCATGTGTTCCATTCAATCCTCCGAATTTTGTATTACATGCAAATCACCCCTTAAGTGCAAAAAGGACAGTGCCATTGCACCTTGTTGCACCCAGAGGCTCCCCTCCCTGTCTTCTATGCCACTCCCCCACTGCTGTGATGGACAGGCCAGGCTGTCCCTGAAGTCTATCGGGATTGCGTTCTGTACATGCGCAGTACAGGGATGGAGACTGACAATCTGCCCGGCAGTCTGCATCTCTTTACTGCGCATGTATAGAATGCGATCCCGCAAGACTTCAAGGACTGCTTGGCCTGTCCATCACAGCGGTTGGGGGTGCAGTATAGTAGACAGGGAGGGGAGTCTCTGGGAGCAATGAACTCTAATGGCACCACCCTTTTGGCACAAGTCTTTTTTCAGAGGATTGACAGAACATATGGAGATCCCAGAGACATCATGGGACTCTGCCTACAAGTGTGGATGGACTGCTGCTGACTGTTTGACATAGTGGTATGTGGTGACAGATACCCTTTAAATACTTGTATTACAGGGTTTGAGAAGTGTACTATTGTTTTAATACAGTGAAAATGTTGACTCATTTATCAAATTTAGCATAACACACTATTAGTGCTTACATAAAAAACCATTTGATATGCGGCAATTTACTAATGATATAATATTATCTAAATGAACTTTTCCCTTCTTGACTTCATCCTATTATTGTCCTCCTTACCTTAAAGGGGTTGTCCTCTGAAAACTCAGCACCTTGATCTGAATACTATTGTAATTGCATGTAATTAGAAATGTAGTATAGCCACTGAGTTATTCAATAAAATGTATCTGTATAGCACCACCTGCTCTTTATTTTTTCTTATTTCTTTGACCTGCTCTCTGAGATGGTCGCACATGCTCAGTTTCATCCTTCAACTGCTTCCTGAGCTGTGATAGGAAGAGAGCTGCAGCAGAAAAGACACTCCCTGTGAGCTGCCAGCTTGATATAAATCTAGCAGAGCAATGACTGGGGTTATCTCTGGATCCAGGTGAGGTACGGGTCTGGTTCTAGCTTTGTTAGAAAGAGGTTATCATGTACTATATGATGTCTGATTTTCATTTTTTACATTAGTCATGGGATAACCCATTTAATTTTGAATGATATGTTATTTAGGAAGTTTTATGGTTGGCTCTTTGCAGGTTAGGGTGACAGGTACTGTAGTACGAGTGATTTCAAAGATTGCTGTAGACTTAGTGGTATTCTTTGCTGACTGGATAAATGGTCTCCTCTGTAGGGAATCTCTTTTGATCAACCCCCTAAATCTTCTGTTTACACATTTCATGGGGACTTTTACATGGACAGTGTAAAAATGCTAAACCTGCAAGTCTCCTATTGATGACTACTTATCTGATATGTCATCTTCTAAAATCCTAAGGAAAAGGTTAAGTTTGTAGGCACACATGATACTAAACAACACAGTAATGTGTCACAGAGGCAAAAGCGTCATTTCTGTCATGTCCTCCAACATAACCACCTTTACATGGCTGTAGCTTGATCTCTTCCACTGTTTTTGTATTTCAGATAATTTTTTGGTGTTAGCTTTAGCTTCTGATATACTACTGCGTCCATGCACTGTTTTAAAGTGATGTGACTCTCAATGAGGAGAGGACCACACATCTGACGCTGTCCAATCAGCACAGATAGCATTAGGCCTCTGGTTCATTCCTTGTTCAGAATCATGCCCCCTTGACAGTGCTTGGCTTGAATAACATACAGTATGAGGAGTTGAAGCTACTGGGACTGAATGCTCGGGAATGGGAGCCTAAGAAAAAAAACAGGGGTAGCAGGTAAAGGTTTCTGATGTTGTTGGAGGATGTGAAAGGTTCTCGTTAACTACGTCGATTTCTGCAGGAGTAGCTGACAATGTAATGTCAATGGGGGCCTCCTAAGTATCTCCTTATCTCCTCTCACCAGTGAAATAAATTTGAGGTTGGCGGAGCTGAACCTGCTTGTTTATGGTGGAGGTGGTGGGTTTTTTGCCAAACACTTGCTATTCGGTGTATGGCCATGTTGACATGTTGCATGTACGCTTGGCAGATGAAGACATCTGTGTTGGTCCCATGTTCATATGTGTCCGCATTTCAGAGAAAAAAATAAGTTCTAATATATATATATAAATGAGCTTCTAGGAGCAATGGGGGTGTTGCCATTATACCTTGAGCCTCTGCTCTCTCTGCACCTGCCGTGCCCTTTCCATTATGATCGGCAGGACCAGGCATGATCACATTTATACTGTCTGGCGCTGTCAATCAAAGTGTAGAGGGCACGGCAATTGCAGAGAGAGCTGAGCCTCTAGGTGTAACGGCAACACCCGCGTTGCTCCTAGAGGCTCATTTGCATATATTAAAACATCTTTCTTCTCAGCAATGCGGGCACATATGAACATGCAACAGGTTAGACAATTTCATAGGTACAAATCTGCTTACAGATGCCCTTTAAATTAAGCATGATGTGGGTGTTCTTTTGGTATTTTGCTCCGTAGACTTTTTATTATGCCCTAAAAATAGATGTACATAATATGAAACAGCTTCTTTACACGCTACAAAGAAACTCAAACATGTTTAGAAAATTTCAGGCATTTACACACAGTTTTAAACACACTGTGTGAACCCTTCCCCATAACACATTTACAACAGTACCCCATTATCCCTTCCTAAAATTTAGCTCAGAAGCTGATCACAAACCATACACTTCGAGTGCTGGCTGTTTAATACAGCTAATAAAAGCCTGCAGTGGCTGCGATCAAACATAACTTTAATCCTGGCCATCTAAAGCTGGATTTACACATCTCGAATATTAGGCCGATTATTGGGAATAAATGTTCCTATGAACACTCATACAAAATTATCTGCCCATGCAAGCGTGCTGCAAATCACCTGTAGAATGAGTGAAATGCTCCTTCATCGCGTGAAATGATTGTTGGTGCGGAGGCCTGAATTATCATTTCCGGGCAGCAGATTGTGCTTTCTAACCAGCACTCTACTGCCCAAGAACAATGATTTAGTATGGGGACAAGCGGAAGCAGCAGCTATCACTTGTCCTCATACTGTGGAGGTGATCGCTACCTGTAAATACAGGGCTTTACCTGCACTTAACAAGCAGCCAACTGTCAGGAAAGAATGCTTCCTTCCCAAAAATCTGCTGCTCTTCATCCGGTGTAAATGCACCTTAACCCCTTAGATGCTACAGTCAATAGCGTCTGTGACATCTGACATCTGATTCTCCTCGCAAGACAATCTGAGGGTGTCAATCAGTTTTCATAGACCTATTGTCATCACAAATACACAATATACTGATATTATGAATTTAAAAAAAAATATTCAGCCCCCCCTTTCCCATATATAATATAAAAAAATCTGAAAAAGTATGAACCCTCAAAATATAAAAAATGGAGTGATGAATGGATGGCACTGCTGTACACGTTGTAATTGGATCATAAATGTACTGTACAACTTGTAAATGGATCAGAAATGAATGTGGTTGTGGGGTCATCAAGGCCAACGGTGGAGCTCTATCCTAAACAGTGTAGACAAGTTGACTCCATAGAGAATGAAGGACAGCACTCACCAATATAGTCAACTTCTTCCTTTATTACTCACAAGGAGGAAAACAGCAGGATAAGGGTGCAAGACACCACACATTCGTGGCAAACGGCGAATATGCTTCCTCAGGCGTCTGACGTCAGATGCCTGAGGAAGGATATTTGCCGCTCTCCCACTGATACACCTCTCCCACAGAACTGTCCTTCCTGGACATTGGTGACAGGCAGGCAGGGGCAGATTGGCCATAGACCCTACAGGGAAATTTCCCAGTGGGACGGATCCCAGGGAGCTGCCCAAGCCCTCCTCATGGCTGCTGGTTGGGTACATGGTGATCTGATGCTCTCAGCATTAACCCCTTAAGGACCCTTGCCGTACATGTACGTCACAGCTGGACGTGACTTAAGGACCAGTGACGTACATGTAGGCAGGCTTATCGGGCGGGTGCAGGAGCTGCACCCGCACAATCAGCAGCAGGCTTCCGGCAGTCACTGACAGCCGGACCCCTGCTGCATACGCTGGCATCGGTGAAAACACTGATGCCAGCATATTAACCCCTTGTATTCTGCGGTCAAAGCTGACTGCTGCCGGCTTGTGATGTTTGTTGGAGGTGGCAGGTTCCCTTTAAACACATAAAATTAGAAAAAATAATAAAAAAACAGACATATTTGGTATCTCCGTGTCCGTAATGACTGGCTCTATAAAAATATCACATGAACTAACCCCTCAGGTGAACACCGTCAAAAAAATAAAATAAAAACGGTGTCAAAAAAGCCATTTTTTGTCACCTTACATCACTAAAAGTGCAACACCAAGCGATCAAAAAGGCGTATGCCCCCAAAATAGTACCAATCTAACCATCACCTCATCCCGCAAAAAAAGCCCCTACCTAAGACAATCGTCCAAAAAATAAAAAAACTATGTCTCTGAGACTATGGAGACACTTAAACATTATAATTTTTTTTCCAAAAATTATAATATTGTTTAAAACTTAAACAAATAAAAAAATGTATATATTAGGTATTGCCACTTCTGCAACGACCTGCTCTATAAAAATACCACATGAACTAACCCCTCAGGTGAACATGGTAAAAAATAGAAACTGTGCCAAAAAAGCTGTTTTTTGTCACCTTACATCACAAAAAGTGTAATAGCAAGCGATCAAAAAGTCATATGCACCCTAAATATAGTAACAATCAAACCGTCATCTCATCCCGTAAAAATGATACCCTACCTAAGACAATCGCCCAAAAAATAGAAAAACTTTGGCTCTCAGATTATGGAAACACTAAAACATGATTTTTATTTTTTTGTTTCAAAAATGATATTATTGTGTAAAACTTAAATAAATAAAAAAAAGTCTACATATTAGGTATTGCCACGCTGTAAGACCTGCTTCATAAAAATATCACATGACCTAACCCCTCAGGTGAACAACGTAAAAAAAAAAAAAAAAACGGTGTCAAAAAAGCAATTTTTTGTCACCTTACATCACAAAAGTGTAATACCAAGTGATCCAGAAGTCATATGCACCCCAAAAAGTACCAAACTGTCATCTCATCCCGCAAAAAATGAGCCCCTACCTAGGACAACCATAAAACTATGGCTTTCAGAATATAGAGACACTAAAAAATATCTTTTTTCAAAAATGCTTTATTATGTAAAACTGAAAGAAACAACCCAAAAAGTAGTCGTATTGTTGCATCCATAACAACCTGCTCTATAAAAATACCACATGATCTGACCTGTCAGATGAACGTTGTAAATAACAAAAAATAAAAAGTGCCAAAACAGCAATTTATTGTTACCTTGCTTCGCAAAAAGTGTAATATAGAGGAACCAAAAATCATATGTACCCTAAAATAGTACCAACAAAACTGCCACCTTATCCCGTAGTTTCCAAAATGGGGTCACTTTTTTGGAGTTTCTACTCTACGGGTGCATCAGGGGGTCTTCAAATGTGACATGGCAACTTAAAATTATCCGAGTGAAACCTGCCATCCAAAAACCATATGGCGTTCCTTTTCTTCTGCAACCTGCCATGTGCCCGTACAGCAGTTTACGACCACATATGGGGTGTTTATGTAAACTACTGAATCAGGGTAATAAATATAGAGTTTTGTTTGGCTGCTAACCCTTGCTTTGTTACTGGAAAAAATGGATTAAAATGGAAAATCTGCCAAAAAAGTGAAATTCTGAAATTTCATCTACCTTTTCCTTTAATTTATGTGGAACACCTAAAGGGTTAACAAAGTTTGTAAAATCAGTTTTGAATACCGTAAGGGTGTAGTTTCTAAAATTGGGTCATTTTTGGGTGGTTTCTTTTATGTAAGCCTCTCAAAGTGACTTCAGACCTGAACTGGTCCTTAAAAAGTGGGTTTTGGAAATTTTCAGAAAAATTTCAAGATTTACTTGTACAAGATTTTTGTACCAGGGCCACATTAAGTTCTCAGTCCGCCCCTGCAGGCAAAAAGCTTGCCTTTCCCTGCTAGTGTAGGCTCACAAAGGTTGTCAAGGATTCAGTAGAACATAGTCTACAGCAAGGGATATTGACCATTATATATAATCAATACTATGGCACCACTCTGGATTTTCTTTGACACATTTACATTATTATTTTACTTTTCTATAATGAGAAAACTATTTAGTAAATCATTAGCACCTTATCAAGCCAACTGTTTTTAATACCAGGGTCAATTTAGCTTTTACCTGGAGGCAACAATGTAGCTTGTCTTCAAATTCTCCAAAAATACAGGACCTAGTGGTAAGTACTTCTATACAATGTTGAAGGTATAGTTATCACAGTTTAAGAATGTTAATGGGAAAATCGGTATTTTAATTCCTGGTGACTGATTGCACACAATTGGTGTGACATGGAAAACAATGCCAGCTTCCCTTACTTAACATCTTGGCTGCTGTAGATATCATATCTCCAAATGACTCTGTTAATGATTTACCAAGTCATTGGAATCTAGACATATAATAAAATGAAGAAAAAACCATGCCAGCAACAGCATTAAACTGTGTCCCCAATAGCACACTGAAACATAAAAAAGAACATGTTGATGTTTCATTTCTATCTACTCCTGACACCCGGGCTAGGCAAAAAGTACTCAGAAGTCCTGGCTCGGAACTCACCCAGCTATTAATTTGCTGTGAAGAACACACCCTGGCATAAAAGGTTTGGGAAATAAAGCATCCAGGTTGAACACCAGATTTTTGAGCTCATCACCAATCTTTCTGACAATTTTTTTGCCCTAGTATTAGAAAAAGGTGGAACTTCAGTTCTTTCTGGAAGACCTGACTTGGCATGGTTTAGTTTTGAGCTCTTTGCACCTCATGCACAGTGTGTCATTATAAAAGCAGTTGTCCAAGATTAGAAAGACATGGTTGCCTTCTTCACAAAACAGCACCACAAGTGTTCATAGGTTTGTCTGGTATTGCACTTCAGCTCCATTCACTTCAATGAAGCCCAACCATCTGTTTTGCAAAGTGCTGTAGTCGAGCAAGACAATTATTGTTGCATCTATGATTGTCCTTCAGTTTTAAAAACAATCTTAACCCATTTCTCACTTAAAGTTTAATAGTCTAGCCTTTATTGGGCAGACTAGATGGGCCAAATGGTTCTTATCTGCCGACACATTCTATGTTTCTATGTTTCTTTGAAGAAAAGGATAGCTGCATAAATGTTAGATGGAAGGATAGGAGTTGAATTGTTTTATGCGTAGTTAATATCCATCTCACCATCTCACATCTATCCATCCTCTATCCAGTGATCTATCCCATATCTAGGACATCAGCAAAAGGAGAATGTCCCTTGGTGCAAAAAACACCCGATGGTTTGGTTAAGATCCAGAGTTTTATTAGGAAAGTGGTACAACGTGTTTTGGGGATAGAAAACCCTTTCTTCAGGTACAAATTACTTGCTTTCAAAAATAAAAATGTTCATAGTTTATTTTTATCAATTAATAAAATGCAATTAACAAAATGAAAAGAGAAATGTAAATCAAATCAATATTTGATGTGATCACCCTTTGCCTTCTAAACAAGGTTAATTCTTCTCGGAGCACTTGCTCACTGGTTTTAGAGGAACTTGTCAGGGTGGCTGTTTCTGACATCCTGTAGAACTCACCACAGATTTTCAACGGATTTAGGCTAGCTCAAATCCTTCTATCTCTTCATGTAATCCCAGACAGACTCAATGATGTTAAGATCAAGTTTCTGTAGGGATCATATAATCTCTTCCAGGACTCCTTGTTCTTCTTTACACTGAATTATTAATGACATTGGCTATCATGATGGTATTGCATGATGGATAAGTGTCTGCCTATATTTCTTAGCATTTAGGACTCCATTAATCCCAATGCATATGCATTTCGCACAGTACTGTATATATTACAACATGAAATGAATAGTGCAAATAGTGCAAATAATGAACTTGATTTGTATTTTTTCCATGTGAATATTTCCCTAGGTTCGTACAAGAGGGACATGAGGTGGGTAAACTGTTTAAAGGTTTTCTAAGAGATGCTATCTTAGAGCATCTCAACAGAAATAAGCAAATAACGCCATATCAGCATGGCTTCATGAGGGATCGGTCATGCCAAACTAATTTAATCAGTTTCTATGAGGAGGTAAGTTCTAGACTTGACAGCGGCGAATCAATGGATGTCGTATATCTGGACTTCTCCAAAGCATTTGACACTGTACCACATAAATGGTTAGTATATAAAATGAGAATGCTCGGACTGGGAGAAAATGTCTATGTGGGTAAAAAACTGGCTCAGTGATAGAAAACAGAGGGTGGTTATTAACGGTCCACACTCATATTGGGTCAATGTCACTAGTGGGGTACCTCAGGGGTCAGTATTGGGCCCTATTCTCTTCAATATATTTATTAATGATCTTGTTCAAGGCTTGCATAGTAAAATATAAATTTTCGCAGATGACACTAAACTGTGTAAAGTAATTGACACGGAAGAGGACAGTATACTACTACAGAGGGATCTGGATAGATTAGAGGCTTGGGCAGATAGGTGGCAGATGAGGTTTAACACTGACAAATGTAAGGTTATGCACATGGGAAGGAATAATGCAAGTCACCCGTACATACTAAATGGCAAAACACTTGGTAACACTGACATGGAAAAGGATCTAGGAATTTCAATAAACAGCAAACTAAGCTGCAAAAACCAGTGTCAGGCAGCTGCTGCCAAGGCCAATAAGATAATGGGTTGCATCAGAAGGGGCATAGATGCCCGTGATAAGAATATAGTCCTACCACTTTACAAATCGCTAGTCAAACCACACATGGAGTACTGTGTACAGTTCTAGGCTCCTGTGAACAAGGCAGACATAGCAGAGCTGGAGAAGGTCCAGAGGAGGGCAACTAAAGTAATAACTGGAATGGGGCAACTACAGTACCCTGAAAGATTATCAAAATTAGGGTTATTCACTTTAGAAAAAAGACGACTGAGGGCAGATCTAATTACTATGTATAAATATATCAGGGGTCAGTACAGAGATCTATCCCGTCATCTATTTATCCCCAGGACTGTGACGAGGGGACATCCTCTGCGTCTGGAGGAAAGAAGGTTTGTACACAAACATAGAAGAGGATTCTTTATGGTAAGAGCAGTGAGACTATGGAACTCTCTGCCTGAGGAGGTGGTGATGGTGAGTTCACTAAAAAGTTCAAGAGGGGCCTGGATGTATTTCTGGAGTGTAATAATATTACAGGCTATAGCTACTAGAGAGGGGTCGTTGATCCAGGGATATATTCTAATTGCCTGATTAAAGTCGGGAAGGAATTTTTTTATTCCCCTAAAGTGGGGAAAATTGGCTTCTACCACACATTTTTTTTTTTGCCTTCTTCTGGATCAACTTGCAGGATGACAGGCCGAACTGGATGGACAAATGTCTTTTTTCGGCCTTATGTACTATGTTACTATGTTACATGCCAGGAATGTTAGCAAATTCAGGATTTAGCCATGGATTCTGTGTGAGCATCCTATGTCTGTGAACATGGCTTTGCCTATAAGATTTTACTCCATATATATTTTCTCTTGCAATGTCACCCTATGAAAAGTGCATTGGAATATTCCTGAAGCATGAACAGAACATAATCATAATGCTATGTGGATAAAATATTATTTCTATATAAAATATTATATACATCTATTCAAGTGTGTATCAGAATCCGATATTGAAATACATTCATGTCCTAATGCATTATGCCAGATCATGAGTTCTAGTGATAAGATATGAATTGACCCTTTGTGTATGACTCATTTATGCATGCTTAAGCACACAGCAATTGCCATGTGACTAGGCAGTAATCTATTTAGGGATGCCCTATGAGTTCTGCATGTCATATTGAGTTATAGGCCACTGCATTTTAGGTCCCTACTGCTACAGAACATGATTTAGAACATGTAAATTGCACATATTGCATAGCATGTATTTATTTATTTAGTTTTAACTAATTTTTGCACTTGTAATATGCCAAAAAATTACCAAAGATGCTATGTGTTTAAAAATGGTATGTTAGAAAAGACTGCAGCTATGGCCAGCGATACACAAAGTTGTCAGATACAGATGTAAATAAATCCTGGCAAGGTGTCGGCAAGAACAGCCATGCAGGATACCAGGTTTAAAGTACAAAATAAGTCAAGATAGGACAGACATTAATCTGATTTCAAAGGACACAGGCGTAAAACTCACTAATATAAGGTAAGAACTAGTGTCAAACTGTTATAACTGGTATCATACTGGTACCAATAGAATGATGGTTGTGATTGATAAGACAGCTAGTATGAACTTTGGGGGTAGCACCTGACATCATAGTCTTCCACGTCCTCTGAGAATACAGCCAGAGCCTGGTTGGACAGCAGTTTTTTACACCATGGTAAATAATCGCAGCAATCAAATATTACATTATGAACAGAATTTTAAAGCAATGTGGGGAAATCTGTTGAGACCCTTTATAAATCGAAATTGTCTTCTATATTTAAGTCCTATATTTTGTTTTGTTTCATTAATACATTATATTATTTAATTTCATTATTTTTGGGGAGAAAATAGTTCTTCATATGTACCTGTATATACAGATAAGGTTTTTAGTCTCCATTGACCCCTGTGGGGGAAACAATTGACAATCAATGGGACATGGCACGGAGAGTGCATACAAGAACAAACATACAGTGGTGCTTGAAAGTTTTTGAACTCTTCATAATTTTCTATATTTCTGCATAATTCTGACATAAAACCATATAAGATCTTAACACAAGTCCTAAAAGTAGATAAAGATAAATAAATCAAACAAATGAGTCAAAAATATTAGATCTGACTATTTATTTATTGAGGAAAATGATCCAATATCACATTTCATAAGTGGAAGACAAATGTGATCCTTTGGGAATAACAGATAATTTTAAAATGAAACTAGAATAGGGTGTTTTCAATCAATGGGATGACAATCATGTGTGAGTGAGTGACCTGCTTTATTTAATGAACAGGGATCTCAGGGTACTTTCACACTTGCGGCATAGGATTCTGGCAGGCAGTTCCGTCGCCTGATCTAGCAATCTGGACGCAAACTGATGCATTTTTTAGATGGATCCAGAAGCGGATCATCTCACAAATACATTGCAAAACCAGATCTGTCTTTTTGGTTGTCATCCGGAAAAACGTATCCGGTATTAATTTTTTTCACAGATTTAATGGTCTGCGCATGTGCGGACAGAAAAAACGGATACGTTTTGCCGGAACACTTGGGGCTGGATCCGGCATTAATGCATTTCAATGGAAATTAATGCCGGATCCGGCATTCCGGCAAGTGTTCAGAATTTTTGGCCGGAGAGAAAACTGCAGCATGCTGCAGTATTTTCTCCTAGCCAAAAAACGTAAGAGGGACTGAACTGAGGCATACTGAACGGAATGCTCTCCATTCAGAATGCATTTGGATAAAACTGATCAGTTTTTTTCCGGTTTTGAGCCCCTAGGACGGAACTCAATTCCGGAAAACAAAAACGCTAGTGTGAAAGTACCCTTACAAAGTCCTAATATTCAATATCACATTTCTGGGAGTGGGAGATGTATGTTAACGCTTTGTTTACAATCAATGGGATGACAATCATATGTGAGTGAGTGACCCATTTTATTTAAAGAACAAGGATCTAACAAAGTCTGATCTTCATGAGATATGTTTGTGGAAGTGTATCATGGCAAGAACAAATGAGATTTCTGAGGAACTCAGAAGAAGAGCTGTTGATGCTCATCAGGCCGGAAAAGGTTACAAAATTGTATAGAATTTGGAGTCCACCAATTCACAGTCAGAAAGATTGTGTACAAATGCAGGAAATTCAAGACCATTATTACCCTCATCAGGAGTAGTCAATCCATAAAGCAACACCTAGAGTAAGGTGTGTAATAGTCCACAAGACCACGAAGGAACCCAAGGTAACCTCTAAGCAACTAAAGGCCTTTCTCACATTAGCTAATGTTAACATTCCATCATCAGAAGGACACTGAACAACAATGGTGTGCATGACAGCATTGCTAGGAAAAAGCCACTGCTCTCCAAAAAGAACATTGCTGCCCATCTGCAGTTTGCTAAAGATGACATGTACAAGCCAGAAGTCTACTAGAACAGGGTTTTGTGGATGGATGAGAACAAAATATAACGCTTTTTAATGAGTGTTATATTTAGAGAAAGGAAAACCTCATCCCATCTGTGAAACATGCTGGTGGTGGTATCATGGTTTGGGCCTGTTTTGCTGCATCCTGGCCAGGACAGCTTGCCATCATTTTTGGAACAAAGGCTTCTAAATTATACCAGCAAATTTTAAAGGAAAATGTCATGACTTATGTCTGTAAACTGAGTCTCAAGAGAACGTGGATCATACAGCAACACAATGATCCCAAGTACACAAGCAATTTAACCAAAGAATAGTAAAAAAAGAAAAAAGTTTTAGAGTGGCCAAGTCAAAGTCCTGACCTTAAGCGAGTAGTTCATAGGAGGAAACCCACCAACATAACAGTATTGAAGCTGTTTCATATGAAGGAATGGACTAAAATTCTTCTAAGCCAATGTGTTGAAATAATCGGAAACGTTTAGTTGCACTTATTGCTGCCCAAGCAGGTCACACCACATACTGAAAGCAAAGGTCCACATAACATACTTTAACCACTCATGGACATACAGTATGATATTGAATCAATTTCCTCCATAAATAAATGATCAGGTCTAATATTTTTGACTCTCTTGTTTGATGTTGTTATCTTTATCTGCTTTTAGGACTGTGAAAATCTGAGTTTTAGTTCAAAATGTATGCAGAAATATAGAAAATTCTGACGGGTTTGCAAACTTTCAAGCACCACTGTTGAGTGCCACCCAAAAATATAGAAACCTTCAAAAAATAACATTACTGCTCTATTAAAGTACATTATATGAACAAATAATTTGAAACCTCTTTGAGATGGCCAATAGGGATGAACGAATCTACTTCGGATGAAACATCCAAAGTCGATTCGCATAATACTTTGTTTGAATACTGTACGGAGCGAGCGCTCCATGCAGTATTAGAACGTATTGACTCCTATGAGCCGAAGTTATTACTTCGCAAAGTCATTCCAATAGAAACATAGAAACATAGAATAGAACCATTTGGCCCATCTAGTCTGCCCAATATACTGAATACTATGAATAGCCCTTGGCCCTATCTTATATGAAGGATGGCCTTATGCCTATCCCATGCATGCTTAAACTCCTTCACTGTATTTGCAGCTACCACTTATGCAGGAAGGCTATTCCATGCTTTACTGCTCTCTCAGTAAAGTAATACTTCCTGATATTACTTTTAAACCTTTGCCTCTCTAATTTAAAACTATGTCATCTTGTAGCAGTTTTTCTTCTTTTAAATATTCTCTCCTATTTTACCTTGTTGATTCCCTTTATGTATTTAAAAGTTTCTATCATATCCCCTCTGTCTCGTCTTTCTTCCAAGCTATACATGTTAAGGTCCTTTAATCTTTCCTGGTAAGTTTTATCCTGCAATCCATGTACTAGTTTAGTAGCTCTTCTCTGAACTCTCTCCAAAGTATCAATATCCTTCTGGAGATATGGTCTCCAGTACTGAGCACAATACTCCAAATGAGGTCTCACTAGTGCTCTGTAGAGCGGCATGAGCACCTCCCTCTTTCTACTGGTAATGCTTCTCCCTATACACCCAAGCATTCTGCTAGCATTTCCTGCTGCTCTATGAAATTGTCTGCCTACCTTTAAGTCTTCTGAAATAATGACCTCTAAATCCCTTTTCTCAGATACTGAGGTTAGGACTGTATCACTGATTTTATATTCTGCGTTTATTCTTGGGTTTTTACTCCCCAGGTGCATTATCTTGCACTTTTCAACATTAGATTTTAGTTGCCAGATTTTTGACCATTCCTCTAGTTTTCCTAAATCCTTTTCCATTTGGTGTATCCCTCCAGGAACATCAACCCTGTTACAAATCTTTGTGTCATCAGCAAAATGAGACACCTTACCATCGAGGCCTTCTGCAATTTCGCTGATAAAGATATTAAACAATATGGGTCCCAGAACAGATCCCTGAGGTACCCCACTGGTAACAAGTATACTCCATTGACTACAACCCTCAGTTGTCTGTCCCTCAGCCACTGCCTAATTCATTCAACAATATGGGAGTCCAAGCACAAAGACTGCAATGTATTGATAAGCCTTCTATGTAGGACAGTATCAAAAGCCTTACTAAAGTCTAGATAAGCAATGTCTACTGCACCTCCGCCATCTATTATTTTAGTCACCCAATCAAAAAAATCAATAAGATTAGTTTGACATGATCTCCCTGAAGTAAACCCATGCTGTTTTTCATTTTTCAATCCATGGGATTTTAGATCCTCTCCTTAAGTATTGTTTCCATTAATGTCCCCATTATTGATGTCAGGCTTACTGGCCTATAGTTGCCTGATTCCTCCCTACTACCTTTCTTGTGAATGGGCACAACATTTGCTAATTTCCAATCTTCTGGGACGACTCCTGTTACCAGTAATTGGTTAAATAAATCTGTTAATGGTTTTGCTAGTTCACCGCTAAGCCCTTTTAATTGCTTTGGGTGTATCCCATCAGGCCCCTGTGACTTATTTGTATTAATTTTAGACAGCTGACTTAGAACCTCTTCCTCTGTAAAGACACATGCCTCAAAAGATTCATTAGTCTTCCTTCATAACTGAGGTCCCTTTCCTTCATTTTCCTTTGTAAAAACTGAACAGAAATATTCATTGAGGCAGTCAGCTAGTTCTTTATCTTCTTCCATATACCTTCCTTCTTTTGTTTTTAATTTGGTAATTCCTTGTTTTAGTTTCCTTTTTTCATTTATGTATCTGAAGAATGTCTTATCACCTTTTTTACTGACTGATCTAATTTCTCTTCTGCCTGTGCTTTAGAAGCTCTTATAACTTGTTTGGCCTCTCTCTGCCTAATCTTATAAATTTGCCTGTCATCCTCGTTTTTTTTATTTTTTATAATTACTAAATGCTATCTTTTTGTTTTTAATGATTTTGGCCACTTCTGCTGAGTACCACAGTGGTCTCTTCCTTTTTTTGCTTTTACTGACAAGCCTAATGCAATTATCTGTTGCCTTCAATAGTGCCACTTTTAAGTAGTCCCATTTCTCCTAGACTCCATTGAAACTCTTCCAATCTCATAGGGACTCGTATACCACTAATCTAATTTTAGAAAAGTCACTTTTTCTAAAATCTAAAACTTTTGTTTTTGTGTGGTGTGACTCAGTCACTGTACTTATAGTAAACCACACTGACTGGTGATCACTAGATCCCAAGCTTTCCCCTACAGTAATATCAGATACCAAATTCCAATTTGTGAATACTAAATCTAAAATGGCCTCCTTCCGAGTTGGCTCCTCAACTACTTGCTGTAGAGATAATCCCAGTAGGGAATTTAGAATATCTGTACTCCTGGCAGAACTAGCTATTTTGGTTTTCCAGTTTACATCAGGAAGATTAAAGTCTCCCATAATGATAACTTCCCCTTTCAATGTCATTTTAGCTATTTCCTCAACTAGTAGATCATCTAATTCTTTGACTTGGCTAGGTGGTCTATATATCACACCTACACGAGTTACCTTATGATTATCAAGCTGCAAGGTAACCCAAACTGACTCTAAATTGGTCTCGCTAACTTGTATTAAATTAGATTTTATGCTATCTTTCACATACAGGGCCACCCCTCCCCCTTTTTTGCCTTCTCTGTCTTTCCTATATACTGTATGGAGCGCTCGCTCCGTACAGTTTTCAATGAAGTATTATGTGAATTGACTTCGGATGTTTCATCCAAAGTCCATTCGCTCATCCCTAATGGCCAACCAATCTTCTTCTAGGTGGATGGTCTTCTCAAAGATGGCGAGTATGCATAAAATATGACCATGCCACAGGTCATGCTGCAAGTCCAAATGCTGGGTATGTTAATGTCTTTGTAATCATCCACTGATGAATCGTAAAGGCGGAAACATATCAGGGTAGGCCTTGCATAGAGAAGGAGACCATACATCTCAGCACAACTACATGCCTTGTTAGGGTTTTAGTAGAGTGAAAAAATATAAAAAAAATTAGGAATTGAGTGTTTGATCCCCTCAGACAGCACATAAGTCTGAGAAAACAAATTCTATTTTTAGACTTCACCTTGGTGTGAGGAATAAATAATTCAGGCCCATGTAAATGAAATACATAGGCGGTCATCTGCCTCAGCTTACCTCTTGTCCCAGTTATTATTATTTTTTATAATTATACTAATACATCTTTGAATTATGCATAATATATGGTATAAATAAAAGTCTGTCACATGTAATCTTCTATCTATCTATCTATCTATCTATCTATCTATCTATCTATCTATGTACTGTACAGCAGGGGTACAGAACTTTTTTGGTTTGAGGGCCATATTGTCACATTGCTGTATTTCAAGAAGCTGTAAAAAATTGCAGTGCTTGTTTGCATCTGCTTATTACACAGGCTGATGCAATGTTGTTCTTACCTCATTCATTTTCATTGAATATTGGAAGCACATCAATAATTACACAGGGACATGTGCTGACGATAATTGTAAACTTTTCATTCTGATGAAAAATGCAAATTATCTGACAAACGAGTAATGGCTTGTTTATCGACTGATTGGCAGCACAATAATACAGGACAGTTATCAGGTATACGTGTTCCTATGATCATTTGTTCCCAGTAATTGGCCTTAAAATTGTGCAGTGTAATAGGGGTTTGACTGGGAACATTTCCTTCCACCCTGACTCCTGTTCAGTGAGTGCTTTCTTTTACTGCAGAGGATGGCGATCATTGGTTATTAACGCCTCCTGTCCCACATGATAGGTTATATGTGTGACAGACACCATGAGATATCCAGTAAGCACTTTTCCTTACTAGTGGGGCGTCCTATCGCTAGGACTTTCACCGATGATGAGGACGTGATGGTTTAACGGTTGTAACTTTAGATTTTACATGACACACAGGGTTTTTTCATGTTTTTTTTTCATTTGTTAGTTTTATTTAGAGGAAAACTGTGCAATAATTGTGACTATTTCAGTTAGTGTGGGTATTTTTATTTATTCAATTTTTTTTTATTTTACTTGTATTTTGTTATATATTTGTTTTACTCAATTTTTACATTTATTTTTGACGCATAATATGTCCCCCAAGAGGTGATAATGGTGAGTTTTATTAGGGGAGAACTGTGCAATAATCGTGACTATTTCAGTTGGTGTTGGCATTTTTATTTATAAATTTTTTTTTATTTTACTTGAATTTTGTTATATATTTGTTTTACTCAATTTTTACATTTATTTTTGACACATAATATGTCCCCCAAGAGGTGATAATGGTGACTTTAAGATTGTGTGGGACTTGTTTATTTTATTTTACTTATGTTTTACACTTATTTTTGGCACATTTATGCACTTTTTTGTTCACTGTAACTGGAGCATCCAAGAGAGCCCTGTGGGAACATTGTACAAGGGCAGAGCTGATCAGGGTCTGCCGAGACCCTGAAGCTCTGCTCTATGCCAGACACTCGTGGCAATCATGTAATCATAAGGACCAATGGAGGAAGCGTCATAGCCACTTCCTCTGTTCACAGTAATAAACTGCTTCTGTCTTCTCCGCTGGATCCCCAGCTGTCACTGACAGCCAGGGACACAACCTGCTCCTGGTTAGAATGCAGGAGCAGGAGCAGAAACAGCTGATTGCACATGCAGCTGGTGCGTTTCTGTACAGGAGAACAGGGGCCACAAACCATGGCTGTGTGGGCCACATGCAGCCTGTGGGTTGTGTCACTCTAGTCTACAGTATCTCTCTCTCTTTCTGTCCATCATCCAATACCATCAGGGAGGCACCTGATTTGCTCTGGATGTATTCTGCAGCAGGACAACAACCCCAATTGTGCATCCAATACAGGCAGTAAGAACTATCTTCAGAATAAAAAATAACAAGGAATCCTGGAAGTGATGATATGGCCCCCACAGAGCCCTGATCTCAACATCATTGAGGCTACTTTCACACTCGCGTTTTGTGCGGATCCGTCATGGACGGATCCGTTCAGATAGTACAACTGTCTGCATCCGTTCAGAACGGATCCATTTGTATTATCGTTGAACATAGCCAAGGCGGATCCGTCTTGAACACCATTGAAAGTCAATGGAGGACGGATCTGTTTTCTATTGTGACAGATAGAGATGTCGCGAACATAAAATTTTCAGTTCGCGAATGGCGAACGCGAATTTCCGCAAATGTTCGTGAACGGGCGAACCGCAATAGACTTCAATAGGCAGGCAAATTTTAAAACCCACAGGGACTCTTTCTGGCCACAATAGTGATGGAAAAGTTGTTTCAAGGGGACTAACACCTGGACTGTGGCATGCCGGAGGGGGATCCATGTCAAAACTTCCATGGAAAATTACGTAGTTGACGCAGAGTCGGGTTTTAATCCATAAAGGGCATAAATCACCTAACATTCCTAAATTGTTTGGAATAACGTGCTTTAAAACATCAGGAATGATGTTGTATCGATCAGGTAGTGTAAGGGTTACGCCCGCTTCACAGTGACAGACCAAACTCCCCGTTTAACACACCGCAAACAACCGCAAACAGTCCATTTGCACAACCGCAAACTCCCCATTTGCACAAGGTTGGATACCAAGCTAGCCATGTCCCGTTCCTTGTCCTCACTGACGTCATTGAAGGTCTCTTCCTCCACCCAGCCACGTACAACACTAAGGGTCCCCGAAAGGTGACAACAAGCCCCCTGGGACGCCTGCTTTGGTTAGTCTTCCACCTCCTAAAAGCCACCTTCCTCCTCTGACTCCTCTTCTTCAGACTCCTCTCTCTGTGTTGCCGCAGGTCCAGCAATCGACGACGACAAGGCTGCTTCTGGTGGTGATGGTGACCACAACTCTTCCTCTTCATGCTCATCTACGGCCTGATCCAGCACTCTTCGCAGGGCACGCTCCAGAAAAAACACATATGGGATGAGGTTGATGATGTTGCCTTGGGTTTGACTGACCAGGTTTGTCACCTCCGCAATAGGACGCATGAGCCCACAGCCATTGTGCATGAGCGTTCAGTAACGCGGCCAAAAAATACCCAGCTCCGCAGAGGCTGTCCTCTTTTTTTTTTTTATTAAAAAAAATCTGTTCTTACCAGTTTAATCTCTGTTTTATCCCTGATCAGGGGCCGGTGTGGTGTATGGAATAGATTTTAGAAACTGTGAGATGGAAAAAAATGCTTGGTCGGTCCTCCTACTTCCAATTTGGGGCACTGCGCGTGCGCCGTGCAATGTACTATGCAATCCCAATATGAGTAGTATGTTAAGTAGTACTATTCCTATCAGTTTAAGCCCTGTTACGTCCCCTATCAGGGGCCGGTGTATGGAATAGATTTTAGGAACCGGGAGATGGAAAAAGATGCTTGGTCGGTCCTCTTACTTCCAATTTGGGGCACTACGCGTGCGCCGTGCAATTTACTGTGCTACCAGATATGAGTGGTATGTTAAGTAGTACTATTCCTATCAGTTTAATCCCTGTTACGTCCCCTATCAGGGGACGTGTATGGAATAGATTTTAGGAACCGGGAGATGGAAAAAGATGCTTGGTCGGTCCTCTTACTTCCAATTTGGGGCACTATCAGGGGACGTGTATGGAATAGAGTTTAGACAACCGCAAAGAGTTGTCAATAGTTGACACACTCATGACATAAATTTTATTCCTCTATGCGTCAATCTTGGTGTAGTGATGACTGTGCTCGTGCGCACGTTTGGCAGATTGCAGGCGATGGCGGTTTTTCAAAGCCTATGGTCGTGCTGAGGTAGTTCAGTGACAGTTAAGTGACCCAGAAAACAATGATTCTGCAGTGTGGGCCCATTGTTGGCCTAGTAGGATTTAATGATCACCTTAGATGATCACAAAGAAAATTGTTTTTTCTATGCAAAATTATCCAGCCGATCGCTTTTGGTCTGTTCACAATGAAGCAACGACCTTATCTCATCTGGCGTGTGCCAACATTGCCATTGCCAACACACTCATAGAGGTGATCGCTTCATTGTGATACGCAAGCCCCTTCACCACAACAAGGTAACGATCACGAAGGGGAATTGACCCATGTATGTGCCTTTTTTTTGGTTTTGTTTTTGCAGCCACAGTGCAGCACCAGAGGCCAGAAAAATTAGGCATGTGCACATGCCTGAAAAATTAGGTATTGTTGCAGCCACTGCTGTAGCACCGGCCGGAAAAATTGATGTTTTCCAGGCAGAAAGTGCACTAAAACATTTTGGCTTGAACCCTAGTTGGTGGTGGAGAAGTCACGCAAGTCATCCGGCATGCAGAGATAAAATACAGCAGCGTGTGGACCATTTTTATCCCAAGGCAGCTCATCTCATCACCCGGCCTTTTTTAGTCAAATGTATTGCCTACTGTCAGTCCCTTCAGGATCCATGCCTCATTCATCTTAATAAAGGTGAGGTAATCTAGACTTTTTTGACCTAGGCGACTTCTCTTCTCAGTGACAATACCTCCTGCTGCACTGAAGGTCCTTTCTGACAGGACACTTGAAGCGGGGCAGGCCAGAAGTTCTATCGCAAATTGGGATAGCTCAGGCCACAGGTCAAGCCTGCACACCCAGTAGTCAAGGGGTTCATCGCTCCTCAGAGTGTCGATATCTGCAGTTAAGGCGAGGTAGTCTGCTACCTGTCGGTCGAGTCGTTCTCTGAGGGTGGACCCCGAAAGGCTGTGGTGATGCGTAGGACTTAAAAAGCTCTGCATGTCCTCCATCAACAACACGTCTGTAAAGCGTCCTGTCCTTGGCGGTGTGGTCGTGGTAGGAGGAGGATTACTTTCACCTCTTCCTCTGTTAGATTCCTGTTGTGCTGTGACATCACCCTTATACGCTGTGTAAAGCATACTTTTTAACTTGTTTTGGAACTGCTGCATCCTTTCCGACTGCCGGTAATTTGGTAACATTTCAGGCACTTTCTGCTTATACCGGGGGTCTAGTAGCGTGGCCACCCAGTACAGGTCGTTCTCCTTCAGCCTTTTTATACGAGGGTCCCTCAACAGGCACGACAGCATGAAAGACCCCATTTGCACAAGGTTGGATGCCGAGCTACTCATGTCCCGTTCCTCGTCCTCACTGATCTCACTGAAGGTCTGTTCTTCCCCCCAGCCACGTACAACACCACGGGTACCAGATAAGTGACAACGAGCACCCTGGGATGCCTGCTGTGGTTGGTCTTCCTCCTCCTCAAAGCCACATTCCTCCTCTGACTCCTCTTCCTCAGACTCCTCTTCCAGCGTTGCCGCAGGTACAGCAAGCGATGCTGATAAGTATCTTTCTGCGCAACATTGTGGGAATTGGTGATCCTCTACCCATCTTGGCTTCTGAGAGACACTGCCACTCTGAGAAGCTCTTTTTATACCCAATCATGTTGCCAATTGACCTAATTAGTGTTAATTGGTCTTCCAGCTCTTCGTTATGCTCAAATTTACTTTTTCCAGCCTCTTATTGCTACTTGTCCCAACTTTTTGGGGATTTGTTGACACCGTGAAAATTGGAATCAACGTATTTTTCCTTTAAAATGATACATTTACTCGGATTAAACGTTTGATCTGTCATCTACGTTCTATTACAAATAAAATATTGACATTTGCCATCTCCACATCATTGCATTCAGTTTTTATTCACAATTTGTTTAGTGTCCCAACTTTTTTGGAATCCGGTTTGTATTAAAGAGAGTTTTGCTTCTGCTCCCATTTTGGTACAACCTGATGTCTCTCTACCTTTTATTGTTGAGGTGGATGCTTCTGAGGTGGGGGTGGGTGCGGTCTTATTTCAGGGTCCCTCTCCTGCCAAATGGCGACCGTGTGCCCTTTTCTCAAGGAAACTATCCTCTGCAGAGAGAAATTACAATGTGGGAGATGGGGAGTTGTTGGCCATCAAATTTGCTTTTGAGAAATGGCGCCATTGGTTAGAGGGAGCCAGACACCCTATTACTGTGTTTACCAACCATAAGAATCTGGCCTACTTGGAATCGGCCAAGCGTCTGAACCCGAGACAGGCCAGAAGGTCTCTGTTCTTTTCTAGGTTTAATTTTGTTGTTACGTTCCGCCCTGGGGTTAAAAATGTAAAGGCGGATGCCCTGTCACGTTGTTTTCCGGGAGGGGGTAACTTTGAAGACCCAGGTCCCATTTTGGCTGAAGGGGTGGTCGTCTCTGCTCTTTATCCTGATTTGGAGGCAGAGGTTCAGGCAGTCCAGGCAGAGGCTCCTGATCTTTGTCTTCCTGGGAGGTTGTTTGTGCCTCTCGCTTTACGACACAAGATTTTTAAGGAACACCACGATACTGTCCTTGCTGGGCACCCGAGGTGTAGAGCCACAGTGGATCTCATTGCTTTGAGATTCTGGTGGCCGGCTCTTCGTAAGACGGTTGAGGGTTTTGTGGCAGCCTGCGAGACCTGCGCTCGTGCCAAGGTCCCTCATTCACGGCCATCGGGTTCTCTCCTCCCGTTACCCATTCCTTCCCATCCTTGGACGCATCTTTCCATGGACTTCATTACGGACCTGCCTCGTTCCTCGGGGAAGACTGTGATTCTGGTGGTAGTGGACCGTTTTAGCAAAATGGCACATTTCATTCCCTTTCCTGGGTTACCCAATGCTAAGACGTTGGCGCAAGCGTTTGTTGATCACATTGTTAAATTGCATGTCATTCCTTCAGACATAGTTTCTGATAGGGGCACGCAATTTGTTTCCAGATTCTGGAAGGCCTTCTGTTCTCGCTTGGGGGTTCGGTTGTCGTTCTCTTCTGCTTTTCACCCGCAGTCGAATGGTCAGACCGAACGCGTCAATCAAAATTTGGAGACATATCTGCACTGTTTTGTGGCGGAGAATCAGGAGGATTGGTATTGTTTTTTGTGCCTTGCTGAGTTTGCTTTAAATAACCGTCGCCAGGAGTCCTCTGATAAGTCACCATTTTTTGGTGCATATGGGTTTCATCTGCAGTTTGGGACATTCTCTGGAGAGGGGTCTTCTGGTTTACCTGATGAGGAGAGATTTTCCTCGTCTTTGTCATTTATTTGGCAAAAGATTCAGGGTAATCTGAAGAGGATGAGTGAGAGATATAAGCGCGTGGCGGATAAGAGACGTGTGCCTGGTCCGGACCTGAATGTGGGTGATCTGGTGTGGTTGTCTACAAAGAATATCAAACTGAAGGTTCCCTCCTGGAAGTTGGGTCCTAAGTTTATTGGGCCTTACAAGATCTTGTCCGCCATCAATCCTGTTGCCTTCCGTCTTGATCTTCCTCAGACTTGGAAGATCCATAATGTTTTTCACAGGTCCCTATTAAAAACTTATGTCCAACCCACTGTACCCTCCTCTTTGCCTCCTCCTCCGATTATTATTGATAGTAATCTTGAATTTCTATCTATCTCTAGTATTATGGATTCTTGCATTATCCGCGGTTCTCTTCAGTACCTCGTTCATTGGGAGGGTTATGGTCCTGAGGAGAGGATGTGGGTCCCAGTGGCGGACATTAAGCCTACTCGTCTTATCAGAGCTTTCCATAGGTCTCATCCTAAGAAGGTGGGCTCTGAGTGTCCGGAGTCCACCCATAGAGGGAGGGGTACTGTCCACGCCAGTTCTGTGAGAAGGTCTGGCAGACGTTCTTCTTTACCTCTGTATGATGTTCTTTGTTTTGGTTTTGGTTTCACTTTCTCATCTCCTTTCCTTCTGCCAGGTGTCACTTATTTAGACTAATCGTCTTCCTTTATATTCCCTCCCATACTGCCTCACTTTGCGGTTTATACTACTTCCTGGATGAAGTGTTCACTGCTGGAGGTTGCTTCTGCTGTTTGCTCAGATAAGTCCTTTACTTTATTGTGTTTCCTTGCTGGCTTGATTCTAGGTGACCCTGACTCCATCTGTATTAAGTGCAGGGAGCCGGTGGTCGTGTCCCCTCAATATTATAGGGTTTTCAGGTGTCACACAGACTTAGGTACGTGGGCATGCAATCGTCTACCATCGAGACCCTTGCATGTGCATAGCAGTCAGGGAGAGCTCTTAGGGTTTTATAGGGCTCACATATAAGCTCCTTAGTTTGGGATCAACCCAGTCGCTCGTTTATTTATAAGTTCCAGCTATCTGCAAACTTCACCCGTGACATTTCCATTCAGAATGCATTGGACTGCAAACTGATCCGTTTTGGACCGCTTGTGAGAGCCCTGAACGGATCTCACAAACGGAAAGCCAAAACGCGAGTGTGAAAGTAGACTCAGTCTGTCTGGGATAACATGAAGAGACAGAAAGATTTGAGCAAGACTACATACACAGAAGATCTATGGTTAGTTCTCTATGCAGAGTTTCTTCAAAAGTTGTGTGCTCATGTACCTAGAAGAATTGATGCTGAAGGCAAAGGGTGGTCATATCAAATAATTATTTGATTTAGATTTCTGTTTATTCGCTTAGAATTTTAGAATTTTTTAATTGATAAAAATAAACTAGTAAGTATATATATATATATATATATATATATATATATATATATACAGTAAGAATGTGCCTCCTAGCAATGTAGAGCAGGGTATGCTATAGACCAGTGATGGCGAACCTTTTACAGACTGAGTGCCCAAACTGTAACTCAAAACCCACATATTTATTGCAAAGTGCCAACACGACAATTAAATCAGAATACTACAGTCCAATATAGTATATCTTCCATGTACTTTATCATTTAGCCTTAGACTTTTTCCAGGGCATGGGTACTCACTGAGAAGGCTCTGAGTGCCACCTCTGGCACCCGTGCCATGGGTTCCCCACCACTGCCATAGACTCTTAATGCAGTGTATTGATATCTGCCTTCAAACACTTTTTTTTCTAAATGTAAAGCTCTTCACACTTTGACCTCAGGATTCTGTTATTTGTCTTACTGCCTACTACAAATAGTATTTATTTTTACAATTAGCTCTGTGTGCAAACTTCATTTTATCTCGAGGTGATTGATAGTCACATTAACAAGCTGTTCAACAGGTTGCTAGGCATGAAGAAATGCTTAAATCATGATTAGTTGCTAGTTATCAGCGAGCGAGAGAACCAGCACAGATAAGCCTGATTCAACAAGTAACCAACGTTAGTAAATGTTAGTAAATGGACGTGCGCTTTGTGAGTGCCTCATGTTTGTCTAAGAAAGATCCTTCTATGACTTGTGTGCTTTCTTCCCCTTTAACATAATAAAGAAAAATATCTCTCCCATGGAAGACCATGGATACGTTGTGCTGCACTAACTGTTGGAGCTGTGTTTCCTCTCGAGAGTTAACAGGTTTTGCCTTTTCTGTACTGGATTTTCCCATGTTATTACTGACGTGTTTTTGTCCTCCTAAACTCTTTTGCTAGACTGCATTCACACACAATGTTTTGCGGCATTCTTTGTGACATTTTGTTTGGGTCACAAAGGCTATGTTTAGATGTTCAAATCTACAGCAAATATTGTATAGTCTTCTTACTAGGGGGGAATATTTTTGTAAACTATTTATTTGGTAGTGAAAGAAGATCGTGAATTTATTAAGTTTGGTGTTTGTTATGTCCAACAAAATTTACATATTCTAAATTTTTCAAACCAGCACGCGGATATTAATACTTTTGTAATGGCCTGTAATTAAAAATGTAGTACTGCCACTGAGTTATTCAATAAAATGTATCTAAAAACTTTAGGAATCCAGCTCAAAGCAAAAACAGAGGATTCTTTATTTCAGCGGTTAAAAACTTCCAGTACAGAGTATAATGTTACGCGTTTCAGACCTCTTTTAATTCGGGTCCTTCATCATGACACACTAAACACTCAAATGGATGCACTATATGTGCTTACCCGCCACCTGGCCCTAAAATTAGAGGATCACGTGATCGGGGCACACAGAGCGCCATCAAAGAACACATGTGCACACATATAAAACATTTGCAAAGCATTTACAAAGAAATGTGCAATTAAAATCATACTATAGCTCCAAAAGGTAAAAGGTAATAGTAGCTCTATTAGTATTGTAATATTAAATCATGCCTCTTGTTGAGGCCAGTCGGATGACAAGTAGCTAGCTGAAACATCCAGTATGCCTCCCTATTCAATCATTTCTTTTATAATCTCCCCCTCTCACAGGAATTTTTACTCTCTCAATACCTTGCGCCTTGAGTCCAGATGTATTCCCACCATGCACAACCGCAAAGGGCAAGCTAACCGCAGACACATTGTGGCTTTCATAGTGGGGAACATCTGAAATGTGTTTGCGAATCCTAGATTTTATTTGGTTGGGGGTACACCCAACATACTGTAGTTGGCATTCTTCACAAGTGATTAAATATATAGTGTATTTTCAGTGGCGTTGCTAGGGCTGGTGTCACCCGGTGCAGTAGAAAATGGTGTCACCCCCCCAAGCCCCCCCGAAGCAATTTTTTTGCCATATATGGGGGCTATGGGGGTGCTACTGCCATAGGGGGCATCAGTTAGCTCAGCAGACCCCCCCAGATCGCAGACGTGGGCGGGGGGAGCTGCTAGCAGTCAGATTGCTTGCCGGCAGTGGCGGATCCAGAGCCTGGTCTCGGGAGGGGCACTTCCAGATTATTTTCTGTCCGCCACCACAAAACAATGGTGCTTATAGAACAGACTACTTGTGGGGCACAGTGTATGCTATATGTGTTTAACAAACATATTTCACATGAAAACTTACAATTACTTGGCTTGGCCCTTGGGGATCTCGGACACCACTTCAACACTTTGGCTGGGGGGCTCGGTGGAGCTGATGTTGTGTTTTATCCTAATGAGAAAGATTTCATAATAAGGATTTGGAGAAGGGGCAGTGGGGTCGCAGAGCAGGGAGAGGCTGGTGCTGCTACTAGGGGGTTATACCATGGGGGAGTAATAAAGCCCACCATAATGCCCCCCCCAGTAGAAATAATTCTCCTTATAATGTGATAATGCAAAAAATACCCACTTGTAATGGCCCGAGTTGAGCTAATGTCCCCATAGTGCCCCCATAATGTGCCAGTATAAATTCCCCTATATAGTGCCCCCAGTAAATGCCCCCATATTGCTCCTCTCCCCCCTTCCTCCTAGTGCCCCCATAATGTACCAGTATAAAATGGCACATATATAGTGCCCCAGTAGATGCCCTTAGTGTCCCCTATAATTTGCAAGTATAAAATACCCCTTCATAGTGCCCCCCGTAGATGACCCTATAGTACTCTTCTCTTCCCCATAGTACCCACCATAATGTGTCCCAGTATAAAATGCTACTCTACAGAGCCCCCCATATAAAATACCCCTTCTTTGTGGCCTCAGTAGATGCCCCTATAGTGCCCACCAATAATGCGCCAGTAAGAAGTGCCCCCAATAATGTGCCAGTAAGAAGTCCCCCCAATAATGAGCCAGTAAGAAGTGCCCCAATAATGTGCCAGTAATAAGTGCCCCCATAGTTGCCCACCAATAATGTGCCAGTAAAATGTGCCCCATAGATGCCCCTCATCATGTGCCAGTAACAAGAGCCCCCCAATCATGTACCAGTAACAAGAGCACCCCCATCATGTGCCAGTAATAAGAGCACCCCCATCATGTGCCAGTAATAAGAGCCCCCCCATCATATGCCAGTAACAAGAGCCCCCCCTCATGTGCCAGTGACAAGAGCCCCCCCATCATGTGCCAGTAACAAGAGCCCCCCTCATGTGCCAGTAACAAGAGCCCCCCTCATTTGCCAGTAACAAGAGCCCCACCATCATGTGCCAGTAACAAGAGCCCCCCCATCATGTGCCAGTAACAAGAGCCCCCCTCATGTGCCAGTAAAAGTATTGTACATATAAAAAAAAAAAAAAACTGTTATACTTACCTCCATGTCAGCAATGCGATGCAGGCCTCTTCCGGCCTGTGTCCCGCCTCTACGGCTCAGGCGGCACGATGATGTCATCGCGCCACCTGCAACGGCCTCTCATAGGCTGCCGGCCTAGTGCAAGCAGCCTATCAGAGGAACAGGGAAAGGACACGCTTTTCCCTCCCCTGCCCCGCTGCAGCATCCATCTGTATCGCTGTCCTGAAGACGGCGATACAGATGACGGCGATACAGATGACTATGGAGATGATCGCTTTCACAATGGAAGAGCTCATCTCCCTGTGCCCTGCCGCTGCCGCCATCAGAGTCACTGGTGTCACCCGGTGCGGCCCGCACCCGCCGCCCCCCCCCTCGCAACGCCACTGCGTACTTTGTATTGCAACTCAGGTACGCTTTTATTGCAAATGCCATTTACTAGTGATTTAAAATGGCCACCCACCTTGAAATGATCACAACAAATACACCTGTTGTGACCACATTTGTAACTACCTCTGCTTACTAGCCAGGTTGGTTGAGATGGGGTTTTTTTTCTCCTGAAACAAACTAGGACCTAGTTCTAGAACACATGCCACCACTTTTGTTACACAATATAGTGAAGAATATGGTAAAATATGCAAAATTGTTAAAAAACATTTGAGGGTGCTAAGCTATGACAACCAATGGTCTGATGTGGTTGCAGGGGGACTAAGATGTGCCGCACGAAAGGCTCCCACTTTGGGTAGCTTAATTAGTCCTAGTTTGTTTCAGGAGAAAAAAAAACATCTCAACCAACCTGGCTAGTAAATGGTGAGGAATTTGCAATAAAAGCGTACCCTCAGAAAGGACATCTCCTCAAGAAGGGTGGAACTCCTTGAGCTGTAAGCTTTAAACAGTGTACAGCATACAAAATGCAGGATATATTTAATCACTTGTGAAGAATGCCAACTACAGTATGTTGGGTGTACCCCCAACCAAATAAAATTTAGGATTCGCAAACACATTTCAGAATTTCCCCACCATGAAAGCCGCAACGTGTCTGCGGTTAGCTTGCCCTTTGCGGTTGTGCATGGTGGGAATACATCTGGACTCAAGGCGCAAGGTATTGAGAGAGGAAAAAAATTCTGTGAGAGGGGGAGATTATAAAAGAAAATGATTGAATAGGGAGGCATACTGGATGTTTCAGCTAGCTACTTGTCATCCGACTGGCCTCAACAAGAGGCATGATTTAATATTACAATACTAATAGAGCTACTGCCTTTGGTAACTATTTGGAGCTATAGTATGATTTTAATTGCACATTTATTTGTAAATGCTTTGCAAATGTTTTATATGTGTGCACATGTGTTCTTTGATGGCGCTCTGTGTTCCCCGATCAAGTGATCCTCTAATTTTAGGGCCAGGTGGCGGGTAAGCACATATAGTGCATCCATTTGAGTGTTTAGTGTGTCATGATGAAGGACCCGAATTAAAAGAGGTCTGAAACGCGTAACACTATACCCTGTACTGGAAGTTTTTAACCGCTGAAATAAAGATTCCCCTGTTTTTGCTTTGAGCTGGATTCCTAAAGTTTTTTGGATTACCGTTGGAACAGCTAAGCCCAGGGGCTGTTGTCCGTGCAGGGAGCAGGTGAGAGCTGCTTTCTTCCAATTTTTCAATAAAATGTATCTGTATAGCGCCACCTGCTGTTTTTTTTCTTTGCTGAGGTGGACACACATGCTCAGTTCCATCCTTTAACTACCACAAGCTGAATCTACTGTTAGAAGCCATGACACATATAGGTAGAGAGCTGCAGCAGAAAGGACACACCCCTCAGAAAGGACATCTCCTCAAGAAGGGTGACACTCCTTGAGCTGTAAGCTTTAAACAGTGAGAGAATGGGTGGAAAGGTAAAGGGCAAGAACAACAGCACTTTGGGCGCTGTCATGAACGGACTTGTAAGTATAATAGTACTTTATTGATCGTCAATGTGTTTCGAGAGCAAAGAGCCCTCTACTTCAGATAAAGCTGCTATTGGGCTCCTTAATCTATGTTAGTATGTTTTAACCCTTTCCTTTCCAGAGCGCACATCTTAGAGGGAACAGAGGCTGGTTCTAGCTTTGTTAGAAAGAGGATGTCATGTAGTACATGACGTCTTTAATTAACCTTTAATTAAAAAATATGCTATCATACAATGCACCGAAATTATTGAAAGGCGCATTCCTCTTAATGATTGTGCCATTTTTTCGGGATGTCAATAAGCCACAAAATTAAATCTATGCGACAAGGATTTTTCTCAATTTAAGGACGAACAAGCAGATTAAATTAATAACATTTTTAAATCTGCTACATGTTGGTTGTTTGTCTAGGTTTTCAGTATAGATTTCACCCTTTGCACATGTAGGATTTGGTGTGGAAGCACAGTGAAAATTCATATTTAGAAGTGAGGAGGGTCTGTGCTTGGAGCCTGAAAGAATTAGAGACTCTAAGATCCAACAGGGGTCAGGGGCTTCCACATATGCCATGGACTGCTGCCACTTACCTGGCTGCTTGAATGAGTGCTTTGGGAGAGTTACAAATTTTGGTACAAAATGGGAATTGGGCAAAAATTTGCAACTTTTTCTACATCAGATAACTGCATACAACTTTCCCCCTCAAAGCATTTTGGGGGTCATTTATTAAGACCGTCATTTTAGACACCAGTCTTAATAACCCCTGTGCCAGAGGTGGATCTGCTGAAGTTATGTTGAGGCGCCAGCCTCTACATAAGTTCGGCGCATCCACCGTCAGTCTAAATCTACATCAGCTTCCTTGCTGGCGTAGATTTAGAACATTTTAGGCATAGAAAATGATAACTGAGGGCCGCCCTCTTTCCCACCCATGCCACCCCCCCTTTTTTAGACCTGGTGTGAGTGGGTACAGGTTGCAGATTGCGGAACAAATAACTTTTGCCCCACAATCTGCAACATATATAGGTCAGAAAACTGGCGTTTCACTTAGTAAATGACCCCCTTTGGTTTTAGCTGTTTTCTTGGGAGTCAGTGGTGTTTTATCAAAATGTAACATTCTCTAAATATGTTTTTTTTCTGCCATTTTTTATTCAGAAATTACTCTTTTCAAAACACATCAGAAAAAAACACACGTACCAAAATATCCAAAAAAGTGCCTCCAAAACTACTTGAAATCCATGGTGTGTTACACGTGTTACGCAGTATGCTGAAATAGTGTGTGTGGTAGAAAGTGGTGCAACCCTCTATCGGAGTGGGTCAATCCTTATATTTTCCAGGATTTTTATATTAATGTCTTAGGCCTCCTGCACACGAACGTATTTCTTTGCGGTCCGCAAAAACGGGTCCCGTTTTCCCGTGATCCGTGACCGTTTTTTCGTCCGTGGGTCTTCCTTGATTTTTGGAGGATCCACAGACATGAAAAAAAAGTCGTTTTGGTGTCCGCCTGGCCGTGCGGAGCCAAACGGATCCGTCCTGAATTACAATGCAAGTCAATGGGGACGGATCCGTTTGACGTTGACACAATATGGTGTTATTTCAAACGGATCCGTCCCCATTGACTTTCAATGTAAAGTCTGGAGTCCCTTATACCATCGGATTGGAGTTTTCTCCAATCCGATGGTATATTTTAACTTGAAGCGTCCCCATCACCATGGGAACGCCTCTATGTTAGAATATACTGTCGGATATGAGTTAGATCGTGAAACCTCATTTCCGACAGTATATTCTAACACAGAGGCGTTCCCATGGTGATGGGGACGCTTCTAGTTAGAATATACTACAAACTGTGTACATGACTGCCCCCTGCTGCCTAGCAGCATCCGATCTCTTACAGGGGGCCGTGATCAGCACAATTAACCCCTCAGGTGCCGCACCTGAAGGGGTTAATTGTACTATCATATCCCCCTGTAAGAGATCAGGGCTGCCAGGCAGCAGGGGCCAGACCCCCTCCCCCTCCCCAGTTTGAATATCATTGGTGGCCAGTGCGGCCCCCCCCCCCTTCCTCCCGCTATTGTAATAATTCGTTGGTGGCACAGTGTGCGCCCCCCGCCCCCCCCTCCTCCCTCTATTGTAATAATTCGTTGGTGGCACAGTGTGCGCCCCCCCCTCTTCCTCCCTCTATTGTAATAAATCGTTGGTGGCACAGTGTGCGCCCCCCATTGGCCCCCCTCCCTCTATAGCATTAACAACATTGGTGGCCAGTGTGCGGCCTCCCATCTACCCCCCCCCCCCCCCCCGATCATTGGTGGCAGCGGGTTACTAGCAATAGTACAATAGTAAAAGATTCATACTTACCTGGGAGCTGCGATGTTCGTGTCCGGCCGGGAGCTCCTCCTACTGGTAAGTGACGGTTCATTTAGCAATGCGCCGCACAGACCTGTCACTTAACAGTAGGTGGAGCTCCCGGCCGGACACGAACATCGCAGCAGCCGGTAAGTATGAATCTTCTACTATTGTACTATTGCTAAGTAACCATGGCAACCAGGACTGTAGTAGCGTCCTGGTTGCCATGGTTACCGATCGGAGCCCCAGCGATTAAACTGGGACTCCGATCGGAACTCCGCTGCCACCAATGATGGGGGGGGGGAGATGGGAGGCCGCACACTGGCCACCAATGTTGTTAATGCTATAGAGGGAGGGGGGGCCGATGGGGGGCGCACACTGTGCCACCAACGAATTATTACAATATAGGGGGGGAGGGGGGGGCGCACACTGTGCCACCAACGAATTATTACAATAGAGGGAGGGAGGGGGGGGGGGCACACACTGTGCCACCAACGAATTATTACAATAGAGGGAGGGGGGGCCGCACTGGCCACCAACCTATTATTACAATAGAGGGGGGGGGCCGCACTGGCCACCAATGATATTCAAACTGGGGAGGGTCTGCCCCCTGCTGCCTGGCAGCCCTGATCTCTTACAGGGGGCCGTGATCAGCACAATTAACCCCTTCAGGTGCCGCACCTGAAGGGGTTAATTGTGCTGATCACGGCCCCCTGTAAGAGATCGGGTGCTGCCAGGCAGCAGGGGGCAGTCTTGTACACAGTTTGTAGTGTATTCTAACTAGAAGCGTCCCCATCACCATGGGAACGCTTCTGTGTTAGAATATACTGTCGGTTCTGAGTTTTCACGAAGTGAAAACTCAGCTTTGAAAAAGCTTTTATGCAGACGGATCTTCGGATCCGTCTGTATAAAAACTAACCTACGGCCACGGATCACGGACACGGATGCCAATCTTGTGTGCATCCGTGTTCTTTCACGGACCCATTGACTTGAATGGGTCCGTGAACCGTTGGCCGTGAAAAAAATAGGACAGGTCATATTTTTTTCACGGCCAGGAAACACGGATCTCGGATGCGGCTGCAAAACGGTGCATTTTCCGTTTTTTCCACGGACCCATTGAAAGTCAATGGGTCCGTGAAAAAAAACGGAAAACGGCACAACGGCCACGGGTGCACGTAACGGTCGTGTGCAGGAGGCCTAATCCATAGGATAGGCCATCAATTACAGATCGGCCGAGGTATGACACCCAACACCCCCACTGATTAGCTGTTTTAGAGTGGCTGTGTTGCCAGAAATAGGCACCGGATCTTGATAGCTCTATCCATTGAGTAGTGAAAGAAGCAAGTTACTGCAGCACTGCTCCTGACAAAATAAAAATCCTGGAAATTACCTTTAACTAGACCACTATTGCAGCAAAATACGAATAAAAAATAAAAAAGCTAAATACTAAGTAAAAATCTTTTTTATTTTTCTATGTTAATAGGGGCAGGGTGGAGAGAAATACTTCAAGATGTTCTGTGGTCTAGGTTCTCAACCTGTGGTATCCGTATCCCATGGGATACAAGCCCTCCGATGAGCACTTGCACTGTTAATATGCAGCAAAGTGTATGATTAGGGTGTAGTTGACTTAGGCTTGTTTCGCACTATTGGTACAGCCTTCTGGTGCGCTGTTCCAGCACAAAATGCCAGGAATCAGGCAGACAAAAACCACTATGTGCAGCGGCATTTGTCCAGCCAATTCTCTACATATTTGCCGGGTTTTGGCTGGATCCCCGTCGGACCCCATTATAGTTAATGGGGCCGGACGAGATTCAGGCAGCCTGCCAGATGTGTCAATGCAAGTGGGAAACAAGCATTAGTAACACTATTCTACAGTAAAAAATAGAAAACTTTAAATGGTTCTCAGATGTACATTGACTGATATCCTGATTTCTGGGTCACTGGCTCTTGTGTCAAAATATTCCTTATAATCTGAGGTTTTTATAGTCCTGATTACCACTGTGTCATAGTGTAGTTCATCTTTAAAGGTTATGTTCACCTTTGAACACAATTTTACAGTTGACTTACAATAAAAATATAATCTACACAGACAATTAAGTAGTTTTGTAAATACATTGCATCTCTTATCTTTCTGATCCTGGGCAGCAGTCTGTATTATAGCCCAGAGCTGCATTCACATTTATGTTCTCTGTTATAGGAAACATTACAAGCTTGTTGACAGACACACCACTAAAAGTTTATATGAGCCATTCGCTTCTCCTACCAGAATTTAAAAAAATCAAAAACGCTCTATGAGACTTTGAGCTAGGGAAGAATGCTTGAAGTGTTCAGCTCTGAAGCCTACATAACAGTGAATTCAGTTCTAAGCTATGATGCAGTCTGACTTAAATGGGCACCGTTGTTTCAACAAACTTTGCATAAAGCAATAGTGCAAGCATATACAGTTGCAAGAAAAAGTATGTGAACCCTTTGGAATGATATGGATTTCTGCACAAATTGGTCATAAAATGTGATCTGATCTTCATCTAAGTCACAACAATAGACAATCACAGTCTGCTTAAACAAATAACACACAAAGAATTAAATGTTACCATGTTTTTATTGAACACACCATGTAAACATTCACAGTGCAGGTGGGAAAACTATGTGAACCCCTAGACTAATGACATCTCTAAGAGCCTATTGGAGTGAGGTGTCAGCCAACTGGAGTCCAATCAATGAGATGAGATTGGAGGTGTTTGTTACAGCTGCCCTGCCCTATAAAAAACACACACCAGTTCTGGGTTTGCTTTTCATAAGAAGCATTGCCTGATGTGAATGATGCCTCGCACAAAAGAACTCTCAGAAGACCTACGATTAAGAATTGTTGACTTGCATAAAGCTGGAAAGGGTTATAAAAGTATCTCCAAAAGCCTTGCTGTTCATAAGTCCACGGTAAGACAAATTGTCTATAAATGGAGAAAGTTCAGCACTGCTGCTACTCTCCCTAGGAGTGGCCGTCCTGTAAAGATGACTGCAAGAGCACAGCGCAGACTGCTCAATGAGGTGAAGAAGATTCCTAGAGTGTCAGCTAAAGACTTACAAAAGTCTCTGGCATATGCTAACATCCCTGTTAGCGAATCTACGATACGTAAAACACTAAACAAGAATGGATTTCATGGGAGGATACCACAGAGGAAGCCACTGCTGTCCAAAAAAACATTGCTGCAAGTTTACAGTTTGCACAAGAGCACCTGGATGTTCACAGCAGTACTGGCAAAATATTCTGTGGACAGATGAAACCAAAGTTGAGTTGTTTGGAAGAAACACACAACACTATGTGTGGAGAAAAAGAGGCACAGCACACCAACATCAAAACCTCATCCCAACTGTGAAGTATGGTGGTGGGGGCATCATGGTTTGGGGCTGCTTTGCTGCATCAGGGCCTGGACGGATTGCTATCATCGAAGGAAAAATGAATTCCCAAGTTTATCAAGACATTTTGCAGGAGAACTTAAGGCCATCTGTCCACCAGCTAAAGCTCAACAGAAGATGGGTGTTGCAACAGGACAACGACCCAAAGCATAGAAGTAACTCAACAACAGAATGGCTTAAACAGAAGAAAATACGTCTTCTGGAGTGGCCCAGTCAGAGTCCTGACCTCAACCCGATTGAGATGCTGTGGCATGACCACAAGAAAGCGATTCACACCAGCCTTGCCCAACCAACTGCTGAACACAGAGATTAGAACTGCAAGGAACTTGCAACTAAAATAGTCACAAGTCCCTTAATGAATGACCCCCTGTCAGTGCTAAAAGTGTCTGTCCTGTTACTAACTATAACTGCATATGGAGCCTAAAGAATATCCTGCTACCAATAAAAAATGCCTGGAGGTTACGAATTCTATCCTGTCACCAGTGACAACCATCTGAGGAGTATAGAGAATGCTCCAACCGCAATTGGAGTTATGTAGCAAACTGCACATAGAATCTGTTCCATTGACCACCAAGACCTGTGCCATAATATTATGTGCAACCATCAAGTTTGAGCCCTCTCTGAGAGATGGTAGCTATATGCTTGTGCCTCAATTCGGGTAAACCGCTGAGAAACCTTGATGTAAGTCACTGCACCAAGCTGGAGTGTAAGGGGAATAGGCCACACCCTAGTTTGTCACCCTCTTACAATACTAGTGGTTACTACTTTGTAACTTGCAATATAGGAGTACTTGGTTCAATATATTTTTCTCTATCCATGCCAATTATGCTACCAAGAGTCCTATACAGAAAAGTCGTTTTTAGGGTATGTTTACACAGCTAAAATCTGGCACCAATCTGCCACCGATTTAACAGCGGAAAGTGTATTCTGCTGCTAAATCCAAATTTAAAACTCACCAACATTTTCCCCACTGACCTGAATGTTAGAAATACCACATTGCGCACAGAGTGTAAAGCGGCAGAGGTTTTTTCAGTAGCTGATTTGAAAAACGCTTGAAAAACACTTAAGAAATGATGCTACTTTTTCTATAATTAGACAAAAACACAGAAATATAGTGGCAATTCTGGAGGAGCTGCTCAGCCCCAAACACTGTGGCGTGTCTTTCATTGGGGGAGCAGCCCGACCGCATGTGGACCGCAGTAATCGACTAACCCCAGCAAAATATGCATACAATGGAGGATGTCGGCGCGGTCCACATGCACCACAAGAGCAAACTACACAGAATGTAGCAAATAATCATATGAAACACAGAGAGAAAATGCACCAAACCGATAAACCACTGACTATACTGGCAGGTAATAAATGCAGGTATAAAAAGCTGAGACTTTCGCCAATATGTTCCTATCAGGAAAATATCGGAGCCCATCATGCACCACGTCACGGTCACTCAGCATGGCAGAGGGTCCTAACCGCTGCTCTAACTATGGTGTGAACAAGGTCTGGGGGTGATATAATTCAGCTCACAGCCAAGCTTCCACACAAAAGCCCAGCATGAATACTGTGGTAGTACATCGTGAATGAGGCCAAACTGTGAGCCACACCTATACCAGACCATGTGATGGAGGTTACCAGGTGCAGAAGAGTGTTGAAACACACTCCAATCTAACAAGACAAAAACACAGAAATTTAGTGGCAATTCTGGAGGAGCTGCTCAGCCCCAAACACTGTGGCGTGTCTTTCATTGTGGGAGCAGCCCGACCGCATGTGGACCGCAGTAATCGACTAACCCCAGCAAAATATGCATACAATGGAGGATGTCGGCGCGGTCCACATGCACCACAAGAGCAAACTACACAGAATGTAGCAAATAATCATATGAAACACAGAGAGAAAATGCACCAAACCGATAAACCACTGACTATACTGGCAGGTAATAAATGCAGGTATAAAAAGCTGAGACTTTCGCCAATATGTTCCTATCAGGAAAATATCGGAGCCCATCATGCACCACGTCACGGTCACTCAGCATGGCAGAGGGTCCTAACCGCTGCTCTAACTATGGTGTGAACAAGGTCTGGGGGTGATATAATTCAGCTCACAGCCAAGCTTCCACACAAAAGCCCAGCATGAATACTGTGGTAGTACAATGTGAATGAGGCCAAACTGTGAGCCACACCTATACCAGACCATGTGATGGAGGTTACCAGGTGCAGAAGAGTGTTGAAACACACTCCAATCTAACAAGACAAAAACACAGAAATATAGTGGCAATTCTGGAGGAGCTGCTCAGCCCCAAACACTGTGGCGTGTCTTTCATTGGGGGAGCAGCCCGACCGCATGTGGACCGCAGTAATCGACTAACCCCAGCAAAATATGCATACAATGGAGGATGTCGGCGCGGTCCACATGCACCACAAGAGCAAACTACACAGAATGTAGCAAATAATCATATGAAACACAGAGAGAAAATGCACCAAACCGATAAACCACTGACTATACTGGCAGGTAATAAATGCAGGTATAAAAAGCTGAGACTTTCGCCAATATGTTCCTATCAGGAAAATATTGGAGCCCATCATGCACCACATCACGGTCACTCAGCATGGCAGAGGGTCCTAACCGCTGCTCTAACTATGGTGTGAACAAGGTCTGGGGGTGATATAATTCAGCTCACAGCCAAGCTTCCACACAAAAGCCCAGCATGAATACTGTGGTACTGTGGTGCATTTTCTCTCTGTGTTTCATATGATTATTTGCTACATTCTGTGTAGTTTGCTCTTGTGGTGCATGTGGACCGCGCCGACATCCTCCATTGTATGCATATTTTGCTGGGGTTAGTCGATTACTGCGGTCCACATGCGGTCGGGCTGTTCCCCCAATGAAAGACACGCCACAGTGTTTGGGGCTGAGCAGCTCCTCCAGAATTGCCACTATATTTCTGTGTTTTTGTCTTGTTAGATTGGAGTGTGTTTAAACACTCTTCTGCACCTGGTAACCTCCATCACATGGTCTGGTATAGGTGTGGCTCACAGTTTGGCCTCATTCACATTGTACTACCACAGTATTCATGCTGGGCTTTTGTGTGGAAGCTTGGCTGTGAGCTGAATTATATCACCCCCAGACCTTGTTCACACCATAGTTAGAGCAGCGGTTAGGACCCTCTGCCATGCTGAGTGACCGTGACGTGGTGCATGATGGGCTCCGATATTTTCCTGATAGGAACATATTGGCGAAAGTCTCAGCTTTTTATACCTGCATTTATTACCTGCCAGTATAGTCAGTGGTTTATCGGTTTGGTGCATTTTCTCTCTGTGTTTCGTATTCTTCTATAATTAGCACAACTCCAAAAGGTGAGTCTCCAATTGGGGGTCTTTGGTTTATGGTCAACTGCTTAAGTCATACTCAGCCCATGTCGTGCCTTGTATTTCTGTTTTCCAATACAGCAGTCAACCGTCTAATTCTTCTGAATGTAACTTCTTGGAAGTCAATAGGGAAGCACAGAAACTTCAACCAAATACTCTTCTAATACTTTTGCAAAAACTCCTTCTAAAGCCTTCACCATATCTGTTTTCAGCTAGTAATCTGCTACTGATCTGCTACTGATCTGCTACTGATTTTCTGCCCCTGACTTTGCAGTGTGAGCTTTAGGCTAAATGCACACGATCAGGATTGCGTGCGGATTTTCCGCGTGGATTTGCGTTTTAAATCCGCAGCATGTCAATTTATTCAGTTAGGAAAATCTGCATGTGGAAAATCCGCACGGAAACCACACCAAATCCGCATGCAAATCTGCACCAATTGATGCGGATTGACCGCACAGATTTGCCTGCGAACCCCTGCGGATTTCCGTGCGGATGCTTCGCACATGAATCCTAAACGTGTGCATGAGGCCTTAAAGTTCATGATACCACAAAAAAATGGCCTGCATTTACTTTTGTAAGTGTGCCTAGAAGTTGCTGCAAACTGTGACAAAATTTAGTGCAAATTAGTTCAATTTGATGCAGTTTGCTGTATCTTATTTTAGTAAAATCTTCTGTGCCAATCTCACTAAGGGGGTGGTTAATGGAAAAGGGGCATTGGTTAGCAGGAGGGTGTAGTCTAAAATGCAACATTTTGTATGAAAATTGAACCCCAATTCTGGTGTAAAATTCTGTAGCAAACTAAACTAACCAATAGCTGGTATAAAGTATAGCTGCACCAAGTATATCATCCAGCCTGAGCCACTGTGATAAATCTGATGCATGTCTAGCAACCTGTCTAAGATTACACCATCTACGAGATTAGTAGAATTTGGACTGTGGGATTAACAAAATCCACATATTGTGTTTTCCTATTACTTTAGGGTTCTGTCACACACAGTTCATCCATGGCTTTTTCTGCCCAAAAAGTCTGAATTAATCAGCATCTTTTGTAGTGTTTTTCCCTATATAGTAAGTTTTAGCATGTTTTTAATGTTTTTGTATGCCTAGAGGAACTAGGGAAAGTATATGCCCCCTGTGATGCCACTTTCTATGTAGAGTTGTATGGAAAAAAGAATTGGTATAAATTGCCATGCAAAAATGCCATTAAAAAAGGCTAAAACACAGTGCACATGTGTTTTTTTTAAGCTAAAAATAAATCAATCTGTGGAGGTCTATGAGAGAAAAACATCAGACAATGAGGGAAAAAGTGCCGAAACCAGAGAATGCTATAATTTGAAAATAATGACACTGACCCAAAAAAACTTGAAAAAAGCACTAGAAAAAAACACCTGTTTTCTTTATACTGTGCCATGAGCCGGGAGGAGCAGAACGGACAATTAGAGTGGTAGTGACTCTGGCTGCAATAGTTATTCGCTTAGATCACAGTGGCAGTCATCACACCAATGCTCCTAGGGCTGAGGCAGTAACAGGAGGGCGCATCCTTTCTTCTCTCGGGACACATCCAGATGTTAGGATTCTTGCCTGATGGTAGTTGGGGTGCCCTTGGAGTTATGAGTTTGGTACAAGCATGAGGGGAGATAAAGGTGCTGCGCAGTGGCGTAGCTAAAGGCTCACGGGCCCTGGTACAAGATTTCAGCTTGGGCCCCCATTCCCTTAGTGCTTGTTGGCAAGGGGCAGGGGAGCACATAGCCTTTCTGCTGCCAGAAGCAAACATTGAAAGGGCATCCCTCATGCCAAATTCTTAACCTAACCCCTTCCCTCCAGCCAGAGGTGTAAATTGACCACCATGCACTTTCTATAATGCCAGTGTCTTATGTGGCACAAGGGTTTTTGGGCCCCCTCAGGCTCCTGGGCCCGGTAGCGACTGCTACCTCTGCACCCCCTATAGCTACGCCCCTGGTGCTGCAGCCAGTCAATAGGGCTGGAGTCAGTAGTTGTAGGAAATAAATCTCTAAAGTCTCTCTTTACTAACAATTTACTGCACAAGCATTCCCTGATAGCAATGTATGGATAACAGAAATGATAGGGTTTGTCGTACTCCTTCCCTCTATCTCCCTCACTATAGTGAGGGCGGCAATATTTTGTGCTGCACTGTGCTATTTGGTTCTGCTGGGGAAGTATTTTGTACTGCACTATAGTGTTGCTGGCCCTGCCGCCTTGTGTTGCCCCGTATTCTGTCAATTTGGATCCACATACAACATGGGGCCACTTTTTTTTTTTTTTTCAGGGCCATTTTAAGTTCCCAGTCTGCTCCTGATGCAGCTGTCACGAGGGTGTCAAGAGCCACGCCTGACTCTGTTATACCCGGGGTCAGGAAGTCGCAGTGGGTGGCTGCGCGCTCTATGTAGAAAGATAGTGCTGTTTCTTTATGGTAGCTTTCTGGGTTTGCCTTGCAACCCTTTTTGGCTCACTCAGGGATCCGTAGCTCCTTCTCCTCAGCTGTTTCTTGTCCAGCACTCCCAACCTCCTTATATTCCCCTCTCCCACTTCTCTGGTTGCCAGATATAGAGCTTCCTGCCTGGACTTCTATACTGACCCACTGGAGCTGTGTAGCTGTGTTCCCTGGTTGTTGTTCCAGAACGTTACCCTCCGGATCCCTGTTGGGCCTTTGTGGTGTGCTGTTGTCGCCCACCTGGGATTATATGTTTGTCTGTATTGTCTGTCCTTTCCTTGGTGTTTTACTTTTAGTGTCAGTGGTGCGGACTAGTGATCCCACCGCCCCGTTCACTACATAGGGCTCATCTTAGGGAAAGCCAGGGTTTAGGCACGTGATCGGCGTACGGGTGAGGAACCCGTCTAGGGACGTCAGGGCAGTCAGGCGCCAGCCGCAAGTTGAGTCAGGGGTCACCACCTTTCCCTCTCCCTTGCACAGGGCCTTCCCATTTCCCTCCCTTTGCGTGACGCCGGTCATTACAGCAGCCCTTTTTAATTTTTCCTTTTCTCTCTCTGGAGTACTGTAAAGTAGAGATGACTTGCTTGATAGAAATATCTCAGTTATTCTCTGGGACTCAGGCCTAGTTTCTCCAAGGAGTGAGCACAAGTAGTTCCTCACACTTCGTGAGCTAGTGCAGTGTCCCACTACACTCGTGGGTACTGCAAAGTTGTTGTATTGTACATTTTATGCCTTAAATAGCCTGTTTTTATGCTGCAATGTGTCCTTATGCATAATCCCTGCTAACAGGTGTATTAGAATTCATTTCACTGAGTTTACCACTAGGGGGGGATAATACCTCCCATATATATAGTTCAGCTCAGGCCTAGCTAGTGCAGACAACTTCTTGTTGAGACTAGAGTGGCAGATGAGCACAGCCTAGCAGTGTATGCAGTCTGTTATCTTTATCCCTTAGCTGCAAACCGGATTCCAAAAAAGTTGGGACACTATACAAATCGTGAATAAAAACTGAATGCAATGATGTGGAGGTGTCAACTTCTAATATTTTATTCAGAATAAAACATAAATCACGGAACAAAAGCTTAAACTGAGAAAATGTACCATTTTAAGGGAAAAATATGTTGAATCAGAATTTCATGGTGTCAACAAATCCCAAAAAAGTTGGGACAAGGCCATTTTCACCACTGTGTGGCATCTCCCCTTCTTCTTACAACACTCAACAGACGTCTGGGGACTGAGGAGACCAGTTTCTCAAGTTTAAAAATAGGAATGCTCTCCCATTCTTGTCTAATACAGGCCTCTAACTGTTCAATCGTCTTGGGCCTTCTTTGTTGCACCTTCCTCTTTATGATGCGCCAAATGTTCTCTATAGGTGAAAGATCTGGACTGCAGACTGGCCATTTCAGTACCCGGATCCTTCTCCTACGCAGCCATGATGTTGTGATTGATGCAGAATGTGGTCTGGCATTATCTTGTTGAAAAATGCAGGGTCTTCCCTGAAAGAGATGACGTCTGGATGGAAGCATATGTTGTTCTAGAACCTGAATATATTTTTCTGCATTAATGGTGCCTTTCCAGACATGCAAGCTGCCCATGCCACACGCACTCATGCAACCCCATACCATCAGAGATGCAGGCTTCTGAACTGAGCGTTGATAACAACTTGGGTTGTCCTTGTCCTCTTTGGTCCGGATGACATGGCGTCCCAGATTTCCAAAAAGAACTTTGAATCGTGACTCGTCTGACCACAGAACAGTCTTCCATTTTGCCACACTCCATTTTAAATGATCCCTGGCCCAGTGAAAACGCCTGAGCTTGTGGATCTTGCTTAGAAATGGCTTCTTCTTTGCACTGTAGAGTTTCAGCTGGCAACGGCGGATGGCACGGTGGATTGTGTTCACTGACAATGGTTTCTGGAAGTATTCCTGAGCCCATTCTGTGATTTCCTTTACAGTAGCATTCCTGTTTGTGGTGCAGTGTCGTTTAAGGGCCCGGAGATCACGGGCATCCAGTATGGTTTTACGGCCTTGACCCTTACGCACAGAGATTGTTCCAGATTCTCTGAATCTTCGGATGATGTTATGCACAGTTGATGATGATAGATGCAAAGTCTTTGCAATTTTTCGCTGGGTAACACCTTTTTGATATTGCTCCACTATCTTTCTGCGCAACATTGTGGGAATTGGTGATCCTCTACCCATCTTGGCTTCTGAGAGACACTGCCACTCTGAGAAGCTCTTTTTATACCCAATCATGTTGCCAATTGACCTAATTAGTGTTAATTGGTCTTCCAGCTCTTCGTTATGCTCAAATTTACTTTTTCCAGCCTCTTATTGCTACTTGTCCCAACTTTTTGGGGATTTGTTGACACCGTGAAAATTGGAATCAGCGTATTTTTCCTTTAAAATGATACATTTACTCGGATTAAACGTTTGATCTGTCATCTACGTTCTATTACAAATAAAATATTGACATTTGCCATCTCCACATCATTGCATTCAGTTTTTATTCACAATTTGTTTAGTGTCCTAACTTTTTTGGAATCCGGTTTGTATATTTCAGCCCTGAGCTGAAGTGCTTTATCTACTCATAAAACATTACAGAAAATAGACCCCCAAAGGATTATGGCCACATCCTATTAGAGCCTTAGGACCTTTGGATTTCCAAGTGAAGGAGTCACCAGCCTCTGGCAACTTCACAAGCCTGAACCAGGATCACCAGGACCACTCCTGAAGTCCGCTATCAGTAAGGCTACAATTTCATTACCTTTAATATCTAGAGAGGGACATTTACACCTGTAAGCAGAGGACTTGCAGCAGTGTTATCTCTGTACTAAGAGACTGTCTTAATGCATTGGATGTACTGTTATCAGAAGTCATCTTCAGTAAAGTTCCACCTTGAATTTCATCCTGCTTGCCTCAGTCTCAAGTTCCTCTATTAACACTATAGTAAATGATTGTACCTCCATACAAAAGGTACTGGCGTCACGACTACAAGGGACCTTGCCACTGGCACATTAATACAGACCACCAAGGGCACCTCGAACCACCATCTGGCCAGTGTCCCTTACACCAGAGTGTGCCCCAGAGAATCCTTGTGCCATTCTCCTCTTCACTTATGCGAGCCTGCCCAGGGACGACATAACTGTGAGTAACCAGAACTGTATTTACCTCGGCCCACCTATTGCTCACTCCGTGACCTCACACATAATTCCCCTGCAAGGTCTGGCATACCGCATAATTAAAATTGGCGCCACAAACAAAATTTCTGATCAATATCCTATGTGCCTCTAATGAACTGGACTTGTGCATTGTTGTATTTTTGTGCACTGCAATAATTGAAATTGGCGCTGTGTGAGAACAGGAATTACAAAACCCTGCTTTATTGTGGACTGCCTATTGTGAATGAGCCCCAACTGTTTATTGCTTTTATTGGGCCAAGGAACTGTTAAAACTACTTAAAGACTGTCTGCATGTATTGCGCTATTCTTCTACTACAAAACTGCATCGTTAAAACTGCGAAATTGTGGATTTTTGAAAAGTCTGTAGCACTGTTTGCTGTATTTGAGTGGACTATTTTGCATTTAAAATTGCCGCCTAACGGACTTGTAGTTATTTGCTGTGCCATCACAGAGCAGCTTGGCGGGAAAATTCGAATTGCACCCCCTTTCAGCGCAGAGAAAGTTAGCGCACCACCCCTTATACAAAGTGATTATTTAAAGTGACGCCTACCACTCCTGTAATGGTCCGGGGAGGCCGGGCTGTATGCAAAGTGTGACACTGCCCCGTCTGCTGTGTAATCGCGTTGAAGAGACACCGCGCACGGGACTTGCGTGTGATGTACTCTCATGCATCGCGAGATTTGGTGTGGACAGGAGAAAAGGAGGATCGAGACTGTCAGCCAGCCTCCACCGGGAGACAAAAGCATGACCATAATTGACCACTACACCAAATTCGTTGTAGCTGTACCTGTTAAGGACTTGACCGCTAAAACGACTGCAGATGCCTTCTGGAAACATTTCCTGTTACCATACGGATGTCGAGAAAAAATTCTTACAGATCAAGGATCTGCCTTTGAGTCGCAACTCTTCAAAGAACCGTGTTCACTTCACAATTGCCAGAAAATCAGAACAACAGCTTACCATCCCCAAGGTAATGGACTTTGTGAAAAGATGAACCAAACCTTAATAGAAATGCTTAGAGCTGTGCCACCTGCTACCAGAAATGATTGGCCTACTCTTCTACCTCAGCTGATGTATACCTATAATAATACCATTCACTGTTCCACAGGGTATACACCTTACTATCTCATGTTTGGCCGGCAAGGTAAACTACCTGCTGACCATACTTTGGATGTACAAGTGCCTGATGCCATCAATCCTTTGCCAAAAACTATGAGCGAACACCAAAGACGTCTAGCTGATGCACAAGAAATTGTTCACCATCGCATGGAACATGCTCACAAAAAGCAGCAAAAGGATTATGACCAATCTGCCAAAGCAGAGCCTCTTGAAATTGGTGATTATGTGTGGCTAAAGAACAACCATCACACCAGCAAGATGGACAGTAAGTGGGAAAGAGTTCCCTACATCATTTCAGCTATCCCAAATCCAGCAACTGACACATATGAGATCACCAGAGAAAACAAATTACCTCAAATAGTTCATCACAATTGCCTGAAACTTTGTAACAAGGAGAAAGATACTCCAGGAGGAATCCTTCTAGATGAGACTGTTCCAGAGGAACATCAGCCTCCAATTCAAGTGCCTGAACTACCAGTTAAGCCTGTAGCGCCTATGCAAACTGTTGAAAAACTAATGACAGAAACAGATCCTCTAAAATGGTTCCTTACACCATGGTTAAACATTGCTGTGCCTGCACCAGTCAGTACAGTGTCACATCAGCCAGAGGAACCACCTCAAGAAGAAGTTTCAGTAGTGCAAGAAGCTCCAGATGTACCAAGTCCCCTTGAGCCAAGGTCAGAAGAAGGACCGCCACTTCGCAGATCCAGTCGGATTATCAAGGGACAACTACCTGCTCGTTATAGGGAGTATTTAATTTAGAATCAGTGGAGAGACCTTCCAGATACCCCAGTTTAATGTGTATTACAATTTTGTTTTTTGGTGAGACTACAGAGCCTGAGTAAGAGACTTTTTGACTCTGATTATTTGCCTTACTCCAAGGACTCTCTACAGTCTTCTTTGTTTTGTTGATGCAACGTTCAAGCCTGTGCCCGGAGATAGACTCAAACGCATCTGAGCCTCTGTGTTGTTCATCATCTTCGCATCCCCTATGCTCAGGGAACGGACTCATGCCCTGTGAGCCTCCTGATTTTCACTCATGTTCATTATTTTCTCCATTATGGACTATCCTTGTTTTATTGTTCCGCTGTGCCAGGTCAGCGCCCCTGTTCATCAGTCTCCAGAGAAAAAAGAAACAACGCCCCTTTTCACTTGTTTATTACCATTCTTGATGTTTGCCTGATATTTACAATTGTGCCTAACCAATTACTTTTCAGATTTCAAGAAAAAGTATTATTGTGGGTTATGGTACTGTTCTTTATGCCTGCAGGATTGTTCTCTTTTGTATTTTTCAGGAGACCTACACCTTCGTGTCGAGGTCGACACCGGTTAAACAAGGGGGGTATGCAGCGTCCCACTACCCTAGTGGGTACTGCAAAGTTGTTGTATTGTACTTTTTATGCCTTAACCCCTTAAGGACCGGGCTCATTTTCACCTTAAGGACCAGGCCATTTTTTGGAAATCTGACCAGTGTCACTTTAAGTGCTAATAACTTTAAAACGCTTTGACTTATCCAGGCCATTCTGAGATTGTTTTTTCATCACATATTGTACTTCATGACACTGGTAAAATGAAGTCAAAAAAATTATTTTTTTTGCACAAAAAAATACCTAATTTACCAAAAATTTGGAAAAATTTGCAAATTTCAAAGTTTCAGTTTCTCTACTTCTGTAATACATAGTAATACCGCAAAAAATTGTGATGACTTTACATTCCCCATATGTCTACTTCATGCTTGAATTGTTTTGGGAATGATATTTTATTTTTTGGGGATGTTATAAGGCTTAGAAGTTTAGAAGCAAATCTTGAAATTTTTCCGAAATTTACAAAAACTCAATTTTTAGGGACCAGTTCAGGTTTGAAGTCACTGTGCGAGGCTTACATAATAGAAACCACCCAAAAATGACCCTATCTAAGAAACTACACCCCTCAAGGTATTCAAAACTGATTTTGCATACATTGTTAACCCTTTAGGTGTTGCACAAGAGTTATTGGCAAATGGGGAGGAAATTTGAGAATTAGATTTTTTTGTCTAATTTTTCATTTTAACCCATTTTTTCCACTAACAAAGCAAGGGTTAACAGCCAAACAAGACTTTATCTTTATTGCCCTGACTCTGCTGTTTACAGAAATACCCAATATGTGGCCGTAAACTACTGTACGGCCTCACAGCGGGGCGTAGAGTGAAAGGTGCGCCGTATGGTTTTTGGAAGGCTGATTTTTATGGACTGGTTTATTTACACCATGTCCCATTTGAAGCCCCCTGATGCACCCCTAGAGGAGAAACTCCCTAAAAGTGACCCCATCTAAGAAACTACACCCCTCAAGGTATTCAAAACTGATTTTACATACGTCGTTAACCCTTTAGGTGTTGCACAAGAGTTATTGGCAAATGGAGATGAAATTTGAGAATTTCATTTTTTTGCCTAATTTTCAATTTTAACCCATTTTTTTCACTAACAAAGCAAGGGTTAACAGCCAAACAAAACTGTATCTTTATTGCCCTGACTCTGCTGTTTACAGAAACACCCCATATGTGGCTGTAAACTACTGTACGGCCACACAGCAGGGCGTAGAGTGAAAGGTGCGCCGACTGTTTTTTTGACACCATGTCCCATTTGAAGCCCCCCTGATGCACCCCTAGAGTAGAAACTCCATAAAAGTGACCCCATCTAAGAAACTACACCCCTCAAGGTATTCAAAACTGATTTTACAAACTTTGTTAACCCTTTAGGTGTTGCACAAGATTTAATGGAAAATAGAGACACAATTTCAAAATTTCACATTTTTGGCAGATTTTCCATTTTAATATTTTTTTTCCAGTTACAAAGCAAGGGTTAACAGCCAAACAAAACTCTTTATTTATGGCCCTGATTCTGTAGTTTACAGAAACACCCCATATGTGGTCGTAAACCGCTGTACGGGCAGACGGCAGGGCGCAGAAGGAAAGGAATGCCATACGGTTTTTGGAAGGCAGGTTTTGCTGGACTGTTTTTTTGACACCATGTCCCATTTGAAGCCCCCCTAATGCACCCCTAGAGTAGAAACTCCAGAAAAGTGACCCCATTTAGGAAACTACAGGATAGGGTGGCAGTATTGTTGGTACTAGTTTAGGGTACATATGATTTTTGGTTGCTCTATATTACACTTTTTGTGCGGCAAGGTAACAAGAATTAGCTTTTTTGGCACCGTTTTTTTTTTTTGTTATTTACAACATTCATCTGACAGGTTAGATCATGTGGTAATTTCATAGAGCAGGTTGTCACGGACGCGGCGATACCTAATATGTATTACATTTTTTAAATTTATGTAAGTTTTACCCAATGATTTCATTTTTAAAACAAAAACAAGTTTTAGTGTCTCCATAGTCTAAGAGTCATAGTTTTTTCAGTTTTTGGGCGATTATCTTAAGTAGGGTCTCATTTTTTGCGGGAGGAGATGACGGTTTGATTGGCACTATTTTGGGGTGCATATGACTTTTTGATCGCTTGCTATTACACTTTTTGTGACGTAAGATGACAAAAAATTGCTTTTTTTACACAGTTTTTCTTTTTTTTTTTTTTACGGTGGTCACCTGAGGGGTTAGGTCATGTGATATTTTTATAGAGTCGGTCGATACGGACGCGGCAATACCTAATATGTATACTTTTTTTTTATTTATGTAAGTTTTACACAATGATTTCATTTTTGAAACAAAAAAAATTATGTTTTAGTGTCTCCATAGTCTAAGAGCCATAATTTTTTCAGTTTTTGGGTGATTATCTTAAGTAGGGTCTCATTTTTTGCGGGATGAGATGACGATTTGATTGTTACAATTTTGGCGTACATGCGACTTTTTTGATCACTTTTATTACCTTTTTTTGGGAAGTAAGGTGAGCAAAATTTCAATTTCATCATAGTTTTTTATTTTTTATTTTTATGGCGTTCACCGTTCGGGTAAAGTAACATGACCGTTTTATAGATCAGGTCGTTACGGATGCGGCGATACCAAACATGTGTAGGGAATGTTATTTTTTTAATTTTTAATCAGTGATAAATGTGTTTTTTGATTTTTACTTTTTTTTCACTTTTTTTCACTTTTTTTTTTACCCAGACCCACTTGGTTCTTGAAGATCCAGTGGGTCTAATGTCTGTATAATACAGTATAGTACAATATATATTGTTCTGTACTGTATTTTACTTACACTGAACAGATCTATGCTTTCAGCACAGATCTGTTCAGCACCATGGACAGCAGGACGCCTGAGAGGCGTCCTGTTGCCATGGGAACCTTCCCCGTCTGCTCAGAACTGCGCAGACGGGGAAGGGTAAGGATGGGATCTGGCGGGGGGCTGTCTGGGAGCTCTCTCCCTCTCCATCGGGGGGCTGCAAAGGCACAGCAGCCCCCCGATCGGAGAGGGAGGGAGCTCCCTCTTTCTGTTAACTTTTTCCATACAGCGGTCCGTACGGACCGCTGTATGGAAAGGGTTAAACGGCTGACATCGCATCACCGATGTCAGCCGTTTATACCAGGGTGCCAGCAATGTGCTGGCACCCTGGTATACCCACTCTACACCAACGATTATTCAATGGGAGGCGGGCGGGGGATCGCGATCCCGCCTGCCGCACCGCCCGCCTCCCGCACCGCCCCCACCGCCCGCAACACCCCCCCTGCACCTCCCACCGGGCTAAAATCATTCAGAGGTGCAGGGGGGGTGATAAAAATATATTTTCGGCACACTAAAGTTTCTGATCGCCGCGGTCAGGGACCGCAGCGATCAGAAACTGCAGAAAGCGCAACAAACCGCAGGTCTGAATTGACCTGCGGTTTGTTGCGATCGCGGACATGGGGGGGTCACGGGACCCCCCCGCGCATTTAGCCGAGGTGCCTGCTCAATGATTTGAGCAGGCACCTTGTTCCGATCACAGCTGGCCGGGCGGCAGTGATCGGAACAACACATGACGTACCGGTACGTCATGTGTCCTTAAGGACTCGGGAAACATGCCGTACCGATACGTCATGTGTCCTTAAGGGGTTAAATAGCCTGTTTTTATGCTGCAATGTGTCCGTATGCATAATCCCTGCTAACAGGTGTATTAGAATTCATTTCACTGAGTTTACCACTAGGGGGAGATAATACCTCCCATATATATAGTTCAGCTCAGGCCTAGCTAGTGCAGACAACTTCTTGTTGAGACTAGAGTGGCAGATGAGCACAGCCTAGCAGTGTATGCAGTCTGTTATCTTTATCCCTCAGCTATATTTCAGCCCTGAGCTGAAGTGCTTTATCTACTCAGAAAACATTACAGAAAGTAGACCCCCAAAGGATTATGGCCACATCCTATTAGAGCCTTAGGACCTTTGGATTTCCAAGTGAAGGAGTCACCAGCCTCTGGCAACTTCACAAGCCTGAACCAGGATCACCAGGACCACTCCTGAAGTCCTCTATCAGTAAGGCTTCAATTTCATTACCTTTAATATCTAGAGAGGGACATTTACACCTGTCAGCAGAGGACTTGCAGCAGTGTTATCTCTGTACTAAGAGACTGTCTTAATGCATTGGATGTACTGTTATCAGAAGTCATCTTCAGTAAAGTTCCACCTTGAATTTCATCCTGCTTGCCTCAGTCTCAAGTTCCTCTATTAACACTATAGTAAATGGTTGTACCTCCATACAAAAGGTACTGGCGTCACGACTACAAGGGACCTTGCCACTGGCACATTAATACAGACCACCAAGGGCACCTCGAACCACCATCTGGCCAGTGTCCCTTACACCAGAGTGTGCCCCAGAGAATCCTTGTGCCATTCTCCTCTTCACTTATGCGAGCCTGCCCAGGGACGACATAACCGTGAGTAACAGAACTGTATTTACCTCGGCCCACCTATTGCTCACACCGTGACCTCACACATAATTCCCCTGCAAGGTCTGGCATACCGCACTAGCACTAGAATGCTCTAGGGGTGGCTCTAGTTCTGTCACCTACCCTCCTACAAGGGCAAAGTCAGGATTTGTAACCCTAACTGATCCCCACAAAACTATACAGGTACAATACATGGTGTCATATGAGCATAGATCTTATCTAAAACTTAACCTAAAATAATGAACAAAACCTACATTATGGTGCAAAATGGCCGCGGTCCTTTATTAACCACCTCAGCCCCTATAGCTTAAACACCCTTAAAGACCAGGCCACTTTTTACACTTCTGACCTACCCTACTTTCACCGTTTATTGCTCGGTCATGCAACTTACAACCCAAATTAATTTTACCTCCTTTTCTTCTCACTAATAGAGCTTTCATTTGGTGGTATTTCATTGCTGCTGACATTTTTACTTTTTTTGTTATTAATCGAAATTTAACGATTTTGTTTGCAAAACAATGACATTTTTCACTTTCAGTTGTAAAATTTTGCAAAACAAACGACATCCATATATAAATTTTTCTCTAAATTTATTGTTCTACATGTCTTTGATAAAAATGTTTGGGTAAAAAAAAAATGGTTTGGGTAAAAGTTATAGCGTTTACAAACTATGGTACAAAAATGTGAATTTCCGCTTTTTGAAGCAGCTCTGACTTTCTGAGCACCTGTCATGTTTCCTGAGGTTCTACAATGCCCAGACAGTACAAACACCCCACAAATGACCCCATTTCGGAAAGTAGACACCCTAAGGTATTCGCTGATGGGCATAGTGAGTTCATAGAACTTTTTATTTTTTGTCACAAGTTAGTGGAAAATGATGATTTTTTTTTTTTTTTCTTACAAAGTCTCATATTCCACTAACTTGTGACAAAAAATAAAAACTTCTATGAACTCACTATGCCCATCAGCGAATACCTTAGGGTGTCTTCTTTCCAAAATGGGGTCACTTGTGGGGTAGTTATACTGCCCTGGCATTCTAGGGGCCCAAATGTGTGGTAAGTAGTTTGAAATCAAAATGTGTAAAAAATGACCGGTAAAATCCGAAAGGTGCTCTTTGGAATGTGGGCCCCTTTGCCCACCTAGGCTGCAAAAAAGTGCCACACATGTGGTATCGCCGTACTCAGGAGAAGTTGGGGAATGTGTTTTGGGGTGTCATTTTACATATACCCATGCTGGGTGAGATAAATATCTTGGTCAAATGCCAACTTTGTATAAAAAAATGGGAAAAGTTGTCTTTTGCCAAGATATTTCTCTCACCCAGCATGGGTATATGTAAAATGACACCCCAAAACACATTGCCCAACTTCTCCTGAGTACGGAGATACCACATGTGTGACACTTTTTTGCAGCCTAGGTGGGCAAAGGGGCCCACATTCCAAAGAGTACCTTTCGGATTTCACCGGTCATTTTTTACACATTTTGATTTCAAACTTCTTACCACACATTTGGGCCCTTAGAATGCCAGGGCAGTATAACTACCCCACAAGTGACCCCATTTTGGAAAGAAGACACCCCAAGGTATTTCGTGATGGGCATAGTGAGTTCATGGAAGTTTTTATTTTTTGTCACAAGTTAGTGGATTATGAGACTTTGTAAGAAAAAAATAAATAAAAATCATCATTTTCCGCTAACTTGTGACAAAAAATATAAAATTCTAGGAACTCGCCATGCCCCTCACGGAATACCTTGGGGTGTCTTCTTTCCAAAATGGGGTCACTTGTGGGGTAGTTATACTGCCCTGCCATTTTCCAGGGGCCCTAATGTGTGGTAAGTAGGTAAATGACCTGTGAAATCCGAAAGGTGCTCTTTGGAATGTGGGCCCCTTTGCCCACCTAGGCTGCAAAAAAGTGTCACACTTTTCCCATTTTTTATACAAAGTTGGCATTTGACCAAAATATTTATCTCACCCAGCATGGGTATATGTAAAATGACACCCCAAAACACATTGCGCAACTTCTCTTGAGTACGGCGATACCACATGTGTGACACTTTTTTGCAGCCTAGATGCGCAAAGGGGCCCACATTCATTTTATGAGGGCATTTTTAGACATTTGGATCCCAGACTTCTTCTCACGCTTTAGGGCCCCTAGAATGCCAGGGCAGTATAAATACCCCACATGTGACCCCATTTTGGAAATAAGACACCCCAAGGTATTCAATGAGGGGCATGGCGAGTTCATAGAAATTTATTTTTTTTGGCACAAGTTAGCGGAAATTGATATTTATTTATTTTTTCTCACAAAGTCTCCCTTTCCGCTAACTTGGGACAAAAATTTCAATCTTTCATGGACTCAATATGCCCCTCACGGAATACCTTGGGGTGTCTTCTTTCCGAAATGGGGTCACATGTGGGGTATTTATACTGCCCTGGCATTCTAGGGGCCCTAAAGCGTGAGAACAAGTCTGGAATATAAATGTCTAAAAAATTTTACGCATTTGGATTCTGTGAGGGGTATGGTGAGTTCATGTGAGATTTTTTTTTTTGACACAAGTTAGTGGAATATGAGACTTTGTAAGAAAAAAAAAAATAATTTCCGCTAACTTGGGCCAAAAAAATGTCTGAATGGAGCCTTTCAGGGGGGTGATCAATGACAGGGGGGGTGATCAATGACAGGGGGGTGATCAATGACAGGGGGGTGATCAATGACAGGGGGGTGATCAGGGAGTCTATATGGGGTGATCACCCCCCTGTCATTGATCACCCCCCTATAAGGCTCCATTCAGATGTCCGTATGTGTTTTGCGGATCCGATCCATGTATCAGTGGATCCGTAAAAATCATACGGACATCTGAATGCAGCCTGACAGGGGGGTGATCAATGACAGGGGGGTGATCAGGGAGTCTATATGGGGTGATCACCCCCCTGTCATTGATCACCCCCCTATAAGGCTCCATTCAGATGTCCGTATGTGTTTTGCGGATCCGATCCATGTATCAGTGGATCCGTAAAAATAATATGGACATCTGAATGCAGCCTTACAGGGGGGTGATCAATGACAGGGGGGTGATCAGGGAGTCTATATGGGGTGATCACCTCCGTCATTGATCACTCCCCTGTAAGGCTCCATTCAGACGTCCGTATGTGTTTTGCAGATCCGATCCATCTATCAGTGGATCCGTAAAATTCATACGGACGTCTGAATGCAGCCTTACCGGGGGGTGATCAATGACAGGGGGGTGATCAATGACAGGGGGGTGATCAGGGAGTCTATATGGGGTGATCACCTCCGTCATTGATCACTCCCCTGTAAAGCTCCATTCAGACGTCCGTATGTGTTTTGCGGATCCGATCCATCTATCAGTGGATCCGTAAAATTCATATGGACCTCTGAATGGAGCCTTACAGGGGGTTATCAATGACAGGGGGGTGATCAATGACAGGGCGGTGATCAGGGAGTCTATATGGGGTGATCTGGGGTGATCAGGGGTGAATAAGGGGTTAATAAGTGACGGGGGGGTGTAGTGTAGTGTAGTGGTGGTTGGTGCTACTTTACAGAGCTGCCTGTGTCCTCTGGTGGTCGATCCAAACAAAAGGGACCACCAGAGGACCAGGTAGCAGGTATATTAGACGCTGTTATCATAACAGCGTCTAATATACCTGTTAGGGGTTAAAAAAAATCACATCTCCAGCCTGCCAGCGAACAATCGCCGCTGGCAGGCTGGAGATCAACTCTCTTACCTTCCGTTCCTGTGAGCGCGCGCGCCCGTGTGCGCGCGTTCACAGGAAATCTCGCGTCTCGCGAGATGACGCACGGATGCGTCCTTGAGGAATGAATCAACCACCTTCCGGACGCATCCGTGCGTTAGGCGGTCGGGAGGTGGTTAAGGGTTAATTTAAATAATAAACCAAATAAATAAATAAATAATTAATCAATTCAGAAATTAATCAAACACCATTAAAACGTCAGTAAAACCACAAATGTCCCTCCAGCGAAGCTGGGTGACTAACCCCCCTCTAATTCCGGAACGCGACTTTGTAAGGGCGGGCGGGCGAGACGACGTCTTCTTCCTCTTCACAGGTTCGGCTCTGGACAGGCTCTGGACCCGCTGACCACCTCTATAAATAGTCCAAATTCCCGTCACTGTGAATAGCTGGCCAATCAGGGAAGGGGCAGAAAACAGGTACCCCAGAGACAGGTAAGCAACCAACAGCCAATCAGGATCCTTTAATAGTTTACTTCAGGTTAGCTGAAAAATAAATGTCAGAAAGAAAGCACAGAGCAGAAAAAGGAAAGAACACTAATAGAATAAAGGAGAAAAGACGTAAAACAATCACACCCCTCACACTCAATGACACCATGGTGGGACTCCGGCCTAGGCCTCTGTGCTCACTATCAATATATTAGAATATTACATAGAACCAAATAACATAAAATAGCAATAAACTATTTTACAAGCACCCTATAATGGATTACTGTACCTGCATTTAATATTCCTGCCTGATGGTGCTTAGGGTGCATTTGCAGTTGTGGGTTTTGGGGTGCAAGGCAGGGTCCCAGTGGAAGCTACAGAAAGTCAGTACAATACGGCAGCAATGCAGGTGTTAGTGCATGAAGTTATCGCCTCAACCTTTCTGTAATGGTAATAAAGTTAAAAGACAGCCGACCCCGTTTTTACCATGTATGGACTGGCAGATCTTCTATAACGCTGGTGTTTCCCTAGTCCATGCTTCCTCTCTCTGCCCAGCCACAGGGGTACAATACGGGCACTTCTCTTTCTATTTATCCCTCGCTATCCCACTTTAATTCTGTCCTTACCATGCGGCACTTTGAATTCCCCACTGTGGGGTGTACTCCTTTGCAGATCCACAGTCTGCCTTTAAAGTACGTCAAGCTCCCGAAGATTTACATCTCCCAGACAAATTTGCTATGGGGTCCATAAGTTTCACACAAGTTTCTTCCACAGACTCTTTTGCACAGACTAAGGGTCTATTCACACGTCCGCAAAATGGGTCCGCATCCGTTCCGCAATTTTGCAGAACGGGTGACGACCCAATCATTTTCAATGGGGCCGGAATGTGCTGTCCGCATTTGCGGATCCGCACTTCCGCATCCGTGCTTCCGTTTCTGCAAAAAAAATAGAACATGTAATATTTTTGTCCGCAATTACGGACAAGATTAGGCATTTTCTATTATAGTGCCAGCGATGTGTGGTCCGCAAATTGCGGAATGCACATTGCCGGTGTCCGTGTTTTGCGGATCTGCGAAACACTTACGGAGGTGTGTATGGACCCTAAGGGCTCATTCAGACGGCCGTATGCTATCCGCAAAAATGCGAATCAGTTTTTTTGCGGATTAGATGTTGAACCATTCACTTCTATGGGGCCCTTTCTATTCCACGGTTCTGCAAAACAAATGAAACATGTCCTATACTTGTCCGTGAAAATCAGGACATGGCCCCATTGAAGTCTATGGGTCCGCAAAAATACTGAATGCTATCCTTTTTTTGCGGATCCGCAAAAAAAACGGATAGCATTCAGTATTTTTGCAGACAGCATACGGCCGTCTTAATGAGCCCTTACTCTCAAAGGGCTGGTTTGTATACAAAGTGTATCTTTGTTTTGGCCCCTCAGAGGCTGGTTTGAGGCTCTGTCTACCAAGCTGGCTGGTTTGTTCTACCCAGGACTGTTCTTTCTGTTTCCTTGTCTTACTGTCATCCCTCACTACACTGAACTGCATTTTGACTGCAATCCACTCTCTATGGGGCGGTGGTAGCAGCCCCACTTAGCAGCTGTAAATAAGTAGGCCGCTTAACTCCTTATGCCTGTAAAATGTGAATTTCATAGACAATAAATTTGGATTCCTTATGACGAGGTTATGCAAACTGATTGTTGCTGCAGCTATCCGGGTGGCTGGTCTCAGATGAGAATGGAGGTGAACATGTTGGATGTAGGGGTCCTGGGCTGGTGTGGTTACACGTGGTCTGTGGTTGTGAGGCCGGTCTGATGTACTGCAAAATTCTCTGTAATGCCTTTGGAGACGACTTATGGTAGAGAAATGAACATTCATTGCACGGGCAACAGCTCTGGTAGACATTCCTGCAGTCAGCTTGCCAATTGCACGCTCCCTCAAACGTTGCGACATCTGTGGCATTGTGCTGTGTGGTCAAACTGCACATTTCAGAGTGGCCTTTCATTGTGGGCAGTCTAAGGCACACCTGTGCAATATTCATGCTGTCTAATCAGCACCTTGATATGCCACACCTGTGAGGTGGGATGGATTATCTCGGCAAAGGAGAAGTGCTCACTAACACAGATTTAGACAGATTTGTGAACAATATTTGAGGGTAATGGGTCTTTTGTGCAAGTAGAAAATGTTTCAGATCTTTGAGTTCAACTCATGCAAAATGGGAGCAAAACCGAAAGTGTTGCGTTTATATTTTTGTTCAGTGTATATGTAACTATGTAGGAATAAAACACACTATGATCTCACAGTACAGAGATAATGCTTCCAGAGATGTAATAATGGCAGGATAATGTGCACACTGATGTAACAGTATAGGAGCATTCAGTGCAGGAATTATACTGTACAAACAGTGCTGTCACTGTACAGGCATAAAGCACACCAAAGCATAGCAAAGGAATAACCCAAAAAATATCACCATGTACTTGTTGCCGCACAGCACAGTAAAAACATGCAATGATCATGCAGTTATGTTTAATGCACACTTGATGCACAATACAGGAATAATGAAGTGATATCACAACAGAGGAATAATGCCAAAGTGATGTCATAGAGAAGGGATAAGGCATGCAGAAGAGGGAACCTTGTTGCTCCATAGTAAAACTTATAATGGGGCCGCATACAGTTTTTCATGCCATCTTACATACATTTGATTACTACCTGTGCCATATGTTAAGTGAATATGGGCCCCCATAGTTGTTGGGCCCCATAGTAGCTGCTATGCCTACTACCATGGTAGTTAAACCTATGGCCATATCTGTCTTGTATATGTTCTTGACTACGTGTTTTCTATTATTGTTTTTTCATTAACTGTTTTATATATATATATATATATATATATATATATATAGACAGCGAAAAATCAGGGCAGCACACCTGGTGATGTATGGATGGGTGCCAGCGGTGGAAACACCTTACCAAGGTGTATGATAAAAAAAAAGGAAGGACACTGCAGCACATCCGTAGGTGAAAAAATGTGGATCTTTATTCACCCTTGCGACGTTTCAGTCCACTTGCTGGGACTATTATCAAGCTTGATAATAGTCCCAGCAAGTGGACTGAAACGTCGCAAGGGTGAATAAAGATCCACATTTTTTCACCTACGGATGTGCTGCGGTGTCCTTTCTTGTTTTATATATATATATATATATATATATATATATATATACAGTGAATATATATATGTACAGTACAGACCAAAAGTTTGGACACACCTTCTCATTCAAAGAGTTTTCTTTATTTTCATGACTATGAAGGCATCAAAACTATGAATTAACACATGTGGAATTATATACATAACAAACAAGTGTGAAACAACTGAAAATATGTCATATTCTAGGTTCTTCAAAGTAGCTACCTTTTGCTTTGATTACTGCTTTGCACACTCTTGGCATTCTCTTGATGAGCTTCAAGAGGTAGACCCCTGAAATGGTCTTCCAACAGTCTTGAAGGAGTTCCCAGAGATGCTTAGCACTTGTTGGCACTTTTGCCTTCACTCTGCGGTCCAGCTCACCCCAAACCATCTCGATTAGGTTCAGGTCCAATGACTGTGGAGGCCAGGTCATCTGGTGCAGCACCCCATCACTCTCCTTCATGGTGAAATAGCCCTTACTTTCAAAGTTTTCCCAATTTTTCGGCTGACTGACTGACCTTCATTTCTTATTCAGTCTATTCAGTAGGACTATCAGCTGTGTATCCACCTGACTTCTCCTCAACGCCACTGATGGTCCCAACCCCATTTATAAGGCAAGAAATCCCACTTATTAAACCTGACAGGGCACACCTGTGAAGTGAAAACCATTTCAGGGGACTACCTCTTGAAGCTCATCAAGAGAATGCCAAGAGTGTGCAAAGCAGTAATCAAAGCAAAAGGTGGCTACTTTGAAGAACCTAGAATATGACATATTTTCAGTTGTTTCACACTTGTTTGTTATGTATATAATTCCACATGTGTTAATTCATAGTTTTGATGCCTTCAGTGTGAATCTACAATTTTCAAAGTCATGAAAATAAAGAAAACTCTTTGAATGAGAAGTGTGTCCAAACTTTTGGTCTGTACTGTATATATATATATACAGGGAGTGCAGAATTATTAGGCAAGTTGTATTTTTGAGGATTAATTTTATTATTGAACAACAACCATGTTCTCAATGAACCCAAAAAACTCATTAATATCAAAGCTGAATATTTTTGGAAGTAGTTTTTAGTTTGTTTTTAGTTTTAGCTATTTTAGGGGGATATCTGTGTGTGCAGGTGACTATTACTGTGCATAATTATTAGGCAACTTAACAAAAAACAAATATATACCCATTTCAATTATTTATTTTTACCAGTGAAACCAATATAACATCTCAACATTCACAAATATACATTTCTGACATTCAAAAACAAAACAAAAACAAATCAGTGACCAATATAGCCACCTTTCTTTGCAAGGACACTCAAAAGCCTGCCATCCATGGATTCTGTCAGTGTTTTGATCTGTTCACCATCAACATTGCGTGCAGCAGCAACCACAGCCTCCCAGACACTGTTCAGAGAGGTGTACTGTTTTCCCTCCTTGTAAATCTCACATTTGATGATGGACCACAGGTTCTCAATGGGGTTCAGATCAGGTGAACAAGGAGGCCATGTCATTAGATTTTCTTCTTTTATACCCTTTCTTGCCAGCCACGCTGTGGAGTACTTGGACGCGTGTGATGGAGCATTGTCCTGCATGAAAATCATGTTTTTCTTGAAGGATGCAGACTTCTTCCTGTACCACTGCTTGAAGAAGGTGTCTTCCAGAAACTGGCAGTAGGACTGGGAGTTGAGCTTGACTCCATCCTCAACCCGAAAAGGCCCCACAAGCTCATCTTTGATAATACCAGCCCAAACCAGTACTCCACCTCCACCTTGCTGGCGTCTGAGTCGGACTGGAGCTCTCTGCCCTTTACCAATCCAGCCACGGGCCCATCCATCTGGCCCATCAAGACTCACTCTCATTTCATCAGTCCATAAAACCTTAGAAAAATCAGTCTTGACGTTTCAGCTTGTGTGTCTTGTTCAGTGGTGGTCGTCTTTCAGCCTTTCTTACCTTGGCCATGTCTCTGAGTATTGCACACCTTGTGCTTTTGGGCACTCCAGTGATGTTGCAGCTCTGAAATATGGCCAAACTGGTGGCAAGTGGCATCTTGGCAGCTGCACGCTTGACTTTTCTCAGTTCATGGGCAGTTATTTTGCGCCGTGGTTTTTCCACACGCTTCTTGCGACCCTGTTGACTATTTTGAATGAAACGCTTGATTGTTCGATGATCACGCTTCAGAAGCTTTGCAATTTTTAGAGTGCTGCATCCCTCTGCAAGATATCTCACTATTTTTGACTTTTCTGAGCCTGTCAAGTCCTTCTTTTGACCCATTTTGCCAAAGGAAAGGAAGTTGCCTAATAATTATGCACACCTAATATAGGGTGTTGATGTCATTAGACCACACCCCTTCTCATTACAGAGATGCACATCACCTAATATGCTTAATTGGTAGTAGGCTTTCGAGCCTATACAGCTTGGAGTAAGACAACATGCATAAAGAGGATGATGTGGTCAAAATACTCATTTGCCTAATAATTCTGCACGCAGTGTATATATATCAGACATACTGTATGCTGCAGCCCTGTACAGAAATTGCACAAACATTGGCAGTTTGTTCTGTACATGATTGTTCTAACATAATCTGAATTTCTGATACAGATCTTCTGTATGTTTTAGAGGAACTCGACTCAGGTTATTGCAGGGTGACCCAATAGGGAAGTAGACGGTTAACGTTTTTTTTAGAACGAACAATAGTGGGTACGGAAATCATCTCTGTAAATTGACACTTTTATTGCACATTGGAGCAGAAAGGTGCTTACAGTGAGGAACAGGAGTATTTGAACACCCTGCAATTTTGCAAGTTCTCACACTTAGAAATCATGGAGGGGTCTGAAATTCACAGGTGTAGGTGCATTCCCACTCTTAGAGACAGAATAAATAAAAAAAATTAGGAAATCACATTGTATGATTTTTTAGGAAATTATTTGTCTTTCACTGCTGAACATACAGTAAGTATTTGAACACCTGAGAAAATCAGTGTTAATATTTGGTACAGAAGCCTTTGTTTGCAATTACAGAGGTCAAACATTTCCTGTAGTCCTTGACCAGTTTGCACACACTGCAACAGGGATTTTGGCCCACTCCTCCACACAGATCTCCTGTAGATCTGTCAGGTTTTGGGGCTGTAGCTGAGCAACACAGAGTTTCAGCTCCCTCCAAAGTTGTTCTATTGGATTTAGGTCTGGAGACTGGTTAGGCCACTCCAGAACCTTGATATGCTTCTTACAGAGCCACTCCTTGGTTATCCTGGCTGTGTGCTTCGGATCGTTGTCATGTTGGAAGACCCAGCCACAACCCATCTTCAATGCTTTGACTAAGGGAAGGAGGTTGTTGCTCAAAATCTGACAATAAATGGCCCCATTCATCCTCTCCTTAATACAGTGCAGTCGTCCTGTCCCCTTCGCAGAAAATCACCCTCAAAGCATGATGTTACCACCCCTATGCTTCACAGTAGGGATGCAACTTATCCTTCTTTTTCCTCCAAACTCGACGAGTGAAGTTTAGACCAAAAAGTTCTACTTTGGTCTCATCTGACCACATGACTTTCTCCCATGTCTCCTCTGGATCATCCAGATGGTCATTGGCAAACTTCAGACGGGCCTGGACATGTGATGACTTGAGCAGGGGAACCTTCCTTGCAAAGCATGATTTGATGCCATGACGGCGTAGTGTTCTACCGACAGTGACCTTTAAAAATGTGGTCCCAGCTCTCTTCATGTCATTGACCAGCTCCTCCCTTGTAGTTCTGGGCTGATTCCTCACCTTTCCTATCATCAGTAATATCCTTCAAGGTGAGATCTTGCATGGAGCCCCAGTCCGAGGGAGACTGACAGTCGTCTTTAGCCTCTTTCATTTTCTAAAAATTGCTCCAACAGTTGATCTATTTTCACCAAGCAGCTTGGCAATTGCCCCATAGCCCTTTCCAGCCTTGTGGAGGTCCACAATTTTGTTTCTGGTGTCTTGACAGCACTTTGGTCTTGCAGAATTAATTTGTAAACTGGGAATCAAAAAACATAACATTTACTAAGTAATTTAAAATATAGTGAATACCACTGAGTGAGAGACAACAAAATACATAAACCTCCACTATTACAAATCACAATAAGTGAAGAAAAGGGTGGGTCTTACCACGTCTTGTGAGATCCACAACCAATGGAGGAAGCTCCTGGCAGTTGGTGATACCTGGGACCAGTGTGACCAGGGTGCTTGTGTTAGGTGGCAGTTTTAAACCTCCTAGTACACCCTATTTTGGCTTTCCTGCCTATATGAGGGCTGGGGGCTGTTCTTATTGCCTGCCTAGCATACATGGAGCACCCGCCCCGACAGGGGCGACCCCACACCGAACCTTTCCCTCAGTATGGGTCTAGTATTCTACGTAACCCTAATTATAAATCCCTACACGCCATGTTTCAGTCTTGCTTTTCAGACATCATCAGGGGACTTCACAAAAGTATTCAGGGGTAGTTAAAGATCAAGGTCGTTTTAGCCTCCTACCTTCACTTTGGATAGTGGGTAATTCTTATCCATGCCACATCATGGGAAGTGTCCCATGTCAGCTTGTGTCTCACCTCAAACAGTGGTGATTTGGGTGAGCCTTTAAAACCCTAAGAGCTCTCCCTGACTGCTATGCACATGCAAGGGTCTCAATGGTAGACGATTGCATGCCCACGTACCTAAGACTGTGTGACACCTGAAAACCCTTTAATAGTGAGGGGACAAGACCACCGGCTCCCTGCACTTAATACGGACGGAGTCAGGGTCACTTAGAATCAAGCCAGCAAGGAAACACAATAAAGGAAAAAACTTATCTGAGCAAACAGCAGCAGCAGCCTCCAGCAGTGAACACTTCATCCAGGAAGTAGTATAAACCGCAAAGTGAGGCAGTATGGAAGGGAATATAAAGGAGGACGATTAGTCTAAATAAGTGACACCTGGCAGAAGGAAAGGAGATGACAAAGTGAAACCAAAACAAAGAACGTCATACAAGAGGTAGAGAAGAACGTCTGTCAGACCTTCTCACAGAACTGGCGGTGACAGTACCCCTCCCTCTATGGGTGGACTCCGGACACTCAGAGCCCACCTTCTCAGGATGAGACCTATGGAAAGCCCTGATAAGACGAGTGGCCTTAATGTCCACCACTGGGACCCACATCCCCTCCTCAGGAACATAACCCTCCCAATGAACGAGGTACTGAAGAGAACCGCGGATAATGAGAGAATCCACAATGCTAGAGACCTGAAATTCAAGATTACCAACAACAAAAATCGGAGGAGGAGGCAAAGAGAAGGGTACAGTGGCTTGGATATAAAGTTTTAATAGGGACCTGTGAAAAACATTATGGATCTACCAAGTCTGAGGAAGATCAAGACGGAAGGCAACGGTATTGATGACGGACAAGATCTTGAAAGGCCCAATAAACTTAGGACCCAACTTCCAGGAGGGAACCTTCAGTTTGATATTCTTTGTAGACAACCACACCAAATCACCCACATTCAGGTCCGGACCAGGCACACGTCTCTTATCCGCCACACGCTTATCTCTCACTCATCTTCTTCAGATTACCCTGAATCTTTTGCCAAATAAATGACAAAGACGAGGAAAATCTCTCCTCATCAGGTAAACCAGAAGACCCCTCTCCAGAGAATGTCCCAAACTGCAGATGAAACCCATATGCACAAAAAAATTGTGATTTATCAGAGGACTCCTGGCGACGGTTATTTAAAGCAAACTCAGCAAGGGACAAAAAAGAATACCAATCCTCCTGATTCTCCGCCACAAAACAGTGCAGATATGTCTCCAGATTCTGATTGACGCGTTCGGTCTGACCATTCGACTGCGGGTGAAAAGCAGAAGAGAACGACAACCGAACCCCCAAGCGAGAACAGAAGGCCTTCCAGAATCTGGAAACAAATTGCGTGCCCCTATCAGAAACGATGTCTGAAGGAATGCCATGCAATTTAACAATGTGATCAACAAACGCTTGCGCCAGCATCTTAGCATTGGGTAACCCAGGAAAGGGAATAAAAATGCGCCATTTTGCTAAAATGGTCCACTTCCACCAGAATCACAGTCTTCCCCGAGGAACGAGGCAGGTCCGTAATGAAGTCCATGGACAGATGCGTCCAAGGACAGGAAGGAATGGGTAACGGGAGGAGAGAACCGGATGGCCATGAATGAGGGACCTTGGCACGAGCGCAGGTCTCGCAGGCTGCCACAAAACCCTCAACCGTCTTACGAAGAGCCGGCCACCAGAATCACCGAGCAATGAGATCCACTGTGGCACTACTCCCTGGGTGCCCAGCAAGGACAGTATCGTGGTGCTCCTTAAAAACCTTGTGTCGTAAAGCGAGAGGCACAAACAACCTCCCAGGAGGACAAAGATCAGGAGCCTCTGCCTGGGCTGCCTGAACCTCTGCCTCCAAATCAGGATAAAGAGCAGAGACGACCACCCCATCAGCCAAAATGGGACCCGGGTCTTCAAAGTTCCCCCCTCCCGGAAAACAACGTGACAGGGCATCCGCCTTCACATTTTTAACCCCAGGGCGGAACGTAACAACAAAATTAAACCTAGAAAAGAACAAAGACCATCTGGCCTGTCGCGGGTTTAGACGCTTGGCCGATTCCAAGTAGGCCAGATTCTTATGGTCGGTAAACACGGTAATAGGGTGTCTGGCTCCCTCTAACCAATGGCACCATTTCTCAAAAGCTAATTTGATGGCCAACAACTCCCTATCTCCCACATCGTAATTTCTCTCTGCAGAGGAGAGTTTCCTTGAGAAAAAGGCACACGGTCGCCATTTAGCAGGAGAGGGACCCTGAGATAAGACCGCACCCACACCCACCTCAGAAGCATCCACCTCAACAATAAAAGGTAGAGAGACATCAGGTTGTACCAAAATGGGAGCGAAAGCAAAACTCTCTTTAATACTAGAAAAGGCTTTAAGCGCATCTACCGACCACGAGGAAAAATCCACCCCCTTTTTAGTCATATCAGTGAGTGGCTTAACAACAGAGGAATAATTCAAAATTAACTTTCTGTAATAATTGGCAAAACCCAAAAATCGCATCAGCGCCTTCTGATTCTCAGGAAGCTCCCAATCAAGCACAGCGCGGACCTTCTCAGGGTCCATCCGAAAACCAGAAGCGGAGAGAAGAAAATTGAATCTCCTGAACCGCAAACACACATTTTTCCAGTTTAGCGTACAATTTATTCTCCCGCAGAATCAGCAAGACCTGACATAGGTGGTCCCGATGAGTCTTAAAATCAGCAGAAAAAAATCTAAATGTCATCTAGATACACCAGTACAAATTTCCCCATTAAATGATAAAAAATGCTGTTCACAAAATGTTGGAAGACTGCCGGAGCATTCATCAAACCAAAGAGCATAACCAAATTCTCGAAATGACCCTCAGGTGTATTGAAGGCCGTCTTCCATTCGTCCCCCTCCCTGACCCTGACTAGGTTGTATGCCCCTCTTAAATCCAACTTAGAAAAAACTTTAGCCCCAACAATCTGGTTAAACAGGTCCAGGATCAGAGGAAGCGGATATGGGTCACGAATCGTGATACGGTTAAGCTCCCTGAAATCCAGATAAGGTCTTAAAGAAGCATCTTTTTTCTTAACAAAAAAAAAACAGCGGCAACAGGTGACTTCGAGGGTCGGATGTGTCCCTTTCTCAGGCTCTCGGAGATATAAGTACGCATAGCGACTCTTTCAGGTTGGGAGAGATTGTATAATCGTGATTTTTGCAACTTGGCGCCAGGGATGAGATTAATAGGGCATTCGTACTCCCGGTGAAGGGGCAACTCCTGGACCCCACTGTCGGAAAACACATCCGAAAATTCAGAGAGAAAAGATGGCACAGTCTTGGTAGAAACCTCTGAAAGAGACGCCGTGAAGCAATTCTCTCTGCAAAACTCACTCCAACCATTTATTTGCCTTGCTTGCCAATCAATGGTGGGGTTATGTTTAGTGAGCCAGGGTAGCCCCAACACTAGAGGAGTAGGTAATCCGCTTAAGACGAAACATGACATATCCTCAACATGAGCGTCACCCACAGTCAAACGGATATTGTGAACTATGCCCTTTAACGATCTTTGAGAAAGTGGAGCGGAATCGATAGCAAAAACAGGTATATCCTTTTCCAAAGTGCACACCTGGAAACCATGCGTTGTTGCAAATTGATTATCAATGAGATTGACAGCTGCTCCACTATCTACAAAAATCTCACAAACAATGTTCTTGCTGTCTAGCGCCACCCTGGCAGGTAGGAGAAAACGGGAACTACAAGCAAACGGCAAACCTTCAATTTCCGCATCAACCAAATGGAAGTAGCAAATGGAAAGTTTTTAGAGATTTTTATTTATTTTTTTTACCCTCAGAAAACTCCATGAATCTCCTAGAGGGGCAAACATTAGCTAAATGATTTATACACCCACAACAGAAACAAACCCTCCTCTGAGAGCTGAATCCTCCTCTATCAGAGGCAAGCAAACCCAGCTGCATGGCCTCCTCCTCAGAGGGGATTGAGACAGACTGAGACCCCTGCGCATTGAATGAGACAGCCCCACTGTCCTTGGGCTGAATATGACAGGAAGGAGTAGTCTCCTCTCTCTAAGACACCTGTCAATACGAACAGATAGAGACATGCCAGACTCTAACGAGGCTGGTCTCTCATGAAAAGCAAATGCATCTTTCAATCTTTCCAAAAGACCATGGCAAAATTTCGGAGTGCAGCATCATCATTTCAACCAGTATCAGCTGCCCATCTCCGAAATTCAGAACAATATATCTCTGCGGACTGTATACCCTGGCATAAAAGACGCAGTTTAGATTCAGCCAGAGCAATACGATCCAGATCATCATATATCTGCCCCAGGACTACAAATTAATCCACCGATCGGAGGGGCTGTGCCCCCACCGGCAGCGAAAAGGCCCATGACTGAGCGTTATCCTTGAGCAGCGAGATGATGATCCCCACCCTCTGCTCCTCATCACCAGAGGAATGGGGAAGTAGGCGAAAATGGAGTTTGCAAGCCTCTCTAAAGCGAACAAAATTCTCACTACCCCAGAGAACGTATCCGGAAGCGAGATCTTAGGCTTGGAACAAACTCCATGAACACCAGCAGAACCGGTCACCTGAAACTGAGACACAGTTTTACGGAGTTCTGCTACCTCCAGCGAAAGACCTTGCATGCGGTCAATCAAGGCTGAAACCGGATCCATGCTTAAGACGGTTTAGGCGGTTTATAATGTCACGGGTGAAGTTGCAGATAGCTGGAACTTATAAATAAACGACCGAATGGCTTGATCCCAAACTAAGGAGCATATAGGTGAGCCCTTTAAAACCCTAAGAGCTCTCCCTGACTGCTATGCACATGCAAGGGTCTCAATGGTAGACGATTGCATGCCCATATACCTAAGACTGTGTGACACCTGAAAACCCTATAATAGTGAGGGGACACGACCACCGGCTCCCTGCATTTAATACGGACAGAGTCAGGGTCACCTAGTATCTCTAACTTATTAGTTCAGCATTTGCTATTATGATGCAATTTCGTACCTTATTTGATTTGCAGTGAGCTGTTGCATTGCTTGTTTTGTTCAACAGTCTTGTTCTCAGCCATAGCAAGGGTCCCCTGCGCTTTGGGATGTGCTGACTGACCCCCTTTTTCTTTGCAGTTTGTACTGGAGGTGTGGCTGCCTCCCCAGTCGTGCACTCCTTCCAGCTCGTCTGTCCCACAGGTTGATTTTAATTAGTGTTAGTATTTAGCTTGGCCTGCTCCCCCCCACTCACTGAAGCCATCTGGCACCAGGAGAGAGATAGTGTGTGGACTCTCATTGCAGTCCTTGGTGACCATGTGGCGCCAGGGGTGGTGTGGAGTGGGCCCGGCGTGCATGCTGGTAACTGCTTTCCCTGGATATAATGGAGGCCATTTTGGCACCAAAATGACGGAAATTCAGGCGGATCCAGCATGTAAGTGGAACCTACACTTTCTGAATTTTATGATAGCCGCTATGGCATATAACAGGTATATTTAGTGTTAGAAAGCCGTCTAACTAGAGATTGCCTTGACGTTCGGCAGACGGGCTCAAATAATTTTGTACAAAACGATTTGCCAAGTATCTCTAACTTATTAGTTCAGCATTTGCTATTATGATGCAATTTCGTACCTTATTTGATTTGCAGTGAGCTGTTGCATTGCTTGTTTTGTTCAACAGTCTTGTTCTCAGCCATAGCAACGTGCCCCTGCGCTTTGGGATGTGCTGACTGACCCCCTTTTTCTTTGCAGTCACCTAGAATCAAGCCAGCAAGGAAACACTATAAAGGAAAAGACTTATCTGAACAAACAGCAGCAGCAGCCTCCAGCAGTGAACACTTCATCCAGGAAGTAGTATAAACTGCAAAGTGAGGCAGTATGGGAGGGAATATAAGTGGAAGAACTTGCAAAATCGCAGGGTCTTCAAATACTTCTGTTCCTCACTGTATACACTGGATTAAAACAAAAGCCACTGCCAGTATATGTGCGTTTCACTGACATGATATTCGCCAATTAGTAATAAATTATTCCTGAAGTATCTTACTTACAGCCATTAGTAGCACTTAAACCATACACTTGCAATGTATATGAAGCTGCATCATTTTCAGTAACACATTAGGTTCTGTTCACCTCTGGGCTGTACTTGCTGTTGTAAACATCACCCAAAATGCAGTAGTAGATCCGTTACACTATGGAGACCCCCCAATGGCAGTATTCTTCCCATCATATATGGCAGAATTTAAAACACAAATAGACCCATGCACATCTACGGGTGCTCTGTTACAGCTTAGTAATATGTGGTGTGCATTTGACCTTAGACTGTTTCCATGGTGAAAAGAATTTTAAAGAAATTTTACAAAATTAACTGAGGTGGGCATCAAGGCTATATTTTATATAACATGCCATAAGCTCTTTACCACAGTACCCAAAAGCTGCTATGGTGTAATACACTCAGTGAGAAAAAAAACACACCCAGATAGAAAAGTTGGATTGCTGCAAAACTCGGCATGTAGTTATGTCTCAGGCAGATATGTTAATCATTACAGGTGTGATCTGGTTAGACACATGTAGTTATGTCTCATGTAGTTATGTCTCAGGCAGATATGTTAATCATTACAGGTGTGATCTGGTTAGACACTGGGTCTTGCCACAATAGAGCATAAAATTCCTTCCCCATTTCCCTATAAAAAGTCTCTCAGAGGCTACTTTTGGGTAGTGTACCTCCTAGTGTAAGATCGTTGACTGCTAGACATGCCTCTATGATGCACGGCACACACAGACATGGACGGGAACCATATAGTCTTTAGCAATGAATCCAGATTCTCTTTGGGATTCAGCGACAGTCATGGAGAGCAACACTGCCACAACTGCTGGTGTCATGATCTGGGGAGCCATCACATACAGTTGGTCAACTCTAGTAGAGATACAAGAGAAAACAGTGCAATAATCAGAGCTTCGACAAAGACAACAACGATAACAGTGAAGCAGCTTCAAAGATCCACTTTAGAGGTGGACGTACACTCACCTAAAGAATTATTAGGAACACCTGTTCTATTTCTCATTAGTCAACCAATCACATGGCAGTTGCTTCAATGCATTTAGGGGTGTGGTCCTGGTCAAGACAATCTCCTGAACTCCAAATTGAATGTCAGAATGGGAAAGAAAGGTGATTTAAGCAATTTTGAGCATGGCATGGTTGTTGGTGCCAGACGGGCCGGTCTGAGTATTTCACAATCTGCTCAGTTACTGTGATTTTCACGTACAACCATTTCTAGGGTTTACAAAGAATGGTGTGAAAAGGGAAAAACATCCAGTATGCGGCAGTCCTGTGGGGAAAAATGCCTTGTTGATGCTAGAGGTCAGAGGAGAATGGGCCGACTGATTCAAGCTGATAGAAGAGCAACGTTGACTGAAATAGCCACTCGTTACAACCAAGGTATGCAGCAAAGCATTTGTGAAGCCACAACACGCACAACCTTGAGGCGGATGGGCTACAACAGCAGAAGACCCCACCGGGTACCACTCATCTCCACTACAAATAGGAAAAAGAGGCTACAATTTGCACAAGCTCACCAAAATTGGACTGTTGAAGACTGGGAAAATGTTGCCTGGTCTGATGAGTCTCGATTTCTGTTGAGACATTCAAATGGTAGAGTCCGAATTTGGCGTAAACAGAATGAGAACATGTATCCATCCTCTGATGGCTACTTCCAGCAGGATAATGCACCATGTCACAAAGCTCGAATCATTTCAAATTGGTTTCTTGAACATGACAATGAGTTCACTGTACTAAAATGGCCCCCACAGTCACCAGATCTCAACCCAATAGAGCATCTTTGGGATGTGGTGGAACAAGAGCTTCGTGCCCTGGATGTGCATCCTTCAAATCTCCATCAACTGCAAGATGCTATCGTATCAATATGGGCCAACATTTCTAAAGAATGCTATCAGCACCTTGTTGAATCAATGTCACGTAGAATTAAGGCAGTTCTGAAGGCAAAAGGGGGTTCAACACCGTATTAGTATGGTGTTCCTAATAATTCTTTAGGTGAGTGTATATGTCCATAGAACCACTATGAGCTCTACACTCCACAAAGTAGAAATTTATAGAAGAGTGGCCAGAATATGAGGCAGTTCTTTATCTCAGTGTTCTGAAGTAACTGTGTGATTAGGACAGACTTTGTGTGTACTAATAGGACAGCAGCCATTTTATTTCTCCTAATGATTGCTCCCTAGACTAAACAAGCCATTATACCTAATGAAAGGTATTTATTTATTATAAAGTAATATATATATTTTTTTCATTATAAATTTCTTTATTAATTTTCTCAGAGGGAAGACAGTATACAAATATATAAAAAGGAAACATATTGCATATACATTACATCTCAAATTTATATATTCACAATTGAGTACATAATGCTAGGACTCTTAAAAATGGCACTTCGGCCAGAGGCCAAAAAATGTATAAAAGAGGAAAAAGAGGCTCTAGCGTGCATACTGATCTCCCTCCTTCCATAGGAAACCATCCCCCCCACCCCAAGCCGAGCCGCGGTTGACGCAGGGGCGGTGGGCGACTCCCACCCTCACTCCAAATTGTTTCAACCTATCTCATAATTTCCTGTAAATCATACCATAATCACCATATATACGAGAATAGTTTTACCCGGGCATCCCTTATCGGTTGCAGTTATCAGTTCCACTCCAGCCGAATGTCCGCCCATTATGTCCGATGCTTCTCCCCTTACATTTGATGTACTCAAATTCCTTTACTCTATGCATTAATCTTTCCCACTCTAATATGGTGGGGGCCCTATCCGTCACCCAATTCCTAAGAATTAACACCTTAGCTAATAAAAGCCCCTTCAACCAACAAATCTGTTCAGTTTTTGATAGTTTATATCTGCACTCCGGAGAGAATATCCCGAGTATAGCTAATTCAATAGTTGGAAGAGGGCTATTCTCAGATTATGATCCCATACCCTGAAATACACTTTGCCAAAAATTCTTAATAGCCGGGCAGCTCCATAACATATGGACGTATACGGCTTCAGGGCATAGGCATTTCAGACAGCAGAATTATTTTTCTTTATTCCTGTACATTTTGGTAAGAAGTCTCGGAGTAAGATATAGGCGGTGTACAATTTTAAATTGTGTCAACTGATGCTGGCGTGAAAAAGAGGCCTTCTTTATATTTTGATATACCTCCCGCCACTGGAGTGGGTTACCTGCCCCTAAGTCCTTTTCCCATTTACCGACACTTTTAAATTTAATAACCGTGCTAAAATCCTTTTTTAATCTAGTGTAAATTTGTGAAACGCTAACTTTTTTCCCATAGGAAGTATAGCAGAAACCTAACAGTGACTGCGTAACTAGTGACTGAGAAACTTTATTTCGCATATGTGCAAATGCATGCATAAAGGGACACTGACAGGCCCAATAAGCATATTTAGGTATATATATGACAGTACAGGTCTTATCAAGTGTATTAAAATCATCTAAGTATCCCCCCTGTCCACCTTATAAATACCGAAAACGAAAGTTTTATAACCTGCTTGTCTCGTCTCCAATTTGCCCAAGGGGCGGCGTTTCATCTCAAAATGCGCCCAGCCAGCCGCTCCCAACTGCCGTTCTGAAGCCCCGCCCAGCTCATCAATATTCACTTCGCTGGGCGGCGGCTACAACTCTCCCCGACTCAAGTGCCCGGCGCATGCGCATAAAGCAGAGGCTGCAGCGGCCTCTAAGACGCAGACTGTCTGTACGCAGGCGCGATATGACCCCGGCCGGGCGCATGCTCTGAAGATTAGACGGAGGACGTGCCCAGAGGATTGAATTGGCCATGCGCAGGATCTTGAGTCGGGGAGAGTTGTAGCCGCCGCCCAGCGAAGTGAATATTGATGAGCTGGGCGGGGCTTCAGAACGGCAGTTGGGAGCGGCTGGCTGGGCGCATTTTGAGATGAAACGCCGCCCCTTGGGCAGATTGGAGACGAGACAAGCAGGTTATAAAACTTTAGTTTTCGGTATTTATAAGGTGGACAGGGGGGATACTTAGATGATTCTAATACACTTGATAAGACCTGTACTGTCATATATATACCTAAATATGCTTATTGGGCCTGTCAGTGTCCCTTTAAGTTGAACATATCTATAGTGATTTAACACCGTAATTGGTGTCTCGTGAAATATTTCCCCTATAGGTTTTAATTTACCAGCAGTGCAAATGTGTGACAACGTCGTGATCCCTCTCCGGGTCCAGTAATTATTATCATTTAAGGCTAAAAGTTCTTCTAGAAAAGGGTTATCCCATAACGGGGTAAACTCCAGGGCGTACTTGACCTTCAAAATAGATTTTATCTTATTCCATACTTTCTGCAACATTGAGCTTATAGGGCAGGTATGTTCACTACGACCCAAAAGACCAGCCTCCAATATGCTAAATATGTTCTGTATGGGACACATCTGTTGTTTAGTAAGATAGGCTAGCAATAAGCCGTCCCCAATATTAATGCACCACTGCAGTTGGGAGCACAGATAGTATATCTGGAAATATGGAAGAGCAAGGCCACCATCAATTTCTGCTAACCAGAGATATCGTAACTTGATACGGACCCTTTTTCTGCCCCATATCAGATCGTTGATCAATCTATCGATCCAATTAAAAAAAACATCCTCGATCCAAATGGGGCGAGGGCCGATCACATATAGTATCCAGGGCAATAAAATCATTTTAATCAGTGCGATTCTATTGATCTGCGATAGGGGGAGTTTCTGCCATACCCTGACCTTCTCCTTTACTTTATTTACCAAGGGGATGATGTTTAGTTTATTATAATCCCGTACTAGACTACCTATCTTTATCCCTAAGTATTCCAAGTGATCCAGTGGAGATATTACTTTTACCTTTAACTCAGTTTGTGGGGGTGCGCGATTCAGAGAGAAGATGACAGATTTGGACCAGTTTATCTCGTACCCGGCCACCCGGCCGAACTTGTCTATTATATGCATAACACGTGGAACGTTTCTCCACCCGTCATTTAAATTAAGCAATACGTCGTCCGCATATAAGCTGATCTTATCCCCCGCCCCCCTTCCTCCGAATCCCACAATTCCCCCATCAGCTCTAATCCTACAGGCAAGGGGTTCCATAAAAATTGCGAAAAGTAATGGGGAGAGTGAGCAGCTCTGCCGAGTACCACGCTGCAAGCAAATAGCAGGGGAAATCACCCCATTGATATTGACTCTAGCCACTGGACCATTATATAACATTTTGACCCATTCAATGAAACTTTTCCCCAAGTTCATCTTGTACATAGTCTGCCAGAGAAAGGACCACTCCACCCTATCAAAGGCCTTCAGGCATCCAAGGACAGGATGGAGCGGTCCTCCCCTCTGCCTATCTGAATATTCAAAAAGGTCCTGCGTATATTCGACTGGATCTGTCGCCCGGGGATAAACCCTGTCTGATCTGTGTGTACTAGCACCTTTATTACCTTTTTTATTCTATTTGCAAGGACTTTGGCAACTATCTTATAATCTGAGTTGAGTAACAATATAAGTCGATAGGCCTCTACTTTATTTCCGTCCTTTCCTTTCTTCAAAATCAGTGTAATAATTGCCTCCATTAATGACGGGGGCAATTTCCCTATAGTACAAGATTCATTTAATACCTGCAGTAACCCAGGCAGGAGGACCCCTGCGTGGCACTTATATATGCCAAACGGGAGACCATCCGACCCGGGGACCCCTGAATACCAGCCACGACCTCCCGCAACTCCCCCAAAGATATTGGGGAATTCAGGAGTGCCGAGTCCTGCTCCGCTAATGCTGGGATACTAGTTTGTCGCAAGAAATCTGCTATGAGTACATCTTTATCATCTGACTCTATCATCTGAATTGTTAAAGTATTGTACAAATTCCCCCTTAATTTCCGCTGCTTTGTCCAGCTTGCGGCCGTCACATGTTTGGATTGATCTAATCCTTTGGGGGGCCCTTTGATTAGCTAGTATGGAAGCTAACAATTTACCTGGCGTTCCCGCCTCACAAAAATGATCGTATCCCTGAAAGAACAATTTGTTCTGTGCCTTTTTCGTCATATAGTTTGTGTAATTATCCTTAGCGGTTTTAAGCTTGACCCGCGTATTCACATCATTATTTACTCTAATCCTCCCCTCTAAATGTTTTACATTATCCTCCAAACTTTTTTCCTCTTTAAAGAACGCTGATCTTTTTACTTTAATTATAACGTAATATAATCCGCGGAGATATGCCTTCATTGCGTCCCACACAAAGTGGATGTGCGTTGTTCCAATATTTTCTCTCCAAAAATGAGCAAGTTCCTTATTTATCCTATCTTGATCCTGTACAATAGTTAACCAATGTTCATTCAACCTGAAGGGTCTAGTACTAACATGTTGTCCCCCTATCTTAATGGCTAATAATATCGGTGAGTGATCTGAGACTCCGTGGATCTCATATTTCATTTTCTGAGTTAGGGCGATCATCTCGCTATTTGCCAGGGCAATGTCAATTCTGGACACGGCATTGTATGTCTTGCTAAAACATGAAAACACCTGTCAATTACCATACAACGCCCGCCAGATGTCCATTAGCCCTGTTTCTTCACAGAACCCTCGGAATAATGAATGTTTTCCCTGGTTATATTTTGCAACCTTAGATATTCTATCCAATTCGGGGTCTAGCACACAATTAAAGTCCCCGGATACTAAAACCGGACACTGCTCTCTACTATATACAAAGGTGGCCAGTTGGTTCAGAACTGCCATGGCAAATGGGGGAGGAATATATAAGAAGGCCAAAATACAATTTCGGCTGTTCCATCGGCCATACAGAAAAACGAATCTTCCTTCTCTGTCAATCCATTGTTCCAAAGGAACATAATCAACATTTTTATGAACATATGCGCTGACACCCCGGGAGTATGACGAAAAGCTACTGATGACCTGCCCATTTCTTTATAAGATTATCGGGGATCTCTGGTGATGCATGTGTTTCCAATAATGCAACTTTTGCGGGGAGGTGTCGAGAGATCAAATCGAAGACTATAGTCTGTTTTGTTCTATCCCCAAGCCCTCGTACATTCCATGTTAGCACTTTATCATCCATTAGGTTTTATATTTATAAGGGAGTCGTCCAGTGCCCCTTGCAACAACCGCGGCCATGCTCGAACCCGACCCATCCCACCCCCCACCGCCCTGCCCAAACCCCACCTCCCATTCCCCCAAACTGGTTCACTGGTGAGAAACACCCTGTCAACCTCTTGCATTACGCCCACCCGCTAATGGGCACCCACCCCACCACCTCCACCCCCGCCACCCAACCTCCGTCCCACCGACCCGTTTCAACATCATATTGCTATTTCTCCACGGAGTCCAACCACTCAAGGGCATCTCTGGCTTTATCAAAGAACATAACTGTATCCCTACAGACCACTCTTAATTTCGTAGGGTACATCATAGAATATTTGATGTTAATCTCTCGCAGTCTTTTCTTTATATCGTAGTACTCCCTACGCTTATTTTGGGTATCCCTAGAAAAATCTGGGTATATCTGTATCATGTTCCCATTGTATTCAATCTCCTGCAATTCCCTCTTGTGCCGGAGCACCCAATTTCTGTCACTTGAGCATAATATTTTAATCAAGAAGGGACGAGGAGGGCCGCCAGTTGGAGGCTTTTTGAAGGGAATTCTGTGGGCTCGCTCCACGCAAAACGTGGTTGAGTCCCCTCCAGTTCCCAATACCTGTATTAGCCATTTTTGTAAAAATCCAGCGGGGCTATCCCACTCTACGCCTTCAGGGAAACCCACTATTCTCAAGTTATTCCTGCGCGCTCTATCCTCCAGGTCTGTCAGCTTCATATCGACCCGCTTGTTTTCCCTATTTAAGTCATCTATCGTCTTAGCCATTTGTCTCTGTTCTGTTTTAACCCCCACCAGTCCAGTTTCTACGTGTTTAATACTCGCCCTAATTTTGTTCATGTCATCTCTAACTAGAGTGATATCCATCTGTAATGTCTTCACGGTGGTAGAAATATCTGTCACCGATTGATTCGTGGTCTGAACTACCCCCAATATATCCACCAACTTACTGTCTATAATATCTAATCTATCTACGTTGAGTTCCCTCAGCTTATGGGTTGGCTGCTCCGCCTGCGACGACGGGTCCACCAAACCCTCTACTGACTCCATAGTTTTTTTCCCCCCTCTGGGCTTGGATATAGGTGATTTCAGGTATTTTTCCATTCTAGCCTGTGGGCTACTTCCCTCCCCAGCTTTGGGTGATCCAGTGCCCACAGATTTCCTACTGTATTTTGGCGGCATGTTGTCAGCTACTTTGTCCTGATATCTGGTGGTATCTCAAAGTCCAAAAATTAATAGGGGCTGCGGGATATCCCCAAAATATACTGCCTCTCAATAACTCAACCCGAGGTTCTGCGGACACATCAAAAACATAAAAGAGAAACCAACATACCACCACCCACACTCTGCACCCAATCCTGCAAAACAATATGTTGGAATAAAAAGGTATAAATAAACCGGTATTCTTATAACTAAATAAATTTAAACAATATATGGAGACAGGTATTCACGCAAGTATCCAGTACAGACAATTGGTGCAATAGCGATAGTTATAATGGTCACCACCACATCTCCAGCAGTGACCATACAGCTTATATGTATTCCAACAGATCGGTCAGTATATTAATTGGGTGATGTATGGCCGCTGCATGGGGGTACGCGTAGCGTACAATCCCCCACTGCTCGTCACTTCTCCCTTCCAATTGTAAATTTGTGAAAGTAGATTAGTTTCTACAATCAGTCCAGGGGGTCAATGTGTATATGGAGAGCGGATAATGGAATAGGGGAGACCACCGCAGCACGCAGCACCACTCCCCCGGTTGAACCGGGAACCCAAACGTTAAAACTTCAGCCAATAATCCGATATAGGCCGGTGTTCTTATAAGTAGAATTTTGGTAGTATATAGAGGCGGGTATTCACCCAAATATCCAATATAAACAATTTATACGTTGGCGTCAGTTGTAATTGTCACCAACAGTGACAGTGCAGCTTGTATATGTTCCAACAGATTTCAGTCGGATAGTGGGTTAATTTCTGCGGTCAGTCCAGGGGGTCAGTATGTATGTGAGGAGCGGGAGATGGAATAAGGGGGACCCCTGCAGCGCGTGGCACCTCTTCCCCAGTTGGACCTCGAATCCAGACGTTAAAACTGCAGCCAGTAATCAGTCCGAAGATGTTAGCAGGTGCTATTGTGTCACCATATCTACGAAATACACCAATTTCCAGGTTGGCTGATATAATATCTATGGCCTGCAACGCGCCAACTACCCTATTACGATATGCTAACCCACATAGGGTAAAGTCATGCAGCAGTTATGCAGCAAAGAGTAAGTTAGTTATGCGTATTAGTAACATGTTAATGACACCCGTAGGCAAGCACACTCTCACCAATCTTCTGCCAGACGGCCAGGGGTAGAAAGCGTCAGTCAGCAGGCGGTGCGGTCCCGACATGCAGCCGCTTTCACCTGGTGCGCGGATGCAGTAGTACAGCAGCCACTTAAGAGGTCAGGGTGCGATGACTTGTATGGTCCCACTTCCCCAATACCGTCCTGCCTTCTGCGGTGGAACCCATGTACTTCAGTTCCCCAGCACGACACACGGCTCACTCTGTCCTCGCTCAGTCCTGCTGCTGCTATGTCGCTCTACCCAGTCCCCACTAGGCACGCTCCTGGGACGCGTCCAGGCTCGGAATGGCCCACAGGGGTACAGGGGAATCCCCCGGTGGGCCCCTAACCAAGGTGGGCCCCTAATCTCCCTCCCCCTGCACAAGTGGCACATAACACATTAGATTTACTGAACTACATACATATATTCAATGTACAGCACCTCAACCAGCCTATGTTTATATAAAAAACTTACATTATTTATTATATTCAAATGTATCCGTATAGTGGGCCCCCAAAATACATTTTACTGGTGGGCCCTAGGTACCCCAGTCCGACACTGGACGCGTCGATACCTTCACGGCTGTCTGGCCCTCCAGCGCTCCACACTCAGCATGTCTCAGGCCGGTCGAACGCCGAACGCCGAGGGTAAGGGACAAGGCGGGCGGGCAAGGGGGCGGCAAGGGGGCGGCACGTCCACGTAGCTACATCGCTACGTCATGCTGTTCCGCCAATCATAAAGTAATATTTAAGTAATTTTATTTTCCTAATTCCTGTAGAACCCTTTTAAAGAAGAAAATACAGTCAGGTCCATAAATATTGGGACATCGACACAATTCTAAAATTTTTGTCTCTGTACACCACCACAATGGATTTGAAATGAAACAAACAAGATATGCTTTAACTGCAGACTGTCAGCTTTAATTTGAGGGTATTTACATCCACATCAGGTGAACGGTGCAGGAATTACAACAGTTAGCATATGTGCCTCCCACTTGTTAACCCCTTAAGGACACAGCCTTTTTACACCTTAGGACCAGGCCATTTTTTGCAAATCTGACCAGAGTCCCTTTAAGTGCTGATAACTTTAAAACGCTTTGACTTATCCAGGCCGTTCTGAGATTGTTTTTTCGTCACATATTGTACTTCATGACACTGGTAAAATGAAGTCAAAAAATTATTTTTTTTTGCACCAAAAAATACCTAATTTAACAAAAATTTGGAAAAATGTAGCAAATTTCAAAGTTTCAGTTTCTCTACTTCTGTAATACATAGTAATACCCCCTAAAATTGTGATGACTTTACATTCCCCATATGTCTACTTCATGTTTGAATTGTTTTGGGAATGATATTTTATTTTTTGGGGATGTTATAAGGCTTAGAAGTTTAGAAGCAAATCTTGAAATTTTTCAGAAATTTACAAAAACTAAATTTTTAGGGACCAGTTCAGGTCTGAAGTCACTTTGAGAGGCTTACATAATAGAAACCACCCAAAAATGACCCCATCTAAGAAACTACACCCCTCAAGGTATTCAAAACTGATTTTACATACGTCGTTAACCCTTTAGGTGTTGCACAAGAGTTATTGGCAAATGGGGATGAAATTTGTGAATTTCATTTTTTTGTCTAATTTTCCATTTTAACCCATTTTTTCCACTAACAAAGCAAGGGTTAACAGCCAAACAAGACTGTATCTTTATTGCCCTGACTTTGCCGTTTACAGAAACACCCAATATGTGGCCGTAAACTACTGTACGGCCACACAGCGGGGCGTAGAGTGAAAGGTGCGCTGTTTGGTTTTTGGAGGGCTGATTTTTATGGACTGGTTTATTTACACCATGTCCCATTTGAAGCCCCCTGATGCACCCCTAGAGTAGAAACTCCCTAAAAGTGACCCCATCTAAGAAACTACACCCCTCAAGGTATTCAAAACTGATTTTACATACGTCGTTAACCCTTTAGGTGTTGCACAAGAGTTATTGGCAAATGGGGATGAAATTTGAGAATTTCATTTTTTTGTCTAATTTTCCATTTTAACCCATTTTTTCCACTAACAAAGCAAGGGTTAACAGCCAAACAAGACTGTATCTTTATTGACCTGACTCTGCCGTTTACAGAAACACCCAATATGTGGCCGTAAACTACTGTACGGCCACACAGCGGGGCGTAGAGGGAAAGGTGCGCCGTTTGGTTTTTGGAGGGCTGATTTTTATGGACTGGTTTATTTACACCATGTCCCATTTGAAGCCCCCTGATGCACCCCTAGAGTAGAAACTCCCTAAAAGTGACCCCATCTAAGAAACTACACCCCTCAAGGTATTCAAAACTGATTTTACATACGTCGTTAACCCTTTAGGTGTTGCACAAGAGTTATTGGCAAATGGGGATGAAATTTGAGAATTTGATTTTTTTGTCTAATTTTCCATTTTAACCCATTTTTTCCACTAACAAAGCAAGGGTTAACAGCCAAACAAGACTGTATCTTTATTGCCCTGACTCTGCCGTTTACAGAAACACCCAATATGTGGCCGTAAACTACTGTACGGCCACACAGCGGGGCGTAGAGGGAAAGGTGCGCCGTTTGGTTTTTGGAGGGCTGATTTTTATGGACTGGTTTATTTACACCATGTCCCATTTGAAGCCCCCTGATGCACCCCTAGAGTAGAAACTCCCTAAAAGTGACCCCATCTAAGAAACTACACCCCTCAAGGTATTCAAAACTGATTTTACATACGTCGTTAACCCTTTAGGTGTTGCACAAGAGTTATTGGCAAATGGGGATGAAATTTGAGAATTTCATTTTTTTGTCTAATTTTCCATTTTAACCCATTTTTTCCACTAACAAAGCAAGGGTTAACAGCCAAACAAGACTGTATCTTTATTGCCCTGACTCTGCCGTTTACAGAAACACCCAATATGTGGCCGTAAACTACTGTACGGCCACACAGCGGGGCGTAGAGGGAAAGGTGCGCCGTTTGGTTTTTGGAGGGCTGATTTTTATGGACTGGTTTATTTACACCATGTCCCATTTGAAGCCCCCTGATGCACCCCTAGAGTAGAAACTCCCTAAAAGTGACCCCATCTAAGAAACTACACCCCTCAAGGTATTCAAAACTGATTTTACATACGTCGTTAACCCTTTAGGTGTTGCACAAGAGTTATTGGCAAATAGGGATGAAATTTGAAAATTTCATTTTTTTGCCTTATTTTCCATTTTAACCCATTTTTTCCACTAACAAAGCAAGGGTTAACAGCCAAACAAGACTGTATCTTTATTGCCCTGACTCTGCCGTTTACAGAAACACCCAATATGTGGCCGTAAACTAATGTACGGCCACACAGCGGGGCGTAGAGTGAAAGGTGCGCGGTTTGGTTTTTGGAGGGCTGATTTTTATGGACCGGTTTATTTACACCGTGTCCTGTTTCAACCCCTCTGATGCACCCCTGGAGTAGAAACTCCCTAAAAGTGACCCCATTTTGGAAACTACGGGATAAGGTGGCATTTTTTTGGGGACTATTTTTAGGGTAAATATGATTTTTGGTTGCTCTATATTACATTTTTGTGAGGCAAGGTTACCAAAAATTTAAATTCTGAAATTTCATCTCCATTTGCCATTAACTGTTGAGGAACACCTAAAGGGTTAATAAAGTTTGTATAATCAGTTTTGAATACCTTGAGGGGTGTAGTTTCTTAGATGGGGTCAGTTTTGGGGAGTTTTTACTCTAGAGTGCATCAGGGGGGCTTCAAAAGGGACATGGTGTCAATAAAAAAAGGCCATCAAAATCGGCCTTCCAGAAACCATGTCAGTCCTTTCCTTTTGCGGCCTCCCTTTTACTGATACAGCAGTTTACGACCACAAATGTGTTTTTTCTGTAAACTGCAGTATCAGGGTAATAAATATTAAATTTTGTTTGGTTGTTAACCCTTGTTTTGTTACCGTAAAAAACGGATTGAAATGGAAAAGTGCCAAAAATAGCGGTTTTGGCACCGTTTTTTTTTTTTTTTTTAACCGTGTTAATCTGGGGGGTTAGGTAATGGGATATTTTTATAGAGGAGATTCTTACGGACGCGGCAATACCTAATAAGTCTACTTTTTTTTACAATTATTTAGGTTTTTGACTATATTATCTTTTTTGATACAAATCTTTTTTTTGGGTATCTCTAAAGTCTAAGGGTCATTTTTAAAAATTTTTTTATCCAATTATCTCATGTGGGGGCTCATTTTTTGCGGGATGAGCGGACGGTTTTATTGGCATTATTTTGGGGGCTATATGACTTTTTTTTCGCTTGCTATTAAACTTTTTGTTATGTAAGGTGACAAAAAAAGAATTTTTTTGCACCTATTTAATTTTTATTTTTTGACCATGTTAATCTGGGGGGTTGGGTAATGGGGTATTTTTATAGAGGAGATTCTTACGGACGCGGCAATACCTAATAAGTCTACTTTTTTTACAATTATTTAGGTTTTAGACTATATTATCTTTTTTGATACAAATTATTTTTTGGGTATCTCTAAAGTCTAAGGGTCATTTTTTAAAAAAAATTTTTATCCAATTATCTCATGTGGGGGCTCATTTTTTGCGGGATGAGCGGACGGTTTTATTGGCACTATTTTGGGGGCTATATGACTTTTTGATCGCTTGCTATTAAACTTTTTATTATGTAAGGTGACAAAAAAAAACTCAACGCGGCGATACCTAATATGTCTACTTTTAATAAATTATTTTAGTTTTTTTGGGTGTCTCAGGTCTGAGAACCATTTTTTTTTATCCGATGTCAGTGCTAAATTGGGATATAAATTTAGTACTCCATGGAAGTGTGATACTCCCTGAAGCAACCGTCAATGCAGAGGCCCGGATGATCGGGGCACGTGTCGCACTGAGTAGTCGTGTCCTTCCGTATCCCCCTCCTGCGACACACTCTGCACTTTTTTTGGGTTCGTCCCTTCTTTCCAGTATGGGGGACCACACCTGGAAAGTGTTGGCCAGGGACGATCCGGGCACCTACAGTTCCCGAGGTACTCCGGCCTGCTCTTTCCCGGTCCGAAAAGATCAGGGCCTTGAGGACTGCCTCATAGAACTGGAGGAATGTCCCTGTGCTGCCAGCGCTTCGGGATAGTACAAAAGAGTTGTACATGGCAACCTGCACCAAGTAGACCGCAACTTTTTTGTACCATGCCCGGGTTTTGCGCATGGCATTATATGGCTTGAGGACTTGATCAGAGAGATCAACTCCTCCCATATACCGATTGTAGGCGACGATACAATCGGGCTTGAGGACCGTTGCCGCGGTACCTCGCACAGGGACAGGGGTGATGCCGTTACCATGAATTGTGGACAGCATAAGGACATCCCTCTTGTCCTTATACCTGACCAGCAACAGGTTTCCAGTGGTAAGGGCACGGGTCTCACCCCTGGGGATAGGTACCTGGAGGGGGTGGGCAGGGAGGCCGCGTTGATTTTTCCGCACGGTCCCACAAGCGGACGTGGATCTGGCGGCAAGGGACTGGAACAAGGGGATACTGGTATAAAAGTTATCCACGTAAAGGTGGTAACCCTTATCCAGCAGTGGGTACATAAGGTCCCACACAAGTTTCCCGGTAACACCCAGAGTGGGGGGACATTCTGGGGGTTGAATCCGGGAATCTCGCCCCTCGTACACACAAAATTTGTAAGTGTACCCTGAGGTACTCTCACAAATTTTGTATAGCTTTACGCCATACCTCGCCCGCTTGGAGGGCACATACTGGCGGAAAATGAGTCTCCCCTTGAACGCAATAAGAGACTCATCAACTGCGACCTCCCTTCCAGGTACATAGGCCTCCATGAATTTGGCCCCAAAGTGATCGATGACCGGCCGTATCTTATACAGACGGTCATGGGCAGGATCACCTCGGGGGGGACATGCTGCATTATCGGAATAATGCAGACATTTCCGGATGGCCTCAAACCGGGAGCGTGTCATGGCTGTACTGTAAAGTGGGGCCTGGTATAGGACGTCCCCACTCCAGTACAGCCTGACACTGGGTTTTTTGACCAGGCCCATATGCAGCACGAGGCCCCAAAATGTCCTCATTTCGGCTGCACTGACCGGCGTCCAGCCACCGGGCCTGGCCAAAAAGGAGCCCGGGTGTTGAGCGACGAACTGTTGGGCGTACAGATTCGTCTGCTCCACCATCAGATTTACCAGTGGGTCACTGAAAAAATGACAAAAAAAGTAATATTCAGTGTAGCCCACTGTGGAAATCTGGATTCCTGATTGGCCTACAAAATCAGGAATCACAGGCTCGTATCGCTCTGGGCTACACCAGACAAGTTCACCGGCAGGGGGCTCCGGTGGATTTAACTGGTGGGCCGGGAAACCAGTACGAGCCCCAGAGCTGCTCGTACTAGTGTGGGCCACAGGGTCCCTAACATGGCGGTCCCCTTGCTCCGCCTGGCGGCGTCTCCGCCGCCTTGGGGGCTCATCATCATCGCTAGATGATGAGGAGGATGCGGATGACAACAGGAATGTGGGGTCATCCTCATCCTCACTGGGACTCTCGGAGTTGGAGGCAAGCTGGGCGTATGCCTCCTCGGCCGAGAACGTCCGGCGGGCCATAGGGGAGTGTGTGTCTGCGTGTATATGTGCGTGTGTGTAACTCTTTATTTTGTGTGCGTGTGTGTGGGGGCACGGGTGTTCACGAACTCACCCTAAAACTAACAGAAAAAAAATAAAATAAACTAACTAAAAAAAATGCAAAAAATGTGGGGAAAAAAAATCAAAACCGCTGATCAACCGTCCGAAGTTGATCAGCGGTGGGGTGTGCGATGCGCTAACAGTGGCCGGACACTAAGTGCCGGCCACAATCAGCGTACACAAAAAAAAAAAAAAAAACGCACCCCAAAAAAGGTGGGGGGGGGGGGGGGGGGGCAGGGGGAAGGGGGGGCAAGTGGCAGCACCCCTGGGGGGTCTAGGGTCACACAGCTGTGCTGTGGACCCCAGACACCCTAACTTAGGGTGATGCAATAAAAGTTAGAAAAGTTCAAAAACTAACTTTCCCTTTTTTTTCCCTGCCTAAACCAAACTTTCCCTATGCTGTCCCTATGTACCTGATGGGGGGTGCTGGGGCACAGATCGGGTCCTGGGGGCACAGATCGGGTCCTGGGGGTGCTGGCAGACACACGTGCAGGCAGCTCCTCTCTCCTCCGGCTCCGGAACACAAAAGGAGGAAGAGAGGAGCGCCTGCCTCTTTTGAATTTGCTGCCGGATGTCACCATCACCACTCAGGATCGCTGGATGGTGATTGGTGGGGTGAAATCACACCACCATCACCATCCTGTTCCGGGTTATCGGGTCTTCAGAGACCCGAACAACCCGGAAACGCAGAAAACCGCAGGTCTGAATTGACCTGCGGTTTTCTGCGATCGCATACATGGGGGGGTCACCGGACCCCCCGGCGCATTTGCCCCAAGTGCCTGCTCAATGATTTGAGCAGGCACGGGGTTCCGATCACCGCCGCGCGGCCGTGATCGAAAATACACAGGGCGTACATGTACGCCCTGTGTCCTTAAGTACCAGGGCACAAGGGCGTACCTGTACGCCCTATGTCCTTAAGAGGTTAAGGGACCAAAAGTAATGGGACAGAATAATAATCATAAATCAAACTTTCACTTTTTAATACTTGGTTGCAAATTATTTGCAGTCAATTACAGCCTGAAGTCTGGAAGGCATAGACATCACCAGACGCTGGGTTTCATCCCTGGTGATGCTCTGCCAGGCCTCTACTGCAACTGTCTTCAGTTCCTGCTTGTTCTTGGGGCATTTTCCCTTCAGCTTTGTCTTCAGTAAGTGAAATGCATGCTCAATCGGATTCAGGTCAGGTGATTGACTTGGCCATTGCATAACATTCCACTTCTTTCCCTTAAAAAACTCTTTGGTTGCTTTTGCAGTATGCTTAGGGTCATTGTCCATCTGCACTGTGAAGCATCGTCCAATGAGTTCTGAAGCATTTGGCTGAATATGAGCAGATAATATTGCACGAAACACTTCAGAATTCATCCTGCTGCTTTTGTCAGCAGTCACATCATCAATAAATACAAGAGAACCAGTTCCATTGGCAGCCATACATGCCCACGCCATGACACTACCACCACCGTGCTTCACTGATGAGGTGGTATGCTTAGGATCATGAGCAGTTCCTTTCCTTCTCCATACTCTTCTCTTCCCATTACTCTGGTACAAGTTGATCTTGGTCTCATCTGTCCATAGGATGTTGTTCCAGAACTGTGAAGGCTTTTTTAGATGTCGTTTGGCAAACTCTACTCTGGCCTTCCTGTTTTTGAGGCTCACCAAAGGTTTACATCTTGTGGTGAACCTTCTGTATTTACTCTGGTGAAGTCTTCTCCTGATTGTTGACTTTGACACACATACACCTACCTCCTGGAGAGTGTTCTTGATCTGGCCAACTGTTATGAAGGGTGTTTTCTTCACCAGGGAAAGAATTCTTCGGTCATCCGCCACAGTTGTTTTCCGTGGTCTTCCGGGTCTTTTGGTGTTGCTGAGCTCACCGGTGCGTTCCTTCTTTTGAAGAATGTTCCAAACTGTTGTTTTGGCCACGCCTAATGTTTTTGCTATCTCTCTGATGGGTTTGTGGTGTTTTTTCAGCCTAATGATTGCTTGCTTCACTGATAGTGACAGCTCTTTGGATATCATCTTGAGAGTTGACAGCAACAGATTCCAAATGCAAATAGCACACTTGAAATGAACTCTGGACCTTTTATCTGCTCATGGTAATTGGGATAATGAGGGAATAACACACACCTAGCCATGGAACAGCTGAGAAGCCAATTGTCCCATTACTTTTGGTCCCTTAACAAGTGGGAGGCACATATGCAAACTGATGTAATTCCTACACCGTTCACCTAATTTGGATGTAAATACCCTCAAATTAAAGCTGACCGTCTTCAGTTAAAGCACATCTTGTTCTTTTCATTTAAAATCCATTGTGGTAGTGTATAGAGCCAAAAATGTTCGAATTGTGTCGATGTCCCAATATTTATGGACCTGACTGTAGGAAAACACATTTGGAGTTCACGAAACTGCAGACTCTCTGGAAGAAGGTTCTATGGTCAGATGAGACTAATATTTAACTTTTTGTTGATCATGGGAAATGCTATATGCGGTGCAAACCCATCACTTCTTATCACCCCAAGAATAATATTCGTACAGTGAAGCATGATCATCGTAACATCATGCTATGGGCATGCTTTTTACCAACAGGGACTTGAAAACTGCTTAGGAGGGAATGAAAGATGGATGGATGAAATACTGGGCAGTTATTAAAGAAAAGTTGTTTAGGGCGGGTTTTCACCAGCGTTAGGAATTCCATTATAGTGTTCCGTTATAACAGTTATTATGGAATATAATTTAATTTTAGGACGGAATGCAAAATGAAAGCCTTTAAGAAGCATTCCGTTTTTGCTCCGTCCTAATATATTTCTATGGGCACATATAATGGTTCCACGTCGACAGGACTTTTTTTCCCGTCATGCATAATGGAAAAAACTGAACTGTTACATGTGCCCATAGAAATATATCAGGATGGAGCAAAATGGAATGCCTCTTAAAGGGTTCCGTTTTGCATTCCATCCTAAAATTCTGTTAATGGAATTCCTAACGCTGGTGAGAACCCGCCTTTAGTCTGCAAGGGGTTTAAGAATGGCATGGAGGTTCACCTTTCCGTAGGACAATAACCCTAAACATATTGCTAAATCTACACTGGTGTGGTTTAAGGGGGAAACCGTTAAATTCTTGGAATGGCCAAGTCAAAGCCCAGACCTCAATCCATTTGAGAGTGTGACATGATTTAAAGACTGCTGTACACCAATGCAATCATCTAACTTGAAGGAATTGGAACAGTTTTGTCTGGAAGAGTGGGCAAAAATTCCAATTGCATCTTTTATTGCAGCAAAAAGTTGGCTCCACAAAGTATTTTAGGGGTGAATACTTCTAATACTTTAAAGAGTAACTAAACCGTTATATAAACTTTTAATATGTTCTCCCTAATGCCCTAATAAAACTATCTCTAATATACTTTATTTATGAATTTTCTATTTTTACTACACTTTTTCCTACCTAAAGTGCTTCATTGACTGTGCTCTTAAAATTCAGTTCTCCGGAGTACATTATATCAATGGGCAGCAGAGATTTGAGTACGGGCAGGAGCGCACATTGCTGCTCCTGCGCATGCTCCCTGGACGATTACTAACTGTTGGCATAGCACATGGGTACCCTGTAACCATGTGCTATGCCAGGATTAGCGGAGCGGACTCCTGCCTGTGCCTGCTTCGCTAAGCTAAGAGCTGACATGCAGGACTCCTAGCTTAGCAGAGCAGGCAGAAGCAGGAGCCCACTCCGCTCAGCTAATCCTGGCATAGCACATGGGTACAGAGTACCCATGTGCTACGCTAAGAGTTAGTAATCGTCCAGAGAGCACGGGCAGGAGCAGCAATGTGCACAGCACTGCAGCTGCCCAATGATAAAACGTATTCCATTCTCTGTACACCACTGAGCTGTCAGCGGTGTACGGGAACTGAGTTTTAAGCGCACCAACCAGTGAGTGGTGCACTTTAGGTAGGAAAAAGTGTACTAAAAATAAAAAATGCATTAATAAGGTATATTACAGATAGTTTTATTAGGGCATTAGGGAGAACATATTAAATGTTTATATAGAGGTTTAGTTACTCTTTAAATGCATGTTTTTTATGTCCTAATTTTAGTTTGTGTTTGTGTTTTTGTTTGCACCTTCAAAGTGATAGGCATGTTGTATAAATCAAATGGTAAAACCCTTAAAAAAATTCCTTTAAATTCCAGGTTATATTGCAGAAAAACAGGAAAAATACCAAGGGGGAGGGGGTGAAAACTTTTGTAAGGAATTGTATAGTTAATAAGCCACAGGTTAGGAAACACAGGGAAATTGAAGAGTTAATGTTGTATCTGGCACCTTTGCGAACAATGGACATTAATGCATTTATGGCCGGTTATAAATAATATCTGTCTAAGCAGTGCTTAGTTGATCAGGTGGAATTCTGCACTTTAACTATCAGGAATACTTGAAGGACATAGGGCAGTACACCCACACATAGTGATTTAACAGCGTACCAGTATATGCTGCTCTGCTAGAAACATTAACTTATATAGGGCATATCATATTAACCCCTATTCACACAGCACTTACCTGATAAAACTAAAAAAAATGTTGATTAACTGATCCACCTCCTGGCAGCTGTTTGACGAGGCCACGGCCTGGCATTTGCATATAATAAAACATTATTTTTCTCAGCAATGTGGGCACATATGAACCCGGCACCAACACAGATGCCTTTAGCTGCCAAGCTCACATGTAACAGGTCAGCCAGTGTCATAGGTACAAATCTGCTGAAGAGACCCTTTAAAAGGGTAATCTGGGACTAGAATATTGAGGTCCCATATCCTTAAGATAGATCATCAATATCTGATCGGTGGGGTTCCAATTTCCAGAAACACCAGTGATTTCCTGCTTGAAGAGGCTACAGAGTTCTGATGAGTGTTGTGACCTCTTCCTGTCGCAGTGACATCAGGATCATCGGTCATGTAGCCTAGGCGCAGCTCAGTCCTATTCAAGTGAATGGTCGTGAACTGCAATACTGAGAATAGCCTCTATACAATGAATGTGCTGTGCTCGGTAATTTGTGAGGAGGCCACAGTGCTCATCGGCCTCTTCAAACAGCTGATCGTTGGGGGTGCCAGGTGTTGGACCTTCACCAATTATGTATTGATGACCTATCCTGAGGATAGGTCACCAATATTTTATTCCTGGAAAAAACCTCCTCTAAAGAAGTAATTCTAGGTATGAAAAACTACACAAACTGTGTAAAATAAACTCCACATCATAAGGTTTTCATTGATGCAGATGTTTTTCCACTGGCGGCTTTGAAACTGGCAAGTTGAAAAACTCCTATCTGCATATCTGAAAAACAAAATGGATCACTTTACTATTACAAACCCTCTTTTGCAGATACTCGTATTGCCAGCGTGATCTTGTGTTGATGTGTACACTATAAATAAAAAAACGGAGAGATTAGTAGCAGCAGCATTCATAATAAAGTAACATATCTAATTTGTGCTGCTAATGATGCAATTTGTCATTGTAATATGTGGGCAGAGTTCAGAGCCTCCTCATCAATGCCACTTAGTCCTGCCTGAAGTCAAGATACACAACAATCACAGCAGCTCTGAAGAACTAGACCCCTTATTACAGGTTGTAGTCATATGTGAACACAGCTTAGCGCCACCTAGTGCTCAAAAGCTGAAATAAGATATTAACTATTCACAAACCTGCTTGAACTTCACAATCTGCCTTTCAAAGGCAACAAAGGTTTTATGGTAAAATAAATGTTTAAATAGATATGGTAGTATCTACAGACACGTCTGTGGCTTGAAGCAATTTTTAAACCCCAATTTTCTGGTATTTTCTCATTATGAGATTAAGAGGATGAGGTAGCGCAGCCATCTTTATTGTCCAATCTGACATGGATTGCATATCCTAAAAATAAAATAGTATGCAAGACATAGGATATTGATGTGCTGTCCTGGATTTTTATTATCTACAATAGTCAGTGAAAGGGGAACATTATTACAATATGAAGGTTCTTACATTGGCCATTCTGTAATACTGTACAGAGATCCGTCTCCATACAGTATTAGAGTGTATGGGCCGAGGTAAGTTATTCACAAAGTCGTGCGAGGCTTCATTGAATAACATTGGTAGTTCATTTTGAAAGCGGAAAACCACTTTAAAACTTGAAACCAAACTCGGCTTTGGTTCCGACTAGTACCTCAAGTCCAGGTGTAGCCGGGCAAAAGCTTTGGACTTCATATAGCTTTATAAATAATATTTATCACATTTTCCCATTGAATATGAGGTCTGTTACTGTAATAGGGGACTTTTATGAAGCAGAAGACCATGAGTCACACTCGTACATTATCGAACATCTCTGGTCCTATTTACTTTACATCCCTGAGCCCATGCATGTGATTGTTCAATTGAAGATGTTAATCAAGCATTCTCATTTTCTGATGATATCTTCAGTGCGTGACCCGCATGACTATTTACCCAGACTTTAATAATGCTCAGTCCATTAGACTAGAATATTAAATACTGTGCTCGGCTGTGCTGTTTGCTCGCCATTATGACTGTTTAAAAACAGCTTTGCAGCAAAGCAAATTGTCCTTTATCCACCGTATTGTTATTTGTCCCCTGGTGAATGAATGGATTCAACCATGCAGCCAGAACAGGTTGATCAACTAGACTGTAGACATGGATTAACTGTCTGCACACTAGTGTCTGTTAAAATGCTGGAGTTAAAGGGGATGGGTGTGGCTAAGACATAGAAAAGTGCATTCCTTTTAGTACTTTAGGATGCCTTATTTTAGTTGCACATATATATGATAGATGTAATAATTTAGGTCTCTTCTACAAAGACCCAGTTCACTGATATATTTATCTGTGTGTTTGTGTTACAGATGTTACATTCAAGTCTATAGTGTAAGGCCAGATTCACACAAGTATATTGTCAGTCCATATTACTTCGGTGTTGAAAGTTCAGGTCAGATAAACCCATGGTTGGGCCATAACAACACATGGGAATAATACAGAGGGACAATACGAATGTATTATGCTCATTTGAATCCAGCCTCATAGTAAACAACTAATAATACATTCCTCTTTTTGATGTTTTTGTGTCTTTTTTAAATGCAACATGTTGTATTAGGATTCGGCCACACAGTCAGATTTCTTATTGTAGTCTTGGAAGCCAAAATCTGGAGTGGATCATAAAAGGAGAGAAAATATAAAAGAAGACATGACTTTTCCTCTTTTTTCAATTCACTCCTGGTTTTGGCTTCCAAAACTGTATTCAGAAGTCTCATGGTGTGACCATACACATATGCTGTGGCATAGTTTTTTGCAGCCATTTTCATACTATCAATATTAGGTCAGTATTTGGCATCAGTTTTTAAAAGCCAAAACCAAGAGTGTATAATGGAATGTATATAGTGTCCCACATATGTGTGTATGGTCCACTCCAAATTGTTATATATTGTATGATGTCATTTTGCACTATTCCTTTGTCTATGCTGCTAAATCCATATTACAGGCTGGTAACATGCCCTACATGTTTCCACCACTAGAGGTCTCTAGCACATACATTTATATATTGCAGCCACAGGAAGTTAGAAGTTAGTTGAGATTAGAAAATGAGAGACTAGGAGTTAGCAGGAAGGAGAGGAGACAGTCTTGTCTCTGTCCTCCTGGGTCTGACCCAGGGGAACTAATTTACCTCAACCTTGGAGTCCAAGATTAGGACTATCTGATCCTACACTGTAAATTACCCTTCCGGGGTATAAAGTGGATTATAGACTATTGGCAAAAGAAGATAACTACCGTTTATCAGGTTTTAGTCACCTTTGCATTAGGTGGAGAGTTTCTAAGCTACAGGCTGCCCACCGTAACCAAGGACAGAAAGGCCATCTGTCAGAATACTTATTTACAGAGGATCTAAACTACTATTGAAAGGTTGAGTGATCAGAGCAAGATCAGGAACCAAATACAAGTAAGAACATCACCTTTACTAAAGTGAGCTGGAGTTAAAGAGGACCTTTCACTGATCCTGACATTGTGAACTAAGTATACAGACACGGAGAGCGGCGCCCGGGGATCTCACTGCACTTACTATTATCCCTGGGCGCCGCTCCGTTCTCCCGCTATGCCCTCCGGTATCTTTGGTCACTAAGTTATGGTAGGCGGAGATTTCGGTCACTAAGTTATGGTAGGCGGAGTCTGCCCTTGTTCTGCTGTAGCGCTGGCCAATCGCAGCGCAGAGCTCACAGCCTTAACCTCCACACTTCACCTTGAGGAGCCCGCTAATTTAGATTTGCAGCTTTACCCTTTTTGCCATCTGTATGCAAGACAAAGTGATGATATTGGATGCCTTACTACATCTGACAAGTAAAGTTCCTGTTTGGTTTAACCACTGCCTCATTCCTCATTCTTCTGCTTCATCTCTTGAACACAGGGGCTCAGACACCAAAGCACCCTAAGCATACCCACTACCATCAAGGGCACCTCAACTTCCATCTGGCTTGTGTTCCCTGCAATAGAGAGTGCCCCGGAGGATTTAGTGCTGTCTTCCTCATCACTGCACACCGACCCAGGGAGCTACAAATCCGTGAGTCCGACTACTACCCCCATCAGCCCACCGTGCACTCACATACTGCACCTGCGGTTTTGTCGGCTGCATGTATAATGGAAAGAGAAAATGTATAATGGAAAGTTTTGCAGCTCTTCCCTGTTCTGGAACCCCAACTGGTTTACATATACTGGTGTAAAACTCTGACAGTGGCCTAGTGGATATGAAAAAGGCAGAAAGGATGCACGTTACAAAGGCAGCAAATAATAAAAGAAAACATCAATACAGTGCCCCAAAAAAGACTTGAAATTCATGGCCTTTAAAAAATCTGAAAAAAGTGTGTGAGGTTACCACATACCTCTCCGTATAACCATATGTGCGTTTGTCAGCTGAATTTAATGCTGTTGGTCCTTTCTCAAAACATGGCTGAAATGTGGAGAAATAATTTGTAAATTAGCCCTTTGGTGTTCATTGCAGGTGCAGTACCCATCGGCCGGTGAGCTTCTGTAGTGTACTGCGCCTGCGCCAATCAATGAAGCGAATGTGCAGGAGACTGCAGGCCCTGTCATTCAAAGTGGTGGGGGCGTGGACTAGAAGAGAGTGGGTAGAGCCTCTGGTGTAATGAAGTGCAACTGCAATGCCTTTGTTGCACTGTGGGGCTAATTTGAATATAATTAAAGCAAATTTCTCCACATTGCAGCCACATTTTGAGATGGGACCAACCGCATAAAATTCAGCTGACAAATACACACCCTCCTTTGTCAGCAGGTTATATGAGGAGATACAATATATGGTGACAAATTCCCTTACCCTATAATCTCTAGAATGGGGATTCTGAGCCCTCATTGCTGCTTGATGCATGGGGAAAATGAGGAAAATTGGCTTCTACCTCACATGTTTTTTTTTGCCTTCCTCTGGATCAACTTGCAGGATAACAGGCCGAACTGGATGGACAAATGTCTTTTTTCAGCCTTATAAACTATGTTTCTATGTTACTAATTCAACGAGATCCCCTCCTGACCATTGTGTCTATGGATCATGTGACTGTTTTAAAGCATATTTCTAAATGCTGTTAACACGGCCGCCCCCATAATGCCCCAATAGCTGCCCCCACAATCATGTTCAGGAAAAAGAATTAAAAAAATCTGCAGAAAATAAAAACTGATTTGAATGAATATGTGTCACTATCTGATTTAACTGCCAGAAAAAATGACAGATGACACATTCCCTTTTAAGGGAGGAATAATGATAATTACCGGTATTCTACTTTGCTCCTTATTGCATTAACCATCATATAATAATAATTCCACAGCCCTTTACAGTTGGGTTATAATACAGTATATTACAACCAAGTAAAATGTCAAGACATTAAAACAAATAGACAGAAGACAATATCCCGTAAGAGCTTACAATCAAACAATGGAATACATTGTTTAAAGGGGTTATCCAGGAATTGATGATGATGACCTATCCTCAGGTAATGATTATCACATCAGTGAGGGTCACTGTCCCGATACCCCCACTGATCAGCTGATTCGGGGAGACGCCACGCTCACAAGAGCTATGGTGAGCGCATCCAGCTCCCAGCTGCTTTCCAAGCACAGCACCGTACATCATACAGTGGCAGCGCTTGGCATTACAGCTTGGTCCCATTAACTTGGATGGGGTTGAGCTGCAACTAGGCCATGTGACCGCACATAGCCTAGGAAGAAGCCGCTGTGCTCACTGATTGCCAGTCTATTCTAACAGCAGATTGACGGGGGTCCTGTGTGTCCGTTGGATAGGTCATCAATATGAATGCCCAGATAACCCTTTTAACTGAGCATTAGAGTTCCCATTAAAAAGTTATAAGTTCTAGATATAATGAAGAAGTAGGCCATAGGGCAAATAGTTGGAAACTGAAGTTTAGAAAAGAGGCCAGAGCAGGCAGTATTAGATCAGTCAATAAGGAGCAGACATGAATAAGTGGTTTTGAAAAGCACATTTTAGCTGATAAATATATTTATTGGTGTTTTTGAACTTTGTCACCTGAACCTTATCTTGTGGACTTGTATCACTAAACAAAGCAGCATAACTGGTGGGTAGAGGTGATGGGCTATTCATGGTCAGTGATATCTGACAAATGAAATGTCAATGACAAAGAAGTTATAAACTCTCAGAGAAGGCACAAACTTATTGGTTACACACACGATTGTGGTGCAGAGCTTGTCAGATTCACCCACAGAATTGGGCGGCAAGGGGCTCAAGGCTTACTAAGAGCAATGGAATAGTTTCTGTGTGCGTAAATAACACCATTGGTGGTTGCAGATGGTTGCCAGACAGACTCTATACTCCTCTAACAGTTGTCACTGGTGACAGGATAATATCTGTAATCCATAGGTGGTTGTCCCAGGTAGCTGGGGCATTCTCCAGACTCAAGAGGTGGTTGCCCAGACCTCAATGCTTCTCATGGTACACTTGTCAGAACCACTACTTGCAGCAGGCAGCCTGCAGGATAGAGAGTGCCCTGAGGAGGATGGGAGTGGTAGAGTCATTGATAGGAGTAGTAGTAGTAGGCAATAGTGGCTGTCGTCACTCTGGCTGTCATCACTCTGGCTCTCTTTGGGGCCATACAGCATCAAATGGATGGCACACCCTTTCTTCCCTCAGAGAACTATCTCCCTGGGGCTCCTGTCTGGTGGTGGTTGGGGTTGCCTTGATGGTGGATGTTTGGAAAGGTGCAAGGCAGGAGGTCATGTAAAGTGATGGCCAACCTTTGGGGCCCAAGTCCTCTCCCCTCTGCACCAGTCTGTTACTAAGTTCATGCACATTGTGCTTGTGTTTTTATATTATGGATGTATATCACCTCTTAGATGTACAGTGCCATGACAATTTCATCTTCACATAAATAATAATAATAATGGAGGAGAAAGTGACCAAGCCCAGTGTAGTTTCAATACATAAAGTCTCTCTTTACTGAATAGATAATAGGAGAAGTAGTTCATGCAACAGCAAAAGGCACAGTTCTGAGTTATGTTACAGAGTAGGATTCTCTCAATATTTATACACTGCCTGTCCAAAAAAAAAAGTCGCCACCTGGATTTAACAAAGCAAATAGGTATGAGCCTCCTATTGGATAATTACTGCATGGGCGATTATCTTTCTGCTGGCAATAAGTTATTTAACCCCAACTGGTGCAATGAGTTGTTTCTCATTTCTTAAACAACCATGTCGAAAGTCACATCTCGTGGTCGTGGAAAAGATGTTAGTCTGTTTGAGAAGGGTCAACTCATTGGCATGCATCAAGCAGAAACTACTAAAAATGGGTTAAGAACTGTCCAACGCATTATTAAAAACTAGAAGGATAGTGGGGACCCATCGTATTTGAGGAAGAAATGTGGCGGTAAAAAAATCCCAAATGATCGTGGTCGGTGATCACTTAAATGTTTGGTGAAATCAAATCGAAGAAAAACAACTGTATAACTCTGGGCTATGTTTAATAGTGAAAGTAAGAGCATTTTCACACGCACAATGCGAAGGGAACTCAAGGGATTGGGACTGAACAGCTGTGTAGCCGTAAGAAAACCACTAATCAGCGAGGCAAACCAGAAAAAAAATGTATGATAGGGAGCATAAAGATTGGACTCTGGAGCAATGGAAGAATGTCATGTGGTCTGATGAGTCCAGATTTACCCTGTTCCAGAGTGAAGGGCGCATCAGGGTAAGAAGAGAGGCAGATGAAGTGATGCACCCATCATGCCTAGTGCCTACTGTACAAGCCTGTGGGGGCAGTGCTATGATCTGGGGTTGCTGCAGTTGGTCAGGTCTAGGTTCAGCAACAGTATGTGCTCCAAGAATGAGGTCAGCTGACTACCTGAACATAATGAATGACCAGGTTATTCCATCAATGGATTCTTTCTTCCCTGATGGCATGGTCATATTCCAAGATGACAATGCCAGGATTCACGGGATCAAATTGTGAAAGAGTGGTTCAGGGAGCATGAGACATAATTTTCACACATGGATTGGGCACCACAGAGTCCAGACCTTAACCATATTGAGAATCTTTTGGATGTGCTGGAGAATGCTTTGCGCAGCGGTCAGACTCTACCATCGTCAATGCAAGATCTTGGTGATAAATGAATGCAACACTGGATGGAAATAAATCTTGTGACATTGCAGAAGCTTATCGAAACGATGCCACAGCGAATGCGTGCCGTAATCAAAGCTAAAGGCTTTTTTTTTGTGGCGACTTTTTTTTTGGGACAGGCAGTGTATATAGGTAGTAGAATGATGGTAGTAGTAATCCTGCATGATTTTCACTCTAAACACTCTTTGTAAGGGGCAGTCTTTCAGTTAAGTTGTTCTTTGGCAGCTGTTCAGTTTCAGGAATGGTGTTTCTGGGATAAGGCTTCACTTGGGCCTACTTAGCAGGAGTTCACATATGTAGGTGTTGTCTCTAGCTCTGCTCGGCCAAGACTCTCTAACCAGAGGAGGCCGGACTGGCTATTCCGCAAGGCAGACTAACCCAGAGTGTCAGTGTTAACTGTTGTCCATACACTACCACTGGGAATACATAGTGCATAGAGAGATAACATTTTAACATGAAATCAGAACATTCAACTTTATAGAAAACAATTAACCTTTAGCAGTGATCCTCTGAGTCACTACATACTGACAGTCCAGTTTCAGTAGGTGGTTGTAGGTTATTGGGCACTACTAACTCCAGAGTATCAAACTCAGTCCTACCATATTTCAGTCTCTAGGCCAAAATGATCAGCAACCACGTGTGTTACTAAAAGTGGTCTTTTTTTTATTGAGAACTCACTCAAACAGGCCAGTAAGTGGCTACAGTCCAAATCAGTTTTATGGCATAGGTGACAGTCCTTCAACACCCCTTCAGAACTCAGGGTCTCTACCTCTTGCCGCAGGCACAGTTATCCCAGCAGCTCTATTGTCACTACCAGAGCTTTGGGACGTTCTCACAGCTCTGTTTCTCCACCCCTGTGATGATGTCACTACTAGAGCTGGGAGGAGTTCTCACTACTCTGTTTACTTTTGGTTTCTTTCACCACAGCTGTCCTTCATGTGTTTGATTTTCCTCTCTTTATAACACCCCTCCTCCTATGATAGGATGTGGATTATAGTTCTCACTTCAGTTGTAGCTCTGGCTTTAGTTTCTTCACTTGTAGCTATCAGTTCACTGGACCTGTGTTCTGCTGCAGCTAGCACTCCGGATATTGCCAGCCTGTCCTTGGATCCATCTTCTCTGCGGCTGCAACACCGTCAGCTAAGTGTGCAGACATTGTTGTGTTCCTGTTTATTTTCTGACTGGATCTGAGGTGGCCACGGTTCCCTCCATATACTGAGTAGGGCACTGGTGGCCGTGCCCCTTCCACTATTGTAGGGGTTACAGTGGTCATTAGTCTTAGGCACGTGGGCATGCCTCTTTCCGCCATTTGGATCCGGGCATGTGCTTTAGCAGAATAGGGAGAGCGTTGAGGGTCGGACAGGGGTCACCCGTTATCCTCCCTAGTTCTGGGTCCAGTCAGTAGCTCTGTACTGTGTATTACTATTGTTGCCCACATACAGCCGTGACATTATAATCCACCAAAACCGTCCTTTTTTGACATGGATCCGCTTTCTGGCCTGGTTGACCGCATGCAGGGTCTTTCTTTGGAAGTAGCGGATCTCCGTCAAACTATGACTCAGCTTCAAGCATTGGGCCCTGCTCCGGCTCATGGAGTCTGTTGCGAGCCAAAGGTCTCACTTCCGGAGACGTTCTCCGGGGGCAGTGAGAATTTTGTTCGTTTCAGAGAGGCATGCAAACTCCATTTTTGCTTGTGTCCTCACTCTTCTGGTAATCAAGAGCAGAGGGTGAGGATTGTCATCTCCCTGCTCAGGGGTAATGCTCAGACTTGGGCTTTTTCGCTGCCATCAGGGGATCCCTCCCTTCGATCCGTGGAGGGATTTTTTGTGGCCCTGGGGCAGATTTATGATGACCCGGATCGTGTTGCTCTGGCCGAATCTAACCTACGTGTTTTATGCCAGAACAAACGGTCTGCGGAGCTTTATTGTTCTGAATTTCGGAGATGGGCAGCTGATTCGGGTTGGAATGATGCTGCACTCCGGAGTCAGTTCTGTCATGGTCTCTCGGAGAGATTAAAAGATGCGTTTGCTTTCCATGAGAGACCAACGTCCTTAGAGTCTGCCATGTCATTGGCGGTACGCCTTGACAGGCGTCTAAGAGAAAGAAACGAGACCTCTCTGTCCAGCCATTGTCAGTCTAGGGGAAGTGGTGCGGACTCATTCAGTGTGCAGGGGCCTCATCCTGTCTCGCTCCCCTCTGAGGAGGAACCCATGCAGCTAGCTCGACTTGCCCCTGATAAAAGAGGATTTAGTCCTCAGAGTATGGTCTGTTTTTGTTGTGGGGGCATAGGTCATTTGGCAAATGTTTGTCCATCTAGGAGATTCTTGAACCGTACTAAGAGCGATAATAAGAGAAAAATCTCAAAAGGTAAATCATCAAGTTCTGCTTCATCTGCTACTTTGGGCAAAATTGATGTAGGATTTGATGCTTTTCCTCTGACCTGCAGTTCCCGTTTTCTCCTGTCTGCCAGGGTGGCGCTAGAGAGCAAAGTCATTTCTTGTGAGATTTTTGTCGATAGTGGAGCGGCCGTCAATCTTATTGACACTCAATTTGTAGCCATGCATGGTTTTCAGGTTTGCACATTAGATAAAGATATACCTGTTTTTGCTATTGACTCTGCTCCACTCTCACAGAGATCTCTGAAAGGCATTGTTCACAATATCCGGCTAGCTGTAGGTGACACTCATGTGGAGGATATATCTTGTTTTGTCCTTAACGGATTGCCGTCTCCTCTAGTTTTGGGGTTACCCTGGCTCACTAGACATAACCCCACTATTGATTGGCAAGGAAGGCAAATAAATGAGTGGAGTGACTTTTGTAGAGAGAATTGTCTCACAGCGACTTTTGCAGAGGTGTCTACTAAAACGGTGCCATCATTTCTCTCTGATTTCTCGGACGTGTTTTCCGAGAGCGGTGTTCAGGAGCTACCTCCTCACCGGGAGTTTGACTGTCCCATTAACCTCATTCCCGGCGCCAAGCTGCCAAAAGCACGCCTCTACAATCTCTCACAACCGGAAAGAATCGCTATGCGAACTTACATCTCCGAGAGTCTCGAAAAGGGGCATATTCGTCCCTCAAAGTCACCTGTGGCCGCGGGTTTTTTTTTTGTTAAAAAGAAAGATGGCTCTCTGAGACCTTGCCTAGATTTTAGGGAGCTGAACCGTATCACGATTCGCGATCCCTATCCCCTTCCTCTGATCCCGGACCTCCTTCAATCAAATTGTTGGGGCCAAGGTGTTTTCCAAATTGGATTTGAGAGGCGCGTACAACCTGGTCAGGGTCAGAGAGGGGGATGAATGGAAAACGGCCTTTAATACCCCTGACGGGCATTTCGAGAATCTCGTTATGCCTTTCGGCCTGATGAATGCTCCGGCCGTCTTTCAGCATTTTGTTAATAGTATTTTCTATCATTTAATGGGGAAATTTGTATTGGTGTATCTTGATGATATTTTGATTTTTTCCCCTGATGTTCAGACCCATCAGGATCATCTTTTTCAGGTTCTGCAGATTCTGCGGGAAAATAAATTGTACGCCAAGCTGGAGAAATGTCTTTTTATGGTATCGGAGATTCAATTTCTGGGTTTTCTCCTCTCTGCTTCTGGTTTTCGCATGGATCCCGAGAAGGTCCGTGCTGTACTTGAGTGGGAGCTTCCTGAGAATCAGAAGGCATTGATGCGCTTTCTGGGTTTTGCGAACTATTACAGAAAGTTCATTTTGAATTATTCCTCTGTTGTCAAACCCCTCACTGACATGACAAAAAAGGGGGCGGATTTTTCCTCTTGGTCGGAGGAGGCGCTTGCAGCCTTTTCTAAGATTAAAGAGAATTTTGCGTCTGCTCCCGTCTTGGTGCATCCCGATGTTTCCTTACCTTTTATTGTTGAGGTGGATGCTTCCGAGGTGGGTGTGGGTGCGGTTTTGTCCCAGGGCCCTTCCCCTGCCAAGTGGCGACCCTGTGCCTTTTTCTCTAAAAAACTCTCCCCGGCAGAGAGAAACTATGATGTGGGCGATAGGGAGTTGTTGGCCATCAAGTTGGCTTTCGAGGAATGGCGCCATTGGTTGGAGGGGGCCAGGCACCCTATCACCGTTTTTACCGACCATAAGAATCTGGCATACTTGGAGTCGGCCAGGCGTATGAATCCGAGACAGGCCAGATGGTCTCTGTTCTTCTCCAGATTCAATTTTGTTGTTACATTCCGACCTGGGATAAAAAATGTGAAGGCTGATGCTCTCTCTCGCTGTTTTCCGGGAGGAGGAAACTCCGAGGACCCGGGTCCCATTTTGGCGGAGGGGGTAGTTGTTTCTGCTCTATATTCCGATTTGGAGGCCGAGGTCCAGGCTGCCCAGACTGAGACACCTGCCCGTTGTCCTTCTGGGAAGTTGTTCGTGCCTCCTGAGCTACGTCACAAACTCTTTAAGGAGCATCATGATACGGTTCTTGCTGGTCACCCCGGGAGTAGAGCCACGGTGGATCTCATTGCTCGGAGATTTTGGTGGCCGGCTCTTCGTAAGTCGGTGGAGGGTTTTGTGGCTGCTTGTGAGACGTGCGCTCGCGCTAAGGTCCCTCGTTCACGGCCTTCAGGTTCCCTTCTCCCGTTACCCATTCCTTCCCGTCCTTGGACACACCTGTCCATGGACTTTATCACGGATCTTCCTCGTTCCTCGGGGAAGTCGGTGATCCTGGTGGTGGTGGACCGTTTTAGCAAGATGGCTCATTTCGTACCTTTCCCTGGTTTACCTAATGCTAAAACGTTGGCGCAAGCTTTTGTCGACCATATTGTTAAATTGCACGGCATTCCCTCTGATATTGTTTCCGATAGAGGCACGCAGTTTGTGTCCAGGTTCTGGAAGGCTTTCTGTTCTCGCCTGGGGGTTCGGCTGTCCTTCTCTTCTGCTTTTCATCCGCAGTCGAATGGTCAGACTGAGCGCCTCAATCAGAATCTGGAGACATATTTGCGCTGTTTTGTTTCAGAGAACCAGGAGGATTGGTGTTCATTTCTCCCTCTTGCTGAGTTTGCTCTGAACAACCGTCGTCAGGAATCTTCTGATAAGTCACCATTCTTTGGTGCATATGGGTTCCATCCACAGTTTGGGACATTCTCGGGAGGGGCTCTTTCTGGTTTACCTGAGGAGGAGAGATTTTCCTCGTCTTTGTCTACCATTTGGCAAAAGATTCAGGGTAATCTTAAAAAGATGAGTGAGAGGTATAAGCGTGTGGCTGATAAGAGACGTGTGCCTGGTCCGGACCTGAATGTGGGTGATCTGGTGTGGTTGTCTACTAGAAACATTAAGTTGAAGGTTCCCTCCTGGAAATTGGGTCCCAAGTTTATTGGGCCTTATAAAATCTTGTCAGTCATCAATCCTGTTGCCTTCCGTCTTGATCTTCCACGGGTTTGGAAGATACATAATGTATTTCACAGATCTCTCTTAAAACCATATGTCCAGCCCACGGTACCCTCCTCTTTGCCTCCTCCTCCGATTTTGGTTGATGGCAATCTGGAGTTTGAGGTTTCCAGAATTGTGGACTCTCGCATGGTCCGCGGTTCTCTTCAGTACCTCGTTCATTGGAAGGGTTATGGTCCTGAGGAGAGGATGTGGGTTCCGGTGTCGGACATTAAAGCCACTCGCCTCATCAGGGCATTTCATAGGGCTCATCCTGAGAAGGTGGGTCCTGGGTGTCCGGAGTCCACCCGTAGAGGGGGGGGTACTGTCACTACCAGAGCTTTGGGACGTTCTCACAGCTCTGTTTCTCCACCCCTGTGATGATGTCACTACTAGAGCTGGGAGGAGTTCTCACTACTCTGTTTACTTTTGGTTTCTTTCACCACAGCTGTCCTTCATGTGTTTGATTTTCCTCTCTTTATATCACCCCTCCTCCTATGATAGGATGTGGATTATAGTTCTCACTTCAGTTGTAGCTCTGGCTTTAGTTTCTTCACTTGTAGCTATCAGTTCACTGGACCTGTGTTCTGCTGCAGCTAGCACTCCGGATATTGCCAGCCTGTCCTTGGATCCATCTTCTCTGCGGCTGCAACACCGTCAGCTAAGTGTGCAGACATTGTTGTGTTCCTGTTTATTTTCTGACTGGATCTGAGGTGGCCACGGTTCCCTCCATATACTGAGTAGGGCACTGGTGGCCGTGCCCCTTCCACTATTGTAGGGGTTACAGTGGTCATTAGTCTTAGGCACGTGGGCATGCCTCTTTCCGCCATTTGGATCCGGGCATGTGCTTTAGCAGAATAGGGAGAGCGTTGAGGGTCGGACAGGGGTCACCCGTTATCCTCCCTAGTTCTGGGTCCAGTCAGTAGCTCTGTACTGTGTATTACTATTGTTGCCCACATACAGCCGTGACATCTATGCCGCATGCACACACTAGTTGACTGATGACAAGGTGCTCCAGTTCCTCCTATTGATAACCTGGCCCCCACCTAAGAAGCAACCCTGAGGTGCAACACTACAGCATCTGCACCTATAACCACTGACCTCAGCCAGGTGCTACAGTCTTAAAGTAACAATACATCTCAAATACAGTACCTGCCAATAAATGCATATTAGGCTTCACATAAAATCTGGTGTCCAGCACAACTAGTGTAATATGGCATATCACATTGTACATAGCATACCATGCAAAACATAACCAACATGACAGTCACCAGTTACTTCACTGCTTGCTACAGTTCAAGGATATAGTTTGCTGTATCGGGTGATACGTGCTCCGACAGTCCTCATTGGGCACCCCCTTATAGACAACCCTCCTAATTGTTGAGTTCAGTTGTTTTAGCCAGACCAAAAAAGACATTCATACAATTTCCCTAGATAAACATTGTAGTAGTATGGACTGTGCGGAAGAGCTCAGTAATTTCAAACACGGTGCTGTGGAAGGTTGTTAGTTTTGTCAACTGTGCTTTTATTGTATAGTAGAATAGTGGTTAGCACTGGTGCCATGTAGCGCTGGGGTCCTAGGTTCAAATCTGACCAAAGGCAACATCTGCATGGAGTTTGTATGTTATCCCCGTGTTTCCTCTAGGTACTCCGGTTTCCTCCCACACTCCAAAGAAATACTGATAGGGGACTTAGATTGTGAGCCCCATTGGGGACAGTGTGATGCTAATATCTGTAAAGCGCCGTGGAATATGTCAGGGCTATATAAATACATAAAATAATAGTAGAAGCGTCTATGAGTAAAAACAGCTACAAAGCATGGGACCACACAAACATACACAAACTCACATGGTGGGGCCTCTGGGTGCTTTGACACGTGGTGTGTAAGATTGTCGATGATCTCTTGCATCACACACTACACAGCTCCAAACTGCCTCTTGGAAGTGACATCAGCACAAGAACTAAGCATCAAGAACTTGATGAAATGGACATGGTTGAACAGCTGTACACAGGCCTAAGATCATCATACACAACGCCAAGGAACAGTTGGGATAGCTTAAAACAAGTAGTAGAAATGGGTTCTCTGGAGTGCTGCATCTGGCAGATGGCTGATAGTGACGATATGAAAACTATGTTGGGGTCACGCATCTTTTATTGTCACATGGTGCAGTATTTAAATTGTCTATGTCGTTATCTATATAATAAAATTGTGACATATTGCTAATGACTTTTAGCTTGTGCTGTGTTGTGGGCATGATTACAATGAGATGTTACACCTTTATTACTAAGCCCAGGTGCTAGCAGCAGCTTGGGCAAGATGGTTGCCCCAATAATCACGTACTAGAAATAGGCTACTTTCACACTTGCGGCAGCAGGATCCAGCAGGTTGTTCCCCCGCGAGATCCATGCTAACGCTAGCCCACCGTGCCGATGAAAGTCCGCTCTAGGCCCCATTCACTATAATGGGAGCAGGTCGGAGGTCTGGCCGTAGCACAGCAAACTTGCCAGCTTGTTTGCCGTGCTGCGGCCAGTCCTCCAGCCTGCCCCCATTATAGTGAATGGTGCCAGCGCAGCAGACTTCTGGCGGCATGTGGGCTAGCGTTAGCACGGATCCGTCAGGCTGTTCCCCCACTGGAACAGCCTGCGGGACCCTGCTGCCACAAGTGTAAAAGTAGCCATAGACTAATAAATATATATAAATTCAGAAAATCAAAGAAAGAAAATCTAAATCAATTAGAAAAAAAGCATATTTAAGCTTATTGGTTTAATCAGCAACAGAAAGTGATCAATCAATCCCTTTAAATCTTCTCTAGACTGCAGTGCTAAGTGACCCAACACAATTAGCCCCACATGATACATTTTGTGTGATGTCCCAAAGTGTTACACATTGGAAGAATGTGAAAGTCTGTATTTATATGAACAGAACAGTGAGGTCCCTGACAAGACAATAGATGTGTTTCTTATACTGTAAAGTACATAAATATCAGCATTATTCCCACGCGGATTCCAACTTAGTGTCATTGTTTTTATAGCAAAACTGCCAAAAGTGTATTTGGACGTACCTCAAAGACAAGCTGCGAGAGAAAACTATAGAAAATATTATAGACAAACACTAACAGAGAGCTGCAAAGAGAATGGCATCCACTTGCAGCTAAAATATATTGAGATATTATCGAGATTACATAGATCTATTTTCCATGGTCATCCTCCATTGTCTGTAAATAATATTTGTATAATTATCACACCCTCATGTCAGCACCGGACAATTATACAAATATGAGTGACACTACCGTAGTGATACAGAATCAGTCGGTCAGTTTCTTTTCCTTCTCCAGCCACTTATTGACTTACAAGAAGCTTAATCTCTCTTAAACCCCTTAACGCCGAGCGCCGTATATGTACGGTACAACCGAACGTGACTTAACGCCCAGCGCCGTACATGTACGGCGCACTGATCGGGCGGGTGCAGGAGCTGCGCATGCCCGATCCGCTACAGGGGACCGGCAGTCACTGATAGCCGGAACCCTGCTATATGCGCCAGAATTGGTGAAATCACCAATGCAGGCGCATTAATCCCTGCATGGCAGTGGTCAGCAATGACCGCGGCACGTGCGGACTTCAGATGTGTGCAGGGTGGCCATCCGGTGCCTGTCACAGCAGCGCCTTCCTTAGGCATTGTTGCTGCCTTCCAGGAGAGCCTCTGAGATACAGACCCCTGGATCTCACAGGAAGCAGGCTGTAACTGTATTACACTCAGTAATACAGTTACTGCCAATGCATCACAATACAGAAGTATTGTAATGCATTGTAAAAGGGATCAGACCCCCAAAAGTTGAAGTCCCAGAGTGGAACAAAAAATAAAGTGAAAACAATATTTAAAAAATAAAGTAAAAAAATAAAAAAATGTAAGTTTCAAGAAAAAAAAATCGTTCTTTTCCCAAAAATAAAGTTAAAAAAAATTGTGAAAAATAGGGAAAAAAAAAAAAGTTGACATATTAGGTATCGCCGCATCCATATCGACTGGCTCTATATATTACATGACCTAACCCCTCAGGTGAACACCGTCAAAATAATAAAATAAAAACTGTGCTATAAAAAACAACTTTGTGTTTTCTATTGTTGTAAGCCTTCCCATGTGCACCCTGCTACCAAGTCTGGTTATAAATGTATGCGGTTGCCATCTTTTTCGAGGTCTTAGTTCAGTCTCTCTCCAGGTTTAGGCCTCTTTCACACGACCGTATGGCTATTTCAGTGTTTTGCGGTCCGTTTTTCACGGATCCGTTGTTCCGTTTTTTGTTTCAGTTGTGTTTCCGTTTTTCCATTCCGTTTTTCCGTATGGCATATACAGTTTACAGTAATTACATAGAAAAAATTGGGCTGGGCATAAAATTTTCAATAGATGGTTCCGCAAAAACGGAACAGATACGGAAAACAGACGGATGCATTTTTTTTGCGGACCGATTGACTTGAATGGAGCCACGGAACGTGATTTGCGGACAATAATAGGGCAAGACTCAAAATGGAGCGGAACGGAAATGCGGACATACGGAAACGGAATGCTCACGGAGTACATTCTGGTTTTTTTTGCGGACCCATTGAAATGAATGTCATGAGGAAGGATCGCTATTGTTCCTGATCCGAAACATGTAACTGGAGTGTAACTGGCTTTTACCCGTACTGAAAAATAAAGGTAACATTTTAATGCTGGACCCCTTCTTCCTTTTTTGCATTGAAATGAATGGTTCCGTATATTCTGCAATAAACGGCCCGCATACGGAACGCCAAAAATGTTCGTGTGAACAAGCCCTTAGTCTGAGGGTGGGAATACTCAAGTGTAGGAAAAGTTTGACTAGGACTGAAGACTACAAGAGACCTCACATGCTGATTGAGGAGGAGGACCAGAGAACCTGGATGTCTACCAAAGGTCCATGGTACTGAAATGGACCTCAGGAGCAAGTCTGGTGTTTCTCCTACTGAAGATCTCATGCCTATCACTATTTAGCTGTTGCTCTAATACCCAGTGTCAGTCTGTGCTCCTTCCTATACATCTGAGTTGTTTTTTGTACATCAAGCCACATTAAGCTTGCCAAAAAACAAGCCTAATGTCACTCATTTGCCTTGTGGGTAGCCAAAATCCATCAAACTTCCAGGATAGGTTTGGGAAGCTGAGATCTTAGGTTGTGCAAAGTTTCAAGGCAATTGATTGAGGTTTAGGCACATTATGGTACATTAAGCCATTTACACATTAAATGTTTTAGGATGTCCCAGTTATTACTATCTATTATAAAAGTAGAGAAATAGAAATGTGGAAATTTGCAAATTTTTCAAAATTTTTGGTCAATTTGGGATTTTTTTTATAAATAAAAATGAAATTAATTTTTTTACTCAATTTTACCACTGTCATGAAGTTCAATATGTGACGAGAAAACAACTGGATAAGTAAAAGTGTTTTAAAGTTATTACCACATAAAGTGACATATGTCAGATTTGCTAAAAATGGCCTGGGCAGAAAGGTGAAAAATGGCTTGGTCCTGAAAGGGTTAAAGTGTAACTGTCATTTTGGTTTAAAGAGTCTTCTATCAAAGCTGTAACCGAGAGTTACTAAAAGTCCTTTTACACGGGACAATATAGCAGACGATTGTCGAGAAGGTAGCGTTCCTTCCTGGCAATCGCTTGCTCGTCAGTGAAGGAGACCACTGTACTTACATGCAGCAATCTCCTCCACAGTATGAGGAGGTGCGATCACTAATGCCATCGCTCTTCTCCATACAGAATCATTGTTTGTCGGCAGCAGAGTGTGTTTAGACAGCGTGATCTGCTGCTGGCAAATGATTATTTAAGTGACTGCATGAAAGATGCAATTACCTGAAAATCTTTCTTGTTTATTGGGTAATCAGAGTCACCTTTACACCGCCAGACTGCTAATGAGCATTCCTATGAATTCCGATTATTGCCCTGTGTAAAGGGCCTGTACATCTGTCTTCAGCGTTTTACTGAGCACTGAAGATGCCTGTGTGTAACAAGTCTTATAGGCAGGTGATGAACAGTGATAGTCAGGCCACAAGTCCATAGTCAGGGACTGGGGTAATGAGGAGGCGGCTGGGAGCTTCTGCATGTTACACACAGGCATCTTCAGCAATTAGTAAAATGATGAAGACTGAAGACAGACTCTACTTAGCAACACTCTTAGATCTTTGCTAAGAAGACTCTTTACATCAGGCATCCTCAACCTGCGGCCCTAGAGCTGTTGCAAAACTACAACTCTCAGCATGCCCGAACAGCCTACATGTATCAGCCTACAGCAGGGCATTGTGGGAATTGTAGTTTTGCAACAGCTGGAGGGCTGCAGTTTGAGGATGCCTGCTTTACACCCTATTTTCTAGTACAAAGAAACATCTTTTCCTAATAAAGTTTATTACTAAAATGTTTAACATCCCCGTCCCTACACAATATAAAAAATAAACTGAAGTTAGACTTTAAGGAGAGTTTCTTCAGCAGCTGCATTGTGTTTTATGCTGCAGAATACCTGAATACACATTTCAGATACATATTTAAAGAGGACCTGTACCGTCTCCCAACATGTCTTTTTTAGAAAGTATTTGCATTCCCTATGTAATAACAAACCTGGCTCAGCTATTCTTATAACTCTGTGTTGTACCATTTGTTTAATATTCCTTCTAGAGGTTATGAAGGAATTGCTAGTAGTCTGCAGTTAAGGTCCAGTTGGGCGTTACCAGTTAGAGGTATGTCCCTGCATAGTCTACCATTGGCAGCACTGATTGGATAATGTCAGACTGTGCAGGGATGGACTATTGGACTCCTAACTGGTAACACTCAGCTGGACCTCCATAGCATACTGTTGGTAATTGATTCATAACTTCTTGCAGGAATAATAAAGGAATGGCACCCCATAGAGTCATAAGAACAGATGCTCCTAAATTGTTATTACAATTGTGATACAAGTGGTTACTACAACAGTCAGGAGAAGTAACAGGTCTTCTTTAAAGAATAAACGCCTTCCATAAAACTCAATAGTGGACAGGAATCGCCCCATTCAAAAAGATGTTCTGCAGCAGTTAAAGTGTAACTGTCAAATTTTTATTTTGCCAATGTGTAGGGACAGTGACAGGGAACAATTTTCTAATATACTTTATTTAGGGAAAACGTTTATTTGTGGTAGAAAACTTGGGCTGAAATGTCCCTTAGCAGCGCTCTCTCAAATGAGCGTTGCTAAGGGACATCCGTCTTCCATCAGCGTAGTACTGCACTGACTAGGGAGGCGGGTTGTGCTGGGAGCTGCTGGGCCTGACTGTCCCTATATACTGTGTAACAGCTTCCCCCTGCCTCCCTGCACTGTGAGAGCTTACCGCTCAGTGAGGCATCGCTCCTGGCGGCTGCTTCATTAGTCAGCACGCCCAGAATACAGGGGAAAAGCTCACTGACAGCGCTGGCCCCGCTGGTCAGTAAGCATAAACTTAGTGTGTAAATTAATATTGAATCAGTGTGTAAATCTATATTTAATTTAAACATACTAGTCTCCTGTCCCCACCAGACTGTGAGGTAGCATTATATCTACTGGGAGCACTGTAGGAGGCTTTATAACTACTGGACCACAACAGGGGGCATTATAACTTCTGGGGGCACTAGAGAGGGACATTATAACTACTGGGGCCTAAGTGGAAATTACTAATGAGTGGGACTAAGGCCTAAGTAGGGATGATTACTGAGTGGGGGCATAAAAAGAGGCAGTATTACTAAATAGGTGTGTTCTGTGTGTCAAATTGTGCAATAATAGGTTGAGGTCAGGAGAAGTCACCGTAATGATCTGTGCAGGACTGGAAAAAAAAGGAATGACTCCAGTCAGAGAAGACATGACCTGGAAGGTGCCTAAATGGCCAGAAGGAAATCTAGCATTAAGTACTAAAATCCAATACGCTTCCCGAAGACTGTCAACACTCTCCCCATGCTGGTCTGCTCTCTTGCTCAATAGCTAGTACCTATAAGTTAGCCAACCCCTGTGGGCAAAAATGAAATGCTTGGTTGAGCCAGATAGACTATGGGACCCAGGATTTTGAGTGAACCATATATGTTCCCCTATTTTTTCTTTAGTTTTAGAAGGGACTTTATTCACACTACTAGTAAACTTATACAGTCCCAGTCTTGTCGCTTGACCTGAAGTGCCATTAAAATATATATATATATTTTTTATTTTACATCTTTAATACTATGAAAAGCAAATACACAGCGTACAGTTAAAGCTTATTAAAAAATTTTATCAACATTTTTCCCCCTTAACCCCATTATCCCTCCCACACCCTGCGATGCATCCACCCTCCGCCTCCCCCCGCCCCCCCCTCGAAAGGAAATAGGGAGAAGGGAAGGGGGAAGAGCGAGAAAAAAAAAATATATATATATTCCAGATACGGTCCTATCAGAACTACCAGCCGTCCCATATCTTAACCCATTTCTCTAATCCACCTCTCTGCTTATAAAGAATCCGTTCGTAGTTTTTCACCTTATTAACCAGGTTTATCCAATTGTTTACCTCTGGGGCATGGCGTGCAAACCAGTTCCGACTAATCAGGAGCCTGGCCAATAGTAATGTTCTGCCTAGTAGGATCTTTTGGGATTTATGGCTACTTAAAGGGAGTCTGTCACCACATTTCAGCATATTAGACCGATCAAATAGGGTTATATGATCCACCCAGAACTTAAAAACGGTACCTTTGTGTAGAAAACGGACTTTTCTTTTACCCGAAAATGAACTTATAAGGTTATGTTAATGAGCCCTCTCAAGTGCCCAGGGCGGTCTCCCAATCCTCGGAGCCCCAGGCAGCACCTCCTAAACGGCTCATAACCCCGCCCTCCGTGCGCCTCTGCTCGCCCGTTTACTCCCCTCCCCTGTCCTTTTCCACTGCGGCTGTGCGGTCCAAATCGTAGCGGGCGCATGCGCAGTAGGTATTGCGATGCCCTGCCAGGAGCGGGCATCGCATTGCGCATGCGCCCGCTACGATTTGGACCGCACAGCCGCAGTGGAAAAGGACAGGGGAGGGGAGTAAACGGGCGGGCAGAGGCGCACGGAGGGCGGGGTTATGAGCCGTTTAGGAGGTGCTGCCTGGGGCTCCGAGGATTGAGAGACCGCCCTGGGCACTTGAGAGGGCTCATTAACATAACCTTATAAGTTCATTTTCGGCTAAAAGAAAAGTCTGTTTTCTACAACAAAGGTACCGTTTTTAAGTTCTGGGTGGATCATATAACCCTATTTGATCGGTCTAAGGCTACTTTCACACTTGCGGCAGAGAGATCCGGCAAGCAGTTCCGTCGCCGGAACTGCCTGCCCGATCAGGCAAAATGTATGCTAACTGATGGCATTAGTAACACTGATCAGGATCCTGATCAGTCTTAAAAATGCCTGATCAGTCAAAAAAATGCATTGAAATGCCGGATCCGTCTTTCCGGTGTCATCCGGCAAAAACGGATCCGGCATTTATTTTTTCACCTTTTTTTCAGTCTGCACATGCGCATACCGGAAGGACGGATCCGGCATTCCGGTATTCTGAATGCCGGATCCGGCACTAATACATTCCTATGGGAAAAAATGCCTGATCCGGCATTCAGGCAAGTCTTCAGTTTTTTTAGCCGGAGATAAAACCGTAGCATGCTACGGTTTTCTCTTTTGCCTGATCAGTCAAAACGACTGAACTGAAGACATCCTGATGCAAACTGAACGGATTACTCTCCATTCAGAATGCATGGGGACATACCTGATCAGTTCTTTTCCGGTATAGAGCCCCTGTGACGGAACTCTATGCCGGAAAAGAACAACGCAAGTGTGAAAGTAGCCTAATATGCTGAAATGTGGTGACAGACTCCCTTTAATGTCGAAAGATCGTTCAGTAAAAACAATTGTGGCTCAAGAGGAATCTGTACTTTTAATTTGTGGGTGAGAAGATTGTTAATACCACTCCAGTATGCCCCGAGTTCTGGGCATGCCCAGATCATATGTAGATAATCCGCACCGTCAGTGTTACAACGAGGACACATGGAGGTATCTCTTATTCCAGACTTGTTTAAGCAAACAGTGGTAACATATAATCTATGATAAATGTTAAACTGTACTAGAACATGATTATCCTTCACAAACGGGGATTCGGTATATGATGTCATTGTAGGCGAAACCTTGGGATCTAGTGATCACCAGTCAATGTGGTTTAATATAAGAACTGTGAAAGAGTCCCACCACACAAAAACAAAAGTTTTAGATTTTAGAAAAACAGACTTTTCAAAAATGAAATTAGTCATAAATGAGTCCTTATCAGACTGGAACGGATTACTTGGAGTCCAGGAGAAATGGGACTACTTAAAAGGTGCATTATTGAAGGCAACAGAAAATTGCATTAGACTCGTCAGTAAAAGCAAAAAAAGGAGGAGACCAATGTGGTACTCAGCAGAAGTGGCCCAAACAATTAAAAATAAAAAGCTAGCATTTTGTAATTATAAAAAAACCCAGAGCAATGAAGATAAGGAAATCTACAAGATTAGGCAGAGAGAGGCCAAGCAAGTTATAAGAACTTCTAAAGCGCAGGCAGAAGAAAAACTAGCTCAGTCTATGAAAAAAGGGGATAAGACATTCTTCAGATATATAAATGAAAAAAGGAAATTAAAACAAGGAATAACTAAATTAAAAACAAAGGACGGAAGGTATGTAGAAGAGAATAAAGGGCTAGCCGACTGCCTTAATGAATACTTCTGTTCAGTTTTTACAAAAGAAAAAGGAGAAGGACCTCCACTAGAAAGAATGACTATTAAATCGTTTGATGCATGTATCTTTACAGAGGAAGATGTTCTAAGTTTGCTGTCTAAGGTGAAGACAGATAAGTCACAGGGGCCTGATGAGATACACCCAAAATTATTAAAAGAGCTTAGTGGTGAGCTGGCAAAACCGTTAACAGATTTATTTAACCAATCATTAGTAACAGGAGTCGTCCCGGAAGATTGGAAATTGGCAAATGTCGTGCCCATTCACAAGAAAGGTAGTAGGGAGGAATCGAGCAACTATAGACCAGTGAGTCTGACATCAATAGTAGGCAAATTAATGGAAACCCTATTAAAGGATAGGATTGTGGAACATCTAAAATCCCATGGATTGCAAGATGAAAAACAACATGGGTTTACTTCAGGGAGATCATGTCAAACAAATCTTATAGATTTTTTTGACTGGGTGAATAAAATAATAGACGGTGGAGGTGCAGTAGACATCGCATATCTAGATTTTAGTAAGGCTTTTGACACTGTCCCACATAGAAGACTTATCAATAAACTGCAGTCATTGAGCATGGACTCCCATATTGTTGAGTGGATTAGGCAGTGGCTGAGTGACAGACAACAGAGGGTTGTAGTCAATGGAGAACATTCAAAACAAGGTAATGTTACCAGTGGGGTTCCACAGGGATCTGTACTGGGAACGATTTTGTTTAATATCTTCATAAGTGATATTGCAAAAGGCCTCGCTGGTAAGGTTTGTCTTTTTGCTGATGACACAAAGATATGTAACAGGGTTGATGTTCCTGGAGGGAAACGCCAAATGGAAAAGGATTTAGGAAAACTAGAAGAATGGTCAGAACTCTGGAAACTGAAATTTAATGTGGATAAGTGCAAGATAATGCACCTGGGGCGTAAAAACCCAGGGGCAGAATATAGAATATTTGACACAGTCCTGACCTCAGTATCTGAGGAAAGGGATTTAGGAGTAATTATTTCAGAAGACTTAAAGGTGGGAAGACAATGTAATAGAGCAGCACGAAATGCCAGCAGAATGCTTGGATGTATTGGGAGAGGTATAAGCAGTAGAAAGAGTGAAGTGCTTATGCCGCTGTACAGAACACTGGTGAGACCTCACTTGGAGTATTGTGCGCAGTACTGGAGGCCATATCTCCAGAAGGATATAGATACTCTAGAGAGAGTTCAGAGAAGAGCTACTAAACTAGTACATGGATTGCAGGATAAAACTTACCAGGAAAGGTTAAAGGACCTTAATATGTATAGCTTGGAAGAAAGAAGAGACAGAGGGGATATGATAGAAACTTTTAAATACATAAAGGGAATCAACTCGGTAAAGGAAGAGAGCATATTTAAAAGAAGAAAAACTACCACAAGAGGACACAGTTTTAAATTAGAGGGGCAAAGGTTTAAAAGTAATATAAGGAAGTATTACTTTACTGAGAGAGTAGTGGATGCATGGAATAGCCTTCCTGCAGAAGTGGTAGCTGCAAATACAGTGAAGGGGTTTAAGCATGCATGGGATAGGCATAAGGCCATCCTTCATATAAGATAGGGCCGGGGGCTATCCATAGTATTCAGTATATTGGGCAGACTAGATGGGCCAAATGGTTCTTATCTGCCGACACATTCTATGTTTCTATGTTTCTATGAAAGTGCATCTGGATTAGTAAAAATGCTCCCCCCACCCTACCATTTTTATATTTGGGCAGTCCCTCTCCCAGGCCTTCTGCCCTGGTGATTGTGTCTCAGAAAACTGTGACTTAATTAATAATTTGTATATGTTTGACAATTTCATTCTTAGTGGTATCTTCCCAAACCTCTCATTTAACGGAGAAGAATTATCTATTTCTAACAATGATTTATCCTCCAAACTAAAAAGTGCCGAACGAAGCTGAAAGTACCTGAACCAAGATAGATTCCACCGATTCAGCAAGGACCTCCAACAATCTAGGAAAAACATCCTCTTTATATCTACCATAGAATTCATATGGGAGTCCGTCTGAACCGGGGGTGGAGTTACCCGAACATAGCTTGATTGCACCTTCCAGCTCCTGAATAGAGAGATCGGCCTCGAGTACCTTCCTTTGAGCCAGGGTTATAGTAGGAAAGACTATACCATCAAGATAAGAGTCCATTAATTCCTCCATAATCTTACAATCGGCTCTGTAAAGATCTGAAAAATAATCAAGGAAGATCTTCTCTATGGAGTCTTGTCCCCTAACCATCCTCCCATTGGCCAATCGTATTTTATCTATGTTCTTTTTGGATTCCTGACTCGAGATCACCCTAGATAGAAGTTTCCCCGGTCACCCCGATTCAGTAAAATATTTTTGCCCTTTGAAGAATAAACTCTGTTGTGCCTTCTCCAACAAGAAGTCAGAGTATGCTTGTGCAGTCTTCTGCATATTTTCCCTATTTTCCTCTGTCCGATTTGTATAGAAAGATTGTGTGGCTGAGGAGGCTTGTTCTTTTAAATTTTTCTCATTTTTCCCGTACTCCTTTCTCAGATTTGCAATATGACTGACCATTATACCCCTCATATAGGCCTTAAAGGTATCCCATACCATTTGGATTTTAGTTGACCCATAATTAGTTACCCAAAATTGGTTTATTTCGTTTTGTATTATTTCATGATTCTTTATTAGTGATAGCCAGTGAGGATTTAATCTGAAAGGGGACCTTCCTATTTGTATGTCCTGGGATGGGCAGAACTCCAGGAGTATCGGTAGATGATCCGAAAGTGACCTAGTCTCGTACTTCATTCGTGTTACATATCGTACATATTTTTTATTAATCAATGCATGATCTATTCTGGACATGGATCTACCTGATTTACTAATACATGAGAAGACCCTTCTCCCCTGACCCAGACCTCCCCAGACATCCTCGAACCCGGCCTCGGAGCAGAAATGTGCCAGGGGAACCCCTGAGCAGGGGCGTCTCCCTCCGCCCCCATAGCAACCCTATCTACTGTTGGATTAATAACACAATTGAAATCCCCAATAATCAATGTGGGGCATTCCGGCCATTTTTCAATAAATGTTAGCAGGGAATTAAGCACTGAGAAAGAAAATGGAGGTGGAATATAAACAAATGCCTGGGGGGCTGGGGGCCTAGTGTGCCCTGTTGCTGCGGGCTTTTCCTGCCAGAGATTGCTGCTACACCCCCCCCCCCCACGCCCTGGTCATCTGCCAGGGGGGATGCCTGGGGGGCTGGGGGCCTAGTGTGCCCTGTTGCTGCGGGCTTTTCCTGCCAGTGATTGCCGCTACACCCCCCCCACGCCCTGGTCATCTGCCAGGGGGGGATGCCTGGGCGGCCAACTTGCAGTTTAAAAAAATAAATCTTCCCTGGTGGTCAACAGAGAACGCCTCGCGGAATGAAAACTGTCACTCCCCTAGAATGACTGGAGAAGGTCGAATGATATGTATGCGCAGCCCATCCCCTGGTGACCGCCCCGGAAGTCTCCCCAGTAAGATGTGTTTCTATAAGGCATACAATTGCTGGGAGATGTATACGCGTCATATCAAAAACCGCTTGTCTCTTTCTTCTATCCCCCAAACCCCTGACATTCCAGGTAAGAATTCTAATAGACATTATAAGCAATAGTTAGAAGAAGGAGAGGAGAAAAAAAAATATATATATACAGTATATATATATATATATAAATAGAGATGGGACGGAGGATTCGTCGAATCCACAAATCCATCGAATCTTGCTGGATTCGTGGGATTCGTGGACTCGAATCCCGACGTCCTTTCTGTGATTCGAATCCGACGAATATCCCGCCGAGTAGGGCTGCAGTAGGGCTCCTACCTCCTCCCTGCGGTCAGCGCCGGCGCCGGGCCCGTGAACTCCCGCGAGACCTGTGTGAACTTCTGCGCAGGTCTCGCGGGAACACACGCCTGAACTCAGACGGGAGCCGGACGTGACTCAGAGAGGACGTCAGATAGAAGAGCACCGCCGAGGCACCGACCGGAAGACCAGAAGAACTGAAGACAAGTTCCCCTGCCCTGCCAGCCGGTAACTCGACAGTAAGTAAGTAAAAGCCGGGGGGGGGGGGGGCGGACCCGACCCAGACCCGAACCGGACCCGACGGCTGGCACTACTCGTCGTCGTCTCTCTGGCAGTGGCAGGAAAAGCCCGCACAGGGCACACTAGGCCCCCAGGCATCCCCCCTGGCAGAGGGCGGGGGGGGGGGGGGGGTAGCGGCAATGGCAGGAAAAGCCCGCAGGGCCGCCCGCAGCAGCAGGGCACACTAGGCCCCCAGGCACCCCCCCTGGACCTGGCAGATGACCGGGGGGGATTGGTTGCGGGCCCAATGGCAGGAAAAGCCCGCAGGGCCACAGCAACAGGGCGCACTAGGCCCCCAGCCCCCCAGGCATCCCCCCCTGGCAGATGACCAGCGCGTGGGGGGGGTGTAGCGGCAATCACTGGCAGGAAAAGCCCGCAGCAACAGGGCACACTAGGCCCCCAGCCCCCCAGGCATCCCCCCTGGCAGATGACCAGGGCGTGGGGGGGGGGGGTGTAGCAGCAATCTCTGGCAGGAAAAGCCCGCAGCAACAGGGCACACTAGGCCCCCAGCCCCCCAGGCATCCCCCCTGGCAGATGACCAGGGCATGAGGGGGGGTGTAGCGGCAATCTCTGGCAGGAAAAGCCCGCAGCAACAGGGCACACAGTTTGTCGGATTCTGTCTCGAAATGGCCTCCATGGTCGAATCAGTGCCCATAAGCCAGCACTAAACAAAAGACAATTGAAAAACCCTGTGGCATTTGCCAAGGGCCACTGCCTGCTAAAAGGATGGACGCTGGAAAAGTGGCAGAAGGTGGATTTTTCAGATGAATCTTCTGTTGAATTACACCACAGTCGCCGCAAATATTGCAGGAGACCTACTGGAACCCGCATGGAGCTGAGATTTACCCAGAAAACAGTGAAGTTTGGTGGAGGCAAAATCATGGTCTGGGGTTACATCTAGTATGGGGGTGTGCGAGGGATCTGCAGGGTGGAAGGCAACATCAATAGTCTGAAATACAAAGAAATCTTAGCTACCTCTTATATTCCCAACCATAAAAAAGGCCAAATTCTGCAGCAGGATGGTGCTCCATTGCCTACTTCCATCTCCACATCAAAGTTCCTTAAGGCGAAGAAGATCAAGATGCTCCAGGATTGGCCAGCCCAGTCACCAGACATGAACATCATTGAGCATATGTGGTGTAGGATGAAAGAGGAAGCATGGAAGACGAAACCAAAGAATATTGATGAACTCTGGGAGGCAGGCAAGACTGTTTTCTTTGCTATTCCTGATGACTTCATCAATAAATTGTATGAATCCTTGCCAAACCGCATGGATGCTGTCCTTCAAGCTCATACAAGATATTAAATTTGGATCTCACAGCACCGCTACTTAATTAGCTGACATATTTTTGGATTTGCAGTAAAGTTGTTCAATTTCTGTAAAGGCGACAAAACTTTTGTCTTGCCAAAATTTGACCTTTCTGTCTTGATTAAATGATAAATCTTTTTTCAGTGAAACTAATTTATTTTAGTGCATTAAACATCATTTGGGAGGGCTTTAGCTTTTCATATGAGCTATTTCTAACACCAATTGATTAATTAAAAGTCAGGTTAATAGCAGGAGTTTCTACAAAATAGAGAAGCGACAAGACTTTTGTCAGGGACTGTACTTGGCACAGTGAGGTGAGAAGTTAATCTGTTCTGCATCCAATCCTACATCAATGACCTTTTACTTGTGTGGAGTTGTGGTGTAGCTTTTGGGAGTGAAATTTATAGGTACTATAATTGAAAATTCCATTTCTAAATATATTCTTGAGAGGTAATGTAAAATAATAATTTTAAAGCAATATTTTATTTTCCAGTATTGTATTGTTGAGTAGCCATGTCCCTTTATAGCAGGGGTGCACAACCTTTTTTGGTCTCGGGGCCGCATTGTCACATTGCTCTATTTCAAGGGGCCGCAAAAAAAAAAAGTTAATCAGCACTTGTTTGCATCAGCCTATTACACAGGCTGATGCAAAGTAAATGGGGAGGAATGATCACTACCACAGTCACTGCTCCCTCATTCAGTTCTGTTGATTATTGGCAGCAAATTCCTGATTACACGGTGAGATATGCACGGTGACAATAATTGTACGTCTTTCATCCTGATAAAACATGCAAATCAGCTGACAAACGAGTGATCGCTTGTTTATCAGCTGATCAGTGGCAGTGGCGTGCCTAGGCTGTTTGTCACCCGGGGCGGGTCCTTTCTTTGGCACCCCCCCCATACTTTAAGAAAATCGTAGCCCCTCACAGTAGTATTGCCCTCATTGTTTTGTACAGATGTGTGCCAACATTGTGCCCCCTTTATAGTAGTTATGCCCTCATTGTGCCCCTCTCACAGTAGTTATGCCCTCTCTGTGCCCCTTTCACAGTAGTAATACCCTATCTGTGCCCCTTCACAGTTGTAATGCCCTCTTTGTGCCTCCTTCACAGTAATAATGCCCCTTAATAGTAGTAATGCCCATTGTCCCCTTTCACAGTAATAATGCCCATTGTGTCCCTTCACAGTAATGATGCCAAATGTGTCCCCTTCACGCTAATAATGCCCTCTGTGTCCCCTCCATAGTAGAAATCCCCATTGTGCCCCCTTAATAGTAGTAATGCCCTCTCTGTTAGTAATGCCAGTTGTGCCCCCTTCACAGTAATAATGCCCTCTGTGCCCCCTTCATAGTAGTAATGACCTCTGTGCACTGTGCCCCCTCTATAGTAGAAATGCCCATTGTGTCCCCTTCACTTTAGCAATGCCCATTGTCCACCCTCCAAAGTAAAAATGCCCATTGTGCCGCCTTCACATTAGCAATGACCATTGTGCCCCCTTCACATTAGCAATGACCATTGTGCCCCCTTTAAAAACAAAAAACAAAAAAACAAGCAAACACAGTACCTACTCACCTTGTCCCGTTCCGGAAGCTCACATACCTCTCTTCTCTGCCGGCACAGATCGCTCTGCAGCACTGTGTGGGCGGAGCTTATGAAGATTCCCGGGCTGCAGGCCCCGCCCACACATGCTGGCAGCGCGATCCATGTCTGCAGGCTGTAGTCTTCCTACTCTACCATTCAGAGCACTGCCGGCCTGAAGGAGGGGAGGAGCGCGGAGCAGTGAGTGACAGAACTGCAGCTCCCTGTGCTCCAACAATGAGCGCTTCCATCTGTATTGATGGAAGTGCTCATTGCTTCTGGCAACCCCCCTGAGAGCGATACCCGGGGCGGACTGCCCCCCACGCCTCTCCCTTAGTAAGCCACTGCTGCAGAGCGCTCCTTGAGAAGAAGGCAGAAGCGCTGATAAACTGTGCCTGCCTTCTCCTCGGCTCCCCAACTCTCACCAATAGCCAGGGACCCGTCCTGCTCCAGACTCCTGCTATAGTACAGGGGCAGGAGCTGTCATCCTTCCCTGTGTGGCGCTCCAGGAAGAAACACAGCTGATCGCATGATCAGCTGTGTTTCTGTCCAGCAGGACGGGGGCCGCAAACCTTGGCTCCGGGGGCCGCATGTGGCCCTCGGGCCACAGGTTGTGCACCCCTGCTTTATAGGAAGCCATTAGCTGGCAACACTATCTTGAATGTCCCTGTTTGTCAACCAACTTACACAATCAGGGATATCACAGCTGGAAAATACAATAGATCTAAAAGGGCATGAAGTGAAAGTTTGGATTATTCACTTTTCACTAAGTAGCCAAGGAAACTGAAGACTAGAATTGCAGAATATGTAGCTGGAATTAAAGAGAAAAAATGTGTCTGAGGTTGTAGAACATCTTGTAGAAAAACCTAATGGCTCTTTGGCATCTCTCTTCTTTAACTGGATTGAAAGGGTACATAAGCAGACTCTAGGTGGTAATTGATGCAAATCGTAAAGCCTTCTAGATCTTGTGCTTAAAAGGGTTGTCTGGACTACAGATATTGATGACCTTTGTTTCAAGAGGGCTTGTATTACAAAACCAATGTCCTTTATACAGTATGTATAGTAAGTTTGTGTGTAGTCCAAGGTATATTGGATACTATATTTCCTGTCCAAACCAGGTTGCATGTATTCAAATACAATCATATAGTGTATATTACATTCCAGGCTTTCCATGTGTGTGACTGGTTTCCTGACAAATGTTTGTGATAAGTCCACATGTCTTTTAAATTATGTGTCTGCACTGTAAACAAGATCCCTTGAGTTTCGAAACACATAGGAATAATTAATAAACTGTCTAAGTTGATGAAATCTATAGTACTTGCAATGTCATGCTTTGGACTCTTTGAAATTCTTTTCATTTTCAGTAGGGTGTACATTATGCCATATATTGCATATGTTTGTTGCAGTAGCTTGTTTGTCTCCTCTGTGAACTTGTTGTTTCCTTTATACCAATATACCTATTCCATAATACCTATTATTGGCTACTGACCATTTTGAATCCAAAGACAATTATTAGTAAATCCCCTTTAATGACCGCCCACTGTCTTTTGACGAACCTCGTTGTGGGTCAGTTTACAGCAAGCTTTTCTGGTGAAACTGCAGTAGAGGAGAGTTAAGGACTCCCTGAGCATGTCTTCTCTAAAAATAAGTCATCACTAACAGCTCTGCTTCTAAAGGCCCCCATACAAGTTAGTGAATTGTCGGCTAAACCCCCAGAGTACAATAGGTTTGGCTGACAGCCTAATGTGTGTGGGGAGCTCCTGACTCTCCTCCGACAGATGATGTAGGAATCAAGTGAAGTGAATATTTTCACCTGATCCTTTTGTTCTCTCGGGAGATAAGACTCCACCAGAGATTTCTGGCAGCGGCTTTCTCCTCTCTGCTCATTCAATACATGAACATATTCGTTACTTTGGCTGACAGCTAGTGAATGTGTATGGCAGCCTTTCAAACAGCCTCTGACTCAACATCAGAGATTTAAGGAAACTCTAATCCAGGCTGTTAAACCTTTTATTGCCATGGTGACAGTGGCATCATCAAACAAGACTCCCCCTTCCATCGGGTCACCAGTGCTGTCTGATGAGTAACCCTGTGGTTAAGATACATTAGTGTTGGCCAGGGGCGGACTGGGAACTTAAAGTGGCCTTGGAAAAAACTAAAAGTGGCCCCGTTTTGTAGTTGGGTCAAAATTGTTGGAAGGCAGGGCCAACACAAGTAGGCAGGGCCAGCAATACCATATTATGGCACACTATACCACCACAACAGAGCCAAACACCAGAGTCCATTACAAAATACTGCTCCTAGCAGCACAATATACCTCTCCAAAAACTTTCACTGGCTGGCCATGAGGAAGGCTCAGGCGGCCCCCTGGGCATCGGCCAACCGGGAAATTTCCCTGTAAGGTCTATGGCCAGCCCGCCCCTGGTGTTGGCCTAAGAGTAGTGGCATCTACACTCCGAAAGGCTATTATGAAGGCCTCACATTTACAGCCTAGTTATTGAGTCAGAACAAGCAGCCTATGTCATAGAAACACAGGTGATAATTATCAAAACTGGTTCTAAGGAAGACTGGCTTAGTTTCCCATATCAACCAATCATATTCCATGTTTTGTTTTTCAAGGCTCCTTTGGAAGATTAATCAATCTCATTACTACTGGCAACTATGACAGTTTTCCTTAGCACCAGTTTTGATAAATGTCCCCCACAGATTATAGAAATATGCTATTGCAGGTTTAAAATAAATATTAAAATATCTCTTAATGAAAAAAGGAATGAAAATATAACAAATACCATTAGTCTGCAAAAAATTTTTGTAAAAACAAATATTTAGTATACAGTACTTTTTATTGTGCATACACAATACACAATAAACAAACCACAAAAAAGAAAACTTTAATATATTTGTGGCATAAAAAGTGATATAAATTAAAGGGCTTCTGTCACCCCCAAAACTCATTTTTCATTTTTGGGCATATTAAAATCCTTATTGTACGACTATTCCTTATATAGGGCTCTTACCTCGTTCTGTGGCTTCGTTTCATTAAAAATTGAGCTTTTAAAATATGCAAATGACTTCACTACCAGCAAGTAGGGCGTCTACTTGCTGGTAGCCGCCACATCCTCCTTTTTAAAAAACGCCCCCTCCTCCTATTGATTGACAGGGCCAGTGAGCGCTCTCCTCCTGCGGCTGGCCCTGTCAGCATTTCAAATCCTGCGCCTGCGCCTTACGTGTCTTCATTCGGCTCAGGCGCTCTGAGAGAAGGACGCTCTCTTCCTCAGCACTCCCTTAGTGCGCCTGCGCCGTTGACGTCACCTCTAAACCTGTGGAAGTGCTGAGGAAGCGAGCGTCCTTCTCTCAGAGCGCCGAATGAAGACACGTAAGGCGCAGGCGCGGGATTTGAATTGCAGACAGGGCCAGCCGAAGGAGGAGAGAGCTCGCTGGCCATCAACTTGAGGAGGGGGCGTTTTTTTAAAAGGAGGATACGGCGGCTACCAGCAAGTAGACGCCCTACTTGCTGGTAGTGAAGTCATTTGCATATTTTAAAAGCTCGATTTTTAATGAAACTAAGCCACAGAACAAGGTAAGAGCCCTATATAGGGAATAGTCGTGCAATAAGGATTTTAATATGCCCAAAAATAAAAAATGAGTTTTGGGGGTGACAGAAGCCCTTTAACAGTAATATACAGTATATTAACCCCCAAACAACAATGAAAAATTATTGAAACTCCCTCTGCATGAAACAAGGCCTCATACAACTATGTGAATGAAAAATGCGTCCCACACGAAGTGTATATGTGAGGAGCCAAAATTAAAGTTCCAAAATTCCACTATCTCATGAGAAATTTTCTCCTGTTCACCAATCAGGCTTAACCAGTGGGGGTTCAACCTAAAACTCCTTATCCGCTGAGTTGGATTTGTCTGCCCAATTACCACCAGCAGTATGGGGGAGTGATCCGAGACCCCAAAAGGTTCATATTTCATGCATTTTACCCTGTCAATAAAATCAGGAGTGGTAAAGGCCATGTCAATCCGTGACATTGCCTCGCAAGAACGACTGTAACACGAGAACACTCTTTTTTTCACCGTACAGATATTGCCAAATATCAATTAATGCTAATTGTTGACAGGCTTTGTATAGAAGAGTGTGCTCTCCCCGCTGCTTCTTCTGACCAGTGGAAGTCGAGAATCTATCTATATCTGGGTACATCACCTTGTTGAAATCCCCTACAGCTATAATCGGGCATGAGTCCCTACTGCTAGCGAAGTCAGCTAAACATGAAATACTATATAATGCAAATGGGGGGGGGGGGGGGATATATATGAAAGCAAGAATGCAAATGATCCCGTTCCATTGAGCATGTATGAATACAAATCTTCCCTCTCTGTCAATTCTATGCTCAAGTGGGGTAAAATCCACATTTTTATGAACATATATGCTTACTCTCCGTGAGCTAGCAGTGCAGCAAGATTTCCTTGGGATTCTATGAGCCTTCTCTACAATAAACCATGGGGATTGGTATTCTAAATCTATGATTTCTAATAACCATTTTTGAATAAAACCCATAGGATCTTATTTCTCAGCTCCCTCTGGGAAGCCAAGACATCTAAGATTCGATCTTCTTGATCTATCCTCCATGTCTGTTAACTTGTCTTTTAAGTATTTACTCTCAGCCTCAAGTGACACCATTTTTTTTTTACTTACGTTACTCATCTCCTGAGAAGAGGCCTGTAGATCTTTTATTTTTTTCCCTCATCTTACTCATTTCATCTTTTATTAGGGAGATATCAGATTGAACTGAAGAGATTTTGATGGACAAGTCTCCCAAAGCTTCATTAGAGTGAAAGACCGCTCCCAGAATCTCTGCTAGCTTTCTGTCTATCAACTCAATTTTACTATCTGTCTCCCCTTTTTGTTTGCCAACTTCCTGTCATGACCGGCGTCACGCAAAGGGAGGGAAATGGGAAGGCCCTGTCCAAGGGAGAGGGAAAGGTGGTGACCCCTGACTCACCTTGAGGCTGGCACCTGACTGCCCTGACGTCCCTAGACTCACCCGTACGCCGATCACGTGCCTAAACCCTGGCTTTCCCTAAGATGAGCCCTACGTAGTGAACAGAGCGGTGGGATCACTAGTCCGCACCACTGACACTAAAGGAAAACACCAAGGAGAGGACAGACAATACAGACAAAACCTATAATCCCAGGTGGGCGAAAACAGCAGACAACAAAAGCCCAACAGGGATCCGGAGGGTAACGCTCTGGAACAACAACCAGGGATCACAGCTACTCAGCTCCAGTGGGTCAGTATAGAAGTCCAGGCAGGAAGCTCTATATCTGGCAACCAGAGAAGTGGGAGAGGGGAATATAAGGAGGTTGGGAGTGATGGACAAGAAACAGCTGAGGAGAAGAAGCTACGGATCCCTGAGTGAGCCAAAAAGGGTTGCAAGGCAAACCCAGAAAGCTACCATTAAGAAACAGCACTATCTTTATACATAAAGCGCGCAGCCACCCGCTGCGACTTCCTGACCCCGGGTATAACGGAGTCAGACGTGGCTCTTGACACCCTCATGACACTTCCATCTTCTCCCGGGGGTTCCCTACAATTTCTTGCTATCGATTATTTTCCCCCGGATCACTACCCCACTGAGTCCTGTGTGCCAGTCTGGTTTTATCTAGCTTAGTTATAGGACTATTTACGCCCCCACCCTTAGGGGAAACTGTCCCAACCGATTTCCTATTTTGTGTTTTTGCCGGCATTGTGTGTAAAGGAAACATTGCTCTTGTCAGCAAGAGCAGTAGTGATACAATCTCCACTCGGGAAAACACCGCCTTTTATCTTTCTCCCTTAATTCCTTGTTATCTTCAGGGCTTAGATTACTTAGTTCTTAATATAAGTTTTTGCTACAGGTATAAGAAGTAACCCGAAACATTCTCAACGAACGGAGGAGACGAGATAACAAGCAACAAACCCAAGATACAGTTCTGTACAGATTAAGTCAAACAAATAAACCAAACTGCCCTGCAGACTTTCCTTATTACCAACAGCAACAAGAAATAACATTCATATCAAATAAGGAAAAAAGTGACGCAGTTCAATGGCAGATACTTCAATCCTGACAGCTCAGTTGGAAAAAGACGGTGCCCTATTTTTATTTATTTTGTCCTTAGGGATATTCCATAGAAATTGCCATCTTCAGAGTGCAGGAAAGCGATTGAACAGAATGCACATACCAGCAACGCTACAAGCGTAAATGTCCTCAATACAGTTTATAATGTGGAATAAGCACCAAAGATCCTCCAAATCAATGAGCGTGCTTTCCCAGGCCGATATAAAAAAACTGATAAAAACACAACCGTTTTTTTCTCTCTCGCCCACTTACCAATATACTAGAGTTCTCATATACACTCACCTAAAGAATTATTAGGAACACCATACTAATACGGTGTTGGACCCCCTTTTGCCTTCAGAACTGCCTTAATTCTACGTGGCATTGATTCAACAAGGTGCTGATAGCATTCTTTAGAAATGTTGGCCCATATTGATAGGATAGCATCTTGCAGTTGATGGAGATTTGAGGGATGCGCATCCAGGGCACGAAGCTCCCGTTCCACCACATCCCAAAGATGCTCTATTGGGTTGAGATCTGGTGACTGTGGGGGCGATTTTAGTACAGTGAACTCATTGTCATGTTCAAGAAACCAATTTGAAATGATTCGAGCTTTGTGACATGGTGCATTATCCTGCTGGAAGTAGCCATCAGAGGATGGATACATGTTCTCATTCTGTTTATGCCAAATTCGGACTCTACCATTTGAATGTCTCAACAGAAATCGAGACTCATCAGACGAGGCAACATTTTCCCAGTCTTCAACAGTCCAATTTTGGTGAGCTTGTGCAAATTGTAGCCTCTTTTTCCTATTTGTAGTGGAGATGAGTGGTACCCGGTGGGGTCTTCTGCTGTTGTAGCCCATCCGCCTCAAGGTTGTGCGTGTTGTGGCTTCACAAATGCTTTGCTGCATACCTCGGTTGTAACGAGTGGTTATTTCAGTCAATGTTGCTCTTCTATCAGCTTGAATCAGTCGGCCCATTCTCCTCTGACCTCTAGCATCCAAAAGGCATTTTTGCCCACAGGACAGCCGCATACTGGATGTTTTTCCCTTTTCACACCATTCTTTGTAAACCCTAGAAATGGTTGTGCGTGAAAATCCCAGTAACTGAGTAGATTGTGAAATACTCAGACCGGCCGTCTGGCACCAACAACCATGCCACGCTCAAAATTGCTTAAATCACCTTTCTTTCCCATTCTGACATTCAGTTTGGAGTTCAGGAGATTGTCTTGACCAGGACCATATCCCTAAATGCATTGAAGCAACTGCCATGTGATTGGTTGATTAGATAATTGAATTAATGAGAACTAGAACAGGTGTTCCTAATAATTCTTTAGGTGAGTGTATATAGTCACTCTGTAGATGAGGATAAACCCTTAATTCGGTATTGTCCGCTCCCCATTAACATATGGTGGAACAAAATATTATTTTAAGATTTTACTTATTGTAGTTATTGTAGCTGTTAGTAGTAATTGAGGCTGTTAGTAACTGTTAGCGCTATTATTGCTGATGTTACAGATGTTGTTAGTCCACTTATGCCTTATGCATTAAAGCGTTAAGTTAGCAGGTATCACAGCGATCATCCTAGTGATATTTCCCTAGTTGATAACATTATACTCACGGCACCCAGAAAAAAAACAGGGGATATTTGCAGATTATTCGGAACACTCAGTGGCTGTGCTGCCGTGAGTTGGGTCAGTGGATCAGTAGGGTCATTCGCTCAGTCCTCCTAGGAGTCCCCGCGCCGTTTTCCCGCTGGGATATTTAGTAGATTTTCATCTGGCATGAAGGGGTTGTTAGAGCTGGTTCCTATGCCGCATCACCCGTATACCGTCTCCTGGAGTCGATGTCACCGCTTTCCGATTCTTCTAGCCAGGAGACTCTGTGCCGGACCCCCTAGGTGAGTGCCGTGGAGGGATCGCAGGAGATGTGGAGTTGCGGAGCTTAACCACGCATCAGGTCGGCGTGGAGGAGGGTGCCGGGAGAGGAGGGAGGAGGCACGGCACGTTTACAATTCACGTCATGCCGTTACGCCACCGTCAGACACAACCCTTAGCAGGGTGTGCTCAGTATTTAAAGTATAACTGTTGTATTTTATTTTTTTTGAGTATTGGATTGTGGTGATTAATATCACCTTGGTGGCCCTATTGCAACTTTTCACTGTGTATTCAATTACCCCTTAATTCCACATTTTTGTTCCCTGTACTGACTACTTTTACCTGTGCTTAAAATAGGGTTGCTAGGCATGGTCCGTCTATCTGTTGAAGGACGGAGCACACAGCGTGCAGGGTCACATTACTGACAGCCAGGGACTGTAAATAAATTATTAAAGCCAGGTCCTCCCCAGCAGCTGATAACAGTGCCTGGGCTGTGTGCACTTCTCCCTGTCCCTGCACTTGGCAGACGCTCCCTCACTCAGCAGACTTGGAGGATGCAGAGTTGAATAAGCGCACAACAGGGAAGGGAGATCTGCCATCTGCTCAGTGTATAAATGAAAGCAACATGTGGTAAGAGGACCCCTTTGTGCTGCAGGAGATTAACCCTTTAGGGGGGAGGGCTCTGGTTACTGACACTTTTGGGGGGCTATTGTTACTGGCTAGTGAGAGCAGGCAGGATTAGCCTCAGGGTGAGGGCAGAGGCGGCCATCTTAACTGAATAGTGAAATTGCAGTTTTATGTAGACTGGTTGCTAAGGGCTAAATCTTATTAAATATGGGGTAAGTCAGTCTAATACAGTCCTGATCAAAAGTTTAAGACCACTTGAAAAATAGCAAAAAATCATATTTTACATTGTTGGATCTTAACAAGGTTCCAAGTAGAGCTTTAACATGCAACAAGAAGAAATGAGAGTGAGACAAAACATTTTTTGAGCATTCAATTAATTGAAAATAACGATTAAACTGAAACAGGCTGTTTTTCAGCTGATCCAAATTTTAGGACCACATGCCTTTAAAAGACCAAATCTGTGCAAAGATGTGGATTCATTGTCATTTTCTGTCAGGTAGTCACACGTTGTGATGGCAAAGGCAAAAAAACTCTCCCTTTTTGAACATGGTCGGGTTGTTGAACTGCATAAGCAGGGTCTCTCACAGCGCGCCATCGCTGCTGAGGTGGGACGCAGTAAGACAGTCATTTGGAATTTCTTAAATGATCCTGAGGGTTATGGAGCAAAAAAGTCAAGTGGAAGACCCAAAAAAACTTCATCAGCACTGAGCCGGAGGATCCAATTGGCTGTCCGTCAAGACACTGGACGATCCTCGACCCAAATTAAGGCCCTTACTGGTGCTGACTGCAGCCCCATAACCATCAGACGGCATCTGAGACTGAAGGGCTCCAAAAACAAAACACGTCTTCAAAGACCTCGTCTCCTTGAACGCCACAGAACTGCTCGTTTGGACTTTGCAAGAGAGCACCAAACACGGGACATTCAAAGGTGGAAAAAAGTTTTATTCTCTCATGAGAAAAAATTTAACCTTGATGGTCCTGATGGTTTCCAACGTTACTGGCATGACAAGAAGATCCCACCTGAGATGTTTTCTATGCGCCACAGTGGAGGAGGTGTCATAATGGTCTGGGGTGCCCTTTCCTTCAGTGGAACAATGGAGCTTCAGGAAGTGCAGGGGCGTCAAACGGCCGCTGGCTATGTCCAGATGTTGCAAAGAGCGTTCCTCATGACTGAGGTCCCTCGTCTGTGTGGTAACGACTGGGTTTTTCAACAGGACAACGCTACAGTACACAATGCCCGCAGGACAAGGGACCTCTTCCAGGAGAATAACATCACTCTTTTGGCCCATCCTGCGTGTTTCCCTGATCTAAATCCAATTGAGAACCTTTGGGGATGTATGGCAAGGGTAGTTTACAAAAGTGGACAACAGTTGCAGACAGTAGATGGCCTTCGTGCGGCCGTCTTCACCACTTGGAAAAATGTTCCCACTCACCTCATGAAAACGCTTGCATCAAGCATGCCGAAATGAATTTTGGAAGTGATAAACAATAACAGCGGAACTACTCATTACTGAGTTCATGTTTGGAAGTTGGATTTCTGTTTTGGGGGGGTTTAGTTTTTTTTTGGAGGTGTGGTCCTAAACTTTTGATCAGCTAAAAAAACAGCCTGTTTCAGTTTATTCGTTGTTTTCATTAAATTGAATGCTCAAAAAATGTTTTGTCTCACTCCCATTTCTTCTTCTTGCATGTTGAAGCTCTCCTTTGAACCTTGTTAAGATCCAGCCATGCTAAATATGATTTTTTGCCATTTTTCAAGTGGTCTTAAACCTTTGATCTAACTGTAGTAACTGATTCTGGAATATCATGTTATTAGTAACTACATATATGAAAATTGAAATTTGGGTCTAAATGTGACCGTTATAATTTAATGAAATAATAAGATTAATGTACTAAACTTATAAAATACTGAAAGGGATTTTCATAAATCGTTTGATACATCACAGATAAGACATATATTATACAAGCCTCATCTCTTATGCATGCAGCACATCGAATTAGCACATAACACACCCTCTGCCAGTGCTGGACACAATAGCAGCATCTCTGAACAAAGGAGCTATTTAACATCTCACCTCACATACAATGAAACAAACTAAGATAGCCCATTCAACTTGTTAGCATATAGAGGAAACCCTGTTCAATGTAAAATAGCTCTTTTGCAAGTATTGTATACAGCAGATACCAGCATTGTTTAACAAAGTTTCAACTGTATTTTGACAACACATGTTTCCCAAAGGCCTCTTTGGAAATACCAGGATTGTTCCAATTGGACCTTGAGAAACAATATGCGCCCGCCCCCAAAAAGCCCTATAAGTATGTGATGAAAAATAAAGATGTCAGATATTTAACAACCTAAGTTTGGTCTGGGCTGATATTTATCTCTCTGATCAGAAGCAAAGGGATATTCGTTGCACAGGGAAATATTAACGGGTTGGAGGTCTGATGCCTCATCTTATACCAGCATAAACCTGCCTGAAGAAAACCGCTAACAAATACCAAATTACATTAAAAAAAATCTGATTTAGTGTATCATTCAAATGTATTTTTTGTAAAACTTGTATACATACAAAGTCCTGTTTTTTTAAAATAGAACTGTGCAATAATTGGCACTATTAAGTGATAGTTTTTTTTACTACGGTGCTCCAAAATGCTTTTGTGTCATGTGTATGGCCAGCGTAAAATGTATGGCCATCTTTACTAGGCATTTTTGAGGGCTTTGCAAAGTGGTTCTGGTGTGGGGATTAAAAGTCCTATAATTTGGGATTCAAATGTTTAAATAAAAGAAAGAACTGCATGAAGGACATTGATAACAATCACTACCAAACAAAAGCATAATTGATATACGTCAAAACAATGTATATATACAATGAATGCTAACACAGTAATGCGGGGCACAACATGTTTTAGCTTTGCAGTTTATATAGTGTTGTGCGATGTGCAAGCCTTTTCCAATCCTGATCTATATAACGAAAGATTAAATTACATTATCCAGTAATTAGAAGGATTTACTTTACTAATAGACAGAATGGAATGCATGTATAATGAAAACATTGCCATCATTATTGCCAAGGGAACAGGTATTATTCGTTCTGTTCACCTGATACCTGTGACATTTTATAGCATGCCAATGGAAAGTTGTAATGCACTGCGAAGCCAGTATGCTGTTTGAAAATATTAATTTCTATTTATTATACTTCATTTTCAGGATAAATATAGACAGGAAATTATCGCAGTAATCTTTAATGGTTTATATGCTGACAGTGACACTGTTCTGCCCCGCAGGGTTAGAGAATCCTTACAGATCACGTCTGTCTCAGTCTTGCTATTTCTGAAGTGTTTAGTGTGGTTATAGCAACATCTAGTAGTGTTAAGTTGTATTACACTTTGTTTTTCCTGTTACAATACTACTGCATTGTGGGTTGTGCACTGCATTGTGGGAGTACAAAGCATCCTAGGAAAGATAAGTCTTCAGTCTCCAGGACACATCAGCAGAACTGTCCTTTTGCATATCTCCTTCTCAAACTTCACCATACTTTTAAAATCATATCTGGTGAGAGATCTGCCTCTGTTTCAGGGACATGATGTTATGCGGAGCTGTTCATTAATTGTAGTTGTTACTCAGGGAGTTGTTATTACTGTTAGGTAGCCATGCAATCCAATGTATAAGCAGCCATTTTACCATGTGCTTTCACTGTCAATGCAAATGTTATAGTACAGTCGTGGCCAAAAGTTTTGAGAATGACACAAATATTAGTTTTCACAAAGTTTGCTGCTAAACTGCTTTTAGATCTTTGTTTCAGTTCTTTCTGTGATGTAGTGAAATATAATTACACGCACTTCATACGTTTCAAAGGCTTTTATCGACAATTACATGACATTTATGCAAAGAGTCAGTATTTGCAGTGTTGGCCCTTCTTTTTCAGGACCTCTGCAATTCGACTGGGCATGCTCTCAATCAACTTCTGGGCCAATTCCTGACTGATAGCAACCCATTCTTTCATAATCACTTCTTGGAGTTTGTCAGAATTAGTGGGTTTTTGTTTGTCCACCCGCCTCTTGAGGATTGACCACAAGTTCTCAATGGGATTAAGATCTGGGGAGTTTCCAGGCCATGGACCCAAAATGTCAACGTTTTGGTCCCTGAGCCACTTAGTTATCACTTTTGCCTTATGGCACGGTGCTCCATCGTGCTGGAAAATGCATTGTTCTTCACCAAACTGAGTTGGATTGTTGGAAGAAGTTGCTGTTGGAGGGTGTTTTGGTACCATTCTTTATTCATGGCTGTGTTTTGGGCAAAATTGTGAGTGAGCCCACTCCCTTGGATGAGAAGCAACCCCACACATGAATGGTCTCAGGATGCTTTACTGTTGGCATGACACAGGACTGATGGTAGCGCTCACCTTTTCTTCTCCGGACAAGCCTTTTTCCAGATGCCCCAAACAATTGGAAAGAGGCTTTATCGGAGAATATGAATTTGCCCCAGTCCTCAGCAGTCCATTCACCATACTTTCTGCAGAAGATCAATCTGTCCCTGATGTTTTTTTTGGAGAGAAGTGGCTTCTTTGCTGCCCTTATTGACACCAGGCCATCTTCCAAAAGTCTTCGCCTCACTGTGCATGCAGATGCGCTCACACCTGCCTGCTGCCATTCCTGAGCAAGCTCTGCACTGGTGGCACTCCGTTGAATCCTCTTTTGGAGACGATCCTGGCTCGCTGGACTTTCTTGGACGCCCTGAAGCCTTCTTAACAAGAATTGAACCTCTTTCCTTGAAGTGCTTGATGATCCTATAAATTGTTGATTGAGGTGCAATCTTAGTAGCCACAATATCCTTGCCTGTGAAGCCATTTTTATGCAACGCAATGATGGCTGCACGCGTTTCTTTGCAGGTCACCATGGTTAACAATGGAAGAACAATGATTTCAAGCATCACCCTCCTTTTAACATATCAAGTCTGCCATTTTAACCCAATCAGCCTGACATAATGATGTCTTGTGCTCGTCAACATTCTCATCGGAGTTAACAAGACGATTACTGAAATGATCTCAGCAGGTCCTTTAATGACAGAAATGAAATGCACTGGAAAGTTTTTTTTTAGGATTAAGTTAATTTTCATGGCAAAGAAGGACTATGCAATTCATCTGATCACTCTTCATAACATTCTGGAGTATATGCAAATTGCTATTATAAAAACTTAAGTAGCAACTTTTCCAATTTCCAATATTTATGGAATTCTCAAAACTTTTGACCACGACTGTACATGCTATCCATGCTTAATACTTATACATGTTATTTGTATTGTAGTTTTACCAAACAATACTGTTTTACCAATCAATCAATCAATCAATCGTATATATTCAATCAATCAATCACATATGTACGACCTGTTGACCAATAAACAAGTTAGACTACAAAGAACAGTCCTCTTATTGGAAGACAGGAATGGTTAATGCTGAATGTCAGACTGCACACTGTGTGAACATGTATGAAGACAGAACAGACACCGTTTAAATAAAAAAAAATTACTACATATCATAGAAATTATAAATCATTGCCCAAAAAAATATCAAATTATTTTCTTACAGATTCCAGACAGTATACAGAGTACATAGGAATACAAAGTTATATACATATATAGTAACCTGCATTGCATCTACTATAACATTGGAAAACATCTCAAATTTACAATAGCTATCAGAAGCAGGTGTAACCATTGTACAAATGACTGGTTCATCAGGGTACAACACTGAGTATACTAGTAGATCTCAGGTATAAGTCACAGGTCAACCAAAGTGTGGCCTGCAATGTGAAATCAAGCCTGGTTGACCACTTGCTCTATTTTGTAAGTAACTAATAGGCACTATATGTCTTTGGTTTCTATGGAGGCACATGTGACATGTGCCACCATACTACTGCTTCTAGAGAAGAATACATCTGTGCAGCGACGTAACTTGAAGATCATGGGCCCCAGTGCAAAATCTGTGACAGGGACCCAACCTACCATGTGCTTTCTATAATACTGGTGTCTCTTTATGTGACAGCGGGGTCTTTCTGTCTCCTTAGGTTACTGGGCCCTTTAGTGACTGTTACTCCTGCACCACATATAGCTATGGCCCTGCTATTGTACACATGGTGTGGCATGTGTGACAATGCATAAAAGCCATACTGGCTAAATGCAAGTGTGCATGAGCCCTTATGACAAGACTGTTGGTCATTACCTGAATATCAAAGCTCCAGCCTCTTGATGAGTCAACCATCTATTCAGCTCTACATTGACACGTACTGCACATAAAAGTTTATCCTATCATATACTGGTGCATAGTAGAGATACAATAATCAATGAAAGAGGAGACAATGTATTCTTTGGAAAACTGTTGGTAAAATGTATTAGTCAATTTTCTATTTCCGTTCTATTTGCATTTCTTATCAATCCACTTACTGTGTTAAGAGTAAAAGCAGAGCTGGAAGAAAGCAAGTGTACACTGTGCTGCTAGCAATGTGCTTATTTGTGATTAACGTCCTAAGTTTTCCAGAATGACTCAGTTTGAATAGTGTGTAATCACATAGTCTCGGGAGGGTGCAAAAAGCAACACTATGCTAACATGTCTATGTTACGTGTTATACTGAAAAGTGCTGCAGACCAAAATAGATCGTAGAGATCCAAGTATTTCACATTGTAGGGCAAGGTGATTTTTTTGAGAATAGTCTAATACAAGAATGTTTAAATATTTATACTAAAATTGCAATAATGTTTCAAGGATTAGAACAATGAAATAATAACTATTAAAAGTGGAGCTTCACCTTTGAAGACACTTTAACTCCCATATCAGGCAATTACAAGTACACTTACAGGGGTTGTGCAAGATATTTTTATTAGGGGAAACTGCCAGGAGCCTGATAAAATGATAAAAGTATTTAAACTCAACTTTGGAGCTGCCTCCAACCCAGTGCCCTGCTCCTTCCTCTTACATGGACTTCAGCCAGTGATGTATTGTTTGGGCTGTAGCAATGATGTCAAGTTTACGGCTGCAGCCCATCACTGGCTTCAGAAGTGTGTGGCACAAGAATGCTGAGGCCTTCCAAAATATACCTTAAGCAACCCATTTCGTTTTCAGAATTAATGTTCCAGAATAGCAAGCAGAAGCAATGCATGTTCAAAATCTATTCCCAGAATACATGCCAGTATGTTAATAGAACTTATGGGGCATTTTCTCCAGCACATACAGTGCATTAGTAGCCATTTATACCATTCCTTAAAGGGGTTCTGTCAATAAGACAACCTCTTTCCATATGTTGGGGCATATGAATGTCATAGAAGGGGGCTATTTACTTTTCTCCAGGGTAGTAAAAGCCAGACTTAGGGAGCATTGACACCACTGTATTCATTTTCCGATCTGCAAAAGATAGACCATGTCTTATACTTTGCATCAAAATGTGAACCGAAGACCCATTGAAGTCAATGGGTTCACAAAACCGCATCTGTATTTTGCAGATCCTCAGTTTGTGGACTGCAAAATACGTGCATTTGTGTGAATGCACCCATACAGCAATCAATTAATCAGCAGGCCAACTTAATTTGCAAAGATGGAGTAAAAGTGTCTTTTGCCAGTAAGGTACATGCAAGACTTGTCACATGAAATGTAAATGATTTTCTGTAGGAGTATACTGTTTATATATAACAGAATACCAGAAAAAAGAAGAAAGAGGTTTTGCAATTTTGACCGACTTTTGACAATCACAGGTTATTCATAGTGTTGAGCGCGAATATTCGAAAAGCAAATTTTTTTTGCGAATATTGGTACTTTGAGAATTTGCGAATATTTAGTATATAGTGCTATATATTCGTAATGACGAATATAATTTTTTTTTTTAACACAGTACATTTCAGGTGATCATCCCTCCCTTCTACTAGCTTGTGGGCCAATGAGAAGGCTTTGTCACAGCTTAGCAACATCCCTAGCAGCCAATAGAAAACTTGTCGATATTTCGTGCACATTACGCAAATAATATTGCTGATTTTCGCAATCAAGAATATAATCTCGAATTCACGAATATATGACGAATATTCTACTAAATATTCACGAAATATCGCGAATTCGAATATTGCTCCTGCCGCTCATCACTAGTTATTAATAGTTATTCATTCATGATATTCATACACAGAGTTTACACGCAACATTCATTATGTAATTTTCTATGAAATATAAAAAAACACAGCTCATAGAAATTCAGTTTCATTCAGTTTTGCTGTATTAAAGGGGTTGTCAGTCATATATATTGATGACCTATCCTCAGGATAGGTTATCCATATCTGATCGGCGGAGGTTCGATAACCGGGACCCCCGCCGATCAGCATTGCATTGCTCCATGTGAGCGCTGCTTCCTCTTCATTACACTGCACTTAATCTCGGATGTGCAGTGTAATGATGAATACTTGCTCCAATCACTTGAATGGAGCGTGTACTTGTAATTACACTATTAGTGCAATGACAGGAAGCAGCGCTCGCATGGAGAGCCACCTCCTCTTTAAACATTTGATTGGTGGGGATGCTGGATGTCAGACTCCCGCTGATCAGATATTGATGACAGGTCATCAATATGTATGGCCAGACAACCTTTTAAACTTCCATAACACTACAAAATTTCATAGAGTCTGTGGTTTGCCATGACAGGTAAGAAGGCCATAGACATTATCTGACAATCTGCACTATCCATTTGATATCATGACTAGCATTAGCTTTCTCTCATTACCCGATTCAGAATAAAATGTAGGCTTAGCTGAATGTGCGTGTGTATGCAGCTTGCTGAGGGGATTGCTGCATATAAGTACAGCGGTCTCCTCCACTGACGACCAGACGATTATTGGCAAGGAACTGAGCAGTGTAAAGGGGCTTTAAGTTCCTGCCAAAGGTTTGCTGTTTCCTGTTGTCTGTCCGTGTACCAACTTGTGCTGATTTACCATTGTGGCCCTTTGCTGCAATCCCTGACCTCGGACCTGTTTCACAGATTTGCACATACTCTGCCTGCCCTGACCTTGGATTGTTTCTGACTACGTGTTTTGCCTGTTCCTTCCGTACCTTGCACATTATGAGTCAGCTGTCAATGAAACTGGGACTACTCCAGAAGGTAGCGGTCTGGGGATACCCTGCATCAGATCTATGTAAAAGGGTTAAAGGGTGAATACCAGGGAGTCACCAGGATAACATTCTTAGATGTGGCCCAAAGTGAAACCGGTTGGTTGACACGGTGGTTCCATACCCACCGCGGCAACATCTATATTAAGCAAAAAAACAACAACATGAAATCCTGCCATTTTCACACTAGCCACCAAGCCTAATAACAGACACCACTTTTTGGTCTGCACAGATCACTTTACTGCATCTATCTGCTTATTATTAAAGGCATGATTACAATGACAAATATCAGATAGATAGATAGATAGATAGATAGATAGATAGATAGACAAATAGACTCAGGATCCACCATTCACAATAGGTGGTATACCACTTCTTGAACTGTACAGATCACTTTTCAGCAGTCATTTCATTATCATTACAGGCGGGATTAGAATGACAGATTTCTCCTATATATAGATAACACAGGATCCACCATTTACAATAGTTAATATCCCAGCTTATATACTCCCTCCTGACCTCTGCACAGTTCACGGAACATGTCTAGAAAACTCTCTCCTAGAAATCAATGAGGTTCCCTCCAGTCCATTGTGTCTATAACCCATGGTGGCTTCTGTAAACATATCTCTAAAAGCTGTAAAGAGCATATCAGACAAGATGGCTGTCCCCATAATCAGGTTTAGGAAACAAAATAAAAAATCTACAATCATAGGATAAAGGAAAAAAGGATGCGCGTCACTATCTGTTTTTAACTGGCAGAAAGAATTATAGGTGACACATTCCCTTTAAGTCTACAGTCACATAAGGGCACAGACCGTTGTCTCCTTTAATCTCAGCGCAGTCATCTCCAGCAGCTGTGAACATTTCTTTGATTTGGTTGGCGAATAAACATGGTTCACACAGACAATCAGATGAAAATTTCATGCAAGAAGCCTATTATCATAGACAAATAGTTTTTTGTGTTATTGAACAACGGGACTGTTCCTTCAGAAATGTGACAGCTACTTTGTATGCAGTGACCGAAACCCTTAAGGTCTGTGTGGTAGCTTAGTCTATTCTGAGAATGTGTCTTTATGACAAAGACCTTCCCAACCTGACTGCAAATGAAAATAGATCAGAGCAGATCTTCATTTCACATGAATAATAACATGGCAATGTTTTTGTTTTTATTGGTCATTATATACATCTCATTTCCATTTCATCCTTCAAAGAATCGGCCACTGTACGACCTTCTTTAGCTTTTAATGTTTTTGGCTTGTTATTTTCTTACTCCCTGCAGCTTTCAAAGGGTGTAACATAAAGAAGACGGAGGTGGTCGGCCAGTCAAAATATGGAATATAGAAAAGGTTAAGATTTTGTGATAAGGGGATGCAAATGTTAAATGTGTATCTCCATTCTTCCTACAGCTAAAGCCAGATGCAAAATACCGATACAGGTTTAGTCCACGAAGTCTATTAAATGTGCCGACCTAACAGTGTATGGTTCCAATTGCAAATGATTATATGGTAATGACACTTATTTCTGTATATCATTATTAAAAACACTTCAAAGTCAATGAAAACATTTTTCGAAAAATATTCTAATTTGATATTTTAGTAAAGGGAATTCTTGGCGTGTACTCGTAAAGACTTCAGAGAGCTTCATTTTGGGTGTGTTTTAGGGTCATTGACATCAACAGCACAGAATAACATGCATCTAATTGGTTCTGAAATTTTGGACAAACAAAAATAAGTACTGTCATACAACCTCGGTGAAGTTCACAAGAAAAACTTGTATTCCTTGTTGTACGTCATACTTAGACATTAAAATGCATTTGTAAGAGGAAGTGTGCAATAATCCAGTACCTTATTACCCCACCATAAAAACCTATATCAGTAAAGAAAAAAGCCTAGACTGGAACGTCAGGTGCAATAAACTAAATAAATATTACATCACTGGGTCAAACTCTATATCTTGTATCTGAAGACACACAAGTCATACGCAATACATGCAACTGAAGATCTTTTTACCAATGTCTCCATAAAAAAATTCTCAGTTTATTCAATGTCAAGCAGTGGAATGCCATTTATTTTCTGTTGGGTCTATAGTGCTGGCATAATCAGATGAGCTCTACACATCAGTCTCACTTGCCAGGAAAGCTCACAATCTAATCTCTAATCTCTAATATCTAACACACACACCAGAGACAATTTCACAGGAAATCAATTAACCTTTCATTTTGCAGCATGGGAGGAAACCAGATTACAAGGAAAAGACACGCAAACACGGGGAAAACATACAAACTTCTCAAGATAGGTCAATATCTGATTAGCAGGGATTCGACACTCTGCACCCCCACTGATCAGTTGTTTCGGGGTTACTCTTGCACGCAATATCTGTGCCTGAACTACACAGCTCGGTCCATTGTTTAGAGGATGGAGATAGTTACTGCAGCGCAGCTCTCATTGACTTAAATAGGAGCCGCGTTGCGAGACTAGTTCCATCCGCTACACAGTGGATATCACTCTGTAGTTCTGGCGCTACTGCAGAAACATAGAAACATAGAAACATAGAAACATAGAAACATAGAATGTGTCGGCAGATAAGAACCATTTGGCCCATCTAGTCTGCCCAATATACTGAATACTATGGATAGCCCCCGGCCCTATCTTATATGAAGGATGGCCTTATGCCTATCCCATGCATGCTTAAATCCCTTCACTGTATTTGCAGCTACCACTTCTGCAGGAAGGCTATTCCATGCATCCACTACTCTCTCAGTAAAGTAATACTTCCTTATATTACTTTTAAACCTTTGCCCCTCTAATTTAAAACTGTGTCCTCTTGTGGTAGTTTTTCTTCTTTTAAATATGCTCTCTTCCTTTATCGAGTTGATTCCCTTTATGTATTTAAAAGTTTCTATCATATCCCCTCTGTCTCTTCTTTCTTCCAAGCTATACATATTAAGGTCCTTTAACCTTTCCTGGTAAGTTTTATCCTGCAATCCATGTACTAGTTTAGTAGCTCTTCTCTGAACTCTCTCTAGAGTATCTATATCTTTCTGGAGATATGGCCTCCAGTACTGCGCACAATACTCCAAGTGAGGTCTCACCAGTGTTCTGTACAGCGGCATAAGCACTTCACTCTTTCTACTGCTTATACCTCTCCCTATACATCCAAGCATTCTGCTGGCATTTCGTGCTGCTCTATTACATTGTCTTCCCACCTTTAAGTCTTCTGAAATAATTACTCCTAAATCCCTTTCCTCAGATACTGAGGTCAGGACTGTGTCAAATATTCTATATTCTGCCCTTGGGTTTTTACGCCCCAGGTGCATTATCTTGCACTTATCCACATTAAATTTCAGTTGCCAGAGTTCTGACCATTCTTCTAGTTTTCCTAAATCCTTTTCCATTTGGCGTTTCCCTCCAGGAACATCAACCCTGTTACCTATCTTTGTGTCATCAGCAAAAAGACAAACCTTACCAGCGAGGCCTTTTGCAATATCACTTATGAAGATATTAAACAAAATCGGTCCCAGTACAGATCCCTGTGGAACCCCACTGGTAACATGACCTTGTTTTGAATGTTCTCCATTGACTATCACCCTCTGTTGTCTGTCACTCAGCCACTGCCTAATCCACTCAACAATATGGGAGTCCATGCTCAATGACTGCAGTTTATTGATAAGTCTTCTATGTGGGACAGTGTCAAAAGCCTTACTAAAATCTAGATATGCGATGTCTACTGCACCTCCACCGTCTATTATTTTATTCACCCAGTCAAAAAAATCTATAAGATTTGTTTGACATGATCTCCCTGAAGTAAACCCATGTTGTTTTTCATCTTGCAATCCATGGGATTTTAGATGTTCCACAATCCTATCCTTTAATAGGGTTTCCATTAATTTGCCTAATATTGATGTCAGACTCACTGGTCTATAGTTGCTCGATTCCTCCCTACTACCTTTCTTGTGAATGGGCACGACATTAGCCAATTTCCAATCTTCCGGGACGACTCCTGTTACTAATGATTGGTTAAATAAATCTGTTAACGGTTTTGCCAGCTCACCACTAAGCTCTTTTAATAATTTTGGGTGTATCTCATCAGGCCCCTGTGACTTATTTGTCTTCACCTTAGACAGCAAACTTAGAACATCTTCCTCTGTAAAGATACATGCATCAAACGATTTATTAGTCATTCTTTCTAGTGGAGGTCCTTCTCCTTTTTCTTTTGTAAAAACTGAACAGAAGTATTCATTAAGGCAGTCGGCTAGCCCTTTATTCTCTTCTACATACCTTCCGTCCTTTGTTTTTAATTTAGTTATTCCTTGTTTTAATTTCCTTTTTTCATTTATATATCTGAAGAATGTCTTATCCCCTTTTTTCATAGACTGAGCTAGTTTTTCTTCTGCCTGCGCTTTAGAAGTTCTTATAACTTGCTTGGCCTCTCTCTGCCTAATCTTGTAGATTTCCTTATCTTCATTGCTCTGGGTTTTTTTTATAATTACAAAATGCTAGCTTTTTATTTTTAATGATTTGGGCCACTTCTGCTGAGTACCACAGTGGTCTCCTCCTTTTTTTGTTTTTACTGACAAGTCTAATGCAATTTTCTGTTGCCTTCAATAATGCACCTTTTAAGTAGTCCCATTTCTCCTGGACTCCATGTAATCCGTCCCAGTCTGATAAGGACTCATTTATGACTAATTTCATTTTTGAAAAGTCTGTTTTTCTAAAATCTAAAACTTTTGTTTTTGTGTGGTGGGACTCTTTCACAGTTCTTATATTAAACCACACTGACTGGTGATCACTAGATCCCAAGGTTTCGCCTACAATGACATCATATACCGAATCCCCGTTTGTGAATACCAAATCCAAAATGGCCTCCCTCCGGGTTGGCTCCTCAACCACTTGTTGTAGAGATAACCCCAGTAGGGAATTTAGAATATCTGTACTCCTGGTAGAACTTGCTATTTTGGTTTTCCAGTTTATATCTGGAAGATTGAAATCTCCCATAATGATAACTTCTCCTTTCATTGTCATTTTAGCTATTTCTTCAACTAGTAGATCATCTAGTTCTTTAACTTGACCAGGTGGTCTATATATCACACCTACACGAGTTACTGCATGGTTAGCAAACTGCAACGTAACCCAAACTGACTCTATGTTGGCCTCACCAACTTGTATTAGGTTAGATTTAATGCTATATTTCACATACAGGGCCACTCCTCCTCCTTTCTTGCCTTCTCTGTCTCTTCTGTATAAAGAGTACCCTGGTATGGTTATGTCCCAGTCATTTCTTTCATTAAACCATGTCTCCGTAACAGCCACTAAATCTACATTCTCAGATGCCATTATTGACCCAAGTTCATAGATTTTTTTACCTAAACTGCGAGCATTTGTAGACAGGACTCTGAGCTTATCATTTCTTAACCTCTGTGCTTCTGACCTGTTCTGGCATTGTTTCGGGGGGCAATTGGACTCTTTTATTTTCACTGAACAGCTGATTGATCAGGGTACAGGGTATCAGACCCCTGCTGACCAGTTATTGATGGCCTATCCTGAGTAGAGATGGCCTTGCGGTTCACCCGGCGGTCGTTTCGCGGCAAACTTTGTGTGTTTGCCATTCGCCGAACATGCGAACATATGGAGAAATTCGTGCCCGCCATATTCTTTTACATTGTGAAGAACTTTGACCCATGACACATCCATCAGGTGGTACAGGACAGCCAATTGAGACATTTCAGCACATGGGGATACCCCCTACCTTATAAATAAACCTGATCTGGCCGCCATTTTACATTCAGTGTTTTGCCAGTGTAGAGAGAGGTTGCTGTGTGGAGCAGGGACAGGCTGTTAGGGACACCAAACGCTAGCTAATAGGGCCACAAAAGTCTTTTTAAGCACTGGTATAGGTGTGCTATCGATAGGTGTGATACACAGAGGGGTGTAATATACTTATAATATACTTTTATAATGAGTCAAAAACACATAGATCTTTATAGTGATCACCTGGAAGTCAGGGGCCTAGGGGCTAGGGGCTTACTAGGGCCATTTTTATATAGGGTAAGGTTCCGGACGGGGTCGCTCTTATCAGGGCAGGTGGTCTGTGGTTAGGCTATCAGGACCAGAATAGCACCCCCCTGTAGGGCAATATCAGGGACAGTTCTTTGTCCACCCTGTCCTTCAATACCACATCATCATCTAGCCCAGGGATGGATGTTTTTGTGCATTCCCTCCTGGATTCATCAATGTGCACTGGAACCCCCCGGATTGTGGTAGGGCATATGGTTTCTGATTTGGTGCCGCCGAGCACCTGATTTAGTGCACTTGTTATTGCCTACCACATCTATGCTTTTTGCTTAACTTTAATAGTTTAATTTATTTTCATTTTGAAGGATATCTTTTCCATTCACACGTCCGCAAAATGGGTCTACATCCGTTCCGCAATTTTGCGGAACGGGTGCCGACCCATTCATTTTCAATGGGGCCGGAATGTGCTGTCCGCATCCGCATTTGCGGATCCACACTTCCGCATCTGTGCTTCCGTTTCCGCAAAAAAATAGATTGCAGACAAGATTAGGCATTTTCTATTATAGTACCGGCGATGTGCGGTCCACAAATTGCGGCATGCACATTGCCGGTGTCCGTGTTTTGCGGATCCGCAAAACACTTACGGACGTGTGAATGGACCCTCATAGTAAAATTATTAAAGGTTAGGTTTTATCTTCATGTATATTCTAATGGATTGCCTTCCTTGTACAATGTTATAATATACTTTCTATGTTAGATAGTATATTATAGTGCATTTGTATTGTCCGGCAGTTGTGTGCGGTTCTGCTGCGATACTGCAGGTATATAGAGGGACAAGCGTTATTGGAACAAATAATTTCTACTGGTGTGATATACCAGTCCCCCCCAAAAAAAACAGATTGAAGCGGGGTGTTATATACCAATATACTTTCTTTATAGTGCATTTGGGTACTGTATAGTGGATTTGCACATGCGCGTATGCGAAAATTATATTGAGATATTTTGCATTGAAAAAAAAAAATTAAGGAGATCGCAAATTCGAATAATACATCTGGTATGTCACTGTCCATGTTGTGGGACTATTTGAGCACTTCTAGTAATTATTTCTTGGCTGCAAATATGAGCTGAAGGTTTTTCAGGTTCGCCTGCCATTAAAATGAATGGAACCCGCCGCGTTCTTGCGGTCGCGAACATTTGATCGCGTTTGCGCGATCGCGAACCGTTCCGGCAGATGTTCGTCCATAACTAATCCTGAGTACAGACCATCAATAGTAAAGATGTAGACATAATAGGATACTTGTATGGACTGACATTTAAAGCAGCACTCCATTTTTATTTTATTTTATATTTATATTGCTAATTCCACCAATATTCTAGGAGTGTAATTTGTTTCAACTTAACTCAGTTGCATCTATACAATTTGAACCTGTTGCACCAAACCTGGCCTCATCATTTACTTACACCTCGGGGAACCCCGCCTTGCACCTCCAAACCTAACACCACCAAGGGCACCCCCAACCTACACAAGGCAGGAGGCTTGAGAAACGGGGAGTGCCCCGAAGGGAGTAAAAGGAAAACTGTTCCTCATCCCTGTGCTGCCCAGGGAGCATCAGAACCTTGACGGCTACTACCCTTATCTAGCTGCACAATCGTGCAAACCCCTGCAGCTCGCTGCACATGTAGGGTAGTTCTATGAAACACCCATTAAAAACAGGCCCTTTCGATTTTATCATAGTCAGTCCATGAAAATGGCCAAAATAGGACATGTCTTATTTTTTGACAGCCATTATTCATTGGCTGTTAAAAAACAGCAATGTGAATATGCCCATAGACTTCCATTGTTCGGAAAATGTCCATGTGATGGCCATTAAAAAACATTTGTGACACAGTTGTTTATTGTGTAAATGCAGCCTTATTCTTTAATAATGGCTTATCTTGCACTATATAGAGAAAGCAGCATCTGAAGGCATCTGTGTTGGTCCCATATTCTTATGTGCCCGCATTGCTGAGAAAAATCATGCTTCAAATTATTTTTCTAAATATGTGGGTGATATCTTCATCATCTGACTCAATACTTCAAAATCACATGGATACAAGGATTCATAATTAGCGAGTTGGATTCTTTGGATGTCAAAGTCAAGATTAAAGTTTTCCCGTAAAAGTGATTTTTTTTTAAAGTTCCTGTAGCATGGCCTGTGAAACAGAGGATTCATACTCACTGCTTCATGCCACTCCAGTAGTCCATGCTGCCTCCACTGTCTCCATCTTCAGGTCCCGGCAATGTTTACATCAGACTGGCTATAGGCATGGTCACATGCAATGCCCCAGCCAATGACTGGCTTCAGAGGTGACGTGCTGCTTTTGGCCACATCAGAGCTGAAGCCAGTCATTGGCTGGAGTGGTGCATGTGACCATGCCTGTAGCCAGCTAGATGTAAATGGTGCCGGGACTATCAGAATGTTCAGTCGTGGCCAAAAGTTTTGAGAATGACACAAATATTAGTTTTCACTAAGTTTGCTGCTAAACTGCTTTTAGATCTTTGTTTCAGTTGTTTCTGTGATGTAGTGAAATATAATTACACGCACTTCATACGTTTCAAAGGCTTTTATCGATAATTACATGACATTTATGCAAAGAGTCAGTATTTGCAGTGTTGGCCCTTCTTTTTCAGGACCTCTGCAATTCGACTTGCCATGCTCTCAATCAACTTCTGGGCCAATTCCTGACTGATAGCAACCCATTCTTTCATAATAACTTCTTCGAGTTTGTCAGAATTAGTGGGTTTTTGTTTGTCCACCCGCCTCTTGAGGATTGACCACAAGTTCTCAATGGGATTAAGATCTGGGGAGTTTCCAGGCCATGGACCCAAAATGTCCATCGTGCTGGAAAATGCATTGTTCTTCACCAAACTGTTGTTGGATTGTTGGAAGAAGTTGCTGTTGGAGGGTGTTTTGGTACCATTCTTTATTCATGGCTGTGTTTTTGGGCAAAATTGTGAGTGAGCCCACTCCCTTGGATGAGAAGCAACCCCACACATTAATGGTCTCAGGAGGATTTACTGTTGGCATGACACAGGACTGATGGTAGCACTCACCTTTTCTTCTCCGGACAAGCCTTTTTCCAGATGCCCCAAACAATCGGAAAGAGGCTTCATCGGAGAATATGACTTTGCCCCAGTCCTCACCAGTCCATTCACCATACTTTTTGCAGAAGATCAATCTGTCCCTGATGTTTTTTTTGGAGAGAAGTGGCTTCTTTGCTGCCCTTCTTGACACCAGCCCATCTTCCAAAACGCCTCACTGTGCGTGCAGATGCGCTCACACCTGCCTGCTGCCATTCCTGAGCAAGCTCTGCAAGCTCTGCACTGGTGGCACTCCAATCCCGCAGCTGAATCCTCTTTAGGAAACGATCCTGGCGCTTGCTGGACTTTCTTGGACGCCCTGAAGCCTTCTTAACAAGAATTGAACGTCTTTCCTTGAAGTTCTTGATGATCCTATAAATTGTTGATTGAGGTGCAATCTTAGTAGCCACAATATCCTTGCCTGTGAAGCCATTTTTATGCAACGCAATGATGGCTGCACGCGTTTCTTTGCAGGTCACCATGGTTAACAATGGAAGAACAATGATTTCAAGCATCACCCTCCTTTTAACATGTCAAGTCTGCCATTTTAACCCAATCAGCCTGACATAATGATCTCCAGCCTTATGCTCGTCAACATTCTCACCTGAGTTAACAAGACGATTACTGAAATGATCTCAGCAGGTCCTTTAATGACAGCAATGAAATGCAGTGGAAAGTTTTTTTTGGGATTAGGTAAATTTTCATGGCAAAGAGGGACTATGCAATTCATCTGATCACTCTTCATAACATTCTGGAGTATATGCAAATTGCTATTATAAAAACTTAAGCAGCAACTTTTCCAATTTCCAATATTTATGTAATTCTCAAAACTTTTGGCCACGACTGTAGAGAGAGCGGAAGCAGGGCCGAGGACCAAATCGGCGTGTAAGTTTGAATCTTCTGTTTCAGAGTCCATAGTGCAGGAACTTGCTAAAAAAAATATTTTTGAAAAACTGAAAAGACTGAGCCAATTTTCGTTTCTGTGTTTTTCCCCAGAGGCGTAGTTTTTTTTTCTTTTTCTATTTACATAGCTGTATGGAGGCTTATGTTTTGTGGGACATGTTGTGTTTTCTAATGGCATCATTTTATATAGTATACAGTATAGCATACAGCAGGAAGCTGTAAAAAATAATTTCAAATGGGGTAGAATTGGGAAAAAAAATGCTAATCAGCCTCAGTTTTTTTGTTTACTTTTTAACTTTATTCTGTGGGTCAGTAAAATTACAGTGATACCACATTTTCTATAGCTTTTCTAGTGTTTTAATACTTAAATTTTTTTTTTAAAACTTTGAGAACAATGACTTTTTCTTTGCATCACCATATTCTTGCCATAACTTTTTATAGTTGTGTCTATGGAGCTTTGTGAGGGCTTATTGTTTGTAAGGTGATCTGTAGTTTTTACTGATATTTTGGAGGGCATATGACTTTTGATCAAACGTTATAAAAAAAATTGGGAGTTTGAAGCAACAAAAGACTGGCCATAGACCCTGTAGGGCCAATGCTTAGGGGGCTGCCCAAGCCATGCTCACAGCCAGGTAGATAATGATCTGATTCTCTCCTATGAACCTGGCAAGCGACCATAAGTGCCCTCCTAAATAAAACTGTACAGCGGTCCTCAGGACAGTGATACAGTTGAATACTGTGGTGCAGGTAGCAGTATTTTGAGCCGCACTGTGATCTTTGGTTCTGCTGGGAAGGTACAGTCCTGATCAAAAGTTTAAGACCACTTGAAAAATAGCAAAAAATCATATTTTACATTGTTGGATCTTAACAAGGTTCCAAGTAGAGCAACAAGAAGAAATGAGAGTGAGACCAAAAATGTTTTGAGCATTCAATTCATTGAAAATAACGATTAAACTGAAACAGGTTGTTTTTCAGCTGATCTGTGCAAAGATGTGGATTCATTGTCATTTTCTGTCAGGTAGTCACACGTTGTGATGGCAAAGGCAAAAAACCTCTCCCTTTTTGAACATGGTCGGGTTGTTGAACTGCATAAGCAGGGTCTCTCACAGCGCCATCGCTGCTGAGGTGGGACGCAGTAAGACAGTCATTTGGAATTTCTTAAATGATCCTGAGGGTTATGGAACAAAAAAGTCAAATTACTATATGGGGGCAGTGTGGGGGCAAATTACTATGTGGGGGAAAAATACTATATGGGGGCAGTTTGGGGGACTTTGCTATTGGGAGGCACTGTAGGGGCATTTCTATTACAGGAACATATTAGGGGGACATTATTTTTGGCGACACTATACAGGCATTATTACCTGGAGCACAATATAGGATGTTATTATTATTTCTTTGGGCACTCTAGAGGACATTATAATTGCTGTAGACACTATAGGGACATTTGGGGTCATTTATCAAACTGGTGTAAAGTATCACTTGCTTAGTTGCCCATAGCAACCAATCAGATGCCACCTTTTATTTTCCAAAGGAGCTGTCTAAAATGAAAGGTGGAATCTGATTGGTTTCAATGGGCAACTAAGCCAGTTCTACTGTACACCAGCTTGATAAATGACCCCATAAATGCCTGGTGTGTCCCTTTAAATATGCTTTTTCTATTAATAACATATCAGGACCAGCTCTACCTCACTATGACAGTCCAAAGTCCAAAAAAAACTTCCTTTTCTGAAAGAGAGCTATGCATTCAGTGCCAGCATTATTATACAGTGTATATGCCCATTCCTAAATATTCAAATGTATGTAGCTAGTTTTCCTTTTCAGATCTCAAGATACAGTGGGGTCAACCACTGGGAACTCTATGGCAAGAAAGGATTAAACCCAACCCAATACTCACCTGTAAAAACAACTCCTATCTCCAATTCCTGGGAGAGTTCCATTTGATTATTCTTTCTAGCACAAATATTTTACTTTTTACTATTTTTCTAACTTTCAGTTTGGAGGGATGACATGTTAGTATTGTAACCAGCAGTTTTGTAAAAGGTAAGGACATTTTAAAGATAATTATAATACGTTAGACTGATGTTCTAGTTGGAATATAAAGAAGTCATTCATTCATTCATTAATAAAAACTGCCAAAGAAACCCTACGTCAGTTTTATACATTTGAAGAAAAGAAAACCAGAATGGGCATCTTTTTTTAAGTTTTTAGTGGAAGACATTCTGCTTACTGACTATTATTCCCAGTAGTTATGGAATATTCCCCATTTTCTATCTGCAGATATCAAGGGAATTTTATGAAAATATAAATGAAGAATAAATGAAGTATATGAGACGGGATTGCGGGGGGTCCAGGTGAAACTAGGATAATTTATAGTGTATTTTTGTATGTAATTCTATTCAGGAATGCTGGCAGGTATACCATTGTGGCCAACAAGAATGTCCTGTGCCCAGTTTCCAAGATAACAGTTATATACTGACTGCCTGGGATTTCAGCCAAAAACTAGCCAATTCTTCTCTTGGGTATTATGCTGTCACTCAGAGTAGAAAGACTCTGAAAAACAAGGTAGAGCTAATATATATATATATATATATATATATATATATATATAAATACTTCACTAGGCAATAAATACCTCACTAGGCAGCAAAAAAAATCTGGATTTTTTAAAATATTATTCTGGATCAGTATAATTGTATGTGAGAGCTTTAGTGTAACCTTTTTGAGCACATTCCGGCAAAAATTAAGGACAAAATACCATTGCATCCATCAGTATTTTGTCTACAAAAATGCTGCTAATCACGGTAGAACCTGATGGATTCCATTATAGGGAATGGGATCCAGCGGGCATATGCTGGTAGTGTTCATATGCGAGATCCAGTGATTCCGGTATTTTTTTCTTGCACTGGAAAAAAAATACCTGAATTGATGCGTAGATGTGATTTACACTCATAAACATTGAAGTTGCAGCACCAAGAAGGACAACCCATAAGGTTATGCAAATTAAGGAAGTAGCAGGTGTCAATAAAATCTGCAGATGATCAAATTTTCAAGCACCTAGCTCCAATCTGTGGTGTGTTGGAGGGACATAAAAACCAGATTGAAAGCAATTTTTTTTTTAGCCACATGAAACTTCTAGTTAGTGCTGCATAATGGTATTGCTGACCCTGCTTACTTGTGTTGGCCTTAGGCCTCATGCACACGACTGTGCCGTTTTTTGCGGTCCGCCCATTGTAGACATGCCTATTCTTGTCCGCATCACGGACAAGAATAGGACATGCTATATTTTTTTTGCGGGGCCATGGAACGGAGCAAAGGATGCGGACATCACACTGAGTGCTATCCGCATCTTCTGCTGCTCGGATGCGGACCACAACTATAGTCGTGTGCATGAGGCCTTATCCACTTGGTTTGGTCCCACCTTTTGTCAATTTGGAGCTGCCTCCTGCTATCCTGTCTGTGGGATAGAAGTACATCACTTAGCTATCAATAATAGTCCATATGCTGTAGTTGAATACAGTGGCAGTGCGCAAGTCAAAGCCACCTTAATTACAGATAACACACCTGTAGGAGAAAGTTTGTACTGTATAAACTGTTCTGAAATTGCAGGAACCCGGGACCTGGTCATGTGATCTCCTCTTCTGAAAAATCCAGCTTCCACCAATGTCATGTTCTTTACCAGGTTTCCTGTGTTGGCTAAAGAAAGGACATCACTTTTACTGTGGATTGGGCCAGAATTATTCCTCTTTCCTAGCAAATGTGTAAACTTCTGAATCCACCTCATCTGTGCATGCACCAGGGGATGAATAGTTCTAGCCCCATTCATAGAGGAAATTATGTTTAATCAACGGTCCAGGCTGGATACCTGGTCCTCCCACAAACCAAAGACATACTGATAGGGAATCAGGATTGCAAGCCCCACTGACAGTGAGTGATGACAATGTCTCTAGAGAGCGCTTTGGAAAATGTCAGTGCTTTGTAAGTAAGAGACATAAATAGCAAATTTTAAAATGGCACAGGACCCTTTACCAGTGGGTTCCTTCGAAGGTGCAAAGATTGTACATATAGCACAAATCATATAAGACACAGTGTGGCTAATTTATCATGGCCAAATACGCCACTATCGCCACTTTTAGATGTAAAAAACTCACATGTCCAAGTTGTGCAACTTTGTAAACACCTGTGTGCCTAAATTAAAGACCCTGTGACCTTTTTACGCCATTCTTGCCACTGGGAACCGAGCACTCAAGGGACTGGAGTAGATTTCAATCTAGTCACAAGGACTGCCGGAGAATGCGCCTAATTTATGATGATGCGTGCACTTTGTCATAAAGTAGATGCTTCCTCCTGCAGCGCAAGGAATATCAAAGACTGTCGTAAAACGCTGGTCCCTGCTTAATGACCCACAGTGGGGGAAATTTATCACAACCTGCACTCCAAAATTTGTGCTTCAAAAAGTCACAAAACAGGGCTTTTGCAGCTTTTTGGGATTACCTGTGCAAGCATTTTGCAACTTGCTGCTTTTTGGCACAACTCAATCCAGTTTTGAAAAGTGGGTGGGAAAGTAGACTTGGCTGGCTATGTTAATTATTTTCACTGGAGATTTAGCATTAGCAAAAAAAAGTCACAATAATCTTAGTACGGGTTGAGTAAAAAAAAGGGATCAGTATTTAGTGTTAGGTTTGAAGATGTGCCAAATTTAACAAACGTGCAACATTTGTTAATTTTTGAGCAAAGAACTCCAGCACAGACTCAAGCTAAACTGACTTCAGATACTGTATGACCCTCGTGATAAGTCCTCCCCCTACACTTATAATATTGTGCTGATTTTTAAGCACAGATTTCGTCAGCATAGAATATTATCAGTATCAACATGATTTGTTATCTATGTACATGAATAGTCTAAAGGAAGACAAATGTGTAATTGCTAAATATATCCTGTGTGCTTACAATTTTTTTTTACTATTGTTATTTCAGTTTTTCATTCACTTGCCCTTTAAACTAACATTTGATAGGACATACCTTATCAATGATCTCTTACTGTAAAATGTGAAAAAGACTTGGTAAATATCACCATTAATAAAAGTGTGTGCTGCACAGATGTCGTAGCATAAAACTGAAAATTAAAAAACCCACATTTCTGCATGCTAGTACCGTAGAGCAAAATCATGAGGATATTGCCTGTCCCTGGTTGGCTTCGCTTGGCCGCTTGCAGCCAAATCCACAGTGTTCTCTCACCCTTAGGGCTCATGCACACGACTGTATGCCCTCCGAGACATACGGTCCGTGAGCGAGCCATATGTCCCAGAGCGGCATACATTGTGCGCACGGGAGAGCACAGAATCATAGGTTACTATGATACTGTGCACATCGGGCCGCCGTAGGGCTATTATTCCGCACTCATAAGATCATATGACTGCGGGACAATAGTCCCGCGGGCGGCCTGATGCACACAGCATCATAGTAACCTATGATTCTGTGCTCTCCCGTGCGCACAATGTATGCCGCTCCGGGACATATGGCTCGCTCACGGACTCTATGTCTCGGAGGGAACACAGTCGTATGCATAAGCCCTTATATTAATACACTTTGCTTGAAAATAGCTCCAAGGAGAAGCTCAGATGTTGTGTGTGAACATGTGCCATTAAATCACACTGATTTCACTTTATTTACTGGAGTGATGCTTCTTCTCTACATTGTGATTACTAGGTGGAAGAGTTTAGCACTTTGGAAGTGTGAACCTTCCCTTTATGGTCCTAGGTGTATAAATACATAGATACAGTGAAAGAAGCAAGCTTTCTGCATACATATGGTAGGAGCAGGGGTGTAGCTAAAGGCTCATAGGCCCTGGTACAAAAGTTCAGCTTGGGCCCCTTTCCCTCAGTGCTTTGTAACTAGCGGCAGGGAAGCACATAGCCTTCGTGCTGCCTGAAGACAAAAGTTTAGACTGCACCCCCCCTCCCCAATGCCAAATTCTTGACCTAACACCTTTCCTCCAGCCAGAGGTGTAACTTGACCAGCATGCACTTTCTCTAATACTGGTGTCTTTTTAGGCGGCACAGGGGTCTTTGGGCCCCCTCAGGCTCCTGGGCCCGTAGTGATTGCTACTTCTGCGCCCCCTAAATCTATGCTCCTGGGTAGGAGAACCAAGTCCTTAACCTAAACTGTACCAGAACCGAGCTTGCCACATAGATAAACACCCACACACCGGGAACATGTATACGCCTATAATAATACGTCATTGCCATATACAGTAAAATAATTAAATGGAACAGTAACAATGAGATATAACTCAAAGTCAATTGGTGAAAAATATTCAGTATGTAGCAAAATATTTCAGTGGTGTTCTCAAGAAACGTAAAAAAAAGGGAATTCATGGTGACAGGTGTACTTTAAATAGTCGCAGTCAGATGCTAGAGACAATAGACGTAAGGTATTCACTGTACTTAAAGCAACACACCTAACCTGCAGGCCATTTCTTACATTAATCATGCAGAATTTGCAGAACACATAGTGATTCTGTAGAGAAATAGAAGATTATCAATGACTGTTACTCATTAACAAAGGGTAAATTTGTTGTATCTTAAATCATCATATCAGTCATTTCCTTTCATTATACAGTTTATATGAGATGAACAGAGAAAACTAAATGTGTTCAAGTGGCAGATAAAAGGCCTAATGTGGCCATAAATGTGGATGAACATTATTGCCAGTATCAAATGTTGCATTGAATATCCTGGCTTAGAAACATAGAAACATAGAAACATAGAATGTGTCGGCAGATAAGAACCATTTGGCCCATCTAGTCTGCCCAATATATCTGAATCCTATTAATAGTCCCTGGCCCTATCTTATATGAAGGATAGCCTTATGCCTATCCCATGCATGCTTAAACTCCTTCACTGTATTTGCAGCTACCACTTCTGCAGGAAGGCTATTCCATGCATCCACTACTCTCTCAGTAAAGTAATACTTCCTTATATTACTTTTAAACCTTTGCCCCTCTAATTTAAAACTGTGTCCTCTTGTGGTAGTTTTTCTTCTTTTAAATATGCTCTCCTCCTTTACCGAGTTGATTCCCTTTATGTATTTAAAAGTTTCTATCATATCCCCTCTGTCTCTTCTTTCTTCCAAGCTATACATGTTAAGGTCCTTTAACCTTTCCTGGTAAGTTTTATCCTGCAATCCATGTAAGTTTAGTAGCTCTTCTCTGAACTCTCTCTAGACTGAGTATCTATATCCTTCTGGAGATATGGCCTCCAGTACTGCGCACAATACTCCAGAGGTCTCACCAGTGTTCTGTACAGCGGCATAAGAACTTCACTCTTTCTACTGCTTATACCTCTCCCTATACATCCAAGCATTCTGCTGGCATTTCGTGCTGCTCTATTACATTGTCTTCCCACCTTTAAGTCTTCTGAAATAATTACTCCTAAATCCCTTTCCTCAGATACTGAGGTCAGGACTGTGTCAAATATTTTATATTCTGCCCTTGGGTTTTTACGCCCCAGGTGCATTATCTTGCACAATTGGTTGTTAGGTAGACTTTTACTACTTTGTATATTTGTATTAATATTGATTGTTTTATACACTGCTTACATTATAGCTTATTCTAGTAATACTAGTGCTCCTCATTCATGCTGATCATAAAGGTTTTTGTTGCTTGCTCCTATATGGTTTGTTGATTTTTATAAGCACCCATTATCTCCTGATATTTTAGTAGTATATTAGTAGTGTAGCTACAGCTTTTACAAATACAATTTGGGGTATACAGAGCTCAGATTCTCGCATCAGACTGTTACAGGGTCCAGAGGCTGAAGGGTCCAATCAGGAGTGAGGATGTTGGGGTAACAGTATTGTTGGCTCCAAGTTTTAGTTTTACTATAGATGCTCTTGTGATCTGATACATAATGCATGCTATACAAAACTGCCCATCTCGAAGGTAGACCCAACTTAGATTGGTTGTATCTTAGTACTGATTGGATGGTAGGTAGTAAAGATTAGTGAATCGAATCACACAAAGTGGTATTCGATCCAAATTTCAGGATAAATTCTATTCGCCTCAAAGCCAAATTTCCTCATGCTTCGTGGTAGCGAAACGATTTAACCTGAAATAGTGTAAAAAACAAAAAAAATCATACTTACCTCCTTCGCCAGCCACCAACTTGATTGAATATCTCAGGCGAAATCCTGTGCGCAGTAACATATGACATCACCACACCAGCCGCCGTGATTACGTAATTCCGTGCCATTTCAAGCAGAGCCCTTGTAGCACACAGTGGATATTTCTGCTGGAGTAGGGTTCCCACCCCTATCAGTAATAAATTCAAAGACTCCAGCCAAGTTAGTGTAAAGTGAAATTTCTGTTTATTTAGCAAACAGTGATACTGTAGTTGCTACGGCAAAGTAAATGGTAACGTTTCGTAATTCCGTGCCATGTGAGATTTCGTGCCAGATCTTCAAGCAAGATGGCGGTGGCCAGCCCGTTGCGAGCAAATGGAGGCGGTAAGCTTGATGAAATTTTTTTTAAATGTTAATTTTACACAGTTTTTACACTCAGATGCAGTGATCATGTATGAACTCAGCATCTGAGGGGTACAATGATAGGGGGCGGAGCTATCGCCGCTCTCTGTCATTGCTTCCGCTACTTACAAAAAAATGCACTTTGTGACGAATTAATTCGTCACAAAGCAAATTTTTTTGTAAAATTCAGCAGATCAGCTGAATCGAACTTTTAAAAAATTTGCTTATCTCTAGTAGGAATCTCAAAATATATTGACAGGAATGGCAATGTTATGTGCTGTAAAGAATACAAAGATGGTAGCAGAAAAGCAACAATTGAGTATGGAAGTGCTCCATTGCTCATATCAGGGGCGCCAGAGGGGTAAAGATAGGGATATGTCCAGTTTCAGCTCTGAAACCGGACAACCCCTTTAAATGGGTTTTACGGGCAAAATACATTGATGACCTATTGTCAGGATAGAAAAATAGAGAAAATGTTCCAAGCAGTAAGCTTACTGCAGGATGCAAAATCATCAAACTGGGAACTCCTATACCCTGATAACAATGTAACAAAAAATTTAAGGTGACAGCATCCGATGTTCTGCTTCTTTATTTCTGGCATATTTGAACACATAAAATCTAACATTTTGATCCCAAGAGGTATACACTCACCTAAAGAATTATTAGGAACACCTGTTCTATTTCTCATTAATGCAATTATCTAGTCAACCAATCACATGGCAGTTGCTTCAATGCATTTAGTGGTGTAGTCCTGGTCAAGACAATCTCCTGAATTCCAAACTGAATGTCAGAATGGGAAAGAAAGGTGATTTAAGCAATTTTGAGCGTGGCATGGTTGTTGGTGCCAGACGGGCCGGTCTGAGTATTTCACAATCTGCTCAGTTACTGGGATTTTCACGCACAACCATTTCTAGGGTTTACAAAGAATGGTGTGAAAAGGGAAAAACATCCAGTATGCGGCAGTCCTGTGGGCAAAAATGCCTTGTGGATGCTAGGGGTCAGAAGAGAATGGGCCGACTGATTCAAGCTGATAGAAGAGCAACGTTGACTGAAATAACCACTCGTTACAACCGAGGTATGCAGCAAAGCATTTGTGAAGCCACAACACGCACAACCTTGAGGCGGATGGGCTACAACAGCAGAAGACCCCACCGGGTACCACTCATCTCCACTACAAATAAGAAAAAAAGGCTACAATTTGCACGAGCTCACCAAAATTGGACTGTTGAAGACTGGAAAAATGTTGCCTGGTCTGATGAGTCTCGATTTCTGTTGAGACATTCAAATGGTAGAGTCCGAATTTGGCGTAAACAGAATGAGAACATGTATCCATCCTCTGATGGCTACTTCCAGCAGGATAATGCACCATGTCACAAAGCTCGAATCATTTCAAATTGGTTTCGTGAACATGACAATGAGTTCACTGTACTAAAATCGCCCCCACAGTCACCAGATCTCAACCCAATAGAGCATCTTTGGGATGTGGTGGAACGGGAGCTTCGTGCCCTGGATGTGCATCCCTCAAATCTCCATCAACTGCAAGATGCTATCCTATCAATATGGGCCAACATTTCTTTTTTTTTTTTATTATCTGTTTATTTTCATTTTAATAGCAAAGACAGGTAGACAAGTTGACATCACTTATCACATTTTACAAAATGCCAAACACTCACAAAAGACTATTTGCTATCAATAATCGTAGAATACAGAGAACATAAGCAAGTGTTGGTACAATTATGCATATCGTATCCAATTGTAAAGGGTATGAATAATAAAAAAATAAAAAAATCAGCAATAAAAGCAATCCTAACCTAGGGAAGTAAAGAAAAAGAAATAAATAAATGTCACAAACAACGGGGGTATTGACAAGGACATGACACATAAAGAAAGGTAGTAAAAGCTAGACATCACACGCTCACAAGTTAGGCTCATGAAAGTCATCCCATAACTGCCATATTTTTTTGAACCTATCCAAACTATTAGTTAAGCTAGCTGATAAATATTCCATTCTTCTAACTTCAGTGATATTGGTAAGAAGGTCTAGCTGGGTGGGGGAGGTTGTTTTCTTCCAAAATCTAGCTATAAGACGCCTGGCAGCAGTCAGAATGTGCAAGGTAAGAAGTAAAACATGTTTCTTCAGTGATACCGGCGGCATATTTAACAAATAAAAGAAAGGGTCAAGTGGGAATCTGATATTGAGCAGACTGAAAAGAACCTCCTGTACCATATGCCAAAAAGACTGAATCAACGGGCATTCCCAGAAAATATGTACATGAGAGCCTTCCCCTGTAGCACATCTCCAACATCTATCTGAGATGCTAGGGTTAAGGTGTCTCAATAATTTTGGGGTGTGATACCAAAACATAAGTATCTTATAAGAATTTTCCTTATGTGTAACGCAGGAGGAGGTCTTTGCAGTCCTTTCCCAAATCAGCCCCCATTCAGCAGGCGAAACAGAGCGGCCAAGGAAAGTTTCCCATTTAGTCATATAAGGATGTTTCACAATTGAAGACGACAAAATACCATAAATCTCTGAAATGAGACCCCTAGTGGTGTTTGACAACTTGCATAATTTCTCAAATGATGAAGGGGTGGAGACGCTTGAGGATTTAAAGAGGCCAAAAAGCAAATGTTGAAGTTGTAGATACTGATATCCAGAGGATTCAGGTAACTGAAAGGACATTTTTAACCTATCCAGTGGCAATAAGCGGAGCGTTTTATGGTCAGTTATATCCACAAAGTGAAATAATTTATTGGAGAACCAAGGCTTAAGGAAAGAGGCGTGCATACCCATCGGGAACAGGGGATTAAATAAGAAGGAAGTCATTGAAGACTTTTCAGGTGCTAGGGAGAATTTACGATTACAACTACGCCAAATGTTATATGTATGAATCATTGGACCTAACGTTTCCGGAACCAAGGTGGTCGGGAGTGGTGTCCATAAAAGTGAATTGGGATGTATAGGAGCTAACCATAGTTTTTCTATTTCTAGCCATCTGGAGTAAGCATATAAAGTAGACCAAGCTGGGAGCCTTCTGAGATGTGTGGCCCAATAATATCTCGTAATATCTGGAGCTGCCAGACCCCCCTGAGATTTAAGTGCCGTAAGAGTTGCACACCCTATCCGATGTCTCTTCCCATTCCATATAAACTTCAGCATACTTGCCTGAAAGGCCCGTAATTCCTTTAGAGGAACGGGGATCGGTAGAGTCTCAAACAAATATAAAAGTTTGGGCAAAATTGTCATTTTGACCGCGGCTAGGCGACCTAGTAAGGAAATGGGAAGAGACATCCACCTGGTCATGAGTATCCTTAGTTCACAAAAAGTATTTGGAAAATTTTGACCATATAGTGAACCATATGTCGGAGTTAGGCCATCGAAAGCGAAAGTTAGTTTTCAGTTTATTTAAGTCATCCGGGGAGAAGTTAAGGGGTAAGGCTTCCGTCTTAGCAGTATTAACCTTGTAACCCGATAGCCTGCCGTAAGTCTCCAGAAGGCGAAAGAGGTTAGGAAGTGAGATTTGCGGATTTGTCAATGTAAGCAAGATATCGTCAGCGAACAAGGACAATTTAAACTCCACTTTGTTCACCAATACTCCATGGATATCAGAGTGAGCCCTAATGGCTGCTGCAAGGGGCTCAATGCAGAGGACAAAAATTAATGGGGACAATGGACAGCCCTGGTGTGTACCATTATATATGGGGAAGATCGAGGAATGTGCATGAGACATTTTTACTGTAGCCATAGGCTGGGCATATAGGACTTTCAGGGCATTAAGAAATGGTCCGGCAATGCCAACGGCCCCCAGGGCGGAGAACATAAACGGCCAATTTAATCGATCAAACGCTTTTTCAGCGTCGAGACTTAGCAAAAGTGCTATGTCATTGCGCTTATTAACGATTTCTACTAAATCGATAGTCCGCCTAGTATTATCTTCTCCCTGACGGTCCCTGACAAAACCCACCTGATCTTTGTGTATTAAATGGGGGAGCCAAATGGAAAGGCGATTAGCTAAGGTTTTGGTAAATATTTTGAGGTCCGAATTAAGAAGGAATATGGGTCTATAGTTGGCACATTCTAGTGGGTCTTTTCCGGGCTTTGGGATTACTGTAATGTAAGAATGTGAAAGCGATGGAGGTATTGGGGATCCCTGCAAAAAGGAATTAAATAATAGTAACATTTGGGGCATCAGGATATCCGAAAAGGTTTTATAGTATACATACGGCAGGCCATCGAGTCCAGGGGACTTGTTATTGGGAAGCTGCTTCAGTACCTCTTGCAACTCCTCTGGCGTTATAGGGGCATTCAATGAAGAAATAGCTATATCTGATAGTTTAGGTAGTTTGCATTGCGTCAAGAAGTTATCAAAAAGTTGTTGACGCTTTTCATGATCCATTGGCGTCTGTTGTGGTATAGAATAGAGCAATGTGTAAAACTTTTGAAAAAGTTCTGAGATAACAATAGGATCATATACTAGCGTACCATCTGTTGCCCTCATGACTGTCGGGTTTCCCACCAAGTTGGACTCGCGCAGCTGACATGCCAAAAGGGTGTGTGATTTATTGCCCCATGCATAGAACCTTTGCCTGGATTACAATAAAAGTTTTTCAGTCTTATGGCATATAATATCCCGTAATCTGTCCCTAAGAACCACTATACGGCGAAGCAGGTGCCGTGAACGGCGCAAGCCCAACTTACTTTCTAGGTCCCTGAGTTGAGCAGTGAGAATGACCTGTTGCTGATTGCGATCCTTTTTTAGTTTAGAACCCATGGCAATACAATTACCTCTAAAAACCGCTTTATGCGCTTCACATAACGTAGAAACCAAGGAGACGGAAGACTGGTTTAAGGCAAAGTATTCTGTTAAGCTATCCCTAAGTTCCTGTCTAAGTGGTAGACTATTTAAAAAAGTCTCATTTAGGCGCCAGTGGCACGTTTTCACGTGATAACCCGAAGTTTTAAGGGTGATGGTGATGGTGATCGGAGCATGGTCTGACCACGTGATATGGCCAAGATCAGCATCCTTTAGCATTCGGAGGACTGGAACATTTCCAAAAAAATAATCTATCCTAGAGTGGGTGCTATGTGGGTGAGAGAAAAAAGTGTATGATTTTGCCGAAGGATAATTAACTCTCCAGAGGTCATAAAAAGCGTAACGCCGGATAAGACGCCTAAAAAGACGTGACAGTCTGCATTGTTTACGCGAGGGTGGGGAGCTATTTAAGGGCAACCTATCCATATGCTCAGAGAAAGAGATGTTGAAGTCTCCTCCCACAATCATAGGGGAAGGTAGGTACTGGGATCATTTCAAAAATACCTTATTCAAAAAGGGAATTTGGGCCATGTTAGGCGAGTATAAGTTACATAATATAATGGGTTGGCCCTTAAGTGTAGCCTTAAGTATGATATACCTACCTTCCACATCAGAGATGCAAGATTCTACATGTATCGGACAATGAGCGGCTAAGAGGATGGCTACGCCTGCCACTTTTTTCCCTGATGTCGCAGAATAAACTCGGGGGAATAATCTTTGTGCAAATTTAAAGGTACCCTGCTGATCAAAATGGGTCTCTTGAAGAAAGACTATATCTGCTTTTTGCGACCTACACTCGTTAATTGCTAACCTTCTTTTAGTGTTAGAATTGAGGCCTTTCACATTCAACGACATACATTTGACCGTCATAAGTAGGCTTGAAAAGGAATACTTGCTATATTCAGGTCGTTCTGCAGAGACCACAACATACGCATAGTCACCACTTCACGCAGTAAGGGACGATTATACCAAGGGCATCCAGCTGTGAAAAACATAAAGGGGGAACACAAAAGGAAAGACGGGGAAGACACAAGACAATATACAGTTAAAGAACATAACCTTAAGGTGATTGTAACATTGGACCAAAATGTCCAGATAGGGATCAGTGAACCATATTGAAGGCGATCTGGTTCAATTTGTAACCATCTCATAATCCCTAAAAAAAGAAGGGATAAAGAGAGGGTCAAAGTACTCATCCCATATGAGAAGGTATGACTGAGCATCCCCAAAAACGCCGCCCATAAAGGACAACTGATTAATGAGTAAAACAGTGTTATCAATAAGGAAACCATATAGATTCTTGAAACACTAAACTTGGTTTCTGGAACAAGAAAGCAAAAACGCCGCACAGTAGCGGTCAATAAAAAAGAAAGAGAAACAGGAGACGTGCAATGTATAGCACTACACAGTACATTACTCAAGGGGGTGCATCACGGACTCCACGTGAGACGAGGAATCTTGTGGAGGTGATCTTCTTCTTTTCTATCGCACAGTCTGCCAGACTGGTTCCAGAGCAGGATTCGGATCTTGTATTTCCAAGTCTGCAATAGAAGGCATCTCAATATCCAGAGCTGAGCAGAAGGCTAGGAGGTCCGCATGGTCTGCATTTTTGGACGCTATTAGAGCAAACGGAAAACCCCATCTATACGGAATCTTCTTTTCTCTCAGGAGATTCAATAAAGACTGCAGAACTCTTCATTTTTGAAGTGTCCACCAGGAGAGATCCTGGTATAGTTGGACGGTCTGGCCATTAAAATCAATGGTTTTCATAGCTCTGGCCTTGGCCATTATGCTTTCTTTCAGCTGAAAATCGTGCACACAGCAAATGATGTCTCTCGGCTGCGCTGCTGAAGATTTAGGATGAAGCGCCCTATGAGTACGGTCAAGCTTGATGTCTTGTGGCGACTGAGACCCCAAAATTGTGTTGAAGAGTTCAGACAACATGACTGGTAGGTTTTCGTCAGTGTCTGGTTCAGGCAGACCTCTAATACGGATATTATTTCTGCGTCCCCTATTATCCAAGTCTTCCGAATGACGGGTGTTCTCCCTGATGACTTGGGACTGGGAAGTTATGATTGAGTGCAGGTTAGCAACGCTTCTGCGTGTATCATCATGGTCCACCTCCATAGAATCCATGCGACCAGATAATTGCTTAAAGTCTTGTCTAAGTGCTGATATTTCCGACTTACAGGCGCTCCTGACCTCAGCAATCAATACTTTAAAGTCAGCTTTGGTGGGCAAGTGTTGTAATGTCTGGTGCAAAAGTGCTGAGGATTGCGTGGAAGGCACAGACCCCTCGTCACCTTCATCCATCGAGTCAGATAAACGATCCCATGTAGTTGTGGCTCCATCCCCTACTGCATGGTGACTTGGTTCATGAGGGTCCCCAGGGGGTTCACTCCAGTCACGCCGTCGTTGCGATGGTGTGGCCGACTGCCTAGTGTGTTTAGGCGCTTGTTTAGGTGGCATAATGGCGGCGCACTCAGCCTCGTGTTCAGGCCTTATGGCGGGACCGGCAAAGCACCCCGATGGTCTGGGGGTAAATGCCTTCCCTGGGAAAGATCACTCTCTTTTCTTGGAAGCGTGAGGTCTTTCAGTGGTGCCGTGGATTCACACTCACCAGAAGCGGAGGACACAGGTAGGCCGCACTCCGTGGACGTCTTCCCCGAGGCTCGACAGAGGTAAGAATCCAGCGTATTATTCGGTTTAGCAGGGACCTGGTAGTTGCTAGGATGTTTGAGCTGCAGTTTTCTCCCCATGTGCTGTGATAGAAAAGCATAAAAGTCTCCTTCTCAAAGATCAAGCCGCGGAGCTCAGCGTTCAAGCGGCCATTTCTGCAGACGCTCAGGCCACGCCCCATGGTCCAACATTTCTAAAGAATGCTATTAGCACCTTGTTGAATCAATGCCACGTAGAATTAAGGCAGTTCTGAAGGCAAAAGGAGGGTCCAACACCGTATTAGTATGGTGTTCCTAATAATTCTTTAGGTGAGTGTATGTCAAGCATGCACAAATGTTTATAAATCTGGTATAAACTTAATTAACATAGCTACACTCACTTTCCCACCCACTTTTCAAAAGTGGTGAAAATGGCATAAAATCATAAAAGTTTGCACATTTGCCCAAAAATGGTTTGAACCAAAATTAGCACATTTTTTTCTACCAGAATTATGGTGCAAATGGAATGATATATTCCCACTGTTTCAATAAATGGGCAGTAAGTGACTCTCCGTTATTCCATCAGAGGCTAGAATTTTTGGTAAATGGTATGCTATATGTAAATTTTTAATGTCATATTTTAATATACTGTACATACAGTAAATGCGCGGTCTGAAAGATCTCAAATATACCTTGCAAAATATATATATATATCTTCAGTACTGTGCAAAAGTTGTAGCCAAGTGAGGAAAAATTCTACAAAGTAAGAATACTTTCACAAATAGAAGTATTAATAGTTTAAGTTTATCAATTAACAAAATGCAAAGGTGCACTTGCATACAGTCTTTGAAGGAACTCAGCAGGAAGGTTGTCCCAAACATCTGGACAGTGACGTACATAGAGAAGTAAGGGGCCCATAGCAAGGATCAAGCTAGGCCCCCCCACACAGGACAGAAGGGTTTCCGCCTAAACCCCTTTCAGTGACCCTTGGGCCATTTTTTCCACTGTCTCATTTGCTAAAGGTTGTTCCTTTAGGGGGTCCTGACCAAGTTTTCACCCCCAGGAGAAGAGGGGATGATCCCAACTGGGTCCCCTCTTGCCCTGGGCCCCATAGAAGTCGCATGGTCTGCCGCTATGGTAGTTACTCCCCTGATCTGGGAGTACTAACTGGAGATTTTCTGTGGATATAGACCTGCTTAAATCATTCTGTCTCTTCGTGTAATCCCAGACAGCATCGACGATGATGAGATCAGGGCTCTGTGGGGGTCATATAATCACTTCAGGACTCCATGTTCTTCTTTACACTGAAGATAGTTCTTAATAATATTGGCTGTATGTTTGGGGTCATTTTCCTGCTGTAGAATAAATTTGGAGCCCATCAGATGCCTCCCTGATGGTATTTCATTATGGATAAGTATCTGTCTGTACTTCTCGGCATTGAGAAAGAATTATTTGTGATCAAATCCTCAACTCTATTTGCTGCTAAAAAAAAGTTTTTGGAAATATTTAAAAAAATAGCATTGTCATAAAGGGGTTTTAAAATGCCACTAGAAGCATTCCTGATATGTAAAATCATACAGTAGTGGGAGTATGTAATGATATAATAGCTTTATGAGGTATTTGATGACATAAGGAAATCAATAAAATTACAAATGATAACAAGTTTTAATTGTACTTTTGGCAGTTGCATTACTGTGAGCACAGGGATAATGACGCACAAGGTAACCAAAGTGTGGGAGGTGACTCATTCTTTGTCATGAACAGGTAAAGACTATAAGGTGATATTTCTGTTCCTTCCTGTATTACAAAGTAAATTGTATATTGTGATATGCTATTAGTCATATGTTCATATCAAATATTAGTAAAATCTCACTGATTGAATACATCATACACCAGCGCGGAGATACTATCTGCGAGGCAATCATTAATTCCTTTTAATATTTAAAAAGGTCTTAAGACATCCTTTGATATCGTTAGAAGACTTTCTAAGAAGATTTTTATTTTTTCACATTTATATTTAGGCATAAGTCATTGATGAAGGACCTGTGATAATACTACTTGGGTACACTGTGATTAATAATTGTGTGGGGTACTGTATCTGTCAATATTACAAGGACAGCTTGGCTGGCTTACTGACTAGTAAGAGACTTTTTGAGGCTGAAACATTGTCTGATATAGCTTTTTATGCTTCGTGAAGTCTAGTGCCCTGGAGATTTTGACTTCTATGGAAGTATGGCTGGCGCTCTTATGTAAGCACTCTGGCTGGCGTCTTATAGGGGAATGTAAAGTAGTTTTATGGGATTTTTATATTGATGACCTATCCTCAGGACAAGCCATCAATATCAGATCGGTAAAGTATCAATGCCTAAAGGATAAAGCTGGTTACTGCAATGCTGCTCCCATTTCTAGTACCACAGCTACGCCTGACCAGCTGATTGACGAAGTTGTGGGGTATCAGAACTCTGTCAAGCTTATATTGATGGCCTATCCAATATAAAAATCTTGGAAGACCCTTTTCAACAATAACTCAATAGAGGCAGTGTGCCTGCCACTCTTATGGGACAATGGTAGCAGACAATGATATAGGGGCACTGTGGCATGCACTGTTTTGGAGGAAATAAGTAGGCTGACTTTGCACAGTTTCTGTAAGAATAATAGAAAATAAAGTACATATATATTCCCTGCTTCACAATGTATATTTCATTGAGTAAATATTAACATCTACTCTTTTCGAATGCATATTCGTCCCTACAGCCTCACTGCTATATTAACGCTTCTCTTTATTTCCAAGTGCATTTTGTTTAAAAAAAATTAATACAAATAGTTTGTATTAACACGTGTGATATCAGGAAGACTTTTGCAGGTGATGTTTCCAGTGTGTCACCAACAAATCTGGACTTCTGCTGTGATAGTCGGAAGTGTCGCACACAACTAGATAAATGTCACCTCCGGGTAATGTTATTACAAACCAAATGGTTATCTTAGGCTATTTTCACATCTGCGCTTCCCCTTTCCGCTATTGAGATCCGTCATAGGATCTCAATAGCGGGGGAAAACGCTTCCGTTTTGTCCCCATTCATTGTCAATGGGGACAAAACTGAACTGAATGAAACAGAATGCACCAGAATGCGTTCCGCTTGGTTGCATCCCCATCATGGACAGAATAACGCTGCAAGCAGCGTTTTTCTGTCCGCGATGTGGTGGGGAGCAAGACGGGGTCATGACACACAATGTAAGTCAATGGGGACGGATCAGTTTTCTTGGATACAATAGAAAACGGATCCGTCCCCCATTGACTTACAATGGTGTTCATGACGGATCCATCGTGGCTATTCTAAAGATAATACAACTAGATCCTTTCATAAGGGATGCAGGTGGTTGTATTATATGACGGAAGCATTTTTGCTGATCCATGACGAATCCAGCAATACTGCTAGTGTGAAAGTAGCCTTACTCATATTCAACAAAAGCAAAGGTGATCCAGGACATATGGCATTCCATCAAGTAATTCAATGAATGTCTGCTTATCACATTGTAGCTGATTATGGAAAGAACTTTTAGTTGTTTTGTGCATAAATCTTTGGGGGACAGGGGGCACTACAAATTCAGGGGACATTATAGGCATTCCTATTACTACTGTGGGCTCTATAGGAGGGACTTATAGATTTGTCTTATTTCTACTAAGAGCACTATGGGGGGGGGGGGCCTTATTACCACTGAGGGGTCTGTAGATAGCTTTATTACCACTGGGGGAACAATAGGGGGCCTTATTTCTACTGGGGGCTCTGTGAGGGTATTATTAATACTGGAGGGCTCTTCTACTAATGAAGGCACTCTTGGGGAGCATTATCACTGTTGGTGGCACTGTAGGGGGCAGTATTACTAATGGGGGCATTCTTGTGGAGCATTATCTCTGTTGGGGGCACTGTAGGGGGCAGTATTACTAATGAGGGGATTCTAGAAGGGAATTACTATTGGTGGGACTATGAGGAGCCTGATTACTATGGTGGGCACTAATTATTCTTCAGGATAGTATTTGGGGATATTCAGGAGCACAGCAGGCAGCAGAATAACACTGTGGGGGCTCCAGGTTGGGAGATGATAATAGAAATATAGAAATGTGAGGAAGCTAAGATGTCTATGTGTCACACTCTGCAGAGATGAGGCGGCTGAAAGAAGTGTCCGAACCAAATGGAGAAGATGATGACAGAGACATCACCTGGAGGCACTGGATGTGACAGGTATGTGCTGCTGTATAGCAAGTACAGAAAAATGCGGTGTATGGGGTGAGGGGGGGGGGGGGCGACTTAGAGAACTGGGCCATATTCATTGGGGCTTGGGCCCCGGATCTTTTGAGACCCTTGCAATGTCTCTGCACCAGTCTATTATTGGGGCCAAAGAGGATGATATTGTGGACTGGATGACTCACCTTTCAGTCACAGCAGGATTATGCTGATTTCACATTTGAGTCTGACACTGTGCCTTTGAACCAGGGCTGTGCATTCCTCCTGGTCTTACACCTTGCGGCCTCAGAGAAGCATGTTGCTTTCATAACCTCTCTCTTCACTTCCCCCTCCAAGTGTGGTGCCTTCTGTTTTCCTAAGAAGAGCCCACAACAGCCCATGTGCTATAGAAGATACTCAAGACAGTCTTCCTGTTGAGTTAATGACTTGTGTGAAAACAGTCAGTGTTTAGTCTGCCATGAAAAGCAGGTTCTGGCTGAGCCGGGAACCCAATGCATACCTGTTTCTTAGGCAAGCAAAGGAGGAAAGGGAGGTGGATGTTATTGTCCAATTATTGTCCTTCCAATGAGGTTTCAAAGGTAAAGGAAGCTTTTCACACACTTGGTAATGATATACGGGAGGTTGCATCGACTGTTTCTTTCTTTGCAGTTTTGCCTGTGCATAACTTTCAGCATGACAGGCAGATGCGCATTAAGGAAGTCAATGTATGGCTTGGTTAATGGTGTCTGAACGAAGGGTTTGGCTTTATGTCTCATGTTAGCTCTCGTTGGAATGGAAAAGAACTGTACAAGAAAGATGGTTTGCATCTTTCTCTCAAGGGAACGAATGTCCTCAGTGAACAGTTCAAAGTATTTGCTAAGGAGCATTTAAACTAGGAAAGGGGGGAAAAAGAGTGATAATCCAGCAGTCCGACTGCCCCCTGGAACAATGCCAGAAGATGCCAGTAGCACATAGGTTAAGAAATGACAAGCTCAGAGTCTTGTCTACAAATGCTCGCAGTTTAGGGAATAAGATCAATGAACTTGAGTCTATAATAGCATCTGAGAATATAGATTTAGTGGCTGTTACTGAGACATGGTTCAATGGGAGTAATCACTGGGATATAACAATACCAGGGTTCTCTCTATATAGGAAAGACAGGGAAGGCAAGAAAGGGGGAGGGGTGGCCCTGAATGTGAAAGAGAGGATAAAATCTAATTTAATACAAGTTAGCGAGACCAATTTAGAGTCAGTTTGGGTTACGTTGCAGCTTGATAATCATAAGGTAACTCGTGTAGGTGTGATATATAGACCACCTGGCCAAGTCAAAGAATTAGATGATCTACTAGTTGAGGAAATAGCTAAAATGACATTGAAAGGGGAAGTTATCATTATGGGAGACTTTAATCTTCCTGATGTAAACTGGAAAACCAAAATAGCTAGTTCTGCCAGGAGTACAGATATTCTAAATTCCCTACTGGGATTATCTCTACAGCAAGTAGTTGAGGAGCCAACCTGGAAGGAGGCCATTTTAGATTTAGTATTCACAAATGGGAATTTGGTATCTGATATTACTGTAGGGGAAAGCTTGGGATCTAGTGATTAATTAATACAAATAAGTTACAGGGGCCTGATGGGATACACCCAATACTATTAAAAGAGCTTAGCGGTGAACTAGCAAAACCATTAACAGATTTATTTAACCAATCACTGGTAAAAGGAGTCATCCCAAAATATTGGAAATTAGCAAATGTTGTGCCCATTCACAAGAAAGGTAGTAGGTAGGAATCAGGCAACTATAGGCCAGTAAGTCTGACATCAATAGTGGGGAAATTAATGGAAACCATACTTAAGGAGAGGATTGTGGAACATCTAAAATCCCATGGGTTTACTTCAGGTAGATCATGTCAAACTAATCTTATTGATTTTTTTGATTGGGTGACTAAAATAATTGATGGTTGAGGTGCAGTAGACATAGCTTATCTAGACTTTAGTAAGGATTTTGATACTGTCCCACATAGAACACTTATCAATAAATTGCAGTCTTTGAGCTTGGACTCCCATATTGTTGAATGGATTAGGCAGTGGCTGAGGGACAGGCAACAGAGGGTTGTAGTCAATGGAGTATATTCAGACCATGGTCTTGTTACCAGTGGGGTACCTCAGGGATCTGTTCTGGGACCCATATTGTTTAATATCTTTATCAGCGAAATTGCAGAAGGCCTCGATGGTAAGGTGTGTCTTTTTGCTGATGACACAAAGATTTGTAACAGGGTTGATGTTCCTGGAGGGATACACCAAATGGAAAAGGATTTAGGAAAACTAGAGAAATGGTCAAAAATCTGGCAACTAAAATTTAATGTTGATAAGTGCAAGATAATGCACCTGGGGCTTAAAAACCCAAGAGCAGAATATAAAATCAGTGATACAGTCCTAACCTCGGTATCTGAGGAAAGGGATTTAGGGGTCATTATTTCAGAAGACTTAAAGGTAGGCAGACAATGTCATAGAGCAGCAGGAAATGCTAGCAGAATGCTTGGGTGTATAGGGAGAGGCATTAACAGTAGAAAGAGGGAGGTGCTCATGCCACTCTACAGAGCACCAGTGAGACCTCATTTGGAGTATTGTGCACAGTACTGGAGACCATATCTCCAGAAGGATATTGATACTTTGGAGAGAGTTCAGAGAAGAGCTACTAAACTAGTACATGGATTGCAGGATAAAACTTACCAGGAAAGATTAAAGGACCTTAACATGTATAGCTTGGAAGAAAGACGAGACAGAGGGGATATGATAGAAACTTTTAAATACATAAAGGGAATCAACAAGGTAAAAGAGGAGAAAATATTTAAATGAAGAAAAACTGCTACAAGAGGACATAGTTTTAAATTAGAGGCGCAAAGGTTTAAAAGTAATATCAGGAACTATTACTTTACTGAGAGAGTAGTGGATGCATGGAATAGCCTTCCTGCAGAAGTGGTAGCTGCAAATACAGTGAAGGAGTTTAAGCATGCATGGGATAGGCATAAGGCCATCCTTCATATAAGATAGGGCCAGGGGCTATCCATAGTACTCAGTATATTGGGCAGACTAGATGGGCAAAATGGTTCTTATCTGCCAACACATTCTATGTTTCTATGTTTCTGTGTTAGTGGTGGTGGAAGTAGTAGTAGTGATGGAGATAGCAGCGATAGGGGCAGTGGGGTGTCACTTGGGGCAGCAGCAAAAATAGAACTGGCTAGCAGCAGTTGTAAAAAGACTGTCCTCCTTCTCCCTGTCTTCTTTAGATCAGCAGGCTGCATCCACATGCAGTACAGTGCCCTTGTCATTATCAGTTATTGGTTCTTCTCCTCCTCTGCTCTGTCATTAGCCATCAATAGCGGTTAGAAATGAGCGAAGTTTAGAAAAATTTGATTCAGCAACTTTCGCGAAGTTTGACAAGAAATTTGATTTGTTACGAATTAATTTGTCATGAATCGGTATTCAGCCTATTCGGCCTTTCAATTAACTGCCTCTTAGACAGAAGTGCACTTGTCTAACGGCACTTATAAATGATAATACACTAGGGCAATATAGCCTTTTGAGTAAAAAAAAAAATCTATAAAATCATCCACTTGCTCATGTAGAGGCAGTCTGCTCCTCTCTTGAGTGGCAAAGACCTGCCAAAGGACCTGTGCTAAGGGTGATTACGTCACTGCAAACTCCCAGCGTGAACACGTGGTGACGATGATGTCACCACGTGATCGCGCTGGCAGAGTAGGGTAATGTCATCATGCTCAGCGCAGGCCCTAAGGTCAGGAAATTCGGCTTTATGGCAAATCAAATTTTTCCTAAATTTCGGATCGAATTTCACTTCAGATGCTTTGATTCGCTCAACACTAATAATGGTATGTGTGGCCAGATAACAATTCTCACCTTGCAATCCGCTTGTGTGCAAGCTGAACTCCCACCTGGCCAAGTTGCTGGCAGCGCAGTTGCTGTCGTACCACTTGGTGGATTCTGCTGTCTTTAGGGAACTGATGGCGAGCATTCAGCCTCCATGGAAGATACTTAACTGCCATTATTTCTCAAAACAAGCAATCCAAGCTATCACGTACAGGGGCCAAGCCTTGCAACTGTCGCTGTGTGGCAAGGTGCACAACATCGTGGACACTTGGAGCAGCTGTTATGGGCAAGGAAAGTACATGTATTTCACAGCCTACTCAAGCAATGTTTTTCATGGCTCCACCTAAAAAGGGCAGCGAGTTGCTTCCACTCACTCCTATCATATGTGTAAAGTGAAGCGTTGCCATGCTGTGATAGAGGTGATGAGCCTTGGCGAGAGTAGTCACACAACAGATCAGTTGCTAAAGTGCATCAAACAGCAAATAACCCACTGACTGTCTCCCCCAAATCTAATTGGACATGGTCGTCAGTGACAATGGCAGGAACATCATGGCTGCATCGTGGCTTCCAGAAGGTGCTGACAATGTCCAGGAGACTGTCTTTGCATTCCAGCCGCTCTTATGTAGCAAGAAACTCCTTCATGGACTTACAGCAACAGGTCTGCCATTGCTCCACTTGATTTTCAGTAGAGCAAATGTTTATTCTCATGCAACAAAGAATGGTGGAAAAAGAACAGCTATTGCTGGCTGCCCTTTAGCTGTTGGAGACCAAACACAGACAAAGTCCCATGGAAGAAGAAGTGGAGGAGGAAGATGAGGGTGAGGAACTACCACTGGAGGACAAGGAGAAGTAGTCAGTGGTGCAGGAGGACAATGTTGAAGATGATGACAATGACCATCATGACTAATCATCCCAGTGGGGGTGGAGCCAGAAAGAACTGTGTCTTCAGGCATGCTGGCATGCATGGCAAGCTGTATACTTGCTTGCTTACATACTGATAGGCGTATTGTTACCATCAAGCAATCTGAGGATTACTGTATAGCCATGCTTTACACCCTCGCTAGCAAAGCAAAATTGGTTAATATTTTCCTATTGCTGAAAGAAAGAACAGTTGCTGTATTACCAGAATACACTGTGTAGACTACTTGATGTAGCTTTCAACGAGCAGATGCCTGCTTCCCACGTGCCTAACCAGAAGGCCTTTCTTCTCCCCTAGTCGAGTCACCCACTTCCCACCTTTGCTGCTAGTAGCAGAAGCTGCAGCAGCATCATTCATTTCAGTCTGATGAACATGATGGAGCAGATTTTTCTTGTGCCGCACCAGGCTGATGCAAATCAGAAAACGAAGATGTAGCATTGCTGAGAAAAATAATGTTTTAATATATGCAAATTAGCCTCTAGGAGCAACGGGGATGTTGCCGTTACACCGAGAGGCTCTGCTCTCTCTGCAACTGCCGCACCCTCTACAATTAAATTGAAAGCATCATCAAACCTGATGCTGTCAATCAAAGATTGCTGAGAGAGCAGAGCCTCTAGGAGTAATAGCAATGTCTGGTTAATACTAGAGGCTCATTTGTATATATTTAAACATAATTTTTCTCACCAATGCGGGCACATATGAACATGGGACCAACACAGATGCCTTCAGCTGCCAAGTGCACAAGCAACAGGTCAGCCAGTTTCAAAATCTGCTGACAGATGCCCTTTAAAGAAGAAAGACAAACTGGAAATATTACTTAGAATTAAAGAGCACCTGACATGTCTGTTTTAGTAACTGCTTGCATTCCTCATGTAATTACAATTTTCTATTTGTATTACTTTATGTGGTACTGTTCCTTTATTATGCTTTGTAGAAATTTAAGAATTTATTGCTAATAGGTCCAACTTGGTGTTATCACTTGGAGGCGTGTGTCTGATATTATCCAATCAGTGCTGCCAGTGTGAGAATGTGCAGGGACATGCCCCAGTTGGTAACAGTTGAACCTGCTGGCAATTTATTCCTAAACTTTTAGAAGAAATAACAGAGGAATAGCACAGCATAGAGTTATAAGAAATGATGCTCCAGAATTGTTATTAAATGGGGAATGCAAGTAGTGTACATAGACGTGTAAGAAGTGGTAAAGTAGTGTATATCAGAAATATCTCTTTACAACCCCTAAAATGACTCATCCTATACACATTATCTATTTCAGGTGTAATAATGACACAGCAAGGCCAAATTGCCGGAAACACAATGCAAACACATTCTTACCTCCCACTGAAAGTAAAATGTGTTATGTACCTAAAAAATATAATTTTTAAATAGAATGAAAAATAAATCTGGAAGAAATTATTAATAATACCTGTCTTAGACTAGCATGTTCTCTTACGCCTGGCCTGATACAAGGATTTACAAGTATATATCTAATGAAAGTCTTATAATAGTCATGCATTTTGTCACTTAAGGGCAGCTTCTTCTTTGATCTGATATTTCCAAGTGGGTAATACCACTATTATAAAGTCTTAAATGACATCCATAGAACAAGTATATGAATAAACTAGGATAGTTCATGGCAAATCAGCAAAAGTCCCAAAGAGTGGGGTTTAATGATAAAAATTAGTGACTTAGGAAAATGTATCAATCCTGTACGTTTTCTGCTGTAAAAAAAGTAACAAGTGTTGACACACCCCATTTGTGTGCATAGATTTACATTAAAAAGTGTGTATAGAGCTAGGGGTTTATATGTAGAAATTACTGGTGTATCACCCGTGGTCGAGGTAAGACATCGGCGCTGGAAAAACAGACTAAACAACTATTCCCATTTGAGTTTGTTAGCTGGATAAATGTATATCCCTAGGAAAAAGAAGGGATAGTGCAAAAAGGTGAAAATATATATAGGCGGTATTTGCAAGCGTAAATGATAGTGATGATGATGCAGTCCGTACCTTATACTATTCCAACTTTTACTCTCCTTGTTCTTTACGGTGATTACGTGGCGTTCAGTTCTTTTCTTTACTTTCTTATCTTCTTTTTTTTTTCTTTTGTGTGTATGTCTTTAAATGAAAGCGTCCTCCTTGCTCACCTTCTAGCACACACGCTGCCCCGGCCGGAAGCACGCGTGGTGCGAGGGAGCTTGTGACTTGGTTGCCCGGGAAACCACTAGCGGTGACGTCACCGTTGAGAATACCGGAGCCTCCGTGGGACAAAAAACTACCTACGCGTTTCGGGGCCTATCGGGCTCCTTCGTCAGGGAAATTAATCTTCAAAGACATATTCCTATCATAAACAGGTATGACATGTCCACTGGATATGCCATAAATTTATTAAAGGTGATGTCCCACCCTTAGGACCTCCACCATTGTTCACTATTGGAAGGACAGAGGTGCCTAGTTCACTGTTTCTTGGCTGCCGCACTTTCCATACACACCAATGGAGAGGTGGCTATATAGGGACACCATAAAAGCCCCTCTTTCTCACAACTGCTCTCTATATGTCAGAGAGTGGATCCTCTACTTAAAAGCAACTCTTGGTCAGGTGACTCCCATATGTTATGTATTACATGGATATGGTATAGCCCTGATTTCCTGCGCGCTGTAAATTCACTATTCTCCACATCACTGACTGACTGAAATTTGGGCTTTAGGCGGAAATATCTTTAGTAAAAAGTAAAAATCAATAAATAAAATATATTATAAAAAATATTTTTAGGGCATTAGGGACATTTAAAAAAAAAACTTGATTAAAAGTTGAGTTACTCTTTAAAGGAATGACACAACACAGAGTCATAAGAATGGATGCTCCAGAATTTTTACGTGGGGGACAGTAGTTACTAAAGCCGACATGTCAGGAGAGGTTTCAGGTCCTCTTTACAGTTGATTTGTTTCTGTGCCATATTCTTAGCTTCCTTGGGTGCACATCGAATTTTCCTGCTTGGCGTAAAATCTCTGTATGATCTGTAACTTTTGAATTTCAGGATAGGATTGTAATTCTAAACCTTCCTACATTTTGGCTTTCATTCTAAATGAACAAGATCTTCTATGCTTAAAGCGTGCTTGGAACAAACGCTTTGCTACTGTACTGACAGCCCATTCTCATTAATTCCATGGATAATTCTAATTCAAATGCAATTTACATTGTTTTTACTCCAACTGTTGACATAGCAGCTAGACCAAAATGATGCCCTTTCAAGTATAACAATATGCAGCCTAAGTTTTCTCAGGATATCGGCTCTTGGAACAAAGCGATGGCATGCCATGACTTGATAGACCTTTAGAGCAAGTGCTTGCAGCCGAGAATGTGGCAATTTATATGAACTGATTTATACTGTGGGAATGCTTTACAAGGCAGCCACGTATGTGCTTATCCAGGTTTGCTCTTTAGGTAAACTGTCACCTTTAACAAAGATTTTGATGTATGATTAGGGTAAACAGTTTACATAGTATATTGAATTGCATGTGCATTAGGTTCACAGAACATTCAACTGACAGGATATTTGTTTAAAACAACAGTCATTTTAACAATAGAGGTTTCCCTATTATAAACCTCAATATCTTCTCTGCTCAACATATCCCATTTGCTGACATATTGAGTAGAACTTTTTGTTAGGTACTTGGAAAAAGTTACATTGAATAAAAGTACATTCAAGTCACAGAATAAATATCATGGCCTATCCGTCTAGATCTGAGAGATGTTGTGCAATAAGAGATTTTTCTGATATATTCTGTGATGGAGAACGTGCTGTCTCGATATGTATGTGTCATCTGTAATTTATTGTCTTTGGCCCTGATTCATCACTCCTTCACTCCAGAATTCTGACTTTGAAAAGTCGCTAAATATAATAGGGCTTATACGGCTTTTTGGGCTCACGCGTGCAAAGATTTTACGATTTTCTGCATTTTTACACCACTCATTCCAGTTTGAAGATATGGGTGGGAAAGTGGTAATGGTTAGCTGTGTTAATAAGTTTCCCTCTAGATTTATCATTGAGACTTTCTTTTTTTTAAGTCACAATTTTTTTTATCTCACTCCATTAGTAAAAATGGATAAAAATGGAGTAGCTTTTTAAGCAAGTGTTAGGTTTAAGAATAATATCAATTTATCAAATAACATGAGACATTTGATAAATGTGGTTTGATAAAAGACATTTGATAAAAGACATTTGATAAAAGTACACCAACACAGACTTAATCAAAATTGACTTCAAATGTTCCCATCATGATAAATTCCCCCTTTATCTGTGGTAGAAAAATCAAAATCTAGATAATCTACAACTAAAACCCAATCATACAGGAATATTTTTGCAGTGTGTACAATTGAATTCAGCATGATTCGAATGTGTATTTTTTGTGTTAACAGCCAAACAATTTATGTGCTACATTAAAGGGGTGTTCCCATCTTGGGACATTCCGCCAAACTCCTCCTAGCTAGATGTGGCTACCAGAGATGGTCAGGATTATGGAAACAGCCATGCGGGGTGTGCTACGGTGTTTCTGGAGCTCCTACACAGGTTAATGAGAGTTACTGTAACAGCATAGTACAAATGAGCCACAAAAAAGGAATGAGATAGATGGCTGCTTGCTACCACGCTGCTCTCTTTGCTCCCCCTGGTAGGCACAGGTGCCACACTACTCACTTGTTGGACCCGCTGGTCTTCTCCTCCTTCATCTCGGCGGGTCCTGCTGTAAGAGTAGTTGGCTGATCCTGCTTGCAGACCATGTTCTGCTTCTTTGCCGGCAGTGCCTTTCACTTCCTGTACACTAACCTCCCCCAGCCTATGGCTGGAAACCCAGGGGTACTTAAGGAACCTTCTGCTGTGGGAGGGTGTCTGAACAATAGGTCCTAGTCAGCTAGTGTCCTGCAAAGGTGTGCTTTTCTACATTTATCTGCCTGTGTGCTGACATTCGCCTGCTTCCTGGATTTGACTCATCACTGCCTGATCTGACCTCTGCTTGATCTCTGTAGTGACCCTGAGCTGCCTACCCTTAACCTTGGGCTGTTTATCAGATTATGCGGACTTTGCCTGCCGCAACCCCGGTTTTGCCTGATTCCTAGTTGCTCCACACCAGTGACTCTTGACCCCTGTGGGTCAGCTGCCACATGAACAGAGACTACTTCAAGAGGCAGCAGCCTGTTGGTTCCCTTGCATCAAAGTCCAGATCCCTGTATGGGGGGAAAGGGGTTAAATACCAGGGGGGTCACTTAGATAACAATTTCCACTTTGTAACAAACCTTTAATATATAATATATGACTTGCTATGCTAAATCACCTGTGTATTTGAATCAGTTTGGCTTCTCAGCTCTGCACAATGCAACTCAACAGATAGGAGTGCATATACAATAAAACAAGTTCCCAAGTATCAACCATAGCCATATTTTATACATCTGGACCACAACACTCTAAGCATTGCCCACACTATTTCAGGTCTGTGAAGTATACAACATCTATGCATCTTATAAATCATTCATCCATCCATCCCTATAGCATTTTCACCTAACCATCCATTCAATCAGCCATACATTCTTTTTCAGATCAGTCTGAGCGTCATTATATATTTTACTTGAACTACATTAGCCTTTCCTTTTTTAAACCTAATTGGCATACTTTTTCACATTATGGTGGTGTTCTCCCCAATGAGTATTGCTTATGAGGAGAATATTGTAACATTCAGGGACAATATAACAGAGATGCAGGAATATACTGGCTCTGTGCATGTGGCTTGTATGAAAATCCTAGGTAGCAATTTGCCAATTTAATGTCAATGAGAAGAACCTATTTCATATATTGAATTCAAGTCCTATGGAGTGTTTAGCTAAATGGATGTCTATATCCATAAAATAACAGTACCTTATTTACCTTAGTGACCACCCTGTTTTGGGCCTTATTAACCAAGCGTTTTTATTCCTCATAGAGGCGACCTTGACGTGGTGAGTGGCTTATTACGCTTTGGCCAAAATGTACACCAATGCCTCATTCAACATCAAGCATGGAGGCAGGGCGGAGTGCTGGTTGCAGAGTGCTATTTCATTTGTGTTTTTCTTTGTATATGTATTTCGCCATAGCGATGTGCACATGCATATAGGGTTGTGCTGACTGAATCCCCCACATTTTTTCTTTGTAGTATATATTGGAGGCGTGGCGATCTCCATGCAGTCATGCACACCTGACCAGTTAATCTGCCCTGGAGGCTGGTTTTAAAGTCAGTATAAAACTGAGTCTACTTCTACAGGGCCTACCAGTAGCCATTTGGCTCCAGGAGAAGTATATAGTGGGCTCAGCATGCATGTTGGTACTTGCATCCCTGGATCCGATTAAAGCTGTAACGGCACCGGACGGGGTTAAAAGCAGAGTGTGCCTGGCGTTCATGCTGTACCTGCGCTCCCTGGACTTTGTGTGGCTGCCATGGCCGATAAACAGGTAGGAACTAGTGTTAGGGACCACTCATAGAGGCGACCTGGACGTGGTGAGTGGCTTATTACGCTTTGGCTAAAATGTACACCAATGCCTCATTCAACATCCAGCATGGAGGCAGGGCGGAGTGCTGGTTGCAGAGTGCTATTGCATTTGTGTTTTTCTTTGTATACGTATTTCGCCATAGCGATGTGCACCTGCATATAGGGTTGTGCTGACTGAATCCCCCACATTTTTTCTTTGTAGTATATATTGGAGGCGTGGCGATCTCCATGCAGTCATGCACACCTGACCAGTTAATCTGCCTTGGAGGCTGTTTTTAAAGTCAGTATAAAACTGAGTCTACTTCTACAGGGCCTACCAGTAGCTATTTGGCTCCAGGAGAAGTATATAGTGGGCTCAGCATGCATGTTGCATCTTATCCAATAATTTATTCTTAATTGCCACCGAAAAAAACATAATAACAAGCGATCAAAAAGCGCCATTTACTCCAAAACGATACCAATGCAAAATACAAGTCGTCCCCCAAAAATCAAGCCCTCACATAACTCCATATAAAGAAAAATAAAAAAGTTATGGGTCTTGGGAAGTGGCAGTGCAAAAACAATTTTTTCTTTAAAAAAAAAAGGGGTTTTATTGCAAAAAAGTTGTAAAACTTAAAAAAAAATGTATGTATCTGGTATCACTGGATAAGATGAAAGCTGTAACGGCACCGGACGGGGTTAGAAGCAGAGTGTGCCTGGCGTTCATGCTGTACCTGCGCTCCCTGGACTTTGTGTGGCTGTCATGGCCCATAAACAGGTAGGAACTAGTGTTAGGGACCACTTATAGAGGCGACCTTGACGTGGTGAGTGGCTTATTACGCTTTGGCCAAAATGTACACCAATGCCTCATTCAACATCCAGCATGTAGGCAGGGCGGAGTGCTGGTTGCAGAGTGCTATTGCATTTGTGTTTTTCTTTGTATATGTATTTCGCCATAGCGATGTGCACCTGCATATAGGGTTGTGCTGACTGAATCCCCCACATTTTTTCTTTGTAGTATATATTGGAGGCGTGGCGATCTCCATGCAGTCATGCACACCTGACCAGTTAACCTGCCCTGGAGGCTGGTTTTAAAGTCAGTATAAAACTGAGTCTACTTCTATAGGGCCTACCAGTAGCCATTTGGCTCCAGGAGAAGTATATAGTGGGCTCAGCATGCATGTTGGTACTTGCATCCCTGGATCCGATGAAAGCTGTAACGGCACCGGGCGGGGTTAAAAGCAGAGTGTGCCTGGCGTTCATGCTGTACCTGCGCTCCCTGGACTTTGTGTGGCTGTCATGGCCCATAAACAGGTAGGAACTAGTGTTAGAGACCACTCATAGAGGCGACCTTGACGTGGTGAGTGGCTTATTACGCTTTGGCCAAAATGTACACCAATGCCTCATTCAACATCCAGCATGGAGGCAGGGCGGAGTGCTGGTTGCAGAGTGCTATTGCATTTGTGTTTTTTAAGTTGTAGTTTTTAATCGTGCCATTTTGGGGTACACATAACTTTCTGATTAACGTTTATTAACTCTTTCTGGGAGGGAGATAGGGAAAACAGCAAAACTGCCACTGTTATAAATTTTACGGTGTTCATTTTTCGGTATAAATAACATAATATCTTTATTCTCTGGGTCAGTACGATTACAGTGATACCAGATACATACATTTTTTTTAAGTTTTACAACTTTTTTTCAATAAAACCCCTTTTTTTTTAAAAGAAAAAAATGTTTTTGCACTGCCACTTCCCAAGACCCATAACTTTTTTATTTTTCTTTATATGGAGTTATGTGAGGGCTTGATTTTTGGGGGACGACTTGTATTTTGCATTGGTATCATTTTGGAGTAAATGGCGCTTTTTGATCGCTTGTTATTATGTTTTTTTCAGTGGCAATTAAGAATAAATTATTTTTTTTACGGTGTTCACCGTAGGGGATAATTTATGTGATGTTTATGTAGTCCGGGTATCAGAGAGGCGCAGCCTGCTGGAAATTAATCAAGGCTGGTCTGGGGCCTACATCAGACCCCAGGCAGCCTTCACACACATGGGCACCCCACAATCGTATTTGCGGGGTGCCGATGGAAGACAGAAGGAGTCTGCTCCCTCTGTCAGTACTTTACATGCAGCGGGCGCCATTGCCTGCCGCATGTAAAGCGTTAAACAGCTCAGATCTGCACTCCTGCCGGTCCTGGCTGTAAGCCCAGGGCAGCGACTCTCATGTGAGAGCCCGTTTCTCACTCCCTGCTCCACAGAGGACCCGTGCAGTGCTTAGACTGGGCCACCGTAAAAAAGCTGTGGCCCAGCCTAAGGCCCCTTAGTGACTGCCGTAAAAAGGTGTATGGGTGGTCACTAAGGGGTTAAAATGAATCAGTCACCAGGAAATCACTGTTAAACCAGACACAATGCGGAATATAATGGGGCCTTTCATTTCATAATCCTTTGCTTTATTCTGAAGAAAAAGTACTTTTAATCCATATGCAAATGAGTAGTTATTTGCTTAGTGCGTGGGTCCAAGTCACTGTATGCACCCTTCCTCCTACTGCTTCGTGTGCCAGCCCCTCCCTCCCCTTCTTGATTGGCAGGGTCAGGTTCTTGCCAAGAATGAGAGGGGCTGGGACAGAACGCAGGAGGAGCAAGGGTGCACACAGTGACTTGGACCTGCCCTTAGTGGACATTTTCTAAGAATGAAGTATTTGATCATTAAGTGAAAGATATCATTATTTCTTGCTGAGCTAGCCCTGCTAGGAACTAGTGAATTTCCTGGTGACAGAGACTTGGGTTTTCCAGACTTTACCTCCACAGTCAAATGTTGGTAATGAAATTACATTTGCTCTTATGATAGCGTAATACTATATTATAAAAAAATTACATATGGCCCTGTGTTGAAGGCAAACCTACAGTATCTCACAGAAAGTTAATGTATGACAAAAACAGTGACTTTAAAGAGTTAAATTACTCATTTGTCTATGTAAAATAGTTTGATGAGACCATGTTTGCGGATGCAAATAAGGGGGGACATGGTGTCATGACCCCCCACTATTTACTGTACATGTGCAAGTGTTATATTTATCAATATTACTTACCTGGTAACAGATGTGAAGGGAGCAGTCTGAAGTTCTCATGAAGGTGAAGGAACAGCTTGATTGGAGGATGGATCAACAGTTAGTCTCGTGGATACTTATAAAAGAGAAGACATGTCAGTTGCTGCGCACTCACGTCAGTGGCAGCAAAGAATCCGGATCTACACCTGAAAGAAGAAATGGAAGAATTACTCAAACAATTGATTACAAAAGCTGAAACTTACGGTGGAGAAGCTTGGCTCAGATGATGCCTCCAGGAAGATTTCTCAGGCGAAGATCTTGATCCACGATCCAGTCATCCGGTCTGCGCTGCCTCTTCATCTAGAAGCGCAGAGCCGACACCTATAAGAGACACCATCGCGTCGCACACTCTCAGCGATGCTCCGGCTTCTTCTTTACCTACAAAAAGAACCAGAATGGAAAAAAGAAGTTATTCTCCTCCCTAATTAGCTGTAAAACGCAGAAATCCCAATTTTACTGCATCACACAGCGCGAGGAGTAAAGAGAAGAAACAAAATACTCACCAATGGTCGCCATCTCCTACAGCTAGAACATAGTCAACTGTTAATCAAGCTACAGCATCTAGAAACACACAGGATGGTGAGAATTACATTACACCAACACCAATTAACGACAGTAATTTGCAGGACACTAATCAATCAATTAGACATATTTCTTTGAATGCTGACACCTTTTGTACTGATAAGGTTCAGCTATTCAAAGATTTCATTTCTTTTATTTCTCAAAATGAAAACGCTCAAAATACAAATTCTGTCTGGTCTTCACCAGGCAGAGATTCAGTGGTGGAGTGTCCCAATGTAAACGCAAACAAATCAGACAATATTTGTACTACGGGAAATTTGGGATTTCAGAAGGACAAATGTTTAATCCCATCTTTGGAGCCTGGCTGTGGGATAAAAGAAACATCTTTAAAATAAACTATGCCATGCCAGATATCCCCACTGGGTTACCATTTGTCACTTCAAACAAAAGAAAAAATTTATAAAAGAGAATGCATTGACATTTTTTCTCCCCTCCCTTCTTCAAAAGAAACTGGAAAATTAGACAAAAAAGTAGAGGAAGAGAGAAAAAGAAACCAACAAAAAACTTTTTTAAACTGGCTTCAAGCATTTTGCATTTAAGCAGCAGTAATGGGTGAGAAACATTCGATACACTGTAGCGGATTATTTCATAATCTAGATATCATACTAGAAGCATATAAAAACTTTGGAGGTAATGCATGGATTAAGTATGATGAATCCTACCGACAAAAATTGCCAGTATACCAGGAACTAAATTGGCGGTCCAAGGACGTGGGCCTTTGGATTAATCTCATGTTACCTCAAAGGTCCAATCTTTTTCGGCAATTTCCAAAAAAAGGGGTTTGCTTAGCCTTCAACAAGTCAATATGCAGATGACAAGCAAACTGTAAATATAAACACGAGTGCACTTTTTGCAGCGGTAATCACCCAGAGACAAAATGTTTTAAAAAACATGGTCAACATTACACAAACAATAAAGAATCCAATAGAGGAAGTGACACCATTGATACTACCAAGGCTCATCCACTATTTAAAAATATACCCAGACAAAACGAAAGCTCAAATATTAATAGAGGGTTTTAGGAACGGGTTTTATGTACCCACTTTTGTTGGTTCTGGTTGCTCCTTCATTAAAAACTTAAAATCTGTAAATATTAACAAAAGTAATTTCAGAGAACAGTGTAGCTGGCCCCTTTTTACAGCCCCCTTTCATTAACTTTCGAATTTCGCCTCTTGGTTTAGTATCAAAAAAGGAGGTTAAAAGCTACCACCTAATACATAATTTATCATACTCAAAAGATAATTCTCTAAACAATCTAATTGAAAAAAATGCTTCAACAGTACATTATGCATTGTTTGATCAAGCGCTATCCTTACTTAACAAAGCAGGTAGAAATGTGCTCATGGCAAAAACGGACATTAAATCTGCCTTCAGATTGTTACCTATTAACCCAGTGATGCCCAACCTACGGCCCGCGATGCCGTGTCATGCGGCCCGCGCAGTGACCGGACTTTATCAGGGCAGGGCGCACTGCGAACGGCACAGGCAGCAAAGCGATGCTGCCTGTGCCTACAATATCCCCACCCAGCGCCGCCTTCTAGCAAATTTATTTACTGCACTTGCCTCTGTGAAATTGAAGAGAAGCGACGTAATCTCGCACAGGCGCACTGGCAGAGGCATCGAAGTGCTCATGCACCGTCTTCCTGGCCTCTGCCAGTGCGGCTGTGCGAGATTACGGCGCTTCTCTTCAATTTCACAGAGGCAAGTGCAGTGAATAAATTAGCTAGGAAGCGGCTCTGGTTGGGGGGATATCTGTGGATGACACTGAGGGGGAGATATCTGTGGATGACACTGGGGGGATATCTGTGGATGACACTGGGGGGGATATCTGTGGATGACACTGAGGGGGATATCTGTGGATGACACTGAGGGGGGATATCTGTGGATGACACTGAGGGGGGATATCTGTGGATGACACTGAGGGGGGTATCTGTGGATGACACTCAGGGAGGGATATCTGTGGATGACACTGAGGGGGGGATCTGTGGATGACACTGAGGGGGTGGGGAATCTGTAGATGACACCGAGGGGGGGATATCTGTGGATGACACTGAGGGGGGGATCTGTGGATGACACTGAGGGGGATCTGTGGATGACACTGAGGGGGGGGATCTGTGGATGACACTGATGGGGGGATATCTGTGGATGACACTGAGGGGGGATCTGTGGATGACACTGAGGGGGTGGGGAATCTGTAGATGACACCGAGGGGGAAATATCTGTTGATGACACTGAGGGGGGGATCTGTGGATGACACTGAGGGGAAATCTGTGGATGACACTGAGGGGGGGGATCTGTGGATGACACTGATGGGGGGGATCTGTGGGTGACACCGAGTGGGGGGGGATCTGTGGATGACACTGAGGGGGGATCTGTGTATGACACTGAGGGGGGATCTGTGGATGACACTGAGGGTGGGGGGATCTGTGGATGACACTGAGGGGGGATCTGTGCATGACACTGAGAGGGGATCTGTGGATGACACTGAGGGGGGATCTGTGGGTGACACTGGGGGATCTGTGGATGACACTGAGGGGGGGGGGGATCTGTGGATGACACTGAGGGGGATCTGTGGATGACACTGAGGGGGGGATCTGTGGATGACACTGAGGGGGGTATCTGTTGATGACACTGAGGGGGGATCTGTGGATGACACTGAGGGGGATCTAGAGAGGGGTGTGGGGATGTTGGGGTGGGAGCTCTGGAAGGGGTGGGAGGTCTGATAGGTATGTGGGGGTGGGAGATCCGGGAGGGGGGACACCATAATTTATTTTGCTATGGGGCCCAGTCATTTCTAGCTACGCCCCTGATTGGTAAGATTGGGTGGGCAAAGGAGCGATAGAGCGCCCTGCTGTAGGAGAAGCCGGCGGGAGATGAAAGGAGGAGGGGCCAGCTCCTGGTGGTGTCGGGCACACGGTGCAAGCATGGCGGTGGAGGATCTGACTGAAGCCTAAAGACCAGACATCAAGGTAGACCTGCAGAAGAAGGTGACAGTGCAGGATGTGATGTATACATGTGTGTAATGTATGTAGTGCAGTGTGTGATCATCACATACTGCACTACATACATTACACACATGTATACATCACATGCCCCCTCACAGTAATAATGCCAAGATATGTGCCCTCTTCACAGTAGTAATGCTCACACATGCCCCCTCACAGTAGTTATGCCCAGATATGTGCCCCCTCACAGTAATAATGCCAAGATATGTGCCCTCTTCACAGTGGTAATGCTCACTCGTGCCCCCTCACAGTTGTTATGCCCTGATATGTGCCCTCTTCAAAGTAGTTATGCCCTGATATGTGCCCTCCTCACAGTAGTTATACCCTGATATGTGCCCCCTCACAGTAGTTATGCCCAGATATGTGCCCCCTCACAGTAATAATGCCAAGATATGTGCCCTCTTCACAGATGTAATGCTCGCACATGCCCCCTCACAGTAGTTATGCCCAGATATGTGCCCTCTTCACAGTAGTTATGCCCTGATATGTGCCCTCCTCACAGTAGTTATGCCCTGATATGTGCCCCCTCACAGTAGTTATGCCCAGATATGTGCCCCCTCACAGTAGTTATGCCAGATATGTGCCCTCTTCACAGTAGTAATGCTCACACGTGCCCCCTCACAGCGTTTGCATTTCTTTCTGGCAAAGCTACCTGGTTCCGGCCCGCAAAATTTATACCAAGTCTAGTGCGGCCCTCAGACGAAAAATGGTTGGGCACCACTGTATTAACCCAACTGGTTATAATTCACTAGGCTTCGAAGGTAAATTTTATTACGACAAAGCACTTCCTATGGGTTTTTCCCTATCCTGCTTTTATTTTGATCGAGCGCTATCCTTACTTAACAAAGCAGGTAGAAATACGCTCATGGCAAAAACGGACATTAAATCTGCCTTCAGATTGTTACCTTTTAACCCAACTGGTTATAATTCACTAGGCTTCCAATTCGAAGGTAAATTTTATTACAACAAAGCACTTCCTGAGGGTTTTTCCCTATCCTGCTTTTATTTTGAAGCATTTTCAATATTTTTAAACTGGATGGTAGAAAGGTATACAAATGGAGGTTACATAACCCATTACTTAGATGATTTTCTGTTCATTGGTAAGGATAAATCAGACGATTGTATCAACCTGCTTAATACATTCAAAAATATTTCTGATTACTTTCAAATTCCACTAGCGGAAGAAAAAACTGTATACCCCACAAAAAATATCAAATTTCGGTATATCCATTGACACGAAAAAAATGGAATTTAAGATTCCAGAGGAAAAAATTTATTCCTCTAGGATTTTATTACATAACCTATTAAGGTCTAAGAAAACCACATTAAGACGCTTACAATCCGCTTTGGGATTTTTACATTTTATAGCCAGAGTGATCCCTATGGGGAGAATCTTTTCTAAACGTAGGTATTCTGCCACAGTGGGAAAGAAACATCCTTTTGATCATATATGACTGTCCAAACAAATAAAAGATAACATCCAAATTTGGCTATGTTTTTTGGAGGATTATAATGGTAGATCCATGTGGCAGCATGAATTTATTGATTCTGACTCACTTCAGTTGTTTATGGATGCTGGGGCATCAGTTGGTTATGGAGCAATTTTTAAGAATCAGTGGTCAGCTGAAAAATGCCCAAAAGATTGGTTAATAGAACCATTTTTTAAAAACATCAATTTCTTGGAACTATTTCCGGTATTGGTAGCTCTAACAATTTGTCAAACTAATTTTAAAAACAAACACATCTTATTGTTTTCTGACAATAAGGTTGTGTTTTTTTCAATAAATTGCTTAGCTGCAAAATCTGAGGTAGTAGTTAACATTCTGAGACAAATTGTCTTAATATGTTTAAAAAATAATATTTGGATAAAAGCCAAATATTTAGAAGGTAGGTCTCATATAATTGCAGATTCTTTGTCTCGGCAGAATTTCTCTCAATTCAGACAAGTGGTACCGGAAGCAGAGGAGAAAGGAATCCCTTGTCCTTCAAAACTTTGGAAGTCGATTTGGAATTGATCAACAGTTTAATTTGTAACGCTCTAGCCCCGTCTACATGGGCTGCTTATTCAGCCACATGGAATAAATGGAGTACATTCTGTTCAGTCAATAATTTCAAGGAGAAGGATAATAATATTTTTCAAGTTATCCTTCTTATTGCGAATCTTTTCAAATTGGGCAAAAAAGCAGATTACATTAAAAAAATCTTATCCGGCATCTCTTTTTTCCAAAATATTCTTAATATTCCCCCGTTCACATCCATTTTTCTGTTAAAACAAATAATCAAAGGATCAAAAAGAATTAACCCTAAAAAAACTAGAACCAGACCATTACCTCTAGAATTCTTTTAAAAATTTGTTGAATACCTACCAGCCATTTGCTCGTCTCCTTATTAGATGTGCCTTTTTAAAGTGGCCTTGCTACTTTCCTTTTTAGGTGCACTTCACATCAGTGAATTTACAGCTGCAAATAGAACAAAAGCACCATTATTAATTAACGACTTAATAATTTATCCAAGTAGAATAAAAATTTTCTTAAAAAGAACCAAAACTGACCAACAAGGTAATGGAATTTGATTTAGTTTGAATAAAATCTCCACTTTTCATGCACGCAGACAGATCCGCTTTAACTAAGTTCCAATTCAATTTCATATTATCTAAATGTAAAAAACATTTCGAATTACATAAAGAAAAGACTTCTGCCCATTCATTTCGAATTGGAGCTACACCACATGCTTACAAACTAAGTCTTAAAGTGAACACCATAAAAAAGATAGGTAGATGGAATTCTAGCAGATACAGGTTGTACATTAGACCTGAATTGTTGTTTTGATCTCTTTCAGAACAGAAGATTGTCTGGATAATAGGAAATAAACTCATCTCTTCGGCCAATAAACGTTCTTCTTCAAAATAAAATTCAAATCAGATAATTTGGTTTTAGGAAGCAATGTTATTGTATTTTGGAAAGGTATCGTTGACCTTTATCTAAGGAAAATGTATTCTGTTTGTGTTACAGCCACTATCTCTGGCTGTGACCTTCCGTCATTGCTTGTTCGGCGCTCCTCGCTGAAGTTCTGTTCCTGTGTCATTTGTGGTTCTGTATGGGTTAACTCCCCTGTGTTCCTATTAGGAGTTAATCCTCTGTCTGCTCCATGGGTGTCGTCTCTCTGCTGCACCCATGGAACCTGTATATAAGGCTGAGGTTTCCTCAGTTCTGTGTCAGCTCTCCTGGTGTGTGTTGTCTTGTCCTGCTCCTGCTTTGTACTCTCTCTCCCATGCTGCTGACCCATGGGATCCGTGTCTGTCTGTCTGTGCTCTGTGGGTTTCCCTACTTGTTCATTAACCTCGTCTGTCTGTTATCTGTTCTGCCTGTTATGTTTTAGTTACTTTGTGTTTTCTGATGTCTGTGTTCAGCAAGCCTTTGCAGCAGAGTGGCATGACAAGGCCATGCAGTTTACTACTGGTGGAGCAAGTTCTTCTCTGCTCATTGCCACTCCTGCTCCCTTGCGTGAACTCCTGCTCGTATTATTAGTTGCCCTGTTTTGTATTTACCTGTCTGTTATGTTTGCCTATGTGCCGTCGGTACCTTCTGGTACCTGTTGTCCATTCGTCCCTGCTGTCACTGTCTAGTTCACGCTCCAGAGTGGACCCTGGCAACTTCCTGCGGCAAAGTCTAACCCTACCATCTAGGGCTCTAGTGAACACCAGGAGTTGCTTAGTCACGCCCCTCTGGAGTATTACTAGACAGTGGCGCAGTGGGGGTTTTCTCCCACTGTGCTGACGGTACATAGAGCTCATGTTTTCTCTGTGCTGCCTTCCCTGTTTTGTTTGTGCAATAAACTCTTATGTGTCTGTACCTGATTTCCGTTTATTGCTTGACGACACGGTGGTCTCTCCTGGGACCTCCAACTCGTGACAGTTTGTTTTTCAGCATCTAAAGTTTTGCCTGTACCTAATTTGTTAATTTTACTTGTTGGTTCCAACCATGTGGGCAAAATTACAACACATTTATACATAAATCCACAACAAAAAGAAAGCACAGCCGGCACTACTACGTGCGGTCTGATGTCGGTAACATTTCTCTCAGCAACCATGCAGTGAAACAGGTGGTGCTCAGCCAGTACAAGCATACCAATAGTTACATAAAAAATAGAGGAAAAAAGCGTCACTCACCAAATCTTCACAAATCGTAGCTTTATTTCGGGTTAAAACATAGCAGATGCGGGTCATAATTGCAGCAAAGTAAGGCAACAGCCGTTTTGCGCTAAGATCGCGCTTTGTCAAAATAAATAAATTAAAAAACATAGTATTTAAAATTCGAACTCTTTTCCCTCAATCCAAATTAGCTTTTTCCGAAATAGTACCCATTTGGGATTGGAACTCCAAAAATTTGGGCTTTATGGAAAAATGTTTATTCCGTATAAACAAGAACATGGAAAAACTCATGACCACTATTAATGAATTGTCTTACAGACATGTTGAATTGGAAGGATTTCTGGAAGGTTTATACGATAATTCTAAACAAACTTTACCCGATATTGGATTGGACATCTTCAATGTTGGATTACAAAATTTGATGGAAAAGGGCTGCGGTATAGGTTAGTCAGGTAGCTTGCTATTTGGCGGTCGGGATAATAGTCACTCTCTGAGTGGACTAGGAATTTATTAATTGTTGGTTATACCTAACGTTGTTGGTAGATTATTGTGCTTTACTGTGAATTATTATTGGGTAACATTAGACACTGTGGCCAATTATAATCCATTAGTAAAACTTAATTATTAATTTTGAGTGGTTGTTTATTTCGAGTTTATTACACTTAGGTATTACTAATTGGAGTCTATGACACCATGCATAGTGATGTCATATTTTGGTAAATGTCAGTTAGGGAACCAGTTAGTAAGGTTACAAGCCAAGTACCTGTTACTGGTGGTTACCAAGACATAATTGGTGACATTTTCTAAAAACTTAGTTGATAACTTAATAACTTAATTCTCTTCATTATTAAGTCTGTAGGTGTCATATACACACAGTGGTTGTGGTTTGTACATCACAGTGCCAAACACTCCAAAGTCACAGCCAAATTTAATGACTAAAGCTGTGAAATCTTAGAACCTATGTGTACACTTAGCACAAACCGTAACAAACAGAAAATGTTTTGGAGGACAAAGTGCCTTTCATCAAGCAGAACTGAGGTGATATATTTCCACTTCAGTGTTACAATACATTAAGTACATAGTATATTGTATCTGCATTTCAAATGCCGCCACTTTATTTGTTCACCTGGTGTAACATTGTTCACCTTATGTTTCTTCGGCTCACAAAGTAAATCCTAAACATAATCTGAAATCTCACAGGACCATGTTTAGCAGTATAATATATAACTAGTATATGTATTATGTATCGTACATGGCAACAAACACAAATTAGTTTTTACATTTTACTGCAAATTAGAGTTATGAAATGGCAGCTGATATTTGTCACCACGGTATAACTATATTACTGCTCTTACTTTTGGTCTGCTGTGATACACTAAGAATCATTTAATGGTAAGGCCTTGGACTGTTATAAAGACTGACTAATACATCAGACATTAGAGTAAAAAAAGAATGTATTCAATAAATTTCAGATCAAAGAGCCTGTACATGGTACTCAAATATACAGATTAAAGGGCATCTGTCAGCAGTTTTGTAGCTATCAAACTGGATGACCTGTTTAATATCTTTATCAGCGAAATTGCAGAAGGCCTCGATGGTAAGGTGTGTCTTTTCGCTGATGACACAAAGATTTGTAACAGGGTTGATGTTCCTGGAGGGATACACCAAATGGAAAAGGATTTAGGAAAACTAGAGGAATGGTCAAAAATCTGGCAACTAAAATTTTATGTGGATAAGTGCAAAATAATGCACCTGGGGCGTAAAAACCCAAGAGCAGAATATAAAATCAGTGATACAGTCATAACCTCAGTATCTGAGGAAAGGGATTTAGGGGTCATTATTTCAGAAGACTTAAAGGTAGGCAGACAATGTCATAGAGCAGCAGGAAATGCTAACAGAATGCTTGGGTGTATAGGGAGAGGAATTACCAGTAGAAAGAGGGAGGTGCTCATGCCGCTCTGCAGAGCACTCGTGAGACCTCATTTGGAGTATTGTGTGCAGTACTGGAGACCATATCTCCAGAAGGATATTGATACTTTGGAGAGAGTTCAGAGAAGAGCTACTAAACTGGTACATGGATTGCAGGATAAAACTTACCAGGAAATATTAAAGGACCTTAACATGTATAGCTTGGAAGAAAGACGAGACAGAGGGGATATGATAGAAACTTTTAAATACATGAAGGGAATCAACAAGGTAAAAGAGGAGAGAATATTTAAAAGAAGAAAAACTGCTACAAGAGGACATAGTTTTAAATTAGAGGGGCAAAGGTTTAAAAGTAATATCAGGAAGTATTACTTTACTGAGAGAGTAGTGGATGCATGGAATAGCCTTCCTGCAGAAGTGGTAGCTGCAAATACAGTGAAGGAGTTTAAGCATGCATGGGATAGGCATAAGGCCATCCTTCATATAAGATAGGGCCAGGGGCTATCCATAGTACTCAGTATATTGGGCAGACTAGATGGGCCAAATGGTTCTTATCTGCCGACACATTCTATGTTTCTATGTGAACTTGGCAGCTGAAGACATCTGTGTTGGTCCCATTTTCATATGTGCCTGCATTGCTGAAAAAAACGAAGTTTTAATAGATGCAAATAAGCCTCTATGAGCAACGGGTGCATTGTCATTACACTTAGAGGCTCTGCTCTCTCTTCAACTGCCGCACCTTCTGCACTTTGACTTTAGGAGTCAAGACCAGGCGTGATGACATTTTCACTGTTTGGCCCTGCCAATCACAATGCAGTTGGTGTGGCAGTTTCAGAGAATGTGGAGTAACTAGGAGTAACAACAATGCCCTCGTTGCTCCTGGAGGCTCATTTGCATATATTAAAACATCATTTTACTCAGCAATGCAGGCACATATGAACATGAGACCAAAACAGCTGTCTTCAGCTGCCAAGTGCACATGACAGTTTTCTTCTAGAAAAAGCACCACACTTCAACACAGGATTTGTCTGATATTGCAGCTCAGATCAGTCCGGTGATGTATGAATTGATGATTACCGGTATGTTGATTGGCCGTCATTTGTATTTAAACCATGTCCTCCAGTGATGACGCTACCCCCAGATGAAGGTACGCCGAAACGCGCGTTGGGGTTGGCGCCATCCTGGAGGAGACTTTGCATGGGTAAATGTCCCTTTTCCCCACTATGTATGTTTTCATGTTTGCATAACCATCTCTTCTGAATATCATGTTTAAGGATAGGGACTCCGTTCTTTGTATGTCTCCTCCAGTGATGTTGCTTTTTATCTCCTGCACTGATTCTTTTAATTATGTATGTTGTCTAATGTAATTTTGTAATAAAGATTGATTTAGTACCAGCGGTCTGGCATTTTCTATGTAGGTTATTTATATATATTTATTGCCATAGGCTTGGGCATTACTTGAATGTTGATTCAACTAACGGTCGAGGTATTTATTTCGGTTAGTGTAATAATATTCTGTTTGATTACAGATTTAACCACGACCAGTACCATGGATTATAGGGCCAGAGAGCAATCCTGGCTTTCTTCCTTGGATAATATTTTTAAAGAAAATGGTGCAGGTGTTGGGTGTGGAGACCCGGCTAATGTGAAGGAGATGCAGTCCAGTCTCATGAATCTTTTCCACAGAAGGACAAAAACGTGGTGGAACAAAGCTTTCCTGGAGAGGTATCTACATATGGATTTAATACCACGGGGCTTACGCATACAGGTGACACCCTCCTTTGACATTGATAGCGAAAGCTTTCTGTCAAGTTGGGAGGAAATTTGTACAGAGTCAGCAAAGAAATTAATGAATCTGGTGGTCAAACATAATAGCCAGACCCTGCTTACATTGGATGCAGAAATTGAGAGCTTACAGACAACCCTTAAACAGGACTGTAATAGGGAATCTTTGGCTGCTTTTGAGGGGGCACTCAATAAAAACTTCGAGAAGTGGGAGAAAGAAATCCAAGAGATAAAGTCGAGAAAATTCTCTAGAGATTGTGAAGACTTTCAACAGAAAAATGTGTATAAATGGAGACGGAAAAACACGTATCATCAGAGAAGGGGCAACTTTACCTCCTGGAATCGAACATCTTCAACTCTGTCCCTGTCATCAATCTCTGATAGTCAAGAACCGGATGGGAGACTGACGAGATCAGGGATCCAGAAAAGAAAGGGACCACCAGGAATGACCTCGAATGGGAAAAGGAGACCCTTTGGAGACAGAAGGGATACCAGCGGCCATGATGGGCTGAAGGTAATAAATCTATCCAATCATATTCTGTCACCAGCAGATAATTCACTGCTGGAAAAGGGTCTAACCTTTTCTCCTTGTGCAAATTTTGATTCTTTTACAGCGGTGAAGGATCTGCATATCTTCGCCCGCTCATTGTTGCTAAGAAGATGGCATCATAAAGAGGATGTGAGTGAGGCTCTATTTACTACTGAAGAGATGCAGGCAGTCAAAATTTTGGAGGAACTGGCAGGAGAAAATGAATCAGGAGAAAAAGAATCACAGAGAATTGTGGAGATTCCATCTTCCATTAAATGTAAGTCCAAAAAATTCCCCCCTCTATCATTATGTCCAGCAGTAGACCTGTTTGTTAAGCTTGTCTCCCGACAATTTGAGAACATGTCAATGTTTGCCCCAAAGGATAATCTGTCAAGGGCTCAACGGCTCAGTCTGAAGAACCTTGGCAGATTACAAGATGTCGTGTTTAAACCATCCGACAAAGGTGGTAACATTGTGGTATGGCCTCATGATCTGTATGAACAGGAGGCCTATAGACAATTGAGAGAGGAAGCATGTTATAAGAAGCTCACGTTCAATCCCCTACAGGCATTTGAAAAAAATCTGAGTGCAATTTTAGGGAAGGCAGTAGATAACCATACAATATCTAAGGCATTATATGATGCCCTGGTTGTAAAGGAACCGGTGGTCCCCACCCTATATCTACTGCCTAAAATTCATAAGAATCCGAAAGTTCCATCTGGGAGGCCAATTATTTCAGGCCGGGGCAGTTTTACAGAGAAAATAGGTCGATACCTAGATTCTCAATTGAAAGATATAGTGGCTAGTCTGCCATCCCATATCAAAGATACGACCGACTTCCTACGGAAAGTCGATGGTATCTACTTAGGGGATGATACACTTATGGTGACGTGCGACGTTGAATCGCTGTATACAAGCATAAGACACACGGATGGCATACAAGCTGTGGATTTTTTCCTTTTACAAGAAAATCTGGAGGCCAACCATAGAGTGTTTCTTCTGGAGCTTCTCTCTTTTGTTCTGACGCACAACTTCTTCTCCTTTGGAGGGTCCTTCTACCTGCAGCTCCAGGGAACTGCGATGGGGGCGCCTTGTGCGCCCTCTTACGCAAATTTGTTCCTGGGGCTGTGGGAGAGGGACCTTTTCCTGTCAGATCGATACATGTCGATGGACCGCGCCATTTTTTTGGCGCGGTACATCGACGATGTATTCATGATCTGGCAGGGAAGCACCAAGGAGTTGGAGGAATTTTTTATAGCATTAAATAAGAACGCTAAGAACATCAAATTAACGTATAAGTACAGTAAGGAACATATCGAGTTCCTGGATGTGCATTTAGAGAGAGGCACAGATGGAGGCATAGTGACGAATGTTTTTAGAAAACCTACAGCAGTAAACTCATACTTACATGCTTCCTCATCACATCCTCCACAGATGATCAATTCAATTCCAATTGGACAATACCTACGGGCTCGGAGAATTTGCTCGACGGAAGAAATTTTCGAGCAACAGGCCAAAATACTCAAAGAAAGATTCTCAAGTCGTGGATATAGCCAACGTGCAATTAAGAAGGCCTATAGGAGAGCAAAATCATGCTCCAGGCAGGACTTACTCTTTTCTGAAGTCCGAAAGAGCAAGGATAATAAGACACGATACATCACAGGATATCATGGAAGGTGGAGAGAGATGAAGGACATTTTGGGAAAATCATGGCCAATCTTACTAACCGATCCCATCTTGACAAAATTTATAGCACCATATCCTATGATAACGGCGAGACGTTCAAAGAATTTGAGAGACCATCTTGTACGCAGCTTGTATGTAAAACAAAAACAACCTTTGTTCCCAGGACTGGGGAAGCCGAAGTGGGGTTTTGTCCCATGTGGGAAATGTATAGCATGCCCAAATATGGAGAGGGCTACCTCCTTCAATGACACGGCCAATACTAAAACCTTTAAAATCACACAATGCCTCACATGCACGAGTACGGCAGTCGTGTATTATGCTAAATGTTCTTGCCCTAAAATTTATGTGGGTTTAACCACGAGAGAATTGAAGGTGAGAGTACGAGAACATGTCAGAGATATAATGGCAGCAAAAGAGGAAGAAGATCTGAGTAATCTAAAACCAGTTGCAAGACATTTTAAGACATATCACGACTGTAATCCCGTGCATTTGAAGGTACGGGCAATTGACTGTGTCATGAAAAACATTAGAGGAGGTAATATCACTAAAAGATTGGGACAGCTCGAGTGCAAGTGGATTTGGAAATTGAATACACTGTACCCGGGTGGTTTGAATGAATCCACTGGCTTCTCCACTTTTCTATAGGCACGATGGTTCACATGGGTCTCCACACCCAAAAGGGGTTTAAGTTAGGCTTTTTAACTTTGTTTTAATCACTTTGTTGCCCCTGATCTTCTAGGGTCGTCGCTGAGTGGATTTAGTGTTCCCGCCTTGCATTCCCCAGTTCACATGTTACCGTGTGTGCTGGGGAGTGCGATGCGGTAACCAATGTATGGACGGACTATGCAATCATCTAGCAGACTGATGTAGTGCAGCATTGGCTTTGTGTCGTGTCCCCGCCTTGTATTTCCCGTTTTGTCTCTTTTTTCAGACACTTCGGGGAATGTGATGTGGTGACCGATATCGAAGCAAATGATGGAATACTATAATTGTATATCATAGATAGCACAGTAAGTTGGTAGGGTACAACCAACATTCATATGGTGGAAGGATTTTACTCCAGTTAATTTGTCTCCCTCCCCTTTCCCTCCCTTTCCCCTCCTCTCCCCCCCCCTCCTTTTCCCCCCCTTCCCTTCCCCCTCCCCCCCCCCTTTCCTTCCCCCCCCCCCCTCCCCTTTCCCCCCCCCTCCCCCCCCCCCTTTTTTCCTCTCCCCTTTTCTTCCCCCTCCACTCCCCTCTTTTTCCTTTCCCCCCCCCCCCCCCCCCCATCCCTTTCCTATTCCTTCCCAAGGTATCAGTGGTCCACAGGACACTATTTGAATCTGTACACGTATCTGAGTTGATACGTTTATCATTAGGCACTTTGCACTTTTTTCACAATCACTGTTTAACAGTGAAGGTACACGTATATATAATATATAATGTATTTCACATAATATGTTTTTTCCTATATAGATATTTGTTCACCTGATATATTACTCATCAGTGGTATATACACTGTGTTACACATATATACATATATAGATGTTTTTATGGATTAGTATATATATATTTTTAAATAGTCCATGCACTTTGCACTTTCCTATTATCACTTTGTATAGTATATCTTCAACAGATGTAATGGATGGGTATGAGCCCTAGATGATAGATTTAATATCTGTTATTATAATAATGAGAGATAGGGTGTTTTTTACCCAATGGTCTATTGATACTGTTTGTGGCATAATTTGACATATGACATGTGTATATGTGGGGAAATCTATGTATAAACCTTTTATATCAACCTGTATGTCCACATCAAATGAATAATGTATGCTTTGTCTGATATACTTTGATTGCGTATGTACGTCCGTTGGGCCTGTCGAATACAGGGATATACCAATATGATGGATCCGAATCATATAGTAAGGTTGGATGACGTTACTGAGCTGCGACTAGTTAGTGCGCGCTCATGTGACGTCATTCGGATCACGTGACCAGAAGCGGATCACATGTTTCCGGGTGGTCACGTGTTCCTCTAGATGCCGACATCCAGGAAGTCCATCTGACAAAAAATCCGGCGCAGTCCGGTGATGTATGAATTGATGATTACCGGTATGTTGATTGGCCGTCATTTGTATTTAAACCATGTCCTCCAGTGATGACGCTACCCCCAGACGAAGGTACGCCGAAACGCGCGTTGGGGTTGGCGCCATCCTGGAGGAGACTTTGTATGGGTAAATGTCCCTTTTCCCCACTATGTATGTTTTCATGTTTGCATAACCATCTCTTCTGAATATCATGTTTAAGGATAGGGACTCCGTTCTTTGTATGTCTCCTCCAGTGATGTTGCTTTTTATCTCCTGCACTGATTCTTTTAATCATGTATGTTGTCTAATGTAATTTTGTAATAAAGATTGATTTAGTACCAGCGGTCTGGCATTTTCTATGTAGGTTATTTCTATTGAAGTGGATGGGGTACACAATCTGTGGACTGGTGTGAGGCACTGTTTCTAAAGAAAAAACAGCCATGTTATTCTAATCCTGTAAAACCCCTTCAAAACCTTCCAGTCTGTAATATTTGAGTCTAGGAGTTAGAGGAATCGAAACCAGTTAGTAAATTTATATTATTATGAATATATTTGAGTGAATCAATTTTAAAATATCTAACTAATTTAGAATTTCCCAAAATGTTGTCTTCCATATGATGCTGAAGTTTGCGATATTTGATTAGTATAAATCACTCAAAATTGTGTGTGCTGTTTCACATATCACCGTACAGTAGTCAGCACAGCAGGGCAACTGTGCATTTCTTTTCAAAAAAGCTTTTATAAAGTTTTTTCAGGTTTCTTTAATTTTGTAGTGTGATGGGCAGAGTATATTTTTGTGCAAGACTGTGTCCAATTGGGCACTTGTTTCCAAAAATCATGGTGAATTAATATTGTTGCTGCAGACTATATGTAGTTAAAAATTGTTGAAAATTTTATTTAAAAAATTCTATTCTTCTTCATTTACTGTTACATTGTCGTGGACTTTGTCCAATGGCTCCTTTTGTTTTAAATAAAAAATTTAATATATTATTATAAAAAATTATTATAAAAATATAATTAATCATAGATTAATTTATGTGATGTGATGTTTTGAATCTCTAAATGTTACATTGCAGTGAATTTTGTTTAATTGCGCATTTTTGTTACAAAGGGTTACTTGGGGTTAGGTGATGCTGCTTCTGCTGGCTCAAAAAGCTGTTAGGAAAGCTATTCTGGTGGCAGAAATGTTGTCAGCGTGGCTGTGTGGGGTATCTTCTTTGTGGGAATATTTCTCCATAGTGCTGACTAATACTGTAGTGAACTATAAAAAGAAATCGAAAAAATTTAACAAAAACCTCATTCATTAATTGTCACAGTCAGACTAGTGTAACCGACATGTTCTTTGTCACTCACTGTAATATTGTAGTCTCTCTTCAGAGGCTACATCACCTGGTCACGTGGAAAAATTATACTAGCCAACAATGTGAGCAAGACTGTCCTCCTTCTCCCCGTCATACTTCTAGCATCAGCGACATCGTATACCATAATGTCACTACCTCCTTTATAGTATCCAGATTATAACAGGTATTGGCAGTCCATCGCTACCAATAGAAAGCTAAACTTAGACGTACGTAATAAGTGCACACTGCATCGAAATTATAGTAAGTAATTATGCCCCCCCCCCAAAAAAAAAAAAAATATGTGACCGTGTGGAAACTGAAAATATGTAAGCAGACGACTGAGGCGTAATGCTGAATTTCAACTTAACACACACAGGTATATTTCTGCCACACCATAGGTATTGCTGCAGTAATATATATATATATATATATATATATATAGGTGCAATAAAAAGTATGTGAACCCTTTGGAATGATATGGACTTCTGCAGATTGGTCATAAAATGTGATCTGATCTTCATCTAAGTCACAACAATAGACAATCACAGTCTGCTTAAACTAATAACACACAAAGAACTAAATGTTACCATGTTTTTATTGAACACACCATGTAAACATTCACAGTGCAGGTGGAAAAAGTATGTGAATCCTTGGATTTAATACCTGGTTGAACCTCCTTTGGCAGCAATAACTTAAACCAAACGTTTCCTGTAGTTGCAGATCAGACGTGCACAACGGTCAGGAGTAATTCTTGACCATTCCTCTTTACAGAACTGTTTCAGTTCAGCAATATTCTTGGGATGTCTGGTGTGAATCGCTTTCTTGAGGTCATGCCACAGCATCTCAATCGGGTTGAGGTCAAGACTCTGACTGGGCCACTTTAGAAGGCGTATTTTCTTCTGTTTAGGCCATTTTGTTGTTGATTTACTTCTATGCTTTGGGTCGTGGTCCTGTTGCAACACCCATCTTCTGTTGAGCTTCAGCTGGTGGACAGATGGCCTTAAGCTCTCCTGCAAAATGTCTTGATAAACTTGGTAATTTATTTTTTCCTTCGATGATACCAATCCGTCCAGGCCCTTACGCAGCAAAGCAGCCCCAAACCATGATGCCCCCACCACCATACTTCACAGTTGGGATGAGGTTTTGATGTTGGTGTGCTGTGCCTCTTTTTCTCCACACAGTGCTGTGTGTTTCTTTCAAACAACTCAACTTTGGTTTTATCTGTCCACAGAATATTTTGCCAGTACTGCTGTGGAACATCCAGGTGCTCTTGTGCAAACTGTAAATGTGCAGCAATGTTTTTTTTTGGACAGCATTGGCTTCCTCTTTGGTATCCTCCCATGAAATCCATTCTTGTTTAGTGTTTTACGTATCATAGATTCGCTAACAGGGATGTTAGCATATGCCAGAGACTTTTGTAAGTCTTTAACTATCTTCTTCACCTCATTGAGCAGTCTGCACTCTGTTCTTGCAGTCATCTTTGCAGGACGACCACTCCTAGGGAGAGTAGCAGCAGTGCTGAACTTTCTCCATTTATAGACAATTTGTCTTACCGTGGACTGATGAACAGCAAGGCTTTTGGAGATACTTTTATAACCCTTTCCAGCTTTATGCAAGTCAGCAATTCTTAATCATAGGTCTTCTGAGAGCTCTTTTGTGCGAGGTATCATTCACATCAGGCAATGCTTCTTGTAAAAAGCAAACCCAGAACTGGTGTGTGTTTTTTATAGGGCAGGGCAGCTGTGTCACGGAACCATGAACCAGACGTACAACAAGAGATAAATGAAAATAAGAAGGCTTTATTGAAAATAAAGCTGTAAAGCAAAAGTCCAAACAGATGGTGAAACCGAGCAGAGTCTTTGCGAAGCCAGAGGTCAGGAACCAGAAGGGTAGTCAGACGAAGCCAGGATCAGGAACCAGCAGGGTAGTCAGACGAAGCCAGGATCAGGAACCAGCAGGGTAGTCAGACGAAGCCAGGATCAGGAACCAGCAGGGTAGTCAGACGAAGCCAGGATCAGGAACCAGAAGCAGCAGCAGTCTTAGAAGCATGTGAACACAAGAGGACCAAGCAAGGAACTGAAGCCACAGACCTCCTATATATATGAGCTAGGCATCCAGCTCCTCCCAGGGGAAGGAGGAGCCGCAGGGTGGAAGGCTACAAGAAACCAAGATGGCCGCCAGCACATGTCAAACGAAGGAGAGCAGCAAGCAGGTAAGACCATGACAGTACCTCCCCCTCAAGGGCCCCTCCTCCGCGGAGCACAAAACGGTTTCTGAGGGAAGCGTGCGTGGAAGGCTCGGAGCAAGGCAGGAGCATGGACATCTGCGGAGGGAACCCAGGAACGCTCCTCTGGACCATAACCACGCCAATGGACCAAAAACTGCAACCGACCGCGGACCAGGCGTGAGTCCAGGATATTGCTCACCGCATATTCCTCACGATTGCCCACTTGGACCGGACGAGGCCGAGGAACCGAGGAAGTGAAACGATTACACACCAGTGGCTTCAACAGGGAGACATGAAACACGTTGGAGATCCGCATGCCAGGAGGAAGCGCAAGGGCATAGGCTACCGGGTTTACCCTGCGAAGCACTCGGAAGGGACCAACAAAGCGAGGCGCCAGCTTGGGAGTGGGCACTCGAAGGTTGAGGTTGCGGGTGGACAACCATACACGGTCTCCGACCTGGTAGGAAGGAGCAGGCGCTCGTCTGCGATCAGCCTGGAGTCTCTGGCGCTGCGCAGAGACCTCAAGGGACTTCTGGATCTGTACCCAAGAAGCACGTAGGACGGAAAGGTGATCCTCCACAGCCGGAATATCCTGGGGAGAGAATACCTCCGGTAACACGGCAGGTTGGAACCCATAATTGGCCATGAAGGGAGACGTCCCAGAGGAAGAGTTCACCGCCGTGTTCCTGGCAAACTCAGCCCAAGGCAGGAGGTCAACCCAATTGTCTTGGTGATCGGAGACATAGCAACGAAGGAATTGCTCCAAGGCCTGATTGGATCGTTCTGCGGCCCCATTGGACTGAGGGTGGTAGGCCGAGGAGAAGGAGAGATGAATCCCCAACTGGGAGCAAAAGGCGCGCCAGAACCTGGACACAAACTGACTCCCCCGATCCGACACAATCTCCTTAGGCAAACCGTGCAACCGGAAGACCTCCCTGGCAAAAATCGTGGCCAACTCTTGTGCAGAGGGTAACTTCTTGAGAGGAACACAGTGGCACATTTTGGAAAACCGATCCACAATCATGAGAATGACCGTATGGCCTCGGGATGCAGGGAGGTCCACAATGAAATCCATCCCCAGGTGTGACCATGGGCGCTCCCCGGTGGCTATGGGTTGCAGAAGGCCCAACGGTGCCGAGGGGACTTACTCTGAGCACAAACGGAGCATGCCGCTACATATGCGGCGATGTCGGAACGTAGGGAAGGCCACCAGAACAGACGTGAAACAGCCCAGGACAGCTGATTCTTTCCAGGATGCCCCGCGGTCTTGGAGTTATGGTAGGTTCGCAACAACCGAGTGCGCAACTCCTCAGGCACAAAACATCTGCCGTTGGGTCTCCCAGAGGGAGCACCAGATTGAGCCGCCAAAATCTGCTCACCCAGGGGAGAGGTCAGGCTGGTGCGAATGGCGGCCAGGATCTGATTCGGAGGTATGACCGAAGTCGGAATCGACTCCTCCCTGGACAGCTCGGAGTACTGCCGTGATAAGGCATCCGCCCTGATGTTCTTGGAACCGGGTAGGTAGGAGACCACGTAATTAAAACGTGACAAGAACAGAGCCCATCTGGCCTGACGTGGTGTCAATCTCTTGGCCTCAGAAAGGTAGGTCAGATTCTTGTGGTCCGTCAGGATGAGAACCGGAACCACCGAACCCTCGAGCAAGTGCCTCCATTCTTTAAGGGCCTGCACGATGGCCAATAACTCCCTGTCACCAATCTGATAGTTGCACTCCGCGGAAGACAGTTTCCGGGAGTAAAACCCACAAGGAAGCAGAGGACCCTCTGGTGTTCTACGCTGAGACAGAAGGGCGCCTACTCCCGTCTCAGACGCGTCCACCTCGAGGACAAAGGGCAACCCAGGGTTGGGATGCGACAGAATCGGAGCCGACACAAAGGCGGACTTTAGGGCCTCAAAAGCTCGGATGGCCTCGAGCGGCCAGACCTGGGAATTACTGCCCTTCCTGGTCAGATCCGTGAGAGGCTTGGCCAGCATGGAAAAGTCCCTGATGAACTTCCGATAATAATTGGCGAAGCCCAAAAAGCGCTGCAGGGAACGAAGACCACTGGGCTGGGGCCACTGTAAGACAGCCGAAACCTTCTCAGGATCCATGGAGAACCCCTCAGCGGAAATGATGTAACCTAAGAAGGTTACCTGGGATCGGTGAAATTCGCATTTCTCAAGCTTACCGAACAGCTTGTTCTCTCGTAACCGTTGCAACACTCGTCTGACATCCAGAATGTGGGCCTCCATGGATTCAGAATATACCAAGATGTCATCCAAATAGACTACCACACACTGCTGCAAAAGGTCACGGAAAACATCGTTGATGAATTCCTGAAAGACTGCGGGCGCATTGCACAACCCAAAGGGCATAACCAAGGATTCGTAATGACCGGTCCTGGTGTTAAACGCGGTCTTCCACTCATCGCCCGCCTTGATCCTTACCAGGTTATATGCCGCCCTCAGGTCGAGTTTGGTAAAGACCGTGGCCCCTTTAAGGCGATCGAACAGCTCGGAAATCAAGGGTATCGGGTAAGCGTTCTTGATCGTGATGCGATTGAGACCCCTGTAATCGATGCAAGGCCTCAACTCACCGCCCTTCTTTTTCACAAAGAAAAATCCAGCCCCTGCCGGGGACGAAGATTTGCGAATGTGTCCGCGTGAAAGCGCCTCCCTCACGTACTCCTCCATGGCCTCATTCTCCGCTACCGACAGTGGATAGACTTTGCCACGAGGAGGAACGGCACCAGATTGTAACTCTATGGCACAATCGTATGGGCGGTGCGGAGGTAGGGCAACCGCGCGCACCTTATCGAATACATCCCGGTACTCCTCGTATTCAGGAGGCAACAGAGAGTCCGAGGAAGTACACAGCAACTTGACAGACCCATGGATGCAACTAGCCCCACACTGCGGTGACCACGAGAGGATCTCGACCGATCTCCAATCGAAAGTCGGATTATGCTTCTGGAGCCAGGGGTACCCCAAGACCACCGAGTAGTGTGGAGACGAAATAACCTGGAGGCAGACCGACTCTCTGTGAACGGCACCAATGGCTATCCCCACTGGAAGGGTCTCATGAGTCACGTGTGGCGGCAGAAGGGGTCTGCCGTCTATCGCCTCAAGAGCCAGTGGGGAACCTCGAGCCTGCAGAGGAATGGAATTGGCGGCAGCGAACACACTATCAATGAACAAACCACCAGCACCAGAGTCCACCAACGCCTGGGTCGTCACCGAGCCCCCGACCCAGGAGAGGACAACAGTGATCAGTGGTTTGTCAACACGGGAAACCGGGGACGAGGAGACTCCACCCAAGATCTGCCCCCGACAGGATCTCAGGGTACGAGCGTTTCCCGGACGGTTCGGACATGCCAACCGAAAATGCCCACCGAGACCACAGTACATGCATCGGCCCTCGCGTCTCTGGAGTGCCCTCTCCCCCTCGGACAGGCGAGCAAACCCCAGCTGCATGGGTTCATCCCCAGGAGGCGTGGGAGGAGAGGGAGGCACGGGTGGGACAGCAAACGTAGGCACCAATCTGTTAGAAGACCTCCGCAGGTTCTCCTTAAAGGAAGGTCTCTCCCTGAGTCTGGTGTCAATCAAAATCAGGAAAGAAATAAGAGACTCGAGCTCAACTGGTAGGTCCTTAGCTGCAACCTCATCCTTCAAGGCATCCGAGAGACCATGAGAGAAAGCAGCGACCAGAGCCTCATTATTCCAGCCCACCTCTGCTGCCAGGGTACGAAACTCAATGGCGTATTCAGCTACGGATCGTGAACCCTGTCTGATGGACATAAGGAGCTTCGCAGCAGAGGCAGCACGAGCCGGCACATCGAATACCTTCCGAAGAGAAACAACAAAACCGGAAAACTCGGCAACCACCGGATTGTTGTTCTCCCATAAAGGGCTGGCCCAGGCCAAGGCCTTGTCCGAGAGCAGCGAGATCAAGAAGCCCACCTTTGATCTCTCAGTAGGAAAGGCATGTGGCAGCAACTCGAAATAAATGCCCACCTGGTTAAGGAAACCTCGGCACTGAGTTGGCTCTCCCCCAAAGCGCTGTGGAAGAGGGGCAGAACCGGTCATACCCCGAAACACCGCAGGCGCAACAACAGGTGTCGGGGTAGACTCTGGCGCAACAACCGGAGCGGCAGTAGGAGCGAGCCCAGGAGCGACAACCGACCCATCGGCAACGGGAGCGAAATGAGCCGTGCGTTCAAGCAGGGTTTGCAACGCCACAGCGAACCGACCCAACAGGTGATCCTGCTGATCAAGTCTGGCAACCAGCGTGGGTAGCGAGGATGGCCCTGTACCGTCAGAATTCATGGCTTGGTCCTAATGTCACGGAACCATGAACCAGACGTACAACAAGAGATAAATGAAAATAAGAAGGCTTTATTGAAAATAAAGCTGTAAAGCAAAAGTCCAAACAGATGGTGAAACCGAGCAGAGTCTTTGCGAAGCCAGAGGTCAGGAACCAGAAGGTAGTCAGACGAAGCCAGGATCAGGAACCAGCAGGGTAGTCAGACGAAGCCAGGATCAGGAACCAGCAGGGTAGTCAGACGAAGCCAGGATCAGGAACCAGCAGGGTAGTCAGACGAAGCCAGGATCAGGAACCAGAAGCAGCAGCAGTCTTAGAAGCATGTGAACACAAGAGGACCAAGCAAGGAACTGAAGCCACAGACCTCCTATATATATGAGCTAGGCATCCAGCTCCTCCCAGGGGAAGGAGGAGCCGCAGGGTGGAAGGCTACAAGAAACCAAGATGGCCGCCAGCACATGTCAAACGAAGGAGAGCAGCAAGCAGGTAAGACCATGACAAGCTGTAACCAACACCTCCAATCTCATCTCATTGATTGGACTCCAGTTGGATCACTCCAATTAGCTCTTGGAGATGTCATTAGTCTAGGGGTTCACATATTTTTTCCACCTGCACTGTGAATGTTTACATGGTGTGTTCAATAAAAACATGGTAACATTTAATTCTTTGTTTGTTATTAGTTTAACCACTTAAGGACCACAGGTTTATACCCCCCTAAAGACCAGGCCCTTTTTTACAAATCGGCACTACACTACTTTCACCGTTTATTGCTCGGTCATGCAACTTACCACCCAAATGAATTTTACCTCCTTTTCTTCTCACTAATAGAGCTTTCATTTGGTGGTATTTCATTGCTGCTGACATTTTTACTTTTTTTGTTATTAATCGAAATTTAACGATTTTTTTGCAAAAAAATGACATTTTTCACTTTCAGTTGTAAAATTTTGCAAAAAAAACGAGATCCATATAGAAATTTTGCTCTAAATTTATAGTTCTACATGTCTTTGATAAAAAAAAAATGTTTGGGTAAAAAAAAAATGGTTTGGGTAAAAGTTATAGCGTTTACAAACTATGGTACAAAAATGTGAATTTCCGCTTTTTGAAGCAGCTCTGACTTTCTGAGCACCTGTCATGTTTCCTGAGGTTCTACAATGGCCAGACAGTACAAACACCCCACAAATGACCCCATTTCGGAAAGTACACACCCTAAGGTATTCGCTGATGGGCATAGTGAGTTCATAGAACTTTTTATTTTTTTTCACAAGTTAGCGGAAAATGATGATTTTTTTTTTTTTTTTTTTTTTCTTACAAAGTCTCATATTCCACTAACTTGTGACAAAAAATAAAAACTTCTATGAACTCACTATGCCCATCACGAAATACCTTGGGGTCTCTTCTTTCCAAAATGGGGTCACTTGTGGGGTAGTTATACTGCCCTGGCATTCTAGGGGCCCAAATGTGTGGTAAGGAGTTTGAAATCAAATTCTGTAAAAAATGACCTGTGAAATCCGAAAGGTGCTCTTTGGAATATGGGCCCCTTTGCCCACCTAGGCTGCAAAAAAGTGTCACACATCTGGTATCTCTGTATTCAGGAGAAGTTGAGGAATGTGTTTTGGGGTGTCTTTTTACATATACCCATGCTGGGTGGGATAAATATCTTGGTCAAATGCCAACTTTGTATAAAAAAATGGGAAAAGTTGTCTTTTGCCAAGATATTTCTCTCACCCAGCATGGGTATATGTAAAATGACACCCCAAAACACATTCCCCACCTTCTCCTGAGTACGGCAATACCAGATGTGTGACACTTTTTTGCAGCCTAGGTGGGCAAAGGGGCCCATATTCCAAAGAGCACCTTTCGGATTTCACAGGTCATTTGTTACAGAATTTGATTTCAAACTCCTTACCACACATTCGGGTCCCTAGAATGCCAGGGCAGTATAACTACCCCACAAGTGACCCCATTTTGGAAAGAAGACACCCCAAGGTATTCCGTGAGGGGCATGGCAAGTTCCTAGAATTTTTTATTTTTTGTCACAAGTTAGTGGAAAATGATGATTTTTTTTTTTTTTTTTTTTTTCATACAAAGTCTCATATTCCACTAACTTGTGACAAAAAATAAAAACTTCCATGAACTCACTATGCCCATCAGCGAATACCTTGGGGTCTCTTCTTTCCAAAATGGGGTCACTTGTGGGGTAGTTATACTGCCCTGGCATTCTAGGGGCCCGAATGTGTGGTAAGGAGTTTGAAATCAAATTCTGCAAAAAATGACCAGTGAAATCCGAAAGGTGCTCTTTGGAATATGGGCCCCTTTGCCCACCTAGGCTGCAAAAACGTGTCACACATCTGGTATCTCTGTATTCAGGAGAAGTTGAGGAATGTGTTTTGGGGTGTCTTTTTACATATACCCATGCTGGGTGAGATAAATATCTTGGTCAAATGCCAACTTTGTATAAAAAAAATGGGAAAAGTTGTCTTTTGCCAAGATATTTCTCTCACCCAGCATGGGTATATGTAAAATGACACCCCAAAACACATTCCCCACCTTCTCCTGAGTACGGGGATACCAGATGTGTGACACGTTTTTGCAGCCTAGGTGGGCAAAGGGGCCCATATTCCAAAGAGCACCTTTCGGATTTCACAGGTCATTTTTTACAGAATTTGATTTCAAACTCCTTACCACACATTTGGGCCCCTAGAATGCCAGGGCAGTATAACTACCCCACAAGTGACCCCATTTTGGAAAGAAGAGACCCCAAGGTATTCGCTGATGGGCATAGTGAGTTCATGGAAGTTTTTATTTTTTGTCACAAGTTAGTGGAATATGAGACTTTGTATGAAAAAAAAAAAAAAAAAAAAAATCATCATTTTCCACTAACTTGTGACAAAAAATAAAAAATTCTAGGAACTCGCCATGCCCCTCACGGAATACCTTGGGGTGTCTTCTTTCCAAAATGGGGTCACTTGTTGGGTAGTTATACTGCCCTGGCATTTTCCAGGGGCACTAATGTGTGGTAAGTAGGTAAATGACCTGTGAAATCCTAAAGGTGCTCTTTGGAATGTGGGCCCCTTTGCCCACCTAGGCTGCAAAAAAGTGTCACACATGTGGTATCGCCGTATTCAGGAGAAGTTGGGGAATGTGTTTTGGGGTGTCATTTTACATATACCCATGCTGGGTGAGAGAAATATCTTGGCAAAAGACAACTTTTCCCATTTTTTTATACAAAGTTGGCATTTGACCAAGATATTTCTCTCACCCAGCATGGGTATATGTAAAATGACACCCCAAAACACATTCCCCAACTTCTCCTGAGTACGGCGATACCAGATGTGTGACACTTTTTTGCAGCCTAGATGCGCAAAGGTGCCCAAATTCCTTTTAGGAGGGCATTTTTAGACATTTGGATACCAGACTTCTTCTCACGCTTTGGGGCCCCTAGAATGCCAGGGCAGTATAAATACCCCACATGTGACCCCATTTTGGAAAGAAGACACCCCAAGGTATTCAATGAGGGGCATGGCGAGTTCATAGAAATTTTTTTTTTTTGGCACAAGTTAGCGGAAATTGATATTTTTAATTTTTTTCTCACAAAGTCTCCCGTTCCGCTAACTTGGGACAAAAATTTCAATCTTTCATGGACTCAATATGCCCCTCACGGAATACCTGGGGGTGTCTTCTTTCCGAAATGGGGTCACATGTGGGGTATTTATACTGCCCTGGCATTCTAGGGGCCCTAAAGCGTGAGAAGAAGTCTGGAATATAAATGTCTAAAAAATTTTACGCATTTGGTTTCCGTGAGGGGTATGGTGAGTTCATGTGAGATTTTATTTTTTGACACAAGTTAGTGGAATATGAGACTTTGTAAGAAAAAAATAATAATAATTCCGCTAACTTGGGCCAAAAAAATGTCTGAATGGAGCCTTACAGGGGGGTGATCAATGACAGGGGGGTGATCAATGACAGGGGGGTGATCAATGACAGGGGGGGTGATCAATGACAGGGGGGTGATCAGGGAGTCTATATGGGGTGATCACCACAGTCATTGATCACGCCCCTGTAAGGCTTCATTCAGACGTCCGGATGCGTTTTGCGGATCCGATCCATCTATCAGTGCATCCGTAAAAATCATGCGGACGTCTGAATGGAGCTTTACAGGGGGGTAATCAATGACAGGGGGGTAATCAATGACAGGGGGGGTGATCAGGGAGTCTATATGGGGTGATCACCACAGTCATTGATCACGCCCCTGTAAGGCTTCATTCAGACGTCCGGATGCGTTTTGCGGATCCGATCCATCTATCAGTGCATCCGTAAAAATCATGCGGACATCTGAATGGAGCTTTACAGGGGGGTAATCACCACAGTCATTGATCATGCCCCTGTAAGGCTTCATTCAGACGTCCGGATGCGTTTTGCGGATCCGATCCATCTATCAGTGCATCCGTAAAAATCATGCGGACATCTGAATGGAGCTTTACAGGGGGGTGATCAGGGAGTCTATATGGGGTGATCACCACAGTCATTGATCATGCCCCTGTAAGGCTTCATTCAGACGTCCGGATGCGTTTTGCGGATCGGATCCATCTATCAGTGCATCCGTAAAAATCATGCGGACATCTGAATGGAGCTTTACAGGGGGGTGATCAGGGAGTCTATATGGGGTGATCACCACAGTCATTGATCACGCCCCTGTAAGGCTTCATTCAGACGTCCGGATGCGTTTTGCGGATCCGATCCATCTATCAGTGCATCCGTACAAATCATGCGGACGTCTGAATGGAGCTTTACAGGGGGGTAATCAATGACAGGGGGGTAATCAATGACAGGGGGGGTGATCAGGGAGTCTATATGGGGTGATCACCACAGTCATTGATCACGCCCCTGTAAGGCTTCATTCAGACGTCCGGATGCGTTTTGCGGATCCGATCCATCTATCAGTGCATCCGTAAAAATCATGCGGACATCTGAATGGAGCTTTACAGGGGGGTAATCACCACAGTCATTGATCATGCCCCTGTAAGGCTTCATTCAGACGTCCGGATGCGTTTTGCGGATCCGATCCATCTATCAGTGCATCCGTAAAAATCATGCGGACATCTGAATGGAGCTTTACAGGGGGGTGATCAGGGAGTCTATATGGGGTGATCACCACAGTCATTGATCATGCCCCTGTAAGGCTTCATTCAGACGTCCGGATGCGTTTTGCGGATCGGATCCATCTATCAGTGCATCCGTAAAAATCATGCGGACATCTGAATGGAGCTTTACAGGGGGGTGATCAGGGAGTCTATATGGGGTGATCACCACAGTCATTGATCATGCCCCTGTAAGGCTTCATTCAGACGTCCGGATGCGTTTTGCGGATCGGATCCATCTATCAGTGCATCCGTAAAAATCATGCGGACGTCTGAATGGAGCTTTACAGGGGGGTGATCAATGACAGGGGTGTAATCAATGACAGGGGGGTGATCAGGGAGTCTATATGGGGTGATCACCACAGTCATTGATCACGCCCCTGTAAGGCTTCATTCAGACGTCCGGATGCGTTTTGCGGATCCGATCCATCTATCAGTGGATCCGTAAAAATCATGCGGACGTCTGAATGGAGCTTTACAGGGGGGTAATCAATGACAGGGGGGTAATCAATGACAGGGGGGTAATCAGGGAGTCTATATGGGGTGATCAGGGGCTAATAAGGGGTTAATAAGTGACGGGGGGGGGGGGGTGTAGTGTAGTGTAGTGGTGCTTGGTGCTACTTTACTGAGCTACCTGTGTCCTCTGGTGGTCGATCCAAACAAAGGGGACCACCAGAGGACCAGGTAGCAGGTATATTAGACGCTGTTATCAAAACAGCGTCTAATATACCTGTTAGGGGTTAAAAAAAACACATCTCCAGCCTGCCAGCGAACGATCGCCGCTGGCAGGCTGGAGATCAACTCTCTTACCTTCCGTTCCTGTGAGCGCGCGCGCCTGTGTGCGCGCGTTCACAGGAAATCTCGGCTCACGCGAGATGACGCCTATTGGCGTTAGTGTGACCTGGGAGCGCCGCAGAAATGACGCCTTTCGGCGTTAGCGTGGCGGGAAGTGGTTAAGTAGACTGTGATTGTCTATTGTTGTGACTTAGAGGAAGATCAGATCACATTTTATGACCAATTTGTGCAGAAGTCCATATCATTCCAAAGGGTTCACATACTTTTTCTTGCAACTGTATATATATAGTAGAAGAAATTCCACGGCACTCCTGACGATATAGTGAAAAAAAGTGTCTTTTATTCACGCATGTCACAGCATCCTAAGGAGTGCTGTGGAATTTCTTCTACTGTATTAGTGAGCCTGGGATCATGGGTATTTACGCTGGCACCCATCTTACCTATATTGGAGTTGTGCTGCCAGGTTTTGGATTTATAAATGTCTCCTCTCTCCCTGTCTGTCAGCTGCCCTGCTTCTCTCTATTGTACACAACACATACAATTCTTCTTTGGAATCCTAGCCTTTCCCTTCACTCAGTGGCAATATGTTTGATTGATTTATGACTGTCACAGATTTTTCACTGTTCCTGACTTCCTAAGATTGTTTTCCAGGCAGACACCGTCACACACAACCACCCTCATTCACAGCCTAACACAGAATGACTTTCTGCACGTTCTGCTACGGCACATCCCTGCCTGCTGTAGCACAGATTGGCTCATCCAGACTGTCTTTCAACCTGGGAGCCACTCAGGGCAAGCCCTCCCCCACTTCCTCTCAGGGTCATGTGAGAAACCTTTTTCTTCCTCCCTAGCGCTATGCACCATTTAGAGGATTCAAGTTTGTCTGCCATCTGAAAAATAGCAAAGCTCGGTCCAAACTGGTTTGCACATCCTTAGTCTCAGGTTAAAGTGGCAAATTCATCTAACCAGATGCACCACAGGTCTTCAAATTTCTTAACTGTACTCTTCTAATATATAAATATTTTTCTCCATACAGTGCATTCGGAAACTCTTCAGAGCCCCTTGCTTTTTCACATTTTGTTATGTTGCAACCTTGGGCTAAAATAAAAAATATATATATCAAGTTTCTCACCATCAATCTACACTCAATTCCTCATAATGAGAAAGTGAAAACAGAATTTTAGAAATGTTTGGTAATTTATTAAAAAGGGAAAACTAAAATTTAACATGGACATAAGTATTCAGACCCTTTGCTAGGACACTTGAAGTGTATCTCTGGAGATTTCCCATCTCTCTTGATCATCTTTAAAATGTTTCTACACCTTGAGTCCAAATGTGGTAAATTCAGTTGAATGAACATGATTTGGAAAGATACACACCTGTCTATTTAGGGTCTCACAGTTGACAATGCATATCAGAGCAAACCCCAAGCCATGAGGAGAAAATAAGAACTGCCTGTAGAGCTCATAGATAGGATTGTACAGACTCCAATCTTATGCAAAAGTAGAGGTGTTTTGTAGTCTCTATGCAAATGAAAACATGAGATAATCTATGTGTCTCATTGAGTGAGAGTCTTGTAGTACTACTTAAAATAATGCACAATTTCCCCTGCTCCATGGGCCCCATATCACCCTCTTACTTCTCTTTTATAGTTAAAGAGAATTTCTCCATCTCCATCATAGATCTTGATATAGTCTAGAAATGAGACCCACTGAGCTCTCTACAATCCCCACGATATCCACAGTTGGGTGACGTGTCAGATATAATGCATCATGCTTTTTTTTTTTTACATTTTTATTTAGGAAACACCAAAACAAAAACAAATACATAATTAACCAATGACACCAAAATTCATATTCCTCATTTTCTCCCCCCCTTCCCATCTCAGTCAACCCAAACCCACCCTTCCCATCTCAGTCAACCCAAACCCACCCCCCCTCTCTTGTGGTGCATCCCAAAACATGGAAAGTGGGGGAGGGGGGAGCCATGGGAAAGAACTACCACTTCCAACCTCCCCATATCTTGGACCATTTATCCTCAGAATTTCTTTGTTTATATAAAACATTCTTGTATCTCTTAACTTTATTAACCAAGTACAACCATTGATTGAGCTTAGGAGTATTTTGTGAGATCCAAACTCGCACGATCAGCAATCTAGCTAGAAACATAATTCTAATCAAAAGAATCTTTTTATCCTTATGACAATTTACCCTGATTAAGTCACTCAAGATCCAACACTCAGGTGCAAATGGAATTACTACCCTCAATTTTTGGGTGATAAAATTTTGAATTGAATCCCAATAAGCTTTAAGATCCGGACACAACTACAACATGTGTAAGAGATCTGCCCGCTGTTCATCACATCGTGGGCACTTCAAAGTTTCTCTTAATCCACATTTGTTAAGCCAGGTCGGCGTGATATACACTCTGTGTAAAATATTAAACTGTACCAAAATGTGATTCGCATTATGTGGTACTAATCTTAAATAAACCTATATATTTCCCCATTCCTGTGACATGACCTTTGGGCAGTCAATTCCCTAAGCTCTCTGACCTGGGGAAGCGACTTTGTTAAATAATGTAATCTATAATAATAAAATCCCTGTGTGACATCTAGTCAAAACTGATTGAAGCCATATCGTAACTTTTGATCTGAGTTTATTATCAATGGAGTCAAATTAAATTGAGTAAAATCTTCAACCCTAGGCGATATCTACATATCCAGATATTCAAATGAATCGACCACCTTTAACATCGTCAAGGGCCCCTCGCTCCAATACTCAAAATTGTCCAATAACATAAGAGTAGACCAATTAATGTCCAGGCCTGAAACTTCCCCAAAGGAATTGACTATATGAATAATTCTTGGGAGAATTATATTAGTACAATTTATAAAAATTAGGACATCATCCGCATATAGTGAAATCCGATCCTCTAATACCAATACTCCAAACCTCTCAATCCCTGTATCTTGCCTAACCCTGAGTGCCAGAGGCTTGATATAGATATTGTAAAGTAACGGGGAGAGTGGGCAACCTTGACGAGTACCTCTTGTCAACATAAAACTCAGGGTAAGACTGCCATTGAGGTTCAGTTTCGCAATAGGAGAATTATACAAAAGCCTAACCATACTAATGAAGCTTGTACCAAATCCCATCCTTTGCAACACCTTCCATAAAATTTCCACTCCACCCTGTCGAACACCTTAGAGGCATCCAAGGACAGGATGGAGAGGGAATCTCCCCGAATGACTGTATATTCGCATGGAGATTATCATGGGTACCTTTATTAGAGATAAACCCACTCTGATCAGGGTGTATAATTGAGGAGATAACTCTAGAAAGCCTTGTGGCCAAAATCCTAGATAAAATAAAAGAATCTGCAGCACTCTTCCGATGGTGAAAAAATCCGGTCTTTAATAAACCAGCAGCAAGGTGATGCGACGTTTCGACCGTCTCCAGTCTTGGTCAAGCAAAGACCGGAGACGGTCGAAACGTCGCATCACCTGCTCCTGGTTTATTAAAGACCAGATATTTTCACCATCGGAAGAGTGCTGCGGATTCTTTTATTTTATCCACGTTACGCTGGGACCCATGGCCAGGATCCCCATCTGCGAGCACCATTACCCTTTTTAATGTCTTTTTCTTCATGTGGGGAGTTGTAGTGCTGCTTATTATTTGTCAACATCCTAGATAAGAGCTTAACATCTGTATTTAAAAGCGATATCGGTCTGCAAAACCCCATATCTAAAGGATCTTTCCCCTTTTTCAATATTAGTACGATTACAACTTCTGTCATGGACTCAGGAAGAATACCCTCCTCCAGTGACTCATCAATTACCTTCAAAAGACGTGGTACTTATGATAGAACTCGTATGGAAAACCATCTGATCCAGGGGAGAAATTTCCCAAACAGGCCTTTATAGCGGCCTCAAGCTCCTGAATTGCTAATTCTACTTTAAGGGATTCTCTCTGTACATCAGTAAGAACGGGGAACGTAATTGAGTCCAAATATTATTATTCCTAGTTTTATATATTTCTGCAAAATGTTTTAAAAAGGCACCCTTTATTTTCTCTTGATTATCAGAAACTATACCCTCAGTTAAACGAATATTTAAGTCTCTCTTTTTTTTAAATCCTGATTAGATATCACCAGATTCACAAAACTGTTTTTATCCCTTGAAGAAGAGTCTCTGTTGGGCCTTTTCAAGGAGAAATTGAGAGTACTCCTGAGTTGTATTTTGCATCACCCTGCTTTTAAAGCCCTCTCTTTCATCCCATAACCCCTTCTTAAGTTTGAGATGTTACTTACAAATAGCCCCCTAGTAAATGCTTTAAATGCATCCCAAACCAATAGAATTTTACCTGATTTATAATTAACATCCCAAAAATACACCATCTCTTGTTTCATCCAATCATGATTGTCTATTAGCAAGAGCCAATAGGGATTCAGTCTAAAGGGAAGTGCTACCCCCTGCCTATCATTATGCAGACAGATCTCAAGGGATACTGGGACATGATACGAGAGCATCCTGGCTTCATATTTCATTTGTTTAATATATTTAAGATATTTTTCATTTATTAAAGCCAGATCGATCCTGGACATGCAATTCCCAGATTTAGACACACAGGAGTACATTCTTCTCCCCCATCCTAAAAAGCTCCAAACATGAAGGAAGCCAGACTCTTGGCAAAATCATGCCAAGAGTGACCCCTGATTAGCTGCAAAACAATTAGTATCTCCATCCATAGAAGTCCAATCTATCTTGGGGTTGATCACACAATTAAAGTCCCCTTTCACTAAGGTAAGATAATCTGTTCGTTGTTCCATAAACAATAATAAACTGTTAAGTACATAAAAAGAGAAAAGGAAAGGAATATAAATAAAAGCTTAAATACATGATACCATAAAAAGTTTCCCATATTCAAAAACAAATCTCCCCTGCTTATCAATAGATGAGGCCTCGCCGTCAAAATTTATCTTTTTTTCCAGGTGAGAGTTCTAACAGAAATATAATCAGCTACTGGAATAAAAAAAAAGAAGCAGCAGTAGAGCCCCCTAAACCCCGTCGCCACACTTTCAAAGAGACGTATTGCAACCCCCCAAAAAAGGAAAAAAACACCCCAACCCGCACTCGGTCCCCATGATCTGCCACTTCAAAAAGCAGATCTCTCTCCTTAGACCATCCCTCCCCCTATCCTGATCCTGCTCCGACCATAGGAATTCAACAGAAGAAAAATACTATTATTCCGATCCAGCCAGTCCGTAACAAGGGCCGGAGTATAAAAAAAATGAGTTACTCCATTAAAAATTATCCGGAGTTTAGCTGGATAAAGAAAAAAATGCTTAATGTCTTTGGCCTGTAGACGCTTTTTTACAGCGAAAAAATGACGTCTCTTCTCTTGGATCTCTTTCGAGAAATCCAGAAAAAAGGACAGTTTGTTGCCATTATAAACAATGTGGGGGACACTCCCTGGCTCTCTTTAGGATCATGTCTCTATCCTGTGAAGCAAGAATCTTTGCCAAAAGAACCTGTGGTGGCATTCCAGGATTTGGTTTACCCCCAGGGATTCGGTGGTCCCTCTCTATTAGGAACAAAGGCGAGAAATGTTCTTTTCCAAAGTTCTCATAAATCAAGGACTGAATAATTCCAGCAGGGTTTTTTTCTTCGGCTCTCTCAGGAAGCCCCAAAATTCTAACATTAGATCGTTAGATTGTAGATTGTTATAGCGCGTTTTCAAGATGGCGGTTTCAGATTTTATTACTTTTAATTCATGATCTAGGGAGCCAACAGATTTTTCTATGAGCGTAACTCTATCTCGTATTTAAGTTATGTCATCTCTTATTAAGGACACATCCGACTGGACTACCTCCAGCTTCCAGGAAACATCTTATATCACCTTTCCATTATTTTTGACCGTGAATAGTGTTGATCGAGCACCAAAGTGCTCAGGTGCTCTGGTGCTCGAGTAGAACACTTTAGGATGCTCGGGTGCTTTACTAGCACCAGAGCACAATGGAAGTCAATGGGAGAACCAGAGCATTAAACCAGGCTGCTCTGAAGAGGGGAGGGTTTCTGGTTCACAGGAAAAGGTAAGAAACACCACTTGATGGAAACACCACTGAAATGGTTTGGGAACAGCATGGGGAGGATGTCTGGATGTATCTTGGACTCCCAGGTCGCTGCTGGGAACGATGTTGTCCGAGTAGTACGCCACTTTTACAGACTGACAATAATACTCACAAAACCAAAGATAAAATTGATTTTAGAGGAAAAATTGTTAGGAAACATTCTTTCCTGTATATTTACTTGTATATAAAGTGCAAGTGCTGCCAAAAATTACAAGGAAGAGGCACTCCAATACAACCTGTATATCACATAAAGGAGGGCATCATTCACATTGTGGTTCAATTGTTAAGGTAGTGGGACTCCTACACTTATAAAGCCTATGACTAAGTGAAAGGGCTGCCAAAAATTACAAAGAAACCGGCACTCCAATACGCCCTTTATTACACATAAAGGAGGGCATCATACACCCTTGAAAAATTATGATTGATGGCCTGCTGGTGACCCTCAAAAACATTATTAGCAAGGGACTGCTGGTGACCCTCTAAAACATTAGGTTCGAGGGCCTGCTGCTGATCTGACCATCTAAAACATTAGGGGTGAGGGTCTGCTGCTGAGCTGACTCTCTAAAACATTAGAGGAGAGGGCCTGCTGCTGATGGTGAACAACCAGTAATCGGTACAATGCGATAGTGGTGGAACCGCGCTGCTCCTCAATCAAATGGAACGTTATCCTTTACTGTAGTTATCCAGGTTATCAGACCCAAGATGTTGACACTTCCAGCATCCACTTGGAACAAAACCACTACGGGTTCCTCTGCAAAGTGTCAAGGATCACACAATAGTGGTACCTTCGATCCCTTGAAATCCAAGATTTTATTATACTCACAAGCATATTAAAATTGCCAGCATATCTTAAAAACAACTTTTCATTACAGCCCGACTCGGGTTTCGCACACGGCTTCATCAGGGGAGAAATCTAGCATTGATAGGAATGGAAGCTATTTAACTTATCCCCCCTCCCCCAATTCATATGGCTAGGAAAATTACGTCATGTTCAACAAACAGCACAACTGCAGAACAAACAAGTAAAATGGCCCCTAAAACATTTCCCACTTCCCATATAACATATCTTATATAATATCTACATCACATACAAAATTGTTCTCTCCATCTTCTCTCCAAATCCTCACCATTATTCACCCACTTATATTATAAAAAGCTGCTTTTAATACCTATGCTGTAGTAGAACCCAATTCTCCATTCATCACTTTGTCACATGCTTCTTTTAACCAATCACAATGCATGTCCTCTCCCCGTTCATTATTTCAAATCATGTTTTAATCCACCAATAGAAAGCCAGCTTCTCACGTCATTCTGTCTCCGGCCACTTCCGACTACTGACTGATTACTCACATTCAGACACAGCACCACCAGCAAGTATATGTGTTCAGAATTACGTCAAGCATGGTTTTAAGTCAAACTTATATTCATCCCATTAGGTTGCAGAGTATTCAGCTTATAGATCCACTCGACCTCGCACCTATTGATTTGCGCTACAGGGTCGCCACCTCGCCAATGGTTTTTAACTAGTTCAACCCCCATAAATTTTAGACCCCTCAGATTTTTCTCATGGTGCTGTTTAAAATGTGGGAAGGACACTGAGAAAACTGAAAGTAAGAATACAGGAGCATATAAGAAATATAAAAAAAGGTTTGGTTACGCACAGCGTCTTATTGCATTTTAAATGGAGAACTACAACAGGTTAGGTATTAAAAGGACTATAACTATCTAATGTAATGACACAGGAAAGCAGAGAGCACAGCAATAACACTACTGTCTCTCTCAGATCTGCAAAATACTGCATACAATGGCTGCTGGGGAGGTTCCTATATAGTAAGGGGTATAGCACACGATGAAGCGTTCCGGCCAGCCAATTGCTGTAATGCCAGTAATCAACATGGCTACGGCATTACAGTGAGTGCCAGTACTTCCCCGCACATTTATTGGCTGCGTAGCAGACAATAAACTTGCGGGGAGGAGAATCGAGCATCGCGCTCGAGCACACCTGATGCTCGAGTCAAAATGGTGTTCGGCCGAGCATGCTCGCCCAACACTAACCGTGACTAATCTCTTTTAATGTAGAGGGGCCCGCTAAAGAAATATCACCTTCTTCCATTCTGAAAATGGTCATCGGCCGCCTCTTCCAATGTTAGCCCATTCTTTTTTGATGTTACATCATGCTTTCCTTTTTGTCCTGTTCTTGTGCTTACATTTGGTGATTTCAAGAACTGATCAATTTTTGGGGAATCTGCAGATCTCTGACCAGTTTTAGAAACATCTATTGACAGCCTATTTTGCTTAGCGCCCATTTTCTTCAGCTTTTAATTTATTTTATTTTTTTTCTCTCCATTTTCTCTCCTTTTCCTTTCTAACTCTCACCTCCCCCTCTCTTCTCTTTCCCCTCTCTTCTCGTGGTTTTAATTCCAAATAGTTCTTAGTCCTTTAAAGGGAGACCAGTTTTGAATCTTGTTTTTTTTTTTTTCCCTCTTAGTCCTCCCCCAATATCCTCTCAGTTCTTTCTCCCTTCTCTCTCCTTCCCTTTTCTTATATGTCAAAAATAAAACATCAAGGGAGGGCAGAAGAGCAATAAGCAAGGGGAAAAGGACAACCAGCAGTATGGATAGATCTCACCAGCGTAGAGAAGTCTTCATGGATTCTTCCACGGCTTCTTTCCAGGATCGCAAGGGTAAGGGGAGAGAGCAAGTCTATGAGGAGTGCACAGCTGATCAGGATAGGGGCGGAACAGTACCACAGCCGAAATCCGCGAGGCAGATATGCCAGGTATCTCAATAACCTCCGCCGAGCCCCGATCAAGCAGCACGTGGAAACAAACTTCAGCGGAGGAGGAAGGAAGGATGCCGAAAGCACAAGGGATCGCGGAGAGAGCAGCAGGAGAGAGACGAGGGGCAAGTCAGAGGAACATGCAGTGGGCAAAGACGTCCTCTCTTCCTCGTATCACCATTCCACAATGTGCATCCTGGGGGATAGGGTCCAGCGGAGGAACGCGTGTTTAAGTGGCAACAGGATCAGGGAGGCAGGTCAGGTGAAGGAGGAGGGCGCAACGTCACGTCCTCACGTCCTCACATCATCACGTCCACACGTCAGCCAGATGTAATGCATCATGCTTACCATAAGCCCGTTCTAGAGTGACTGTATGACGCAACTGAAGATATTTATAAAACTGACTATATTATGAATGCAAAAGAGAGAACTATTTGAATTCTCCATCTTAAAAAATATGTAGAATACAATGTATTCACTTATATTTTTCCATACCCCTGCCCTCTAGGTAAGGCCTCATGCACACGACCGTTCCGTTTTTTTGCGGTCCGCAAATTACAGATCCGCAAAACACGGAAGCCGCCCGTGTGCCTTCCGCAATTTGCGGAACGGAACAGGCGGCCCATTGTAGAAATGCCTATTCTTGTCCGCAAAACGGACAAGAATAGGACATGTTATATTTTTTTTGCTGTCCGCATCTTTTGTGGCCCCATTGAAGTGAATGGGTCTGCACCCGAGCCGCAAAAACTGCAGCTCGGATGCGGACCAGAACAACGGTCGTGCGCATGAGGCCTTTAGGCTGAGTTCACACTTCAGTTATTTTGTCAGTTATTTCCATCAGTTATTGTAAACCAAAACCAGTAGTGAAGCCTACTCAGAGATCAGGTGTAATGAAAAGATCTGCATCTGTTCTGTGTTTTCACCCACACCTGGTTTTGGTTCCTAATCACTGATGGAAATAACTGACCAAATAACTGACCAAATAATTGAAGTGTGAACTCAGCCTTAACCATTTCAGGATGCCACGTTGTATCCCAAAATAGGAACGATTGGGTACAGTTTGTTATAGCGAGCATATCCGGCGCTTTCCACTGTAGTTTGTGCTTCATACCTGTTGTAGGAGTGTATCAAACGTATGCACTGCCAGAGCTTCAAATAAAGAATCCAAACCTAAAATTTGTTTCAGGATAGCCTTGTTGCAATTGTGATCCAATAATCTCAACTCTCTTAGATACTGGGCTTGGAAGCCAAATAATATTCATATTTGAGACCGCCAAGCCACCCTTCTCCTTACTTCTCTGCAATATTTAAGCTTAATTCTAGCATGACCTTTATTAGATTTCTAAAAAGACAGTTAAGCCTCATGCAGACGTCCGTGGAACACGGTCCGTGAGATACCTGACTGGCATTGCAGGAGCGCACTGTGTTATTGGTTGCTATGAAGCCGTGCGCTCCTGCAATGCCAGTCCGGTATCTCACGAACCGTGTTCCGCGGACGTCTTCATGAGGCTTTAGGCTGATGATTGCTAACAAGCGTTCGTAGTAATGCTTGTTAGCGATCATCTGGCAGTCTAATACTGCCACCAATTACCCCATGAACGAGCAAACACTCATTCATCAGGCAATTGTGATCTTTCAGCATGCTTAAAGATCACAATTTGCTGGCAACAGATCATGCTGTCTAACCACAAAATGCTGCCGGCAAACACCAATATAGCATGCAGACAAGTGATGGCAATAGCGCTCACTTCTCGCCACACTGTGGAGGAGATCGCTGCATGTAATAACAGCGGTCTCCTCTGCTAGCGAGCAGGCGATTGCTAGAAAGGAATGCTTCCTTCCTGACAATTGCCTGTAGGATTGCTAAATGTAATACAGACATTAGCCTTGTAGATTAATCTCTGGGGTTATCCAAACACATGAGATGTGGAGACATGCCCAATTTTTAGTTAGGCCTCTTGCGGGCCGCAATGCACAAACACCTGCCGTGGGGCAGCCGCAGCGAATCGCAGACCCATTCACTTTAATGGATCCGCGATCCGCCCGTTCCATCAAAAAATTGGACATGTTCTATCTTTTTGCAGAACGGAAGTACGGGATGAAACCCCACGGAAGCACTCCGTAGTGCTTCCGTGGGGTTCCGTTCCGTGCTTCTGTTCCGCACCATTCCGCATCTCCGGAATTGCGGACCCATTGAAGTGAATGGGCTTGCATCCGTGATGCGGAATGCACATGGAACGGTGCCCATGTATTGCGGATCTGCAAATGCGGTCCGCAATATGGCCACGGCACACACAAGTTCGTGTGAAAGAGGCCTTATGCTGGGAGATAATAGGTCATTTATATCTAATGCTATCCTAGGTGTTAAACTTGAATACGCCCAAATTAAAGGCACATTTACACTCACTAATTATTATCAAAGCTGCTATACCAAGCATGGCCGTCAATCAAAGCACATGGGTGTGCGATACAGAACACTTTGAACAAAGAAAGGGACTCAGTTCTATTTGTAATGTTGATGGCCTATCCTATTTTTTTTTAAATAACTAGATAAACCCTTTAAGTATTTTAAAAGGACTTCAGATGGAATATCAAATGTTGTCCATCTTAGGATGATTAAAAATATTCACATACTATATTCTAGAAATAAATAAGGGGTTGGGTCAGCACAACCTGCCTGTAGGTGCAGATCGCTATGGCGAAATACATATACAAACGGAAAATGCAAATGTGATCGCACACTACATCCAGCACTCTGCCCTCCATGCTGGATGAGACATTGGTTTATATTTTGGCCAAATCATAGTAAGCCACTCACCGCGTCAAGGCTGTCTCATGAGTGGTCCCTAACTCTTGTTCCTACCTGTTCATGGGCCATGACAGCCACATAAAATCCAGGGAATGCAGGTCAGCATGCAAGCCAAGTACACTTTGCTTGTAACCCCGTCCGGTGCCATTACAGCTTTCATCGGATCCAGGGATGCAAATACCAACATGCATGCTGAACCCACCATATACTTCTCCTGGAGCCAAATGGCTAATGGTAGGTTCTATACAAGCAGACTCAGTTTTATACTGACTTTAAAACCAGCCTCAAGGACAGATTAACTGGTCAGGTGTGCAATGACTCCAAGGAGATCGCCACGCCTCCAATATATACTACAAAGAAAAAAATAAGGGGTTGGGTCAGCACAACCTGCCTGTAGGTGCAGATCGCTATGGCGAAATACATATACAAACGGAAAATGCAAATGTGATCGCACACTACATCCAGCACTCTGCCCTCCATGCTGGATGAGACATTGGTTTATATTTTGGCCAAAGCATAGTAAGCCACTCACCGCGTCAAGGCTGTCTCATGAGTGGTCCCTAACTCTTGTTCCTACCTGTTCATGGGCCATGACAGCCACATAAAATCCAGGGAATGCAGGTCAGCATGCAAGCCAAGTACACTTTGCTTGTAACCCCGTCCGGTGCCATTACAGCTTTCATCGGATCCAGGGATGCAAATACCAACATGCATGCTGAACCCACCATATACTTCTCCTGGAGCCAAATGGCTAATGGTAGGTTCTATACAAGCAGACTCAGTTTTATACTGACTTTAAAACCAGCCTCAAGGACAGATTAACTGGTCAGGTGTGCAATGACTCCAAGGAGATCGCCACGCCTCCAATTTTTTTTTTTTTTCTTTGTAGTATATATTGGAGGCGTGGCGATCTCCTTGGAGTCATTGCACACCTGACCAGTTAATCTGTCCTTGAGGCTGGTTTTAAAGTCAGTATAAAACTGAGTCTGCTTGTATAGAACCTACCATTAGCCATTTGGCTCCAGGAGAAGTATATGGTGGGTTCAGCATGCATGTTGGTATTTGCATCCCTGGATCCGATGAAAGCTGTAATGGCACCGGACGGGGTTACAAGCAAAGTGTACTTGGCTTGCATGCTGACCTGCATTCCCTGGATTTTATGTGGCTGTCATGGCCCATGAACAGGTAGGAACAAGAGTTAGGGACCACTCATGAGACAGCCTTGACGCGGTGAGTGGCTTACTATGCTTTGGCCAAAATATAAACCAATGTCTCATCCAGCATGGAGGGCAGAGTGCTGGATGTAGTGTGCGATCACATTTGCATTTTCCGTTTGTATATGTATTTCGCCATAGCGATCTGCACCTACAGGCAGGTTGTGCTGACCCAACCCCTTATTTTTTTCTTTGTAGTATATATTGGAGGCGTGGCGATCTCCTTGGAGTCATTGCACACCTGACCAGTTAATCTGTCCTTGAGGCTGGTTTTAAAGTCAGTATAAAACTGAGTCTGCTTGTATAGAACCTACCATTAGCCATTTGGCTCCAGGAGAAGTATATGGTGGGTTCAGCATGCATGTTGGTATTTGCATCCCTGGATCCGATGAAAGCTGTAATGGCACCGGACGGGGTTACAAGCAAAGTGTACTTGGCTTGCATGCTGACCTGCATTCCCTGGATTTTATGTGGCTGTCATGGCCCATGAACAGGTAGGAACAAGAGTTAGGGACCACTCATGAGACAGCCTTGACGCGGTGAGTGGCTTACTATGCTTTGGCCAAAATATAAACCAATGTCTCATCCAGCATGGAGGGCAGAGTGCTGGATGTAGTGTGCGATCACATTTATATTCTAGAAATGTTTGCCTTTTATTAGAGCCATTTTACCCAAACTAGGATTTCGCTCTCTCTTATTATTATTATTATTATTATTATTTATTATTATTGCACTAAGCATAAACAAGACAAGTTACAAACTGGTACAGAAGGAGAGAGGACCCTGCCCGTGAGGTCTTACAATCTACATGTCTAGTAACTCCATAGCAGAAACTTGGGCTGCCGCTATTGAATTTTTACCCTTGATATAACACACAAATAACACATTAGGATTTTATATCATACTTAGTAACTTTGTAACATTATTATATCCAGTTTTATCATATATTCATATATCCAGATGGATGGAAAAGTACTTTAAGACATTAAATAGTAAAACCCCATGTAGCATTAGGTGCTAATTAGTTTTGGTTCAGTATACACCTTGAGGAATTCGATGTGAGCTTCTGGGCACCATAGAAAGAGTCCTGTATTTTCTTCCAAAAATAGTATTGGCTCTAGCAGTATACATAAGAATGATTATAACAAAGAAAAAACTGTAAATGTTTCCCATGATATTAAATCCAATCCATTTAGCCGAGCAGTTCAATTATTATATCATAGCAAGATATTGACCTTAGTTCATGAACTGATATTTTTAATACTTGGCTGTTAACAGCAGTTGCCAGCACATTTATAGTCTGCCAGGGAGTTTTTTTCAGTTTTTTACTAGGTTTTTTAATTCAGAATTGGCGGTTGCAGTAACCTACAAAGCATGCACATAGCTTTTATTATACATTGAAATTTCATATTCGCATACAGCTATGACAAGTACAGTACAAAGGTTCCTACAGATTCTCAGCCCATTGATTTATTCCAAGAGATTAACTGTGATGAAGAAATATGACTGTAAAGTTTGTTCATGATTATCCAGCTGATTGGCAACCGTAATATTATTCTAAATTACGAGTTTAGATTGATATTTGATTTCTTTTTATTCTCATCTGAAAACAAGCCTAAGTGTACAGTATTTAGTTTTTAGACTTTTTGTCTTCCTGTATTTAAACAGTGAGTGTCTTGGAATCACATCTTGGCTTTATAAAAGTTTGGCAAAACAGAAAAGGAATCCATATTATTTTATAGATGATCGGATAGAAGTCGTTTTAACAAAGAATATTGCAAAACCTTGGAGACTTGGAATGGGATTGTGTGTAGGTGGAGAACACTTGCAATGAAGCCAAAATGCAATCAAGCATAAAGTATAACATTGAATGAAGAGATAATTTGCAGTATTTAAGGCTTTTCCATGAATTAGACAGGTAGCTCGTTGCCATGTTATTATGTATTATAGTATTTTTTTTCACATGTCTACAACTGTTGTGTAAGGTACTGACTAAGCCTGAGAAGATTACATGAAGAGTTAAGTTGGCTGAAGTTTTAGAAAGTGCCCTTCGATTCTCAGAATGCTAATGTGTTGACACAAGGGTAATAAGGAGAATCCAAAGAACAAAACTGACTCAATTTAAATCTGTCCACCCACATGTAATGATATGAACGATGTAACTCTAAGCTGGACTTTCAGCTGGATCCAATTCATTTCTCCACATCTTCACCTGTTTGTCATTTTATTGAAGATCTAATGCTTTGCTGATATGTCATCGGGCTGTATGCTTCTTGTTAAAAATCATATTTCCGGGGGATACAAATATGAAATTTGCTAGAGGCATTTTTTCTAGTGTTGATCACGAATATTCGAATTGAAAATTTTTAGCGCGAATATAGGTACTTTGAAAATTCGCAAATATTTAGAATATAGTGATATATATTCGGAATTTCGAATATATATCAATGTTTTTACTCGGAATTTCATAATTTTTCAATTGCCGAGTAAAAACATGATTCCTCCCTGCTTCTTGCTTGTGGGCCAATGACTCATTGGCCCACAAGCAAGAAGCAGGGAGGAATCATGACTTTAAATGGGAAAAATTATGAATATTCAAAAAAAAACTAATATATAGCACTATATAAAATATATTAGTTTTTTCGAATATTCATAATATTCTAAAACAAGAATATATAGCAATATAGTGAATATTAAAAAAAAAACTAATATAGAGCAATTTAGCTAATATAGTGCTATAATCTTCTTTGACTAATAGTTGTAATTCTTTTCTCATCTGAAGTTCAGATTGGAAAAAAATTTCAACTATTGAAAAAAATTATTATAGCACTATATTAGCTAAATTGCTCTTTATTATATATTTTTTTGAATATTCACTATATTGCTATATATTCTTGTTTTAGAATATTACGAATATTTGAAAAACAAATATATTCGATATAGTGCTATGACTCATTGGTCCACAAGCAAGAAGCAGGGAGGAATCATGTTTTTTCTCAGCAATTGAAAAATTTGCATTAGGAAAATTCGCATTAGGAAAATTCGCATTACGGAAAGTCTTTGTCGATTTTTTGGGTAAAAGAATTGTAGAATATAACGAATATTCTAATTCGCGAATATTCAACAAAAATTCTACAAAATAATCGCAAAATATTGCAAATTCTAATATGACCCCTGCCGCTCATCACTAATCTTTTCTATGGCCCATAAAATTTTTCCAATGGAGGGAGCATCTTGTACGGTGCAGCATAGATGTTGCTGTAAGGGCTTAATGCATGAGCTAAAATCCAAATAGATTCTGGGGGATCAGGAATGAATTTTTCAAAGCAAGTAGTACCTTGTTGAAAAAACAAACATAGTCTATATTCACTAAGAATGGTATATTTTATGCCAAAGTGGAGAGAGTAGTTGGTGAGGTTCTTTCCTGACCCTTTCAAGACCAAGCCATTTTTCACCTTCCTGACCAGGCTTAATTTTGCAAATCTGACATGTGTCACTTTATGTGGTGATAACTTTAGAATGCTTTTATTTATCCAAGCCATTCAGAATTTTTTTTTCTCGTGACATCTCATACTTGATGTTAGGGGTAAATTTGGGTTGATAACTTTTACCTTTATATTATAAAATATCCCAAATTTACAGAAAATTTAGAAAAAATGTAATTTTCGAAATTTGAATTTCTTCACATTAAAGGCAGATAGTGATACCTCATTAGATAGTTTTTACTTAAGATTCCCTATATGTCTATTTTATGTTGGCATCATTTCAAAAAGTACATTTAATTTTTTGAGGACGTTAGAAGGCTTAGAATTTAAGAAGCAATTTTTCTAATTTTCTATAGAATTTTGAAAACCGACTTTATCAAGGACCAATTCAGTTCTGAAGTCACTTTGAGGTTCTTAAATAATAGAAACCACCCATAATTGACCCTATTTTTGAAACTACACCCCTCAAAATGCTCAAAACTGGTTTCACAAACTATGTCTTAGGTGTTCCACAAGAATTAAAGGAAAATGGAGGTAAATTTATAATTTTCAGGTTTTGTGCCAATTTTTTTTATTTTAATCCAATTTTTCCTATAACCAGCAAGGGTTAACAGCAAAATTAACCTCAATATATATTACCCTGATTCTGCAGTTTACAAAAACACCCAATTTATGTCCATAAACTGCTGTATGGGCACACAGCAGGGCACAAAAGGAAAGGAGCAACATATGGTTTTTGGAGAGCAGATTGTGCTGGAATTTGCTGGCTTTGCTGCTTCGTGTCATATTTGAAGGCATACTAAGGCACCCCTACAAAAGAAACCCCCTAAAAGTGACTCCATTTTGAAAATTTTGAGAGTATAATTTATTTATTGACCACTATGACGTCACAGGTGTTTTATAATATTTAGAAACACATGGCTGTGAAAATGAAAAATTGTTACCCATTTTCTCCTAAATATGGCAAAACCCCATAGGGGGACTGGGCTCTGCACTGTCCCTGAAAGCAGCAGTGCAGGGTCAGCAGCTTTAATCCAGTCACTGATAGCCGGACCCCTGCTGTATGCACCGGCATCGGTGAAAACACAGATGCCAGCGCGTTAACCCTTGATGTGCCGCGGTCAGTGCTGACCGCGGCACGTGCAATGTCCGTGCAGGGAGGATGAAACCATCGGGTCCCCGAGCTGCTTTGAAGGGGACCCGATGGCAGGGAAGGCAGCCCGATGACTTCCATGACAGCCTGCGAGATCCAGCCCCCTGGATCTCACAGGCAAGCAGGCTGAAGCTTATTGCATTCAGTAATACACTTATAGCCAATGCTTTAGAATACAGCAGTATTGTAAAGCATTGTAAAGGGGATCAGACCCCCAAAAGTTGAAGTCCCAGAGTGGGACAAAAGATAAAGTGAAAAAAGAAGTAAAAAATATTAAGTTTTACAAAAAAATTAAAAGTTTCAAGTAAAAAAAAAAAAAGCGTCCTGTTCCCAAAATAAAGTAATTTTTTTTATTAGGCATATTAGGCATACATATTAGGCATCACCGGGTCCGTATCGACCGGCTCTATAAAAATATCACAAGACCTTACCCCTCAGGCGAACACTGTCAAGAAAATAAAATAAAAACTGTGCTAAAAAAAATCATTTTTTTGTCACATTACATTGCTAAAAGTGCAACACCAAGCAATCAAAAAGGCATATGCCCCCCAAAATCATACCAATCTTACCGTCACCTCATCCCACAAAAAATTAGCCCCTACCTAAAACAATCGCCCAAAAAATAAAAAAAACTATGGCTCTCAGACACTAAAACATGATTTTCTTTTTTGTTTCAAAAATGCTTTTATTGTGTTAAATGTAAACAAAATAAAAAGTAAACATATTAGGTATCGCCACATCCATAACAACCTGCTCTATAAAAATACCACATGATCTAACTCCTCAGGTGAACACTGTAAAAAAGATAAAATTAAAACGGTGTCAAAAAAGCCATTTTTGTCACCTTACATCACAAAAAGTATAATAGCAAGCGATCAAAAAGTCATATGCACCCCAAAATAGTGCCAATCAAACCTATATCTCATCCTGCAAAAATTATACCCTACCTGAGACAATCGCCTAAAAAATAAAAAAAACTATGACTCTCAGAATATGGAGACACTGAAACATGATTTTTTTTGTCTCAAAAATGATATTGTTGTGTAAAACTTAAATAAATAAAAAAGGAGACATATTAGGTATTGCCACGTCTGTAATAAAAATATCACATGACTTAACCCGTCAGGCGAACACTGTATAAAAAAAACAAAAATAAAACGGTTTAAAACGGCAAAAAGTGTAATACCAAATGATACAAATCAAACCATCATCTCATCCCGCAAAAAATGAGATCCTACCTAAGACAATTGCCCAAAAAATAAAAAAACGATGGCGCTCATAAATAAAAAAAAGTATACATATTAGGTGACGCCGCGTCCATATGAACCTGCTGCATAAAAATATCACATAACCTAACCCCTCATGTGAAAACCGTAAAAAAAAAATTTTAAAGTGTCAAAAAAGGCATCACAAAAAGTGTAATACCAAGCAATCAAAATGTCATATGTACCCTAAAATAGTACCAATCACACTGTCATCTCATACCGCAAAAAATTAGACCCTACCTAAGACAATCTCACAAAAAATAAAAAAAACTATTGCTCTCAGAATATGCAGACACTAAAACATGCTTTTTTTCAAAAATGCTTTATTATGTAGAACTGAAACAAACAACCAAAAAAAGTATACATATTTGGTATTGTCGCGTCCGTAACAACCTGCTCTATAAAAATACCACATGATCTAACCTCTCAGATGAACATTTTAAATAACAAAAAATAAAAACTATGACAAAACAGCTATTTTTTGTTATCTTGCCTCACAAAAAGTGTAATATAGAGCAACCAAAAATCATATATACCCTAAAATAGTACCAAGAAAACTGCCACCTAACTCCTGTAGTTTCTAAAATGGAGTCACTTTTTTGAAGTTTCTTCTCTAGGGGTGCATCAGGGGGGCTTCAAATGGGACATGGTGTCAAAAACCAGTCCAGCAAAATCTGCCTTCCAAAAACCATATGATGTTCATTTCCTTCAGGGTAATAAATATTGAGTTTTGTGTGGCTGTTAACCCTTGCTTTGTTAATGGAAAAAATGGATTAAAATGGAAAATCTGCCAAAAAAGTGAAATTCAGAAATTTCATCTCCATTTTCCATTAATTCTTATGGAACACCTAAAGGGTTACCAGAGTTTGTAAAATGAGTTTTGAATACCTTGAGTGGTGTAGTTTCTAAAATGGGGTAACTTTTTGGAGTTTCTACTCTAGGGGTGCATCAGGGGGTCTTCAATTGTGACATGGCAGCTTAAAATTATCCCAGTGAAATCTGCTTTCCAAAAACCATATGGCGTTCCTTTCATTCTGCGCCCTGCCATGTGCCCATACAGCAGTTTGCGACCACATATGGGGTGTTTCTGTAAACTACAGAATCAGGGCAATAAATATTGAGTTTTGTTTGTCTGTTAACCCTTGCTTTGTTAGCGGAAAAAAATTGATTAAAATGGAAAATCTGCCCAAAAAGTTAAATTCAGAAATTTCATCTCCATTTTCCATAAATTCTTGTGGAACACCTAAAGGGTTAAAAAAAAGTTTGTAAAATCTGTTTTTAAATACCTTGAGGGGTGTAGTTTCCAAAATAGGGTAATTTTTGGGTGGTTCCTATTATGTAAGCCTCACAAAGTGACTTCAGACCTGAATGGTTCCTTAAAAAGTGGGTTTTGGAAATTTTTCGGAAAAATTTCAAGATTTGCTTCTAAACTTCTAAGCCTTTTAACGTCCCCAAAAAATAAAATGGCATTCACAAAATGATCTAAACATGCAGTAGACATATGGAAAATGTAAAGTAATAACTATTTTTGGAGTTATTACTATCTATTATAAAAGTAGTAAATTTGGAAATTTGCTAATTTTATATTTTTTCGATATAAAAATGAAATTTTTTGACTTAATTTTACCACTGCCATGAAGTACAATACGTGACGAGAAAACAATCTCAGAATGGCCTGGATAAGCAAAAGCGTTTTAAAATTATTACAATATAAAATGGCCTGGGCAGAAAGGTGAAAAATGGCTTGGTCCTGAAAGGGTTAAAGAGGTGCCATAACGTTTATATATGTGCTATCTGCATGGGGTATGTGCAGATAGCACGTATTTAGCTGTATGGCAGTCGTGAACGGCTTAATAGGTTTGCCACATTTTGAGCTCTTGCCGGGGCAAAAATCTTTCTACATCTGCTGTAAATCTGGTCTAAGCTACATCTATTGGGGGAACACAACCACTTTTTTCATCACTTTTCAAATGAAAACTGCAAACATTTTGCACAATTTGCACTCCCTGGACTTTGTGTGGCTATCATGGCCCATAACAGGTAGGTACTAGTGTTAGGGACCACTCATAGAGGCGACCTTGACGTGGTGAGTGGCTTATTACGCTTTGGCCAAAATGTACACCAATGCCTCATTCAACATCCAGGATAGAGGCAGGGCAGAGTGCTGGTTGCAGAGTGCTATTGCATTTGTGTTTTTGCGTTTGTATGTGTATTTCGCCATAGCGATGTGCACCTGCATACAGGGTAGTGCTGACTGAATCCCCCACATTTTTTCTTTGTAGTATATATTGGAGGCGTGGCGATCTCCATGCAGTCATGCACACCTGACCAGTTAGTCTGCCCTGGAGGCTGGTTTTAAAGTCAGTATAAAACTGAGTCTGCTTTTACAGCGCCTACCAGTAGCCATTTGGCTCCAGGAGAAGTATATAGTGGGTTCAGCATGCATGTTGGTACTTGCATCCCTGGATCCGATGAAAGCTGTCACGGCACCGGACGGGGTTAAAAGCAGAGTGTGCCTGGCGTGCATGCTGTACCTGCGCTCCCTGGACTTTGTGTGGCTATCATGGCCCATAACAGGTAGGTACTAGTGTTAGGGACCACTCATAGAGGCGACCTTGACGTGGTGAGTGGCTTATTACGCTTTGGCCAAAATGTACACCAATGCCTCATTCAACATCCAGCATAGAGGCAGGGCAGAGTGCTGGTTGCAGAGTGCTATTGCATTTGTGTTTTTGCATTTTTAGAAAGCAGCCACTGCCTTAGCAAGTGTGTGTTATTTCCCTGGCAACAGTTTGTGTGCAATGATACGCCTATTAGAATTTCATTTCAGTGGAAATATGACGTCTTTCCTTCTTTGTGCTTTACTCTTCTTGTTTGAATGGAAAATGTCTTAATAGTTATTGGTAAAGGTATAGTGCTCTGTAAATATTGTAAAAAAAAAAAACATGTGACACTTAGAAGATGACGGAAGATGATATGAAATTCATGAATGAATCATCAAGGCTGTAATATTTCTTTAAACATGCGAACTTTATCACTAATCTGAAAATATTTCTATAGTTTACGCTAAAGGTTATTTACACTTTTGCAAGCATTTTTGAATGCTACACTGCATCTAAAATAGAGAATGAAGCAACTTTGCAACCAGTCATGGTTGAAATCATCTACATCTACAGTTTTGAGCATACAACTCCTATGCAGAACTATGTGCCTTCACAGTCACAGACTACAAATAGACTCTGAGTAGTCTGATCCTTTAGTATAGCTACTCCTAGCAGGCTTCATTCACATGTCCTTTGGTAAATCTGGTAGTCTATTTTGGTAAAAAAACAGACTACAGGAGTTACCGTATCTGGCATATTCACTAATGGGATCTGGCAGGGATCAGTTGGGTTTCCGGCATAAATGATGGCTTTCTGCAGTGGTATCTTTGCCCAGCAAATCCAGATATGGTTACTAGTGATGGCCTCGCGGTTTGCCCGGCGGTCGGTTCGCGGTGAACTTTGCTCGTTCGTGATTCGCCAAACATGCAAACATATGGCGATATTCGTGCCTACCATATTCTTTTACATTGTGAGGAACTTTGAACCACAACACATCCATCATGTGGTACAGGACAGCCAATCGAAAAGTTTCAGCACATGGACATACCCCCTACCTTATAAATAGACCCGATCTGGCTGCCATTTTACATTCAGTCTTTTGTCAGTGTAGGGAAAGGTTGCTGTGTGGAGCAGGGACAGACTGTTAGGGACAAAAACGCTATCAAATAGGTCCACAAAAGTCCTTTTAAGGACTGGTATAGGTGTACTATTGATAGGTGTGCAGTACAGAGGGGTGTAATACACTTATACTTTCTAACATAGAAAGCATATTATAGTGGATTTGTATTGTGCAGCAGTGATGAGCGGTTCTGCAGCAATACTGCAGCTACACAGAGTGACAAACGCAATTCGAAAAAATTATTATAACTGGTGTGATATACCAGTCTCCCCCCAAAAAAACTGATAGAAGCGGGGTGTTATATACCAATAATATACTTTCTTTATAGTGCATTTGGGTACAGCAGCATTTGTTTGCGGTTTTGCTGTGTTTCCTCTGCTACACACAGTGACAAACGGTATTGGAAAAAATTATTATAACTGGTGTGATATACCAGTCGCCCCCCCAAAAAACTGATAGAAGCAGGGTGTTATATACCAATAATATACTTTCTATATAGTGCATTTGGGTAGTGCAGCATTTGTTTGCGGTTTTGCTGCGTTCCCTCTGTGTAACGGTCACGCACACACACACACAGGGGGGAGGATAGTGACCACTGCGCTGCACCCTCACCCCTGGCCCTGCCTACTTGCCCCACGAGTCCTGATGACAGGGGACAACTGGACGGCAGTCCCTAACTTAGGATACGTGAGGGAAGGACAGACAAGACAAATAACTTTTAATCTATATTCAACTGAGCAGTGAAGTGCACTGGGGGCAAGTCCAAACTACTCTTGCTCCTTCTGCTTACGTTGACAGCCACTCCCTCTCCTTCTTGATTGACAGGGATAGGTTCTTGCATAGTCATCTTGCCTGACCCTGTCAATCAAAATGGAGAGAGAAGATCTAGCAGAGGAAGCAGGAAGAGCAAGGGTGTATAGAGTGGCTTAGGCCTGCCCTTGGTGCACTTTACTACTAATTTGCATATGGTTAAGAGTACTTTTTGGCCAGAATGAGCAGATCAAATGGTATCATTATATTCATGTGAGCTAGCCCTACAAGGCATTGTTCCTAGTTTGATATTAAATCTCCTACTGAAAGACTCCCTTTAACTGTACTTAACAGATTAGGTTTTTCTATAGCTGGAAGACAAAGTATTAGCTGTCCCAATTAATTTATCAACCAATTAAAAAATGAATGATCAATATATTTAGATGTAAAACATTTGTAGAAAGCAGCCACTGCCTTAGCAAGTGTGTGTTATTTCCCTGGCAACAGTTTGTGTGCAATGATACGCCTATTAGAATTTCATTTCAGTGGAAATATGACGTCTTTCCTTCTTTGTGCTTTACTCTTCTTGTTTAAATGGAAAATGTCTTAATAGTTATTGGTAAAGGTATAGTACTCTGTAAATATTGTAAAAAAAAAACATGTGACACTTAGAAGATGACGGAAGATGATGTGAAATTCATGAATGAATCATCAAGGCTGTAATATTTCTTTAAACATGCGAACTTTATCACTAATCTGAAAATATTTCTATAGTTTACGCTAAAGGTTATTTACACTTTTGCAAGCATTTTTGAATGCTACACTGCATCTAAAATAGAGAATGAAGCAACTTTGCAACCAGTCATGGTTGAAATCATCTACTGTTTTGAGCATACAACTCCTATGCAGAACTATGTGCCTTCACAGTCACAGACTACAAACAGACTCTGAGTAGTCTGATCCTTTAGTATAGCTACTCCTAGCAGGCTTCATTCACATGTCCTTTGGTAAATCTGGTAGTCTATTTTGGTAGAAAAACAGACTACTGGAGTTACCATATCTGGCATATCCAGATCCCCATTTACTAATGGGATCTGGCAGGGATCTGCCATTCACTAATGGGATCTGGCAGGGATTTAACAGTGAACGGACCTGGTCAAAACCAAGAGGACAACGCAGTACAGAGGGATAAGCAAAGAATGGTCAGGAGAAGCCGGGGTCATAAATACCAGGAGAGTCGAGAAGTACCAAAGGAGTCTGCAAAGAATAGTCAGGTGGAAGCCGAGGTCAAAATACCTAGGAGGGATGCGCAGTACAGGAGGAGCAGGCAAAGGATCGTCAGTGAACAGGATCAGGTAAGTATACAGGTATCCAACAAACGCCAGGAACCTAAATTAACAGACAACCTGTGGCCAGCAGGCTGACTGTATTTATAGTGGGGAGTGAGGGTCATGTGACGTGGCCAGCGTCACATGACCGACAGACCGACCAGTCGAGCACTGAGTGATCAGCTCGGCGCTCAAGGCAGACCTAGGAGCAAGGAGCCTCCCAGCTAGCAAAGCTGCCCTGGGAATGAGGTCAAACACAGATCCTCGCTCCCGAAGCTAAGCAGCAGCTGCGGCTGATGGGAGACCGAGTGCGCCTTCGGCACCCCGTTACAGTACCCCCCCTTTTACGAGGGGCCACCGGATACAAGACTTCAGGCGATGGCCTTTCAGGGTGTTCTAAATGAATTTTTCGAACAAGTCTAGGAGCATGAACCTCCCTGGCAGGTACCCAAGATCTCTCTTCAGGTCCATACCCCTTCCAATGAATCAGGTACTGCAAGGAATTACGCACCTTCCTGACATCCACTATTTTAGACACCACATACTCGACAGCATCATTAACAAGAACCGGCAGAGGCGAGGCTTTTGATGGAACTACCGGTTCAAAATATTTTTTAAGTAGAGATTTATGGAACACATTATGAATGTGGAATGACTCGGGCAGCTCCAACCTAAATGATACCTGGTTAATCACCTCCGTGATCTTATATGGGCCAATAAAACGAGGAGCAAACTTTTTAGAATCTACCTTAAGAGAGAGATTCTTGGAGGACACGATACCTTATCCCCAACCTGAAAATTCACCCCCCTTGAACGTCTCCTATCGGCCTTGAGTTTCAGAGGAGAGCCTATCCGCCTCAGGGTTAGAGGAGGAGACGGATTACCTAGAATGAAAACGGGGATGGAAACCATGGTTACAAAAGAAAGGTGAAACCCCAGCAGAAGAATTGACACGGTTATTCAAAGCAAATTCAGCCAATGGAAGAAATGTAACCCATAATTGCTGGTCATCAGCAACATACAACCTCAAGAATTGTTCCACAGACTGATTAAGGCGTTCAGTCTGCCCATTACTCTCAGGGTGGTAGGCAGAGGAAAAAGACATTGAAATTTGACATTTTTGACAGAAGGCCCTCCAGAATTTGGACACAAACTGCACACCCCTGTCAGAAACAATATTTTCCGGGATACCATGCAATCAAACAATTTCTTTCACAAAAATAGACGCCAGGGTTTTGGCATTCGGGAGTTTAGACAGGGGAATGAAATGGACCATCTTGCTAAACCTATCGACCACTACCCAAACCACAGTCTTACCCTCCGCCGGCGGTAGGTCAGTTATAAAGTCCATCGAGATATGGGACCAGGGTCTACTGGGAATGGGTAGGGGTCGTAGGTTACCAGCAGGGCGAGTCCTCGGCGTCTTGGACCTGGCACAAACCTCACAGGCTGACACGTAGGACTTGACATCCCTAGTTAGAGTGGGCCACCAATAAGATCTAGAAACCAGATCTTTAGTGCCCTCAACACCCGGATGTCCACAAAAGGCAGAATCGTGACACTCACCCAACAGCTGGAGACGAAATTTTACGGGAACAAACAACTTATCTGTTGGGGTGGATACCGGTGCCAGATGTTGTTCAGACCTAATGCGAGCCGAGATATCCTGGGTTAGAGCTGCTATGAAGATTTTTGCTGGTAGGATGGATTCAGGTGGTATCTCAGTAGGTTGAAAAGCATGGAAGCTCCGAGATAATGCGTCCGCCTTTACATTTTTACTTCCCGGACTGAACGTAATGGAAAAATCAAAACAAGTAAAAATCAGAGCCCATCTGGCTTGACGGGGATTCAACCTCTTAGCAGACTCGAGAAACATAAGGTTTTTATGGTCAGTGACAACAGTTACACAATGCCTTGCCCCCTCCAGAAAATGCCTCCACTCCTCAAATGCCCATTTAATGGCCAGCAGCTCCCTATTCCCTATGTCGTAGTTTCTCTCTGTGGGAGAGAATTTCCTGGAGAAGAAGGCACACGGTCTCAGGTTAGTGAGGCTAGCAGGACCTTGTGAAAGGACTGCTCCTGCGCCGTCCTCGGACGCATCCACCTCCACAATAAAAGGTCTCTCCTGATCAGGCTGGATCAGAATGGGAGTGCTACTGAATGCCTTTTTTAATTTTTCAAATGAAGAAATGGCCTCAGTAGACCAATTCTCCAAATCCGCCCCTTTCTTAGTAAGGTCGGTCAACGGTTTAGCAATTACAGAAAAATTCATAATAAATTTACGATAGTAATTGGCAAAACCTAAGAACCGTTGTAAGGCCTTTAAGGATGAAGGTCTTACCCATTCCTTAATTGCTAGTACCTTACCAGGATCCATCTTGAAGGCGTGAGGAGTCAGAACATGCCCTAGAAACAGAATCTCCTGTACACCAAAGACACATTTCTCTTGCTTAGCGGATAGCTGATTTTCCCTCAACACCTCTAATACTTGTTTAACATGGGATTCGAAGTCAGGAGAGAATATCAAAATGTCGTCAAGATAGACAATAACAAATTTACCTAAGAACTCCCTAAGAATTTCATTCATAAAGTTTTGGAACACAGCTGGGGCATTGCTGAGTCCAAAAGGCATCACCTGATATTCAAAGTGTCCTGCCGGAGTATTGAACGCTGTCTTCCATTCGTCTCCCTCCTTGATTCAGATTAGATTGTATGACCCTTTCAGGTCAATCTTGGAAAACCAGGTTGCCCCCAGAACCTGGTTAAATAAATCCGGAATCAATGGGAGGGAGTATCTATTCTGGACAGAAAAACCCCGCACCCATAGGAGAGACAGAAGGTCTAATATGCCCTTTACCAAGGCTCTCCTTAATATAATCTTCCATGGCCTTGCGTTCGGGCTTAGAAAGATTATAAATTCGCCCCTTAGGAAACTTGGCCCCCTCTACTAGCTCTATAGTACAATCATAAGGTCTAAGGGGGGCGGTAGAACCTCCGGGGTTGGTGATGAGAATACATCAGAATATTCCCTAACAACAGTGGGTAAAGTATCAGACTTTACTGAGATCCCAGCCTGTACCACGGACAAGCACGAGTCACACTTAGGCCCCCATCTCACCAACTCCCCCTTGGACCAATCTATAGTGGGGTTATGTAGTCGGAGCCAAGGCAACCCTAGTACCACCTCAACCGGTAGGTTCTCCAGGACTAAAAGGGAACATCTCTCTGAGTGGCACACACCCACGGTTAGAGAAATCTCTGAGGTACATGAGCTCACCGTACCACCAATAAGAGGAGTAGCATCAATAGCCATGACATGGATAGGAGTTGGTAAAGCAAACATTGGAATACCCAATCTTACAGCGTACTCAGAGTCAATAAAGCTGGCCGCTGAGCTAGAATCAATAAAGGCCTTACCCGGCCATTTATCTACCTCCAACAGGGCCGTCTTTACCAAGGGGAAAAAGGGGCAGCTGCCCCGGGCCCAGTTGCTCCTGCTAGCCATTGCCCCAGGTGTCAGGCTGTCAGCTACACAGGTGGGTGCTGCCATGCCATGCCTGCTGGCACTCCAGGCAGCGTACTGTGAGAGCTGTGATTCTCTAGGACCTTAAATGACATCATCACCATGTGACCAGTAACCTAGCAATATTACTGGTCACATGGCTATGAGGTCATCAAGGTCCTACCAGGAGTGTTGTGACAGAAGTTTGCCTTAACTGTGGGGCTTTTTTTGTGAAGATTACTTCAGAAAAAGGTGACAGGGGCTGTTATGCTAATATACTGTAAACTACTGTATAGTGGGGTGCTGTATAGTGTGGGGGCCTGTATACTGTGGGGGGCTGTATACTCTGGGGGGCTGTATACTGTGGGGTCCTGTATAGTGTGGGGGCCTGTATAGTGTGAGGGGCTGTATACTGTGGGGGGCTGTATAGTGTGGGGAGCTGTATAATGTGGGGGCTGTATGCTGTGGGGGGCTGTATAGTGTGGGGGCCTGTATAGAAACATAGAAACATAGAATGTGTCGGCAGATAAGAACCATTTGGCCCATCTAGTCTGCCCAATATATCTGAATACTATGGATAGCCCCTGGCCCTATCTTATATGAAGGATAGCCATATGCCTATCCCATGCACGCTTAAACCCCTTCACTGTATTTGCAGCTACCACTTCTGCAGGAAGGCTATTCCATGCATCCACTACTCTCTCAGTAAAGTAATACTTCCTTATATTACTTTTAAACCTTTGCCCCTCTAATTTAAAACTGTGTCCTCTTGTGGTAGTTTTTCTTCTTTTAAATATGCTCTCCTCCTTTACCGAGTTGATTCCCTTTATGTATTTAAAAGTTTCTATCATATCCCCTCTGTCTCTTCTTTCTTCCAAGCTATACATGTTAAGGTCCTTTAACCTTTCCTGGTAAGTTTTATCCTGCAATCCATGTAAGTTTAGTAGCTCTTCTCTGAACTCTCTCTAGAGTATCTATATCCTTCTGGAGATATGGCCTCCAGTACTGCGCACAATACTCCAAGTGAGGTCTCACCAGTGTTCTGTACAGCGGCATAAGCACTTCACTCTTTCTACTGCTTATACCTCTCCCTATACATCCAAGCATTCTGCTGGCATTTCGTGCTGCCCTATTACATTGTCTTCCCACCTTTAAGTCTTCTGAAATAATTACTCCTAAATCCCTTTCCTCAGATACTGAGGTCAGGACTGTGTCAAATATTCTATATTCTGCCCTTGGGTTTTTACGCCTCAGGTGCATTATCTTGCACTTATCCACATTAAATTTCAGTTGCCAGAGTTCTGACCATTCTTCTAGTTTTCCTAAATCCTTTTCCATTTGGCGTTTCCCTCCAGGAACATCAACCCTGTTACATATCTTTGTGTCATCAGCAAAAAGACACACCTTCCCATCGAGGCCTTTTGCAATATCACTTATGAAGATATTAAACAAAATTGGTCCCAGTACAGATCCCTGTGGAACCCCACTGGTAACATGACCTTGTTTTGAATGTTCTCCATTGACTACAATCCTCTGTTGTCTGTCACTCAGCCACTGCCTAATCCACTCAACAATATGGGAGTCCATGCTCAATGACTGCAGTTTATTGATAAATCTTCTATGTGGGACAGTGTCAAAAGCCTTACTAAAATCTAGATATGCGATGTCTACTGCACCTCCACCGTCTATTATTTTAGTCACCCAGTCAAAAAAATCTATAAGATTTGTTTGACATGATCTCCCTGAAGTAAACCCATGTTGTTTTTCATCTTGCAATCCATGGGATTTTAGATGTTCCACAATCCTATCCTTTAATAGGGTTTCCATTAATTTGCCTACTATTGATGTCAGACTCACTGGTCTATAGTTGCTCGATTCCTCCCTACTACCTTTCTTGTGAATGGGCACGACATTTGCCAATTTCCAATCTTCCGGGACGACTCCTGTTACTAATGATTGGTTAAATAAATCTGTTAGCGGTTTTGCCAGCTCACCACTAAGCTCTTTTAATAATTTTGGGTGTATCTCATCAGGCCCCTGTGACTTATTTGTCTTCACCTTAGACAGCAAACTTAGAACATCTTCCTCTGTAAAGATACATGCATCAAATGATTTATTAGTCATCCTTTCTAGTGGAGGTCCTTCTCCTTTTTCTTTTGTAAAAACTGAACAGAAGTATTCATTAAGGCAGTCGGCTAGCCCTTTATTCTCTTCTAAATACCTTCCGTCCTTTGTTTTTAATTTAGTTATTCCTTGTTTTAATTTCCTTTTTTCATTTATATATCTGAAGAATGTGTTATCCCCTTTTTTCATAGACTGAGCTAGTTTTTCTTCTGCCTGCGCTTTAGAATTTCTTATAACTTGCTTGGCCTCTCTCTGCCTAATCTTGTAGATTTCCTTATCTTCATTGCTCTGTTTTTTTTTTATAATTACAAAATGCTAGCTTTTTATTTTTAATGATTTGGGCCACTTCTGCTGAGTACCACAGTGGTCTCTTCCTTTTTTTGCTTTTACTGACAAGTCTAATGCAATTTTCTGTTGCCTTCAATAATGCACCTTTTAAGTAGTCCCATTTCTCCTGGACTCCATGTAATCCGTTCCAGTCTGATAAGGACTCATTTATTACTAATTTCATTTTTGAAAAGTCTGTTTTTCTAAAATCTAAAACTTTTGTTTTTGTGTGGTGGGACTCTTTCACAGTTCTTATATTAAACCACACTGACTGGTGATCACTAGATCCCAAGGTTTCGCCTACAATGACATCATATACCGAATCCCCATTTGTGAATACCAAATCCAAAATGGCCTCCCTCCGGGTTGGCTCCTCAACCACTTGTTGTAGAGATAACCCCAGTAGGGAATTTAGAATATCTGTACTCCTGGTAGAACTTGCTATTTTGGTTTTCCAGTTTATATCTGGAAGATTGAAATCTCCCATAATGATAACTTCTCCTTTCATTGTCATTTTAGCTATTTCTTCAACTAGTAGATCATCTAGTTCTTTAACTTGACCAGGTGGTCTATATATCACACCTACACGAGTTACTGCATGGTTAGCAAACTGAAACGTAACCCAAACTGACTCTATGTTGGCCTCACCAACTTGTATTAGGTTAGATTTAATGCTATCTTTCACATACAGGGCCACTCCTCCTCCTTTCTTGCCTTCTCTGTCTCTTCTGTATAAAGAGTACCCTGGTATGGTTATGTCCCAGTCATTTCTTTCATTAAACCATGTCTCCATAACAGCCACTAAATCTACATTCTCAGATGCCATTATTGACCCAAGTTCATTGATTTTTTTACCTAAACTGCGAGCATTTGTAGACAGGACTCTGAGCTTATAATTTCTTAACCTCTGTGCTTCTGACCTGTTCTGGCATTGTTTCGGGGGCAATTGGACTCTTTTATTTTCACTCTTTTGCCCCCCCTTCCTAGTTTAAATACTCTTCCGCAAATTCTTGGAGTTGTTCACTAAGTACATTTGTTCCTTTGAGAGAAAGATGCAAACCATCTTTTTTGTACAGTTCCTTTCTATTCCAAGTAGAGCTATCATGAGAAACAAAGCCAAATCCTTGCTCTTGACACCATTTACCAAGCCATATGTTGAACTTCTTTATGCGCCTCTGCCTATCATTCTGAACATTATGCACAGGCAGAACTTCAGAAAATGAAGTGGTGGATGCAAAATCCTGTACGTCATTACCAAGTGTGATAAAAGATTTTTTCACCTCTGACACTTCATTGCAAGCCAGGTCATTTGTCCCTAGATGGACAAGAACATCCATGTCCCCTTCCTGCTTTGCTTGCTTAACAATATTAATAATACGTCTTCTATCTCTTCTAGCAGTAGCCCCAGGGAGACATCTCACAAAACCATTTTCTTTAAGCTCCACACTTCTTATGATTGAATCACCCAGCAACAGCTGCTTCCTTTGAGACTTCACTTTATCTTTTTTGTTGCATACATTAGACATAGGAGTCGATGGTTTCTCACCCTCTGTGCTTGAGTCCATATCCATGTTGTCCTTACATTCTGAGAGTGCTGCAAATGAATTATGGAGAACCACCGACTGTGGGACATGTCTTCTATCCACCACTCTAAGTCTTCCAGAACCTACATTAACCCATCTGCCATTTCTGGGGGTCCTCTGTGGCAGTGGCATTGCAGCAGTCCTAGCTGGAGTTTGTTTAACAGATAATTTAAATATTTCAGATTTCAAAAATGCAATTTCCTGCTGCAGTAAGGAGAACTGTCTACAGATCTGACAGCATCCGAATCTCCAAAGAGTGGAACATGAAATAAATGCACAACAATTCCTGCACTGAACCAAGTCTGCCATTTTAAAGAGAAAAAAAAAAAATTGTAAATTTAAATCAAACAAATCTTACCTTTTTTTTTTTTGTATTGTTTCCACCTTCCAGCCTACCTCCTGACTATCTCCTGCAATATCTCTTTACTGTACTTAATGTAGTACTTGAAGGTAGTACTTGCAGCTAATGAATTAGGCCAGCTAATGAGTCTGTCTCTATATATACACACACTGCTTCCCAAGCTCCTCCCCCAGCAACAAATGTAACACCTTAGTGAGCTAGGCTTATTAGCAAACGCACAATAGCAAACAGCTGACCAAATTCCTTACCTCTTTTCAAGCAATGGTCAGAAAAAACAACACAGATGAGCCAGATGCAGACTCTAAGCCAATCTCTTGCAGTATGTCTTCAATCTCTTCAATCTCCTGCAATATCTCTTTACTGTACTTAATGTAGTACTTGAAGGTAGTACTTGCAGCTAATGAATCGTATAGTGTACGGGGGCCTGTATACTGTGGGGGGCTGTATAGTGTGGGGGCCTGTATACTGTGGGGGGCTGTATACTGTGGGGGCCTGTATACTGTGGGGGGCTGTATAGTGTGGGGGGCTGTATAGTGTGGGGGGCTGTATACTGTATATTGTGGAATGCTATACTGCTGTACTGTATACTGTGGGGGGCTGTATACTGTGGGGGGGCTGTATACTGTATATTGTGGAGTGCTATACTGCTGTACTGTGAACTGTGGGGGGCTGTATACTGTTGGAGGCTGTATACTGTATACTGTGGGTGCTGTATTTTGTGGAGTTCTATACTGCTGTACTGTATAGTGTTGGGGGCTGTATAGTGTGGGGTGCTGTATCGTGTATAGTTTGGGGTTCTGTATACGGTGAGGTGCTATACTTCTCTACTGTATACTGTGAGGTGTTGTATACTGTGGGGTGCTGTATACTGTGGGATGCTATACTGCTCTACTATATACTGTGGGGTACTATATAGTGTGGGGTGCTATACTGCATACTGTGTGGTGCTGTATACTATAGGGTGCTATACTGCATACTGTGGGTTGCTGTATACTATAGGGTGCTATACTGCATACTGTGGGGTGCTGAGGTGCACTGTAACACTAGGGTGAGCCGAGCCCCGGTCTCCTTCCTGCAGAGCGGTGCCCACTTCCAGCCTGAGCCCAGCTGCCCAGAGCACTGATCCTGAGCCACTAGAGTCTTTACAGTCATTCACTGTACTCTACCAGATCTGTGGATTTTTTGTGTGTGTGTTGTGATGGAGGGCGTGATTGCCTGCTAAGGTGTGGGAAGGAGGGATCCAGGGGGCCCAAGTACATTTTTGCCCAGGGTCCAATCAATATTAAAGACGGCCCTGACCCCCAGAGAAATCGTAATGGCTACCAAAAGCTTACATTTAGAAAAATAAGGGTGTACCTGGTCTTTAGGTTGCCTTGCCTTAGGAGACTTGACAGAGAGGACCTTCTTAGGACACTGGTTGATCCAATTGTCAGGATCTCCACAGTAAAAGCATTCTCCACGTCTGCGGCGAAGATTCCCTCGGGTCATGCCAACCTGCATGGGTCCCTCGGTGAAGACCTCAGCGTTGTCTCTGGGATAGGCCTCTGGCTGGACCACTATCTGGGAAGAGAACTGTCGTTCCTGTCATCTCTCTCTAACCCGTCGGTCAAGTCGGACAACAAGGGTCATCATCTCCTCTAAGGTCTCTGGAAGTTGATAACTGACCAGAAGATCCTTTAAATTATCAGACAGACCTGACCTGAACTGACTCTTCAGGGCTGGTTCGTTCCATCCTGAGGGGACACACCACCTTCTGAATTGGGTGCAATAATCCTCCGCAGGTAGATTGCCCTGAACCAGTGCCTTTAGAGCGTCTCGGCTACCAGAGCCCTGTCTGGTTTATCATAGAGGGTACCCAGGGCCTGAAAGAACCCCTCCACAGAAGTTAAACAACTGGCACCAGCAGGTAAAGAGAACGCCCATTCCTGGGGATCACCCTGAAGTCGGGAAATGATAATGCCCACGCGTTGACCCTCGGGGCCAGAGGACACGGGGCGCAAACAGAAGTAAACTCTGCAACTCTCCTTAAAAGAGAGAAACTTCTTCCGGTCTCCAGAAAAGGGTTCTGGGAGCTTAATCTGGGGCTCAAAATGCAGACTGGAGGCCTGAGGAGTGGAAGAACCTTGCCCTAACTCAAAAGAACAGAGTTTTTCCCCTAGCTCCTGCACCATCTGCGTCAGATTAGAGACATGGTCAGTCAGGTTCACCAGAGGATTGGGCCTGTTAATCTGTAACGGTCACATACACACACACACAGGGGGGAGGATAGTGACCACTGCGCTCCACCTCACCCCTGGCCCTGCCTACTTGCCTCACGAGTCCTGATGACAGGGGACAACTGGACGGCAGTCCCTAACTTAGGATACGTGCGGGAAGGACAGACAAGACAAATAACTGACCGGGTCAAAACCAAGAGGACAACGCAGTACAGAGGGATAAGCAAAGAATGGTCAGGAGAAGCCGGAGTCATAAATACCAGGAGAGTCGAGAAGTACCAAAGGAGTCCACAAAGAATAGTCAGGTGGAAGCCGAGGTCAAAATACCAGGAGGGATGCGCAGTACAGGAGGAGCAGGCAAAGGATCGTCAGGGAACAGGTTCAGGTAAGTATACAGGTATCCAAAAAACGCCAGGAACCTAAATTAACAGGCAACCTGTGGCCAGCAGGCTGCCTGTATTTATAGTGGGGAGTGAGGGTCATGTGACGTGGCCAGCATCACATGACCGACAGACCGACCAGTCAAGCACCGAGTAATCAGCTCGGCGCTCAGGGCAGACCTAGGAGCAGGGAGCCTCCCAGCTAGCAAAGCCGCCCTGGGAACGAGGTCAAACACAGATCCTCGCTCCCGAAGCTAAGCAGCAGGTCTGCGGCTGATGGGAGACCGAGTGCGCCTTCGGCACCCCGTTACACTCTGCTACACACAGTGACAAACGGTATTGGAAAAAATAATTATAACTGGTGTGCGCATACGCAAAAATTATATTGCCGATATTTTGCATTGAAAAAAATAATGAATGGAGATCACAAATTTGAATAATATATCTGGTATGTCACTGTCCATGTTGTGGGACTATTTGTGCACTTCTAGTAATTATTTCTTGGCTGCAAATATGAGCTGAAGGTTTTTCAGGTTCGCCTGCCATTAAAATGAATGAGACCCGCCGCAAACTTGCGGTTCGCGAACATTTGATTGCGTTCGCGCGATCGCGTTTGCGAACCGTCCCAGCAGATGTTCGTCCATCACTAATGGTTACTCCAGCAGTCTGCTCCTATGCCAGAACACGGATATGTGAACCTGGCCTAAACTACTGAACGTACAGTATATTAGCATGAAGTATGGCGCAAATGTTAAGGAATATTGCTGTAAAATCAGACTACACAAGACCGTTTTATTCTGTTACCATAAAAGAACATAGGCTTGCACAGGAGCAGAGGGCATAAAATATTAGGGGATGTTGCACATATAAAGTACTAGATAATAGCGTTGATCGCGAATATTCTAATCGCAATTTTTTATTGCGAATATTGGCCCTTCGAGAATTTGCGAATATCTAGAATATAGTGCTATATCTTCGTAATATTCTAGAATTCTTTTCATCAGTACCCATGATCCCTCACTGCTTTTTGCTTGTGGGCCAATGAGAAGGCTGCAATATCTTTAACTTTAGGAGTAGTGTTAATCGCAAATTTTAGTATCGCAAAAAAATGTTATCGCTTATTTTCCGATTGCCGATTTTCGCAATCAAGAAAATAATGACTGGAGATCACGAATTCTCGAATTCGCGCTTATATGATGAATATTTGCGAAATATTGCGAATTCTAATATTGCCCCTGCTGCTCATCACTGCTAGATGTTTTGCAACTTGTGGTACAGTAGCTGTATACAGCCTAAGCCACAGCCACAAGCTGTGGGCGAGGTTTTCAAATAGTGTGTTAATTGTCAACACGATTCTGTCAACAGGAAAGATAAGGCTGGCACCACACTAACTGGAATACATCATGCTTCACACCCAAAAGCCAATTGTACATAATCAAGAAAAAAGAGGGTGTGTAAAAGACAGCCAGAATAAACACTAAACACAAATAAATGAATTAAAACTAAAGTATATTGTATCAAACCCACACGAAATACAGGTCTAAAATACTAAAAAGCAAAAAAGTGCACATAAAGACTACAATAAAGACCTCACCCTATACTCCAGCTACAATACCAAATAGAGTGATAAACAATAAGTGATGCAGATTAGAGATGAGCGAATTAAAGCTGACGAAGTGGAATTAGTTCCGAATTTCAGGAAAAATTTGTTTCGCACCAAAGGCGAGTTTCCTCGCACTTTGTAGTAACGAATCACATTTTTTACTAAAATGGCTGCAGCACGTGTGAGGACATGGAGAAAGGAACTCTGGGAAGGCGGGATCACCCATAATGCCATGCATGAAGCCAATCAGCAGCCAGCCCTGTGATGTCACAGCCATATAAATAGCGGCAGACATCTTAGATTCTGCCATTTACCAGCGTACTTAGTGCAGGGAGAGACGTTTGCAGGCTCTAGGGACAGTGATAGGAAAGACTTAATTGTGGTGAAAAAACGATTTATAAGTGCAGGGAAAGGATAGGGAGGAATCATTCCACAGCATTTATGTAGAACAGGGTTCAGTAGGGGAGGTTACTGACTGGGTAATAGGAACAATCCTATTACACCTTGCTGCAAAGACTGGGGATCCAAATTGCCATTATACAGCTCTGTCATTTCAGCAAGCCGTTCTTGTTATTGGGGTGCAAGTGCTATTTGATACAGCCATTAAAGGGGTTATCCGAGTTATTTTTTTGTTCTTTATATGTTTCTAACTAATCAAATATAACAGCTTTGCCATGCACTTATGCATCTGTAGTTGCTCCTTTCTCAGATTTCACTGAGGGTCACATGACCTGTGATGTCAGCTTCTCTCCCTTCTCTGATAATGATTTGTGCACAAGCCTGAGAGAGCTGTCCATGAGACGTCACTGTGCTGGCCACGCCCCCCTGCACTGGCGGCTGCTGCATTTTGTTCTCTCCCTGGATTCTTAAATGGGTTGCCCGAGTTATGAAAAAAAAATATATAGCACTGTAAATCTGATGGGCAGCAATATATAACTGAGCTAAGCAAGTTTTAGGTAAAAAAAAAAAAAAATTCCCTCATTTCCCTCATTCTCTTTTGGCCCTAACAACAATCTCTTTTGCAACAATCTCTTTTGCAATAACAACAATCTCTGCCCCTCCACCTACTCTGCAAAGGGAGTAAATAAGTCTGCCCTGAGTGACATGTCTGCCTGCTGGGAGACTCAGCAGTATGTTGTATGTGAAGGACTACAGGTCCCAGCTGTATAATGACACTGCTGATACACACAGGATCTTCCCCCTACTTGTTGTGCAATGCTCTGCAGAATTCCTCTGTCAGCTCCTGTGCCCACCACTTGTCTCCTCACTGCCTGCAGCTACTCAGTAAAGCCTTCAGCCCTGAGTCTGTGCTGCTGAAGGGGTTAAAGGGGTTATTTTTTTGTTCTTTATATGTTTCTAACTAATCAAATCTAACAGCTTTGCCATGCACTTATGCATCTGTAGTTGCTCCTTTCTCAGATTTCACTGAGGGTCACATGACCTGTGATGTCAGCTTCTCTCCCTGCTCTGATAATGATTTGTGCACAGGCCTGAGAGAGCTGTACACAAGATCTCACTGTGCTGGCCATGCCCCCCTGCACTGCCGACTGCTGCTTATTGCTCTCTCCCTGGATTCTTAACCCCTTCAGCAGCACAGACTCAGGGCTTAAGGCTTAACTGAGTAGCTGCAGGCAGTGAGGAGACAAATGTTGGGCATATGATCTGACAGAGGAGTTCTGCAAAGCATTGCACAACAAGTAGGGGAAGATCATGTGTGTATCAGCAGTGTCATTGTACAGCTGGGACCTGTAGTCCTACACATACAACATACTAACATACTGCTGAGTCTCCCAGCAGGCAGACATGTCACTCAGGGCAGACTTATTCACTCCCTTTGCAGAGCAGAGGGATGACAGAGATTGTTGTTATTGCAGTTATACAAAGGACCAGAAGAGAACCAGGGAAATTAGGAATTTTTTTATTTTTTTTTTTACCTAAAACTTGCTTAGCTCAGTTATATATTGCTGCCCATCAGATTTACAGTGCTATATATTTTTTTTCATAACTCGGACAACCCCTTTAACAGGGTTTATTACAAGAAAATATTTCTACAGTACATATTATTTGCCCTTGAGTGGTGCAGTTATATGTTGTAAAGTCCTTTTTGCCATGTATTAGTGGCAAAATAAAAATATATTTGCACTTGTGCGGTGCAGTGATATATTCTACAGCTCTGTTTGCCATGTATTAGTGGCAAAATAAAAATATATTCACCGTTCAGCGTTGCACTTATCTGTTAAAAGACTTTGGTGTTGTGTAAAAGTAGAAAAAAATTAGGGCCTAATTGCCATTCAGCGGTGCAGTGATATATTCTATAGCCCTGTTTGTTGTGTATTAACCGCCTCCGGACCGCCTAACGCAGATTCGCGTTCCGGAGGCGGCAGCCCTGCGCTCAGCGACGCATATACGCGTCATCTCGCGTGACCCGGGATTTCTGCGTTCACAGGATCGGAAGGTAAGAGAGTGGATCTCCAGCCTGCCAGCGGCGATCGTTCGCTGGCAGGCTAGAGATGTGATTTTTTTAACCCCTAACAGGTATATTAGACGCTGTTTTGATAACAGCGTCTAATATACCTGCTACCTGGTCCTCTGGTGGTCCCCTTTGTTTGGATCGACCACCAGAGGACACAGGTAGCTCAGTAATATGTTGCACCAAGCACCACTACACTACACCCCCCCCTGTCACTTATTAACCCCTTATTCACCCTTGATCACCCCTGATCACCCCATATAGACTCCCTGATCACCCCTCTGTCATTGATTACCCCCCTGTCATTGATCACCCCCGTATAAAGCTCCATTCAGATGTCCGCATGATTTTTACGGATCCACTGATAGATGGATCGGATCCGCAAAACGCATACGGACGTCTGAATGGAGCCTTACAGGGGCGTGATCAATGACTGTGGTGATCACCCCATGTAGACTCCCTGATCACCCCCCTGTCATTGATTACCCCCCTGTCATTGATCACCCCCCTGTAAAGCTCCATTCAGATGTCCGCATGATTTTTACGGATCCACTGATAGATGGATCGGATCCGCAAAACGCATACGGACGTCTGAATGGAGCCTTACAGGGGCGTGATCAATGACTGTGGTGATCACCCCATATAGACTCCCTGATCACTCCCCTGTCATTGATTACCCCCCTGTCATTGATCACCCCCCTGTAAAGCTCCATTCAGATGTCTGCATGATTTTTACGGATCCACTGATAGATGGATCGGATCCGCAAAACGCATACGGACGTCTGAATGGAGCCTTACAGGGGCGTGATCAATGACTGTGGTGATCACCCCATATAGACTCCCTGATCACCCCCCTGTCATTGATCACCCACCCTGTTATTGGTATAGTAAGGACCAGCACTCGCTTCAGTAATAATTTCAAATAGATTTAATGGTCACATACAAATGATAAGTGACGCGTGCGTTTTGGCTACTGTGAGCCTTTGTCAAAACATAGTGTGTACAAGTTACAGACAATTTAAATAGCCCGCGATAGAGCCGGAAATGACATCAGGTTACCATGGCAACATTGTAAACAAAGGACACAACAATGCAGAGATAGTGATAGAACAAGTGGATGAGCAGCTGACACTAATTGCTTGATAGGGCACCAGGCTAGGCACTGCTGCAAGCTGTTAATCATATAATGCTGAGGATATAATATAACATGCTGGATGCTAGTGTAGTGTACGGGGACTGTAATGCCCGTCACTACAAAAGTGTCACTTGGTGTGCTGTCCCCCCCCCCCTTATTTATGGGGAAGTTGGTATATGTCATCTTTATAAATTGTCATGTAATGTAATGCTATGTATTTCCCTGTTCCTATTATACTTGCATGTACAGGCCTGCTAGGGGTGTCATTCCAGCTTCCAGTCACTAGAGGGAGCTAGAGAGCCCTAGTTTATATAAGGCCCAGTCAGGGAAGTGAGGGGGAGTCTAGTCTAAGTGTCTGTCTAAAGCTGCAGCCTGTAGTCTGAAGCTGGAGCTTAGACTATGTAAGAGACAAGTCCAGGCCTGAAGCCTGCGGACCCGGAGAGGGTATTGCAGTCCCTGTAACCGGGTTCCGAATCCAAGGAGAAGGTTCCCCTCCTGAATATATATATATGCAGAAGCAGGAAGACCACCGTTCAGAAGCTTCTAGAGTCTGAGGAAAGAGGGAGAGAGACAGAGGCAAAGCGCAGAAAAGCAAGAGGTACTCAAGATAACAGAGGAGGTACTTTATAAAGCTAAAACCAAGGATATACGCCAGAGTTAAGGTATTGGGCCTTGGAGAGGATTTTCTATGTCCCAGGATCAGTCAGGAATAGAGTGCAAGCTCCTGTACTGCAAGTCCTATGTGTTTAACACTCTGTAGTCACCTTGCTCAATCTGTATTGCCTGCATCAACCGTATTGAAAAATCGACTGTATGCAAAGGAACTGCGCTTCCGTGAATGTCTCTATATTTAAAACTACTAAAGTTGGAGTTCTGTTTTAACATCACGGTGTTCCTCATTTATTCCTGCTATCAGCAAACGGCGTGCCACCGTTTAATTGGCACTGGCGTCACGAACATTTTCCTACCATCACCTGCTTATGCAGAGAGTCAGCCGTCTCAGGTTAGTGTCATTGCACTACTACACCCAGAAACACTATTACACACAACTTGAGTACGCTGCACCTCTCTTTTGGCGTCACGAACAGGATACGCACGCTTTCTAGTGCAAGAAGCGTGAACTTTGTGCCTTATACAGTTGCCCTGTGACCAAAGTGACAAATTGCCTGTTTATTTAAAGTGGACTTTGTGAACTGAAAATCATACCCAAAGTGTTCCTAAAACCTCTAAAAAGCGCTGTGCAGTGTTGCGCTATCAAGAGGAAGAAAATCGCCGCATTGGAGTGTGGTTTTGTGGACTTTTTACAATCCTGCTTGCTGTCAGTGAATAGACAGCGTTTCTTGCTAAAGATGGCCGCTGAGCTTGCTGAAATAACTGCTGCGTCATCTTCATCCCGAAAAGGCGGGAAAAATTGGCGTCTTTCTGAGGCAATAGCGGGAAGGAGTTCAAGGTCAGGCGCCACTGCTTATCTGGACATTTGCATGTCTGCCAGCATGGACACAGCCTTCCATATACTGGAATACCTGGGGGGCGGCCTCCCAGTGCAAGGGGAGGAGCTGGCTGATTTAATTGACGCGACCCTATCGCTCTCCAGAGAAGGATCGAGCATGTTGGAAAGTGAACAGAGCGTTGCTGCAGCGTCCGCGCCTGACATACCAGAGATGTCTGATATTGGTGTAGAGCCAGAGGAGGCTCCACCGGCCTACTCTCCGGGACCAGAGAAACCCGCCTGCCGCCCAAGGGAGAAAGAACCAGAGCCCTGCTATGGCTCGTGGAGAGACTTCTTTCAGCCCTCTTTCAAATGGTCCTCACTCATGGCGGAGATCCGGGAGGCCGCAATAAAGCGAAATACCAAGACCAAGATCTACTATGAAGAGTTGACCAAGACAATCCATGAAAGACACACCAACACCCAACCCCGCCTGGAAAGGAGAAAGGGAGTGGTGGTGTCCTTTGACAAAGCCTGTGGCTACGGGTTCATACAAGATTACCTGACTGGCAGAGACTTATACGTTAATAGAAGGTCTGTCAAGAGAGACTACCTCCCTTCCTATCAGCACAGCCTCCGCGAGGGAGAGGAAGTGGAGTTCACCCCTGCCGAGAGCCTGAGAGGCCCTTATGCCACTGCCGTGACCCGTCCCAAGCGAGAACCTGAGGACTGGGAGGCAGAAGAAGAAGACTACTCTGGCTGCGAGCGGGAACCGGAACGCTCTCCAGAGCCGGCCCATCACGCCTTCCAGGAGCGGAGCTCCTTCATTGGGCCTAACGTCTTCTGGCAGCCAACCGTGTTGGAAAAATGGGTGAGCCCTTACCCTTCCCCCGAGCTGCCTCGTCGGGAGAAGACCATGCAAGAGATGGAAAATCTAAAGGGACTTCGAAATACCTTTGAGAACATCCGGAGGGGTCGGAGACCCGATGCATCACCAGAACCTGCAGAGGCCGAGTCCGCGCCATCGGTGACTGTACCTGCGCCGGCGGCGCCAGCAGATGACCGCGACTCTGACACGGAGAGCATCGGTGAGCAGATTGTCCGGCTGGAGGAGAAGTTGCGGGAGCTGCGCAAGATCGCGACCGCCAGGATCCAGACGCCGCCAAAGGAGGACGAGGTAAGGGTGCCTGTCACCACCCGTAGACTACCTTCTGCTGCCACCGCTCCGCCAGTGCCCCAAAGAAGACCCCCTGTTGTTGTGAATTGCTGCACAGAGCCCACCGGACCGCTTGCGGCGGCGGTATCCACTCCACTTCATCCCACAATTATCATGCCGGGACCGGTACGGTCCACCCAAGGGTTTACCCCTAGGCCCATGGGGCCAATACCTATTAGGGGTCCCTTCACGTTGCAGCTTCCCCCTAACACTGTTATGTGGGCACATCCTCCTGTAGAGGACTACTACAGGCCGTACTTGCCAGCAGAGCCGGGTAATAATGACATACCCCTGTGAACCAGCCTGCTAGGCCTTTGATTTATTTCACCAATGAAAAATGCTGTTAACCCTTCCAGGACAGGAGTCCTATGTTCCCTGGTCGTTTGTTGCTGCTGCCAGTTTATCCACGGCTCAGTGGTGGGTGTTGACCACTGAAGTATTAAAGTCAACAAAGCCAAGTTTGTTTCCAGGACCTCCTGCCTGCTTTTGCTATCCCACGCCAAGTTGTGCCTGTTCCTGAGTTGCACCTTTTACCCTTAACCCCCTTTTCAGGTTGATCAGGGGTATTACAGCACTTGTCTTTGCTGTCATTTTATTGTGCAACTTGATACTAAGGAACCGTGCCCGGAGACAGACTCAAAAGGACCTGAGCCTCTGAGATTTTTGCTCTTTTAAAAGGAAATGTGCCCAGAGATGGACTCCACCGCATGAGAGCCTCTGTGATTTAATAGGAAAATAACCTGGGTACAGACTCATGTTTGTTCTTTGAGCCTCCAAGAACTTTTATACTGTTTTATCTATTGTGCTGTTCTATTATGGACTTATTCATTGTCATGGACTATGCTGGTTATAATGTTACGCTGTGCCAGGTCAGTGCCCCAGTTCCATTCACTATCCTGAGAGAAGAGAACGACGCCCCTTGTCACTACCCTTCACCTTTGCCAATTGGACCTGATATGAATGTAAATGCAGATGTATTACATAAATGTATGCCTGCATGTCTCTTTTTTCTGTTTCAGGTAGAGATTCCAGTTGGGCGAGCCCTGATGGAGTACGAGGGCGTACTCAGCTTAAAGCAGTGGGGTATGTAGTGTACGGGGACTGTAATGCCCGTCACTACAAAAGTGTCACTTGGTGTGCTGTCGTCCCCCCCTTATTTATGGGGAAGTTGGTATATGTCATCTTTATAAATTGTCATGTAATGTAATGCTATGTATTTCCCTGTTCCTATTATACTTGCATGTACAGGCCTGCTAGGGGTGTCATTCCAGCTTCTAGTCACTAGAGGGAGCTAGAGAGCCCTAGTTTATATAAGGCCCAGTCAGGGAAGTGAGGGGGAGTCTAGTCTAAGTGTCTGTCTAAAGCTGCAGCCTGTAGTCTGAAGCTGGAGCTTAGACTATGTCAGAGACAAGTCCAGGCCTGAAACCTGCGGACCCGGAGAGGGTATTGCAGTCCCTGTAACCGGGTTCCGAATCCAAGGAGAAGGTTCCCCTCCTGAATATATATATATGCAGAAGCAGGAAGACCACCGTTCAGAAGCTTCTAGAGTCTGAGGAAAGAGGGAGAGAGACAGAGGCAAAGCGCAGAAAAGCAAGAGGTACTCAAGATAACAGAGGAGGTACTTTATAAAGCTAAAACCAAGGATATACGCCAGAGTTAAGGTATTGGGCCTTGGAGAGAATTTTCTATGTCCCAGGATCAGTCAGGAATAGAGTGCAAGCTCCTGTACTGCAAGTCCTGTGTGTTTAACACTCTGTAGTCACCTTGCTCAATCTGTATTGCCTGCATCAACCGTATTGAAAAATCGACTGTATGCAAAGGAACTGCGCTTCCGTGAATGTCTAAAGTTGGAGTTCTGTTTTAACATCACGGTGTTCCTCATTTATTCCTGCTATCAGCAAACGGCGTGCCACCATTTAATTGGCACTGGCGTCACAAACATTTTCCTACCATCACCTGCTTATGCAGAGAGTCAGCCGTCTCAGGTTAGTGTCATTGCACTACTACACCCAGAAACACTATTACACACAACTTGAGTACGCTGCACTAGTTATTATAACAAACTAATTCAGAAGAAAAAAGAGGAAAAAAGAGCATAATTAATTCACAGTACACCATGCTTTACACTGCCATATTTTGCTAAACCTTGTTATATGATGCAAAATACTGAATGCAGCGGTGCTGCTATTATGCGTGGTAAACTTACGCTCTGATCAAGCACTGAATGATATATTTCCAAAGATATAATATAACATGCTGGATGCTAGTTACTATAGCAAACTAATTCAAAAGAAAAAAGAGGAAAAAGAACATAATTAATGCACAGTTCACCATGCTTTACACTGCCACATTTTGCTAAACCTTGTGATATGATGCAAAATACTGAATGCAGCGGTGCTGCTATTATGCGTGGTACACTTACGCCCTGATCAAGCACTAAATGATATGGATTGGAGTCAAGTTCTCTATGGAAAAAAAAGGAAAGAGGGAACATGTTGGGAGGGTCACTGCACAATAAAGTTTATAAAAAACTATTTAAGTCATAATCACGATTTAATCCCTTTGGTTCTAGGGTTTGGAGGCGATGGATCCAGAAAGCTTCTCTTTTTTTTGAGCATTTTACACCTGTCTCCTCCTCTCCTGGGCAGTGATACGTGCTCTATAATCTGGAAGCGTAGCTGGGAAATGGCATGTCGGTGTTCCTCAAAATGATGTGGGATGGGGAGTAGTAAATTTTTCTTTCTAATAGTAGATTTGTGTTTACAGAAACGGTCTTTCATCCTCATAGAGGTCTCACCGACATACACAAGACCACAGGGACACTTCAGGAGATAGACAACGAAATTACTATTACAAGTGAAGAAGCCATTTATTTTAAATTTTTCCCCTGTGTATGGGTGGGTGAAGTGTTCTCCTTTAATGACACTAGAGCAGTGTATACATTGAAGGCATTGGTATGTCCCATTCTTGGGTGTTGAGAGGGTGGCCTGGCGCTGGGTATGTCTGTCACTACCTACATCAGCCCTGACTAGGATGTCTCGGATGTTTTTGCACCTTTTGTAGCATATCATAGGTGGAGATTGAAATTCCGTGACCATTGGGGTAGGCTCTGCTGAGAATACTCCAATGTTTGTTGAGGATAGTCCTGCATTTATTGATCCAAGGGTGGTATTTCATCACAAAAGGGACCCGTGGCTGTTTAACACTAGTAGTGGTACTGTCTTTAGGCGGTTTCGCCTGTTGTGTATTTAATAGATCTCGCGGATACCCCCTGTTACGGAATTTGTCTAGCATTTCCTCCTGACGTGCTGTTTTCATATTAGTGTCAGACACTATCCTATTCACTCTCTGTAACTGTGAATAGGGAAGTGATTTTTTGACTGCAGGTGGATGGTTGCTGGCAGTGCCATCTTAAGAGCATTATAGGCCCCCGGGCAATACAGTGCACTGGGGCCCTGTCTACACAATCACGCACTAGAATAAAAATGCAAATTATCAATAAGGCGATATTTATTGGGCATTTCCTCTTGTGGATTTTCCCCAGCAGTAGGATCAGGTAATGATACCATTGGTATTTCTGCTGGAATTGGAGTGCATGTAGATGTGGATGCTACATCTGGAGGAGCAGAACTACTGGCTGACGTTGCACCTGGATTGAGCCAAGATGTTAGTTTTGGAAGTTTGCACATTTTCTCTTTCTCCTCTGCAGCCTTTTTCCTCTTCTGTGCTCCACTCAAAACATTACGTTTCATTTCTGCACTAAAGGTTATTTTCACCAACACGTAATAAACTTTATTTTTCCTCACCTTTTTTACACTTCCTCGAACGAGTGGCAACTCTAAGATTGCTATATAAGGGGGACACATAAGATATTACAGTCAAAACTTGAGGGGCACTAATAACTTAAAGTGGATGTAAACCCAAACATTTTTTTTTTTTGTGATGTCACAATGTAGAGTACCCAGGCAGTACACACGCCACTCCAACATTAATACCCACCAGCACCAGCAGTACCCACACCAGCATTACCCACCAGCACCAGAGTGTGTGTACATTTATATATATATCTATATTTATTTCGTTTTTTTAGTTGTATGATTAAAGTGGATGTAAACCCCCAAGTATGCAGTATAGCACCCTATAGTATACAGCACCACACAGTATGCAGTATAGCACCCTATAGTATACAGCACCACACAGTATGCAGTATAGCACCCTATAGTATACAGCACCACACAGTATGCAGTATAGCACCCTATAGTATACAGCACCACACAGTATGCAGTATAGCACCCTATAGTATACAGCACCACACAGTATGCAGTATAGCACCCTATAGTATACAGCACCACACAGTATGCAGTATAGCACCCTATAGTATACAGCACCACACAGTATGCAGTATAGCACCCTATAGTATACAGCACCACACAGTATGCAGTATAGCACCCTATAGTATACAGCACCACACAGTATGCAGTATAGCACCCTATAGTATACAGCACCACACAGTATGCAGTATAGCACCCTATAGTATACAGCACCACACAGTATGCAGTATAGCACCCTATAGTATACAGCACCACACAGTATGCAGTATAGCACCCTATAGTATACAGCACCACACAGTATGCAGTATAGCACCCTATAGTATACAGCACCACACAGTATGCAGTATAGCACCCTATAGTATACAGCACCACACAGTATGCAGTATAGCACCCTATAGTATACAGCACCACACAGTATGCAGTATAGCACCCTATAGTATACAGCACCACACAGTATGCAGTATAGCACCCTATAGTATACAGCACCACACAGTATGCAGTATAGCACCCTATAGTATACAGCACCACACAGTATGCAGTATAGCACCCTATAGTATACAGCACCACACAGTATGCAGTATAGCACCCTATAGTATACAGCACCACACAGTATGCAGTATAGCACCCTATAGTATACAGCACCACACAGTATGCAGTATAGCACCCTATAGTATACAGCACCACACAGTATGCAGTATAGCACCCTATAGTATACAGCACCACACAGTATGCAGTATAGCACCCTATAGTATACAGCACCACACAGTATGCAGTATAGCACCCTATAGTATACAGCACCACACAGTATGCAGTATAGCACCCTATAGTATACAGCACCACACAGTATGCAGTATAGCACCCTATAGTATACAGCACCACACAGTATGCAGTTTAGCACCCCACACTATACAGTACCCCACAGTATATAGTAGAGCAGTATAGACCCCCACACTATACAGCACCTCACTGTATACAGCACCCCAAACTATACACGATACAGCCCCCCACACTATACAGTACAGCACTCTACACTATACCGCACCCACAGTATACAGCCCCCCACACTATACAGTACAGCAGTATAGCACTCCCCCCACTATACAGCCCCCCCCCCCACACTATACAGGCCCCCCACACTATACAGGCCCCCCACACTATACAGCCCACCACACAGTATACAGGCCACCCCCCCCCCCCCCACACACAGTATACAGCCCACACACAGTATACAGCCCACCACACAATATACAGCCCATTACACAATATATAGCCCACCACACAATATACAGCCCACCACACAGTATACAGGCCCCCACACAGTATACAGCCCCCCACACAGTACACAGCACCCCACTATACAGTAGTTTACAGTATATTAAAATAACAACCCCATGTCACCTTTTTCTGATGTAATCTTTACACAGAAAAGCTCCACAGTTAACTTCTGCAACACTCCTGATAGGACCTGTGATGACTTCATAGCCATGTGACCAGTAATGATGTCATTAAGGTCCTAGATCAAAACTCATTAAGGTCCTAGAATTAAGATCATTAACACAGTACGATCATGATGCCTGTGTAGCCGACAGCCTGACACCCGGGGCAGTAGCTAGCAGGGCTCAAGAGGCAGCTGCCTTGGGCCCCCCCAGGAGCAACTGGGCCCAGGGCAGCTGCCCCTTTTGCCCCTTGGTAAAGACGGCCCTGGCGGCAACGCTGCTAAATGACGGTTGGGAAGTTGGCTGGTGGGTTCACTGGGCAGGCGGGCCCCCAGGCAAGTGGGGCCCCCGGGCAACTGCCCAGCGTGCCCATTCGAAAAGACGGCCCTGGTTGCTGGTGAAGTGCAGCAGACTGGTGCGGTCAGTATCCTTGGTGTACAGGTCTGTATGTATCTATCCCTTCTCATCTTTTATGACCCAAGTGTCAAGGAAATTAATTTTAGACATGTCTGAATGCATGGTGAACTACAGTTCCTTCCACACAGAGTTGATGTACTGCATGAATTGTTCGAGGGTTCGAATGTCGCCCCGCCACACGCAAAATATGTCATCGATAAATCGTCTCCAGAAAATGCAGTGGTCCTTGTATAGAGTGTCATCATATATATATTCTTTTTCGAACCATGACATATAACAGTTTGCATAAGGCGGTGCGGCATTCGAACCCATCGCGGTCCCCCGCTGCTGGTGAAAAAAAGTGTCCTGAAATAGGAAGTAATTTTCATGCAGTATGGTGGTGAGCAAACTTAGGAAAAAGTTTTTTTCATTGTCATTATAGGTGGATAATGCCAACAACCATTCAACTGCCCTGATGTCATTTCCGGCTCTATCGCGGGCTATTTAAATTGTCTGTAACTTGTACACACTATGTTTTGACAAAGGCTCACAGTAGCCGAAACGCACGCGTCACTTATCATTTGTATGTGACCATTAAATCTATTTAAAATTATTACTGAAGCGAGTGCTGGTCCTTACTATACCATTATCTGTGGATCTTCCTCCCGGGACGCGCGCACCGCACCGCTGAAAGCAGAAGTGCCGCTTGTATCTTCTCTTGGATCCCCCCCTGTCATTGATCACCCCCCCTGTCAGGCTGCATTCAGATGTCCGTATGATTTTTACGGATCCACGGATAGATGGATCGGATCCGCAAAACACATACGGACATCTGAATGGAGCCTTACAGGGGGGTGATCAATGACAGGGGGGTGATCACCCCATATAGATTCCCTGATCACCCCCCTGTCATTGATCACCCCTCTGTAAGGCTCCATTCAGACATTTTTTTGGCCCAAGTTAGCGGAATTATTATTTTTTTTCTTACAAAGTCTCATATTCCACTAACTTGTGTCAAAAAATTAAATCTCACATGAACTCACCATACCCCTCACGGAATCCAAATGCGTAAAAAATTTTAGACATTTATATTCCAGACTTCTTTTCACGCTTTAGGGCCCCTAGAATGCCAGGGCAGTATAAATACCCCACATGTGACCCCATTTCGGAAAGAAGACACCCCCAGGTATTCCGTGAGGTCCATATTGAGTCCATGAAAGATTGAAATTTTTGTCCCAAGTTAGCGGAAAGGGAGACTTTGTGAGAAAAAAATAAATAAAATCAATTTCCGCTAACTTGTGCCAAAATTTCTTTTTTTCTATGAACTCGCCATGCCCCTCATTGAATACCTTGGGGTGTCTTCTTTCTAAAATGGGGTCACATGTGGGGTATTTATACTGCCCTGGCATTTTAGGGGCCCTAAAGCGTGAGAAGAAGTCTAGGATCCAAATGTCTAAAAATGCCCTCATAAAAGGAATGTGGGCCCCTTTGCGCATCTAGGCTGCAAAAAAGTGTCACACATCTGGTATCCCCGTACTCAGGAGAAGTTGGGGAATGTGTTTTGGGGTGTCATTTTACATATACCCATGCTGGGTGAGAGAAATATCTTGGCAAAAGACAACTTTTCCCATTTTTTTATACAAAGTTGGCATTTGACCAAGATATTTATCTCACCCAGCATGGGTATATGTAAAATGACACCCCAAAACACATTCCCCAACTTCTCCTGAGTACGGCGATACCACGTGTGGCACTTTTTTGCAGCCTAGGTGGGCAAAGGGGCCCACATTCCAAAGAGCACCTTTCGGATTTCACCGGTCATTTTTTACAGAATTTGATTTCAAACTCCTTACCACACATTTGGGCCCCTAGAATGCCAGGGAAGTATAACTACCCCACAAGTGACCCCATTTTGGAAAGAAGACACCCCAAGGTATTCCGTGAGGGGCATGGCGAGTTCCTAGAATTTTTTTTTTTTGTCACAAGTTAGTGGAAAATGATGATTTTTATTTTTTTTCCTTACAAAGTCTCATATTCCACTAACTTGTGACAAAAAATAAAAACTTCCATGAACTCACTATGCCCATCAGCGAATACCTTGGGGTGTCTTCTTTCCAAAATGGGGTCACTTGTGGGGTAGTTATACTGCCCTGGCATTCTAGGGGCCCAAATGTGTGGTAAGGAGTTTGAAATCAAATTCTGTAAAAAATGACCGGTGAAATCCGAAAGGTGCTCTTTGGAATGTGGGCCTCTTTGCCCACCTAGGCTGCGAAAAAGTGTCACACATGTGGTATACCCCCGTATTCAGGAGAAGTTGGGGAATGTGTTTTGGGGTGTCATTTTACATATACCCATGCTGGGTGAGAGAAATATCTTGGCAAAAGACAACTTTTCCCATTTTTTTATACAAAGTTGGCATTTGACCAAGATATTTCTCTCACCCAGCATGGGTATATGTAAAATGACACCCCAAAACACATTCCCCAACTTCTCCTGAATACGGAGATACCACATGTGTGACACTTTTTTGCAGCCTAGGTGGGCAAAGGGGCCCACATTCCAAAGAGCACCTTTCGGATTTCACTGGCCATTTTTTACAGAATTTGATTTCAAACTCCTTACCACACATTTGGGCCCCTAGAATGCCAGGGCAGTATAACTACCCCACAAGTGACCCCATTTTGGAAAGAAGACACCCAAAGGTATTTACTGATGGGCATAGTGAGTTCATAGAACTTTTTATTTTTTGTCACAAGTTAGTGGAATATGAGACTTTGTAAGAAAAAAAAATCATCATTTTCCGCTAACTTGTGACAAAAAATAAAAAGTTCTATGAACTCACAATGCCCATCAGCGAATACCTTACCGAAATGGGGTCATTTGTGGGGTGTTTGTATTGTCTGGCCATTGTAGAACCTCAGGAAACATGACAGGTGCTCAGAAAGTCAGAGCTGCTTCAAAAAGCGGAAATTCACATTTTTGTACCATAGTTTGTAAACGCTATAACTTTTACCCAAACCATTTTTTTTGTTACCCAAACATTTTTTTTTTATCAAAGACATGTATAACAATAAATTTAGAGCAAAATTTATATATGGATGTCGTTTTTTTTGCAAAATTTTACAACTGAAAGTGAAAAATGTCTTTTTTTTGCAAAAAAATCGTTAAATTTCGATTAATAACAAAAAATGTCAGCAGCAATGAAATACCACCAAATGAAAGCTCTATTAGTGAGAAGAAAAGAAGGTAAAATTCATTTGGGTGGTAAGTTGCATGACCGAGCAATAAACGGTGAAAGTAATGTAGGTCAGAAGTGTAAAAAGTGGCCTGGTCTTTCAGGGTGTTTAAGCTATAGGGGCTGAGGTGGTTAATGGCAAAATAAAAATATATTCGCCGTCCAGCATTGCACTTATCTGTTGAAAAGCCTTTTTTGTTGTGTAAAAGTAGAAAAAAATTAGGGCCTAATTGCTGTTCAGCTGTGCAGTGATATATTTTACAGCCCTGTTTGCCGTGTATTAGTGGCGTTGCAGTTCTTTCCATCCGGTTCAGTTTAGTTTTTCTTCGCATCACTCTGGTACAAGTTGATCTTGGTCTCGTCTGTCCATAGGATGTTGTTCCAGAACTGTGAAAGCTTTTTTAGATGTCGTTCCTGTTTTTGAGGCTCACCAATGGTTTACATCTTGTGGTGAACCCTCTGTATTCCCTCTGGTGATGTCTACTCTTGATTTTTGACTTTGACACACATGCACCTACCTCCTGGAGAGTGTTCTTGATCTGGCCAATTGTTGTGAAGGGTGTTTTCTTTACCAGGGAAAGAATTCTTCAGTCATCCACCACAGTTATTTTCCGTGGTCTTCCGGGTCTTTTGGTGTTGCTGAGCTCACCGAAGCGTTCCTTCTTTTCAAGAATGTTCCAAATAGTTGTTTTGGCCACGCCTAATGTTTTTGCTATCTCTCTGATGGGTTTGTTTAGTTTTTTCAGTCTAATGATGGCTTGCTTCACTGATAGTGATAGCTCTTTGTATCTCATCTTGAGAGTTGACAGCAACAGATTCCAAATGCAAATAGCACACTTGAAATTAACTCTGGACCTTGTATCTGCTCATTGTAATTGGGACAATGAGGGAATAACACACACCTGGCCATGGAACAGCTGAGAAACCAATTGTCCCATTACTTTTGGTTCCTTAACAAGTGGGAGGCACATATGCAAACTGTTATAATTCCTACACCGTTCACCTGATTTGGATGTAAATACCCTCAAATTAAAGCTGACAGTCTGCAGTTAAAGCACATCTTGTTCGTGTAATTTCAAATCCATTGTTGTGGTGTATAGAGCCCAAAAAAATTGAATTGTGTTGATGTCCCAATATTTATGGACCTGACTGTATATTTGCCGTTCAGCATTGCACTTATCTGTAGAAAAGCCTTTTGTGTAGTGTAAAAGTAGAAAGAAAATAGGGCAAAATTGCTGTTCAGCTGTTAAGCGATATATTGTACAGCCCTGTTTGCCATGTATTAGTGGCAAAATAAAAATATATTCGCAGTCCAGCATTGCACTTGTCTGTTGAAAAGCCTTTTGTGTAGTGTAAAAGTAGAATAGAATTATGGCCTTATTGCCACTTAGGTGTGCATTGATATATTTTACATCCCTGTTTGCCGTGTATTAGTGGCAAAATAAAAATATATTCGCCGTTCAGCGTTGCACTTATCTATTAAAAAGCCTTTTGTGTTGTGTAAAAGTAGAAAAAAATTAGGGCCTAATTGCTATTCAGCTGTGCAGTGATATATTCTACAGCCCTGTTTGCCGTGTATTAGTGGCAAAATAAAAATATAAAAATAAATAAAAATATATTCGCCGTTCAGTGTTGCACTATGTTGAAAAGTCTTGTGTAGTGGAAAAGTAGAAAAAAATACATGCCGTGCAGTTATATGTGGCGAAGCCCTTTTTGCGGTATGGACCGAATTACGTAGTAGTCAAATTTTTTATGTTAAACAGGCTTTTTTGGGGAAAATTGATGGGTGATTGTGGACTTTGTTCTGTATGAACCAAATTCCATTATCCTTTCATTGGTGACATTTTTTATTTCAGACGTTTTTTTTCGGGAAAATTGATGGGTGATTGTAGACCTCCTTTTGCTGTATGGACTGAATTACGTCGTCGTGGGTCCTGCAGTAAACGTAATGAAGACGCTGATGACAACACACCAGCAGACTTTGCCTTTACCATCTATTCACAATGAAATCAAGCAGCTTCAGTAAGTTGTTATCAGCTGTGTCTGCATTCGATCTCCACAGCACTCAAAACATAACAGGAGAGCCTCTGTTTTGGAGTCCAAGTCAAGTTTCTTAAGATCAAGAGTTCCATCCGAATTGTGAGTAACATTATTGCTCCATGTGCAAAGCCATAACAAAAGGACTGCATAGGCAAAAGAAAAATATATTCGTCGTTCAGTGTTGCACTTGTGTAGTGTAAAAGTTGAAAAAATTAAGGGCCTACTTGCAGTTCAGCGGTGCTGTTATATGTAGTAAAGCCCTTTTTGTGGTGAAATATTTTATGTGACAAAGGCTTTTTTCGGGAAAATGTATGGGTGATTGTACACCTTTTCCGGTATGGACCGAATTACTTAGTGGTGAAATTCTTTATGTGATACAGGCTTTTTTTGGGAAAATTTATGGGTGATTGTACACCTCCTTTTGTGGTATGGACCGAATTACTTAGTGGTGAAATTTTTTATGTGACACTGGCTTTTTTTCGGAAAATGTAGGTGTCATTTTACACCTCCTTTTGCGGTATGGACCGAATTACTTAGTGGTGAAATTTTTTATGTGACACTGGCTTTTTTTCGGAAGATATAGGTGTGATTTTACACCTCCTTTTGCGGTATGGATCGAATTACTTAGTGGTGAAATGACTAGGGGATGAACAATTAATAGAAACATCCACAGCACTCTTTAATTCAGGTGAAAAAAACGGTTACTTTATTAGTAACAGCAGCATACAGATAGCAACGTTTCAACCATCTCTGGTCTTTCTCAAGCTAGCACCCTCTTTGACTTCTATGGTTTGACGTATCAGAACATATTGAAAAACATTCTGTTCTTAAAATTAGGCAAATGCAACCTCAGTTGAAAAACAACACATGACAAATGACATCATCTCATTATTCAACTAACACTAGGCCAAAATGCAGAATGTGTGTATAAAAAATTAAGTACATCACTATTGTTTTCACAGTGGTACATTGTCTGTCTACCCCCAGCCCCATTGGACTCACAACCTCTTTAAGAGGGTGCTGCTAATCATATGCCCTCGATTAACTAATCAAGTCTGACCACCTCTATAAAATCTGATATTTTGGCAGTTTTCTGGTGTGGAGATTTCATGCCTGTGTTAACACAATATTAAGCATAAAAGACATCAGCACTGATCTTATCTTAATTGTTGCTGCTGATCAATCTGGGAAGGATTATAAGGCCATTTCCAAACAATTTGAAGTTCATTATTCTTCAGAGAGAAAGCATCTTCATTGTTAATCAAACTACAAGACTTCTTCAACAAGGTTCTTTGGACAAACAAGACCAAAATAGAGATGTTTGGCTACAATGCAATGTACACAAGTTAATGTACAAGACAATGGCTGAAAAATAAAAGAATAGAGGTGTTACCATGGCCTCCTCAGAGTCCAGCCCCTTAACCCAATTTAAATGCTGTGGAAGTACCTTAATAGAGCTGTGCATAACTGAATGGCCACAAACCTCAATGAACTGAAGTAATGCAGTAAAGACAAGTGGGCCAAAATTCCCCCAGAATGATGGGGGAAATTGATGAAGTCCTACAGAAAATAATTACTTCAAGTTATTGCTTTTAAAGGTGGTTCTTCAAGCTATTTATCCATGGAGTGTACTGAGCCTGTTGTGTGCAGTTACCTGGCTGAGGATGTATTTACCTAATTGTAAGACCCCCTTAGGACCAGATGTTTTTTTATTTTGTCCTGACATGTAAAACCATAGAATTCAAAGAGGGAGTACTTTGTTTTTCACATGACTGTAAATGTTAATAGCACTGTACATGGAGGAGGGTGTGTGGCCCCATGCGTATCACCACCAACTGTGTTTTTCTCAGGGGTAACTGACAGCACATCCTGTGTTAGTTAAATACATATATCACACATTATTAAAGAATATAAATAAACGAGGTATAAAAAGGCTGGGAGACTGTACTGTAAGATGATCAAGCACATGAGAACATGGTCACTACCCACCTCACCCGCCCTACTACAGCCTACAGAGAATTTATATGTCTGAGTAAGATATGGTAAAGGACAAACGTCAAAGAATACAGGACAGTGAGCATGCTCCAGCAATCTCAGGCCCCATTATGAAATATCAGCATTCAAAGAGATTTAATACCAATATTAAAGCACTACAGTATAAATGGATGATACACAGCAGGGGCATACATAGAAGTCACTGGGCCCCATAGAAAGAATCTAACTTGGACCCCCATGCCCCATTTATAGCTTCTCCCACTACCCATTCCTAGTAGCCAGCAGTGTACTGATATGTGAGGTAGATATAATAAATATATACAGATATAATAGTCGCAGGTCGGCACTGCTGTTTGAAGTCGCGGTGCACGAGTCTGTGAGATGGCCTCCCCAATGTAATATTGCAGAATTCTGCAATATAAATATATACAGTATATATATATATATATTTATATTTAATTTATATTATATATATATATATATATATATATATATATTGTGGGGATTCGCTCTGGTAGTTGGGATAAGCAGGTGCAGTACAGAGGCAAAGTACAAGTTCGTAATTCAAGTGTCCGTGTTTATACACACAAAAGGTCAAACAAAAAACACTCTGTGGCGAAAATAGCCACTGGGTTTTGGAGGGGCCTGTTTGCCAGCCTCTTGCCTCAGGATTATGGCCCATATACTAACTTTGAAGGAGAAGACAGACCGTCCGCACAGCTTAAATCCGTGGAACTGTTTTGGGCAGGAAAGCCATGCTTGCGGCCGGCCAAATGTGACTTCCATGGAATTCGGGAACCCCTGCTCGGATCTGGGTGATTTTTAGATATGTTGTTCACCCAGATCCGAGCTATCCATGGATGTATACATTATGGGGATATGTGGGGTTTTGAGGTGTTTTCTGTGTTTTGGTAAAAATGTGTGTTTTCTGCCTGTGAGTGATTAAAGGGGTATTCCCATCTTGCTACTTCATTCTCAATTGTTGCAGCTAGCTGTTCACTTCCTGGTTTTTCTGCAGCTAAAGCTGGGCGGGCTTAGGCAGCTAGAGTGAAGGCCAGCCACGCCTCCTTATGACATCACACTGAGAGCTGAGTCCTGCGTGCTGGTTCATGTGAAGAGTATGACTCATCAGTCTGCAGTGTCTGTGAGGGGAATGGTCAATCAGAGAGCCATGTGAAGTGAGCTCAGTGCACATTTTTACACATAAAATCTCAGTCTGATCTTTTACAAACCCATTCTGTGCATCAAAAACTATAATTCCATATTATACATTAGCCCAAAAGCTTGACCAACCCCCACCCACCAGCACTGATGCAGATTTGTTTCCATTACAGCTGTACTCCAGTTGTGTATAAACCTCACACTATGTATCTTTATAGATGCATATACAGCTCAGCTACATGTGTCTTCTCCAGTCCCCTAACATCACTTTGGCTGAATGGCTTCCTATACAGCCCTGCTACATATTTATTCTACTCCCCCACTAGCACTGTGTCTGAAAAGCTTCATATACAGCTCTGCTACATCTGTCTGTTTATCTCTTCAACCAGCACTGTGTCAGAACAGACGCATATTCAGCTCTACTACATCTGTTTCTCTCTTCAACCAGCACTGTATCAGAACAGCTGCATATTCAGCTCTGCTACATCTGTTTCTCTTTCACCAGCATTGATGCTGACCTCCCACATATACAGCTCTGCTACATCTGTTTTTATCTTCAACCAGCACTGTCAGAACACCTGCATAAGCACTGTCAGAACACCTGCATATTCAGCACTGCTACATCGGTTTCTCTTTCACCAGCATTGATGCTGACCTTCCACATATACAGCTCTGCTACATCTGTTTTTATCTTAAACCAGCCCTATGTCAGAACACCCGCATATTCAGCACTGCTACATCTGTTTCTCTTTCACCAGCATTGATGCTGACCTTCCACATATACAGCTCTGCTACATCTGTTTTTATCTTAAACCAGCACTGTGTGAGAACACCCGCATATTCAGCACTGCTACATCTGTTTCTCTTTCACCAGCATTGATGCTGACCTTCCACATATACAGCTCTGCTACATCTGTTTTTATCTTCAAACAGCACTGTCAGAACACCCGCATATTCAGCACTGCTACATCTGTTTCTCTTTCACCAGCATTGATGCTGACCTTCCACATATACAGCTCTGATACATCTGTTTTTATCTTCAACCAGCACTGTGTCAGAACACCCTCATATTCAGCACTGCTACATCTGTTTCTCTTTCACCAGCATTGATGCTGACCTTCCACATATACAGCTCTGCTACATCTGTTTTTATCTTCAACCAGCACTGTCAGAACACCCGCATATTCAGCACTGCTACATCTGTTTCTCTTTCACCAGCATTGATACTGACCTGCCACATATACAGCTCTGCTACATCTGTTTTTATCTTCAACCAGGACTGTGGTCTGCGGTCTAATGGTGGTCTGTGGATGGCACTGTTGTGGGGGCTCTGTGGATGGCACTGTTGTGGGGGCTCTGTGGGTGGCACTGTTGTGGGGGCTCTGTGGGTGGCACTGATGTGGGGGCTCTGTGGGTGGCAGTGTTGTGGGGGCTCTGTGGGTGGCACTGTTGTGGGGGCTCTGTGGGTGGCACATATATAGCACCTTATGCTATATATGTGTCATCCACAGATTCCCCCATAACAGTGTCCCTGTGAGTGAATGATCCCCAATAAAGGGTCTGGGGGCCGGCATCTGGTGTTGTAATGGCAACGGGACCCGGTGCACTCACTGTATTCTATCGCACCGGGCCCCGCTCACTGTAATACTAATTTTCATATGTGAACAAGAGAAATCCTCTGCGATCCTCTCCCTCTCTGTACTCACGAACTCAGTAGCAGGCAGGCCGGGCAGCGTAACTCACTGACGTCACGCGCCTGCTCCTCCCACTTTATGAATGAAGCAGGCGGAGCAGGCACGTGACGTCAGTGAGTTACGCTGCCGCCCGGCCTGCCTGCTACTGAGTTTGTGAGTACAGAGAGGGAGAGGATTGCAGAGGATTTCTCTTCTTGTTCACATATGAAAATTAGTATTACAGTGAGCGGGGCCCGATGCGATAGAATACAGTGAGTGCACCGGGCCCCGCTGCCATTACCACCATTACCATACAATAATATACTGCGCATGCGCCCGATACTGCTGAAGACGTGCGCGTTCACGTCTTACAGCATAGGCCGGCCGCTGGATAGGTTAGGATGTGGTGCGCAGGCGCGGCACATCGATGCGGCCAGCGAGATGAGGGTGTATCCATGGGATACCCGGATAAACACAGGGGAGTGAAAGGAGCATTTTTAGGAAGAATGGTATGTTTTTTTTAATGACATGTATAATAAGAAATGTTCAGTGGGGGGCAATGATTTAATGTAACCCTATTTAATGAAGTGGGAATACCCCTTTAAGTTAGCCCATTATGTTTGGTAATTGTATCACAGGCAGAGCCCAATGTGTTTTGGTAATTGTATTTTGTTAATTGCTTCACAGACTATGCCATTGTGTTAGTTAATTGAGTCAAAGACAATGCCAGTGTGCTTGTTAATTGCGTCACAGACAATACCATTGTGTTTGTTGAATAGGGGTAGTTTTGTGTTTAAACTGTACAGGATTGGCTGCTATGTCATGTCCTCAGTATGTCATGTGTATATAAGTCAATGCTGTGTGTTCAATAAAGAGTTCCTGTTTTACATTCAACATAGAGCCTCGTCTCATGTGTCTGGGGATTGCTATACGTGTATGCTCCCCTGGCTATTACTCCTAGCTCTTGTAAGAGCTGTTCCTGTTCCTGGTTCCTGTGGTGGTTTTGGCGTAGAGCGGAGTGCTTGGAGTCCTCGGGAAGTGCTAGGAGCCACCATCAACTGAGGTACGCAGTCGGTGTGTCAGGAGATCCTTTACACACTCTTTCCAGGGTTGGTGTTTGTTCACACCAAGTAGAAAGTTCATGCATAACAAAAAACGTCACCTTGTCGGCGGTTCTGCCTCCAGCAGTCTATATGCAGGCTTTAGGTGTCCTCCTCTTCCAACACACGGGTCTCAGCTTTTCAGCCCAGCACAGGGCTCAGATCACAACACACCGGGGCATTCTCTGCTGCTGAGCCCAGCTGCCTTTTTAAGGATAGCCAGGTGCTGTCAAAACCTGGCCTGGAACGTGGGGAGTAGTCACCCACCCAGCACTTTGACTATTCCCAATAAGAGCCATACCATATCAGCTATTTACAGCCATACTAAATAGCGAAAGTGTCAATCAGCATTAGATGCCGCTGACACATGAAAATACCGGCTCTTATTTCACCGAGGCCAGGAACCTCGGTGACACATATCTACCATCAATGACAACCCCTTGTACCTTCCTACATACCTCCCCCCTTTGTTCAACCCTGAGGGGGTGAGCACATGCTAGACAGTATACCCAGGACAGGGCATCTGTGTTTCCCTGTAACCGGCCTGCCCTGTGTTCCACCAAAAACTAAAAGTTCTGTAAAGAGAGAAACCACTGGGTGACCCGGGCATTTCTGTCCTTGGCCTGGCTCATCCATTTGAGAAGGGAGTGGTCAGTCCCCAGGCGGAACTTTCTCCCCAACAAATAGTAGCGGAGAGATTCTAGTGCCCAATTGATAGTCAGGCACTCTCTCTCCACTATACTGTACCTGGTCTCGGCTGGGGTAAGCTTACAGCTGAGGAAGACAATGGGATGCTCCTCCCCGTTGACTTCCTGAGACAGTACAGCACTGAGGCCTACTTTAGAGGCATCTGTCTGTACTATAAACTCCCTTTTAAAATCAGGTGTCACCAAAACCAGGGACCCACACAGGGCCGACTTCAAAGCGTGGAAAGCCTTTTCCGCCTGATCATCCCAGTGAATCATCGCTGACTTGCGTCCCTTCAAGAGCCCTGTCAAGGGTGGGGTCACCATATCAAAGTGGGGGACAAACCTCATATAATATCCCACCATTCCTAGGAATTACTTTACTTGCCTAGTAGTGACAGGTCGGGGCCAATTCCATATCGCCTTTATTTTGTTCACTTATTTTGTTCCAATGACATACCCAGGTATTTCGTCTCCTCTAACCCTATCGCACATTTTTTGGGTTAGCTGTTAGTCCAGCCTTTTAAAGGGAGTTCACTATAGCCTGTACCTTGGTTAGGTGACTTTCCCAGTCGGTAATGTGGATGACAATATCGTCCAGGTAAGCCGAAGTGTATCGACGGTGTGGACGCAGCACAATGTCCATGAGTAGTGATGAGCGGCAGTAGTCATATTCGAATTCGCGATATTTCGCAAAAATTTTGTAGAATATTCGGCGAATATTTGCAAATTCGAATATTCGTTATATTCTACGATTTTTTTTACTTGAAAAATCGACATGGTAATGATCGCGTAATATGCAAATTTTTGTATTGCGAATTTTAATCGCATATTTTTCAATTGCCGAGCAAAAACATGAATCCTCCCTGCTTCTTGCTTGTGGGCCAATGAGTTATAGCACTATATCGAATATATTAGTTTTTTCGAATAATCGGAATATTCTAAAACAAGAATATATAGCAATACAGCCAATATTTGAAAAAAACGAATGTAGAGCAATTTAGCTAATATAGTCCTAAAATCGTTTTTTTTAATAGTTGTAATTTTTTTCCATTCTGAACTTCAGATGAGAAAAATAATTACAACTATTAGACAAAGAAGATTATAGCACTATATTAGCTAAATTGCTCTATATTTGTTTTTTTTCTCGAAATATTCACTATATTGCTATATATTCTTGTTTTAGAATATTACGAATATTCGATAAAACTAATATATTTTTTTTTTTTTTAATTCGTAATATTCTAAAACAAGAATATATATCAATATAGCGAATATTCGAAGAAAAAAAACGAATATAGAGCAATTTAGCTAATATAGTGCTATAATCTTTTTTTCAATAGTTGAAATTTTTTTCCAATCTGAACTTCAGATGAGAAAAAAATTACAACTATAGACAAAGAAGATTATAGCACTATATTAGCTAAATTGCTCTACATTCGTTTTTTCCGAATATTCGCTATATTGCTATATATTCTTGTTTTAGAATATTACGAATATTCGAAAAAACTAATATATTCGATATTTTCTAAATATTTGCGAATTTTCGAATTACCTATATTCGCGATAAAAATTCGAAATTCGAATATTCGTGATCAACACTATCCATTAGCATTTGAAAGGTGGCAGGGGCGCTGTGCAGACCAAAGGGTAACACCTTATACTGATACAGCCCCTCTGGTGTAATGAAGGCAGTTTTCTCTTTGGCAGCCTCCATTAAGGGTACCTGCCAGTTCCCTTTGGTGAGGTCCAAAACAGAAAAATACCGGGCTTGGCCTAACCTCTCAATAAGCTCATCCACCCGAGGCATGGGATACGCATCAAATTTGGAAATCTCATTTAGTTTGCGGAAATCGTCCTGTCTGGCTTGGGTATCAAGACCATTGGACTGACCCATTCACTTTTGGACTCAATTACGTCTAGTTGTAGCATTACAGTCGTGGCCAAAAGTTTTGAGAATTACATAAATATTGGAAATTGGAAAAGTTGCTGCTTAAGTTTTTATAATAGCAATTTGCATATACTACAGAATGTTATGAAGAAGAGTGATCAGATGAATTGCATAGTCCTTCTTTGCCATGAAAATTAACTTAATCCCCAAAAAAACCTTTCCACTGCATTTCATTGCTGTCTTTAAAGGACCTGCTGAGATCATTTCAGTAATCGTCTTATTAACTCAGGTGAGAATGTTGATGAGCACAAGGCTGGAGATCATTATGTCAGGCTGATTGGGTTAAAATGGCAGACTTGACATGTTAAAAGGAGGGTGATGCTTGAAATCATTGTTCTTCCATTGTTAACCATGGTGACCTGCAAAGAAACGCGTGCAGCCATCATTGCGTTGCATAAAAATGGCTTCACAGGCAAGGATATTGTGGCTACTAAGATTGCACCTCAATCAACAATTTATAGGATCATCAAGAACTTCAAGGAAAGAGGTTCAATTCTTGTTAAGAAGGCTTCAGAGCGTCCAAGAAAGTCCAGCAACCGCCAGGATCGTCTCCTAAAGAGGATTCAGCTGCGGGATCGGAGTGCCACCAGTGCAGAGCTTGCACAGGAATGGCAGCAGGCAGGTGTGAGCGCATCTGCACGCACAGTGAGGCAAAGACTTTTGGAAGATGGCCTGGTGTCAAGAAGGCCAGCAAAGAAGCCACTTCTCTCCAAAAAAAAACATCAGGGACAGATTGATCTTCTGCAGAAAGTATGGTGAATGGACTGCTGAGGACTGGGGCAAAGTCATATTCTCAGATGAAGCCTCTTTCCGATTGTTTGGGGCATCTGGAAAAAGGCTTGTCCGGAGAAGAAAAGGTGAGCGCTACCATCAGTCCTGTGTCATGCCAACAGTAAAGCATCCTGAGACCATTCATGTGTGGGGTTGCTTCTCATCCAAGGGAGTGGGCTCATCCACAATTTTTCCCCAAAACACAGCCATGAAAAAAGAATGGTACCAAAACACCCTCCAACAGCAACTTCTTCCAACAATCCAACAACAGTTTGGTGAAGAACAATGCATTTTCCAGCACGATGGAGCACCGTGCCATAAGGCAAAAGTGATAACTAAGTGGCTCGGGGACCAAAACGTTGACATTTTGGGTCCATGGCCTGGAAACTCCCCAGATCTTAATCCCATTGAGAACTTGTGGTCAATCCTCAAGAGGCGGGTGGACAAACAAATGCCCAGTTTAATTGCAGAGGTCCTGAAAAAGAAGGGCCAACACTGCAAATACTGACTCTTTGCATAAATGTCATGTAATTGTCAATAAAAGCCTTTGAAACGTATGAAGTGCATGTAATTATATTTCACTACATCACAGAAACAACTGAAACAAAGATCTAAAAGCAGTTTAGCAGCAAACTTTGTGAAAACTAATATTTTTGTACTTTTCAAAACTGTTGGCCACAACTGTAGCTGCACTTCTTCCGAGATGGCTTTTCGCTGAGCCTTGGGTACCCGGCATGGTTTCTATCGGACTCTGACCTGAGGCCCAGTGACAATGTCATGTTGGATTATAGAAGTGCATCCAGGGAGGTCCAAGAAAACGCCTGTGTTACTGCTGATGAACTCCCTGGCCTCCTGAGTCTGTTTAGAGGAAAAGCTGTCAGCAATCTTCACTGTGGCAACTGCTTCCCTTGTATTAGACCGTGGGTCTAGAACCTCTTCCCCTAGAAAACCCGTCTGTACTGGTCTCCCTATCTTTCCAAGGTTTGAGTAAATTCACATGGTACACCTGCTCTGGATTTCGCGGCCCTGGCTGGTGTACCTTGTAGTTTACCTCACCAACTTTTTCGAGTACTTCATAGGTCCCCTGCCACCTAGCCAGGAACTTACTGTAGACCATCGGTATATGAACCAAAATCTAATCTCCCGGGTTAAGGATCCGGACCTGAGCCTGCCGATTATAGACCCTACCCTGGGCTCGCTGGGCTGCCTCCATATGTTCCCTAACAAGCAGCAACACTGTCTCTATCCGCTCTTGCATCTGGGTGACATATTTAATTGTGTGGATTGTTGTTCCCACGCCTCTTTGGCTATTTTGTGTAGGCCATATAGCAGTTCGAAGGGTGAGAACCCAGTAGAAGCCTGGGGCACCTCTCACACTGCGAACATGATATAGGGCAGAAGAAGGTCCCAATCCCCCCCATCTTTAGACACCACTTTTTTTAACATGTTTTTTAATGTTTGTTTATACTTTTCTACCAGGCCGTCCGTTTGCGGATGATAAACGAATGTCCGTAGCTGTTTTATGTGCAGTAATTTACAGAGTTCCCTCCTGACCTTTGACATAAAAGGGGTCCCTTGGTAGGTCAGAACCTCTTTAGGCAGCCCCACTCAGGAAAACATCTCCATTAACTCCTTAGCTATGAGTTTGGCCAATGTATGTTGCAGGTGCACTGCCTCCGGGTACCGAGTGGCATAGTCTAGGATGACCAAGATGTGTTGGTGCCCTTTAGCGGACTTTGGTACTGGGACTATGAGATCCATAGAGATTCGCTCGAACGTAACCTAGATAATCGGGAGAGGTACCAGGGGACTACGGAAATGTGGCTGGGGGCTAGTTATCTGGCAAGTTGGGCAAGACTTACAAAATTCTTCCACCTCTCTGATAATCGGGAGAGGTACCAGGGGACTACGGAAATGTGGCTGGGGGCTAGTTATCTGGCAAGTTGGGCAAGACTTACAAAATTCTTCCACCTCTCTGAAAACACAGGGCCAGTAAAACCACTGTAGTATCCGGTCCTGAGTTTTCTGCCATCCCAGGTGTCCCCCAAGAACATGTTGGTGGGCTAGCTCTAACATGAGCTTGCGATACGCCTTGGGCACCACCAGCTGTTCAACATGCTCACCCCATGGTTGGTTTACTGGGTACTGCATCTTCTGATGAACCACAAAGCGGGGAAACATTGACTTGGCCCCCTGTTGTTGAGGTTCACCATCAACTATTACAACATTTTCCCAGGCGCGAGATAGTGTTGGGTCCTGATGCTGTGCTGTACCGAAAATTTCCCTAGAGACGTTGAGGTCTGCCAACTCAGGACCCGGCGGCAAATCCTCCACGTCTCCCGATATTACACTCAGCGGGGTTGTCTCCCCCTAATCCACTGAAGTGGCAGCCACCCCTACCGCTGGCCCTTTGGTCTCAGGTTCCCAGGGTTCTGGCCACCCCCTTGAACAAGGCCACTCTACTGTGGTTACGCCACTATCAAGGGTATTGGTAACTTTCGTATCAGGCCACAGTGTAGGGAAACCCGGGAAATCTCTCCCAATTATAAGTTTATAATGTAAATTGGTGGTGACGGCCACCTCATGGGTCCACCTGCCAGCCACCGTGGACAGAGACACCCCTACCGCTGGCCCTTTGGTCTCAGGTTCCCAGGGTTCTGGCCACCCCCTTGAACAAGGCCACTCTACTGTGGTTACGCCACTATCAAGGGTATTGGTAACTTTCGTATCAGGCCACAGTGTAGGGAAACCCGGGAAATCTCTCCCAATTATAAGTTTATAATGTAAATTGGTGGTGACGGCCACCTCATGGGTCCACCTGCCAGCCACCGTGGACAGAGACACCAGGGCGGTGAGATAGTCCTTTAAGTCTCCATGGATGCACATGACCCCGACTTTTCGGCCAGTATACTCGGCGGGCTGCACCAGGGATGCTCTTACCAGGGACACCAGACTCCCTGAGTCCAGCAGAGCTACCGCTAGAGTGTCTCCCACTTCCACCTGGCACAGGTGGCTATTGTCTATAGTCTCTGGGGTACCTGTTGCACACAGCTTCCTGGCATACAAGGAGTGGCGGTAGCCATAGTTAGTATCCATGGGTTCGCCCCGATGGGAACAGTCGGCCCTTATGTGGCCAGGCTCCTGACACCGCCAGCAGACTATCGGAGCTAGGTCTGTAGGGGGTATATCCCGGGCGGGTTTTGCTGGCACCAGTTGCGGGGTCTGGGGTGGAGATTTCCGGGGTTTGACTGCCCCCCTCCCAAAAGAACCCTCCTGTAGAGTCCTGGTAGTATAATAGCACTCCACCAGGTTGACCATCTCAAGGGCATTACCAGTAGACACCCGGCTGAGCCAGTGCTGGAGAGAATACTGCAAAGCCCTCCAGAATACATCAGCCAGCAGATGGTCCAGCATAGCAGTGGAACTCAGCACATCAGGCTGCAGACATTTTTGCAACTAGTGTAACAGATCATAATACTGAGGTCTCAAGGGTTCAGCTGGGTTAAACTCCCACTGATGCACCAACTGGGCCCGGACCAACACATTCACCCCCAGTCTTGCCAGAATCTTACCCTTTACTGTTGTGTAATCAGCCACTTCATCATCTGGTAAGTCGAAAAACACCTGCTGGGGTACGGATGCCCGGAACGTAACGACAACCTCACCCCACTGATCTCTGGGTAGTTTCTCCCTCACGGCCACCTTTTCGGCGGTTCTGCCTCCAGCAGTCTACATGCAGGCTTTAGGTGGCCTGCTCTCCTAACACACGGGTCTCAGCTTTTCAGCCCAGCACAGGGCTCAGAATACAACACACCGCCGTGTTCTTTGCTGCTGAGCCCAGCTGCCTTTTTAAGGATAGCCAGGTGCTGTTAAAACCTGGCCTGGAACGTGGGGAATAGTCACCCACCCAGCACTTTGACTACTCCCAATAAGATCCATCCCGTATCAGCTATTTACAGCCATACTAAATAGCAAAAGTGTCAATCAGCATTAGCTGCCGCTGACACATGAAAATACCGGCTCTTACTTCACTGAGGTCAGGAATCTCGGTGACACATACCTACCATCAATGACGACCCCTTGTACTTTCCTACTGTATATATATATATATATATATATATATATATATATGTAAAAATAGGGAATTGGAGACAAATGAAGAGAAAGGAGGAGGACCTCCAATCACCACTCCATTCTAGTCTTAGTGGAGAGCTCATCTTTCATGCTGTTAGTAGTTGAAGGCCCTGTGATGATGCTCTGTGCAGTTCTGTTACTAGATGTACAGGATCTGTGATGATGATGATGATGTCATCAAAGGTCCCAGCAGATGCTTCTATCTAAGCAGAGAGGTATATGGAAAAAAAGGGATTTCAGCTCACACACCGTCCTCCTTCGCCGTGCACGGATTCCAGACCAGGAATCAATCAAAACTGTAGAAAAAATCCAGCAGCAGGCTCAGGATAAAATCCAATTTCTTTATTTCTTCATTATAAAATCCATAGGCTGACCAGACAGGCAAAGTCTATGCATTTCGACTGTATGTGTTAATCATGATTGGTCATGATTAAGATGTACAGTCGAAACACATACACCTTGCCTGTCTGGTCAGCCTTTAGATTTTATAATGAAAAAATAAAGAATTTGGATTTTATCCGAGCCTGCTGCTGGATTTTTTCTACTGTTTTGATTGATTCCTAACCAGGGAAGTGCACCATGCTCTGTGCAATTTTCTTACTAGATGTGCAGGAACTGTAATGCTGAAGATGATGTCAACACAGGTCCTGGCAGATGCTCCTATCTAACCTAGGAACTACACCATTCTTTGTGCAGTTACTTTACTACATGTACAGGACCTGTGATGACATCATCACAGGTCCTTTAGCTTTCTCCACTGTTGGTTGGAGCTAGAGGTAACAGAGTGTAATTAGGGAGCAGGCCTATCCTCCACTGCCGGCCCCTTTTCCCCAGGGGCCCCATAGCAGCTGTGTGGTCTGCCTCTATTGGAGGTATCAAGAAAAAAGCAAAATGTAGCAGCACAACGGAAAACAGGGGTAAATACCGTTCCTTATTGTGGTGGTGCCTGCCGTGTCGGAAGTCAGTCTCGGACTCCCCCAACTTTAGATGCACTTGCAAAAAAAACGCAGCACTCTCCAGTCTTGATTTTCTCAAAGGTTTTTTCACCAACACTTCGCGACGTTTTGACCTGTGTGGTCTTTATCAAGCTTGCTAAAGACCACACAGGTCAAAACATCGCGAAGTGTTAATGAATAAACCTTTGAGGAAATCAAGACTGGAGAGTGCTGCATTTTTTTTACAAGTGCATCTATTGGAGGTATGCCACTGATACACAGTCAGCCGGATACCAAGACACTGATTGGCGATATGCATATCCAAAATTTCTAAATACTAATAATGCTCTGAAAAGGAAAATTGTCCATCCATTCAGCCAGGTATACCATATTTTTACCCCAAAAAACTAAGCGTTCATTAACACTGTACTACAATTCAAAACTCTGCCCTCACACTAATGGGTGTGGTTTCAGCTGCCGCAAACCTGGTCTTAGGGCTTATGAACATGAATGTATTTTTTTGTCCACATCCGATCCCCATTTTTTGTGGGCCGGATACAGACCCATTCACTTCAGTGGGGACAGCACACCCGCATGTCCGTTCTGCGGCCCCACAAAATAATAGAACATGTCCTATTCTTGTCCATTTTACGGACAAGGAGAAGAAAGTTCTATAGAGGGCAGGATGTTCCGTTCCACACAATGTGGAACACACACAATCTGTATCCGTGTTTTGTGGATGCGTAATTTACGGACCCCAAAAATGGTTACGGCCATGTGCATGAGCCCTTAGTCTGTGGACACTTTTATGACCATTTACTTATAGTCATTGGAATTGTAAAAACGTATACACATCCTCCTGCATTGTCTATACTGTGTTCCTCCGATGAAGCTGTCCACACAATTTTGTTTTTAAGATAAAAAATAAATAGTTTTGTTTAAAAAGTAATAAAGACGATGGGAAAATTTTATTAATGTGACAGCTTCTTGTGTTTCTGACTTGTGTTGCACCTAATTTGTGGTTAGTTTTGTACTCACTGAATTCATAAAAGGATTGCATTCTGAGAATATGGGTGTAGCTTTGTTGCATCATAATATGTGCCAGTATTATTAATAGTGTACATAATCTCGATCTAATATCTAATAAAAGACACTAAAAATATAAAAACAAGATAATAACTTTAATCAACTCTTAGTTAAAAATTTTTTAATTTTAGATGCATTGAAGCAGATTGAAGAAAAGTGCATATGAACTCCTTCTGTAAGGGAATCCAAGTAACATCAGTAAATGGGTTGTCCAGGGGATGTCCTAGATCATCAACATCTGATCGTGGGGGTTGGACTCCCAGATCACCCCACTGATCAGCCATTTGATAGGCTGCAGTGCTCCTCTGAGAGCTGCAGTGTCCTCACAGCTTACCAAGCACAGTAAGGTCCATTGGATAGCGGCTGTGCTTGGTACTGTGGCTCCGACCCATTCACTTGCATGGAACTGAGCTGCTACTAGGCTACTTGACCAATGGATGTGATATCACATGCCTAGGAATAGTCACTGGCACTCATGATGTGCTGCAGACTCTTCAAACAGCTGATCAACAGGGGTGCCGGGTGTCGGACCACCACTGATGAGATAGTGATGACCTATCCTGAGAATAGACCATTAATATCAAAATCTCGAATAACCCCTTTAATGATTTTACCAAATTCTCTTACTAGTGTTCAAATGCATTCAGGTCTAGGGTTTTGATGTGCAGGGAATTGATTATTTCAGTTCCCTATCACAGTACAGGATCATGCTGTCACACTGACAGGGAGTTGAAATTATATTGATGATACAGGTTTATTTACATGAGGCAAAAAATAATAATTAGAAGACTGGAAAGGTTTTGTGTGAAAGAGAATATTCCATTCTTTTTTTTTTTCAATAAAAGCCTTATTGAGAATCCCAAATTCGCCTAAAGTATATATTATGCCATGTAAATTCTAATTTTTCTATGCCCCCAACAATTCCATACAGATTTCCTTTTCTGTCCTGAGCTGCACCTATAATACCGTTCATCCTAATCTCCATTGTTCATGAAGAAAATGCTATATAAGCAATGCATTTCACTTAGTAAAAAAAAATTTCACTTAGCAAAATATAGCAAAACAGTCGCTATAACATACATATTATGTTTCATAGATTGTACATTATTTTAGTATTTATAATGTCCATTTTACTATATTTTTATTCAAATCATTTTCTAATGATGATGAATTTTCAAAGTAATTATAAGTGCACAGACACCAGTCCCTGGTGTACATATGTCTCTCCTAAATGAACTCAGAATACAAATTATGTATTCCTAATGTAAATAATCCACCTACATAGTGTCTAAATATGAGCTGGAAGAGAAAAATCTAATTGGGACAATATGTCATTCCACACTCATTCTTGCCAGGGCTAAGTTTACTTGGGAGGACATAGTTCCTCCTACTTCATGGCCCTTGTAGATTTACTCCAGAACAATGAATCTATTGTTTTACTAATTAAGTCTACATGTTTTACATATTTTATGCTTTTGGAATATTGTTTTACAATGTTCACACAACATGTTTCTGTTATCACTAAATACCTTACATCTGTACTTAAGACAAAAACAGGAGCAAATCAAGTATGTTAAGGATGGGTACATGTAAAAAAAAATGCTCTCCTATTTGGCTGAACTTAAGTGTAGACCTTAATACTCTGAGGGAAATACATAAAGCATGACTTGTCTGTGTGAGAGAACAAGACAGTGAAGAAATCAGTTTCATTTCATCAACAACAAGGCCTTCCATCTGTTTGTAATTTTCAATGATTATTGACACATCTGGATATCTGACTCTTTGAGCTGCAAATTGCTGTTGAAGCATTATTTTCCAAATCATTTTAGACCACCCACAAAATTGTACATCAAGAACTGTGAGAATTTGTGATAGTGTGCTCCAAGCACCACTACAATTTGGCTTACATTGAATGCATTTGCTTTAATGTTAGGGTTGCTTTCTGTTATGTTTTTGACACCTGCTGGAAAAATAAAACAATAGCAAAAACTATAGGACTCCATTGTAATTGTTGTTTTGGTACAATGGTAGGAAAATGTGAGTTCAGGAATGGTAAATTTTAGAAAGATTTCAAGGTATACAGTTACGCAATAAGTCAAAATACATAACTAGCTTCACTATATGTTCTGGGTGTACAGATTAAAGTCATAAACCATGAGCTAACCAAATGTTACAACTGCCACTTACTCATGTCTTTGGTATTAAATCATTGCTGTTCTTGAGGACCCCATTCATCACATATTGGTATTGTGAATCTATAACATCTCATCTCATGTAACATACCATTTGCATTATAGTATTAGATAACAGATGCTTCATTTATTTTTATTTAGCATGCAATAGACACAGGTGAATTCACAGGGTGTAAGGGATGTTTTGTGCTGTTCATAGATTGGGCTGGGTTTACTCCGTTTTCATGCAGTTTTTGAAGCCAACGCCAGGAACATACAAAAAGAGGACACATCTGAAGAAAGGGGCGAGTCATAGCTAGAAATGATTTTCCCAAAATTCATTTCGGGTCCAATGAGTTGATGTTTGAATGGATGAAATGGTCTGGCTGCCACTACTTGGGATGATGAAGCTGGCCACACACATTAGATTAATATTGATGTAATCTGCCAATTTAATTATGACTAGCTGACCATCTAATACAAATTAGGTGTCCTTACTTCCCCCATCAGCAGATGTCAGCAGATGCTCGATCCAACATGCTCGATCATTTTGTCCACAGGTAAGATAAGCCACCAATAGAGATGTCTGGCAGAGGCTTACTCACCTCTCTAAATTTAGAACACATACACTCTTGCAATTGAATAGGGGGCTCAGAGGTAATAGCTGTTATAGGCCGATGCACAGGACAATCATCAGGAACAAAGTGTTCCCTGGTTGTACATGCAGCGATTACCACCACTATGATTGTTTATTGTTTGTCGGCAGCAGATTCCTGTTTACATAGGGCGATGTGCTGATGACAAATGATGGCTTTATTTACCGTATCAACAGTGCATCACCCAAAAAACAAGTGATTTGCTTGTTTGTCAGGTGATCAGCCCCACATTTTTCATAGGGCAAGTATCATGAATGAGCTGTCATACAAACACTCATTATTGGTAACTGGTCCAATAATCTGCCCATGTAAGTGGGCCTTTAGAATTTTAATGATAACTGGTTAATTATTGAGGTCAATGGGACCTGTATAAATCTCTCTTCAGTAAAATCTCCCTACTGGTGGCTGCAAGAAGCCAAAAATTTATCATACAACTGTATGGCTGTGGAAGGGATTTGGAGCTGTTTAACATAAAAATAGAGGTCTAGCGAACAATTTCAGATGATTTCACAACTGGTTGATCATCAGACCTCAGATGAGACATAACATAAATAAACAAACTTACCTCTCCTGCTCCAGGTGGCACCACCACTCGTGAGATCCAGTGAGCTATTCCTGTACTCACTGCTCCCTGGTCTTCTGCTAGCACCGTTCTGCACTGTAACCTGAATTTGCACAGTATCAGGTCATAGTGTGCACTATATTCTGACACTATACGCGGTCAGGACACAGTAAAGCAGGTGCCAGGGAGTGTTGAGTACTGCCAGTACCAGGAGCACTACACTAACCGCTGCTGGGTCCTACTAAGTACTAATGACTAATGAGTGGTTCCATAATGGAGCGAAAAATACAGTAAAAGTCATAGGAGGACTCACTCTGATGGCCAACATTATCTGACATGAGTTTAGCAACAGTGTGATTGACAGCTAAATCTGATTTTTATTTAAAGCTTTTTCCGTGCAATGTACAGATGCTATCCAGTTGTAAGATGGTCCCTAGCATCAACAGTGAGTGACAACCTACAAATAAGCTTATTAATCGAAAATACTTTATCTGACTTTTAACATTAAACACATCAAGAAAAAAACTGTTTGCTTAAAAGGAGTGGTCAAAGCTGTCAAAATTGGTGAGGAATAGTTATTGAGGATGACATTTATAGCTGCAGACAAAGGTGAGTACATAAATTTGTGAATTCTTAACACACCCAAGAATCAATTTGTTCACAGTAATACCATGAAGATTTCTTCTCAGACCTTTTGTCAGATCTCACCAACAATGAATTTCCTTCTAGACTAGTATGACATAGATGCCAATGGCTGATGAGTCAGATGGCTTTAGGCAGTGCTTAATACACCTGTGCTCCTGGCAGATCAAAAACATGATGAGACTTGGAGACTGTCTTGAGGCCCACTCTCACTAATCACTGCTTTATATGTTCATGCGTGATATTAGTGAATTTATTTATATTTTTTTTACAGTGAATGACAACGAACATTGACTTAAAACTGAAGATCAAGTATTTCACATTTACTTATCAAGCCACATAGATACTGAATGAAATGACACATCTGTAAGATCTACATATGCTGACGTTATATCAGTGATGGTACGATGAGTCATTATCATCCACAGCATTAGAAATAAAAACATAAGTAGATTGAGCAATAATACAAAATGTAGATTCAATAATACTGGATTATGGAATCTGTACAGTGGCACATGTAATCCATGTGCTCCAGGTGCCTTCAGATATTGTCATAATACAGAGCTATGCTCTACTAGAATATAGGGTAGAACATTTCTACAATACATTCCCCGATGGAACTTGGCACAATTTTATTTTGTTGGTTTCATACAGAATACAACATGATTAAACCTATGTATTCCTCTGTGCATCTATTAATACTCTGAGGTTGTATGGGACTGTAATACAGTAGTGCACATGAGCCTTAAAACTGTCTTTGGTTTTTGCAGTGATTCCATGTGTTCGATGCTCCACAGGGTAAGTGATCATTGGTGGTCTGAGTGCTGGAACCCTACAGATCATGAGAATGAAGATCCGGTGTCCCTCAATTAACTTAGCACAGTGAGTACAGTGCGTGGCTATCTCTGGCAGTCCCATAGAGTTCGGATTTAGCAGCAGCTTGCATGCTTGATTGCAGCTCTTTTAAAATGGGGGAAACAGACTTGCATTGTCATGATTGTGGGGATCCAAACTGTCAGACCTCCAGCTATCAGACACATATCACCTATCCCATGGATAAGCTATAATTTTGTAAAAATGCGAATTGGTGGAAGAAAGGCGGTGTTGCCAAATATCATGGCACCAAAGGATAATAGCAATCAATGTGTTTATTAACAGGAACAACGCGTTTCAGGGCTGAATTGACCCTGCCCCACCCCCTTCATCAGGTTTAACAGTATGAAATAATTGTTGAACCTGATGAAAGGGCCCATTCGGCCTTAAAATGCATTGTTCCTGTTAATAAACACATTGATTTCTATTATCCTCTGGTGTCACTATATATGGCAGCACTGCCTTTCTTCTATCAATTTGCACCACTGTATCAGGCCCAGCCTTGGGACCGGCCTGCAATAGTGTTGTGCCTCTACCACAATGCATAAAGTTGAGCATTCAGTTGCCATCTGATTCACACACCTACCTACAATTCTACTCATTGCTCTTCGTCTTCTCTCTTGTTTGCATTCTGTGAGAATTCCAATCAAATATTATTCGGTAAACTGAATATTTATGATTTAGGATTGTCTTGTTGCAGGACCTACCCTTCTTTGTGCATGGGTTCTTAGACAGATAACCGTATCTTGTCCTAGACAGATATCCTAACCATCTCCTGTAAAATTTGCTTTAGCAATCAACAATTCATAGTTTTTTTTATGAATACAATCCTTGTCTTTTGGCAGTAGAAGAGCCCCAAATCCTGATAATGACATCATAGCTTAGTACCAAAGCAGATGAATAGCACTGAAGAAGGATACCCTTCCATCAGCAAAGTAAATGGTGTAGATCTGGAATACCAAGTGCTGCTATATATATATACCAATGCTTTGCAGTGCCTGAAAATAAATGTGTTCTGCTGAAAGGCTAGCAGTCCCTTGCTGACCACACATTGATGACCTATCAGAAGGATAGGCCAATAATGTCTTTTCCTGAAAATCCCTTTAAAATATTTATAAAAAATTATTTGTTCAATCCATTTTTGCTTGTCACTTGAGATCCCCACATTATAATTGGAAAAGTGACATCCGTTTCCTTCACAACAAGTTGTCCAGTTCTTCATTAATTGATATTAGTCAGTTCCAGACATTGCAAGGACATTCCTGAACATTCTTGCAGAGATGGCAGCTGCACAGAGATCTTCCAGGAGAAGACAGAAGTGTTTTTGTTGTCCAGTTGCTAGTGAATGCTGGCGCAGGGGCGGACTGGAAGCTTAAAGTGGCTAAATTCAGGTCCGAATTGACAGAAGACAGGGCAACACAAGTAGGCAGAGACAACCCACCTCAACAGAACCAAATACTACAGTGCAGCACAAAATACTGCCTCCCCTCCACTGTAGTATTCAACTGTATAACTGTCGTGAGGATGACAATACAGTTCAATTCAACAGGGCACCTGCAGCCACTGGCCAGCCACATAACCACCTGATGTCTTAGCATTAAAGGATAACTGTCACATTTAGACCCTAATTTCAATTTTCATATATGTAGTTACTAATAACATGATATTCCAGAATCAGTTACTATTAGACTGACTTACCCCATATTTAATAAGATTCAGCCCTTAGCAACCAGTCTGCATAAAACTGCAATTTCACTATTCAGTTAAGATGGCCGCCTCTGCCCTCACCCTGAGGCTAATCCTGCCTGCCCTCACTAGCCAGTAACAATAGCCCCCCAAAAGTGTCAGTAACCAGAGCCCTCCCCCCTAAAGGGTTAATCTCCTGCAGCACAAAGGGGTCCTCTTACCACATGTCGCTTTCATGTATACACTGAGCAGACGGCAGATCTCCCTTCCCTGTTGTGCGCTGCTACAACTCTGCATTGTCCAGCTCTGCTGAGTGAGGGAGCGTCTGCCAAGTGCAGGGACAGGGAGAAGTGCACACAGCCCACGCACTGTTATCAGCTGCTGGGGAGGACCTGGCTTTAATCAATTACTTACAGTCCCTGGCTGTCAGTAATGTGAGCCTGCATGCTTGGTGCTTCTGCGTCCTCCGTCCTTCAACAGAAGGACGGACCATGCCTAGCAACCCTATTTTATGCACAGGTAAAAATAGGCAGTACAGGGAACAAAAATGTGGAATTAAGGGGTAATTGAATGCACAGTGAAAAGTTGAAATAGGGCCAACCAAGGTGATATTAATCACCACAATCCCCCCCCCAAAAAATACGACAGTTATCCTTTAATTACTATTGAGAACATCAGATTGTCAGGTATTTCGCTGGCAGCCATGAGGAGGGCTCAGGTAGCCCCCTGGGAATTGTCCCACTAGGAAATTTTCCTGTAGGCACTATGACTAATCTGCCCCTGGTGCTGTGCATACAGATCAGGCAGTGACAATGTCGTTTCCTGTTCCAGCCTTAGCAATATGGTGATCGCCGAATCCCGGGTAACTGCACGAGCTGCTAGATCTTAGCAGACCCAGATCAGCTCTGCAGTGCATATCAGGAGGCTGCAATTGGGGCTAATAAATGCTAGTTACAGATAAAATAGCAATAAAAAATGTAATGTTAAAATGTCCCCCAGATAGTGTCCTCTTTCTGTTACAGTCATTTTGATTTAGAGGATATATAGGTTACAGTGGATGGGGTGGGGTGGGGCTAGGAGCTGTGGAGTGGGCTAGTGGTGGCTTTAATAATAATGTCTGTGAAGGTTCTCATCTATCCAGGTCATGGTATATCTGTAAAGAATAAATCAAGGCAACTGGACTTCTGAGAATTGAGAAAGCAGAAGAACGAGTGAAATGTTTTAATAATAATGTTTTGTATGAACTTATGAAGGCACAACGTTTCAAAAAATTAAGGCAAAAGAAAATAAATCATAATAAAAATTATTATTAAAGCCATCACTAGCCCACACCACAGTTCCTAGCCCCACCCCATCCACTGTATCCTATATATCCTCTATATAAAAAAGACTGTATCAGAAAGTGGACAGTATTTGAAAACATATTTTAGTTGCACTGTGCTGTTAAAAAAAAAGTTAAATGCAGAGTATTTTTTCATTTTGTAGCATTTTCCCAGGTATAAAAAATAACAAAAAATACTATACTAAAAATGACATAAAAATAAAGTCAGATATATCACTGGAAACATAATAATAGTTATTTATATAACTGAATAAAAAAATAGTTATGATCTTCAAAGTCCCCTGTAATAAAAAAAAAAACTAAAATCTGTCTGGTCAGGAAGGGGGGTGAACAGCCCGGCCTTGAAATGGCTAAAGGGAAAAAAGAAATTTCATCCCATAGAAAGGAAACCAAAGTACCAAATAACAAAGCTAATAAGAAAGATATTATTGCAGCTGTATTTATTTCCTTATTGCATATCTGATGAATAAAGTCGTATATCAGTTTTCTAACTTCATTCTGAATGTCTGGACAACACAGCAAGCCAGTGAAAACCTGTGCTTACAAATTGTGCTGCTTTTTGAGTTTCTAGAAGCCTCGTGTCTCCTCTTTGTAGCATTGAGCTACTGCATTTGTTTTTACAGAAATCAAATGAATTAGGCCTCTTGCACACAAAAGTTTTTTTTTTCCTTTTACGTTCTGTTTTTTGCGTTCCGTATTTGGACCGTATACAGAACCATTCATTTCAATAAGGCCTCATGCACACGACAGTATTTTTTCACGGGGTTCCGTTGGTCCGTGATCCGTGACCGTTTTTTTGTCCGTCGGTCTTCCTTGATTTTTGGAGGATCCACGGACATGAAAAAAAAAGTCATTTTGGTGTCTGCCTAGCCGTGCGGAACCAAACGGATCCGTCCTGAATTACAATGCAAGTCAATGGGGACGGATCCGTTTGACGTTGACACAATATGGTGCAATTTCAAACGGATCCGTCCCCCATTGACTTTCAATGTAAAGTCAGGAGTTAATATACCATAGGATCTGAGTTTTCTCCAATCCGATGGTATATTTTAACTTGAAGCGTCCCCATCACCATGGGAAAGCCTCTATGTTAGAATATACTGTCGGATATGAGTTAGATCGTAAAACTCATATCCGACAGTATATTCTAACACAGAGGCGTTCCCATAGTGATGGGGACGCTTCTAGTTAGAATATACTATGAACTGTGTACATGACTGCCCCCTGCTGCCTGGCAGCACCCGATCTCTTACAGGGGGCTGTGATCCGCACAATTAACCCCTCAGGTGCTGCACCTGAGGGGTTAATTGTGCATATCATAGCCCCCTATAAGAGATCAGGGGCTGCCAGGCAGCAGGGGGCAGACCCCCCTCCCTCCCCAGTTTTAATTTCATTGGTGGCCAGTGCGGCCGAATAATTTGGAATAACACCAGTAGTGTGCCATATATGAATGAACTTGATATACCGCACCATATGAAATGAACCTAATCCCAATTTGCGTGAGCTCCGCAATTGGAATTATTATAGGGACCGTGACTATAATAATCTGCAATCATCAATTTATGTTATCTTTGTATTTTTAATATTTTTGATACGTTTCTTTTATATAATATGAATTGTTCTTAATTTGATAATAAATCGTGTATTGATTACTTAAGAGCCGGCCATTGGTTTGAATAATATGTCATTGTAATCTTGCCTGTAATTATAAGATAATTGCAATAAAGTGATCTGTACAGACCAAGAAGTGGCGCCTATTATTAGGCTTAGGGGCCATTGTGAAAACTGTTGGATCTTAACATTTTTTTTAAAATATAGATAGTGTCATGGAAATTAAAAAATTAAAAACATCACCCAAAATTCTTATAAAGTATGTTTAACATAAAAACTTGAATTAAAGAATACGTCATTTTCTGATGACACATTCCCCTTTAAGTGGGCAATATGCAATGAGGAACATGTTAACAAAACTGTCATATTTTCTTACATGCTCTGTTCACATCACTGTAGGGATATAGACAATTGAGGAATTTCTTTTTTGTAAAAAAGGGAAATAGCAGACTGTATGTACCATATACTGCAAAAACAGAATTCAAGTGTGCAGGTGGCTTAATCATTTTCCGAAATCAGTGAATATTTTGTTTGGACATGCCGAGATTTAAACAGTGTGGGGACCAAAAGATGGAGACGGTGAAGGCAGCAAGGACTGGAGTGACATGGAGCAGGAAAGTATGAATTTTCACAATTTCACAATAGGCGATTGTCAGAGCTTATCTATTCTTTTCTTCTACAATGACCTCTGCACAGGTCACAGATCGTGCCAAGAAAACTCTCCCATAGAAGTCAATGAGGTCCGCTCCTGACCATTGTGTCTATGGACCATGGGGCTGCCATAAAGTAATTTTCTTAATGCTTTCTAAATGCTGTTAAGAACAGCTCAGGCAAGATGGCCGCCCCATAATCATGTTCAGGAAATAAAATAAAAAAATCTACAATCAGAAAATGAAAACAGATTAGAAGAAAACGACATGTGTTGCCATCTGGTTTTAACTGACAGATAACATTTTTGGTGACACATTTCCTTTAAAAATCATTATAATCGTAAACTCCTTTAATGCCTCTACATGAAATTGGAGGCATCCAGCAAAACAGAAGTCAAATGATCCGCTTTAATGGCTCCATACAACTTACATTCATGTCTGTATGCCATCCATGGAAAAGTTTAATGCCCATACACTGAGCCATATTTTACTATAATATCAATCCATCGTTACATAATTACACAACCTATTACACTGAACTGCTTTCAACTTTCACATTTGGTGTTATTACGAGTTCAAATAAACTGTGATTGGGCCCCATTTGTATGTTATTGTAGAAGCATACAGCATGTTATGGAGAGAAACAACATGGATGGGAATGGAAAAGTCAGAGTAATCACTGGTTGCAATACCAAACAGCCTAGTGCATGCTGTACGAGTATGCTTTTATCTGCCGGGTTACATCCATAAATCAAACAAATCTGATGATGTTTCTACATTATGCCTATGTTATCTTTGCTCTTCAGTGTTTATTTTCCTAAAGAAAAATATATACTTGTCTGTGTAACTGTCCTGACATCTTCCTTTCTGGTTTTAATTTAAATGGAGGAAGGTTCACATTTAAAACTGCAGGGAAAAGTGTAATGCTTGCAGCAAGATATGTAAGAAAACAAAATCCCTGTTGTTGTAGATGAAGAGATCTATTATACGTGAACAAAAAGCAAGTGCTTCATATTTCATCAAAGTATTTCAAAGACAATCGGCTCTAGTGTCAAGCAATTACTCATGTTCTGAACTGTTCTGTAGGCTCCTGCTACTACTGTGTTTATGAGAATACACGGGAAAACATTTATACTCCAAACTAGAGAGATTTTCCCATGTTAGACATGTATGGCATATCCACAGGATGAACCATACATAGCTGCTACTAACTCCTATAGACTTCGCTGTAGAGTGCCATATGGCCGCTAGAGATGGCCAAATCAATTCTACACAAATCGAATTTGTTAGGAGTTTTCACAAATCTGAAACTTTTGTCATTTCTCCTGCACAATTTGCACAAAATGGCAGCCACCATTCACAGTCACCTACCATTGAAAAGGGATAATTTTTGGACTGTTTTAATTTTTTTTTCTTAAATAGGCTTTTTGTTACCACTGACTACCATCCATTTACCCATAGCCATTGTGTCACTTTGACATTACTCATGATGTCTTAGTGCTAAAGGGCTTGAAAGTGGTTGGATACAGTCTTGAAGACCTCCGAGTATCATCTATAACTTTTCAGGGCAATAAATAAATTTATTCAGACTGAATTGAGTCTGATGGCTGATTAGAACAAATTGAACTCGAAACTAATTTTGGGAAATTTGTTTCTCTCTAGTGGCCACCTGTGAAATCACTTTCAGCCTGCATGCGTCTCCCACCAGCCACCTCTCCTGGATAATAATGTGTGTGAGGGGAACCCCTGTTCTCCTGATAGCTGTGGGTGGCATCTGTCTAGTATAGTTGTGGGTGTCATAGTCAGTATAGTCGCCTGATTTTGTAGTAATGTGTAAATAATAATTCTGGTGTATTACCATGCATGAAGAATAAGATCTTTTGTACAAAGAACTTGAAGAGGTTATGCCATGATTGAAGTAAAAAATTAAAATCAGACATCATATAGGACATGATAATACCTTTCTAACAAAGCTAGAACCAGCCCTGTACCTCACATGGGTCCAGAGATCTTCACATTTACTGCTAGATCACCTCTCTGCTTGTAATTACCACAGCTTTTAACAGAACACATGGCTGGTGGTCGTTGAAGATTTAAACTGAGCATGTTCGACCAGCTCTGTGAGACGGACTAAAAAGAAGGAAAAGATCAAACAGCAGGTGGCGCCATACAGATGCATTTTATTGAATAGCTCACTTGCTTGTCTGCGGACCGCATGCGAAGGAATTGCTCCCCCGGTTATAGACACGCCACAGTGTCTGGGTTTGGAGCATTTACACCCGTTTAGGCCACTTTTTTCAGTGAGTTTTTGTCTTTATGTGTATGGAATGTGCCACTTTATTTTGTTGGTAACATTCTTTTGCACCTGGTGGCTTCTGTGTCACATGGTCTGTTGTGGGTGCGGCTCACAGCTTTATCCTACCTCACAGTGCATTGGTGATACCACTATGGAGGCATGTGAGAGTCTGGCTGTGAGTTGATTTCTAGCACTGATTCAGACCCTGTTCACACACCACTGACTGGAAGATATTGACAAAGTTCTCAGCTTTTAACATCTGCTTGAAGAATTAGCTAGTATTGTCAGTTGCGTATCATTTTGGAGCATTTTTTGCAGTGAATTGTGTATGTATATATTTTTTTTATCTGCACAATGTATCATGTATTTGTGTAAGATGTTCTTGTGGTGCATGCGGGCCGCCCTGGCATCCTCCATTGTACGCATCTTTTGCTGGGGATTGCCGTTACCTGCGGACCGCCATGCGGAGGAATGGTTCCCCCAGTTATAGACACACTAAAGTGTCTGGGTTTGGAGCATTTTCACCCGTTTAGGCCACTTTTTTCAGTGAGTTTTTTAGCTCACTGGCTATACTACATTTTTTATTACATGCAATTACAAACGTATTCAGATCCAGGCACTAGTTTGATCATGTAGGATATGTTCCGTGACACACCCCCTTTAGGTGAAGATCTAATTTGATCATCTATTAAGAAGTATTAGAAGATGTCATAAATGTGTGAAAATGCAAATCTGAGCATCATGATCTCTTTTTCTGACTCTGTTAATCTACTTTTTCCCATGGAAATGGAAGGGAATGTAATGTGCCTGTTAGAAAATGATCAAAGTTGAATATTTGGCGTACCTTCAACAGAGGCAGAACATCAGACCACACGGGGCCCTGTGCTGAAATCCCTCTTCTGTTCCCAGCATGAAAGCACTGCATTTTCATTCAGATACCACTATGGAAATCTCAGTGCAAAGAGATTATTACAGTATGAATTGCACTCAAAGGCAACTGGATACATTTCTATGTGTTGAGCTCCCCCTAGTGGCAGTCAATTTAGGATGACTTTTTATTAAACAAATTTAATTACAAGTTCTTCCCCTATTAAAAAAAAGCATCAATTCATCATAAATCTGTGGTGTTGCGCTTTGCGATCTGCATTGTAAGTGATTGACACACAAGTACTGGTAAACTGGGGCCCATAGTTTTGCTATGGGGCCCTATAAGATCTGTGAGTGCTTCTGCACTAATATGGAATCCAAAAGATAAAATATACTAGTATCCATGACAGGTAAAAATGATGATGGCACAGCTGTCTATCCTAGAACATTGCTGCTGTGCACCATTCCTAATGACCATACTACATATATGTACGTGGTACAAAAAAAAAAGGTCTCAACTGATTTCCATCATTCAAGTCAGATGTCCAGCTCTAAGGACAGACACTTCTGTGGTAAAAAGAAAATAGCACAAATGATTCTTGAAGGAGCCAATAGGACAGTGTGCTACCAGTTTTCCTTCGACAAGGGAACTAAAGATACTTTCACACTTGCATCCGGCAAAGGATCTCAATAACGGAATTAAATGGGTCCGTAATGATTTTGCACATCAGGATGGATCCGTTCTGTTAGGATGTGGATGTGTGAAATCAAAACAAAAAAAACCCAGATCCTTCACTAAATACATAAAATGTTAATGGGTGACAGATCCGTTTTTTTAGGCTCCATAAAAAAAAAAAGGATCGGTCACCATTGACTTACATTTGTTTTCAGTGCCGGATCTGTTTTTTTCCCCATTTTTATGACCGGACACAAAACCACAGCTTGCAACGGTTTTGTTTCTGGTCACAAAACGGAATTCTGACAGAATGGAAGACCTCCTGATGCATCCTGAACAGATCTCTTTCCATTCAGAATGCATGAGGACTAAACGGAAAAGTTTTTTTCCGGTATTGAGATCCTCTGCCCGATCTCAATACCGGAAAAAAAACAACACAAGTGTGAATGTAGCCTAAGCCTGATTAACCATTTCAGAATAGGTTGCTGACTGTTTCAGTTATATTACAGGCTGAAGAGTTCATTGCATTTTTTAATGTTGGCATTAACATTATTATTACTGAAGAGAAGTTTAGAGATTGGTGTACAGCTGGCATGTATGTGGACAGATGGACATATAAAATCTCATTATGGCTACTTTCACACTGGCGTTTCTGGGTCCGCTTGTGAGATCCGTTTCAGGGCTCTCACAAGCGGCCCATAACGGATCAGTTCAGCCCCAATGCATTCTGAATGGATAAGGATCTGTTCAGAATTCATCACTTTGGCTGTGTTTGGCCTCCGTTGCGTTTTTTAGACGGTCACTAAAACGCAGTTTGCAGCGTTTTGGTGACCGTCTGACTATGCGGAGCCTAACGGATGAGCCCTAAAACTGCAGTGTTTCAGATTTTTTTTCAATTAAACAATGACATAAAAATTGAAAAAAACAAAAACAAATGTGTGTTTCAAGAAGAAAATAGATGTGACGCACTGGACTAACTATTGACCCAAGAGGTGCACTCAGTTGAGTGGGCTCACCCAGTCCACTCAAAAGGAGAAGTATAATAGAACAAAAGTAACTGGGCACTCTCAGGATATCTGGACCATTTGAAATTTATTAACATATAATAGCATGAATAACTGTACTTATTGACAATGATAATATAAAACTGTAATAAAAATACCTGTCCACTACACCATAATACACAATGTGCAGTACTCCAATATGACAAATACTACAATATAAAATACTAAAATTCGAGGAATACAATAGAATAAAAACTCGTATAAATATTCGGCAGATATGTGTATGGGAAAGTCAAATATTTAAAATTTGGCGATAATCCAATGTCCTTTATGTATGTCTCTTTCGATAAATGACAGGGATATCCGAAAAAAAGCAAAGTCCCAATGAGCAATCAAAGAACAAACTCAAGCGGTGTCCCGCTAATAGCATCCACCAGCAGCGTCCCACTGGAATAATAATGCAGTTTTTAAATCGCTGGAAAATAATTGCTGGATAAAATCGTACGGTCTTACCGTCTCCTTTGATAAGTCGACAAAGATGCAGTTATGGACTTCTGAGTTTGCAGACCATATCTCGTAGTAAACTCGCACACCAGCAATTGTTTGGCACATGTAGTCAGGCCTTCACCATGTGTGTTTCAGTTTCATGTAATCTGTGTCATGTAATAAATAGATTCAAACAATAGCTAGTTTTCTTATGCTAGGTTCTTCATCATGACAGCGCAGGAATCAGGTTTATATAGTATGGCTTGGTTACTATTTCCTGATGGTTTTGTGATTTTGATGATGTAAATACATGAATGAAGGACTTAAAGAGAGGATTATTAGGCATTAAATCTAACGACAATCTGGATTCCAAGAGATTTTACTCATTCCCTAATTTTCTTGTTCAGTTTGTGGCAGCATCCGAGACGTACTGTATGAATCACGTCAGGAATGTAGTTGAGAACTCTTGCAATGTAAGCAGCTGCAGATACTTCAAATATTTCTGGACATGTGATCTGAATGCGTGTTATAAATTTATTGCTAAAAATACAGTAACAAGTAACTGAGGCATTAGTGGTTAAAAGTTATATTACAAAGCTTGCTGGAAGTGCCTGTAAAATGTTATGCATAAATTAAAGTAGCTTAAAAACAGAAGCACAAGATTAGTGTCAAAGATGCTGTACTTTGTCTCATATGGTTCACGGTACAGATGTGCTGTAGACTAGTACTAAGAGGACTAGATAGCTCACATGTTTTAACCCTGCAATTGAAACAGCTGGGTAGCAACATTTGTGTCTAGAACTGTAAATCTATCAAGTGTTGCAGTGACACATACTTACTATTTTAAGGTTCTTCTAAACCCCTTACAAGCACTGTGGTATAATCAGCTTTTATTTAGGGTTACATTTTAATATTATCTGATATCATGTAATATTTTTGGTGCTAATAGACAATTCTTGTCTTGGCATCATATATTAAATTAGTAAGTATATCATCTCAAAAGAATGCAAAAACCTAGGGTACAATGGTGGTTCAGTGGTTAGCACTGGGGTCCTAGGTTTGAATCCGATCTGCATGGAGTTTGTAAGTTATCACGGGTTTCCTCTGGGTGCTCCAGTTTCCTCTCACACTCCAAAAGACATACTGATAGGGAACTTAGATACTGACCTCCGTTGTAGACAGCAAGCAATGGTGAAGCGCTGTGGAATATGTCATGTCAGAACTATATAAATGAGGGAAATAAATAAACCTCACAAAATCCATTTTAATCTGTCTTCAAAATATTTTTATTCACTCTTCATTTGCAGAGTATGATGAGGATACTCCATATAGTTCCAATGAAAGCTGCCAAGGCGAAAAATGCTATGAAGACTGATTTCAAGTATTCATTCCAAGTCATATATTTGATCGACACTTTGGTGAGGTCTGCTTGACTAACTGGGGGACCTCCACAGCCATAACTATAGGCTTAGCCACATATTTCCTGAATTAAAGTATTTTTAAAAAAAAGTTTAAACTGGAAAAAATGGCCCAAGTCTCCCCGTTGTCCCTTTCCAATACCACACTATATAAAAAAAAATTCTAGTTAATTAAATTCTTTTTATCATCTGCCATTTACCTCTCCTGGCAACCAAGCAAAAAAACTTTATAAGGATTTATAGACTTGACCAATCGCAGCACTACCTTCAACTTTCCAGTATTGATCTTCATAAATTGCAAAAAAACAAAAACAAAAAAAACAAACTCTTTGCTTACAAGCATTTAAATTATACATTAATTTCTATTATTACAGAAGCTCAGTCTTCTAGTTTACGACGTATAGCTGTCTCTAAAGGTCATTTAATCCCTTAGTGACCAGCAATACACCTTTTTATGGTGGTCACTAAGGGATCTTAGGCTGGGCTGCCGCCTTTTTACAGTGTCCCAGTCTAAGCGCTGCATGGGTTTCCCGCGCATTGGAGAGCTGCCAATGGTACCCGCTGCATGTAAGCAGTTACAGAGGGAGCGGATGTCAGTGAAGGGAGGCTAATATCTAGTGTAGGCCTCAGGCCTGCCTCCAGTGTTTCCCTGCTGGTCAATGTCAGTACAGCACTGACTTTTAAATACAATGCACTATAGAAATAGTGAACTTGCATAAAAATACATCCACTTCTCCAGCACTTCCCTAAAACATATCTTCTTTATTCAATTACCATTGTTAACATCTTGTACAACAGCAAACAGTAGCTAACATGTTTCGGACTCAGAAAGTCTAGTCCTTAGTCATGGCATGATAAAAAACTGCTGCTGCAGCTTCTGGTGCTTGTGGCAGCAGGAGAGGGGTGACTCTGCTGGTGGTGGAGAGGGGCCTTCATTTCAAACACCCTGGCAGCAGGCATCTGCACGCTGTAAGCTGCGGCATGCGTATGCAGTGTTTCCTGGTAATGACGTAATTTGTCCTCCCTTTCTGTAAGAGGAAAAAAATCCCCCATTTTGGCTTGATAGCCAGGGTCTAAAGGTATGCCTATCCAGTAATCATCAGACTGCTTGATGTCACCAAACCACCTGTCACTGCGTAAGCAAGCAAGTCTACAGGTCGCCATTCTGGCCAGCGTTCCCCGAGGAGCCAGTTGTTTCCACCTCCATCCCCTGCTGAGACAATTGGGTGTCGTGGCTGGTGTCACTGTCATCATCATCAACCTCTTTCACCTCCACATGTGAGAATGGCTGAAAAGAGGAACAGTCTCCTGGACATTGCGAGCACCTTGCACAAAGCAGTGCATTTTATTAAAAGGCCATGCAGTGAGAATGTGTTCTTTTCCCCAGGTTCAGGGCGGCCAGGATGTTGTGTCCATTGTCGCTGACCCCCTTGCCCAGTTGGAATTGGCGGGGCGACAGCCAGTGGGATGTTTGCTTCTTGATGTACTTGAGCAACTACTCGCCGCTGTGGCTACTTTTGATTAAGGCTGACCAGTTCCAACATGGCATGGGAACACTTGACTTTACACATGTGATGGGAAGGAGGGCTAATGTGAGCGATGCTGTGCCCTGCTGCTGTTGTGGGCGATAACATGTCCATGAAGGGGGGGTGGAGGTGATGCTATGAAACCCCTTTCACACGAGCGAGTTTTCCGCATGGGTGCAATGCGTGACATGAACGCATTGCACCTGCACTGAATCCTGACCCATTCATTTCAATGGGTCTGTGTACATGAACGTTTTTTTTTCACACATTACTTGTGCGTTGCGTGAAAATCGCAGCATGTTTTATATTCTGTGTTTTTCACGCAGCCCTTGCCCCATAGAAGTGAATGGGGTTTCAGTGAAAAACGCATTGCATCTGCAAGCAAGTGCAGATGAAATGCATTTTTCACTGATGGTTGCTTAGAGATGTTGTTTGTAAACCTTAAGTTTTTTATCACGCGCGTGAAAAACGCATCAAAACACATTGCACCCGTGCGGAAAAAACTCAATAACGCAATGCAATCGCATACAAAACGGACTTTACACGCAAACAAAATCGCGCGATTATCACTGAACGCACCCTGAACGCATCTGGACCTAATCCGTCACGCTCGTGTGAAAGAGACATTAGAGTTCTGGAATTTATTGAATAACACTGTCAGCGTTATACAATACATTCCAGAACTCTAAGGGTTACATAGCATTATAAATCTATATAATGCTATGTGATCCTATCAGTGCTACATAGGTCAGGACAGGAGCTCTCACAGGCACATGCTGCAAGTTCAATGCATTGAACTTGCTCGTGTGAAACCAGCCTTAATATTGCGTTAAAGGGGTTATCCGACACTAACAAATGCCCACTATATGCCGGGCCCCTCACACTGATTGTACTTACCAAGTCGTTCCTGGTCCCTGCACCGCCGCTGCTGTTTCTCCCCGTGCGTGGATGAAAACATCCGGTGTTGGGGGGGGGGGGGGGAGGGGAGCAGCCAATGGCAGGCGGGGGGGGGGGGGGGGGGGGGGACAAGTCTCCCTAGCATTTTGGGTGACACTAGGGAGACTTATCCCCATCACCGCCTGCCTTTGGCTGTCCCCCTGACACCGGATGTTTTCATCCACACACGGGGAGAAGAAGCAGCGGCGGTGTGGGGACCAGGAAACGACTTGGGTGTCGGGAAGCCGGTTAGTACAATCAGTGTGAGGGGCCCGGCATATGGTGGGCATTTGTTAGTGTCGGATAACCCCTTTAATACTCACAGGTAAATTGTTACCCCAGTGTATATTGGTGTACTGATCACCCAATAACTCCCCCTCCCCCCCCAAAAAAAAGAACCGAATTGTGTATGTGGACATAATAAACAGATTTAGCCCTAATATTTCATTCTCAATCACCGATGTACACAGTTTTTCAAACTAAAACAAAAAAAAATACAGTATAAGGGCTCATGCACACAAACATATTTTCTTTCCGTGTCCGTTCCGTTTTTTTTGCGGACCGTATGCGGAATCATTAACTTCAATGGGTCCGCAAAAAAATTGAAGTTAATCTGTGTGCATTCCATTTCCGTATGTCCGTATTTCCTTTCTGCAAAAGAATAGAACATGTCCTATTATTGTCAGCATTACGGGCAAGGATAGTACTGTTCTATTAAGGGCCAGCTGTTCCGTTCTGCAAAATACGGAATGCACACCGATGTACACGGTTTTTCAAACTAAAACAAAAAAAATACAGTATAAGGGCTCATGCACACGAACATATTTTCTTTCCGTGTCCGTTACGTTTTTTTCTGCGGACGGTGTGCGAAACCATTCACTTCAATGGGTCCGCGAAAAAATGGAAGTTAATCCGTGTGCATTCCGTTTCCGTATGTCCGTATTTCTTTTCCGCAAAAAAATAGAACATGTCCTATTATTGTCCGCATTACGGACAAGGATAGTACTGTTCTATTAGGGGCCAGTTGTTCCGTTCTGCAAAATACGGAATGCACATGGACGTCATCTGTATTTTTTGCGTATCCGTTTCTGCGGACCGCAAAATACATACGGTCGTGTGCATGAGCCCTAAATAAAATATGTGAGATGACCTGACACAGAGGTGTCACTAGTATTCTGTATGCTATGCTAGATTGATGGCAGTGCATGAGTCGCTTATTACATCCCCCCCCCCCCAAAAGAAAAGGATTTCTGTGAAAATGGAAAAAAAATAATTAGTATTTCCTTGCATGTAGCCCTCCCCCACTTCCTCTCAGGGTTATGCGAGACCTCTTCTTCTTTGTCCCTAGTGTTTTTTACTGCCAAAATGTGCACCAAAATGGCGCTATGTGCTGTTTTAACAAATTTGTCAAAAACATACCTGAAAATATTTTGGTTCGCCTGCCATCCGAAAAATAGCTGGGTTCGGACAAAACCCGGAACTGGTTTGCTTATGCTTAGAGGAGGGGATTGAGAGCATAAATTACAAGGCAGAGAAATGTTTTGGATAATAAAAAGAACTACCCGTTCCTCACAGGGATTAAATAAGAGAAATGATGTGCTCTAGTTTTACTAGTTTCATAAAACCAAGCCATCATGCACACTCAATTTGATAGCATTTTGTATCTGCAGAGAAAGAAATTGCAATGCTATTGCAAGTAATGTGAATATAGACCTAAAAGGATATTGCACAAGCTTGGTCTGTTGTGGGTTAACCATTGTAACATAGTAACATACCTGGGTAGTTTATAAGGCCAAAAAAAGACATCTGTCCATCCAGTTCAGACTGTTATCCTGCAAGTTGATCCAGAGGAAGGCAAAAAAAAACTGTGAGGTAGAAGCCAATTTTCCCCACTTAGGCCTCTTTCACACGGGCATCCCGGATTTGCTCCTGATGCGTCGCATGTGCATTGCGGGAAACCCGCACGAGTGCGCACACAATTTCAGTCAGTTTTGACTGAGATAGCATTGCGTTGTTCAGTTTTTATCGCACAGGTGCAATGCGTTTTGCACGCGCGTGATAAAAAACTGAATGTGGTACCCAGACCCGAACCCGGACTTCTTCACTGAAGTTCAGGTTTGGGTTAGGTGTTCGGTAAATTTTATTATTTTCCCTTATAACATGGTTTTAAGGGAAAATAATAGCATTCTTAAGACAGAATGCTTACTAAAATGTCGATTGAGGGACTAAAATAAATAAATAAATTAACTCACCTCATCCACTTGATCGCGCAGCCGGCATCGTCTTCTTTCTTCTTCTTTCAGGACCTGCAAAGGACCTTTGATGACGTAATCGCGCTCACCACGTGGTGAGCGTGGTGACATCAGCGCAGGTCCTGCTGAATGAAGATCCTTCTATCTTCATTCAGCATGACCTGCGCTGACGTCACCACGCTCACCACGTGGTGAGCGCGATTATGTCATCAAAGGTCCTTTTGCAGGTCCTGAAAGAAGAAGAAGAAAGAAGACGATGCCGATTGCACGAACAAATGGATGAGATGAGTTAATTTATTTTATTTTTTTAACCCCTCAATCAACATTTTAGTAAGCACTTTGTATTAAGAATGCTATTATTTTCCCTTATAACCATGTTATAGGGGAAAATAATACAGTGAATTTAGTTTAATGGGGTCCGGGGTTGCTCATCCCTATCATATCCTAGAAACCATGCGTGAAAATCGCACTGCATCCGCACTTGCTTGCAGATGTTTGCGATTTTCACGCAGCGCCATTCATTTCTTAGTTGCCACCAAAAACCAGAATAAAAAGCGATCAAAAAGTGTTATGTACCCCAAAATGATACCAATGAAAATTACAAGTCGGCCCACAAAAAATCAAGCCCTCACAGAAAGAAAAATAAAAAAGTTATGGGTCTTGGGATGTGGCCATGCAAAAACATGTTCTTTTTAAAAAAACTATGTGCAAAAGTTAGAAAACGTAAAAAAAACTATATGTATTTGGTATTGCTGTAATTGTACTGACCAAGAGAATAAAGTTATTGTGTTATTTATGCCGAAAAATGAAAACTGCTAATTTTATAATGTAAAAACTCAGTGGCAGTATTGCTGTTTTCCCCTAACCCCCTCCAAGAAAGAGTTAATAAAAGTTAAAGTTGGTTACCATAAATATAACTTATGTTTTAGACTAATTCATCATCAATAATTACCTAATATAATGTAAATTCCACATATTTACTGTTTAGTAGTTATAAAAGTTTTCTTCCTTTGCTACCGACTGTTTCCTCATAAATTACCATGTATGGGTTCTGGTTGGGTCACAGCTTGCAGCCTTAATGCAGTTTTTCAAAAATTAAGTTACTTTACTGGAATACACCTTTAATCAGTAAGTTATATGTACCCCAAAATGGTGCCATTAAAAACGACAACGTGTCCAGCAAAAACAAGATCCTATACGGCTACATAGATGGAAAAATAAAAAAGTTATAGCTCTTGGAAGGTGACGAAAAAATCGCTTGGTCAGTAAGACCCAAAACAGGCTGGTCGTCACTAAAGAGTTAATGACTTTTGAACCAACCATTACCAACCTTGCGGTTTCCTCATGAAAACCCTTGTAAATGGTATCATATTTACTCATTTACAATAAGACCTTGACGCTTTATGAGTTGTATTTTGCAATGGAAAAATAGATATAACATGAGAAAAGATAAGAAATCAGCAACATGCCTGTGTATCATGTTGTATTATATCAAAAGGTGTTTGTGATAAGTTAAAGAGAATCTATCACCAGAGACCTCCCTATCAAACTGTTTGCATAGACACATAACTGTAATTCACCCGATTAAAGTTCAGTTTTTGACTGACAGGGCTAGGCAGTGACAAAGCAGTGAAGGAGGGCCTCATCACCGAAAGCAGTGGAGCTTGGGTGCAATGAGAGCAATGGTGATGGTTTAATGGTTTAATATGCAAATTAAGAAAACGTATCAACACAGGAATGGAGACTTAGATCAATAAAACAAAAATTTAGCTTTAATCATGGGAACTACAGCTATGTGTCTATGCAAACAGTTTGATAGGGAGGACGCTGCTAATATTCATTTTAAATAGATAACTTATATTGAAATTTGAGCTAAACGAATCAGTTCGTAAAGAACCAGGATTGCTATAAACTTCTCCAAATTTCGACCAACAGACAAACCCAAAGCTTTTCAGGTTTGCTTCGGATGAATCCAGTAAAACGGTGTGCAGCATCATGTTACTCCACATGTCGGCAGGAAAAGCACAAGGGAGGATGAAGAAGGATGCTCAATTCACCCTGAAAGGAAGTGGGGCGAGGACTTGCCCTGATTGGCTCACAGGCTGACAGACAGCCGGGATGAGCCCTTCAGTGCTGCAACAGGCAGGAAGGTGCCCAAGCAGAACGAGCAGAACGTCATTCTGTGTTGGGCTGTGAATGAGGGTGGTTGGGTCTATGCAGTGTCTCACAGAAAATGATCACAATCAAGTGTGAGGGACAGTGAAGGGAAAGGCTAGAAAGAAGAAGAATTGTGTCAAATGGGGAAAGTCAGGGAAAGTTTTCAGCCAGGTAGTGAGAAGTGAGAAGCTAGGCAGTGCCTTCTAGCTTCAGTTAACGCCTAATAACACAGCTGCAGCTGCTACAGACCCTCAAAAGAAGCTACCTGCAACATCTTTTTTCCCAATTGAACAGATACACTGCTTTTTTTGTCATGTTGGTGTGGGAGGGATAAGCTCAGTAAAACTGTACAGCACATGTTTTCTTGGTGAATTTCAGTGAAAACATGTGAAATACTACTTGTCCCAAATTTATGACAGGGCATTTCCAGACAGTTCAGTTTTTTTTCATTTTGTGAAATATAGCAATAACAGTGTGCAACATGTGTTTTACAATACAAAATGTAACGTATTAAATCTCTGAATGAAAACATGTGAAATACTAGCCTGAAACCTGTGTCAGGGCATCTCCTGACAGTTCAAAGGTTTTTTTGTTTTGCAAAAATAGTATTACAAGTGTGCATCGTGCGTTTTACAATACAGAGGATAGCTGGTTAAAACTCTAAGTGAAAATCTCATAGAAGGTTGACAACTAGTGTTTTACACTAGTGTCACAAAGGTGTCACGACCTATCGCTGACCCTGTTGTGCCCGGGAATCACTCCATGACCTAGTGGTGGGAATGGATTCTGGTCCAGGTTTGCCTACTTAGGTTTGCAATACTTTTTGTCCCATTTAGGAATCTGTAGCTTTTCCTTTCAGCTGTTCTTTGTCAGCCACTCCCAGCTACTATATATTCTCCCTTTCTGCTTCCCTTGTTGCCAGATATAGACCTTCTTTCCAGATCTTCTATTCTGACCTCTGGTGGAGTTGGAGTTGCTGTGGAGGTGTTGGAACTGGTGCTGTTGGATCTCCGGATCACTGTATGGACCGCTGTATGGAAAAGGTTAACAGCTCATGGAGCTCCCTCCCTCTCCCATCGGGGGGCTGCTGTGCCTTTGCAGCCCCCCGATGGGAGAGGGAGAAAGCCCCCAGACAGCCCCCCTCCTTACCCTTCCCCGTCTACGACCGAGCAGACGGGGAAGGTTCCCATGGCAACAGGACGCCTTCTCAGGCATCCTGCTGTCCATGGTGCTGAACAGATCTGTGCTAAAGGCATAGATCTGTTCAGACAAAGTGTAAGTAAAATACAGTGCAGTACCCTATATAGTGTACTGTACTGTATTATACAGACATCAGACCCACTGGATCTTCAAGAACCAAGTGGGTCTGGGTCGAAAAAAATGTAAAATAAAAGTGAAAAAAAAAAACATTTATCACTGAATAAATAAAAATAAAAAAAATAAAATACACTACACATATTAGGTATCGCCGCGTCCATAACGACCTTATCTATAAAACGGCCATGTTACTTTCCCCGCACGGTGAACGCCATAAAAATAAAAAAATAAAAACTATGAGGAAATTGAAATTTTGCCCACCTTACTTCCCAAAAAAGGTAGTAAAAGTGATCAAAAAAGTCGCATGTACGCCAAAATAGTACCAATCAAACTGGCATCTCATCCCGCAAAAATCATACCCTACCCAAGATAATCGCCCAAAAACTAGAAAAACTATGGCTCTTAGACTATGGAAACACTAAAACATGATTTTTTTGGTTTCAAAAATGAAATCATTGTGTAAAACTTACATAAATAAAAAAAAAGTATACATATTAGGTATCGCCGCGTCCGTATCAACCGGCTCTATAAAAATATCACATGACCTAACCCCTCAGGTGACCACCGTAAAAAAATAAAAATAAAAACGGTGTAAAAAAAGCCATTTTTTGTCATCTTACGTCACAAAAAGTGTAATAGCAAGCGATCAAAAAGTCATATGCACCCCAAAATAGTGCCAATAAAACCGTCATCTCATCCCACAAAAAATTAGACCCTACCTAAGATAATCGCCCAAAAACGATGGCTCTCAAACTATGGAGACACTAAAACATGATTTTTTTTGTTTCAAAAATTAAATCATTGTGTAAAAGTTACAAAAATAAAAAAATTGTATACATATTAGGTATCGCCGCGTATGTGACAACCTGCTCTATAAAACTACCACATGATCTAACCTGTCAGATGAATGTTGTAAATAACAAAAAAATAAAACGGTGCCAAAAAAGCTATTTCTTGTTACCTTGCCTCACAAAAAGTGTAATATAGAGCAACCAAAAATCATATGTACCCTAAACTAGTACCAACAAAACTGCCACCCTATCCCGTAGTTTCTAAAATAGGGTCACTTTTTTTGAGTTTCTACTCTAGGGGTGCATCAGGGGGGCTTCAAATGGGACATGGTGTCAAAAAAACCAGTCCAGCAAAATCTGCCTTCCAAAAACCGTATGGCATTCCTTTCCTTCTGCGCCCTGCCGTGTGCCCGTACAGCAGTTTACGACCACATATGGGGTGTTTCTGTAAACTACAGAATCAGGGCCATAAATAATGAGTTTTGTTTGGCTGTTAACCCTTGCTTTGTAACTGGAAAAAAAGATATTAAAATGGAAAATGTGCCAAAAAAGTAAAATTTTGAAATTGTATCTCTATTTTCCATTAAATCTTGTGCAACACCTAAAGCGTTAACAAAGTTTGTAAAATCAGTTTTGAATACCTTGAGGGGTGTAGTTTCTTAGTTGGGGTCACTTTTATGGAGTTTCTACTCTAGGGGTGCATCAGGGGAGCTTCAAATGGGACATGGTGTCAAAAATAAACAGTCCAGCAAAATCTGCCTTCCAAAAACCAAACGGCGCACCTTTCACTCTACGCCCCGCTGTGTGGCCGTCCAGTAGTTTACGGCCACATATGGGGTGTTTCTGTAAACGGCAGAGTCAGGGCAATAAAGATACAGTCTTGTTTGGCTGTTAACCCTTGCTTTGTTAGTGGAAAAAATGGGTTAAAATGGAAAATTAGGCAAAAAAATGAAATTCTCAAATTTCATCCCCATTTGCCAATAACTCTTGTGCAACAGCTAAAGGGTTAACGACGTATGTAAAATCTGTTTTGAATACCTTGAGGGGTGTAGTTTCTTAGATGGGGTCACTTTTAGGGAGTTTCTACTCTAGCGGTGCATCAGGGGGGCTTCAAATGGGACATGGTGTAAATAAACCAGTCCAGCAAAATCTGCCTTCCAAAAACCAAACGGCGCACCTTTCACTCTACGCCCCGCTGTGTGGCCGTACAGTAGTTTACGGCCACATATGGGGTATTTCTGTAAACGGCAGAGTCAGGGCAATAAAGATACAGTCTTGTTTGGCTGTTAACCCTTGCTTTGTTAGTGGAATAAATGGGTTAAAATGGAAAATTAGGCAAAAAATGAAATTCTCAAATTTCATCCCCATTTGCCAATAACTCTTGTGCAACACCTAAAGGGTTAACGAAGTTTGTAAATCAGTTTTGAATACCTTGAGGGGTTTAGTTTATAGAATGGGGTCATTTTTGGGTGGTTTCTATTATGTAAGCCTCGCAAAGTGACTTCAGACCTATAATGGTCCCTAAAAATTGGGTTTTTGTAAATTTCTGAAAAATTTCAAGATTTACTTCTAAACTTCTAAGCTTGTACCATCACCAAAAAATAAAATATCATTCTCAAAATATTTTAAACATGAAGTAGACATATGGGGAATGTAAAGTCATCACAATTTTTGGGGGTATTACTATGTATTACAGAAGTAGAGAAACTGAAACTTTGAAATTTGCTAATTTTTCCCAATTTTTGGTAAATTAGGTATTTTTTTATGCAAAAAAATAAATAAATTTTTACTTCATTTTACCAGTGTCATGAAGTAAAATATGTGACGAAAAAATCAATCTCAGAATGGCCTGGATAAGTCAAAGCATTTTAAAGTTATCAGCACTTAAAGTGACACTGGTCAGATTTGCAAAAAATGGCCTGGTCCTTAAGGTGAAATAAGGCTGTGTCCCTAAGGGGTTAAGATACACTATGGATCCTATTGCTGCTTTGGCAAAGCAGTTGCAAGGTCTATCTCTTGAAGTGACAGAATTGAGGGCATTGATCCTTCAGCAGCAGCAACAGCAGCTGCAACAGACCTCGAGCCCAGTGGTTGCTATGGCTAACCAGGTCAATCCGGAACCTAAAGTTGTTCTCCCAGACAGATTTTCTGGAGGGAGAGACAAATTTGTGGTGTTCCGAGAAGCCTGTAAATTATATTTCAGGCTGTGCTCAAATTCTTCTGGTAATGAGGAACAGCGGGTGGCTATTGTTATCTCCCTTATCCAAAGGGATTCTCAATCCTGGGCTTTTTCATTTACCAGCTGGTACCCAGGCCCTCCGGTTGGTCGATGAGTTTTTTGAAGCCCTAGGTCTCATATACGATGATCCCGACCGGTCAGCGGAGGTTTATTGTTCCGAGTTTCGAAGGTGGGCAACAGATACTCAGTGGAATGACCCGGCTCTCAGGAGCCAGTTTTGCCAGGGGTTGACAGGGAAAGTAAAAGACGCATTTTCGCTGTATGAGACTCCTATATCCCTTGAGGCCGCTATGTTGCTATCTATAAGCATTGATAGATGCCTTAGGGTGGGTTCACACTAGCGTTAGGGATTCCGTTATGGCTTTCTGTTATAACATACGGAAAATAACTGAATTCTCAGACAGAATGCAAAACGGAAGCCTTTAAAGGGCATTCCGTTTGCTTTCTGTCCTAATAGAAGTCTATGGGAAAGCATAACGGATTTGTCTGGGTCCCGTTATGCAAGACAGAAAACAAAGTCCTGTCGACAGGAATTTGTTTTCCGTCTAACATAACAGGACCCAGACGAATACGTTTTGATTCCCATAGACTTCTATTAGGGTGGAAAGCAAACGGAATGCTTTTTTAAAGGCTTCCGTTTTGCATTCCGTCATAATACAAGTCAATGGGCAGAAGAACGGATCCGTCCTTCTGTCTTATGGGTTCCGTTATTTTCCATTATAACCATGTTATAACGGAAAGCCATAACGGAATCCCTAACGCTAGTGTGAATCCACCCTTAGGAATAGACTGAGGAGTTCTTGTCCTCCAGAGACTTTTCTCAGGCAGGAGTCTTTTTGTTCTGACTCAGATGAACCTATGCAACTAGGGGGAGCCACTCGTCAGATTGGTCCTCCTGGGGTTTGCCGTAAGACAAGTGGTCGGAGGGGTAATTTCATTGAAGCTTGTCCATCCGTACCCAAAAAGAAACAACTGCCGGAACTACTGACCCCAGGTTGTGCAGAGGATGACAACCTGGGTGTATACATCTCCTCTATACGAACGTCTCAGTTTGTTTTACCTGCTATGGTAGTTTCGGGTAATAAAAGTGAGACAATTTCTGTTTTCTTGGACAGTGGGGCGGGGTCAATTTGGTGGATGCCCAATTCGCTCGGACTCTGGGTTTTTCTTTTAGTCCTTTACCAAGATCTATTCCCATATTCGCTATTGACTCTGCTCCTCTTACTCAGGGAACCTGACACACATTGTACATAACATACATCTTCGGGTGGGGCCCTCCATAATGAGTTTATTTCTTCCTATGTCCTTGAAGGTCTTCCTACTCATATGGTATTGGATCTTCCCTGGTTGGTAGCGCACAATGCTGTTGTTGATTGGCAGGCCAGGGAGATATTGGAGTGGAGCGAGCATTGTAGGGACAATTGCTTAAGTAGAAGTTTCTCAGGCACCTCCATTACAACCTTACCAGAATTTGTGTCCGATTTTAAAGATGTTTTCTTTGAGAAGGGGTGTCAGGAGTTACCACCCCATTGCCCGTATGATTGCCTGTTTAACCTGCTCCCTGGAGCAAAGTTAGCTAAAACCAGGTTATATAATCTTTCGGGCCCCGAAAGACAAGCCATGAAGGACTATATTTCCAAGAGTCTGGCTAAGGAACATATCAGACCCTCCTCTTCACCAGTGGCTGCAGGGTTCTTCCTTTTGAAGAAGAAAGATGGGGGCCTGCGTCCTTGCCTAGACTTTCGCCAACTAAATCGGATAACTATCCGAGACCCCTATCCTCTTCCTCTCATTCCCAACCTCTTTAATCAGATTGCTAGCGCGAAATGGTTTTTATAAAAATTGATTTAAGGGGAGCCTACAATCTGATTCGCATCAAAGAGGGGGATGAGTGGAAGACAGCGTTTAACACTCCTGAGGGGCATTATGAAAACCTGGTCATGCCATTTGGCCTGACTAATGCTCCTGCTGTCTTATAACACTTTGTCAACGATATCTTTTGTCATCTTGTCGGCAGATTTGTGGTGCTATATCTTGATGATATTTTGATCTATTCACCCAATCTGGAGATGCACAAGGTACATGTCCGGCAGGTGTTGCAGATTTTACAGACGAATAAGTTATATGCTAAATTGGAGAAATGTGTGTTCCCCGTACAGGAGGTACAATTCCTGGGGTATCTGCTATCAGCTTTGGGGTTCCGTATGGATCCAGAGAAGGTACGTGCAATCCTAGAATGGGATCTTCCTGAGAACCTAAAAGCTCTGCAGCGTTTTTTGGGTTTTGCCAATTTCTATAGAAAATTCATTCAGAACTATTCTGCGATTGTCAAACCCCTTATGGGGACAGATTTTTCTAAATGGTCTGACGCTGCTAAACTGACTTTTTCCTCTCTGAAGGAGAGTTTCACCTCAGCACCCATACTGGTCCAGCCTGATGTTTTTCAACCTTTTATTGTGGAGGTTGATGCATCGGAGGTGGGCGGGTACTGTCCCAGGATCCGTCTCCAAGTGAATCCCTGTGCTTTCTTTTCTAAAAAATTGTCGGCAGCTGAGAAGAATTATGATATAGGCAACAGGGAACATTTAGCTATTAAATTAGCGTCTGAGGAATAGCGTCACTTTTTGGAGGGGGCAGCTCATCCCATCATGGTGATTATGGATCATAAAAACCTGTTATACTGTCACGAACCAGCAGGTGTGAACCCAACGAGCCATGTGTCCTACCTCCTCTAAGGGTGTTGTCTAAGTGAACCCCTTGATCTTCACAGTATCCCTGATGGTGGGGATAGACTTTCCCGAGGGGAACACCAGGTCGCCACCTCTTAGGATAGGCACACGAGGCAGCTGGTCCAGGTGGACCAGGAGGTACCTGAGAAAGGCACACCTCTTAAAATAGGCACACAAGGCAGCTAGTCCAGGCGGGCCAGGAGGTACCTGAGAAAGGTACCAGAGGTACAGGCCTCGTCAGCAGGCTGAGTCGTTACCAGGAGCAACAGTGCAGGACTGAAGAATGAGGCAGAGGCGAAGTCAGACAAGCAATAGGTCAGGGTAGGCGGCACAGGTACAGGTCAGGAAATCTGGGTTGGCAACAGGAGAGTAAAGGAAAGCAGGCAGGGATAAAAAAGGCAGCAGAGTCCAGGAATACAAGTACGAGTCAGGAACACAAACGGATATCAGGAACCTTAGCAGGACACAAGGACCTTGACACAAAGGCATCTGGGAAGGGGGCTGAGCCACTTATATATGTGCAGGAGGGCTAGGATTGGTTGGCGAGGTCACATGATCCAACCCATAAAACAGGAAGTGACACGCGCCAGCCCTTATCACCTATCTTTCAGGGGCAAAAAATACCAAAGCTGATTCGTTATCCCAAAGGTTTCCTGGAGGGAGTGATGTTGATGATCCGGTGTAGATTTTTCAAAAGGGAGTGGTTGTCTCTGCGTTACACTCATACCTGGAGAGGAGCGTGTTGGAGGCTCAGTGGGATTCTCCGGTCTCCTGTCCCCCAGGAAAGTTGTTTGTGCCTCTAAATTTGCACCTTGAAATATTAAAAGAACATCATGACTCTGCACTCACTGGGCACCCAGGTAGTAGGGCAACCTCGGAGCTATTGTCTCGTCATTTTTGGTGGCCGAGGTCGCACCAGGATGTAGTTGATTTTGTGTCTATCTGTACAACCTGTGCATGCGCTAAAGTCACTCATACTCGTCCGGCAGGGTCTCTGTTTCCACTGGTCATTCCCAACAGACCATGGACACACCTGTCGATGAATTTTATTACTGACCTACCTGTATCTGTGGGTAAAACTGTTATCCTGGTAGTAGTAGACAGGTTCAGTAAAATGGTGCATTTCATTGCCTTACTTGCGTTGCCAAAGGCTCAGGTTTTTATCTGTGAAATAGTGAAGCTTCACGGGGTCCCTTCCAATGTTGTTTCGGATCGTGGAACCCAGTTTAATTCTAAATTATGGAGAGCTTTTTGTTCTCGTCTTGGGGTACATTTGTCCTTTTCCTCAGCCTTCCATCCAGACCGAACGCACCAACCAAAACCTACAGACTTACCTTAGGTATTTTGTGTCTGAAAATCAGGAGGAATGGTCATCTTACTTACCTTTGTCAAAGTTTGCTATAAACAATTGCCGTCAAGAATCAATTGGTAAGTCACCATTTTTTGGTCCATATGGTTTTCATCCTCAATTTTGCACTTTCAGTGAGGGGGAGCCTTCTGGGAACCCTGAGGAAGAACGGTTTAAGTCATCACACTCTTCTGTATGGTGAAAGGTTCAAAGCAATTAGAAAAATATGGGAGACAGATATAAACGTATGGCTGATAGAAAACATTCACCAGGTCCGGACATAGAGGTGAATGACTGTGTATGGTTGTCGACTAGAAATATTAAGTTAAAGGTTCCAACTTGGAAATTGGTTCCTAGGCTTATCAGTTCTTATAAAATAGTCGCCGTCATTAACCCCGTGGCAACCTTTTATTGTGGAGGTTGATGCATCGGAGGTGGGCGGGTACTGTCCCAGAATCCATCTCCAAGTAAATCCCTGTGCTTTCTTTTCTAAAAAATTGTCGGCAGCTGAGAAGAATTATGATATAGGCAACAGGGAACATTTAGCTATTAAATTAGCGTCTGAGGAATAGCGTCACTTTTTGGAGGGGGCAGCTTATCCCATCATGGTGATTATGAATCATAAAAACCTGTTATACTGTCACGAACCAGCGGGTGTAAACCCAATGAGCCATGTGTCCTACCTCCTCTAAGGGCGTTGTCTAAGTGAACCCCTTGATCTTCATAGTACCCCTGATGGAATTATTTCGCCTGGAGCTACCTCAAATATTGAAATTTCATTATGTATTTCATAAATCGTTGCTCAAAAAGTATGTTGAACCTCTGGAACCATCACCGTTACCGCCCTCTCCAATTATTGTCTATGGCAATTTAGAGTTTCAGGTGGCAAGATTTGTTGCTTCTCGTTTTGTCCGTAGCTCCCTTTAATATCTGGTGCATTGGAGGGGTTACGGTCCGGAAGAAAGAATGTAAGTGCCAGCGTCGGAAGTAAACGCCAGCAAATTAATTCGTTCTTTGCACATTTCTCATCCGGAAAGACCTGTTCCTGAGTGTCCGGTGCCCCCTCGTAGAAAGGGGGGGTACTGTCACGAGGGTGTCACAACCTATTGCTGAGCCTGTTGTGACTGGGGTCAGAAGGTCGCAGTGGGTGGCTACTCGCTCGGTTTCAAGAGATCGCTCTATGACCTAGTGGTGGGAATGGATTCTGTTCCAGGTTTTCCTGCTAAGGCTACTTTCACACCTGCGTTCGGGTGTCCGCTCGTGAGCTCCGCTTGAAGGAGCTCACAAGCGGCCCGTAACGCAGCCGTCCAGCCCTAATGCATTCTCAGTGGACGCGGATCCGCTGAGAATGCATCAGTCTGCCAGCGTTCAGCCTCCGCTCCGCTCAACGAGCGGACACCTGAACGCTGCTTGCAGCGTTCGGGTGTCCGCCTGGCCGTGCGGAGGCAAGCGGATCCGTCCAGACTTACAATGTAAGTCAATGGGGACGGATCCGTTTGAAGATGACACTATATGGCTCAATCTTCAAACGGATCCACCCCCATTGACTTTCAATGTAAAGTCTGGACGGATCCGTTCAGGCTATTTTGACACTTAGAAATTTTTCTAAGTTATAATGCAGACGGATCCGTTCTGAACGGATGCAAACGTCTGCATTATAGGAGCGGATCCGTCTGATGAAACATCAGACGGACCTGCTCCGAACGCTAGTGTGAAAGTAGCCTTAGGTGTGCGATCCTTTTTGTCCCATTTAGGAATCTGTAGCTTTTCCTTTCAGCTGTTCTCTGTCAGCCACTCCCAGCTTCTATATATTCTCCCTTTCTGCTTACCTTGTTGCCAGATGTAGACCTTCTTTCCAGATCTTCTGACCTCTGGTGGAGTTGGAGTTGCTGTGGAGGTGTTGGAACTGGTGCTATTCCATCTCCGGACCACTCCTGTTTGTTGTCTCCCTTTGGGGATTGTGTTTGTGTTGTTAGTCCTTTCCCTGCTGTTACCCTAGGTGTCAGTGGTGAGGACTAGTGCTCTCACTACCCTATTCACTATCTAGGGCCTATTTCAGGGTAAGCCAGGGATGAGGAATGTGATCGGCGTACGGGTTAGCAGCCCATCTAGGGATGTCAGGGCAGCCAGATGCCAGTGGTAGGTGAGATAGGGGTCGCCACTCCTCCATCTCCCTAGTGAAAGGGTACTCTCCTTCCCTCCCCTCTGTGCCGCACGTCTGTTACCTGCCATATCAGACGTGACAACTAGAGAAAGCTTTTTTTTAGAATCTGTATATTTGACCGCACATAAGACATTATGCCCAAATCTGTTAGTGTAGCTTATTCTGCATTATTAAGTCAATTGTCAGTACCAGTGTCTTCAGTGTGTTTGTGGAAAGATAAGGACATTTTATTGCGCCTCTCTGTCATTAAGTTCCAGAAAACAGCCCCCCCTTTTCTTTACCACACTCCCCCCTTGTATGCTCCCTTAATCTGCTTGTGTGTTGTTTACTGACTATCTGGTAAACGATATTCTGCTTTGTACCCTACGGTAACTACTTATGTAGTAAATGGTAGACCAAGAGAGGCAGGGTTATGCAACTTTCCTATGCTAAGAATGCATGTGATGTTTATTTCACTGTTCACAGGCAGCTTTGCCTGGTTACTGACCGAACATTATTTACAATGTAGATGCCCTGTAACCTCTTGTTTTTGCATATATACACATGTGATTTTGCTGTTGTACCATTCCCTTTACCTTGTTCTTTAAAATTCAATAAAAAGAATTTTGAAAAGAAAAAGAAAGTTCCAGAAAACAGACTTGCAGACCGTTCCATACTTTGTATGAAACTATGTGACTGTGTACATTAGGTCAAAAAATGTCAGGAATATGGAGGGGTTCCAAACAAACCCAGAATCAGGCCTTGTGCTCCCAGAGCCAGAATGTGGGTAGTAGCAGCACCAATCACCTGGCCAGAAGTAGTAGTAGTAGTAGTAGTAGTAGTAGTAGTAGTAGTAGTAGTAGTAGTAGTAGGCGGCAGTTCTCCCTGGCTTCAGAAAGGCACAGCATTATCATTGAGCAGAAGGTGGATGAGATTGTGGATTGCCTGGCTCAATCCTCCTCTCAGTCACAGCAGGATGATGTGGAGGCAACTTCTGAGTCTGACACCATACCTTGGAGCCAATGGTTACAGCATTCCTCCTGCTCCTCCTCCTTCTAGCCCCAGAGAAGCCTTTCAGCAGAGTCCGTTCTGTCTTCACTGCCCCTTCCTATTGGAGAGCCTTCTTTTTTTTTTCTAAGAAGAGGCAACAAAATTCCACCATGCCCTATGGAAGACAGTCTCACTGTTGATGACTTGTGTGAGAGCAGTCTTTGTGTCACGATACTAATGGAATACTGCTGGAATCCAATGTCAGGGACAAGGCCTGAACATAGGAAGCACCAGAGTCAGGGCAGGCGGCACAGGAATGTAGTCAGGCAATCCGGGTCGGCAACAGGAGGTAGCAGGGTAAACCGCAAGGAGGAGGAACAAACCGGAGAGCAAGTTCCAAGCGAGAGGACTGCACAAGCAGGAGCTCAAACACAATACTCAAGCAATTTGTAACAGGCTTGAGAGGGTTAAATGTAAAACAGGAAGTAAGATGGCACGCAGCTGAGACACAATCCACCATCTTAACTGAAGGAAAACTTGAGGGCAAGACAATCTTAACTAAACAGACATAGCAGGATGATTCCTGACATTTCTCCCACCTCAACAGTGGCCTCTGGACGAGACCTGACTCGGTCCCCCTGCATGTCTTTGATGAAACTGTTTGATCAGTCGGGGAGCATTAATGTTACTCACAGGTTCCCAAGAATTCTCTTCAGGCCCATAACCCTGCCACTTAATGAAGTATTATAGGTGGTTCCTGAAAATTCTAGAGTCCAAGATTTTCTCTACAACAAACTGTTCTTGCCCATCTATCTCCACCGCGTCGAGAGGAGGAGGGACACGTTCCAGAAAAGAGTTGGGCACAGAAGGCTTTAATAGAGACCCATAAAAAACAGGATAAATCTTCATAGATCGTGGGAGTTTGAGCCGAACAGCTACTGGACTAATTATCCCGATAATCTTAGAAGGCCAAACAAACTTCTGTCCTAGTTTTGGTGAAGGAACCTTAAGTTTCAAATTTCTGGTGGAAAGCCATACTTTATCCCCCACTTTAAAGATTAGTGCTGGTCTACGAAATTTATCTGCCGCCTTCTTGTAATCTTCTTGAGCCCTCTCTAATGTTCCTTTCAGTAGTTCTAAATTCTGCTGTAATGCAGAGATCCTTTCCGCGACTGCTGGAATAGTTGAAACAGCGGGGATTTTTTTTTTTAAAAGGAGATTGCTTAGTTGAGGTATTTTGGGAGTTATTGTAAGAGAACTCAGCCACTGGAAACACATTCACCCAATCATCTTGTAAATGGCAGATATAGCATCAAAGATACTGTTCCAGAGTCTGATTTGTGAGTTCAGTTTGTCCATTAGATTGTGGGTGAAAGGTGAAATATCAATCTCTAGTGCTGGGCAAAAACTACACCAGAATGTTGATGTAAACTGCACCCCACGATTCGAGATAACTTTATCAAGAACTCCATGAATACGAAACACATTCTGAACTACAAGGTCAGCGGTATCTTTAGCAGAGGGTAGGCCGATACATGGAATGAAATATGTAGCCTTGGTAAGCCGGTCAACTACTACCAAAGATGTGTTTTTTTTTTCCTTTAGATGTAGGTAGATCTACAATAAGGTCCATGGAAATAGAACCCCAGGGGCGAGAGGGGACCGACAAAGGCTGTAATAAACCCATGGGTGAAGAACGTGGGGTCTTGCATCTAGCACAAAGTCACATGACATATTTCTTTACATCCTGTTGATAATTGGGCCACCAAAAGAAACGGGATAAAAGTTCCTGTGTCTTCTGCACTCCTGTCTTGGAATTATGGACTAATTTTAGAATTTTCAGTCTTATTGTTTCAAGTATATATATCTGCTGCCCATGGGTCCACACCTTGTTCTTAAGAACCAAATGCACATAATCAGGTGCTCGAGACAGCAAGGAGTTGGTGTCATAGGCCTCTTTTTATCTCTTAAAGCAAGTCCTTATTATGGATTACTCCCACAAAATTAGACTCAGGAACAATGGTCTTGGGCAGAATCATAGAAGTTGAATCATTGGAAAAGATTCTAGATAGAGCATCTGCCTTGCCGTTACAGGGGAACCGGGCCTGTACGAGATTATGAAGTTGAATTGATTGAGGAAGAGACTTCAGCGGGCTTGGCGAGGGGATAGACATTTGGCAGATCTAACGAATTCCAAATTACGGTGATCAGTCAGAACTTTTATTTGCTGTGAGGTTCCTTGAAGATGATGTCTCTATTCCTTTAAAGCTGCAATGATAGCTAACAGTTCTTTATTCCCCACATCATAATTATTTTCAGCAGGGGATAAATGTTGAGAGAAAAAAACGCACGGATGCAATAAACCCTTGTCTCCCGTTCTCTGAGACAAAATAGCCCCGATAGCACAGTCTGAAGCAATGCACAAGGTAGAAAAAAGCTCCAGCACCAGAATGGACATAGTGAAAAATCCTGGTCTTTATTCGTCACCAAGATAAAGGTGCATACAGCAAACAGTGACACTGGGTCCCACTTTATCCCCAAGATCTACGCGTTTCGAACAACATCGTTCGAAACGCGTAGATCTTGGGGATAAAGTGGGACCCAGTGTCACTGTTTGCTGTATGCACCTTTATCTTGGTGACGAATAAAGACGGGGATTTTTCACTATGACCATTCTGGTGCTGGAGCTTTTTTCTACCTTGTGCATTACTTCCGAGGACTGGCTTGAGTCCTCCCCGTGCACTGTTACACAGGATCAGAAGGTGAGCTGGCTGTAACTTTTCTACTATACACAGTCTGAAGCATCTACTTCCACAATTAAGACGAGTTCTGGGTCGGGATGAACTAATACAGGGGCTGTAGTGAACTTGGACTTTAGGAGACAAAAGGATTCCTGTGCCTGGGGAGACCAGACAAAAGCATTTTTTTTTCTTAGTCAACTGTGTAATAGGAGTAATTATTTCGGAGAAATTCTTAATGAAGCGTGTATAAAAATTGGTAAAACCTATGAAACGTTGAACATCTTTTATGCTCCTGGGGGTAGGCCAGTCTACTATTGTTTTAATCTTGCTAGAGTCCATGTGCAAAACATGAGGTGAAAGTATATAGCCAAGGATTTGGATCTCAGTCTTGTGAAATTCGCATTTTTCAATCTTAAAGGGCTTCTGTCACCCTACTAAACAATTTATTATTTTTTTTGGTTACTTATAATCCCTATACTGCGATTTATGCATACATACTGTAATTAATCATTTTGGTTCAGCAAATTCTGTTAAAAACGTACTTTTAAAATATGCTAATTACCTTGCTACCAGCAAGTAGGGCGGCATCCTCCTATCCTAAAGACGCCCCCTCCGCATGTTGATTGACAGGGCCAGCGGACGGGATCTTTCTCTGCTGGCCCTGTTTGCATTCAAAATCTGGCGCCTGCTCCGTACCTGTCTTCAGTCGGCGCAGGCGCACTGAGAGGAGGACGCTCGCTCGGCCGCTCCTTCCTCAATACTCAATGAGTATAGGGATTATAAGTAACCAAAAAAAAATTAAAAAAACTGTTTAGTGGGGTGACAGAAGCCCTTTAGTTTATTAGTTGATTCTTTCTTAGACGTTCCAAAATGAGTCTCACATGTCTCTGATGTTCTTCCATGGAGTTAGAGAAGATCAAGATATCGTCCAAATAGATGACTACGAACTGGTCCAGAAGATCTCTGAAGGTATCATTGATGAGATATTGAAAAGTGGCCGGGGCATTGCAAAGACCAAAAGGCATAACAAGATATTCGAAATTTCCGTAACGTGACCTAAAAGCTGTTTTCCATTAATCTCTAGATCTGATACGGACCAAGTTATAGGCGCCTCGCAGGTCTAACTTGGTAAAAAATTTTGCATGTCGCACTCTCTCCAAAATCAATGGTAGAGGATAACAGTTTTTGATTGTAATTTTGTTAAGTAATCGGTAATCAATGTAAGGTTTTAGAGAACCGTCCTTCTTCTTAACAAAGAATATGGGAGCCCCCGCCGGTGAGGAAGATGGGCGGATAAACTCATTAGCCTGATTTTCTTCTATGTAGTCCTTGAGGGCTTTTAGTTCAGGGCCTGCCAAAGGGTAGATGTTTCCAAAAGGTATAGATGCACCAGGAAGCATTTCTATAGGATAATCGTAGGGTCGGGTGGGAGGAGATTGTCCGCATTAACTGGGCGTCTTGAGTCTCCATCAACGGACTAGCCCAGGCTATGGCTTTATGTGTCAGCAGCATAATAATGCATAGGACTTTAGATCTATCAGTAGGAAATTGAGTTGAATTCGCATTAAAGTATAGCCTACATTGATTAAGGAACCCCCGGAATTTGTTGCGGTCTCTGCCACATCTGAATGGTGGTAACTTAGGAGTCATTGCAGGCACTGTGGTGGGTGGTACAGAAACTTGATTCTCCAAGTGGATTATCCAGTCAGATAATGTCTGCATGGTACCACATAGCTTGTGAATCGTTTGTCCATAAATTTGGATGTTGTGGGAAGTCTGTCCTTTAAAGGCGTCATATTTATTTTTTAAAGTCTGCATCTCGGTACGCATATTAGCCATAAAAGTCTGCAGTTGCTTAATGAGAGCCTTGGAACTCCCAGTCTCGGCGGATTCCATTTTAGGCTTGAGTATTCTGTCACAATACTGGTGAATACTGCTGGAATCCAATGTCAGGGACAAGGCCTGAACACAGGAAGCACCGGAGTCTTGAACAGGAGGTAGCAGGGTAAAGGATGAAGCAGAGCTAGGCAGGCGAATCCGTTACCAGTAGCAACGATGCAGGATTGAAGGATTCAGCAGAGCCAGGCAGGCGGAGACGTTACCAGTAGCGAAGGAGACCCGAGGTCAGACGAGCAATGGGTCAGGGCAGGTGGCACAGGAACGTAGTCAGGCAATCCGGGTCAACAACAGGAGGTAGCAGGGCAGGGCCGGCTCTATAATAAGGCAGACCAAGCGGCTGCCTGAAGGTACAAAGAAGGGGGGGGGGGCGGCGCCAGGGCGGAAATATATATCTATTTTTTTAAATACATAACTTGCGGACTTGCCCCGCTGGGCCCGGCCGCCCGCTCCAGCCTGCAGGTGTGCCGTGCGGCCCCGGCCTTCACTTCCTCACAGAGCGGCACGCAATCTCAGCAGCAGCATGGCATCGGCAACAGAGCAGCAACTGGTGTAGAGTGGGGAGCGGAGGTCTGGAGACTAGAGGCGGAGCTGTTGGTGGTGAGTAACTGTGTGGACAAATGTCTCTGAGTAGTCTGTCTGTGCGGCCCGCAGGGAGAAATGTATGTGGCATGGGGGGGGGTGAAATGGACATGATGGAGGAGGGGTAACATGGATGAGGGGGAGAAATGTGAAAACATGGATGGAGGGGGAGAAATGTGACAATATGGATGGAGGGGGGAGAAATGTGACAACATGGATGGAGGGGGAGAAATGTGGCAACATGGATGGAGGGGGAGAAATGTGGCAACATGGATGGAGGGGGAGAAATGTGGCAACATGGATGGAGGGGGAGAAATGTGGCAACATGGATGGAGGGGGAGAAATGTGGCAACATGGATGGAGGGGGAGAAATGTGGCAACATGGATGAAGGGGGAGAAATGTGGCAACATGGATGGAGGGGGAGAAATGTGGCAACATTGATGGAGGGGGAGAAATGTGGCAACGTGGATGGAGGGGGAGAAATGTGGCAACGTGGATGGAGGGGGAGAAATGTGGCAACGTGGATGGAGGGGGAGAAATGTGGCAACGTGGATGGAGGGGGAGAAATGTGGCAACATGGATGGAGGGGGAGAAATGGGGCAACATGGATGGAGGGGGAGAAATGTGGCAACGTGGATGGAGGGGGAGAAATGTGGCAACGTGGATGGAGGGGGAGAAATGTGGCAACGTGGATGGAGGGGGAGAAATGTGGCAACGTGGATGGAGGGGGAGAAATGTGGCAACGTGGAGGGAGGGGGAGAAATGTGGCAACGTGGATGGAGGGGGAGAAATGTGACAACGTGGATGGAGGGTGGAGAAATGTGACAACGTGGATGGAGGGGGAGAAATGCGACAACTTGGATGGAGGGGAGAAATGTGACAACATGGATTGAGGGGGAGAAATGTGGCAACATGGATGGAATGGGGGAGAAATGTGACAACATGGATGGAGGGTGGAGAAATGTGGCAACATGGATGGAGGGGTAGAAATGTGACAACATGGATGGAGGTGGGAGAAATGTGACAACATGGATGGAATGGGGGAGAAATGTGACAACATGGATAGAGGGGGAGAAATGTGGCAACATAGGTGGAGGGGGGAGAAATGTGACAACATGGATGGAGGGGGAGAAATGTGAGGGTTGATGTGACATAGGTGATTTGACATGGAGGGGTAGAAATGTGACATGGAGGGGTGAGAAATGTGACATTAAGGGGGTGAAATGTGACATGGAGGGGGAGACATGTGACATGGAGGCCTTGAGGGGGAGAAATGTGACATGGGGGCTTATGGCTGACATGGGGGCATGATGGCTGACATGGGGGCATGATGGCTGACATAAGGGCATAATGAGTGAAATGGGGGGCTCATGGCTGACATAGGGGGCTGATCTGAGGCATTGGGGGTATGATCTGAGGTCTGATTAACATTGGGGGTCTGATTGCTGGTCTGACCTGAGGTTTAATGGAAATTTTTTTTTTCTTATTATCCTCCTCTAAAACCTAGGTGCGTCTTATGGGCCGGTGCATCTTATAGGGCGAAAAATACGGTCCTCAAACCAGTAATTGTCTGAAGCAGAGCGAAGATACCAGGACCACACAGAGGAGAAGCCAGCTGATGCAGACAGGACCAGGGCCAGGTAAGCTGAGGGGGGGGGGGGGCACCAAAATGTAGCTTCGCTTGTGTTGGCAAAAATCCTTGCACCAGCCCTGTAGCAGGGTAAACCGCAAGGAGGAGGAACAAACTGGAGAGCAAGTTCCAAGCGAGAGGACCGCACATGCAGGAGCTCAAACACAATACTCTTTAAAGGTGGAACAGGAAGTAAGATGGCACCCAGCTGAGACACAATCCACCATCTTAACTGAGGGAAAACTTGAGGGCAAGACAATCTGAACTAAACAGACATAGCAGGATGATTCCTGACACTTTGTTTAGACTCCCCTGAGAAGGAGGTTGGTGTGTTGGTGGTGGTAATAGTGGCACCTGTAGCCACAATAGTGGTGGTCATGGCAAATACAGAGCAGGGAAAGGGGGGTGGTGTCACGAGCAGGATGTCCCGTGGGGGACCTCCGGGATGACATACGAGCATGACAAGGCAACAGGCCAAGGACCATAGAACACATAACTTATAACAAAGGAACCAAGACACGTGACAATGACTATAACAGATGTACTAAAATGGATCAGTGGGTGTGAACCCACTGCAGCACTGCCTAGCAATACTCTGGAGGGGCGTAACTAAGCAGCTACCTGGTCTTCACTAGAGTCTCAGATGGTGAGGATAGGCTTAGGCCATTAGGGTAGTTGCCAGGGGCTACTCCAGGGTGTAAACCAAGTCAGTGGCAGAAGGATCAGGCGGCAAGGAGATACCAGACAAGGAGATACCAGACGAGATACCAGACAAGGTGAAAAATGAGACATAGGGAATATGATAGAAACTTTTAAATACATAAAGGGAATCAACAAGGTAAAAGAGGAGAGAATATTTAAAAGAAGAAAAACTGCTACAAGAGGACATAGTTTTAAATTAGAGGGGCAAAGGTTTAAAAGTAATATCAGGAAGTATTACTTTACTGAGAGAGTAGTGGATGCATGGAATAGCCTTCCTGCAGAAGTGGTAGCTGCAAATACAGTAAAGGAGTTTAACCATGCATGGGATAGGCATAAGGCCATCCTTCATATAAAATAGGGCCAGGGGCTATTCATAGTATTCAGTATATTGGGCAGACTAGATGGGCCAAATGGTTCTTATCTGCCGACACATTCTATGTTTCTATGTACCGACAGTACAGTGAGTCCACAGACAGGCAGGAAGAACGGAACAGAGGCAGAGCAAGGTACCTGCGCCCCAAGCACCATACAAGCAAGGCGGCCCGAGGAAAAACTGCACAGAACAGGCAGAGCAGCGACAGAAGCAGTTACCTGGACCGCAAGCAATAGAAGCAATAGAAGCTAAGCGCTTGGCAGAGATACGCAGAACAGAGAAAGGGCATTCCCCCTCTGGGGAACACAGGAACCCTCTTCCGAAGGCTGACATGGACAGACATGAACGGAACACCAGAAGCAGTAAGGACTGCCAGACAGACAATAACAGGAGCATAGATCAGACGCAGATAAGCTCTGCTAGGCTATACAAATACAGAGATCAGACGCAGATAACCTCTGCTATTCTATACAGATACAGAGATCAGACGCAGATAAGCTCTGCTAGGCTATACAGATACAGGACAGATATAAGGCAAGATACAGGGCCAGAAGACAACACAGAACCAGGTGGATCACACCGAGGTGTAGATGGTAGAACCCCTTGGGTCAGCAGCGAAGGGTAAAACCTGGCAAGACAAACGTAGACAGACAGACTACACAGAGCAGAAGGGTGAAACACCTACAAGACAAGGCAGAACAGACTGACCTTAACACTCCACGCTCAAAGGCAGAAATAGCAGCCTAATCCCAAGCTCTGAACACCCGAAAATGGAAGGAGTATAGCATAACTGTGTCACGGATCAGCGGGTGTGAACCCACTGTGCCACTGACTGGCTATACTCTGGAGGGGCGTGTCTAAGCAACTACCTGGTTTTCACTAGAGCCTCAGATGGTGAGAATAGACTTGAGACTTGAGCCCTGAGTCAGTGGCAGCTGGTCCAGGCGGAACAGGAGGTACCTGAGTAGGTACCAGAAGTTCAAGCATAGTCAGGTGGGCAGAGACATTACCGGGAGCAATGATGCAGGACCGAAGGATGAGGCAGAGACGTGGTCAGACAGGCAATAGTTCAGGGCAGGCGGCACAGGTATGGTTAGGAAATCTGGATCGGCAACAGGAGAGACAAGACAAGCAGGCAGGGATCAGACGATAAGCAGAGTCCAGGAACGAAGTATAGATCAGGAGCACACAAGAGTATCAGGAACCAGCAAACTCAAGGACTGAGGCATCTGGGAAGGGGGCTTAGCCACCTAAATACATGCAGGAGAGAGAGAGTTGGTCAGCGAGGTCACCTGACCTAGCCCACACAGCCCAGGGAGTGATGCGCTGTGCCCTTAGAGCAGTGTAGCACGAAACCAGCCGAACTCATGCTGTGTCCAGGGCTGAGTGGAAGCTGTGGAGCTGAATCCTCAAAAGCAATAACACTTACAGAAACAGAGCCCAGGATCACAGAGGTGAAATGGGAAACACCGGCCACAGGTCACCACTGAGTGCAGCGCCCGGGACCGCTGCGACAAGTGGGGCAACAGCGGCGTACAGCAGCCGCTGTTACAAACTTCAAACCTACCAAGACATGGCCATCCACCTAAACTGACCGCCCAGGCAAGGAGAGCACTAATTTGAGAAGATATCCACAGCTCAGGTGGGAGAATCTGTCCACAAGACAACTATTAGTGGTGTGGCATGCCGGAGGGGGAGCCATGGCAAAACTCCCATGAAAAATTACGTAGTTGACGCAGAGTGTGGTAAGTTAAATTCGCAATGCGATTAATATAACCTGTATTAATCGCATTGCGATTACAACTTAGATCTGAGTTCCTAATGGTTGTATTGCTAGAATATAACAAAGATTGAGAATATAGTGCTATATTCGTCAATTCTAGCAATACAACCATTGGGAACTCAGATCTAAGTTGTAAGCGCAATGCGATTAATATAACCTGTATTAATCGCATTGCGATTACAACTTAGATCCAGTGGCGTTGCGAGAGGGGTGCGGTGGGTACGGGCCGCACCAGGTGACACCAGTCTGATGGGGTGTCACCCGCGGCCCGCCGGCGCAGGAGTTCTCACTCACAAGTTCAACTTCTAAACTTTGCAAGCAAGCAAGCACGTCACGCCGTCACGTGGTAAAGGGGGACAGGGGTGTGACTCACTGCAGCCTGGTGAGTGGTGGGGCGCCGCGTCAGCTGCCCTGCAGGAGTCTCTGGTGCCGGGAGGAGGAGGTAGGTAGAGCGGCTCTGACTTTATAGACCAAATTATTTTAATAATACCCCAATAATAATAAGTTCATAACCTAACCCCATTCATAAATTACTGGTGGATTATTATAGAAATGGCCCCAGGCCAGGAGACATAAGGGGTTGGGTTGAACTGTGGGCTGGGGCCACCCGGCCACATTTACTAATCTTTGCTCAGGGGGGCCATCATAAATATAGACCCACATGGTGTGGACTGGTCATTTTTACTAAGGAATATAGTTTAAACGTTTATGTGCAAAAGAGAAAAAAAGAAGTCAGCTCCAATCAGATATCTGCACATAGACCAAGACTCTGGGTCTATGCAGATATCTGATTGGAGCTGACTTAGTGACTTCTTTTTTTTTCTCTTTATCTCTTTATTATGGCTTCGGGGGGGGGGGGGGAGGGGTGACACAATTTTCTACCGCATCGGTGACACCAGCCATAGCAACGCCAACCATTAGGAACCCAGCTCTAAGTTGAATTCGCAATGCGATTAATATAACCTGTATTAATCGCATTGCGATTATAACTTAGTCAAATTTGTGACACTGCAGCTTCCGAATGAATCTAAAATGAATGCTGTCCAAGAGGTGGGAGGGTCTGGGAGGGAGGGTATGATGCTGATTGGCTGGAATGTGTCTGCTGACTGTGAGGTACAGGGTCAAAGTTTACACAATGATGACGAATAGGGGGCGGACCAAACATCGCATATGTTCGCCAGCCACGGCGAACGCGAACAAGCGATGTTCGCCGGGAACTATTCGCCGGCGAATAGTTTGGGACATCTCTACTGTGGAATAGTCTACCTGAGACTTAGATTTAGGCCTCATGCACACGTTTTTCGGGCCGCATCCGAGCCGCAGTTTTTGCGGCTCGGGTGCGGACCCATTCACTTCAATGGGGCTGCAAAAGATGCGGACAGCACTCCGTGTGCTGTCCGCATCCGTTGCTCCGTTCCATGGCCCCGCAAAAAAAATATAGCATGTCCTATTCTTGTCCGTTTTGCAGACAAGAATAGGCATTTCTACAATGGGCCGCCCGTTCCGTTCCACAAATTGCGGAAGGCACACGGATGGCTTCCATTTTTTGTGGATCTGCGGACCGCAAAAAAACGTAATGGTCGTATGCATGAGGCCTAATTCCTAGAATTAAATAACATTAATGCTTATGAAAATGTGTAAAAGTTCTTAATTGCTATTCCCACCCATACCTGGTTGGAAATAGATGAACTGTTCTTTTCAACTGTCCACACTATACACTCACCTAAAGAATTATTAGGAACACCATACTAATACGGTGTTGGTCCCCCTTTTGCCTTCAGAACTGCCTTAATTCTACGTGGCATTGATTCAACAAGGTGCTGATAGCATTCTTTAGAAATGTTGGCCCATATTGATAGGATAGCATCTTGCAGTTGATGGAGATTTGAGGGATGCACATCCAGGGCACGAAGCTCCCGTTCCACCACATCCCAAAGATGCTCTATTGGGTTGAGATCTGGTGACTGTGGGGGCCATTTTAGTACAGTGAACTCATTGTCATGTTCAAGAAACCAATTTGAAATGATTCGAGCTTTGTGACATGGTGCATTATCCCGCTGGAAGTAGCCATCGGAGGATGGATACATGTTCTCATTCTGTTTACGCCAAATTCGGACTCTACCATTTGAATGTCTCAACAGAAATCGAGACTCATCAGACCAGGCAACATTTTTCCAGTCTTCAACAGTCCAATTTTGGTGAGCTCGTGCAAATTGTAGCCTCTTTTTCCTATTTGTAGTGGAGATGAATGGTGCCAGGTGGGGTCTTCTGCTGATGTAGCCCATCCGCCTCAAGGTTGTGCATGTTGTGGCTTCACAAATGCTTTGCTGCATATCTCGGTTGTAACGAGTGGTTATTTCAGTCAACATTGCTCTTCTATCAGCTTGAATCAGTCGGCCCATTCTCCTCTGACCTCTAACATCCACAAGGCATTTTTGCCCACAGGACTGCCGCATACTGGATGTTTTTCCCTTTTCACACCATTCTTTGTAAACCCTAGAAATGGTTGTGCGTGAAAATCCCAGTAACTGAGCAGATTGTGAAATACTCAGACCGGCCCGTCTGGCACCAACAACCATGCCACGCTCAAAATTGCTTAAATCACCTTTCTTTCCCATTCTGACATTCAGTTTGGAGTTCAGGAGATTGTCTTGACCAGGACCACACCCCTAATTGCATTGAAGCAACTGCCATGTGATTGGTTGACTAGATAATTGCAGTGTATAGCTATGTAAAATGTTACGTTATTGTTATATAGTGAGTGCTGCCTTTTTTTTTTTTTGCTTAAGGTTACAATACCTTACATACTTTACCTTACATACATACATTGCATAGCATTCCATTTAGCTGTAGATTTTGGCATTCTGTTTCACACATTACATTATGCATTTTGTTTACTGTTTGCATGCCTTATGATCATAAATTGGATGACCTTTTCAAATATACAGTCAATCCCCAGTGCCATCTGTACTCCACCAGTTCTGCCCTGCAATCCTTTACACTCATCACACCAACATCTTTCACAGCATGATCAAACATGATTATATGCCTCGTTTCCCAACTAGAATACCTCAAAATCTTGGGTTTCCTTGGGGTACCCTAGTCAAAGGTACACAATGCCACCAACAAGACCTGGCACATTTGCCATACAGATAGAAAACTGCACATACAGTAAATACACACACATACACACATACATATAGCATACACACACACAAACACACACATATAGCATATACACACATACAGTATACAGCATATACAAACACTAATATACACACCATCCACACACCATCATTCATTATTTTCCACTAGTTGCATCAGGTATATTTTCGGATGCACAGAATGTCTGTTAGGTTATGCAGAGATATTAACATATGCCACCCATTTCCATACAGTATGTCCCATAAACTTGCTAACTTCCACTACCACTCCTTTATCACATGAAATAAGTACAATCACTAAAACAAATACAGACCCCATATCATATCAACTTTTTTCTGGACAACTGAACCAAAAGTTATGAACAGCGCAAAATATTTAAACCTACATTCTGGCCTATTTTAAAGACCGTGGCCCCACATCACAGCCTCAACATAATGCCTTGAATCACAAAGATTCCAAAATTAAAGAGGCCTCTCAGTAGTAAAAGAAACTGGGCAGAACCCGGCGACAAACTTCTGAACAGTCCCTTTAATTCAGACCACTTCCTCAGAGCCCTGGTTGCAGAAAAGGAGGTATGCGATTTGCACTGCGCATGTCATGTATTGGCACAAGCATAGTGCAAACTTGAAAAACAAATCAAGGAGAGGGTTTTTTGTTTGTTTGTTTTTCTGTTGGACGCTTTAGAGGGCAGGAAACAAATCACCTGATTGTGGCCTGTCTGTAAATTTACAAATGGCAGAATTATTAGGCAAATGAGTATTTTGACCACATCATCCTCTTTATGCATGTTGTCTTACTCCAAGCTGTATAGGCTCGAAAGCCTACTACCAATTAAGCATATTAGGTGATGTGCATCTCTGTAATGAGAAGGGGTGTGGTCTAATGACATCAACACCCTATATTAGGTGTGCATAATTATTAGGCAACTTCCTTTCCTTTGGCAAAATGGGTCAAAAGAAGGACTTGACAGGCTCAGAAAAGTCAAAAATAGTGAGATATCTTGCAGAGGGATGCAGCACTCTTAAAATTGCAAAGCTTCTGAAGCGTGATCATCGAACAATCAAGCGTTTCATTCAAAATAGTCAACAGGGTCGCAAGAAGCGTGTGGAAAAACCAAGGCGCAAAATAACTGCCCATGAACTGAGAAAAGTCAAGCGTGCAGCTGCCAAGATGCCACTTGCCACCAGTTTGGCCATATTTCAGAGCTGCAACATCACTGGAGTGCCCAAAAGCACAAGGTGTGCAATACTCAGAGACATGGCCAAGGTAAGAAAGGCTGAAAGACGACCACCACTGAACAAGACACACAAGCTGAAACGTCAAGACTGGGCCAAGAAATATCTCAAGACTGATTTTTCTAAGGTTTTATGGACTGATGAAATGAGAGTGAGTCTTGATGGGCCAGATGGATGGGCCCGTGGCTGGATTGGTAAAGGGCAGAGAGCTCCAGTCCGACTCAGACGCCAGCAAGGTGGAGGTGGAGTACTGGTTTGGGCTGGTATCATCAAAGATGAGCTTGTGGGGCCTTTTCGGGTTGAGGATGGAGTCAAGCTCAACTCCCAGTCCTACTGCCAGTTTCTGGAAGACACCTTCTTCAAGCAGTGGTACAGGAAGAAGTCTGCATCCTTCAAGAAAAACATGATTTTCATGCAGGACAATGCTCCATCACACGCGTCCAAGTACTCCGCAGCGTGGCTGGCAAGAAAGGGTATAAAAGAAGAAAATCTAATGACATGGCCTCCTTGTTCACCTGATCTGAACCCCATTGAGAACCTGTGGTCCATCATCAAATGTGAGATTTACAAGGAGGGAAAACAGTACACCTCTCTGAACAGTGTCTGGGAGGCTGTGGTTGCTGCTGCACGCAATGTTGATGGTGAACAGATCAAAACACTGACAGAATCCATGGATGGCAGGCTTTTGAGTGTCCTTGCAAAGAAAGGTGGCTATATTGGTCACTGATTTGTTTTAGTTTTGTTTTTGAATGTCAGAAATGTATATTTGTGAATGTTGAGATGTTATATTGGTTTCACTGGTAAAAATAAATAATTGAAATGGGTATATATTTGTTTTTTGTTAAGTTGCCTAATAATTATGCACAGTAATAGTCACCTGCACACACAGATATCCCCCTAAAATAGCTAAAACTAAAAACAAACTAAAAACTACTTCCAAAAATATTCAGCTTTGATATTAATGAGTTTTTTGGGTTCATTGAGAACATGGTTGTTGTTCAATAATAAAATTAATCCTCAAAAATACAACTTGCCTAATAATTCTGCACTCCCTGTATTTCTCATTAATGCAATTATCTAGTCAACCAATCACATGGCAGTTGCTTCAATGCATTTAGGGGTGTGGTCCTGGTCAAGAGAATCTCCTGAACTCCAAACTGAATGTCAGAATGGGAAAGAAAGGTGAGCTCACCAAAATTGGACTGTTGAAGACTGGAAAAATGTTGCCTGGTCTGATGAGTCTCGATTTCTGTTGAGACATTCAAATGGTAGAGTCCGAATTTGGCGTAAACAGAATGAGAACATGTATCCATCCTCTGATGGCTACTTCCAGCAGGATAATGCACCATGTCACAAAGCTCGAATCATTTCAAATTGGTTTCTTGAACATGACAATGAGTTCACAGTTCTAAAATGGCCCCCACAGTCACCAGATCTCAACCCAATAGAGCATCTTTGGGATGTGGTGGAACAGGAGCTTCGTGCCCTGGATGTGCATCCCTCAAATCTCCATCAACTGCAAGGTGCTATCCTATCAATATGGGCCAACATTTCTAAAGAATGCTATCAGCACCTTGTTGAATCAATGCCACGTAGAATTAAGGCAGTTCTGAAGGCAAAAGAGGGTCCAACACCGTATTAGTATGGTGTTCCTAATAATTCTTTAGGTGAGTGTATACAGAATAAGAGCAGATACTGAGAATTACACCCAATATAGAGGACAAGAGAAGTGGTACTGTGCAGTGTCCATGCATACAGAATAAGGCCTCTTTCACATGATCGTATGGCTTTTTCAGTGTTTTGCGGTCTGTTTGTCACGGATCCGTTGTTCCGTTTTTTGTTTCTGTTCGATTTGTCCGTTCCATTTTTCCGTATGGCATTTATAGAGTATACAGTAATTACATAGAAAAAATTAGGCTGGGCATAACATTTTCAATAGATGGTTCCGCAAAAACGGAACGGATACGGAGGACATACGGATGCATTTCCGTATGTGTTCCTTTTTTTGCAAAATAGAGCCACGGAACGTGATTTGCGGGCAATAATAGGACATGTTCTATATTTCAACGGAACGGAAAAATGGAAATACGGAAATGGAATGCATACAGAGTACATTCCGTTTTTTTTGCGGAACCATTGAAATGAATGGTTCTGTATACGGACCCTATACGGAAAAAAAAAGTGGTCGTGTGAAAGAGACCTAGGGGAAGATACTGATGATTACACCCAGTATACAGGACAGTAGAAGTGGTACTGTGCAGTGTCCAAATGTAATAACCCAGAGTGCCATTAGCACTCTGCACTTCTCTACTGTCTTCTATGGGCTAACACAGTGTCATCTTATGCATTCATTTCAGTATACTACAATGTGCATTGCTATTTCTATGCAACTGTTATTGTTCATGTAATGCACCTGGTTCACCAGAAGGTGGCAGCAAGCATGGCAGAGCTACATTTTCAGAGGATGGAGCCTTCTTTCCATTCTCTTCTCTCCCTCTAAGGAGGAATTTAGTTAGTTAGAGGTCAGTAGAGAGTACCCCCTGCTTGGGGAAGGAAGCAGGTCCATGTCCCTGCTGGATGTGTCCTGTCTAAGCCAGCTAGAGCACCTTCAGCTCTGCTGGACACAGAAGCCAAAGCCTGAAGCCTCTGAAGCCAGGAGGTATAGATTCCCTGGTATTAATCTAGAGACAGAATACAGAGAGAAGTTGCAGCATAAAGAAAGAATCAAAGGTATACAGTAAGCTTGTCAGCACTGCAGAGCCAGAAAGCAACAGATGTAGCAGTGTTGAATTTGTTTGCCTAACGCCTGCTGGGAACCAAGATAAAGCCTGAAACTGTTGGAGAAACGTTTATTCAAGTAAAGCTGTTACTGTTACTCGGGTGCTCGGCCGAGCGCACGAATATCGCTATGTGTTCGGACCGAGTACCCGAACACCCGAACACTTTGGTGCTCGCTCATCACTAGTGGAGGACAATTTTGTCCGTTTGGGTGTGATGCCACCTGTCATGCTGAAAACCCTCTGTGAGATGACTCTGGAGGCTGGACAAGACAGTACAGAGGGAGCAAACTGGGCCAGTTCCGGCCGCTGTTCCAATCTGCCTGAGAAAGGTCAGAGTCCAGGTGGGACTGAACCTGGTTGTTCTCATGGTATGTCTCATTTGCTGATTTGCATCAGCCTGGCATGCGACATGAAAAAAAACCTGCTCCATCATGATACTGAACTGGCTGCTGCTGTGGCTTCTGCTGCTTGTGGGAGGGAGGTGACACAGCAGTGGGGCAGAGAGGGGCCTCCTAGTCAGACACATGTGTGGTATGCATCTGCTCGCCAAAAGCTGAGGCAAGCTGTGTAAACAGTGTATCCTGGTAATAAAGCAATTTAGCCTCCCTTTCGGCAACAGGAAAACATTTCCCCATTTTGCTTTGATAGAGAGGGTCTAAAACATAGCTATCTATTAATCATCAGATTGCTTCAAGGTAACGATATGCCTGTCAGTACGCAATTAAGCAAGTATACTGCTTGCCAGTGTACTCGAGTATCCAGTATTTTTTCTGGCTCTGCCCCCCACTAAGATGATTGGTAATCATGACCAGTGTCGTCATCATCATCATCAGCCTTGTCCTCCTGCATATGCAACTCCACCTCCTGCTTCTTCTCCAGTGGTAGCTCCTCATGCTCAACATCCTTTTCCACTTTATCCTCCATGGGACTTCCTCTGTGTGGGTCCCCAACAGCTACTTGGCAGCTAGCAGGAGGAGGAAACTGTTCTTCTTCCACCATTCCTTGCTGGATCAGCGTCTGCTGACTTCACTCTTCTTCTTTAATATATGCTGTTTTCTCACAAGCACCTCCTCCCTTATTTTACCCACTAATAGTGCATCCCATTTTCTACTCTGCTCTAAAATAAATATCAGGGGGATGACATCATAGACGCCGCAGTTATCCCTACTGCCACACTTAGTGGCCACATAAAGGGCCTGAGTAAGTGGCATGTGTGCAGCGTACTCAAGTTGTGTGCAATAGGTGTTTCTGGGTGATGTAGTGCAATATACACTAACCTGGTACAGCTGACTCTCTGCAAGGGCAGGTATAGGTAGAAATAGTTCGTGACGCCAGTGCCAAGTAAACGGTGGCACGCCGTTTGCGGATGCAGGAATAAATTGAGGAAACGTAGTATTAAAACAGAACTCCAACTTTAGTAGTTTTCAAGCAGAGACAATATTGGAATCGCAGTTCCTTGGCATACAGTCGATTTTGCAATTCGGTCGATGCAGGCAATTCAGTTACAGCAAGGTGATTACAGAGTGTTGAACACAGGACTTGCAGCACAGGAGCTTGCACTCTAATTCTGTCTGATCCTGGAATATAGCAATCTTCACCAAGGCCCATTAACCTAGTTCTGGCTTTATATCCTTGGCTATAGCTTTAATCAGTACCTCCTCTGTCTTTCTGAGTACCTCTTGCTTTCCTGATCTTTGCTTCTCTGTCTCTCTCAACTTCTGGACACTTCCTCAGGCTCTAGAAACTTCTGAACTGTGGTCTAGACTGACTTTTACTTCCCTGTCTGGGCCTTATATAAACTAGGGCTCCCTAGCTCCCTCTAGCGACTAGAAGCTGGAATGACACCCCTAGCAAGCCTGTACATGCAAGTGTCATAGTAACAGGGAAACACATAGCATTGCATTACATGACATTTTATAAAACTGACATATACCAACTTCTCCATAATTAGGAGGGACGACAGCACACCAAGTGACACTTTGGTAGTGACGGGTATTACAGTTCCCGTACACTACATACCCCACTGCTTTAAGCTGAGTACGACCTCGTACTCCATCATGGGTCGCCCAACTGGAATCTCTACCTGAAATAGAAAATAGAGACATGCAGGCATACATACATGTAATTCATCTGCATTTACATTTACATCAGGTCCAATTGGCAAAAGTGAAGGGTAGTGACAAGGGGCGTCGTTCTCTTCTCTCAGGATAATGAATGGAACGGGGGCGCTGACCTGGCACAGCGTAACATTATAACCAGGATAGTCCATGACAATGAATAAGTCCATAATAGAACAGCAAAATAACGGAACTACCCAGGAGTTTCCCGTGGGTGTATCACAGGCAAGGGCTCACGTGGAGGAGTCCATTCTTGCGCACAAATGTCAAGTAAGGTATTGCCCGTGGCAACTGTTTGGGAGGAGACACCACCAGAATAATCAAAGTCTCCTAAACGGACTGGCGGGCGTCCCCTGGTCATCCGGGTAGACCTTCTCAAAACAGGGGTCTCGTCTCCCCTTAGCAACGAGGTAGACGAGAGAGGAGCAACAGGAGGGTCTCCATCCGTGAGACCTTGGTCAGGAACAACTGGAACAACAGGAACAACTGGAACAACAATATCCACTAGAGGGGGAACTGGACCCGGAGCATCTTGAACCGGCTCTGCTGGAGGTGAAGCTACAGTAGGTGCCGGAGCAGGCACCAGCAAGTTCAACCAAGGTGTCAGAAGCCAATGCATGGGATCAGCGTCATACCTCAGATTACTAACAGCCTGCATAGGATCCTCGGGCTGTATGGCTGACTCTGACACCGGATATTCTGATCCAGAACTCTCGGCACTAGGTTCTGGCGTCAGGCAGAGTTTCAACCGGTTTCGGTGTACAATTTGGGATCCCTTGTCTTCCCGGGTGATCTCATAAGTGTGAGTTCCAACATTTGGGATTGCAGTGACAACATAAGGACTTCGCTCCCACTTACTGTCCAATTTGCTGGTACGACGGTTATTCTTTAACCATACCACGGCCCCTATGGTCAAGGGTTCTGCATGGGCTGCCTGATCATAGTCTCTCTGCTGTCGGTCTCTAGCAAGGTCCATACGTTCCTGAACAATGGCTTTGGCTGCATCCAATCGCCTTTGGTGCTCAGCAACCCAGTCGGTGTTAGGTAATGGGTTAATGCAATCAGGCACATGTATGTCCAATGAATGATCAGCAGGCAATGTCCCTTGGCGCCCAAACATCAAGTAAAAAGGGGTATACCCGGTGGAACAATGTATGGTATGATTGTATGTGAACATGAGCTGTGGCAACAGACTGGGCCAATCTCCTCTGTTTTCAGGAGGCACGGCCCTCAGCATCTCTATCAAGGTCTGATTCATTTTTTCACATAATCCGTTACCTTGAGGATGGTAGGCCGTCGTCCGGATCTTCTTACAGTTGTGTAAGCGGCACAGTTCATGGAACAGATGGGACTCAAAAGCAGGTCCTTGATCGGTGAGGATCTTTTCTGGACATCCATAGGGCAGGAGGAAGTGCTTCCAAAACATTTCGGCTGTAGTCTTGGCTGTCTGGTCCCTCACAGGCACTGCTACAACAAACTTTGTGAAATGATCAATAATAGTCATGGCATAAGCATACCCTGAGCGACTAGGCTCCAGTTTTACATGGTCGATGGCGACAAGTTCAAGAGGACGGGTACTTACAATGGGTCTCAGTGGTGCCCTCTGATCATGGTGCTCACTTCGTTTTAAGGCACAGGCTACACACTCCCGACACCACTTCTCCATGTCTTCTCTCATGCCCACCCAGTAAAACCGCTGGCGGATAGTAGCCTCAGTCTTTTGGACCCCAAAGTGACCGGATTGATTGTGGTACATCTCCAACACCATACCTGCATCTCGTCGGGGTATGAGAATCTGGTGTACTCTTTCGTTGGACACTGGGTCTAGGCTTCTCCGTAGCAATAGGCCCTTTTGTATGAAGAGTTGATGGCGCTGTCTCCACAGTTTGATGAGCTCAGGATCTGCACTCTTACGCCGGATCCTCTCAGGGGCTCTGCCACTAGTAATGAAGTCCAACAACTCACCCAGCACTCTACTTTCAGACTGTAGTTTCACCCACCTTTCTTCTTTAGGTTCAGGCCTACTGGAGGGTGAAGGAACTGCAGCTCTGTTATTGGTAGCTCGAGCCTGATCCTGTTGAGCAAATTTGTTATAGAAAGCCGGCATCTCTACATCTTCCCAAGCATCTCGCACATCATCAGGAGCTGTCTCTGTGGGAAGCCTGGATAAAGCATCAGCGTTATCATTAGTACGTCCAGCACGATACTTTACAGGGAAATTATAGTTGGCAAGGCGAGAGGCCCATCTTTGCTCCAAGGCCCCCAATCTAGCTGTATTGAGATGTGCCAGAGGGTTATTGTCAGTGAATGCAATGAACGGGGTGGCGGCTAGATAATCCTTGAATTTTTCTGTCACCGCCCACACTAATGCCAGGAACTCTAGTTTGAAGGAACTATAATTCTGGTCATTTTTCTCAGCTCCTTTCAGGGAGCGGCTTGCATATGCTATCACTCTCTCTTTTCCCTCTTGGATCTGGGCTAACACAGCTCCCAGGCCTCGCTTGCTAGCATCAGTATAGAGATGGAAGGGCTTGCTATAATCTGGATAACCTAACACTGGAGGCTCGGTCAGTTTCTTTTTTAGCAATTGGAACGCTATCTCTCTTTTCTCATTCCACTCAATGGGCACAGGAGTTCTAGGACTCTTTTTGGGTTGCCCCCTCAAGAGCTCCTGGATAGGATCAGCTATTTGAGCAAAATGGGGGATAAAACGTCTATAGTAGCCGGCAAAACCCAGGAAACTCCTCACCTCTTTGACAGTAGTAGGAACCGGCCAATTACAGACAGCTGCCAATTTATCAGGGTCAGGTTGCACTCCCTCTCCGCTTACTATATGCCCCAGGTATCTTACTGCAGGTTTGAGCAGGTGACACTTGGATGGCTTTACCTTCAAGCCATATTTGATAAGGATTTCAAATACTTCTGCCAAATGTTTCAGATGGTCCTCATATGTTTTTGAGTACACAATGACGTCATCTAGATACAGCAGCACTGTTTCGAAGTTTTTGTGACCCAAACACCGTTCCATTAGTCTCTGGAAAGTTCCTGGAGCATTACATAGCCCGAACGGCATACAATTTAATTCGAACAGGCCCATGGGAGTGGTGAAAGCAGTCTTTTCCCTATCCTCGGGGGCCATGGGTACTTGCCAGTAGCCACTGGTCAAGTCCAATGTGGAGAAATAGGCAGAGGAGCCCAGAGCAGTTAGTGACTCCTCAATGCGGGGCAGTGGGTATGCATCTTTGTGGGTTATTTGATTAATTTTCCTATAATCCACACAGAAACGGATACCACCGTCCTTCTTCTTTACAAGGACCAGGGGTGCAGCCCACGGACTACGGCTGTCCCGGATTACATTAGAGTCCTTCATCTCTTGGATCATTTCCTTTACAGTCTGATATGAAGTAGGCGGTAAAGGTCGGTATCTCTCCTTGATAGGAGGATGAGAGCCAGTAGGTATGGTGTGTTGTATGGCACTCACCTCTCCATAATCAGTGGCATGCTTACTGAAGGCCTGGTGGTGCTCCTTGACAAGCTGTATAATCCCTTCTTGTTGCCGTTGGGGGGTATTCTCGTCCCCGACATGGAGCTCTTCCCACCAGGGCACTTGTGGCTGGGTCACCGGCGAACATCTGCTGTCTGCAGCTGGCGGCTTTTCTGTCACTGGAAGACGAATGATGTCTTGGAAGGACACCTGGGACAGCTGGGCAACAGGGCAATGCTTAGTAAGCGCAACAGGATGATTACTCAGATTAATCAGACGGACAGGTACTTTACCTTGGGAGACGTTCACCAGGCACTTGGCAGCTCTCACATAAGGATAATCCTCCATCTGGAGTGGTTCCACCAGGGCTGGATAATCTCGGCCTTCGACTCCCAGAACAGCACGACACCACAAAAGAGTTTGAGAATTAGGAGGCAAAGTCACAGGCTTAATATCACGGATCCTGGCAGTACAAATTTCTTCTTTCCCATTAGCAAACCTCTGCTGGGCACTTAACACAGTGATAGTCTTTTGAATCACCCTCCTGGATGCAGAGGAAGCAGTGGGCAAAGTCTGATGTAATACAGCAAGTATTTCTGAATAACAGTTTTTGAAGACATTGGTGCCTAGAATGACAGGATGTCCTCCTCTGTCACCGGCCTGTACTACGATCACTCCCTGTTGAGGCAGGGTTACTTCTCCCACCTGCAGGGTGGGTTCCCAGTATCCATGAACCTTTACTGGTTTGCCATTGCTGGCGATAATTTCCACCCAGGAGTCAGGCGGTTGGGTCAACTGGTTGGTGTCCCAGAACTTTTCAAATGCAGGCATCTGAATAGTAGTGACCTGAGACCCAGTATCTAATAGGGCTTCAAAGGGGACCCCGTTGATCTCTATATTGATTTTAGGATGGGGTCCTACATAACGTGGCATCCAATTTGGATCCTCTGGACCTAGTGTTCTACCTCCCGAGGGGTGGTCCTCAGCCTCAGGGGTTGCCCGTTTAACTGCCAGCACGTGGATTCTGTGTGTCCCACCTTTTTGCAGTATGTACACACGGGCTTCTTGCGACCTCTATTACGCCTCCCAGGATCCCTGGGGTGAGTCTCTTGGTATGGAGGTGAGAACGGCCTAGGAGATGACAGGAACTCTTCTTCTGTCATTATGGGTTTTTCCCATTCCTCTATTTTTCTGCACACCTTCTCTAGACTTTTAGTGAGGTGATTTACTTGCTCTGTCAGCATGGCAATAGTGTCGGTAGCTGACACTTGAACAGCTTGGCCGGCCTCAGCTCGGTTAGTGACAAGCGGTTTTGGCTTGCAGGCTGATGACTCAGATAGGGCGCTCAACTCAGGAGATACTGTGGACCCCAGAATTTTTATAGCCAGTTCTTTAAAGTCCAGAAAGGCACTGTTAGGGTGCTGGGCGGACAGCATCTTTAACTGGGTCCTTATTTGTTCACTAGACACCCCGTTGATAAATTGTTCCCTCAGGGTCTGGTCCCGGTTATCAGCCTCTTTGGGATCTATCTGGATTACAGCCCCTAAAGCCTCCTGAAGTGATAGGGCATAGTCACGGAGGGACTCACCGGGCTTCTGTCTCTTGCCAAAGAAGTGCATCTTTATCTCTGAGGCAGTCCTAGTTTCAAAAGTGGCCCTGAGGCGGGTGAATATCTGTTCTAGAGTACTCCGCTCAGTAGCAGGCCAGGATAATACCTCCCTGCGGGCAGCTCCCTCCAGCTGCGCTAGCAGGATTTCCATTTGCTGGTCGGCATTTATAGGGTACAATCGGAATAGCGCCAGCAACTTTTCTTTAAAGTCCCTTAGGGTATGGGTCTCCCCCCTGTAGCGAGGGAACCATGGGGCCCCGAAATAGTAAGGCATGGTAAAGGGCATCATGCTGGGGGCTGTAGGATGATTAGGAGCCGCAAGCTCTCCCGGGGCCGGCTGCTCAGGCACTCCTGGCTCTGACATGGTAGTCTATTGAGAGGTGGCCGCTGGCGACTAAAGGGGCCGGTACACTCCCCTTCCCTCCGGTTACAAGTGCTTACCGGTATCGCCGGGCTTGCGCAGGTCAAGTCTCGCGAGGTTCCGGACGTCCTGAGACCGCGGTGACGCAGGAGAAGCAGGGCCGCGGCGGTGCGATGATGAAGAGGGGCGGGACTCTCTGTGTCTTTGCAGGGATCCGCCCACGAATGTCCTCAGCGGCGCGGGAAACTTTACTCCAGGCAGCCGGTGGCCATCTTTAGCAAAACGCTGTCCATTCACTGACAGCAAGCAGGATTGTAAAAAGTCCACAAAACCACACTCCAATGCGGCGATTTTCTTCCTCTGGGTAGTGCAACACTGCACTGAGCTTTTTAGAGGTTTTTGGTACACTTTGGGTATGATTTTCAGTCCACAAAGTCCACTTTAAATAAACAGGCAATTTGTCACTTTGGTCACAGGGCAACTGTATAAGGCACAAAGTTCACGCTTCTTGCACTAGAAAGCGTGCGTATCCTGTTCGTGAACGCCAAAAGAGAGGTGCAGCGTACTCAAGTTGTGTGCAATAGGTGTTTCTGGGTGATGTAGTGCAATATACACTAACCTGGTACAGCTGACTCTCTGCAAGGGCAGGTATAGGTAGAAATAGTTCGTGACGCCAGTGCCAAGTAAACGGTGGCACGCCGTTTGCGGATGCAGGAATAAATTGAGGAAACGTAGTATTAAAACAGAACTCCAACTTTAGTAGTTTTCAAGCAGAGACAATATTGGAATCGCAGTTCCTTGGCATACAGTCGATTTTGCAATTCGGTCGATGCAGGCAATTCAGTTACAGCAAGGTGATTACAGAGTGTTGAACACAGGACTTGCAGCACAGGAGCTTGCACTCTAATTCTGTCTGATCCTGGAATATAGAAATCTTCACCAAGGCCCATTAACCTAGTTCTGGCTTTATATCCTTGGCTATAGCTTTAATCAGTACCTCCTCTGTCTTTCTGAGTACCTCTTGCTTTCCTGATCTTTGCTTCTCTGTCTCTCTCAACTTCTGGACACTTCCTCAGGCTATAGAAACTTCTGAACTGTGGTCTAGACTGACTTTTGCTTCCCTGTCTGGGCCTTATATAAACTAGGGCTCCCTAGCTCCCTCTAGCGACTAGAAGCTGGAATGACACCCCTAGCAAGCCTGTACATGCAAGTGTCATAGTAACAGGGAAACACATAGCATTGCATTACATGACATTTTATAAAACTGACATATACCAACTTCTCCATAATTAGGAGGGACGACAGCACACCAAGTGACACTTTGGTAGTGACGGGTATTACAGTTCCCGTACACTACATGTGTCTCTGATGAGCTGCCACTGCCTGACCTCAAAACAAGCTTCCTGCTGGGACGAGGGTCTGATGCATGACAAAATTATTCACTTCTGTACACTGATCGAACAGATGCTCTAGTACATGCAAGGTTGACATATCAGAGAGCTGGAACATTGCGGATAAAGTGGTGCAGAAGGAAGTTCTTTGTCACATAAGAATGGCTGAAATGTAAGAAGGTGCCCACTAGGAGGGGCAGGGAAGACAGAGATGATTCAACTGTAAATCTTTTCTGGGGCTGAAACGAGGAAGAGTAGGAGGACTACTGTCACCTCAGGCTTCAAGGCACAAAGCACATCTCCCACAATGTTGGTCGCTATAAAGTCCGCATGGATAGAGCTTCCAGAGGAAATGTCAGCTTCAACACCACATTTCCAAAACAACAGAGGAATATTCCTCTGCTCTCTTCCATATAAACAATCCTTTATTTCATCTTATTAAATACAGTAGACATACACACAGTAGACACAGGCAAGTGTTTCAGAATCAGATGAAACATATTATCCTTAAGGCTCATTCACACGTCACTGTTTCACGGACGTGTGCTGAACGTGTTCTCCGTGGACAGCACACGTCCCTATTCATTTTAATGTTTGAAGGCAACAGAAAACAGCCGTCTTTTTCCCATTTTATTTATCTCTTTGTACTGATTGAGTGAGCAGTCTTTCGGCTAGAGCACCCCTACCTTACTGAGGAGGGTAGTGAGCTATCCACATATTCTTCTATTAGAAAATTGCATTAGGCTTGTCAGTAAAAGCAAAAAAAGGAAAAGACCACTGTGGTACTCAGCAGAAGTGGCCAAAATCATTAAAAACAAAAAGATAGCATTTAGGAATTATAAAAAAAAAAAAACGAGGGTGACAGGCTAATTTACAAGATTAGGCAGAGAGAGGCCAAACAAGTTATAAAAGCTTCTAAAGCACAGGCAGAAGAGAAATTAGCTCAGTCAGGGAAAAAAGGCGATAAGGCATTCTTCAGATACATAAATGAAAAAAGGAAACTAAAACAAGGAATTACAAAATTAAAAACAAAAGAAGGAAGGTATATGGAAGAAGATAAAGAACTAGCTGACTGCCTCAATGAATACTTCTGTTCAGTCTTTACAAAGGAAAATGAAGGAAAAGGACCTCAGTTAGGAAAGAAGACTAATGAATCTTTTGATGCATGTGTCTTTACAGAGGAAGAGGTTCTTCTAAGTCAGCTGTCTAAAATCAGTACAAATAAGTCACAGGGGCCTGATGGGATACACCCAAAGCTATTAAAAGAGCTCAGCGGTGAACTAGCAAAACCATTAACAGATTTATTTAACCAATCACTGGCAACAGGAGTCGTCCCAGAAGATTGGAAATTAGCAAATGTTGTGCCCATTCGCAAGAAAGGTAGTAGGGAGGAATCGGGCAACTATAGGCCAGTAAGCCTGACATCAATAGTGGGGAAATTAATGGAAACCATACTTAAGGAGAGGATTGTGGAACATCTAAAATCCCATGGATTGAAAGATGAAAAACAGCATGGGTTTACTTCAGGGAGATCATGTCAAACTAATCTTATTGATTTTTTTGATTGGGTGACTAAAACAATAGATGGCGGAGGTGCAGTAGACATCGCTTATCTAGACTTCAGTAAGCCTTTCGATACTGTCCCACACAGAAGGCTTATCAATAAATTGCAGTCTTTGGGCTTGGACTCACATTGTTGAATGGATTAGGCAGTGGCTGAGGGACAGGCAACAGAGGGTTGTAGTCAATGGAGTATATTTAGACCAAGGTCTTGTTACCAGTGGGGTACCTCAGGGATCTGTTCTGGGACCCATATTGTTTAATATCTTTATCAGCGAAATTGCAAAAGGCCTCGATGGTAAGGTGTATCTTTTTGCTGATGACACAAAGATTTGTAACAGGGTTGATGTTCCTGGAGGGATACACCAAATGGAAAAGGATTTAGGAAAACTAGAGGAATGGTCAAAAATCTGGCAACTAAAATTTAATGTGGATAAGTGCAAAATAATGCACCTGGGGCGTAAAAACCCAAGAGCAGAATATAAAATTAGTGATACAGTCCTAACCTCAGTATCTGAGGAAAGGGATTTAGGGGTCATTATTTTAGAAGACTTAAAGGTAGGCAGACAATGTCATAGAGCAGCAGGAAATGCTAGCAGAATGCTTGGGTGTATAGGGAGAGGCATTACTAGTAGAAAGAGGGAGGTGCTCATGCCGCTCTACAGAGCACTAGTGAGACCTCATTTGGAGTATTGTGCGCAGTACTGGAGACCATATCTCCAGAAGGATATTGATACTTTGGAGAGAGTTCAGAGAAGAGCTACTAAACTGGTACATGGATTGTAGGATAAAACTTACCAGGAAAGATTAAAGGACCTTAACATGTATAGCTTGGAAGAAAGACGAGACAGAGGTGATATGATAGAAACTTTTAAATACATAAAGGGAATCAACAAGGTAAAAGAGGAGAGAATATTGAAAAGAAGAAAAACTGCTACAAGAGGACATAGTTTTAAATTAGAGGGGCAAAGGTTTAAAAGTAATATCAGGAAGTATTACATTACTGAGAGAGTAGTGGATGCATGGAATAGCCTTCCTGCAGAAGTGGTAGCTGCAAATACAGTGAAGGAGTTTAAGCATGCATGGGATAGACATAAGGCCATCTTTCATATGAGATAGGGCCAGGGCCTATTCATAGTATTCAGTATATTGGGCAGACTAGATGGGCCAAATGGTTCTTATCTGCCGACACATTCTATGTTTCTATGTGTGTATTCAGACATCAGTGTTTTAGCACGTTTGTTCACGGATCCATCACGTCCATTACAGTCTACTGAAAGTTCATACTAACCCTATAAAGTACAATGAATGAGTAGTATGAATAGAAATAGTGTTAAAACATATGCATCTGCAGCATCATATAAACAATACTTAATAAAAATACAACGTATCCGTACATAAATTCAGTCCCTTGGGGAAATGACAAGAGACATCACAAGATGTGTATTGCCTTAACCCCTTGGAAACATCCACCATATATGTATGGCAGAAGTCGCCACTTTAAAGATGGTGCCCTCTTGCTTGTGCAGCAGGCGCTATAGCTGCTGGTTTCTGCTGTTTCAAACAGCAGAGACCTACTGCGGATATATGCAATCAGCACCATGGCTGATCGCTTACATTTATTTTCTCAGATGCCATGGTCAAATGTAACTATGGCATCTGAGCGGTCCAGAAGCGGAAATCGCGCTCTCCTGCGCCTGTAACAATAAACCAAATATTGTCACAACTATGGGATACACCACCCCTAACTGGTCACTCTCATCACAGAGTACACAACTAAGCCTTTTGTAGACCACTAAATATTACACCTATAAATAATTACCAGACCGCTTATAATGGAATATCAATTTATTACACAATTCCAAAAGACATAAATACCATACATATAAAAATGGTAAAAAGAGGATAAAAGTGCAGGGAAAATGGAAGGAGACCACAGCAGATAAACAGTTCATACAGATGACCATATGCTAGGTAAAAATAATTAAAGTGCAAGTGTATAAGAAACATACAAAAGTCGATTAGACAAGGAACAGTTACCCATGTTGCGCTTGGTTCAGGATGGCGCCAGCCCCGACCCGCGTTTCAGCATACCTTCGTCTGGAGGTGGCGTCATCACTAGGGGACACAGCTTAAATACACCAACCAGCCAATCGTCATCAATATATGATGGAATTATCTAAATAAAAACTGTGGCTCATATAGGATTTCATATGCACCGCGTACGAGGACGCCGAGGATTCATGTGGTTATGGCATATCGCGTGATTGAATCACATGATCGCAACTGCGAACACGTGATGATGATGTCGACATAGGATCGCGTCAGAACTATCATGAGACCATGCTCCCGGCATCAATATTTGTATTGCGCATGTTAGCCCTAATAGCTGTTACAAATGAATCACGTAATGTATAAACCATATTACAACGAGGAGGTATGTGGACACAGAAAAAGAACAAAAATGAAAAAAGCCGAAAAAGAAGGGGGCGGCCACCCAAGAGTAGAAATAATAGATGCAAGATTGAAACTTATGTATTAGGTGCTTAAAGGGCTTCTGTCACCCCACTAAACATTTTTTTTTTTTTTGGTTACTTATAATGCCTATAATGCGATTTATGCATACATACTGTAATTAATAATTTTCGTTCAGCAGATTCTGTTAAAAACGTACTTTTAAAATATGCAAATTACCTTGCTACCAGCAAGTAGGGCGGCTACTTGCTGGTAGCAGCCGCATCCTCCTATCATAATGACGCCCCCTCCGCATGTTGATTGACAGGGCCAGCGGACGGGATCTTTCTCTGCTGGCCCTGTCTGCTATCAAGATCTCGCGCCTGCACCGTAACGGTATTCAGTCGGCGCAGGCGCACTGAGAGGCGGACGCTCGCTCGGCCGCTCCATCCTCAATGCGCCTGCGCCGATGACGTCACATCTACACCCGGCGCAGGCGCATTGAGGAAGGAGCGACCGAGCGAGCGTCCTCCTCTCAGTGACGACAGGTACGGCGCAGGCGCCAGATTTTGAATGCAAACAGGGCCAGCAGAGAAAGATCCCATCCGCTGGCCCTGTCAATCAGCATGTCTTTAGGATAGGAGGATGCGGCTGCTACCAGCAAGTAGCCGCCCTACTTGCTGGTAGCAAGGTAATTTGCATATTTTAAAAGTAAGTTTTTAACAGAATCTGCTGAACGAAAATTATTAATTACAGTATGTATGCATAAATCGCATTATAGGCATTATAAGTAACAAAAAAAAAAACTGTTTAGTGGGGTGACAGAAGCCCTTTAAATCCATGATAGCAAATAGATTTAAATATGCTAAGTAATAATAAAAATAATCACTGGAAAAAATAATAATAGTATATACAACAAAATTGTATATATGAAATCAAAAGTACAAAAATTATTAAAAGAAAAAATGAAAAAGAATAAGGTGTCAAAAAACAATATAATCCGTGAAGTGAAAATACATGAAAAAAATCACATAGTGACAAATAAAACCATCAATAACCAATATAATATCATTAAATTATGTGTTGAAAAATGATTATAATAATACTAATAAAAATAAAATTAAATAGATACATAATTATCATGAATACCTAATCATGTGTTATCATCAATATAAATTAATGTGTGAACAGCTTACAGATGTGTGAGTGTTTGCTACAATTATATAAAAAATATAAGAATATAAAAAATTTAGAAAAATATAAAAAAAATTATACCACACTTTATTCATTAGTAAATCTAATGAATTGATAACTACTATCCTTATCACTACTCCTTTACTAGAGTGACGTGGTGTGAAAAAATGTGGACAGTGATGGTGAGTATTATGAAAATAATCTAAAAAAAACTAACAAATGCAATAATAATGTGAAAGAAGAAAAAATTAGGCATGGATATACACACCATCTGGAAATTCTAAAAAAACCTTTTCATCTACCATTGTGATTTGTATGTCCCATCACCCCCCATGTTATCCCTCAGCATCACTCGGACTGATCCATCCTTTGATGGGTTCAAATGCACTGAGCCATAAATTTATTACGTTATATTAAAAGAACATAAGTAGTGAAAAATTGAGTGAATCCTATAGATGACCCTATAAAAACACAATTAGTAGGTTAAAAGACCATATGATGGAAAATTAGCCTACAAAAATCATGAGAAACCGGTAGATTCATTTAATCCATTTGGACGCAAGGTATTTAATTTCCAGATCCATTTACAATCTAGCTGTGCTAATCTTTTTGAAATATCTCCGCCACGGGGATTTTTCAAGACACAATCAATGGCTCAAACTTTCAGAACTTTAGAGTTGCACCCATTAAGATCTAAAATGTTTGGCTATTGGTTTCAAATTGCTCAGATCCCTTTCATCAATGGCTGACATAATATCTCTGACATGTTCACGTATCCTCACCTTTAATTCACGCGTGGTCAGACCCACATAAATTTTCGGGCAGGGGCATGTCACGTAATACACAACCAATGTACTTGAACATGTCAAGGATTGTGTTATTCGAAATGTTTTCTCATGACTCGAATCATGATAAGAGATGGCTCTCTCCATGTTTGGACAGGCAACACATTTTCCACATGAGAAGAAACCCCATCTTGGTTTACCAACCCCCATAAAAATCGGGGGAGCTTGTTTCAAGAAAAAGCTCAGAACAAGACAATATCTCAGATTTTTAAAACGCTTTGCCTTTACTAATGGTCCTGAGTTAAGATATTCTGCAAGAATTGGATCGTCAAAAGGACTGGCCAGAATTTTCTCAAAATATCTTTCATTTCAATCTAGAATGGTATCGTGTGATGAATCTTGCTTTGTTGTCGTTTGACCTCTGTCTTTCTGAGAAGAGAAGATCATGACGAGAACATGTCTTAGCCCTTTTGTATGCTTCTTTGATTGTTACATGCCCGTAAAAATTGTCCAATCGGAATTGAGTTGATCATCTATGGGGGTGGGATGAAGACGCGTGTAAGTCGGCATTGACTGATGTTAGTTTTCTAAACACATTTGTCATGATGGATCCATCTATACCTCTTTCCAACTGAACATCTAAGAATTTTATGAAATTCCTATTGAACTTATATGTCAGTTTGATGTTTTTAGAGTTAGTTTAATGCTCGAAAAAATTTCTGTAAATCCAATGGATTTCCCTGCTAGATCATAAATACATCATCGATGTATCGCACCCAAAAAATGGCGCGATCCATCGACACGTACTGGTCTGACAGGAAAAGGTCCCTCTCCCACAGCCCCAGGAATAGATTTGCGTAAGAGGGGGCACACGGCGCCCCCATCACAGTCCCCTGGAGCTGCAGGTAGAAGGACCCATTGAAAATAAAAAATATTGTGAGTCAAAGCAAAAATGTAAAGATCTAACAAGAATTGTTTCTTGTCCGCATCTAAATTTACTTGTGTGAGAAAAAACTCTACCGCATGTGTACCGTCTTGATGTTTAATACTGGTATATAAAGACTCTATGTCACAGGTTACCATCATTGAATCCTCGCCAAAATAAATCCCCTCAATTTTCCGCAAGAAATCAGTAGTATCCTTTCCATATGAAGGAAGGTTAGCTACAATGTTCTTGAACTGGGAGTCAAGATATCGCCCCACCTTTTCAGTCATATTCCCTCTACCCGAGATGATAGGCCTACCTGGAGGTATACTGGCATTCTTATGGATCTTCGGCAGAAGCTATAAGGTTGACACAGTGGGTTCCTTCACAATCAGAGCATCATGAAGAGCCTTGGATATTACCTGATTTTCCTCAGCTTTATCTAGGATCTGAATTAAACTGCCTTCAAATGAACACAGAGGATTGTAAGTTTGTTTATTGTAGCATTCTTTCTCTCTTAGTTGTCTATGAGCTGCACATTCATACAAAATATGGGGCCATACCACAATATTTTCCCCCTTATCGGAGGGTTTAAAAACGACATCAGAGAATTTGGACAGACGTTTCAGACTTTGATGTTGGGCCTTGGAGAGGTTATCTCTTGGAATGAAATTTGATATGTTTTAGAACTCTTTTAATACAGGTTTCACAAAAAGATCAATGGCTGGACATAGTGAGATCGGGGGAAACTTTTTAGTCTTACATTACATGTAACAGCAGTCCCTGGCTGAGATCGAGGAACCTGTTACATTACAGTAATAGCCCAAAGCCTCAAGCAGGCTTCATAGCTATAACTAGAATATTCTAATACAGGCTAGCAGGTGGCAGCACTGTATTGGTATATTGTAAATAGAGTGTTCTATGATGGTTATATAGCCATCACAATGGGCAGACTGGTCATAGACCCTACAGGGAAATATCCCGGTGGGCTGATGACCACAGGGCTGCCCAAGCCATCTTTTTGGCCAACAGCCAAGTAATAACAATCTGATGCTCTCAGCATTAATTAATGCAGGTAGTATTTTGTGTTGTACTATGGTATTTGGTTTTGCTTAAACAGTATTTTGTGCTGCACTATGGTATTTGGTTCTGCTGGGGCGGAATTTTGTTCTGCGCTACAGTATCCTTTGCCCCGCCTATATATTTTGCCCCGCCTTTTGTCAATTTGGACCTGACTACAAGGTGGCACCACTTTTATGCTTTTTTCCAGGGCCACTTTAAGTTCTCAGTCCACTCCTGGCCATCACAGAACACAATGATTGCCAGTTATAATCATCCAGAGTACACACAGCAATTATAGGAACCCTGATATATAGGTCACTATTGATATTTAAGGAGCACCGTCATGGTCCAGAGGGGGACAACCATATTTTACTAGAGGCAGAAGCTATATCAGAAAGAGAAACATTTCAAATAAAACAAGTGTATGTGAGTCTTTCATTAAGACCACCTCGTGACAGGGATCGTAAGCGATAAATCCATTCAGTTTCTTTTTGTAAAATCTTCTGATCCCAGTCACCCTTTCTCGGAGGCATTGGAACTACCTCCAATGCTGAAAACATGAAGGAATTCAGGTTACCTCCATGGTGTTGGTTGATATGATTGGCAATGGGGGTATCATTACGTTTAACGATGTCATTAGTGTGTTCACACACCCTTCGTCTAAACTCTCTAAATGTCTTCCCAATGTAGTCTTTGGGACAGGTACATTGCCATATATAGATGACTCCCTTAGTCTTGCAGTTAATGAAGTCTCTAATTTTGTAGTGTAGTTAGTTACCGAACAGGTCACAGTTTTAGTGGTTTGTAAAAAGTTACAGGCCTTGCAAGTGTCACATCTAAAAACCCCTATTGGTCTTCTGTCCAGCCATGTACCTTTTTTCGTCGGACCAGTGTAATGGCTGTGTACCAGATGGTCCTTTAAACTTCTACCCTTTCTATATGTGATCTGTGGAAAGGGACGGATCACTTTTGAGAGATCCTTATCCATGGCCAAAATAGGCCAGTAGGTTCTCAGAATTGCTAAGACTTCTTTGTTGACTACATCAAAAGTCGAGAGAAAAGGAATCAGATTATCATCATTATTTTTAGCTTTTGGCGCCAGGAGGTCACTCCTTATTTTACTTTCTGAGATCTGGAAAGCTTCTTTCAGGATAGATTTAGGGTAACCTCGCTGGGACAATCTATTTTGTAATTTTCTCGACTCACAATGTAAATTCTCGGTATTGGAGCAATTCCTACGAATACGTAAATATTGCCCCTTAGGGATGCCTCTTTTTACTGTTACCGGATGATGACTGTTCCAATGTAAAATGCTGTTGGTGGCGGTAGGTTTTTGATACACTGATGTAATCAAATTTCCTAAGGTGCGTTTCACTTCAACATCCAGAAAAGTTATACACTCAGGTTGAATTTCGGATGTAAAGCTCAGACCGATATCATTGTCATTAAGTGTGGTGATTTCATCACCAAACTCCTCCTCTTTACCATTCCAAATTAAAAAGACATCGTCGATGTAACAAGTCCAAAAAAAAATCTTATCATTCCACCAGATCTGATGGTCCGGGAAAACGTATTGTCCTCCCACCAGCCCAGGAGGAGATTAGCATAAGTAGGGCTCCCCATTGCTGTCCCCCTGAGCTGGTGGTAGAAAGACCCGTTAAACACGAAAAAATTATGAGTTAAAGTGTATTCAAGTAAACGCATAATTAACTGATTGTGGTTCCAACAGTGAATACCTCTAGTCCTAAGGTAGTGGGCTGTTGCCACCATACTTCTATCATGTGGTATATAAGGATTCCACGTCTATACTAGCAAGGAAACAATGGGAGTCAATAGAGATAGTTTTGATTTTACATAAAAAGTCCATAGTATCTCTAGTATATGATGGTAATGACAAGACGAAATCCCTTAAAACTCTATCTAAATATATACCACAATGATGAGTAAGAGAGTCGACTCCTGACACAATGGGATGACCCTTAAGTAACTGCAGCCCTTTATGTACCTTCGGAAGACTATAAAATGTAGCCAATTGAGGAGACTTAGGAAGAAAAAAAGGAATTCAGTATTATCAATAACTCCCTGTTCAAGACCATTTTGGAGAATGGATTTAAGTTGTGTCTGGAACATAGGAGAAGGATCATAGCTGTCCTTATTATTAAGCAAATCTAGACACATTTTTTGATATTTTTCGTGGTCAAGTAAGACTAGATTACCTCCTTTATCTGAAGGTTTTATTACAATAGTGTTATCACTCTCAAGCCTTCTAAGGGCCATGGATTCACTGTAGGACAAATTGTGATATATAGAGTGGTTACTGTTAAGTTGTTCTAACTCAGCAACTACTAATTGTAAAAAGATGTCTTTATGTTGTGAATTCATTAATGGTGGTAATCTAGTGCTAGTTGGGCGTAAATTGGTGAATGGTCCATCACCTGGTTCTCTTGATCCTTCTTCCCAAAGGTCAAGCAATATCTGTAAATCAGGGAAGTCATCTAGGTTAATTCCCAGTTCCATACAAGTTTGTTTATTAGTATTTTGATAGAACTTGTAAAGGGGGAATATTAATCACTAATATTTATGCAGATATCAATGATTAATATTCATAAATGGGAGGAGCCGTCTATTGATAACTCCACCCATTTATGCCTTTATATAACAATATTACAATACTTTCGCTATGCTTTACACTGATCACTATGCTAGCTGCATGCGCCTTACTAACTAACTATCGCCAATAACTACACGTTACACAGATAGTTACAAGTAAGGCTACTTTCACACTAGCGTTCGGGTGTCCGCTCGTGCGCTCCGTTTGAAGGGGCTCACGAGCGGTCCCGAACTCATCCGTCTGGCCCCAATGCATTCTCAGTGGAGGCGGATCCACTGAGAATGCATCCGCCTGCCAGCGTTCAGCCTCCGCTCCGCTCAGTGAGCGGACACCTGAACGCTGCTTGCAGCGTTCGGGTGTCCGCCTGGCCGTGCGGAGGCGAGCGGATCCGTCCAGACTTATAATGGAAGTCAATGGGGATGGATCCGCTTGAAGATGACACAATATGGCTCAATCTTCAAGCGGATCCGTTCCCCATTGACTTTCAATGTAAAGTCTGAACGGATCCGCTCAGACAACTTTCACACTTAGAAAATTTTCTAAGTTTTAATGCAGACGCATCCGTTCTGAACGGATGCGAACGTCTGCATTATCGGAGCGGATCCGTCTGATGAAACATCAGACGGATCAGCTCCGAACGCTAGTGTGAAAGTAGCCTAACAGTATTTATTACTAACAATACACTACGCACGCAATACTAACCACTACAAATCCTAAACTACACATTCCCAAATTCCATCAACTAACTATACAGTTCACACATACAAGTAATATTACAATAACCCACCCGTCTGTACTCACTGTCCCTACAGGGTTCGCAAGAGGGTTAATTACATATTTTATTATTATATTATATTGTTTGCAGAGCAGAGGCATGCTCTACAGAGACACCCAAGGCAGGGAACCAGGGTAACCACCAGGGGTTAATCAGGGCCACCAGGGTAAAGGGGTTAATGAGGGCCACCAGGGTAGGGGTAACCCAGGGGAATGCAGGGGTTAACCAAGGCAGGGACTGGGGTTAACCAAGGTCGACAAGGGGTGCACAGGGTAGGGAACCAGGGGATGCAGGGGTAACCCAGGGGTTAAATAGGGACCAGGGGGGTATATAAGGGGTGTACCAGGGGTGTCATAGGGGTTACCAGGGGTAATGGGGTTGTCAGGGGTAGGTGGTACAGGGATCGTTGGTGGGATAGGGGAATAGGGGTTAATAGGGGGTGATACTTATGCTCGCGTCCAGGGGGGGTCGCTCCTGAGCGCCGATTGCGCTCCTCTTCAGAGGGGCCGGTCGGGGTCCTTCAGGAGGGGGGGTTCGGACACGGCCTGAGCGCAGGATGCGCTCTCCACTCCAGGTCAGCGGGGGTAGGTGCGGCTGGGTCCGGTTAGTGGCGTTTGTCCTGAGCGCTGATGCGCTCACCAGGTGGGGGCCCCGATCCTAACTACTCGGAGGGCGAGACGCGCTCCTCCACGTGGGGGCCCAGACCCTAACTCCAGAGTGCCGGGGCCGCTGGATATTTATCCCCCGGAGGCCCGCACTCCCGCGCCACCAGGGGGCGCGCGCACTACAGTGCAGGACACGTGGGCCGGCGCGGTGAGATGACATCACCGCGCCTGCCCGCGCGTCCCTGCATGCGCGAGCCGCAGGGCCGCGTGCACTTGCTGACAGGCGGGAGATCCTTTGATCTCCCGCCTGTAGCTCTCAGCATTCTGGACATCGCAATGGTAATTGCGATGCCAGAATGCACATAACAGAGGGAGCGGAGGTATCTCCTCTCTCTCTATTATGCTTAATTATCTCCAGCAGGACTGCAGATAATTAGAACAAAAGGATTCAAATTCTATTGAATTTGAATCCTTTTGAGTTCACCAGAATGACCGGACCTTGTCCGGTCATCCTGGCGCCTTCACCCAGATTACATCAATGTAAATGCTTGGGGCACATTTACATTGATGCATCTGTGTCCATGTAAGGGGGGGGGGATTTATATGGTATGGGGATATGACAAGGGGGCATAATATGATACAGGGGGCATTATATGATACCTATATATCTATTAAGGGGGCACATACATATCAATCAGGGGGCACAAGCCCCTACATAATAAGGGGGCACAAGCCCCTACATCATAAGGGGGCACATATTTCCCACAGGGGCCACCATGAGCCCCTGGGGATCACCATGGGCAGACGTGCGCAGATGCTGGGCACATCTGTGCACATCGTCCCATGATGCTGTGGTTGATGTATGCACATATATACCATACATGCCCGCACGTGTTTGCAGGCATGCATGGATATATATGCATACGTCTCAACCGTTCCTCAACAGAACTTGTGCCACTTTAGCCTTCAACAAAAAAGGTTGAGATCCTTTACCCATGTAAATTTATTTAGTTTTGTAGTGGGTACAAAGGAAAGGCCTCTCTGTAGAAGGTTAATTTTGGTATCTGATAATACACGAGCGGAAAGATTAATAATTTGAAGACCATCAGTTATGGGTGGTTGTCGCCAGCCCTTGTCCTGTCTCTCAGTTGGTAGGGACTTTGTTTGATAAAAAAGGAACCTGTGATGGATGGGAAGAGGTATATGAGGAAGAGGGAGGAGGAGGGAGGGGGAAATGACCCTCTACCTGCCCATCCAACATTCCCCCGCTGTCTTCCCCATTTTCGCCATCTACGTCCAGGTCTATGAGTGGAAATATTGTAACCACTCTTATTGTAGTTGGTATTTTTACCTGAAGGTTCTGAATCAGAAAACTTAACTTCTGATGATGATATCTCAGACTCAGAGTGAGTAACTGTTTTATTATCAAAATTATATGCTTTGTTATCCCTAAATTCCACAAGATCCCTAGTGAATTGCCTATGCTTTCTTTCTTTTAAAAGATTCTGGAAGCGTTCAACTGAGGTCTGGAGATAAGATTGTCTTCTATTGAAATCTGAGTCACTCTTAAATTTAAGTGCACACTCAGTGAGTTCCTTAAGTCTAATGGAAGTCTGTTCAAGGACTTTTTTTCTCCTCCTCAAGGAGAAGAGACATCAGTTTCAACGAGCTATTGGTTAGTTTTTGTTCCCACTTGCTTATCAGTTGTGAAGATGAGATGCGGGCTGCTGGCTTGATCGGAATACGTAAGCCCTTAGGTACTATTTTATGCTCAAGGTAGCTCTCTAAGGACTTGACCTCCCACCATGATTTAATATTTTCTTTATAACCAGTGTAGAGGTCTTTAAAAGCTATCTTACAAGTTTCCGAAGAAGCCAGGCCCGTAATCTACTTGTCAGAAAAAATATCACGTGCTTCTTGAATAAGAGCCTCAGTAAAGATAGTCCCAGTCAAAAAACTGGCCATCTCAAGTACATATAATTACAGAGAATTGCTTATAATAGATATAATTGATGTACAACACGTATTAATTAATTGGAAAAATTCATGAGAAAAATTAACGTGCTTCTAAAATTACCATTAATTGGACTTAGGGGTAACAGGGCAAATACCCTAGTGATAAACAAAAGAAAAAAAGGTCTCTCGCCTAACAAAACAAAATAGTACCTGGTTTCATAGCAGGGCTGATGCAGGAAACAGTAGGTAAAACTGGGGTGGCTGAGTTGAGCAACAGGGTAGAACTTCTATCCCTATTATTTGCCCTAAATTCTAGTCTCTGCCCAGGGAAGCCCCCTGATGTTAGAGGCTCCCTGTCCCCGTGCCTAAAGCCTGACTGAGCCCTAATAAAACCCTACATTCATGTACGTATCCGATATGTACATGTTCACATGCAGTTAATTGTCGCATTGTATGTTTCTGTCTTTCAATGTTGTTACCTGGCACCAGGAGTGGGATAGTTTGTGGACTCTCACTGCAGTCCTTGGTAGCCATTTGGCGCCGGTGATGTCGTGGAGTGGGCCTGCTGTGTAACCTACACTCCCTGAAGTGTATGGTAGCCGTCATGGCACCTAACAGGTAAAATTTAGCGTAGGAATGTGGAACCTACACTCCCTGAAGTGTATGGTAGCCGTCATGGCACCTAACAGGTAGAATTTAGCGTAGGAACCCGTCTAACAGAGATCGCCTTGACGCTCGGCAGACGGGCTCAAATAATTTTGTACAAAACGATTTGCCAAGTATCTCGCACTTATAGTGTAGCACTTGTTATTATTATGCAATTTTGTACTCTATATTGCAGTTAATTGTCGCATTGCATGTTTCTGTCTCTCTAGGTATAATGAGTAGATGCCACAATACTTTTTTCCATATAGTGTATATAGGCCTACAGCGTGGAATAACCAAAACTTACAAAATTACAGCTACCTTCATAAATTGTCATTTTAAAGGATGTTCATGCAAATTGGAAAACCCCTTTAAGTCCTGTAATTTGTTGGGGTTGGGCTAGCTGTTCCAGCACAACCCAAAGATGGCTGATGGTGTTGGTATCTGGGAATTTGCAAACCGAGTCAACACCATGAACCCATGTGGTGTTCCTCAAACCATTCCTGAACAATTTACTGCCATGCACTGTGTGTTGGCACTAAATCATTAAATCTTTCTATCATTAAATCTTATCTCTTCTGTGGAATCATGCCAGAATGTTTAGTCTTTTCTCTGCATGTTCATCAATGAGCCTTAGGCACCCTTTTGCTGGTTTACCAGTTGTCAATCCTTTGACTACTTTTTGTAGCTATTAATCACTACATACCAGAAAAACCGCATAAGACCAGCTTTTTTGGAGATGTTATGAACCAGTCATCTAGCCATAGCAATTTGTCCTTATCGAGTTCAGTTGAAAAATAGTCAAGCAGTAACCAGTGAGAAAAATAAATAGCAGGTAAGGGTGTGTTGGCATCAGCGTCCATTATAGTGTTCTATTATAACTAGGGGTGCACCGAAATTTCGGCAGCCGAAAATATCGGCCGAAAATGCACCTAATCCACTTCGGCCGATATTGTTACATATCGGCCGAAAATATGGGGTGTGGGATTTGTCACCCACCATCTGCGGGCGGGCGCCGGGCGGGCGGTTTACTTTGTCACTGCATCTTTATTTTACCTTACAATCGTGAGGCTCCAGTAACTAACAACTCTGCAGGCAGAGCGGAGGCCGGCGTAACGTCACTTACTCACGTGACGCGCCTGCTCCGCCTCCTTCATTCATAAAGTGGGCGGAGCAGGTGCGTCACGTGAGTAAGTGACGTTACGCCGCCCTCCGCTCTGCCTGCAGAGTTGTTAGTTACTGGAGCCTCACGATTGTAAGGTAAAATAAAGATGCTGTGAGCAGCAGGGCCGGGGCTGTTATGGGTAGGGGGGATCGGTCTATGGAACTGCTATGGGGAGGGGGGATCTGTGCACTGCTATGGGGAGGGGGGGATCTGTGCACTGCTATGGGGAGGGGGGATCTGTGCACTGCTATGGGGAGGGGGGATCTGTGCACTGTTATGGGGAAAGGGATCTGTGCACTGTTATGGGGAAAGGGATCTGTGCACTGTTATGCCCATAACAGTGCACAGATCCCCCTCTCCATAACAGCGCCACCCACAGATCCCCCTCTCCATAACAGCGCCACCCACAGATCCCCCTCTCCATAACAGCGCCACCCACAGATCCCCCTCTCCATAACAGCGCCACCCACAGGTCCCCCTCTCCATAACAGCGCCACCCACAGATCCCCCTCTCCATAACAGCGCCACCCACAGATCCCCCTCTCCATAACAGCGCCACCCACAGATCCCCCTCTCCATAACAGCGCCACCCACAGATCCCCCTCTCCATAACGGCGCCACCCACAGATCCCCCTCTCCATAACGGCGCCACCCACAGATCCCCCTCTCCATAACGGCGCCACCCACAGATCCCCCTCTCCATAACGGCGCCACCCACAGATCCCCCTCTCCATAACAGCGCCACCCACAGATCCCCCTCTCCATAACGGCGCCACCCACAGATCCCCCTCTCCATAACAGCGCCACCCACAGATCCCCCTCTCCATAACAGAGCCACCCACAGATCCCCCTCTCCATAACAGCGCCACCCACAGATCCCCCTCTCCATAACAGCGCCACCCACAGATGAATTTCATTCATGAAAAAGAATTATTAATAAAATCATTAAAAAAAAAGTATTTTAAAAGTATTTGGGCAAAAAGGCAGTTTCGGTTTCGGTTTCGGTTTTCGGTCAAGGGCATCCTGAATTTTCGGTTTCGGTTTCGGACCAGAATTTTCATTTCGGTGCACCCCTAATTATAACAGGTTCATAATGGAATATAACAGAATTTAAGGACGGAATGCAAAACGCAAGCCTTTAAGAGGCATTCCGTTTCGCTCTGTCCTAATACGTTTCTATGGGCACAAATAACGGTTCCATTTTGTTCTGTTATGCATGACGGGAAAAAAAGTCCTGTCGACAGGACACTATAACGAACATTGTAACTGAATTACGAACGCTGATTAGAACCCACTTTAAGCCACACCTATATGTATTGGCTCACATGCATATCACTTAAAGTTGTCAAGATGCAGTGGGAAATTTCAGTCTGCTCTAATCGCACAACAATCAGCTCTGAGTGGGAAATTCTAATTTCACCACTACTTAATGAAAGGAAATATATGATTTACCGGTAGATAACTTGGTAGATTTGGGTAAATTCATTCTGAAATGTGAGTTATGATTTTCTGTAATTTACTATTGTAATACAAGAACTTAAAAGACCAATAAAGATAAAAGACACTCAAAGCAAAGAAAATATTTTGGAATTATTGGATCGCTCATGGTTATGTTGACCCATTTTCATTGCAGTCGTGTTCTGTGGTTTGTTTTTGCTAAAATGATCAAGCAGAAAGAAATACAAAGAAACCTTTTCATATCCTTATGTTTCCAAAGAATAGGGGTTAGGGACAAATGATAGACAAACATATTTTAACCATCAGTTCTTAAGTAAAGAAACATGTGGTTTCCAGCAGGAAGCAATTTAGATGTCCTGGCCATTTAATACCATTTAGGAAAACCATAAATGAGATATCTGTTTTTCATTAATATTCAAATAATGCAGTGCTCTAATGTTTTCAGACACACCATGAGGTTTGAGCTAAACACGGTAAATTATATTTCCCAAGAAAAAGCATAACATCAAATCTCCTGTACTAACTCCATGCTGCAGGGCTACAAAGCAATGGCTGCAGCAGCCAGTTTTATCACCGTTATATTGCCCAAAATAAAATACATGGCTTTCATCTGTACTTTGTAGTTATAAGAAGGCAGATATAGATATCCAGCTTCAAAAACATTCTGTAGTGTAAAAGCTAGTGTTGAGTGAATCGAAGTGAAACGAATTGTTTGATCCGAATTTCTGGAAAAATTTGATTCTTCACGAAGCTGAATTTCCTTGCACTTCATGGTAACGAATAAAATTTTCCTAAAATGGCGGTAAAAAAAAATACATACCCACCTCATCCATTTGCTTGCAGACAGGCCATTGTGGCCATCCTGATTGAAGAAACCGCGCAAAATTTTGCGCGTGGTGACATGTGATGTCACCATGTCAGCGCACTGGCCAGGCACGGTGACGTCATCACTGATGACATCACTGCGCCCGGCCAGCATGATGGCATCATCACATCACCGCAAGCGAAATTTCACACGGTTTCTTCACTCAAGATGGCCGCGATAGCCTCTCCGCAAGCAAATGGATGAGGTATATTTTTTTTACCCCTAATTAACGCCTGAAAGGCCTCAATGTTACTGTCAGATGCTGCCATCAGCGATGAACACGGCATCTGAGCGGTTCAATGACGGGGGCAGCGCAATCACCATTCCGTCATTGTGCTGCATACAATGGAATGCGCTTTGTAACAAAGTAATTCATAACGAATCAAATTTCTTTGTGAAATTCGGCCAAGTAGCCAAATAGAATTTTTGATAACTTTGCTCATCTCTAAAAAAAAATTTTGGTACACATGCAAAAATCTGCTAGAAGCAAATATCTGAAATATTTCCATGTTTAAAAAATTTCTGGACTGCTTTGAAAATCATTTTGTGAGTTTTGCTTTAAGAGTTTTAAGTAAAAAAAAAAATATGTACTTCTAAATAAGACAAGTCTGGAAATAGTTCCATAAGTGGAAAATACATTGAGGGCATTGAAAACATTTTACTTGAAATGTAGAGAATGAAGAATAGTTATGAAGACTGGCCACTTGAGCAGTGTGTCAGTCTCTCTCTCAGCGCAGTATGCGCCAGTTTGCTTTGAAAGTACCACATTTTGATAATACATAGGGGTGGAATTTATCATGAGAGGAATTTTTTGAGTCAGTTTTTCTTGAGTCTGCATTGCCATTATTTGCACCAAATTTATCAAATATCTCTTCTGCTTGTGTTAAAAAAAATAAAAAAAAATAAAACTCACCTCATCCATTTGATCCCGCCGCAGTAAACACTCACTGGATGCGCAGGATAGGACATGTGCTCCAGCACGATGATGTTTCGCAGCATTGACTGGAAATAGCAGGACCTGTGAAACATCATCATGCTGGAGCACAGGACTTGCCTGCGCTTCCAGTGAGCAGTGAGTGTTCACTGCGGCACGGTCAAATGGATGTGTTGAGTTTTTTTTTTTTTTTTTTTCACAAGAAGAGTGGGAAAGGGTGCATTTTTAATACTAGGAGCCACTGATGGAGGAAAAATAATTAATACTAGGGCCACTACTGGGGCATTATTAATACTGGGGGCACTAATGGGCAGTACTAATACTGGAGGCCACTAATGGGGTTGTTATTAATACTCGGAGCCACTAATGGGACATTTTTAATACTAGGGAGTGCCAAGAGGAACATTTATTTTAATGGGGCCTGTTAAGCCAAGCCCCCACAGCTTAGTTTGGCTGGTATTTTTCAGTATTCAGGTTAAATTGTCATGTTGGCACTTTGCGATAAATAAGTGGGTTTTGAGTTGCAGTTTGGCCACTCGGACTCTAAAAGGTTCACCATCACTGGCCTATTCTATTGTTTCTTAGTAAAAATTAAATTTTTCCACTATCAGAGGTATATATCTAAACACACAAATATCATGTTCGAGACACTTGCTTTAGTCATCAGCATGGAACCATATGATTCCGATACTATTAACTATTTATTTGTATTTTTATAATCTCATTAATTTAGAGATTGTTTCTGAGCCATATAAAAATATGGATTTCAAAGAGAATCTTTAGTTACTCATAAATTACGCATCTCAAGAAAGTTGATTTCTTCATTTTGTCACACAAGCAAGCGATTACCAAAAAAGCTAAATATTATACACATTAAGGGTCATTGTAATTCCAAAATCTCATCCTGACTGCAGTCGCTGGATGCTCTTAATATGGGTAGGACAGTCAATTACTTCAGATCATGTTTTTACTAGAGATGAGAAGAAGAAGAAATGACAGAAATCGCTTTCTCACCAAGACCTAAAACAACCTATAAACTGTATACAGAATTCTTATTTTATTTTACGTTGTAGTGGAAACCTAGTTCATGTACAACATATAAATTTTTTTTTTTTCTGAGCGTGTAATATTGATGGCTTATCCTCAGGATAGGTCTTCAATATCTGATCAGTGGGGGTCCATCTTTCCTGCCGATCAACTGTGTGCAGAGGCCATGGGACTCCAGTGCGTGCTGCAGCCTCTTCCTAGGCCAATGACGTCACATTAATTGGTCACATGGCCTAGGCGCAGCTCAGTCCCATTCAAGTGAATGGGGCTGAACTGCAATACTAGGCTATCCCGATGATTGGTTAACAATATTAAACCGACTGAAAACCTCTTTAATGTGATATAATCTTTGAAACATGTAATTGATATTTCATGTAATTGATTGGTCAGATAATAGAACATGTAAAAAACAAATAAAAGCGGCCAAACTAGAGACCGAGAGATTAATTGCCAAAGAGAGTAAAACTAACCCTAAAATGTTCTTCAATTATATAAATGTTAAAAAGTATAAATCTGAAGGTGTTGGCCCTTTAAAGAGTAATGAGGGGGGAGTCGCAGAGAGCGACGAGGAGAAAGCAAAGCTGTTAAATATTTTTTTCTCCGATGTATTCACTGAGGAAAATAAATTGTCAGATGACATGCAGAATGTAAAAATAAATTCCCCATTAAAAGTGTCCTGTCTGACCCAGGAAGAAGTACATCAGCGACTTAAAAAGATTAAAATAGACAAATCGCCAGGACCGGATGCCATACACCCCCGTATCCTAAAGGAATTAAGTAATGTCATAGCCAGACCCTTATTTCTGATATTTGCAGACTCTATACTGACAGGGAATGTCCCACAGGATTGGCGCGTGGCATATGTGGTGCCAATATTCAAAAAGGGGCCAAAAACAGAGCCTGGAAACTATAGGCCGGTAAGTTTAACATCTGTTGTGGGTAAACTGTTTGAAGGTTTTCTGAGAGATGCTATATTAGAGCATCTCAATGGAAATAAGCAAATAACGCCATATCAGCATGGCTTCGTGAGGGATCGGTCATGTCAGACTAATTTAATCAGTTTCTATGAGGAGGTAAGTTCTAGACTTGACAGCGGCGAATCAATGGATGTCGTATATCTGGACTTCTCCAAAGCATTTGACACTGTACCACATAAAAGGTTAGTATATAAAATGAGAATGCTCGGACTGGGAGAAAACATCTGTATGTGGGTAAGTAACTGGCTGAGTGATAGAAAACAGAGGGTGGTTATTAACGGTACACACTCAGATTGGGTCACTGTCACTAGTGGAGTACCTCAGGGGTCAGTATTGGGCCCTATTCTCTTCAATATATTTATTAATGATCTTGTAGAAGGCTTGCATAGTAAAGTATCAATTTTCGCAGATGACACTAAACTGTGTAAAGTAATTTACACTGATGAGGACAGTATACTACTACAGAGGGATCTGGATAGATTGGAGGCTTGGGCAGATAAGTGGCAGATGAGGTTTAACACTGATAAATGTAAAGTTATGCACATGGGAAGGAAAAATGCAAGTCACCCGTACATACTAAATGGTAAAACACTCGGTAACACTGACATGGAAAAGGATCTAGGAATTTTAATAAACAGCAAACTAAGCAGCAAAAACCAGTGTCAGGCAGCTGCTGCCAAGGCCAACAAGATAATGGGTTGCATCAGAAGGGGCATAGATTCCCGTGATATGAACATAGTCCTACCACTTTACAAATCGCTAGTCAGACCACACATGGAGTACTGTGTACAGTTCTGGGCTCCTGTAAACAAGGCAGACATAGCAGAGCTGGAGAGGGTTCAGAGGAGGGCAACTAAAGTAATAACTGGAATGGGGCAACTACAGTACCCTGAAAGATGATCAAAATTAGGGTTATTCACTTTAGAAAAAAGACGACTGAGGGGAGATCTAATTAATATGTATAAATATATCAGGGGTCAGTACAGAGATCTATCCCATCAGCTATTTATCCCCAGGACTGTGACTGTGACGAGGGGACATCCTCTGCGTCTGGAGGAAAGAAGGTTTGTACACAAACATAGAAGAGGATTCTTTACGGTAAGAGCAGTGAGACTATGGAACTCTCTGCCTGAGGAGGTGGTGATGGTGAGTACAATAAAGGAATTCAAGAGGGGCCTGGACGTATTTCTGGAGCTTAATAATATTACAGGCTATAGCTACTAGAGAGGGGTCGTTGATCCAGGGAGTTATTCTGATTGCATGATTGGAGTCGGGAAGGAATTTTTTATTCCCCTAAAGTGGAGAAAATTGGCTTCTACCTCACAGGGTTTTTTGCCTTCCTCTGGATCAACTTGCAGGATAACAGGCCGAACTGGATGGACAAATGTCTTTTTTCGGCCTTATGTACTATGTTACTATGTAATGAATACTTCTGTTCATTAATGAATACTTCTGTTCAGTTTTTACAAAAGAAAAAGGAGAAGGACCTCCACTAGAAAGAATGACTAATAAATCGTTTGATGCATGTATCTTTACAGAGGAAGATGTTCTAAGTTTGCTGTCTAAGGTGAAGACAAATAAGTCACAGGGGCCTGATGAGATACACCCAAAATTATTAAAAGAGCTTAGTGGTGAGCTGGCAAAACCGTTAACAGATTTATTTAACCAATCATTAGTAACAGGAGTCGTCCCGGAAGATTGGAAATTGGCTAATGTCGTGCCCATTCACAAGAAAGGTAGTAGGGAGGAATCGAGCAACTATAGACCAGTGAGTCTGACATCAATAGTAGGCAAATTAATGGAAACCCTATTAAAGGATAGGATTGTGGAACATCTAAAATCCCATGGATTGCAAGATGAAAAACAACATGGGTTTACTTCAGGGAGATCATGTCAAACAAATCTTATAGATTTTTTTGACTGGGTGAATAAAATAATAGACGGTGGAGGTGCAGTAGACATCGCATATCTAGATTTTAGTAAGGCTTTTGACACTGTCCCACATAGAAGACTTATCAATAAACTGCAGTCATTGAGCATGGACTCCCATATTGTTGAGTGGATTAGGCAGTGGCTGAGTGACAGACAACAGAGGGTGGTAGTCAATGGAGAACATTCAAAACAAGGTCATGTTACCAGTGGGGTTCCACAGGGATCTGTACTGGGACCGATTTTGTTTAATATCTTCATAAGTGATATTGCAAAAGGCCTCGCTGGTAAGGTTTGTCTTTTTGCTGATGACACAAAGATAGGTAACAGGGTTGATGTTCCTGGAGGGAAACGCCAAATGGAAAAGGATTTAGGAAAACTAGAAGAATGGTCAGAACTCTGGAAACTGAAATTTAATGTGGATAAGTGCAAGATAATGCACCTGGGGCGTAAAAACCAAAGGGCAGAATATAGAATATTTGACACAGTCCTGACCTCAGTATCTGAGGAAAGGGATTTAGGAGTAATTATTTCAGAAGACTTAAAGGTGGGAAGACAATGTAATAGAGCAGCACGAAATGCCAGCAGAATGCTTGGATGTATAGAGAGAGGTATAAGCAGTAGAAAGAGTGAAGTGCTTATGCCGCTGTACAGAACACTGGTGAGACCTCACTTGGAGTATTGTGCGCAGTACTGGAGGCCATATCTCCAGAAGGATATAGATACTCTAGAGAGAGTTCAGAGAAGAGCTACTAAACTAGTACATGGATTGCAGGATAAAACTTACCAGGAAAGGTTAAAGGACCTTAATATGTATAGCTTGGAAGAAAGAAGAGACAGAGGGGATATGATAGAAACTTTTAAATACATAAAGGGAATCAACTCGGTAAAGGAAGAGAGCATATTTAAAAGAAGAAAAACTACCACAAGAGGACACAGTTTTAAATTAGAGGGGCAAAGGTTTAAAAGTAATATAAGGAAGTATTACTTTACTGAGAGAGTAGTGGATGCATGGAATAGCCTTCCTGCAGAAGTGGTAGCTGCAAATACAGTGAAGGGGTTTAAGCATGCATGGGATAGGCACAAGGCCATCCTTCATATAAGATAGGGCCGGGGGCTATCCATAGTATTCAGTATATTGGGCAGACTAGATGGGCCAAATGGTTCTTATCTGCCGACACATTCTATGTTTCTATGTTTCTATGTAATGTGATTTCCCTTAAATATATGGCATAAAGGCCATCACTAGCTGTGGCAAATCAACAGAACTGCCAGGTCTACAAGGGATATCTCTCATTAAACACATTGGGGGAGATTTATCAAGACTGACTTTTTCTTCCAGAGAATACACTTAATTTATGACAAGGAGCACGTCTCGTTATAAATAAGGCGCATCCTCCAGCAGTGCCGGTCTTGAATAATCTTCCCAGTGTTTTTTTTGTGGGACAAGCTTTACTTTCTAATAGAACCGCTTAGTGGTTTATATGATGTATTGAGAAATAAAAAATAAATAAAATTGTAGCGTGAAAATTGAATTTTTTAGGGTTTAGTTTTTATGATTTTCAAAGTGTGATAAAAAGGACATGCTAACTTTATACTGCAGTTCAGTATGATTTTTTAATACCAAATTTGTATAGTTTTTGTAAAATTTTACTACTTCTAAAAAATTAAAAACTAATTTGCTTCACTATATTCTAACAATAATAACTATTTTTCAACCAACGGATCTGTATGAGATTTTTTTTCCTTCACCAATTAAATCAGAGGAAGGCCCAAAAGGAAAATCCTTACACACCATCTTAATCTATCCTCGCTCGCATTAGATGTGCCACAATTATTAAGAGGCGCACACATCTCTAAAGGGTCCTTTCACACTAGCGTTAATATTTTCCGGTATTGAGATCTGTCATAGGGTCTCAATACAGGAAAAAAACTGTTCAGTTTTGTCCCCATTCATTGTCAATGGGGAAAAAAAGTAACAGAACGGAATGCTCCAAAATGCGCTCAGTTCCGTTTGGTTGCATTCGCATTCCGGAGAGCAAACAGCAGCATGCTGCATTTTTTTTTCGTCATGGGATGCAGAGCAAGACAGATCCGTCATTACCCACAATGCAAGTCAATGGGATCCGTTTTCTATGACACAATCTGACACAATAGAAAACAGATCCGCCACCCATTGAATTTCAATGGAGTTCATGATGGCTCCGTCTTGGCAATGTTAAAGATAATACAACCGGATCCATTCATAACGGATGCAGATGAATGTATTATCAGTAACGGAAGCATTTTTTCTGGACCCTGCCGGATCCAGCAAAAACGCTAGTGTGAAAGTAGCCTAATAATTATGGCACATATGTGCAGGTCCTTGCACCAGAACAAAGATCCGTGCCAGCATGTCAGATGCATTTTTCCAGTATAATCTAAACCAATTTCCTGTTGTAGATTATAGTAAACATGTTGTTGTATGCCTAAAAGCTGTACAATTTTTGAATGTCATATTTTCTTAATTTCTCACAGTTTCCAAAGATCACTGCTATTACTATATTGTCATTTATATCCAGGGTGCAGTGGCTGGGTTTGGTGTGGCCCCAATGCTACTCTGGGTCCCCCGGACACTGTTGAGATGTCACCACGTGTTGCTGCTCTCCGGAAGGGATGGTAAGGCGTGGTGCACCCCAATGGGAAATAAGTCCAGAGAGTCAGGGTCTGCAGTAAACCAGAGTGCTTCTTTATTGGAGGAATTCAGGTACAAAACAATACAGTCAAGGCATTGGGCTGGCTTCTCCAGTCTCCTCACTGGCAGAAGAAGGGTTTGATGCTGAGGAAAGGCCTGAGTTAGCTGTCCCTCTTTCTCTTCAGAAGGCTGGTACCCTGGCCCAGGGCTGGTGATCCAGGGTCTGTGGTAGCATATCCCTGTCTCAGCATCTTCTTCTGGTCACTCAGTAGTCTGGCAGAGTCTCCTCCCTGGCAGAAGAAGGTATTGATGCTGAGGAAAGGCCTGAGCTAGCTGTCTCTCTCTCTCTCTCTCTCTCTCTCAGAAGGCTGGCATCCTGGTCAAGGGCCCACAGTCTGTAGATCAGTAGTCTGGGTGGCTCCTTGGTCACAGGGCTAGTGACCCATTGTCTGTGGCTCAGCGTTCCCATCTCAGCATCTTCTTCTGGTCACTCATGCAGGCTGGCATGAGTCTCCCCTCCAAGCACTGGTCCCTAACTGCAGAACACTAAGGACTCTGACTGCTCTTATATACAGTTTCTAGCTAGACTAGAACCTTCTAGTGGGAGGGGTGGAATGGAGAAACTCAGCACAAAAAGATACATTGTTTCAACTCCTGTCTGGTAGAGACTTACATTAGAGCTTCAATGATACTCAATGGCAATGACAGAGCAGTTTTTCCAGACAAAAACAAGTTTCAATGGCAATGTCAGAGCAGTTTTTCCAGACAAAAACATAACAGCAGAGCTAAAACCGGACATTTAAAGGTCAGACTGTATGCTTTTGGTGGTAAACAAGTCTGGGTTTTCCCCTCCAAAGCATGGTCTTATTTAAGCCCTATGGCAGCTGTGGAAAATTACGAGTTTCTCAAAGTCCTTAAAGTCTCTCAGTATTCATTAACCCTTTCCACAGAGCCATGTAAATACAGTGATAATGAACAGGATATACAGTTGCAAGAAAAAGTATGTGAATCCTTTGGAATGATATGGATTCTGCACAAATTGGTCATAAAATGTGGTCTGATCTTCATCTAAGTCACAACAATAGACAATCACAGTCTGCTTAAACTAACACACAAAGAATTAAATGTTACCATGTTTGTGAACACACCATGTAAATATTCGCAGTGTAGGTGGAAAAAGTATGTGAAACCCTTGACTAATGACATCTCCAAGAGCTAATTGGAGTGAGGTGTCAGCCAACTGGAGTCCAATCAATGAGATGAGATTGGAGGTGTTGGTTACAGCTGCCCTGCCCTATCAAAAACACACACCAGTTCTGGGTTTGCTTTTCACAAGAAGCATTGCCTGATGTGAATGATGCCTCGCACAAAAGAGCTCTCAGAAGACCTACGATTAAGAATTGTTGACTTGCATAAAGCTGGAAAGGGTTATAAAAGTATCTCCAAAAGCCTTGCTGTTCATCAGTCCACGGTAAGACAAATTGTCTATAAATGGAGAAAGTTCAGCACTGCTGCTACTCCCTAGGAGTGGCCATCCTGTAAAGATGACTGCAAGAGCACAGTGCAGACTGCTCAATAAGGGGAAGAAGAATCCTAGAGTGTCAGGTAAAGATTTACAAAAGTCTCTGGCATATGCTAACATCGATACGTAAAACACTAAACAAGAATGGATTTCATGGGAGGATACCACAGAGGAAGCCACTCCTGTCCAAAAAAAAACATTGCTGCACGTTTACAGTTTGCACAAGAGCACTTGGATGTTCCATAGCAGTACTGGCAAAATATTCTGTGGACAGATGAAACCACTATGTGTGGAGAAAAAGAGGCACAGCACACCAACATCATAACCTTATCCCAACTGTGAAGTATGGTGGTGGGGGCATCATGGTTTGGGGCTGCTTTGCTGTGTCTGGACGGATTGCTATCATAGAAGAAAAATGAATTCCCAAGTTTATCAAGACATTTTGAAGAACTTAAGGCCATCTGTCCACCATCTGAAGTTCAACAGAAGATGGGTATTGCAACATGACAACGACCCAAAGCATAGAAGTAATGGGTGTTGTAACATGACAACGACCCAAAGCATAGAAGTAAATTAACAACAGAATGGCTTAAATAGAAGAAAATACGCCTTATGGAGTGGCCCAGTCAGAGTCCTGACCTCAACCCGATTGAGATGCTGTGGCATGACCTCAAGAAAGTGATTCACACCAGACATCCCAAGAATATTGCTGAACTGAAACAGTTCTGTAAAGAGGATTGGTCAAGAATTACTCCTGACCGTTGTACACGTATGATCTGCAACTACAGGAAATGGTTGGTTGAAGTTATTGCTGCCAAAGAAGGTTCAACCAGTTATTAAATCCAAGGGTTCACATACTTTTTCCACCTGCACTGTGAATGTTTACATGGTTTGTTCAATAAAAACATGGTAACATTTAATTCTTTGTGTGTTATTAGTTTAAGCAGACTGTGATTGTCTATTGTTATGACTTAGTCTTAGATGAAGATCAGATCACATTTTATGACCAATTTGTGCAGAAATCCATATCATTCCAAAGGGCTCACATACTTTTTCTTGCAACTGTATATCACAACATATATATAAAATGCAGTAACACAGTAATAAACAGTATACGTTAACCCTTTCAAGAGAAATATAGTAAGAAGTTTAACTTTGCATAGAGGATATAGGCTAATGTCCAGACTTCAGAATGTCCCTGCCCCAGGGCACTACATGTTCATACCATTTTTCGTTTACATACATTTTTATAGATAAAAATCTATCCCATCATTAGCATCTCCTCATCTCAAAACATCCCATATGGTGAACACTGTAAAGGGAAAAAAAATCTAAATGGCTGATTCACAGTTAATTCATCACTGCCCAATAAATTGATTAAAAAGTGATCAAAATGTCATACACTACACATTCCAAAATGATATTATTGAAAACTAAAGATCTCCATGCAAAAAATGAGCCCTCACATAGCTCCATAGACATAGCAGTAAATATAAAATAAAAGTTACAGTGGTCTAAATATGGTGATGCAAAGAAAAAAAAATGAAACTAAACTTTTAACTTTTTAAGTATTAAAACACTATAAAAAATGTGGTACAGTTGTAATCATATTGACCCAGAGAATGAACTTAACATGTCTGTTTTACAGCATAGGGAACAACGTAAAAACAAAAGCCATAAAACTGTGGCCTAATAGTGTTTTTTTCCAAATCCACCCTATTTGTACGTTTTCCAGCTTTCCACCACATCATATACAATAATAAATGGTGCAACTTGTCCCACAAAAAAATAAGACCTCAAGTGTCTATATGAGTGGAAAAAAAAAAAAAAGTATGGTTCTAGGAAGGCAGGAAGTAAAAAACCGAAGATTAAATAAATGGAAAATCGCTCGGTCAGGATAAGGTTAAAGGGGTTGTCCGGGCTTTTACTATTGATGACGTATCCTCAAGATAGGTCATCAATATCAGATCGGCGGGGGTCCAAAACCCAACACCCCCGACGATCAGTTATACGAGGAGATGGCACACACAGTGTGCACATGCCGTCTCCGTTCTCTCTTCCGGTATGCTGCTGCTGTCTATGGCAAAGAGTCTATGGCAAAGTATATCCTCAGGATATATAGAGATTCAATGATGCCCACGCTGCCGTTATAGAGGAGAAGGGGAAGATTACACTAGATAACATTCAGTAGAGTGTGTCGTTGCTGGTCTAGAGGGGGTTAATTGCCCAAACCCCTAATCAATGTGAAAACAACAAAAGATAATTGGCTAGACCCGCGCTGATTTTCTAGTGTTTATGTAGTATTATGTAGTAATGAAGTATTATTGATGTACTATTTACAATCATCAAGGAAGGAATACGTTAATTCCGAAACGCGTCAGAGGAAATTGTGGTCCAAGCAGGCACACCCAGTGTGACATCACATGGAAGTCTTGCTCCCTAGGATTACCAGCATTCCCTCGAATGCACGTGTCAGCGTCCGGGACCGCGCATGCTAATAGAGGAAACTGAAGATCAAAAATGTTTACACTAATTAATTCATTTTGCGGAGAAAATCATTTCTCCAATTGGTACTATTTATCTATCTTTTTTCGTTTTTGTTCTTACTATGCACAGCAGGCTGCTCTCAGTGAGTTTACAGAGAATCCGTCTTCCGGAGCGCTGTATCAGAAGCAGCCAGGTCCGGCACATATGAAGCCCCGCCCCTCTCATGATAAGCCCTGTCCCTTCCTGCCCAGACATCTCTCTCTCCAGCAGCAGCTCCAGACTACATTGTGGTTACAGGACCTGTGGTGATGTCACAGTCATGTGATCAGCCATGTGTGTGAGAGGAGTTATGGGAACACAGGCTCAGTGTAGGACTGGTGGAGAATGCAGAGGTACTTTATGTATGGAAGGTGTGCATAAAGCAGGGCTATGCCAGTGTAACCAGTCTATTGTACAGTTTTCTGTGTGTAATGGACATGTAGCAGAGCTGTGTGTGCAATGTGTATATAGTAAACTATCTGTGTAAGGCCTCAGGCACACAACCCTATGTATTTTGTGGTCCTCAAAAATCGGATCCGCAAAAAATACGGATGAAGTCCGAGTGCATTCCGTATTTTGCGGAACGGAACAGCTGGCCCCTAATAGAACAGTCCTATCCTTGTGCTTAATGAGGACAATAATAGGACATGTTCTATCTTTTTTGCGGAACGGAAATACGGACATATGGAAACGGAATGCACACGGAGTAACCTCCTGTTTTTTTTGCGGACCCTTTGAAATGAATGGTTCCGTATACGGTCCACAAAAAAAAAACGGAACGAACACGGAAAGAAAATAAGTTTGTGTGCGTGATGCCTAATGGGCATGTGGTAGAGCTGTGTATGTAATATGTGTATAGTAGTGTCATGTGGGCGCTGTGTATGGCAACGTCAGGTGGGCACTGTGTATGGCAGCGTCAGGTGAGCGCTGTGTATGGCAGCGTCAGGTGGGCCCTGTGTATGGCAGCGTCAGGTGGGCGGGCCCTGTGTATGACAGCGTCAGGTGGACGCTGTTTATGGCCGCGTCAGGTGGAAGCTGTGTATGGCAGCGTTAGGTGGGCCTTGTGTATGGCAGCAGTGGTCTTATGTTTAGTGTATGATGTTGGATAAATGTTTCCCTGCAGAATGGTTTCCCTGCAGAAATATCAGCCTCATAACGTTATGTGGGCCTATGCATTATATATGTGAATTACTGCAAAATTTAAAATGAGAATGTTCGGACTGGGAGAAAATGTCTGTATGTGGGTAAGTAACTGGCTCAATGATAGAAAACAGAGGATGATTATTAACGGTACACACTCAGATTGGGTCACTGTCACTAGTGGAGTACCTCAGGGGTCAGTACTGGGCCCTATCCTCTTCAATATATTTATTAATGATCTTGTAGAAGGCTTGCACACTAAAATATACATTTTTGCACATGACCCTAAACTGTGTAAAGTAATTAACACGGAAGAGGACAGTATTCTGCTATAGAGGGATCTGTAAAGATTGGAGCCTTGGGCAGAGAAGTGGCAAATGAGTAGTGATGAGCGGCAGGGGCAATATTCGAATTCGCGATATTTCGCAAATATTTGGGCGAATATTCGCCATACATTCGAGAATTCGCGAATTCATGATCTCTAGGCATTATTTTCTTGATTGCGAAAATTCGCATAATATTTGCCTAAAGAATTCGCATAAAAATTTGCATGAACTGGTATTTTAAAAAAAATAGAATATTCGAGATTACGAATATATTTTGCGATATTCTAAATATTTGCAAATTCTCGAAGTGCCGATATTCGCAATTAAAATTCGCAATTCGAATATTCGTGATCAACCCTACAAATGAGGTTTAACACTGACAAGTGTAAGGTTATGCACATGGGAAGGAATAATACAAGTCACCCATACATACTAAATGGTAAAACACTGGGTAACACTGCCATGGAAAAGGACCTAGGAATTTTTGTAAACAGCCAACTAAGCTGTAAAAACCAGTGTCAGGCAGCTGCTGCCAAGACCAATAAGATAATGGGTTGCATCAAAAGGGGCATTGATGCCCGTGATGAGAACATAGTCCTACCACTTTACAAATCACTGGTCAGACCACACATGGAGTACTGTGTACAGTTCTGGGCTCCTGCGAACAAGGCAGACATAGCAGAGCTGGAGAGGGCAACTAAAGTAATTACAGGAATGAGGGAATTACAGTACCATGAAAGATTATCAAAATTAGGGTTATTCACTTTAGAAAAAAAACAACTGAGGGGAGAATTAATTACTATGTATAAATATATCAGGGGTCAGTACAGAGATCTATCCCATCATCTATTTATCCCCAGGACTGTGACTGTAACGAGGGCACATCCTCTGCGCCTCGAGGAAAGAAGGTTTGTACACAAACATAGAAGAGGATTCTTTACGGTAATTGCAGTGAGACTATGGAACTCTCTGCCTGAGGAGGTGGTGATGGTAAGTTCACAAAAAAAATTTAAGAGGGGCCTGGATGTATTTCTAGAGGTAATAATATTACAGGCTATAGCTACTAGAGAGGGGTCGTTGATCTAGGGAGTTATCTGATTGCCTAATTGGAAGGAATTTTTTTCCCCTTAAGTGGGGAATATTGGCTTTTACCTAACATTTTATTTTTTTACTTCTGGATCAACTTGCAGGATAACAGGCCGAACTGGATGGACAAATGTATTTTTTCGGCCTTATATACTATGTTACTATGTTACTATGTAAGGCTACTTTCACACTGCCTTTTCTGGGTCCGCCTGTGAGATCCGTTTCAAGGCTCTCACAAGCGGCCCAAAACGGATCAGTTTAGCCCCAATGCATTCTGAATGGATGCGGATCCATTCAGAATGCATCAGTTTGGCTCTGTTCCGCCTCCATTCCGCTCTGGAGGCAGACACCAAAACGCTGCTTGCAGCCAAACGGATCCGTCCTGACTTACAATGGAAGTCAATGGGGACGGATCCGTTTACATTGACACAATATTGGTGCAATTGTAAACGGATCCGTCCCCTATTGACTTTCAATGTAAAGTCAGGACGAATCTGTTTGACTTACACTTAGGCCTCATGCACACTACCGTTGTGTGCATCCGTGGCCGTTGTTCCGTTTTCCGTGATTTTCTGTGGACCCATTGACTTTCAATGGGTCAGTTGAAAACTCGGAAAATGCACCGTTGTTCATCCGCGGCCGTGATCCGTGTTTCCTGTCCGTCAAAAAAATAGGACCTGTCCTATTTTTTTGACGGACAACGGTTCACGGACCCATTCAAGTCAATGGGTTCGTGAAAAAACACAGATGCACACAAGATTGTCATCCGCATCCGTGGTCCATGGCCGTAGGCTTCTTTCACACAGACGGATCCGCAGATCCGTCTGCATAAAAGCTTTTTCACTTCGTGAAAACTCAGATCCGACAGTATATTCTAACACAGAGGCGTTCCCATAGTGATGGGGACGCTTCTAGTTAGAATATACTACGAAATGTGTACATGACTGCCCCCTGCTGCCTGGCAGCACCCGATCTCTTACAGGGGGCTGTGATCCGCACAATTAACCCCTCAGGTGCCGGACTTGAGGGGTTAATTGTGCGTATCCCATCCCAGTTTTAAATTCATTGGTGGCGAGTGCGGGGCCCACTGGCCACCAATGAATGTACTGTAATACAGGGGAGGGAGGGGGGATCCACTGGCCACCAATGAATGTACTGTAATACAGGGGAGGGAGGAGGGGGCCCACTGGCCACCAATGAATGTACTGTAATACAGGGGAGGCAAGGAGGGGGAGGGGGGCCGCACTGGCCACCATTGAATGTACTGTAATACAGGGGAGGGGGGCCCACTGGCCACCAATGAATGTACTGTAATACAGGGGAGGGGGGGGGCCGCACTGGCCACCAATGAATTTAAAACTGGGGAGGGAGGGGGGTGAGTGGTTAATTGCAGGCACCTGAAGGGTTAATTGTGCGGATCACAGCCCCCTGTAAGAGATTGGGTGCTGCCAGGCAGCAGGGGGCAGTTTTTACACAGTTCTCAGTATATTCTAACTTGAAGCGTCCCCATCACTATGGGAACGCCTCTGTGTTAGAATATACTGTCGGATCTGAGTTTCACGATCTAACTCAAATCCGATGGTATATTCTAACATAGAGGCGTTTCCATGGTGATGGGGACGCTTCAAGTTAAAATATACCATCGGATTGGATAAAACTCAGATCCGATGGTATAATAGGGACTCCTGACTTTACATTGAAAGTCAATGGGGGACGGATCTGTTTGCAATTGCACCATATTGTGTCAACGTCAAACGGATCCGTCCCCATTGACTTGCATTGTAAGTCAGGACGGATCCATTTGGCTTCGCACGGCCAGGCGGACACCAAAAAGACTTTTTTTTCATGTCCGTGGATCCTCCAAAAATAAAGGAAGACCCACGGACGAAAAAACGGTCACGGATCACGGAACAACAGAAATCCGTTTTGCGGACCGCAAAAAAAACATCCGTGTGCATGAGGCCTAAGGCCTCAGAAAATATATCAAATTTGTGTTCTTCCTCTAAAAAAATGGAAGAAAAGTGAATATTAGACTGTTCAAAAAATAGCAGTGTTTGTATTCTTCTTTACAAACTCAAACATTCACTAAATAAACTGAAAAATGTTTGAAGATTTTGCTTTCCTTTGAATCACTTAACTAATATTTAGTTGTCTAACCACTGTTTCTGAGAACTGCTGTATATCTGTGTTGCATGGAGTCAACCAACTTCTGGCACCTGTGAACAGGTACTCCAGCCCAGGATGATTGAACTACATTCCATAGTTCTTCTTTATTTCTTGGTTTTGCCTCAGAAACTGCATTTTTGTTGTCACCCCACAAGTTTTCTATAACGTCAATCTTGTTGGTCTGAACCAAGATGTTGCAAGTTTACTGGTGTGTTTGCGGTCGTTGTCTTGTTGGAACACCCATTTCAAGGGCATTTTCTCTTCAGCATGACCTCTTCAAGTATTCTGATGTATTCAAACTGATCAATGATCCCTGGTATGCGATAAATAGGCCCAACACCGTAGTATGAGAAACATCCCCACATCATGATGCTTGCGCCACCATGCTTCACTGTCTTCACAGTGTACTGTGGCTTGAATTCAGTGTTTTGGGGCCATCTGACCAACTGTCTCCGGCCACTAGACCCAAAAAGTACAATCTTACTTTCATCAGTCCACAAAATGTCTGTTTAGGCCCGTCAATGTGCTCTTTGGCAAATTGTAACCTCTTCAGCGCATGTCTTTTTTTCAACAGTGGGACTTTGCGGGGGCTTCTTTCAGATACTTCTGTATTGGAATGCATTGGCTGTATGAGTAATACTGTGTGTATTACTCATACAGCTTCCGGCCTGTGAGATGTAAAAAATTCCTTCCCGACTCCAATCAGGCAATCAGACTAACTCCCTGGATCAACGACCCCTCTCTAGTAGCTATAGCCTGTAATATTATTACACTCCAGAAATACATCCAGGCCCCTCTTGAATTCCTTTATTGTACTCACCATCACCACCTCCTCAGGCAGAGAGTTCCATAGTCTCACTGCTCTTACCGTAAAGAATCCTTTTCTATGTTTGTGTACAAAACTTCTTTCCTCCAGACGCAGAGGATGTCCCCTCGTCACAGTTACAGTCCTGGGGATAAATAGATGATGGGATAGATCTCTGTACTGACCCCTGATATATTTATACATATTAATTAGATCTCCCCTCAGTCGTCTTTTTTCTAAAGTGAATAACCCTAATTTTGATCATCTTTCAGGGTACTGTAGTTGCCCCATTCCAGTTATTACTTTAGTTGCCCTCCTCTGGACCCTCTCCAGCTCTTCTATGTCTGCCTTGTTTACAGGAGCCCAGAACTGTACACAGTACTCCATGTGTGGTCTGACTAGCGATTTGGAAAGTGGTAGGACTATGTTCTTATCACGGGCATCTATGCCCCTTCTGATGCAACCCATTATCTTATTGGCCTTGGCAGCAGCTGCCTGACACTGGTTTTTGCAGCTTAGTTTGCTGTTTATTAAAATTCCTAGATCCTTTTCCATGTCAGTGTTACCGAGGGTTTTACCATTTAGTATGTACGGGTGACTTGCATTATTCCTTCCCATGTGCATAACTTTACATTTGTCAGTGTTAAACCTCATCTGCCACTTATCTGCCCAAGCCTCTAATCTATCCAGATCCCTCTGTAGTAGTATACTGTCCTCTTCAGTTTTAATTACTTTACACAGTTTAGTGTCAACTGCAAAAATTGACACTTTACTATGCAAGCCTTCTACAAGATCATTGATATGTATATCAATGAAGAGAATTGGGCCCAATACTGACCCCTGAGGTACCCCACTATTGACAGTGACCCTATCTGAGTGTGTACCATTAATAACCACCCTCTGTTTTCTATCATTGAGCCAGTTACTTACCCACATTCAGATGTTTTCTCCCAGTCCGAGCATTCTCATTTTATATACTAACCTTTTATGTGGTACAGTGTCAAATGCTTTGGAGAAGTCCAGATATACGACATCCATTGATTCGCCGCTGTCAAGTCTAGAACTTACCTCCTCATAGAAACTGATTAAATTAGTTTGGCATGACCGATCCCTCACGAAGCCATGCTGATATGGCGTTATTTGCTTATTTCCGTTGAGATGCTCTAAGATAGCATCTCTTAGAAAACCTTCAAACAGTTTACCCACAACAGATGTTAAACTTACCAGCCTATAGTTTCCAGGCTCTGTTTTTGGACCCTTTTTGAATATTGGCACCACATTTGCCATGCGCCAATCCTGTGGGACATTCCCTGTCAGTATAGAGTCCGCAAATATCATAAATAAGGTTCTGGCTATGACATTACTTAATTCCCTTAGGATACGGGGGTGTATGCCATCCGGTCCTGGCGATTTGTCTATTTTAATCTTTTTAAGTCGCTGATGTACTTCTTCCTGGGTCAGACAGGACACTTAATGGGGAACTTATTTTTACATTCTGCATGTCATCTGACCGTTTATTTTCCTCAGTGAATACATTGGAGAAAAAAATATTTGACAGCTTTGCTTTCTCCTCATCGCTCTCTGCGACTCCCCCCTCATTACTCTTTAAAGGGCCGACACCTTCAGATTTATACTTTTTAACATTTATATAATTGAAGAACATTTTAGGGTTAGTTTTACTCTCTTTGGCAATTAATCTCTCGGTCTCTAGTTTGGCCACTTTGATTTGTTTTTTACATGTTCTATTTTTTTCCTTATAGTTTTTCAGTGCTTCCGTGCTACCCTCCTGTTTTTGTGATTTATATGCTTTCTTTTTGTCATTTATTGCTTTCTTTACAGTTCTATTTATCCACATTGGTTTCTTTTTGTTCCTTAACCTTTTTTTCCCATACGGTATGTACCTCTCACAATGAGATTTTAGGATGCTTTTAAAGATATCCCATTTTGTGGACGTATTTTTATTTTTGAGGACTTTGTCCCAGTTAGTTAGGCCTATGGCCTCTCTTAGTTGGCTTAATTTAGCTTTTTTTGAAGTTTGGTATTTTTGTTCCTCCCTGTAGAAACGCTCTTTTGAATGATAATTGGAAGGTTATTACTTTATGGTCACTTTTTCCCAGGTGTCCCTCAACCTGCACATCTGTTGTTCTGTCAGGCCTATTGGTTAATACTAAGTCTAGTATGGCCGTCCCTCTAGTCGGGACCTGAACCAGTTGGGAGAGGTAATTGTCTTTGGTTATTGCCAAGAACCTGTTTCTTTTATGAGATATACAAGTTTCAGTTTCCCAGTCTATATCTGGGTAGTTGAAGTCCCCCATAATAACCACCTCATTATGATTTGCCGCCTTGTCTATCTCGTTTAGTAGTAGATTTTCTGTGGACTCTGGTATATTAGGTAGTTTATAGTAAACTCCTATTAGTAATTTATTATTGTTTTTAGCTCCATGTATCTCTACCCACAGTGACTCCACATGTTCATGTCCCTCACTTATATCTTCCCGGAGTGTGGGCTTTAGACAGGACTTTACATAAAGGCAGACCCCTCCCCCTCTCCGGTTTTGACGATCCTTTCTAAACAGACTGTAACCTTGTACATTAACCGCCCAGTCATAGCTATCATCCAGCCATGTCTCAGTTATTCCCACTATGTCATAGTCCTCCTCACACATCACTAATTCCAGTTCACCAGTTTTATTAGTCAGGCTTCTGGCATTAGTATACATACATTTGAGAGGTTTATGTATATTTTTTACCCTACCCTACACCTTTCCTTCTGAACTGTTCTAGTCCCTCCTTCCATTCCTCCCCCAGTCCCACTACCTTGTTCCCGGTCTCTATTTGCACTATCATCCCCTCCTATAATGTAATTTCCCTCCCCCCAGTCCCTAGTTTAAACACTCCTCCAACCTTCTAGCCATCTTTCTCCCCAGCACAGCTGCCCCTTCCCCATTGAGGTGCAGTCCGTCCCTACGATAGAGCCTGTAGCCGATAGAGAAGTCGGCCCAGTTCTCCAGGAACCCAAACCCCTCCTTCCTACACCAGTTCTTGAGCCACTTGTTAATCTCCCTAATCTCTTGCAAACAAGAATGCGGACCCATTTTGCGGATGTGTGACCCCTACACAGAATCAGCACCATGCATATCATGACTTTTGGATCTGTTGGGTTTCTATTACTCTACTACACCTGCTAGTAAATTATTTGCCATGTAGAAATATCATTTCTACCAAAAACAGTGATTGATCAGGTTAGTGATGTCTGACTGCTATTATTTTGAACACAACTGTCTAACAATGGCAGCACATCAGACCAAATATAAATATGGAGGTGCAGGCCAATGGATCCGGCAACAAATCCAGGACAATATAAGAATTTAAAAAAATGGTAGCACTCTCACAAAAAATGAGTAAAAAGAAAAACACTTTTTTCACCCCTGTGGTCGCAACTAGCGATGAGTAAACTTGTGTTTCAAGTTTGGCGTACAAGGCTAAGGTTCGGGTTATGTAAGAATTCCGTTATGGATTCTGCTACCATGGACCATAACTAAGGGTCCATTCACACGTCCGCATAATGGGTACGCATCCTTTCCGCAATTTTGCGTAAGGGGTGCGGACCCATTCATTTTAAATGGGGCCGCAAAAGATGTGGACAGCACCACCATGTGCTGTCCGCACGCGCACTTCTGTTCCGCGGCCCCACAAAAAAATAGAGCAGCTGCGGACAAGAATAAGTATTTCTATCATAGTGCCAGCCATGGCCGGTGTCCATGTTTTGCGGATACGCAATTTGTGGACCGCAAAACATTTGTGGACGTGTGAATGGACCCTTATGGTCCGTGGTACCAGAATCCATAACGGAATTCGTAGACAACCTGAACCTTGTACGCCGAACTTGAAACACAAGTTCACTCAACACTAGTTTCAATATTTTAGCTCATAGCTTGAAAAGAAACTGTGAATGAGCTGAAGACATTGCGACCACAGGGGTGAATAAAGTGTTTGAGAGTGCGGACATTTTTTTCTTTTATATCTATATATATATATATATAGATATATATATAAAAAAACGGACGTATGTATGTTCCACAAAAACTCAAAAACGCAACCATCCATTGCAATGAAACTTGGTATACACATCCCTTTCTACCTTTAAAGGAATCTTGCGGGGGTCTCAGCTGTCTAGGATGTACCGTTCCCGAGATATTCCCAAAAAATGACCTGCATTAGCCAATACAAGCCTGCAAGTCTTTAACTTAAATCCTAACTGCCATACACACGGTCACATGTCCTTTATCAGCCAATAGAAGCTTGCAGGTCCTACTCCAGGTTGCCATAACAACTGATCACAGGTTTTAGCAGATTGCAGGTCCTGAAATATTCAGTCATATGATGTATGATGGCACAACTACACTGCTACATGCATGGGGGGCAGGGGTCACTATTAAATGGACGGGCGCTGCAGAGTTCACTGTTAAAGGGGCGGCCACTGTGAAAGTCACGGTTAAAGGGGCGTCAATATTGGATTTTGAGACAGCACACCAAATGATCTTCAAAAAATTTGTATTTTTATTGATTTTTCAACATCAGCAGTACATGTTATAGCAACGTTTCGGGCCCAATTTTGGTGCCCTTCATCAAGCTGTGTAATACATGAATCAGGTCTCATGGCGTGCACTGTGTAATACATGAATCAGGTCTTACGGCGTGATGTTGAAAAATCTATAAAAATACCAATTTTTTAAAGATCATTTGGTGTGATGTCTCAAAATCCAATATTGAGGACTTATACAGATTTCTTGGGTGGAAGGAATCACCCTGGGACGTGCACCCACGTAAGCCCCTTTGGATGAGTGGCTGCAGTCATATCTTTGTTTACGGTTAAAGGGGCGGTCACCATGGAAGCCACTGTTAAAGGAACTGCCACCGTGAAAGTCACTGTTAAAGGGGCGGTCATCGTTAAAGGGGCGGCCACCGTGAAAGTCACAGTTAACCACCTCCGGACCGCCTAACGCAGATTCGCGTTCCGGAGGTGGCAGCGCTGCGCAGAGTCACGCATATACGCGTCATCTCGCGAGACGCGAGATTTCGCTCAAAGCCGGCCCGCGCATGCGCATCGCGGGCCGGCAAAAGTTAAAGAACAAGTTCGTCACCAGCCTGCCAGCAACGATCATTGGCTGGCAGGCTGTCAATTTTCAAAAAATCCAATCACAAGCCATATAACAGATCACATTAGTAAATATGATCTGTTATATGGCTTCTCTGCTCCTCTGCTGGTCCTTTTCGTCGGTTGGATCCAGCAGAGGAGCAGACTGAACTGTGAGTAGCACCAAACACTTCACTGTAGCCCCAGATCACCCCCCTGCACCCCAATTAACCCTTTGATCACCCCTTTGATCGCCCCTGTCAATCACTAGTGAAAGGAAAAAAAGTGATCAGTGTAAACTGTCACTTTTTTTTTTCCACTGGTATTGACTGTTAGGTTTTAGGATAGTTAAGGCCCCTTGGTTAGGTAGTTTAGCGTGAGTTAGCGCCCAGCCCACAGCACCGCAGTCACTTATTCGCTGTTTAGCGTATCGCTAATCAGCATTTGTACTTTTATAGTATCTGTAAGTGATCAAAACTGATCACGGTCAGATCTATAATTGTATTAGTGTCACCTTAGCTCGCCCTCCACCCAAAACGCAGTGTTTGCCCGATCAGGCCTGATCGGTCGCCCACACGTGCGTTCACCCACGCCCGCCCCACCGCAGTGACAAAAAATATATATTTTTTTGATCACTGCACATTCATTTTACACGCACTGCGGCGATAAAAAAATCAGTTTTGATATTTTTTATCAACCGCAGCGGCCTCCGGTACTTCGCTAGCCTCCCCTTTGTAAGACAGGCTTGCTTTTTTTCTTGGGTAGTCTCAGGGAATACCCTTAAATTTAGTAGTCCAAAATGTCAAACAGGGGGTATTCTTCTGAAGAGGCCTACAGGATTCTGACCCAGTCGGATGAGGAGTGGGAACCCTCATCTGACGAATCTAGCGGGTCAGAATATGAACCTGTGGAAAGCAGTGGCTCTCTGACCCAAAGTTCGGACGAGGAGGTGGAGGTCCCTGATAGCACCAGGTGTACCAGGCCCCGTGTTGCTAGACCACAGGTTATGCAGGATCCGCTTCAAGAGCAGCAGAGTGGGGCTGTCGCTGCCGGATCACGTGGTGAGGCATACACCAGCAGCGCAGCCCTCCCTGGACCTAGTACCAGCACTGCCGTACAACATGGTGACGTGGCGAGCACCAGAAGGGCAGTTGAAGCTGGTACGGTGGCACGTGCAGTAGTTACCCTGTCGCAGCCACCACAACAGACAGGCCCGTAGATCCCCTAGAATCCCTGAGGTGCTGGCAAACCCTGATTGGCAGTCACCAACTTCAGCCGCACCATTAGTTCTCCCTTTCACCGCCCAGTCTGGAGTTCGGGTTGAGACGGCTCAAATCGGTTCGGCCCTGGGATTTTTTGAGCTGTTCTTGACTGCGGAGCTCTTGGACTTAGTCGTGGCAGAGACAAACCGGTATGCCACACAATTTATATCCGCCAACCCGGGAAGCTTTTATGCCCTGCCTTTCCGATGGAAACCAGTCTAAGTTTCCGAACTTAATTTTTTTTTGGGCCTTCTCCTCAACATGGGTCTGACTAAAAAGCATGAATTGCGGTCATATTGGTCCACGAACCCGATTCATCACATGCCCATGTTCTCTGCTGCTATGTCCAGGGCACGATTTGAGGCCATTCTTCGTTTCCTGCATTTTAGCGACAACACCACCTCCCGTCCCAGAGGCCACCCAGCTTTTGACCGGCTCCACAAAATTCGGCCCCTCATAGACCACTTCAACCAGAAATTTGCAGATTTGTATACCCCCGAGCAAAACATCTGGGTAGACGAGTCCCTAATACATTTTACCGGGCGCCTTGGCTTCAAACAATACATCCCAAGCAAGCGTGCCCGGTATGGGGTCAAATTGTATAAGCTCTGTGAAAGGGCCACAGGCTATACCCACAAATTTCGGATCTATGAGGGAAAAGATCAGACCCTGGAGCCGGTCGGTTGCCCTGACTACCTGGGGACCAGTGGGAAGACAGTCTGGGACTTGGTGTCACCCTTATTCGGCAAGGGGTACCATCTTTATGTGGACAATTTCTACATAAGTGTGGCCCTCTTTAGGCATTTGTTTCTAGAACGGATTTGCGCCTGTGGCACCGCGCGAACTAGTCGCGTGGGCTTCCCCCAACGGCTCGTTACCACCCGTCTTGCAAGGGGGGAGAGGGCTGCCTTGTGTAACGAAGAACTGCTCGCGGTGAAATGGAGAGACAAGCGTGACGTTTACATGCTCTCCTCCATTCACGCAGACACGACAATACAAATTGAGCGAGCAACCCGTGTCATTGAAAAGCCCCTCTGTGTCCACGACTATAATGCGCTCATGGGAGGGGTGGACTTCAATGACCAGATGTTGTCTCCGTAGAACCAGACGCTGGTATAAGGTGTCTGTATATTTAATTCAATTGGCGCTGTATAATAGTTTTGTTCTCTACAGTAAGGCTGGGAGAACAGGATCCTTCCTCAAATTCCAGGAAGAGATCATTGAGAACCTCCTGTATCCAGGAGGTTCCGTGGCCCCATCCACCAGTGTAGTTAGCCGTCTACACGAGCGACATTTCCCCAGTGTCGTTCCTGGTACCTCAACCCAACCGTCACCCCGAAAAAGATGTTGTGTCTGTAGCAGGAGTGGAATAAGGCGTGACACCCGCTATTTCTGTCCTGACTGTCCTGACCACCCTGCCCTATGCTTTGGTGAGTGTTTCCGGAAGTACCACACACAGGTACACTTAGCATAGGGATTGCATCTCACAGGACATGCACACAGGGCTATTAGGGCCCTTTTACTCACAGCTGCTGCAAACCTCTCCTTTCACCTGGGATAAAGTGCATAACGTACTTCGCCACATCTTTGGGCGATTTGCGCATTGCACATTGTCCGATGGGGAAGGAGTGGTTTGTTCTATAAAGGTAAAAAAAAAAAAAAAAAAAAATACCGGTAAGTAAAAAAGTTAACGTTCAGTTAAAAAAGTTAAAAAAAGTTTATATGTTCTGTTCAAAAGTTAATAAATTTATTGCGTTGCGGCCTGGTTTTTTCTTTTTTGTTTTGTTTTTTTTACCTTCCAGGTGGACCAACCGATCGACTAGCTGCAGCACTGATGTGCATTCTGACAGAAGCATTGCGCTGCTGTCAGATTACACGCAAGTCGGTGTATGCGGCGCTGCAAGACGAGATTTCTCCTCTGCAGTAAAAGATACGTTTGCCGAGGCATATGAGCTGAGGAGGTGGCGGTGTTCATATACTTTGGCAAACACTTTGTATATATAAAAAAATAAATCCTGGCAATGATTTATTCATCCACATCGATTGATGTGAATGGAGAAATCTGGTTTGCCAGGGCATACGAGCTAAGTGGGTATGGATGTTGGGCGGAGCTCCTATGTCCTGGCAGACGCCTTTCCCCTCCTTTTTCTTTTTTTGGCAGAGATTTTTTCATCCACATTGATCGATGCGAATGAAGAAATCTGTGCCGTTCATTTTTTTCTTTCAGCCCAGAGGCTGAATGGAAAAAAAAAATCTCATTACCCGTATGCTCAATATAAGGAGAATAGCAGAAACTCCTAATGCTGGCCATACATGTAATGATTGCGGAGACCCTCAAATGCCAGGGCAGTACAAACACCCCACAAATAACACCATTTTGGAAAGAAGACACCCCAAGGTATTCGCTGAGGGGCATATTGAGTCCATGAAAGATTGAAATTTTTGTCCCAAGTTAGCGGAAAGGGAGATTTTGTGAGAAAAAAAATCAAAACAATCAATTTCCGCTAACTTGTGCCAAAATTTTTTTTTTTCTATGAACTCGCCATGCCCCTCATTGAATACCTTGGGGTGTCTTCTTTCCAAAATGGAGTCACATGTGGGGTATTTATACTGCCCTGGCATTTTAGGGGCCCCAAAGCGTGAGAAGAAGTCTGGTATCCAAATGTCTAAAAATGCCCTCCTAAAAGGAATTTGGGCACCTTTGCCCACCTAGGCTGCAAAAAAGTGTCACACATCTGGTATCTCCGTATTCAGGAGAAGTTGGGTAATGTGTTTTGGGGTGTCATTTTACATATACCCATGCTGGGTGAGATAAATATCTTGGTCAAATGCCAACTTTTTATAAAAAAAATGGGAAAAGTTGTCTTTTGCCAAGATATTTCTCTCACCCAGCATGGGTATATGTAAAATGACACCCCAAAACACATTCCCCAACTTCTCCTGAATATGGAGATACCACATGTGTGACACTTTTTGCAGCCTAGGTGGGCAAAGGGGCCCACATTCCAAAGAGCACCTTTCGGATTTCACAGGTCATTTACCTACTTGCCACACATTAGGGCCCCTGGAAAATGCCAGGGAAGTATAACTACCCCACAAGTGACCCCATTTTGGAAAGAAGACACCCCAAGGTATTCCGTGAGGGGCATGGCAAGTTCCTAGAATTTTTTATTTTTTGTCACAAGTTAATGGAAAATGATAATTTTTTATTTTTTTTTCATACAAAGTCTCATATTCCACTAACTTGTGACAAAAAATAAAAACTTCCATGAACTCACTATGCCCATCAGCGAATACCTTGGGGTGTCTTCTTTCCAAAATGGGGTCACTTGTGGGGTAGTTAGACTGCCCTGGCATTCTAGGGGCCCAAATCTGTGGTAAGGAGTTTGAAATCAAATTCTGTAAAAAATGACCAGTGAAATCCGAAAGGTGCTCTTTGGAATGTGGGCCCCTTTGCCCACCTAGGCTGCAAAAAAGTGTCACACATGTGGTATCTCCGTATTCAGGAGAAGTTGGGCAATGTGTTTTGGGGTGTCATTTTACATATACCCATGCTGGGTGAGAGAAAACTCTTGGCAAAAGATAACTTTTCCCATTTTTTTATACAAAGTTGGCATTTGACCAAGATATTTCTCTCACCCAGCATGGGTACATGTAAAATGACACCCCAAAACACATTCCCCAACTTCTCCTGAATACGGAGATACTAGATGTGTGACACTTTTTTGCAGCCTAGGTGGGCAAAGGGGCCCATATTCCAAAGAGCACCTTTCGGATTTCACTGGTCATTTTTTACAGAATTTGATTTCAAACTCCTTACCACACATTTGGGCCCCTAGAATGCCAGGGCAGTATAACTACCCCACAAGTGACCCCATTTTGGAAAGAAGACACCCCAAGGTATTCCATGAGGGGCATGGCGAGTTCCTAGAATTTTTTATTTTTTGTCACAAGTTAGTGGAAAATGATGATTTTTTTTTTTTTTTTCTTACAAAGTCTCATATTCCACTAACTTGTGACAAAAAATAAAAACTTCCATGAACTCACTATGCCCATCAGCGAATACCTTGGGGTGTCTTCTTTCCAAAATAGGGTCACTTGTGGGGTAGTTATACTGCCCTGGCATTCTAGGGGCCCAAATCTGTGTTAAAGAGTTTGAAATCAAATTCTGTAAAAAATGACCAGTGAAATCCGAAAGGTGCTCTTTGGAATGTGGGCCCCTTTGCCCACCTAGGCTGCAAAAAAGTGTCACACATGTGGTATCTCCGTATTCAGGAGAAGTTGGGCAATGTGTTTTGGGGTGTCATTTTACATATACCCGTGCTGGGTGAGAGAAATATCTTGGCAAAAGATAACTTTTCCCATTTTTTTATACAAAGTTGGCATTTGACCAAGATATTTCTCTCACCCAGCATGGGTATATGTAAAATGACGCCCCAAAACACATTCCCCAACTTCTCCTGAATACGGAGATACTAGATGTGTGACACTTTTTTGCAGCCTAGGTGGGCAAAGGGGCCCATATTCCAAAGAGCACCTTTCGGATTTCACTGGTCATTTTTTACAGAATTTGATTTCAAACTCCTTACCACACATTTGGGCCCCTAGAATGCCAGGGCAGTATAACTACCCCACAAGTGACCCCATTTTGGAAAGAAGACACCCCAAGGTATTCCATGAGGGGCATGGCGAGTTCCTAGAATTTTTATTTTTTGTCACAAGTTAGTGGAAAATGATGATTTTTTATTTTATTTTTTTCTTACAAAGTCTCATATTCCACTAACTTGTGACAAAAAATAAAAACTTCCATGAACTCACTATGCCCATCAGCGAATACCTTGGGGTGTCTTCTTTCCAAAATGGGGTCACTTGTGGGGTAGTTATACTGCCCTGGCATTCTAGGGGCCCAAATGTGTGGTAAGGAGTTTGAAATCAAATTCTGTAAAAAATGACCAGTGAAATCCGAAAGGTGCTCTTTGGAATGTGGGCCCCTTTGCCCACCTAGGCTGCAAAAAAGTGTCACACATCTGGTATCTCCGTATTCAGGAGAAGTTGAGAAATGTGTTTTGGGGTGTCATTTTACATATACCCATGCTGGGTGAGATAAATATCTTGGTCAAATGCCAACTTTGTATAAAAAAATGGGAAAAGTTGTCTTTTGCCAAGATATTTCTCTCACCCAGCATGGGTATATGTAAAATAACACCCCAAAACACATTCCCCAACTTCTCCTGAATACGGAGATACCAGATGTGTGACACTTTTTTGCAGCCTAGGTGGGCAAAGGGGCCCATATTCCAAAGAGCACCTTTCGGATTTCACTGGTCATTTTTTACAGAATTTGATTTCAAACTCCTTACCACACATTTGGGCCCCTAGAATGCCAGGGCAGTATAACTACCCCACAAGTGAGCCCATTTTGGAAAGAAGACACCCCAAGGTATTCGCTGATGGGCATAGTGAGTTCATGGAAGTTTTTATTTTTTGTCACAAGTTAGTGAAATATGAAACTTTGTAAGAAAAAAAAAATCATCATTTTCCGCTAACTTAAGACAAAAAATAAAAAGTTCTATGAACTCACTATGCCCATCAGCGAATACCTTAGGGTGTCTACTTTCCGAAATGGGGTCATTTGTGGGGTGTTTGTACTGTCTGGGCATTGTAGAACCTCAGGAAACATGACAGGTGCTCAGAAAGTCAGAGCTGCTTCAAAAAGCGGAAATTCACATTTTTGTACCATAGTTTGTAAACGCTATAACTTTTACCCAAACCATTTTTTTTTTTTACCCAAACATTTTTTTTTTATCAAAGACATGTAGAACAATAAATTTAGAGCAAAATTTATATATGGATCTCGTTTTTTTTGCAAAATTTTGAAACTGAAAGTGAAATTTCGATTAATAACAAAAAAAGTAAAAATGTCAGCAGCAATGAAATACCACCAAATGAAAGCTCTATTAGTGAGAAGAAAAGGAGGTAAAATTCATTTGGGTGGTAAGTTGCATGACCGAGCAATAAACGGTGAAAGTAGTGTAGGTCAGAAGTGTAAAAAGTGGCCTGGTCTTTCAGGGTGTTTAAGCCATGGGGGCTGAGGTGGTTAAAGGGCTGGTCACCATTAAAGGGGCGCCCACCGTGAAAGTCACTGTTAAAGCGGCGGTCATTGTTGAAGGGGTGGCCACCGTGAAAGTCACTATTAAAGGGGCGGTCACCTTTAAATGGGTGGCCACTGTGAAATTCACTGTTAAAGGGGCATGTGTGTGTCATTTATCAAACTGGTGTAAAGTAGAACTGGCTTAGTTGCCCATAGCAACCATTCAGATAACACCTTTCATTCACAGCTTCATTGGAAAATGAAAGGAGTAATCTGATTGGTTGCTATGGGCAACTAAGCCAGTTCTACTTTACACCAGTTTTGATAAATCTCCCCCACTGTACTTCTATGTGTACATAGCATTGTGTATCGTGTGTACTTTACTAATCTATGTGGGAAAAGTGAGCGCTCACTGTGCGGACTGCACACAATACTGTATTCAGAACAGAGTGCAGGTAGTGAGAGCATCTATATCCTGCTTATAATGCCATGGTTCTGACTGTAGATCGCTGCACTAATGTTATCAGCAGAAATATCTATTGTGTCTACAAATAATGGACTTTCTACAGAATGGAAAGTGAGAAATAGATCTGCTGATTACAGGCTATAGCATACTGTAAGACTCACCATGTTGTGGATTGGAATGAAATCTTGCAAGTTTCAGCAGCCTATATGTAAGTGGCTGCTAGCTGTGCTAATACGATTTAGGGGTGGGACGGCAGAGCTTGTGCTGTGTAACAGGATGTGGGGGCGGGGCAGCAGAGCTTGTGCTGGTGCATGCGAAATGAACAGGAACACCCACAGATTCTCACAGGAGATGACAGCAGTGAGCAAAACTCATATCAGAGCATTTATGAGAGCATGTGAAGCAAAGCTCATACAAGTAAACAAACAAGTGCAATTTTATTATGTGCTGCATTACGGTAAGATATGGGGTTATTGATTTTAGTGCACAAAGGTGTCCATAGCCTTTAACCCCTTCCAGACTAGCGCCATAATAGTACAGCACAGCGGGACGTGACTTGCTGCCCAGCAACATACTATTATGGTGCAAAGAACACCCGGCCCCCGGGCATAATCGCTCGGGGACCCGGGTGTGATGGCTGCTCTGCAAAGCAGGCAGCCATGTTAGCTAAGGGCTGGGGGAGGTATTACCGCCCCCCTACAGCCCCGACCATCTGAGATACAGAGCTGCAGGGGGTGTCATCTGGAGGTGACCAGTGCTGAACAAGTCAGCACCTGTCTCCTCCTAGGTCAGGAGGAGTTAAGGGTTCCCTGCCAGCGCTGCTATTGGCTGGAACAACGCTCAAGCCAATGTCAGCGCTATAGCTGCACAGGAAGAGACAGAACTTCCCTGCATGCAGCCGTTCTAGCCGGTGACTACATGCAGAGAGGTTCTGTGCCTTTCTGTGCTGCTTGTGGCTTGCTGGAACTTATGGTGCACACCACTGCGCTTTTAACCACTTTCCTGCTGAAAAGAGAAGAAAGAAAAAAAGAAGAAGATAGAAGAACATCTGGAATAGCTTTATAGATTCCTAAACCACCTTCCGCCCTGTCCCTTAGCCAGTGTTCACTGTAGTGAATTTTTATACTACAGTTTTGCATGCACACAAGATCTGTGTGCATGCGTGCTGCAGAGCACTGATCAGTAGTGTGCTCAGTAGTAGTGTTGGACGCGAATTTTCGAATAGCGAATATTAACCTGTTCCGGACATAGGGCGTGCAGGTACGCCCTGATGACCCAGTACTTAAGGACACAGGGCGTACCGGTACGTCATATGTATCTCCGATCACCGCCGCTCGGCGGGCGGTGATCAGAACCCGGTGCCTGCTCAAATCATTGAGCAGGCACCTGGGGACAATGCGCCGGGGGGTCCTGTGACCCCCCGTGTAGGCGATCACAGCAAACCGCAGGTCAATTCAGACCTGCGGTTTGCTGAGTTTCCGGGTTATTCGGGTCTCTAGGGACCCGATAACCCGGAACAGGATGGTGATCGGTGGTGTGATAATACACCACCAATCACCATCCTGCGATCCTGAGAGGTGATGGTGACATCACCTCTCAGGATCGGCTCTCATTGGCTGCAGGGGCGGGCCATTAAAATTATCGCAGCGCTCCTCTCCTCCTCCTTTTGTGTCCGGAAGCAATCGGGGCAATAAATATAGTATTTTGTTTGGCTGTTAACCCTTGCTTTGTTACTGGAAAAAATTGATTAAAATTGAAAATTTGCCCAAAAAATCTAAATGCTCAAATTTCATCTCCATTTGCCAATAACTCTTGTGCAACACCTAAAGGGTTAACAAAGTTTGTAAAATCAGTTTTGAATACCTTAAGGGGTGTAGTTTCTTAGATGGGTTCACTTTTATGGAGTTTCTACTCTAGGGATGCATTGGGGGGCTTCAAATGGGACATGGTGTAAATAAACCATTCCAGCAAAATCTGCCTTCCAAAAACCATACGGCGCACCTTTCTCTCTACGCCCTACTGTGTGCCCGAACAGTAGTTTACGGCCACATATGGGGTGTTTCTGCAAACTGAAGAATCAGGGCCATAAATATTGAGTTTTGTTTGGCTGTTAACCCTTACTTTTTTACTGGGAAAAATGGATTAAAATGGAAATTTTGCCCAAAAATTTAAATTCTGAAATTTCATCTCCATTTGCCAATAACTCTTGTGGAACACCTAAAGGGTTAACAACGTTTGTAAAATCTGTTTTGAATACCTTGAGGGGTGTAGTTTCTTAGATGGTGTCACTTTTATGGAGTTTCTACTCTAGTGTTGCATCAGGGCGGCTTCAAATGGGACATGGTGTAAAAAAAAACAGTCCAGCAAAACCTGCCTTACAAAAACCGTATGGCATTCCTTTCATTCTGCGCCCTGCTGTGTGCCCGTAAAGCGGTTTACGACCACATATGGGGTGTTTCTGTAAACTACAGAATGAGGGCCATAAATATTGAGTTTTGTTTGGCTGTTAACCCTTGCTTTGTTACTGGGAAAAATGGATTAAAAAGGAAAATTTGCCCAAAAATTAAAATTCAGAAATTTCATCTCCATTTGCCAATAACTCTTGTGGAACACCTAAAGGGTTAACGACGTTTGTAAAATCTGTTTTGAATACCTTGAGGGGTGTAGTTTCTTAGATGGGGTCACTTTTATGGAGTTTCTATTCTAGGGGTGCATCAGGGGGCTTCAAATGGGACATGGGTGTCAAAAAAAACAGTCCAGCAAAACCTGCCTTCCAAAAACCGTAAGGCATTCCTTTCCTTCTGCGCCCTGCCGTGTGCCCGTACAGCGGTTTACGACCACATATGGGGTGTTTCTGTAAACTACAGAATCATAACCATAAATATTGAGTTTGGTTTGGCTGTTAACCCTTGTTTTTTAACCGGAAAAAAATTATTAAAATGGAAAATCTGCCAAAAAAGTGAAATTTTGAAATTGTATCTCTATTTTCCATTAATTCTTGTGGAACACCTAAAGGGTTAAAAAAAGTTTGTAAAATCAGTTTTGAATACCTTGAGGGGTGTAGTTTATAGAATGGGGTCATTTTTGGGTGGTTTCTATTATGTAAGCCTCGCAAGTGACTTCAGACCTGAACTGGTCCCTAAAAATTGGGTTTTTGAACATTTCTGAAAAATTTCAAGATTTGCTTCTAAATTTCTAGGCCTTGTAACATCCCCAAAAAATAAAATATCATTCCCAAAATGATCCAAACATGAAGTAGACATATGGGGAATGTAAAGTAATAACTATTTTTGGAGGTATTACTATGTATTATAGAAGTAGAGAAATTGAAACTTGGAAATGTGCATTTTTTTTACAAATTTTTGGTAAATTTGGTATTTTTTTATAAATAAAAAAAAAAAATTTAACTTCATTTTACCAATGTCATGAAGTACAATATGTGACGAAAAAACTATCTCAGAATGCCCTTAAAGTGACACTGGTCAGATTTGCAAAAAATGGCCAAGTCCTTAAGGTGAAATAGGGCTGAGTCCTTAAGGGGTTAAAGTGACACTGGTCAGATTTGCAAAAAATGGCCTGGTCCTTAAGGTGAAATAAGGCTGTGTCTTTAAGGAGTTAATTCCACATTTTTGTTCCCTGTACTGCCTACTTTTACCTGTGCTTAAAATAGGGTTGCTAGGCATGGTCCGTCTATCTGTTGATAGACGGAGCACGCAGCGTGCAGGCTCACATTACTGACAGCCGGGGACTGTAAGTAAATGATTAAAGCCAGGTCCTCCCCAGAAGCTGATAACAGTGCCTGGGCTGTGTGCACTTCTCCCTGTCCCTGCACTTGGCAGACGCTCCCTCACTTAGCAGAGCTGGAGAATGCAGAGTTGAAGCAGCGCAGACCAGGGAAGGGAGATCTGCCATCTGCTCAGTGTATAAATGAAAGCAACATGTGGTAAGAGGACCCCTTTGTGCTGCAAGAGATTAACCCTTTAGGGGGGAGGGCTCTGGTTACTGACACTTTTGGGTGGCTATTGTTACTCGCTAGTGAGGGCAGGCGGGATTAGCATCAGGGTGAGGGCAGTGGCGGCCATCTTAACTGAATAGTGAAATTTCAGTTTTATGCAGACTGGTTGCTAAGGGCTGAATCTTATTAAATATGGGGTAAGTCAGTCTAATCGTAACGGATTCTGGAATATCATGTTATTAGTAACTACATCTATGAAAATTGAAATTAGGGTCTAAATGTGACAGTTATCCTTTAAGGAGTTAATCGCGAATATCGGCACTTTAAGAATTTGGGAATATTTAGAATATAGTTATATATATTCGTAATTTCGAATATTCTAGATTTTTTTCCATCCGTAACCTCCCTTCTTGCTTATGGGCCAATGAGAAAGCTGCAATTTCTTTGTCTGAGCTTAGCAACATCCCTAGCAACCAACAGGAAAGTTGCCTACCCCTTACTATATAAGAAAATCCCCAGCAGCCCTTGTATGCAGTATTTTGCAGATCTGAGGGAGACAGCAGTTATTGCTGTGTTCTCTGCTTTCCTGTGTCCTTACATTAGATAGTTAGTTAGTTAGTTAGTTAGTTAGCTTATATATAATACAGATATATTGGAGCACTCTATCTGCATATAAATCTATTATAATGTTCTGCCATGCCAACCACTTTCTGCAGTCTTAGGAAACGCCTGTATTTTGCACGTATTACGCGAATATTACATTCCCGATTTTTTGCGATCAAGAAAATAATCTTGAATTCATAAATATATGACGAATATTCTACCAAATATTCACGAAATATCGCGAATTCGAATATTGCTCCTGCCGCTCATCACTACTCAGTAGCATCTGCACATTTTTGAGGTTTTTTTATTTATTTTTTGTTTTTGGTGTGAAAAAAGAACTGCAGTTAGTGGTAGTTAGTTAGATATATATATATAAATTTCATTTAGGCTACATTCACACGACCGTATGTATGCAAAAAAAAGTATGACGTCCGTATGGCATCCGTTTTTTTCTGCGGATCCATTGTAACAATGCCTACCCTTGTCTGCAAAACGGACAAGAATAGGACATGTCATATTTTTTTTGCGAGGCTACGGAACGGACATACGGACACGGAGAGCACACGGTGTGCTGTCTGCATTTTTTGCGGACCCATTGAAAGAAATTGGGTCTGCATCCTATCCGCAAAAATAACGGAACGGACACGGAAAAAAAATACGTTTGTGTGCATGAGGCCTTAGTGTCAGTTTAGGTTTCGGTGTCAGCTTAGGTTTTTGCACGAACACACCATCTGCGTGCGTGCATTTTGCAGAGCCCATCAGTGGTTGCAAAATGCACGTACGCAGATGGTGTGTTCGTGCAAAAACCTAAAATTTTATCGTGGCCCAAACAAATTTATATGCCCAGCAGTTTATTACCCAGAACCCCACATCGCCATTTGCAAGACCCCTTGGTTGGACACCAGTTACAGCAGTAGAAATGAAAATCTTCTGGGGGGCTTCTGCTGCATATGGGGCTTGTTAAAAAAAACATGTGGATGACCACACTCCAATATTTAGTAATTCCATCGTTCGGAATAGGAGTCGATTCTGAAATTTTTGCATTATAATGATAATGCACTGTGTCCGCCCCAAAATGACCCAACATTTGATTGGCTTTTTAAAATTAGGCCCATCCTTGACCACTTCAGCAAGTTTGCTGAAGTGTACACCCCAGAACAAAATATCTGTATAGATGAGTCCCTGGTATATTTAAAGGGGAGGGTAAGATTCCGCCAGTACCTGCCCAGCAAGCGAGCAAGGTATGGCATAAAAATGTATAAACTCTGTGAGAGTAACTCCGGGTACACCTATAGATTTCAGGTTTATGAAGGGAGGGACACCCGGATTGAACCCCCAGAATGCCCCCCCCCCATCCCCCTCATAGAGGGTTCACATAGAGGGTTACCACCTCTATGTGGATAACTAATATACCAGCATACCCCTATTCAGGTCCCTTACTGCCAGAGGTACTGTGGCTCGCGGCTCAGTACGCAAAAATCAGAGAGGCCTCCCTAGATCCCTGGTAGGGCAACCACTGAGAAAGGGTGAATGCAGGGCTCTCTTCCATGAGAACATGCTGGTGGTTAAGTACAAGGACAAGAGGGACGTCCTTGTACTAACCACCATTCACAGTAACACCAACTCCGTTGCCGCTGTACATGGTACCACTACCACTGTCCCCAAACCAGACTGCATTCTGGACTACAACAGGCACATGAGCGGGGTTGATCTTTCAGATCAAGTTCTGAAGCCCTACAGTGCCACATGAAAAACAAAAGTGTGGTACAAAAAGCTGGCCGTACACATTGTACAGATGGCAATGTACAATGCATGCGTGCTATATAAGTCTAGTGGACACACAGGAACATTTCTTCACTTTTAAGAAGTAGTGATCAGGCCCTAATTCTTCAAAAACCAAGCAAAAGAGGGCCCCAGTACTTCTGTGAGTCACAGTGGCCGTGTTGTACCAGGACAACATTTCCCAGCTGAAGTCCCCCAAACAGCAAGAGGGAATAACCCAAAAAAGATGCAGAATGTGTTAAAAAAGGGGTATTAGGAAGGACACTATTTTCCACTGCGAAACCTGGCCTGAAAAACCTGACCTGTGCATGAAGTAGTGTTTTAAAATGTACCACACATCCATGGAGTATTAATTTAATTTAATCCTTTATACTCCCTGTAATATTTCCACCTCGCTTGCATATCCACTTTCCAACAACCACTACATATTTTTTTCTGTGAGACAAATGTTAGGTCAATAGTGCCCTTTCCACCCCTTAAAATGTTCGTACGGGGGTGCTCTTTGCAAAATGGGGTCAATTCTTGTTTTTTTTAACCTCTTAATGACACAGGGTGTATGCCCTGATGTCCTGGTACTTAAGGACACAGGACGTACCTATACGTCCTGTGTATTTCCAATCACGGAAGCGCGGCGGGCGGTGATCGGAACAAGGTGCCTGCTCAAATCATTGTGACCCCCCCCCGTGTCGGCGATCCCAGCAAACCGCAGGTCAATTCAGACTTGCCTTTTGCGGCTTTTACAGGTAGTTCCTGGGGGGGATTGGCGGTGCCATTGGGTCCACGTGCTGCTGTAATGGGGACCCGATGGCATGGAAGGCAGGGCGATGAGTTCCTTAGGCTTTGGCGCTGCCTTCCGATGAAAAGCCTGTGAGATCCATCCCCCTGGATCTCACAGGTAGGAAGCTGTATGAGTAATACACACTGTATTAGGCTACATTCACACGTCCGTGGTGTGTTGCGGACCGCAACACACCAGCCTGTCACCCCCATAGAAATGCCTATTCTTGTCCGCAAGTTGCGGACAAGAATAGGACATGCTCTATCTTTTTGCGGAGCTGCGGACCCAAAATCGGGGCCGCGCTCCGCAATTGCGGCTGCAGACAGCACACTGTGTGCTGTCCGCATCCATTCCATACCCATAGAGAATGAATGGGTCCGCACCCATTCCGCAAGATTGCGGAAAGGATGCGGACCCATTTTGCGGACGTGTGAATGGAGCCTTACTCATACAGCCAATGCATTCCAATACAGAAGTATTGGAATGCATTGTAAAGGGGATCAGACCCCCAAAAGTTGAAGTCCCAAAGTGGGACAAAAAATAAAGTGAAAAAAAGTTGAAAAAAAAGTTTTCCCCCCCAAAAATTAAAAGTTTCAAGTAAAAAAAAAAAGTAATTTCCCCCAAATAAAGTAAAAAAAAATAGGTAAAAAATAGGGGGGGGGGGGAAGTAGACATATTAGGTATCGCCGCGTCCGTATCGACCGGCTCTATAAACATATCACATGAACTAACCCCTCAGATGAAAACCGTAAAAAATAAAAAAATTAACCATTTTTTTGTCACCTTACATCACTAAAAGTACAACAAGCGATCAAAAAGGTGTATGCCCACTAAAATAGTACCAATCTAACAGTCACCTCATCCAGCAAAAAATGAGCCCCTACCTAAGACAATCGCACAAAAAATAAAAAAAACTATGGCTCAGAATATGGAGACACTAAAACATAATTTTTTTTGTTTTAAAAAAGCTGTTATTGTGTAAAACTTAAGTACATTTAAAAAAGTATACATATTAGGTATCGCCGCATCCGTAATAACATGCTCTATAAAAATATCACATGACCTAACCCCTCAGGTGAATACCGTAAAAAAATTAAAACAGTGTAAAAAAAGCAATTTTTTGTCACCTTATATCACAAAAAGTGTAATAGCAAGCGATCAAAAAGTCATTTGCACCCCAAAATAGTGCCAATCAAACCGTCATCTCATCCCGCAAAAATCATACCCTACCCAAGATAATCGCCCAAAAACTGAAAAAACTATGATTTTTTTGGGGTTTCAAAAGTGAAATCATTGTGTAAAACTTACATAAATAAAAATAAAGTATACATATTAGGTATCGCCGCGTCCGTAATAACCTGCTCTATAAAAATATTCCATGACCTAACACCTCAGATGAATACCGTAAAAAAAGAAAAATAAAAACGGTGTAAAAAAAGCTATTTTTTTGTCACCTTACACCACAAAAAGTGTAATAGCAAGTGATCAAAAAGTCATACGCACCCCAAAATAGTGCCAATCAAACCATCATCTCATCCCGAAAAAAATGAGCCCCTACACAAGACAGTCGCCCAAAATATTTATAAAACTATGGCTTTTAGAATGTGGAGACTCTAAGGCCTCTTTCACACGAGCGTGTCCGGATAAGGGCCGGATGCGTTGCGGCAAACCCGCGCGAGTAGGTACCCAATTGCAGTCAGTTTTGACTGCGATTGCGTTCCGTTGTTCAGTTTTTATCGCGCGGGTGCAATGCGTTTTGCACGCGGTGATAAATAACTAAATGTGGTACCCAGACCCGAACTTCTTCACAGAAGTTCAGGTTAGGGTTCAAGGTTGTGTAGATTGTATTATTTCCCCTTATAACATGGTTAAAGGGAAAATAATAGCATTCTGAATACAGAATGCATAGTAAAATAGGAGCATGCTGCGATTTTCACGCAACGCACAAGTGATGCGTGAAAATCACAGCTCATGTGCACAGCCCCATAGAAATGAATGGGTCCGGATTCAATGCGGGTGCAATGCGTTCACCTCACGCATCGCACCCGCGCAGAAATCTCGTCCGTATGAAAGGGGCGTAAAGAATAATAAAAAAAATATGCTTTGTTATGTAAAACTGAAACAAACAACCAAAGTAGTCATATTTGGTATTGTCGTGTCCGTGACAACCTGCTCTATAAAAATACCACATGATTAGTGTTGAGCGAACTTGTGTTTTAAGTTCGGCATCTAAAGTTCGGGTTATTGCAGAGTGCTGGATGTAGTGTGCGATCACATTTGCATTTTCCGTTTGTATATGTATTTCGCCATAGTGATCTGCACCTACAGGCAGGTTGTGCGGGCTCAACCCCCCACATTTTTTCTTTGTAGCATATATTTGAGGCGTGGCGATCTCCTTTGAGTCAAGCACACCAGACCAGTCAATCTGTCCTGGAGGCTGGTTTTAAAGTCAGTATAAAACTGAGTCTGCTTATAAAGAACCTACCATTAGCCATTTGGCTCCAGGAGAAGTATATGGTGGGCTCAGCATGCATGTTGGTACTTGCATCCCTGGATCCGATGAAAGCTGTAATGGCACCGGACGGGGTTAAAAGCAGAGTGTACTTGGCTTGCATGCTGACCTGCATTCCCTGGACTTTATGTGGCTGTCATGGCCCATAAACAGGTAGGAACAAGAGTTAGGGACCACTCAAATGAGACGACCTTGACGCGGTGAGTGGCTTATTACGCTTTGGCCAAAATGTACACCAATGTCTCATCCAGCATGGAGGGCAGAGTGCTGGATGTAGTGTGCGATCACATTTGCATTTTCCGTTTGTATATGTATTTCGCCATAGTGATCTGCACCTACAGGCAGGTTGTGCAAGCTCAACCCCCCACATTTTTTCTTTGTAGCATATATTGGAGGCGTGGCGATCTCCTTTGAGTCAAGCACACCTGACCAGTCAATCTGTCCTGGAGGCTGGTTTTAAAGTCAGTATAAAACTGAGTCTGCTTATAAGGAACCTACCATTAGCCATTTGGCTCCAGGAGAAGTATATGGTGGGCTCAGCATGCATGTTGGTATTGCATCCCTGGATCCGATGAAAGCTGTAATGGCACCGGACGGGGTTAAAATCAGAGTGTACTTGGCTTGCATGCTGACCTGCATTCCCTGGACTTTATGTGGCTGTCATGGCCCATAAACAGGTAGGAACAAGAGTTAGGGACCACTCAAATGAGACGACCTTGACGCGGTGAGTGGCTTATTAGGCTTTGGCCAAAATGTACACCAATGTCTCATCCAGCATGGAGGGCAGAGTGCTGGATGTAGTGTGCGATCACATTTGCATTTTCCGTTTGTATATGTATTTCGCCATAGTGATCTGCACCTACAGGCAGGTTGTGCGGGCTCAACCCCCCACATTTTTTCTTTGTAGCATATATTGGAGGCGTGGCGATCTCCTTTGAGTCAAGCACACCTGACCAGTCAATCTGTCCTGGAGGCTGGTTTTAAAGTCAGTATAAAACTGAGTCTGCTTATAAAGAACCTACCATTAGCCATTTGGCTCCAGGAGAAGTATATGGTGGGCTCAGCATGCATGTTGGTACTTGCATCCCTGGATCCGATGAAAGCTGTAATGGCACCGGACGGGGTTAAAAGCAGAGTGTACTTGGCTTGCATGCTGACCTGCATTCCCTGGACTTTATGTGGCTGTCATGGCCCATAAACAGGTAGGAACAAGAGTTAGGGACCACTCAAATGAGACGACCTTGACGCGGTGAGTGGCTTATTACGCTTTGGCCAAAATGTACACCAATGTCTCATCCAGCATGGAGGGCAGAGTGCTGGATGTAGTGTGCGATCACATTTGCATTTTCCGTTTGTATTGAAGAATCGCGTTATGGATTCCGCTACCACGGACCAAGTTATGGTCCGTGGTAGCGGAATCCATAACGTGATTCTTCGATAACCCGAACCCTAACTTTAGACGCCGAACTTAAAACACAAGTTCGCTCAACACTACACATGATCTAACCTGTCATATGAATGTTATAAATAACAAAAAATAAAAACGGTGCCAAAACAGCTATTTCTTGTTACCTTGCCTCACAAAAAGTGTAATATAGAGCAACCAAAAATCATATGTACCCTAAAATAGTACCAGCAAAACTGGCACCCTGTCCCGTAGTTTCTAAAATGGGTCACTTTTTTGGAGTTTCTACTCTAGGGGTGCATCAGGGGGACTTCAAATAGGACATGGTGTCAAAAAAACTGTCCTACAAAATCTGCCTTCCAAAAACCGTATGGTATTCCTTTCCTTCTGCGCCCTGCAGTGATAATCGTACAGCAGTTTACGACCACATATGGGGTGTTTCTGTAAACTACAGAGTCAGGGCCATAAATATTGAGTTTTGTTTGGCTGTTAACCCTTGCTTTGTACATGGAAAAAAAATACTAAAATGGAAAATCTGCCAAAAAAGTGAAATTTTGAAATTTTATCTCTATTTTCCATTAATTCTTGTGGAACACCTAAAGGGTTAACAAAGTTTGTAAAATCACATTCGAATACCTTGAGGGGTGTAGTTTCTAAAATGTGGTCACTTTTTTGGAGTTTCTACTCTAGGGGTGCATCAGGGGGGCTTCAAATGGGACATGGTGTCAAAAAACCAGTCCAGCAAAATCTGCCTTCCAAAAACCGTATGGCATTGCTTTCCTTCTGTGCCCTGCCGTGTGCCCGTACAGCAGTTTACGACCACATATGGGGTGTTTCTGTAAACTACAGAATCAGGGCCATAAATATAGAGTTTTGTTTGGCTGTTAACCCTTGCTTTGTAACTGAAAAAAAATATTAAAATGGAAAATCTGCCAAAAAAGTGAAATTTTGAAATTTTATCTCTATTTTCCATTAATTCTTGTGGAACACCTAAAGGGTTAGCAAAGTTTGTAAAATCTGTTTTAAAAACCTTGAGGGGTGTAGTTTCTAGCATGGGGTCATTTTTGGGTGGTTTCTATTATGTAAGCCTCACAAAGTGACTTCAGACCTGAACTGGTCCTTAAAAAGTGGGTTTTTGAAAATTTAGGAAAAATTTCAAGATTTGCTTCTAAACTTCTAAGACTTGTAACATCCCCAAAGAAATAAAATGTCATTCCCAAAGTGATCCAAACATGAAGTAGACATATGGGGAATGTAAAGTAATAACTATTTTTGTAGGTATTACTATGTATTATAGAAGTAGAGAAACTGAAACTTGGAAATTTGCAAATTTTTCCAAATTTTTGGTAAATTTGGTATTTTTTTATAAATAAAAATGAATTTTATTAACTCCATTTTACCAGTGTCCTGAAGTACAATATGTGACGGAAAAAAACAATCTCAGGATGGCCTGGATAAGTAAAAGCGTTTTAAAGTTATTCACACATAAAGTGTTTCTCTCTTCTGTGAGACACCTGTTTGCTGAAAGGTACCCTTTCCACCACTTAAAATGTTTGCATGGGGGGTGCTCTTTCCAAAATGGGGTCTCTTGTTGGGGTTTTTCATTTCTGGGGGCCTCAGGAATTTATTTAATGAGACATGGCACCTAAAATCCATATCTGCCAACCCCTATAAAAAAAGGATCTGGACTTTACTGCAGTAGAGCCACCAAGCCTCTATCTCTTGAAATAGTCCCAATGTAGTTGACAGCTGACACAACAAGTCACCGGAAGCAAAAGAAAGATCATAGACAAAGCCAGACTAAGGACAACCAGGCAAAGAACATGCAAAATCCAAGGAACAGACACAGTTCAGACATAGCAGACACATGTGCAGGCACAGCACTCTAGGAAACAGTTCAGACATAGCAGATTCAGATACAAAAACTTGGCATGGCAGATCAGACAAGACCTATAACTTGGAAATTCATTGTGTAGCGCCCTTGAGCAGGGGTACATTGAAGTCTGAACATTTGCTTCTATTTATGCAAAGTCATCAACTCTTTACTTTATTTTACTTTAAAGGGTTTACTTGCACTGACATACACTGTTTAATTCTCAACGACTTTTGGGACTTTCTAACTAATAATGAGAAGCTAGTAATTTTCCAGTTACCATAAGGTTTGAAGAAGAGCATGTTTTAGAGGGGAACAGACAGACTTGTTTACCACCAAAACCAGACTGACCTTTTAAATGCAGGGTGCTGCTATGTGATTATGTCTTAAAACCTGTTTTGTCTGGTAAAACTGCTGTGTCATTGCCATTGAGTATTATTGACGCTCTATTGTAAGTCTATGAGAGGCAAGATTTGTAACATTGTATTTGTTTGTGCTCAGTTTCTCCATTTCACCCCTCCCATTAGACAATTCTAGTTTAGCCACAAACTGTATAACTAGAGCCCCTAGTGTTCTGCAGTTAGGGAACAGTGCTTAGAAGAGGAGACTCTGCCAGACTATTGAGTGACCAGAAAAAGATGCCAAGATGTGGATACTCTGCCACAGACCCTGGATCACCAGCCTTTGGCCAGGGTACCAGCCTTCTAAGAGAGAGGGGGACAGTTAGCTCAGTCCTTTACTCAGTATCAAACCCTTCTTCTTCCAGAGAGAAGACTGGACAAGCCAGCCCTATGCCTCGCCTGTATTGTTTTGCACCTGAATTCCTCCAGTAAAGAAGCACACTGGTTCACTACAGACCCTAACTCTCTGGACTTATTTCCCATTGGGGTGCACCACGCCTTACCATCCCTTCCAGAGAGCATCAACACGTGACACCCCGACGGTGTCTTGTGGACCCTGTGTAGTGTTGGGGCAACCCCAAACCCAGCAACTGCAATTGCCAAACAGAACTAGCACAGCATTCAGACCACAAACAGAACATGGACAAAAGACAATAGAGCATGGCAAACAGAACTTGAACAGAAGATCCATGGAACAGACTCAGGAATCCATGGATCAGACTCAGGAATATGACCACCAGAACTAGGACAGAATTCAGACCTCCCTCTCTGCAGACTTCTATGAGCTGTAGTTGTAACCTGATCTCTCAGTAAACTGCTAACCTTTTTCAACAAGGATAGATACATTTAATCAGTAAATTGAGAGTGGGTGGTATGAGCAGGAAGAAGGGGAGCAGGGGAGGACCCTGATAGCTTATTATCTTCATTTATACTATTGATTTATAGAAAAGCCATGGAATGGCAATTACTCTGTAATAACCTTACATCTGCACATTATTTCTTGTCTTATATAGTGCTAATAGGGTGAATAAACTACTGTATTTTTCACTCTAAAAGATGCTCCTGACCATAAAATGCACAGGTTTTAGAGGAGGAAAATAAGTTGTTGTTTTTTTAAATCAGATCTCATATCAGACCCTCAATCTTCATCAGACCCCTAATCAGACCCCCTGTCTTCATCTGGCCTCAGATCAAACCCCCAATCTTCATCAAACCTCAGATCAGACCACCAAAGTCATCAGACCTCAGATCAGAAAAAAATAAAATAACTTACCTCTCCTGCTATGGACAACGCCCCACTCGTGAGATCCAGTGTGTTCTTCCTGCCACGTTGCACTGTGACCTGATGTCACATAACATTAGGTCATAGTGTACACTTACTCGCACTATGGCCTGATGTTGTGTGTTGTCAGGACACAGTACGGCTCCCGGAGAAAACCAGGGAGTGGTGAGTAATATCAGCGCTATACTCACTACTCCCTTGTCCTACTGTACTATAATGGAAGCGCTCATTAGTATTCATTTTATAAGATGCACTGACATTTTCCCCCACTTTTGGGGGAAAAGTGCATTTTATAAAATGAAAAATTCGGTTAAAGTGAATGTGTCATTGCAGTATGCTGCTCTTTTTAAATAATTTGGTTAATAAAACAAAACAAAAATGACAAAAACAAAAAGAATTCAACTGATAAAATATAACCAATTTATTTTCATGAGGGGGATGCCTCTTCCGCCCCTCTCACCAGTGACTGGTGGGTGGCTTTGTATGCATGCAGATACAAGGAAGCCCTTAGTCACTAGTGAGAAGGAAATGAGAAAATGCTGAAATATAGCAGATTTATAACTGTGAGTCCGCTGTATTCTTTCTTAGGATCTGTTAGCTATTAATACAATATTTTTGTGTCATCTGGGCTAATAGTGCCACTGAACTGTCCTGAGTACAATGCAGCCCCTAGACAGGCTTCGATAGTATGATGACAGAACATCTTATCAAAGTTGCTAGATCACGGGTGGGAATTGTGAAATATGACTTTATTTCCTTTCTGTGATTGACAGATCAGGACAATGCTGTTTAACTATTGCCTTAATATTTGCTGATGTAGTGATTGATGTCTCACATCTGTGACAACAGTAAATGAATAGAAAGCTCTCCTAGATAGTAAAGCTGCTGTCACTGTGTAAATCTACAAGCTCCACAATCACTTTTTGTTTGCTTGTAGAAACTAGAAGAGCAAATTATAAATAATGTTATGCAGATTTATTTGAAATAATATTGTGAACCACTTTTGCTTGCTCTAGGCATTGATGCCAAGATTACTTGTACAAGAAGCTACCTGTTAATGTATATCCCCTTTGGGCAACTGCTTCTCACGCACAAAACTGGCTTTTTTCTCTCTTGGCTGTAGATCAAGTTGTTGCTACATCAAGGACAGAGCTATGTAATAATTTAATATTACAAAAGTTGCCATTAAATCTTACATTATGCCAAACCAGAACATCAGTATTCATACTTTCAGTCATTAATGTCTAGGTTTAGAAGAATTCTGTTGTGCAAGGTCATTTTTTATGCAAAAAACACACACACTGTATAAAATGAAGGGTTTGTGTTTCTCCTAATATGGCCCCTATTTCCTTTAAGTATTAAAAGTGTTCCTGCTATTTGTTTCAATAATTATATTCTAATTATGCTCACATAGTATCCTAGTTTAAAGGTTAAAGAGGACCTTTCTCCTCTCCTGACATTCCTGTTTTAATAGCTCTATGCATTCCCCATGTAATACCAATTCTGGAGCATCTATTCTTTTGGCTCTGTGTTGTGCCATTCCTTTATTATTTGCACTAGAACTTATGCATGAATTGCTATTAGCCTTCAATAAGGGTACAGAGGGGTGGTAACCAATTATGGGTGTGTCCCTGCACAGGCTCACTCTATCCAATCAGTTCTGGCATTTTTAGACTGTGCAGGTACACCCCCCCAACTGGTTACCTCCCCTCTGTACCCTTACTGCAGACTGCTAGCAGTTCATTCATAACTTCTAGTGCAATAATAAAGGAATGGCACAACATAGAGCCATAAGAATAGATGCTCCAGAATTGTTAGTACGTGGAAAATGCATGGAGCTATTAAAATAGGCAGGGCAGGTCTTTAACCCTTTCAACATGTGTCAGTTTATGTGGTAATAACTTGTGCTAATAATACTTATCCAGGCCATTCTGAGATAGTTTTCTCGTCACATATTGTACTTCATGACAGTGGTAAAATTGAGTAAAAAAATACCAAATTTATCAAAAATTTAGAAAAATTAGCAAATTTCAATTTCTCTACTTCTATAACAGATAGTAATAACTTAAAAAATTGTTATTACTTTACATTCCCCATATGTCTACTTCATGTTTGGATCATTTTGTGAATGCCATTTTATTTTTTGGGGACGTTAGAAGGCTTAGAAGTAAATCTTGACATTTTTCAGAAAATTTCCAAAACCCACTTTTTAAGGACCAGTTCAGGTCTGAAATCACTTTGTGAGGCTTACATAATAGAAACCACCCAAAAATGACCCAATTTTAGAAACTACACCCTCAAGCTATTCATAACTGATTTTACAAACTTTGTTAACCCTTTAGGCGCCCCACGAGAAAATGGGAATAAAATTTCAAAATGTAACTTTTTTTTAGCAGATTTTTAATTTTAATCTATTTTTTCTGCAACACATCAAGGGTTAACAGCCAAACAAAACTCTAAATCTATTACCCTGAATCAGGAGTTTACAGAAACACCCCATATGTGCTCAGAAACTGATGTATGGGCGCACAGCATGCTTCAGAGTGGAAGGAGCACCATATGGCTTTTGGAGAGCGGATTTAGCTGGAATGGTAATTGGGAGCTATGTTGCATATGAAGAGACCCTGAGGTGGCCCTACAATGGAAACCCCTAAAAATTGACCCCATTCCAGAAACTACACCCCTCAAGGAATATTTCAAGGTGTGAAGTGAGCACTTTGACCCATCAGGCGTTTCACAGAATTAAAAAATGCTTGGCTGTGAAAAGGAAGAATTAAAATTTTTCACTTTCCACATTTTTCACTTTCACAAGGGGCAACAGGACAAAATGCACCCCACAATTTGTTCCCCATTTCCCCTGAATATGCCAACACCCCATATGTGCTCAAAAAATTATGTATGGGTGCACAGCAGGCTTCAGAGTGGAAGGCGCACCATATGGCGTTAGGAGAGAGGATTTAGCTGGAATGGTAATTGGGAGCTATGTCACACCCTGAGGTGTCAAGACACCCTGAGGTGACCCTACAGTGGAAACTCCTAAAAAGTGACCCCATTCCGGAAACTACACCCCTCAAGGAATATCTAAAGGTGTGTAGAGAGCACTTTGACCCACCAGGTGTTTCACAGAATTGGGAAACGCTTGGCTGTGCAAATGAAAAATTAAAAAAATTTCCAGAAAAAGTTGCTTTATTTTGCAGGATTAGATTTTGGGAGCTATGTCGCATATTAAGACCCTAAAGAACCCCTAGAGTGCAAACCCCCAAAAAGTTACCCCAATCTGTAAACTACACCCCTCAAGGAATATTTAAAGATGTGTAGTGAGTACTTTGTCCTCAAAGGTGATTCATGGAATTAGCTATGAAAATGAAAAATTATTTTTTTTTACAGAAAAATGGACTTTAGGCCCAAATTTTTCACTTTGACAAGGGGAAACTGGAGAAAATGCACCCCCTAATTAATTTCTCATTTTCTCCTGATTATAGCAATACCCTATATGTGCTTGTATACTTCTATATGGGCGTACCACAGGGGTCAGAAGGAAAGGAGAACCAAATGGCTTCTGGAAAGCAGATTTCACTGGAATACAGTTGCAAGAAAAAGTATGTGAACCCTTTGGAATGATATGGATTTCTGCACAAATTAGTCATAAAATGTGATCTGATCTTCATCTAAGTCACAACAATAGACAATCACAGTCTGCTTAAACTAATAACACACAAAGAATTAAATGTTACCATGTTTTTATTGAACACACCATGTAAACATTCACAGTGCAGGTGGAAAAAGTATGTAAACCCCTAGACTAATGACATCTCCAAGAGCTAATTGGAGTGAGGTGTCAGCCAACTGGAGTCCAATCAATGAGATGAGATTGGAGGTGTTGGTTACAGCTGCCCTGCCCTATCATAAACACACACCATTTCTGGGTTTGCTTTTCACAAGAAGCATTGCCTGATGTGAATGATGCCTCGCACAAAAGAGCTCTCAGAAGACCTACGATTAAGAATTGTTGACTTGCATAAAGCTGGAAAGGGTTATAAAAGTATCTCCAAAAGCCTTGCTGTTCATCAGTTTATGGTAAGACAAATTGTCTATAAATGGAGAAAGTTCAGCACTGCTGCTACTCTCTCTAGGAGTGGCTGTCCAGTCAATATGACTGCAAGAGCACAGCGCAGACTGCTCAATGAGGTGAAGAAGAATCCTAGAGTGTCAGCTAAAGACTTACAAAATTTCTCTGGCATATGCTAAAATCCCTGTTAGCAAATCTACGATACGTAAAACACTAAACAAGAATGGATTTCATGGGAGGATACCACAGAGGAAGCCACTGCTGTCTAAGAGCACCTGGATGTTCCACAGCAGTAATGGCAAAATATTCTGTGGACAGATAAAGCCAAAGTTGAGTTGTTTGGAAGAAACACACAACACTATGTGTGGAGAAAAAGAGGCACAGCACACCAACATCAAAACCTCATCCCAACTGTGAAGTATGGTGGTGGGGCATCATGGTTTGGGGCTGCTTTGCTGCATCAGGGCCTGGACGCATTGCTATCATCGAAGGAAAAATGAATTCCCAAGTTTATCAAGACATTTTGCAGGGGAACTTAAGGCCATCTGTCCATCAGCTGAAGCTCAACAGAAGATAGGTGTTGCAAGAGGACGACCCAAAGCATAGAAGTAAATCAACAACAGAATGGCTTAAACAGAAGAAAATACGCCTTCTGGAGTGGCCCAGTCAGAGTCCTGACCTCAACCCAATTGAGATGCTGTGGCATGACCTCAAGAAAGCAATTCACACCAGACATCCCAAGAAAATTGCTGAACTAAAACAGTTCTGTAAAGAGGAATGGTCAAGAATTACACCTGACCGTTGTGCACGTCTGATCTGCAACTACAGGAAACGTTTGGTTGAAGTTATTGCTGCCAAAGGAGTTTCAACCAGTTATTAAATCCAAGGGTTCACATACTTTTTCCACCTGCACTGTGAATGTTTACATGGTGTTTTCAATAAAAAACATGGTAACATTTAATTATTTGTGTGTTATTAGTTTAAGCAGACTGTGATTGTCTATTGTTGTGACTTAGATGAAGATCAGATCATATTTTATGACCAATTTGTGCAGAAATCCATTTTATTCCAAAGGGTTCACATACTTTTTCTTGCAACTGTAATTGACAGGCGCCATCTTGCAATTGAACACACCCTGAGGTATCCCTAGAGTGAAAACCCCCAAAAAGTGACCCCATTCTGGAAACTACAACCCTCAACAGGGGCGTTGATAGGGTCGAAAAAGATCCGGGGCACAAGCCCCAATGAATATGGCCAAATTCTCTAAGTCCACCCCCCACCCCCGCACAGTGCATTTTGCTCTACTTGCTATACAGCAGCACCTACCTCTCACATCCAGGGCCTCCCAGGTGACGTCTACTCCGATGTAGATCTTCTCTGTGATAATCTTCTCCATTCGTTCCGGACAACTTCTCTCAGCCGCCTCGTCTCTGCAGAATGTGGCACACAGACATCTTAGCTTTCTCACATTTCCATCATCAACCTCCAACCTGGAGCCCCCACAGTGTTATCCTGCTGCTCGCTATGCTCCCCAATACCCCCAAATACTATCCTGAAGAAAAATAAGTGCCATACAGATAATCCTCCCCATAGTAATAGTACTACTCATAGTCTCACCAATAGTAATTCCCTTTTAGAATGCCCTCATTAGTAATACTGCCCCCCACACTGCCCCATTAAGTAATTTGCCCCCCACACTTCCCCATTAAGTAATTTGCCTTCACACTTCCCCCATTAAGTAATATGTCCACCACACTGCACCACATTAAGTAATTTGCCCCTACACTGCCCCACATTAAGTAATTTGCCTCCCACACTGCCCCCATTAAGTAATTTGCCCCTACACTTCCCCCATTAAGTAAATGCCCCAACACTGCCCCACATTAAGTAATTTGCCCCACACTGCCCCACATTAAGTAATTTGCCTCCCACACTGCCCGACATTAAGTAATTTGCCCCCACACTTCCCACATTAAATAGTGGTAGGTTGTGGTGGCTCACTAGCAAGTAGTTAAGGTATGGTGCTGCAAGCTCATATAGAGGGAATCACCCCACCCTCTTATAAAGGCAAATGTAGTAATAGAATAATGAGCGAGCACTCATACACTTGGCAACCAGATTGACATAGGCAGAAAATATTTATTAAATCCCCATAAAATACAAGTAATAAAATTTATAAGAACAATGTAGCAATAATATACAACATTACAGTCACATATATTGTGGTAGATATGATCGACACTATATTCATATGACTCAATAGTGTCGATAAATATATATCACACCAAAAAACTTCAAGTATATGCTGTTATTTGGGAAAGAGGGGGTATTATCTTCTAGCGCTCTATCCCAATTTGGGAAACTGAATGTCACTGAAAATGTTGTAGGTGTATTCACTATGTTCATAAAGTGTCCACAGGAATCCTGATAATGTGAAAAGTCTCTTATAGCATATCCTTTTAAGCTCGATATGAGCTTTGGATTGAAGAAAACTTTAAATCGATGTTTGGCTTACCATCTAGCGTCTGCTGTCTCCCTATTGCTTCAATGGAGCTTTAAATATTTGCCGGCTTATTCAGTCGCTCCATACAGCAAGCTGGTTTGAATTTCGCGGGAGTTCCAAAGATCGCAGGAGTTGCCACTCTGTTCCGCAATTTCCTTTGGTGCAGCTTTCGACGATAAGAATAGTTAATCCTTTACTGTAGAGATTTTCTTCTGTATGGCCATACAGTATTATCGGAGGCTTTTCAATGCAGGTACATCACTTGTTTCACCATACGCGTTACGGGTAGATTCACTCTCCCTTCCTCAGTGGTCAAGTGTCTGCCTGCAGGCAGATTGATTTGGGGCCCTTGCCCCGGATAAAAGGCCCTAGCGACGCCCCTGCCCCTCAAGGAATATTTCAAGGTGTGTAGTGAGTACTCTGACCCATCCGGCGTTTCACAGAATTAGGAAGCGCTTGGCTATGAAAATGAAAAATTAAAATTATTTCCAGAAAAATTTGCTTTAGGGTCCACTCACACGTCCGGAAGTTCAGGGCCGCGCTCTAGAAATGCGGATGCGGACCCATAGAGAATGAAAAACATGGGTCTGTCAGGTTAATGCCCTCAGGTGTAACCCAATGTCAAACCAGTTAGTTGGCAGAGTGGTTTCACAACCATTGACTGTAACAGATGATACACAATGAATGTACAAACCATATGTTTTCCCTTTATATTCTAGTTTTTACATGAAATCTTGATTTTATTTAGTCAACAAGTATTGAGTCATCAGGAGTTTCCTACCCCTGAAAACCATTATCTAACTTAACACTTACCCTAGTCATACTCCCTTCTGTGCAGGCTTTGTCCTAATCTGGTTTGTTGTTAGGTTGTTATACTATTGGTACACAAAATACATGTTTGAGTCAGTGTTTCCAGGCTCCAACCTTTAGATAGAACAAGCCACAATGTCATGTGTGATCTCCAGTATGTATAAAATAGAACTCAGATATCCCAGTGGAGTTAGATGGCAAACATATGGACATTAGATATGGGAAGATTAAATTTCTACTGCAAAAGCATTGGGACTTTCCTGTTGAGATCACTAAGTAAAATGAGAGGTCGCCAACAACCTCAACATTCATGGTTGTTATGAGGGTAATAATGAGGTGACTAAAATCAGTCATGAATTACAAGATAACAAATCAAATCAAATTACAAGATGACCAAATTAAAGCTGTTCTTTTTTTTCAGGCATCGCAAAAATGAAAAAAGAAGTCTTTAAGGCAAATATCAGAGTTGTCATATTGCCAATCCATGCCTAGAGGCCAACAAATATCAGTTCTGAGCCAGACGTGAAAAACACCTAAAATTGCAGAAAGTGAGGTAAGCGAGCATAATTGCATATTTGACAAACTGTATTCGGTAGTTATATTATAGGCAACTCATTATAGAAGTTACCTGTAACCGTATCTTCCCATAGAAGTGTCTTCAGCAGGAACATTAGGCTGGGAATAATGGATACTTGACTTATTTCAATAGAGATGTTTGCTGTAACTTGCTTTGTTTGACTTATGTCTAAGAAATTGCAGTAAGCATAAAAATCCTATTATGTATGTTGTATATGTGCCAAGATCAAAGCTACAAAGCCTAACAATGTACATGAGAGTTTCTAACCGGTGGTCAAAGTATAATCAAATATGATTAAATTACCCAAACAATGGTGTTTATTGAAAGAAGATGTCTTTGCATCATCTATTTGCTTGATACCAGCACCATCTGCAGCTACTGCATCATTTGAGGTCTGGAACTATGATGTTGCGTCTACTAGTAACCAGACTGAACATTTTTTAATTGACATTTCGCAAGCTAAACAGATTGACAGGACTACTTGGTTTGTCTTTCCCTTTTTGCCTTTGGCATGTTTGATTAATTCACAGCATTATTTCTAGCTGAGGCATGCAAGTTGTCTCCATCGAACTTGTTGAACATGATTTTCTGGATTACTTAAAATCTAAAGATGTCTACGTTCTGTTTGTCCAGGAAGAAAAAAAAAATGAAATCCTATTTGTTTCTAACAACAAAAGAAGATTATTACCCCAAAGCTCATCATTACTTGGAAGCTGTAAAGTCCATAGAGAAGAGTGTCTTTGTTTCTGGATAAAACAGTTCCTTTTATCTAATCCTGGTCAACCCTTTTAAAGACTTATTTTTCACGTAAAAAGACAAAATACGATCTAAAGTTAAGACAGTGGAAAGATCCATACTATGGATAGAAGGCAAAGCTCATAAAAAATGTCTGCCATGTATGAATCCTACCAATGAGCAGCATAGTCACCCTATCCCGAATTGTAATTATAGACTTAGTATCACCTTAAGAAAGTAATCCAAATGTGAATAGAAATATTGAATAAACATTAATGAACTGGATGAATTTATTACAATTTCTATAAATACAAACGGGTTTCCAGAGTTCTTAAAAAATCTAGGCACATGGCAGGTGTCTATATCAAATAAAGATATAAACCCTTACTTGCTTACTTCAAACCCAGACGCTCCAGTTCCCACTGATATCCCTGTGATAACAACACACCCAGAGTTCACCTGAACACTGCAGCCTACCAATGGCCTCAGCTGTCACATGTGCTGATAATATCATGTCCATCATTCAAGTAACCACCTCTGCCATCACTAGCCTCAGTGGTCATTTGCCATTCATGTACACGTGACTGCTGAGTCTAGTTTTGGCTGCAGCAGTCCCAATAACGATAGATGCCGGTCCAGTGGGAAGTAGAGTGACTGTGACTGGGGTGTGGTGCTGGAGCACTGGGACATTTAAAAGGTGAGTAAGGATTCATATACTGCCCCCTACTGTGTTCCAAGTTTTTAAAAATCTCAGTAAACCCTTTCAATACAGTTGATCTTTTAACTTGGTGAGAACACGTGTCCAATTAATATTTCACCATGGAGGTAATATTTGAAAGCACTGAAATAATAGTTTTCTTCCCTTTTTACCAGCAGGTATAGGCTAAAGTGGCTTACAGATACAGTCACTGTTTATATATCCAAGGAAAAACCATATTACTTACCGGTAATTTCCTTTTCATGAATCCTCCATGACGGCATACCATGAGATGACCCGCCTCCAACCAGGTAGGGACAGGAAGTATAAAATAGACCCTCCTCCAGCATATTCTCAGTGTCTTCTGGACCGACAGCCTAGAGAATCTATTCTTCCATATATAATGTATATATATATATATATATATACATATACACTCACCTAAAGAATTATTAGGAACACCATACTAATACGGTGTTGGACCCCCTTTTGCCTTCAAAACTGCCTTAATTCTACGTGGCATTGATTCAACAAGGTGCTGATAGCATTCTTTAGAAATGCTGGCCCATATTGATAGGATAGCATCTTCCAGTTGATGGAGATTTGAGGGATGCACATCCAGGGCACGAAGCTCCCGTTCCACCACATCCCAAAGATGCTCTATTGGGTTGAGATCTGGTGACTGTGGGGGCCATTTTAGTACAGTGAACTCATTGTCATGTTCAAGAAACCAATTTGAAATGATTCGAGCTTTGTGACATGGTGCATTATCCTGCTGGAAGTAGCCATCAGAGGATGGATACATGTTCTCATTCTGTTTACGCCAAATTCGGACTCTACCATTTGAATGTCTCAACAGAAATCGAGACTCATCAGACCAGGCAACATTTTTCCAGTCTTCAACAGTCCAATTTTGGTGAGCTCGTGCAAATTGTAGCCTCTTTTTCCTATTTGTAGTGGAGATGAGTGGTACCCGGTGGGGTCTTCTGCTGTTGTAGCCCATCCGCCTCAAGGTTGTGCGTGTTGTGGCTTCACAAATGCTTTGCTGCATACCTCGGTTGTAACGAATGGTTATTTCAGTCAATGTTGCTCTTCTATCAGCTTGAATCAGTCGGCCCATTCTCCTCTGACCTCTAGCATCCACAAGGCATTTTTGCCCACAGGACTGCCGCATACTGGATGTTTTTCCCTTTTCACACCATTCTTTGTAAACCCTAGAAATGGTTGTGCGTGAAAATCCCAGTAGCTGAGCAGATTGTGAAATACTCAGACCTGCACGTTTGCCACCAACAACCATGCCACGCTCAAAATTGCTTAAATCACCTTTCTTTCCCATTCTGACATTCAGTTTGGAGTTCAGGAGATTGTCTTGACCAGGACTACACCCCTAAATGCATTGAAGCAACTGCCATGTGATTGGTTGACTAGATAATTGCATTAATGAGAAATAGAACAGGTGTTCCTAATAATTCTTTAGGTGAGTGTATATATATATATTTTTTTTTGCACACACACATACCGAATACCTACTTTTTATAACAGTAAGTAATATGGTTTTTCCCTTTCATCCTCCATGACGACTGTGGTGAAACCAACCTCGCCACTGGGTATTGGAGGGGCCTGTTTGCCCCAGGATTATGGGCCCTCTCATCAGTCCATGCTAAGCTTTTGAACCCCTGGTCTAATTTGTGCCATTTTGGGATATGTTAAATGTCTATGTGTACTGTAAGGGTGGGACATTGTATATTTGAGTAGTGATGTCTGTCCTTTTGTTTCCACGTGTGTATTGGCGATTTCCCTTTGTCCTGAGAGATAATTGAAGTACTCCTCAGTTGTCTCCAGGACAGAAGACATTGTGCATTCTCCTGCCTGTGATGATTACATTAACCCATTGTGTAAGGTAATTGTATCACAGGCAGAGGGGAGGATTTTGTGTGGGAGTGTTTTACTGTATTGTATGTGTTTATTGGTTGTTTTTACAAAACCCTGTGGGTGGTAACCTTGTTGGAAAATGTGTATAAGTCAATGCTTGTGTGTTCAATAAAGAGTTCCTGTTTTACCCTTCATCATGTTGAGGCTGGTGTTTGGGTAACTGATCGACACTGGGGATTGCTATACGCTGAAGATTTGCTATACTCCCCTGGCTATAACTACTAGCTCTTGTAAGAGTTGTTCCTGCTCTCTGGATTTAGGAGAGGTTCACCCACTGGAGCCTTGTCGTAGGTCCAGGGTGGGTAGGAGACGGCGAGACCTCAACCAAGCTTCGGCGGTTCATGGGGTCTGTGGCGGTTATGGTGTCAAGTGGAGTGCTTGGAGTCCTCGGGAAGCGCTAGGAGCATCATTCGACGGAGGTACCCGGTCGGGGTGCCAGGAGATCCGTTACAACGGCAAACCATGAGATATATCAGATCAATATTATCCTAGGGAGGGACGATGGCTTCTAAAACTCTCCTACCGAAGGAAAGCTCCTGCTTTGACCGCGTATCTACCCTATAATGTTTTATAAAGGTGTGAGGGTTGGACCATGTTGCTGCCCTACAGATCTGTTCTATTGAAACATTAGCCCATGAAGTGGAAATCGATCTTGTGGAGTGAGCTTTGAAATTTTTTGGTGGAGAAGCCCCCATAGAATTGTAAGTTTCTAGTATTGCCGACTTAATCCATCTGGCTAAGGAGTCTTTTGTGGCTCTATGGCCTTTAAATTTTCCCTGGAACTGTACAAACAAATAGTCTGATTTTCTGAAAACCTTTGTGGCCTCCAAGTAAACTGGGATGGCTCTGCACACATCCAGTTTGTGAAATTTTTCTTCACCTTCAGTTTTTGGATTGGGACAAAAGCAAGGAATCACAATCTCCTCCTGTCTATAAAAATTTGTAACCACTTTAGGTAGGAAGAAAGCATCCAACCTAAACACCATTCTGTCTGGAAATATCATGAGAAACGGCTCCACTATCTTCAGTGCCTGGATCTCACATATCCTGCGAACTGATATGATAGCCACTAAAAACAAGACCTTTAGTGTGATATATTTTAAGGGCACATCTGACAATGGTTCAAAGGGTGATATCATTAAGGCCTCATGCACACGACCGTTGTGTGCATCCGTGGCCGTTGTGCCGTTTTCCGTTTTGTTTTTTTTCGCGGACCCATTGTCCTATTTTTTTGACGGACAACGGTTCACGGACCCATTCAAGTCAATGGGTGAGTGAAAGAACACGGATGCACACAAGATTGGCATCCGCGTCCGTGATCCATGGCCGTAGGCTACTTTCATACAGAGGGCTCCGAAGATCCGTCTGTATGAAAGCTTTTTCAGAGATAGTATATTCAACAGTATATTCTAACACAGAGGCGTTCCCATAGTGATGGGGACGCTTCTAGTTATAATATACTACGAACTGTGTACATGATTGCCCCCTGCTGCCTGGCAGCACCCGATCTCTTACAGGGGGCTGTGATCCACACAATTAACCCCTCAGGTGCTGCACCTGAGGGGTTAATTGTGCATATCATAGCCCCCTATAAAAGATCAGGGGCTGCCAGGCAGCAGGGGGCAGACCCCCCTCCCTCCCCAGTTTTAATTTCATTGGTGGCCAGTGCGGCCCCCCTGGCCCCCCCTCCCTACCTCTATTGTATTAGTTTCATTGGTGGCACAGTGTGCGGCCCCCTGGCCTCCCCTCCCTCCCTCTGTTGTATTATTTTCATTGGTGGCACAGTGTGCGCCCCCCCCGGCCCCCCCTCCCTCGCTCTATTGTATTATTTTCATTGGTGGCACAGTGTGCGGCCCCCCCCTCCCTCCCTCTATTGTATTATCATTGGTGGCCAGTGTGCGCCCCCCGGCCCCCCTCTATTGTATTAATATCATTGGTAGCTAGTGTGCAGACTCCCCTCTCCCCATCCCCCCCGATCATACTTACCTGCTGCGCTGTCTGTGACCGGCCGGGAGCTCCTCCTACTGGTAAGTGACAGATCATTAAGCAATGCGCCGCACAGACCTGTCACTTACCAGTAGGAGGAGCTCCCGGCCGGTCACAGACAACGCAGCAGGTAAGTATGATGCTTCTAATATTGCTAAGTAACCATGGCAACCAGGACTGAAGTAGCGTCCTGGTTGCCATGGTTACCGATCGGAGCCCCAGCGATTAAACTGGGACTCCGATCGGAACTCTCCGCTGCCACCAATGATCGGGGGGAGAGGGAAGGCCGCACATTGGTCACCAATGATATTAATACAATAGAGGGGGGGCCGGGGGGGCGCACACTGGCCACCAATGATAATACAATAGAGGGAGGGAGGGGGAGCCGGGGGGGGGCCGCACACTGTGCCACCAATGAAAATAATACAATAGAGAGAGGGAGGGAGGGCCGGGGGGGGCCGCACACTGGCCACCAATGATAATACAATAGAGGGAGGGAGGGGGGGCGGGGGGGCGCACACAGGCCACTAATTATAATACAATAGAGGGAGGGGGGGCGGGGGGGCCGCACACTGGCCACCAATGATATTCAAACTAGGAACGGAGGGGGGTCTGCCCCCTGCCGCCTGTTAGCCCCTGATCTCTTACAGGGGGCTATGATACGCACAATTAACCCCTTCAGGTGCGGCACCTGAGGGGTTAATTGTGCTGATCACAGCCCCCTGTAAGAGATCGGGTGCTGCCAGGCAGCAGGGGGCAGTCATGTACACAGTTCTCAGTATATTCTAACTTGAAGTGTCCCCATCACCATGGGAACGCCTCTGTGTTAGAATATACTGTCGGATCTGAGTTTCACAATCTAACTCAAATGCGATGGTATATTCTAACATAGAGGCGTTCCCATGGTGATGGGGACGCTTCAAGTTAAAATATACCATCGGATTGGAGAAAATTCCGATCCTATGGTATATTAACTCCTGACTTTACATTGAAAGTCAATGGGGGATGGATCCGTTTGCAATTGCACCATATTGTGTCAACGTCAAACGGATCCGTCCCCATTGACTTGCATTGTAAGTCAGGACGGATCCGTTTGGCTCCGCACGGCCAGGCGAATACCAAAACGACTTTTTTTTCATGTCCGTGGATCCTCCAAAAATCAAGGAAGACCCACGGACGAAAAAACGGTCACGGATCACGGACCAACGGAATCCCATTTTGTGGACCGTGAAAAAATACTGTCGTGTGCATGAGGCCTAACCCTGAAAGGACCAGATTAAGATCCCAAGGAGAGACATAAGGTCTAGTAAAGGGTTTCAATCTATCCGCTCCTTTCAAAAACCTGATAATCCAAGAGTGGTCCACGATTTTAATATCAAAGACTGAGCTCCGTGCTGATACATGCACGCTTAAAGTATTAGGACGTAACCCTTTATCAAAACCAGATTTTAAGAATCCTAATACCATCTGAATGGAAAAAATCTGGCATGAATTTTTAGATTGAGAACACCAAACACAAAATTTTGACTAGACTCTGGAATAAATCTTTGAGGTCACCACCTTCCCGCTAGCTGCCATCGTATTTATTATATCATCTGAAAGACCCTTGGCTTTTAAAGTTAACCTTTCAGATTCCAGGCAGCCAGGTGTAGCTTTTCTACCCGGGGGTGACAGATTGGACCTTGGACTAGTAGGTTCTTTGTCCAGGGAAGAATCCATGGACTCCCTAATGACAGAATTTTCAACAGAGGGAACCATTATTTTTTTGGCCATAGTGGGGCTATCAGTATTACATGAGCCCTTTCTTGTCTGATCTTCCTCAATACTCTGGGAATTAACGCTAGGGGAGGAAATGCATACGCTAGGCGGAAATCCCACTTTTGTGCTAGCGCATCTACCCCTATGTTTCCGTCGAATGGATTTAAAGAGAAGAACTTCTCGAGTTTTGTATTTTGTGCTGTGGCAAAAAGGTCTACTTGCGGAATCCCCCACATTGAGGTTATTTGTGTAAAGACCTGCTTCTCCAGACTCCACTCTGTGGATTTTAGAAGAATCCGACTTAAGAAGTCCGCTTTTACATTTAAAGATCCCTTGAGATGTACTGCTGATAGGGAATTTACGTGATTTTCTGCCCACGAGAAAAAAATTCCGCCAATTGGCCCAGACTATCGCTCCTTGATCCTCCCTGATGATTTAGGTAGGCTACTACCGTTGTATTGTCGGATCTTATTTGTATATCCTTCCCTATTATCTCCTGAGACAGAGCTTTTAATGCTTCCCAAACTGCCCAGAGTTCCCTCTGGTTTGAGGATTGACTCATCTGATCCATGGACCACGGCCCTTGGCAGGTATGGAGGGAGCAGTAAGCTCCTCACCCCCACAGACTTGCGTCGGTGGTGATTGTCTGAATCTGATCGGGAAACCACTCTACTCCTTCTCATAGGTGGTCCGGGTTTAACCACCACTGGAGGGAGTTTTTTACCCAAGGAGGAATATGAATTATTTGATCTAAGGCCTCTTGCCTTCTGTTCCAACATCCGAGTAACCACTGCTGCAGAGTGCGAGTGTGGAATTGGGCCCATTTCACTGCAGGGATGCACGATGTTAAGGAGCCTAACAGTCTCATGCTTTCCCTGACTGAACAACTTTCCATTTCTGTGAATCTTGATACTCTTTTTATTGTTTCTGATACTTTCTCGGCCGGGAGAAACGTCTTTTGAAGTATGGAGTCTAGACATACGCCTGAGAAAACTAGTTTTCCCAGTTTACGATCCACCCTAATTGGGACAGAATCTGACATGTTTTTGATATACACTGCTCAAAAAAATAAAGGGAACACTTAAACAACACAATGTAACTCCAAGTCAATCACACTTCTGTGAAATCAAACTGTCCACTTAGGAAGCAACACTGAGTGACAATCAATTTCACATGCTGTTGTGCAAATGGGATAGACAACAGGTGGAAATTAAAGGCAATTAGCAAGACACCCCCAATAAAGGAGTGGTTCTGCAGGTGGTAACCACAGACCACTTCTCAGTTTCTATGCTTCCTGGCTGATGTTTTGGTCACCTTTGAATGCTGGCGGTGCTTTCACTCTAGTGGTAGCATGAGACGGAGTCTACAACCCACACAAGTGGCTCAGGTAGTGCAGCTTATCCAGGATGGCACATCAATGCGAGCTGTGGCAAGGTTTGCTGTGTCTGTCAGCGTAGTGTCCAGAGCATGGAGGCGCTACCAGGAGACAGGCCAGTACATCAGGAGACGTGGAGGAGGCCGTAGGAGGGCAACAACCCAGCAGCAGGACCGCTACCTCCGCCTTTGTGCAAGGAGGAACAGGATGAGCACTGCCAGAGCCCTGCAAAATGACCTCCAGCAGGCAACAAATGTGCATGTGTCTGCTCAAACGGTCAGAAACAGACTCCATGAGGGTGATATGAGGGCCCGATGTCCACAGGTGGGGGTTGTGCTTACAGCCCAACACCGTGCAGGACGTTTGGCATTTGCCAGAGAACACCAAGATTGGCAAATTCGCCACTGGTGCCCTGTGCTCTTCACAGATGAAAGCAGGTTCACACTGAGCACATGTGACAGATGTTACAGAGTCTGGAGACGCCGTGGAGAACGTTCTGCTGCCTGCAACATCCTCCAGCATGACCGGTTTGGCATTGGGTCAGTAATGGTGTGGGGTGGCATTTCTTTGGAGGGCCGCACAGCCCTCCATGTGCTCGCCAGAGGTAGCCTGACTGCCATTAGGTACCGAGATGAGATCCTCAGACCCCTTGTGAGACCATATGCTGGTGCGGTTGGCCCTGGGTTCCTCCTAATGCAAGACAATGCTAGACCTCATGTGGCTGGAGTGTGTCAGCAGTTCCTGCAAGACGAAGGCATTGGATGCTATGGACTGGCCCGCCCGTTCCCCAGACCTGAATAAAATTGAGCACATCTGGGACATCATGTCTTGCTCTATCCACCAACGTCACGTTGCACCACAGACTGTCCAGGAGTTGGCAGATGCTTTAGTCTAGGTCTGGGAGGAGATCCCTCAGGAGACCGTCCGCCACCTCATCAGGAGCATGCACAGGCGTTGTAGGGAGGTCATACAGGCACGTGGAGGCCACACACACTACTGAGCCTCATTTTGATTTGTTTTAAGGACATTACATCAAAGTTGGATCAGCCTGTAGTGTGTTTTTCCACTTTAATTTTGAGTGTGACTCCAAATCCAGACCTCCATGGGTTAAAAAACTTGATTTCCATTTTTTTATTTTTGTGTGATTTTGTTGTCAGCACATTCAACTATGTAAAGAACAAAGTATTTCAGAAATATATTTAATTAATTCAGATCTAGGATGTGTTATTTTTGTGTTCCCTTTATTTTTTTGAGCAGTGTATTTAACTCTAGATCTTTCTCTGAGTTCCCTACCACAAGAAGGTCTTCTAAGTAGGGTATTATTAAGATATTTCTTCTTCTTAAATGTGCCATGACCTCTGTCATCACCTTCGTGAACACCCTCGGCGCGGAGGTGATCCCGAAGGGAAGAACCTGAAATTGAAAGTGACACAACCTTTTCCCCAGAAATACTGCAAACTGCAGATACCTCTGGGCTTCTTTGCATATTGGTACATGGTAATATGCGTCTCTTCGATCTATGGATGCTAAGAAATCGCCTTTTTTCAATAAGTTTATGGTTGACCTTAGGGTTTCCATCTTGAACCTTTCGTATTTTATGAATTTGTTAAATTTCTTTAGATTTAGGATCAACCGGAACTTCCCACTGGGTTTTCTCACCAAAAACACTGTTGAGTAGTATCCCTTCTCTTGTTGAGAATAGGGTACTGGAATAATGGCTCTTTGAGAAAGAAGATTCCGGACACCCTCCTCGAGAGATTCCTGAAGGAGGGATGTCCTTTGGATGGGTGTTACCCTGAAAAAAATTTCTGGGGGAAGAAAACGGAATGAAATATCTAGACCTTCTGCTATGATGTTTAACACCCATGTATTTTGGGTGATATTTTCCCAGTTTTCTATAAAAAATTGTAGCCTTTCCCCCCACTTGAATCTTGGCGTCATTGTTTAGAAGCTTCCATATTTTTGGGGGTGAACATTGAAACCTCTGTTCCTTCCCATATTTTGATTTTTCCCTTTTGACCACTGTCCTCCTCTATCTGTTCTTTTAGACTGAAATGGACCCCTTTTCTTTGCCTTAGAAAACAGAAATTTTCTTTTGTTTGTTTCTTTTGGAAAGGATTTTTATGAATCCGCTGCTTTCTATAATATAGTTTCCAAATCCTGTCCGAACATCAAACTGCCATGAAAGGGCAAATTACATAATTTTATTTTAGATGCAACATCCCCCGTCCAGGATTTTAACCATAGGGCCCTCCTTGCTACTACTGATAGACTAGAAGTTCTGGCGGCTATCCTAACTGACTCCGCTGTTGCATCAGATAAGAAGTCTACTGCTTTTAATAAAAGGGGAAAGGAATCCTCTAGGGTATCGTAAGGTCTCCCTTCCTTAAGTAGGACTTCTAACTGCTGTAACCACTTTTTTAGAGACCGTGAAACTGAAGTTGCAGCTAAATTAAGTTTAAATATGGCCGTAGCAGCCTCCCAGACTTTTTTAGCGTGGAATCTACTTTCTTATCCATAGGATCTTTTAATGATCCCATATCTTCAAAGGGAAGAGAATTGGTTCCCTTAACTAATTTTGAAAGGGAAACATCGACTTTAGGGCAAGAGGTTAACAGAGCTTCATCCTCATCATTAAAGGGAAATCTACGTCTCATGGTTCTGGAAATAAAAATTTTCCTATCAGGAGATTTCCATTCTCTTTTAATCATTTCTAACATATTTTTATGTACTGGAAAGACCAGTTTTTTCCTGTGCTCGAGCCCCCCGTACATTTCGTCTTGAACCGACCTATGAATTTTTTCATCGGACAGATCCATAGTCGTCCTAATTGCTTTTATCAACTCGTTTGTATCTTCTGAAGAGAATAGAAAGCTTCTGAATTCTGTGTCTGAGCCTGAAGAATCAATGGAATCATCACTGTCTGAGTCTGAATCCTGATCTGGGTTTGAGGAAAAAGATTCATAACTTTTACCCCGCTACTAAGTTTTATGTATTGTCGGGTTAGGGTTAGATGTGGACTGTTCTGCAAAAACTGATCGCATCTCCTTAGTTCATCTCTAATGGATGGAACTAAATCCCTGGCCATGTTAGCCGTGCAAGTTTTACAGAGTTTTTTGGACCTTTCTGACAGTTTTGTCAAACAACTCACACACTTTTTAGTATTAAGAGAGGATTTTGTTTTTTTAACCCCATCTTTTTCACTCTACAGGCATACAGGAAAGAGAGGGAGAGAGAGAGAGAGATACACAATAAGGGAGGAAGACATTAGTAAGGTAGTATAATTCCATAGTCTTCCCCCCCCTGGATGTGACTTACTGCAGCTGCACCCCCAGAAGTCTCCATCTGTCCTGTCGCTATATCCGACATATTGTTGCTCTGCATCCCTCTTTTTAAATCTCTCCTTACCTGCAGACCTCAGATCAGTGTATGAACTCCGTCTTGATCTGCAGCGCCAAATTAAGCTCCGCCCCTTACGGCCATCACGCAAACCAGAAGTCCCTCTGGAACGCATGTGGAACGCATCGGCACTTCCTGTGACGTCATCACTAAGCACCAGAGGAAGCGCTGTGATGAGGAGCGTCTTTCTGAGACCGGAGGAACTAAGTAAGTGCCCGGTCAGCACATGGCCCCTCCAAGCCGGCGCAAGCAAGGAGGTAAGGAGCAGGATACTTACTTTCACTTTCCAGCACCAATACAACTCCAATATAGGAGGTTGGTGCTGCCTGCCCCGTCATGTGCAATAAGGCATTCCTCGACTTTTCCCCACCTCTGCCTGCTTACACAGAAGTGGACCCACAGAAAATGCCATGAGTGTTAACCCATCTCCCACCTGGAGGGACAGGAAGACACTGAGGATATGCTGGAGGAGGGTCTATTTTATACTTCCTGCCCCTACCTGGTTGGAGGCGGGTCATCTCATGGTATGCCGTCATGGAGGATGAAAGGGAAAACAAAGGATTATGAAGGTTTAAATTCAACATGTCCATTCGTAATTTCCCCTGATGGCAGATATTAGGGGATCATTAGGCAGACATCTCTTTACGCCCAGCTTAACCACTTCCTGACCGCTCATTGACTATAAATGTCCTGGGTGGTCGGGTTTATCTCTGAAACGGGGGGCCCGCTATCAATTACAGAGAAGGCCGGGTGCTAAAGAAGTGACCTGCCGCTTCCTATCCTGACCCGGTGGTCATGTGACTGCCGGGGCCGGAGGAGTGCAGTAGCCATCAGGTCTTCCATAGACCACGATCAGCCCTGCACTGAGGCTGTGCAGCATAGTATAATGCTGTACAGCCTCTCTGGGGGGTGTATTTCCTCTGTAACTGGGGCTACTATGTCAGCCCCAGTTACAGGAGAAATCAGTAGTTAAAAAAAAAGAGGTGGAGAGAAGTAAAGAAGGGAAGGGGGGCAAGTTTTTGAAAAGATGACAAGGTTTTCTGATGCAAATTTTATCTGATTCAGAAATATAAAATATAATAAAACCCTTAACACTCACACAATGGTACTTAAAAGAACAATTGAAAGGGACGCTAGGCTGTTTGGCACAGAAATAATCATTCTAAACCAGTGCGAAGTGAAAGTGTGTACGACAAGGGAAATCTTCGCTAATTCTGTTTTGTTAATGGAATATGCTAAAGTTTCGTTTCGAGCAGGATGTTTATTAGGTTAATTAGGTAGGGGGGCAAGGGAAAAGGAAAATAGGGGAATTGGAAGTAAGACTTACACGTGTATACTGGTATATGCTGAAAGTTTTATTGTTCTATTTGTGAAATATACAATATTCCTAACGTGAGGACTATATTGTCATCAAACAAGTTGGTATTCTGTCGAAATAAAGCCTTTTGAGGGGAAAAACTGAAAATATGGGAAACAAAATGCATAGAACATCTATTCCGGAGTAACTAGTAAACAAAGTTGTCAACTTGTATCATCAAACAATGTTAATTACCGACAAGCAATGTAACTTTCATACTTCTGTTGTTTCATTAATTGTACTGTCAAGAGCCTCTTCCCTTAATAAAATTTGTTTAAAATAAATAAATAAATGAAGTTAAATGTCCCCCAGAGGTCTTGTATGACCTTATGGGGGACACAAAGTGTAAAATAAAAAAAATAAAAATAAAGTGTTTTGAAAAAATAAAAAAAGTTTCACATTTAACCCCCCCAAATCCGTTATTTAAAAAATGTTAAAAATAGAAGAAAAAAATAAAATAGACATCCGTATTTGGTATCACCACGTCCGCAACGGCCTGCTATTTAATAATATCATATGATCTACCCCATCATGTGAACGCGTAAAAAATAAATAAATAAACATTGCGCCAAAACAGTTTTTTTTGTTAGCTCACCTCCCAAAAAACATAATGTTAATCAATCAAAAAGTCGAATGTACCCCAAAATGGTAGCAATAAAACATCACCTCATCCTGCAAAAAACAAACCCTCACACAAGACTATAGCCAGAGAAATGAAAAAATATGGCTCTAGGAAAATGGCAACGCAAAAACATGATTTTTTTTTCTAAAAATGTTTTTATTGTGTAAAACGTAAAAAAAGAAAGAAAGAAAAATGACACCAAACAGCTTTTTTGTGATTTCACCTCCCAAAAAATGAGATAAAAAGCAACCAGAAAGCCAAATGTAAAGTACCCCAAAATAGTGCCAATAAAAACTACAGCTTGTAACGCACAAAACAAGCCCTCACCCAGCTCATTCAACAACAAAAAAAGAAGTTATCGCTCTTAAAAAACCATGACAGAAAATTCTATGTTAGAAAATCCAGATGCCGCTCCTTCCTTTCTGAGCCCTGGAGTATTCCCAAATAGAAGTTTATGACCACAATTGGGGTGTTGCACCATTTTCTTGTAAAATAAAAATGGAATTTTTCATTTTCACACCCAAGTATAAAAAATTTGATAGAACAGCTGTTGCGTGAAGTGCTCGCTAGACCCCTTAAAAACTCCTTGGGTGGTGTAGTTTATAAAATGTGGTCACTTTTTCAGGGTTTTCACTGTGGGGATACCTCAGGGTCTCTTCAAATGCAATATGGTGCCCAAAGACCATTCCAGCAAAATCTGCCCTCCAAAAATCATATGGCGCTCCTTGCCTTCTGAGCCCTGCCGTGTGCCCATACAGCGGTATACGACCACATATGGGGTGTTTCTGTAAACTGCAGAATCAGAGTAATAATTATTGAGGTTTGTTTTGTTGTTAACCCTTGATTTGTTCCAGCAAAAAATTGATTAAAATGGAAAATCTACAAAAAAAAATGACATTTTGAAATCTCACCTTTATTTTGCTTTAATTCCGGAGGAATACCTAAAGGGTTTACAGCATTTCTAAAACCAGTTTTGAATAGCTTGAGGGGTGTCATTTCTAAAACAGGGTCATTTATGGGTGGTTTCTATTATGTGAGCCCCACAAAGTCACTTCAGAACTGAACTGGTCCTTAAAAAAGTTGACTTTGGAAATTTTCTTAAAAATGTAAAAAATTGCTTCTAAAATTCTAAACCTTCTAGCGTCCTAAATTTTTTTTATTATGTTACTAAAATTATGCCAACATATAGGGAATGTTAATTAATCAATATTTTATGAGTCATCACTATCTGTCGTAAAAGCAGAGAGATTCAAATTTAGAAAACAGTGAATTTTTTAAAATTTTCGTTAACTTTTAGATTTTTTAATAAATAAAGGTAAAACATCTTGACTCAAATTCACCATTAACAAGAAGTATTTACAATGTGTCATGAGAAAACAATTTCAGAATGGCTTGGGTAAGTAAAAGCGTTCCAAAGTTATTACCACATAAAGTGACACATGTCAGATTGGCAAAATTAGTCCTGGTCAGGAAGGGGGGTAAATGGCCCGGTCTGGAAGTGGATAAATAGATCTTGACTGGGTAGCTTTAAGGGGTTTTCTATGATTTTAATACTGATTGCCTATCCTCAAGATAGACCATCAATATCTGATCGGCAGAGTCTGACACTTCATACTCCCATCAGTCAGCTGTTATGTTGTAGCTCTGATGATGGAAGTTGGGCTACAACTGTATAGTTCCAGCACCAACTTTTGATGTTGGTGCTACACTGCAATGCAGGGGCAGACACACGCAGCAAAGGGCCCCTGTGCAGAGGATGTACCTGCCCTGCCCCCCCCCCCCCAAACCACATATACGAATATAAACATATATGTGCAAATAAAAAACATCTTGTGAATATGTTTACAATATCTATATATATTCTTTTCATACTAGGTCATGCCTCTAACTCTGCCCAAAGCATAACTATACACACCCAGTCCACATAATGCCCCCACATAGTAATTATTCCCCCTTTGTACCAGTACATAGTAGTTATGTCCAGATATGTGCCACCTCACAGTAGTAATGGTCAGATATGTGCCCCCTTCACAGGAAGTTAAAAAAAATATACTCACCAAGTTCCTAATGATCACAGTTCAGCCGCTGGTGCTCCACAGCAGTAGCAGGATGTAGTGTCACACATTGCTCTGCTGGTCTGTGTAGGAGGAGGACCACAGCAGATTCCCGGCTGCACTGCTGCTCCTCCTACACAGACCAGCAGTGTGATATGTGACACTACATCCTGCTGCTGCTGTGGATCCAGGTCCATATTTAGATTTGATGCTGCCCTAGGCACTTTAGTGCCAGCTTTATCCCCCCAATGAGGTCCATAGCTGATGGTAAAATCCTCCCTAGGCCTTCAGCTATCCCTCAGGACAACCTCATACACTTGTATAATTAAAGGACTGACCTGTTACGTGTGCGCTTGGCAGCTGAAGCATCTGTGTTGGTCCCATGTTTTTATGTGCCTGCATTGCTGGCGTTACCATTACACCTAGAGGCTCCGCTCTCTCTGTAACTGCCACGCCCTCTGCACTTTAACATGGCCCGGTGGGATGACATTTTTACTGCCAGGCCCTGTCAAAGTAGACAGGAAGCGGCAGTTACAGAGACAGCAGCCTCTAGGTGTAATGGTAACGCCCCCGTTGCTCCTAGAGGATCATTTGCATATATTCAAATATTCATATTTTTTCTCAAAAATTCAGGCATATATGAACATGGGCCTAACACAGACCGGCACTGATGGGTGGTTTTAGCTCTGCCCTAGCCATTTTACAGGCTAAGGCAGTGCTAAAGCATGTCCGTTAGTGACAGTGACATCACCGGGCTCACTGCCAGGCGGAAGCCACCCCCAAATAGTATCCCCAGTGGTAATAAGGCTCCCTACAGTGCCCTCAGTACTAATAAGGCCTCCCTATAGGGCATCTCTTATCATCTATAAGGCACTTCTATAGAGCCCTCAGTAGTAGTAATGCCCTCCACCACTGCCCACAGTATTTATAATGTTCCTTGAAGTGCCCCCTGGAGTTATAATCATCTCTGTAGTACCCCCATAAATTATAATGCCCGTCCTCTCCCTCCAGTCTTCTATACAATGCAGTCCCATGTAAATAACACTAGTCCTCTCCCACCAGTCTTCTATATGATACAGTCCCATGTAAATAACCTATCTTCCTTACAGTCTTCTATACCATGCAGTCCCATGTAAATAACACCAGTCCTCTTCCTACAGTCCCATGTAAATAACTTATCTTCCTTATAGTTCTCTATAACATACAGTCCTATGTAAATAACTTAAATCCCCTCCAACACATAGTCCTATATAAATAACATCACTCCTTACCCTCCATTCTTCTAAAATATCCAGTCCCATGTAAATAACACCAGTCATCTCCCTCCAATATTCTATAACATACAGTCCCATTTAAAAACATATCTTTCTTATAGTCTTTTATAACATACAGTCCTATGTAACTGACACCCCTCCCCTCCCTTCAGCCCCTCTAACATACAGTCCCAGTTAAATAACATATTTCCCTCCCACTAAGCAGGGTGGGGGTATAATAAGGAGAACCACATCTCCCATTCATTTCATGGCATCACAGGTCTCCACTGCTGAGCGCTGCCTCTTTATGCACTGGTCACATGATGGTGACCTCATCACAGGTCCTACCTCCACTTCCACTGCTGAATAGATCACATGATTATGATGTCATCGAAGGTCCTTCAGCTATTGAATGTAGACACAAACGGGCAGCAGATTTGCAGTAAGTGCTAATTGGGCCCACCCCTGAAACTCCACCGCCTCCAGACCTCCACACCAAGGTGCCCAGGTTACCCTGTTGGCAGAGGTAGGGAATTTAAAATATGATAAAAAAAAATAAACACCTCTGCTGGCACTGGGATGGGCCCCCTGCCTTGCTGGGCCCCTGTGCAGCTGGACCAGCTGCACAGGCGGTATGTCCGCCCCTGCTGCAATGGCTGATCAGCAGACTGCAGGCCGGCAACCAGATTTTTATGGCCTATTCTGAGGATAGGCCATCAATATTAAAATACCAGAAAACATCTTTAAAGGGGTATTCCGGTTAGATTAAGTTATCCCCTATACAAAGTATAGGGCATAACTATTAGATCGGTGGGGGTCCTACTGCTGGGACCCCCAGCGATCATGAAAATGGGGGCCCTGTACCCTCTGCATTCACCCTGAAATGAATGGCGCGGCCAGTCACGCATCCGCGTGGCCGCTTCATTCAATCCTATGGGAGTTCCAGATATAGTTGAATACAGTGCTTGGCTATCTCGGGAATTCCCATAGAAATTAATGGAGCGGCCACAAACATGCCTGACCCCATTTCAGGGGAGGTGCAGGTGGTACGTGGCCCCTGTTCTCGTAATCGGTGGGGGTCCCAGCGGTAGGACCCTTACCATTCTAATAGCTATCCTCTATCCTGTGGAAAGGGGATAACTTATTCTAACTGGAATACCCCTTTAAGCTTTATATTTGTCATAAAAGTAATACTTATTTACCTAAAATGTTCTACTACCTAATTCCCAAATTCTATACTCTACAGTCTACATTTGAAAAAATTGAACTTTAATAGCAAAATGAGACAAAATTTAGGCGAAAGTAGTCACTAGGCACTTTTCTGCAACAGCACCAGCACAGGCCAAACTAAATAATAACACCCAAAGCAAAACATGCTTCAGTGAAATTAAACTTTCGTCAGCTTAACCTTCAGAAACAAAAGATTTTTGTGACTTAGAAGTAAGCTTTGTACTGTGCTCTGGCAGTTGAATTTGTTCCTAAATTAGATCTGATTATGTATAAATCCCAATTTAGAATTGCTTTCATCGCCTTAATCTTCCAAGTGATATAAAAACATAAGTACACTTTTCTGTTTGTATTTCTTCCATCTAACCTTTTAGACATTAAGGTTCATTGAAAAACCTTTGTGTGTCTTAGATGTTTCATAGTATGGTATGGGACACGAGCTTGAACCAGAAAATAGTACATAAAGAAGGAGACGATCCAATAATTGCAAGTCAGATTATGGTAGCATATATAACATATTAGAATCCCTTTACAGTTTTATGAATTGTAGGACAAATGTAATGTAAAAATGAAGCTACAATTTGAATGTACAGTACATGGGCTCATATTGATTATCTGTGTTTCCCTAATAAGTGTTTCCTATCAGTCCAATGCTAAAACCAAGCAGTTGGAAAATCAACAAAAAGCGTTATTGTAGCCCATTAACAGACTATAAACTGTTACACAGTACACAGCACTTCAAAAGCAAACTATAGACCTCAATAGTGGATTATAGTTATTCAGTGGGCTCTTTCATAGGGCACCCTTAAGGACCTTTTACATGGGCCGAGAATCCTACAGATTAACGCTAACGAGTGTTCATAGTAAAGCTTGTTAGTGATGATCAGGCAGCGTAAATGTACTGCCGAGTACCAAATGAACAAGCAAAACACTCAATCATCAGATAATCAGTTTGTGCGCACGCAAAAATAATCGTTTTCCGGCAGCAGTTCCCGCCATGTAAACACAATCTCCTGATGGCAAACAACGAGTCCTTATGGGGAAGAGCGATGGCATTAGCGATCACTACTCCCTATACTCTGGAGGAGGTTTCTGCATGTAATTGCTCCAATCTCCTCTGCCAGCGATCAGCAGATTGTTGGGAAGGAACGCTTTCTTCCCAGCTATTTGCTGTAATATCGTCCGTTGTAAGGGATGTATCGTCCGTTGTAAGGGATGTATCGTCCGTTGTAAAGGGATGTTTAAGAATTTCGTTTCTCCTAGCCGGTCATCTGCCATTATAGCGAAGGCATATAAAGGGAATTGCAAATATTACAATTACATATTTATATCATTTTTGTACATATGAAAATGGGTGTATCAATTAAGGTCGGGCTCAAATAGGTTTTAGGGCAACACAAATTAAAGGCAGTGGGGTCAGAGTAGCTTAAAAACCCAAAAGAACCAATATACCACCACTGATCCCCCAACACTGCCTGACTCCCTGCTGCTCCTGATATCCCTCTTCCATCACAACACTCAGGAAATGGCTTTAAATGCCACCTTAGCCAATTGCTACTTGAAGAAGTGACCACCTTTTCTTATGTTTTAAGCCACTCTAAGGCTACTTTCACACTAGCGTTCGGGGCTCCGCTTGTGAGCTCCGTTTGAAGGGGCTCACAATCGGCCCCGAACGCATCCGTACTGCCCTAATGCATTCTGAGTGGACGCGGATCCGCTCAGAATGCATCAGTCTGGCAGCGTTCAGCCTCCGCTCCGCTCAGCTGCTTGCAGCGTTCGGGTGTCTGCCTGGCCGTGCGGAGGCAAACGGATCCGTCCAGACTTACAATATAAGTCAATGGGGACGGATCCGTTTGAATTTGACCCTATATGGCTCAATTTTCAAATGGATCCGTCCCCCATTGACTTTCAATGTAAAGTCTGGATAGATCCGTCTGAAGCTGCTTTCACACTTAGAATTTTTTCTACAATATAATGCAGACGGATCCGCATTATATGAGCGGATCCGTCTGGGCAGACCCCAGACGGATCCGCTCTGAACGGTAGTGTGAAAGTAGCCTAACCCTGCTGCCTCTAATTTTGTTGCAGTGGTAAACTCCTTTAAAGGGCATCTGTCAGCAGATTTGTACCTCTGACACTGGCTGACCTGTTACATGTGCTCTTGGCAGCTGAAGGCATCTACAGTAGGTGAACCCGATTTTGTGTAAATCTCGCTGTATTTCTCGGCGAGATTGAGCACATACGAGCCCCATCGCGGGAGCCAGCGCCGAGCTGGCTTGCCGCGATGGAGACAGAGCCGTCATAGAAGCGACGGGAGATCCGACTTGGATTCCCGCCAATTCTACACGTGTGCGGCGTTTGTTATGAATCCTGAGGGGGAAGTCCCCGCCGGATTTTAAATAAAAATCCGGCCTGGGTCCCGCCCTCAGGAGCATACCGGGCCCTTAGGTCTGTTATGGGTTGTAAGGAGAGCCCCCCCTACGCCGAAAAAAACGGCGTAGGGGGTCCCCCTACAATCCATACCAGACCCGTATCCAAAGCACGCTACCCCCGGCCAGCCAGGAAGGGAGTGGGGACGAGCGAGCGCCCCCCCCCCCCTCCTGAGCCGTACCAGGCTGCATGCCCTCAACATGGGGGGTTGGGTGCTCTGGGGCAGGGGGCGCACTGCGGCCCCCCCACCTCAGAGCACCCTGTCCCCATGTTGATGAGGACAGGGCCCCTTCCCGACAACCCTGGCCGTTGGTTGTCGGGGTATGCGGGCGGGAGGCTTATCGGAATCTGGGAGCCCCCTTTAATAAGGGGGCCCCCAGATACCGGCCCCCCACCCTAAGTGAATGAGTATGGGGTACATCGTACCCCTACCCATTCACCTGCAAGAAAAGTGGTAAAAACACAAATAAACCACACAGTGTATTAAAATATTTTATTTTTCTGCTCCGGAGGCCGCCCCCTGTCTTCTTTATTAGCTCTTTTACCAGGGGGGGGCTCTTCTTCTTCCGATATCCCGACGGGTCTTCTCCGCTATCCGGGGGGGTCTTCTCAACTCTCCGGGGTTCTCCTTCTGTCTTCTCCTTCTGTCTTGTTGTCTCCTTCTGTCTTCTGTCTCCGGGGTTCTCCTTCTGTCTTCTCCTTCTGTCTTGTTGTCTCCTTCTGTCTTCTGTCTCCGGGGTTCTCCTTCTGTCTTCTCCGCTATCCGGGGGGGTCTTCTCAACTCTCCGGGGTTCTCCTTCTGTCTTCTCCTTCTGTCTTGTTGTCTCCTTCTGTCTTCTCCTTCTGTCTTGTTGTCTCCTTCTGTCTTCTGTCTCCGGGGTTCTCCTTCTGTTTTCGCCTCTCTCTGTTGTTGACTCGGCGCACCCCGGTTCTTCGTCTCGCGAGACTCGGCGCACCCCGATTCTTCGTCTCGCGAGACGTCTCGCGAGACGAAGAACCGGGGTGCGCCGAGTCAACAACAGAGAGAGGCGAAAACAGAAGGAGAACCCCGGAGACAGAAGACAGAAGGAGACAACAAGACAGAAGGAGAAGACAGAAGGAGACAACAAGATAGAAGGAGACAACAAGACAGAAGGAGAAGACAGAAGGAGAACCCCGGAGAGTTGAGAAGACCCCCCCGGATAGCGGAGAAGACCCGTCGGGATATCGGAAGAAGAAGAGCCCCCCCCTGGTAAAAGAGCTAATAAAGAAGACAGGGGGCGGCCTCCGGAGCAGAAAAATAAAATATTTTAATACACTGTGTGGTTTATTTGTGTTTTTACCACTTTTCTTGCAGGTGAATGGGTAGGGGTACGATGTACCCCATACTCATTCACTTAGGGTGGGGGGCCGGTATCTGGGGGCCCCCTTATTAAAGGGGGCTCCCAGATTCCGATAAGCCTCCCGCCCGCATACCCCGACAACCAACGGCCAGGGTTGTCGGGAAGGGGCCCTGTCCTCATCAACATGGGGACAGGGTGCTCTGAGGTGGGGGGGCCGCAGTGCGCCCCCTGCCCCAGAGCACCCAACCCCCCATGTTGAGGGCATGCAGCCTGGTACGGCTCAGGAGGGGGGGGGGGGGCGCTCGCTCGTCCCCACTCCCTTCCTGGCTGGCCGGGTAGCGTGCTTTGGATACGGGTCTGGTATGGATTGTAGGGGGACCCCCTACGCCGTTTTTTTCGGCGTAGGGGGGGCTCTCCTTACAACCCATAACAGACCTAAGGGCCCGGTATGCTCCTGAGGGCGGGACCCAGGCCGGATTTTTATTTAAAATCCGGCGGGGACTTCCCCCTCAGGATTCATAACAAACGCCGCACACGTGTAGAATTGGCGGGAATCCAAGTCGGATCTCCCGTCGCTTCTATGACGCGCTTGCTGGGATGTGCTGTCACTATCCCAGTGAGTGCGAGATCTTGGCACCATGTTGCCGAGTATCAGCGCGACGCTGTCGTGCTAAAAACACAATGTCAGAAACACCTACTGTATGTTGGTCCCATGTTCATATGTGCCTGCATTACTGAGAAAAATGAAGTTTTGATATATGCAAATGAGCCTCTAGGAGCATCGGGGGCGTTGCTGTTACTCCTAGAGCCTCAGCTCTCTCTGCAAATGCCACACCCTCTACACTTTGATTAATAGGACCAGGCAGTGTAAATGTGATCACACCTGGCCCTGACTTCTCCTAGAGTCTGTAGGAGTAATGGCGATACCTCCAAAACAGAGGCAGCTGCCAAGCGCAACAGGTCAGCCATTTTCATAGGTACAAATCTGCTGACAGATGCCCTTTAATAGCAAGTCAAGGTTAGCCCCAACGTATGTTATACAGCAGCAACATCAGCATCATGCATTTATGATTCTACAGAACAATCTACCATACCATAATTTACAGTGTAGCGCTGGCCGGAAGTTATTGACAGATCATGCAATCGAATTATCCTTTGACCAAACTAAAATTTGAGTACTCAGAAATAGTGTTTTAAGAAAAATGCTGTATTTTAATGGCATTTTTCCTGATGTTTTATCTTTTGCAAAAAAAAACCTGCCCCAAGATGCTGAAAGCCAATAGTGAAATACAAAATAAGGCCTCCTGCACACGAACGTGTGCTTCCCGTTGCCGTATTGCGGACCGCATTTGTAAATCCGCAATACACGGGCACCGTTCCGTGTGCATTCCTCATCATGGATGCGGACCCATTCACTTCACAGGGTCCGCAAATCTGGAGATGCGGAATGGTGTGGAACAGAAGCACGGAACGGAACCCTATGGAAGCACTACAGAGTGCTTCCGTTGGGTTTCGTACCGTACCTCCGTTCCGCAAAAAGATAGAATATGTCTTATCTTTTTGCGGAACGGCCGGATCGCGGACCTATTAAAGTAAATGCAAAAACTCACTGAAAAAAGTGGCCTAAACGGGTGGAAATGCTCCAAACCCAGACACTGTAGCGTGTCTATAACCGGGGGAGCAATTCCTCCGCATGCGGTCCGCAGATAACGGCAAAAAATGCGTACAATGGAGGATGCCGGGGCGGACCGCATGCACCACAAGGACATCTTACACAAAATGATACATTGTGCAGATGAAAAAATATATACATACACAAATCACTGCAAAAAATGTACCAAAATGATACGTAACTGACAATACTAGCTAATTCCTCAGGCCGATGTTAAAAGCTGAGAACTTTGCCAATATCTTCCAGTCAGGAACATATCGGAGCCCCTCATGCACCACGTCACGGTGTCTCAGCACGCATGGGGTCCTACCACTCAACTGCCCGTGGTGTGTGAACAGGGTCTGAACAGTGCTAGAAATCAACTCACAGGTAGCTTCTGTGTCACATGGTCTGTTGTGGGTGCGGCTCACAGCTTTATCCTACCTCACAGTGCATTGGTGATACCACTATGGAGGCATGTGAGAGTCTGGCTGTGAGTTGGTTTCTAGCAGTGATTCAGACCCTGTTCACACACCACGGGCAGTTGAGTGGTAGGACCCCATTATACAGTCTCTTAAATGTTTGTATTGTATATCATTACAGGTATTTGAGAATATCATTCACTATATTGGTGATAACAGAATATATGATATATTCCTTCCAGTGGTGTTGTGCCGACAAAGTTAATATGTGTGGGTATCCACGTGAATTAATAAGTGCAAAATAATTCCTAGGTATGGTACAAAATATATATAAAAATGTGTTGTAAGTACATAGATCTAACTATAATGGGGTAAGTGCCACAATAAACTAAAACGTTATACTACAATTCGGCGGTGATAGAAATGGTTTCTTTCTGATAATAATTCCTTTCTGACAATAGTTCAAAACACAGTAATATATAAAAAATATATGTAAAAAAACAGCATAAAATATTAATATAGTTTAAAGGGCTTCTGTCACCCCACTAAAGTCATATTATTTTTTTTTGCCTACTTATAATCCCTATACTGCGATAAATCAATACATAATGTTATTAATCATTTTGGTTCAGTAGTTAATTTAAAATAACGGACTTTTATCACAAGTTCTGTAGGCACGTGGGACGCCGCGGCCACAGAGATACATATAACACCAACGGGCTACTACAAGTGATACAACACTATCAGGTTGCTCATATTAGGAGCTAAACTCGGAGACAACTAACTGTGAGTAAGAGACATAATACTCAACTATCTTCAATGCATGAATGTAGACAGTAAGTCGGCCGACAAATTGGAACTATATAACTACAAAACAGAATCTACATTTATATGACATTGCTATCGGAGAAAGAAATAATATCTATATATCACAGGGTGCCCTCTGTATTGTTACGGGAGGAACTATAACCTTTATGGTACTAGACGGCATATAATCTTTGATCACTGCTGGATAGGATTTAAAGATCCAGGTTCACGCCTTATAGTACAGTGAGATTATTGCCGGGTTGCTGGATGAAATACAACAGATTGTGGTTCTGTATTTTATGCTATACTAATATTGAATTTTCTAATACTGTATTTTAAAGGGCTTCTGTCACCCCACTAAAGTCTTTTTTTTTTTTTTGGCTACTTATAATCCCTATACTGTGATATATCAATACATAATGTTATTAATCATTTTGGTTCAGTAGTTAATTTAAAAAACTGACTTTTATAATATGTAAATTACCTGTCTACCAGCAAGTAGGGCGGCTACCCAGCCGCATCCTCCTTTCATAAAGACGCCCCCTCCTCATGTTGATTGACAGGGCCAGCGAACGCGCTCGTAGTCTGGCTGGCCCTGTCTGCATTCAAAATCTGGCACCTGCGCCGTACCTGTCTTCAGTCGGCGCAGGCGCACTGAGGGGAGGACGCTCGCTCGGCCGCTCCATCCTCAATGCGCCTGCGCCGATGACATCACATCTACACCCGGTGCAGGCGCACTGAGGAAGGAGCGGCCGAGCGAGCGTCCTCCTCTCAGTGTGCCTGTGCCGACTGAAGACAGGTACGGCGCAGGCGCCAGATTTTAAATGCAGACAGGGCAAGCCAGACTACGAGCGCGTTCGCTGGCCCTGTCAATCAACATGAGGAGGGGGCGTCTTTATGAAAGGAGGATGCGGCTGCTACCAGCAAGTAGCCGCCCTACTTGCTGGTAGACAGGTAATTTACATATTATAAAAGTCCGTTTTTTTAATTAACTACTGAACCAAAATGATTAATAACATTATGTATTGATATATCACAGTATAGGGATTATAAGTAGCCAAAAAAAAAAGACTTTAGTGGGGTGACAGAAGCCCTTTAAAATACAGTATTAGAAAATTCAATATTAGTATAGCATAAAATACAGAACCATAATCTGTTGTATTTCATCCAGCAACCCGGCAATAATCTCACTGTACTATACGGCGTGAACCTGGATCTTTAAATCCTATCCAGCAGTGATCAAAGATTATATGCCGTCTAGTACCATAAAGGTTATAGTTCCTCCCGTAACAATACAGAGGGCACCCTGTGATATATAGATATTATTTCTTTCTCCGATAGCAATGTCATATAAATGTAGATTCTGTTTTGTAGTTATATAGTTCCAATTTGTCGGCCGACTTACTGTCTACATTCATGCATTGAAGATAGTTGAGTATTATGTCTCTTACTCACAGTTAGTTGTTTTCGAGTTTAGCTCCTAATATGAGCAACCTGATAGTGTTGTATCACTTGTAGTAGCCCGTTGGTGTTATATGTATCTCTGTGGCCGCGGCGTCCCACGTGCCTACAGAACTTGTGCTGCTTGTATCCGCCAAGGCATCTCCATAGATGTGGAACGATTACCAGGTCTGGAGTACAGGTTAGCTTTGCAGGGCTGTAGTAGACGTCAGGTGTTGCGTCAGGGAGACTAGATTAGAGCGCTCTTTCAGGACATAAGTGTCCGGTATTGATAAGAAACGTTCAGCTGGGGGTCCTCTTTCACCAGACGCATTTCGGAGACCACTGAGGAAGGAGACTGAGATCTCTGAAACGCGTCTGGTGAAAGAGGACCCCCAGCTGAACGTTTCTTATCAATACCGAACCCTTATGTCCTGAAAGAGCGCTCTAATCTAGTCTCCCTGACGCAACACCTGACGTCTACTACAGCCCTGCAAAGCTAACCTGTACTCCAGACCTGGTAATCGTTCCACATCTATGGAGATGCCCTGGCGGATACAAGCAGCACAAGTTCTGTAGGCACGTGGGACGCCGCGGCCACAGAGATACATATAACACCAGTGTCACTTTAAGTGCTGATAACTTTAAAACGCTTTGACTTATCCAGGCCATTCTGAGATAGTTTTTTTTTGTCACATATTGTACTTCATGACACTGGTAAAATGAAGTAAAAAAAAAATCTTTTTTATTAGAGATGGGACGGGGGATTCGTCGAATCCACGAATCCCTCGAATCTTGCTGGATTCGTGGGATTTGTGGACTCGAATCCCGACGTAATTTGCCTGAAACGAATCCGACGAATCCCGGTGGGAGGGACTGGGAGGAGGATCTGGGGGCCGGTGCGTTCACTGTGCTCCGGCCCCTCCGCTGCAGTACAGTTATAAAATGTGTAATTCTATTAATAATAAATAATTCATGCTGCCCCCTCTGTAGTACATTCAATATATCCTACTTACAGGGCTACTGATATCGTAATGCCGACCATTTATAAAGCAGGTGGCGCAGGCAGGTGACGTCAGTCAGTCACTCTGCCGCTCGTCTGCCCGGCCGGCCTGCATTACGATGTCAGTAGCCCTGTAAGTAGGATATATTGAATGTACTACAGACAGAGGGGGCAGCATGAATCATTCATTATTAATTAAATTACACATTTTATAACTGTACTGGAGCGGCAATGGGGGGGTCTGTGGATTACACTGTTAAGGGGTGGGGGGAGGTCTGTGGATGGTACTGTTATGGGGTGGGGGGGTCTGTGGGTGGCACTGTTATGGGGTGGGGGGTCTGTGGATGGCACTGTTATGGGGTGTGGATGGCACTGTTATGGGGTGGGGGGGTCTGTGGATGGCACTGTTATGGGGTGGGGGGGGTCTGTGGATGGCACTGTTATGGGGTGGGGGGGTCTGTGGATGGCACTGTTATGGGGTGGGGGGGGTCTGTGGATGGCACTGTTATGGGCTGGGGGGGTCTGTGGATGGCACTGTTATGGGGTGGGGGGGTCTGTGGATGGCACTGTTATGGGGTGGGGGGGTCTGTGGATGGCACTGTTATGGGGTGGGGGGGTCTGTGGATGGCACTGTTATGGGGTGGGGGGGTCTGTGGATGGCACTGTTATGGGGTGGGGGGGTCTGTGGATGGCACTGTTATAGGATGGGGGTCTGTGGATGCCAGGGGGAGAGGTGAGAGGCACTATGATACTGGCACATTGGGGGTGGGGAGGCACTATGATACTGGCACATTATGAGGGGAGATAGCACTATGATACTGGCACATTATGGGGGGAGGTGGCACTATGATACTGGCACATTATGGGAGGAGATGGCACTATAATACTGGCACATTGGGGGGGAGATGGCACTATGATACCGGCACATGGGGGGGAGGAGAGAGGCACTCCGCACTTGATACTGGCACATGATTAGGGGGGCATCTATGGGGACACTTACTGGCACATTATTGGGTGGCACTGTGGGGCCACTTCTTATTGGCACATTATTGGGGGGCACTATGGGGGCATCTACTGAGGCCACAAAGAAGGGGTATTTTATATGGGGGGCTCTGTGTGGTACTAGTATTATCAGGGGTATTATCTGTTTCTGCAGTATAGTATTGGGGAGCACAGCGGAACAGTATTGGGGGTGTTAGGATGATTTGTCCAGAAGATGGGAGGATGATGGAAAAGTAGTAAACTAAGATTTTTTTTTGTCAAACTGCAGAGACGAAAAATGGCCGAAAAATGGTGTCTGGTCTGAAGGTCTGAAAGGAGAAGATGAGGAAAGAGAACATCTACATCAAAGGAGACGTCACTGGATGTAAGAGGTATGTGGCGCTGTATTACCCTGTATGTTCTGCAGTGATAGGAGCAGGGGTCATAGCAGGGGTCATCGCGGTCACATAGGGTGCGACCGTGACTGGGAGGTGGAGGTTCAGACAAACTGATGCAGTCTGACTTTGTTTCTTACACCGTGCGTTCACACAATTATGTACAGGATTCGTAGGATTCGAGATTCGAAAGATTCGATATATTCGAGAACCTTTTCGGATTCGGATTCGAAAAAAATTGGATTCGTCCCACTTCTAATTTTTATTTATAAAAGAATACCAAATTTACCAAACATTTGTAGAAAAGTGCAAATTTCCAAGTTTCAATTTCTCTACTTCTATAATACATAGTTATACCTCCAAAAATTGTTATTACTTTACATTCCCCATATGTCTACTTCATGTTTGGATCATTTTGGGAATGATATTTTATTTTTTGGGAATGTTACAAGGCTTAGAAGTTTAGAAGCAAATCTTGAAATGTTTCAGAAATGTTCAAAAACCCAATTTTTAGGGACCAGTTCAGGTCTGAAGTCACTTTGCGAGGCTTACATAATAGAAACCACCCAAAAATGACCCCATTCTATAAACTACACCCCTCAATGTATTCAAAACTGATTTTACAAACTTTGTTAACCCTTTAGGTGTTCCACAAGAATTAATGGAAAATAGAGATGCAATTTCAAAATTTCACTTTTTGGCAGATTTTCCATTTTAATAATTTTTTTCCAGTTACAAAGCAAGGGTTAACAGCCAAACCAAACTCAATATTTATGGCCCTGATTCAGTAGTTTACAGAAACACCCCATATGTGGTCGTAAACCACTGTACAGGCACACAGCAGGGCGCAGAAGGAAAGGAATGCCATACGGTTTTTGGAAGGCAGATTTTTCTGGACAGTTTTTTTTACACCATGTCCGATTTGAAGCCCCCCTGATGCAACTCTAGAGTAGAAACTCCATTAAAGTGACCCCATCTAAGAAACTACACCCCTCAAGGTATTCAAAACAGATTTTATAAACGTTGTTAACCCTTTAGGTGTTCCACAAGAGTTATTGGCAAATGGAGAAGAAATTTCAGAATTTCAATTTTTTGGCAAATTTTCCATTTTAATCCATTTTTCCCAGTAACAAAGCAAGGGTTAACAGCCAAAAAAACCTCAATATTTATGGCCCTGATTCTGTAGTTTACAGAAACACCCCGTATGTGGTCATAAACAGCTGTACGGGCACACGGCAGGGCGCAGAAGGTAAGGAATGCCATACGGTTTTTGGAAGGCAGATTTTGCTGGACTGTTTTTTTTTACACCATGTCCCATTTGAAGCCCCCTGATGCACCCCTAGAGTAGAAACTCCAAAAAAGTGGCCCCATTTTAGAAACTATGGGATAGGGTGGCAGTATTGTTGGTACTAGTTTAGGGTACATATGATTTTTGGTTGCTCTATATTCCACTTTTTGTGAGGCAAGATAACAAGAAATAGCTGTTTTGGCACCATTTTTATTTTTTGTTATTTACAACATTCATCTGACAGGTTAGACCATGTGATATTTTTATAGACCTGGTTGTCACGGATGCGGCGATACCTAATATGTATACATTTTTTTTATTTATGTAAGTTTTACACAACGATTTCATTTTTGAAGCAAAAGAAATAATGTTTTAGTGTTTCCATAATCTGAGAGCCATAATTTTTTCAGTTTTTAGGAAATTACCTTGGGTAGGGTATGATTTTTGCGGGATGAGATGACGGTTTTATTGGCACTATTTTGGGGTGCGTGTGACTTTTTGATCGCTTGCTATTACACTTTTTGTGATGTAAGGTGACAAAAAATGGTTTATTTAGCACAGTTTTTATTTTATATTTTTTACGGTGTTCATCTGAGGGGTTAGGTCATGTGATATTTTTATAGAGCCAGTCGATCCGGACACGGCGATACCTAATATGTATACTTTTTTTTTATTTATGTAAGTTTTACACAATGATTTCATTTTTGAAGCAAAAAAAATCATGTTTTAGTGTTTCCATAGTCTGAGAGCCATAATTTTTTCAGTTTTTAGGCGATTATCTTAGGTAGGATCTCATTTTTTGCTGGATGAGATGATGGTTTGATTGGCACTATTTTGGGGTGCATATGACTTTTTGATCGCTTGCTATTACACTTTTTGTGATGTAAGGTGACAAAAAATAGTTTATTTAGCACAGTTTTTATTTTACATTTTTTTACGGTGTTCATCTGAGGGGTTAGGTCATGTGATATTTTTATAGAGCCGGTCGATACGGACGCGCCGATACCTAATATGTTTACTTTTTTTTTATTTATGTAAGTTTTACACAATAACAGCTTTTTTCAAACAAAAAAAAATGATGTTTTAGTGTCTCCATATTCTGAGCAATAGTTTTTTTATTTTTTGGGCGATTGTCTCAGGTAGGGGCTAATTTTTTGCGGGATGAGGTGACGGTTATACTGGTACTATTTTGGTGGGCAAACGCCTTTTTTATCGCTTGCTGTTGTACTTTTTGTGATGTAAGGTGACAAAAAATTGTTTATTTTGCATTTTTTTGTTTTTTTGTTTTTTTTACGGTGTTCATCTGAGGGGTTAGGTCATGTGATATGCTTATAGAGCCGGTCGATACGGACGTGGCGATTCCTAATATGTATACTTTTTTTTTTCCCCTATTTTTTACCAATTTTTTTTTACTTTATTTGGGGAAAATTATGTTTTTGTTTATTTTTACTTGAAACTTTTAATTTTTGGGGGGAAAACTTTATTTTTTAAACTTTTTTTTCACTTTTTTTTTTGTCCCACTTTGGGACTTGAACTTTTGGGGGTATATTCCTTTACAATGCATTCCAATAATTCTGTATTGGAATGCATTGGCTGTATGAGTAATATTGTGTGTATTACTCATACAGCTTCCGGGGCCTGTGAGATCCAGGAGGCTGGATCTCACAGGCTCTTCACCGGAAGGCAGCGCAGATGCCTCAGGAAGGCATCGCGCTGCCTTCCATGCCATCGGGTCCCCCCCACAGTCCCATGGGGACCCGATGGCACCGCCGCCGCAGCAGGTAGAAGTCGCCGACACGCATTTAGCTGAGGTGCCTGCTCAATGATTTGAGCAGGTACCTAGTTCCGATCACCGGCGGTGATCGGAACAACACATGACGTCATGTGTCCCTAAGGGGTTAAATCACTGCAATTGTACATATATAAATAAAAAAAATCATATTAGGTATTGCCGCGCCTGAAAATGTCTGCACTATTAAAATATTTTAAAAAAGAACCTGTACGGTGAACGCCTTAATGGAAAAAAAATATGAAAAACATGCAAGGGCAGGTGGTGGGATGGGCCAGGGATGGGTAGTGGGTGGAATTAGGGGGCCCAATTCATATTCTTGCTATGGGGCCCAATTATTTCTATGTACGCTCCTGGCTGTATAGATTGCCCTACAGCAGTTCACTGTGCATAAGAGTACAGGGCGGGGAGCTGACCTTATCTCTAATATGCTCCCCTCCCCCGACTATACAGAGATTGCAGAGCAGAGGGAAACTGCCAGGGGGAATACACACCCGCAGCATTGCAATACACATCTCCATAAGTGCAATACACATAACCATGTGCATTACAGTGCAAGATGTGTATTCTTTGCAGACATGTGGCTGGGAAAGGGGCTGTAGTTGGCAATTGTAAGGGAAGGAGGCTGTTGCTAGCAAATATGGGGGGCTCTTGCAAGCAAATTTGGGGGTTTGTATCTGGCAACTATGAGGAAGGGGGATGTTTCTGGCAAATATGAGGAAGGGGACTGTCTGTAGCTGAGAACATTTTGGGGGCCTGCTTCTACTAAATATGGGAGGCTGTGGCAGGCAAATATGGGGAGATGCTGCTGCCAACTATGGGGGCTGTGGTTGGCCATTGTAAGGGAAGGAGGCTGTGGCTAGCTAATATGGGAGGCTACTGTTGGCAAATATGGATCATATGGATAAGACGGATCCGTCATGACCCACAATGCAAGTCTGACACAATAGAAAACGGATCTGTCCCCCATTGACTTTCAATAGAGTTCATGACGGATCTGTCTTGGCTATGTTAAAGATAATACAACCGGATCCGTTCATAACGGATGCAGATGGTCGTATTATCAATAAGGCTACTTTCACACTTGCGGCAGTGTGATCCGGCGGGCAGTTCCGTTGTCGGAACTGCCCGCCGGATCCGCCGATCTGCATGTGACTAAAAGCATTTGTGAGACGCATCCAGATGCAGATCCGTCTCACAAATGCATTTCAAGAACGGATCTGTCTCTCCGCTTGTCATGCGGACAAACGGATCCGTCTTGTATCTTCTTTCAAATTTTTACCAACCGGAAGGACGGATCCGGCATTCCGGTATTTTGAATGCCAGATCCGGCACCATTACATTGGCATTCCGGCAAGTCTTCAGTTTTTTTCGCCGGAGATAAATCTGTAGCATGCTACAGTTTTATCTTTTGCCTGATCAGTCAAAATGACTGAACTGAAGACATCCTAAAGCATTCTGAACAGATTACTCTCCATTCAGAATGCATTAGGAAATGCCTGATCAGTTCTTTTCCGTTATAGAGCCCATGTGACGGAACTCTATGCCGGAAAAGAAAAACACTAGTGTGAAAGTACCCTAACGGAAGGGATGTTCCGTTCGACAGGTTCGGCCGAACTTCAGAAAAATGTTCGAGTTCGGGACCCGAACTTGACCCCAAACCTGAACCCCATTGAAGTCAATGGGGACCCGAACTTTTGAGCTCTAAAATGGCTGTAAAAATGTAATGGAAAGGGCTAGAGGGCTGCAAATGCCAGCAAAATGTGGTTAAGAGCATGGCAAGTGCTCTGCAAACAAATGCGGATAGGGAAATGACTTAAAATAACATAAAATACGTAAAAATAAAAAATAATAATCTTGATCTAGGAGGACCAGGTCTATATGGAGTAGGAGGTTGAGGAGGCGGTGGATGTAGCGGTGGAGGAGGTAGCCTACACTGCTTTTTGGTTTAAAGTGTATTATTTTTTTTTTAATTAGGGTACACCCCAAAACATTGGGATATATAACCCTCCAGTCGTGCTAAACACACGTTCAGACAATACACTGGCTACAGGGCAGGCCAGCACCTCCACAGGGTAAAGGGCAAGCTCAGTCCATGTGCCCAATTTGGAGACCCAGAAGTTGCAGGGGCTGACCCCTGTCAGTCAGTTCGTGTAGGCGTGTGCACACTTACTGCCCCATGACGCACGTCCCCGTGATGTTCACGACCCAAAAAATGGTGAATTTCACCAGAAAATCTAACATTTTTTTTTTTTTTTTTTTTCGGTCTACTAGGTATAGGAGTGTTACATCACACCAAAAAATTGTTGAATTTTACCAGAATATATAACTGACAATTTTTTTTTGGTTTAACCTGTCTACTAGGTATAGCAGTGGTACTATACACCCAAAAATTGGTGAATTTCACCAGAAAATGTTATTGAGAATTTTTTTTTTTACCGGCCTACTAGATATAGCAGTGGTACTATACATCCAAAAATTGGTTAATTTCACCAGAAAATGTTAATGAGAATTTATTTTTATTTTTTTGTGGGCAACTCGGCGGTCGTTGCGGAGACACTGCAGCATGTAATCGCTCATGTGTGCCAGGCTGCCCAGAGGCAACGAAAAGCTGTACTCTGTGGGAGGTGTATCGTCTGTGTCCTCTGTATCCCCCCATCCATGCACCAGTGATGGCCATGAGCTGGTCTGGGTGCCACCCTGCTGTGAACATGGTTCCTCCTCCTCCATCTCCTCCTCCTCATCCTCCACCTCCTCATCCTCTAGAACTGTGCCCTGGCTGGACAATTGTGTACCTTGGGTTTGTGGGTGCAGGAACCCACCCTCGGAGTCACTTGGGAATGACTGGCCGGAAACCCTACGAAATGATCCCTCTTCCTCCTCCTCCTCCTGTGCCACAATCTCTTCCATCATCGCCAGGAGCGTTTTTTCAAGGAGGCATAGACGTGGGATAGTAACGCTGAGAACGGCATTATCGGCACTGGCCATGTTGGTGGAGTACTCGAAACAGCGCAACAAGAAACACAGGTCTCGCATGGAGGCCCAGTCATTGGTGGTGAAGTGGTGCTGTTCAGCCGAGCGACTCACCCATGCGTGCTGCAGCTGAAACTCCACTATCGCCTGCTGCTGCTCGCACAGTCTGGCCAGCATGTGCAAGGTGGAGTTCCACCTTGTGGGCACGTCGCATATTAGGCGGTGAGCGGGAAGGCCGAAGTTACGCTGCAGCGCTGACAGGCGAGCAGCAGCAGGGTGAGAGCGCCGAAAGCCCGCACAGACGGACCGCACTTTATGCAGCAGCTCTGACATGTCGGGGTAATTTTTAAGGAATCTCTGCACCACCAAATTCAGCACATGCGCCAGGCAAGGGATGTACGTCAAACCGGCTAGTCCTAGAGCTGCTACGAGATTTCGCCCATTATCGCACACCACCAGGCCGGGCTTGAGGCTGACTGGCACGAACCACTCATCGGTCTGTTGTTCAAGGCCCGTCCACAGCTCCTGCGCGGTGTGGGGTTTGTCCCCAAAACTGATAAGTTTTAAAACTGCCAGCTGTCGTTTACCCCTGTCTGTGCTGAAGTTGGTGGTAAAGGTGTTAAGCTGACCGGATGAGGAGCTGGTAGAGGATGAGGAAGCAGAGTAGGAGGAGGAAGCAACAGGAGGCAAACTGAAGCGCCCTGCAATCCTCGGTGGTGGAAGGACATGCGCCAAACTACTATCCGCCTCAGGCCCAGCCGCCACTGCATTTACCCAGTGTGCTGTTATGGAGATATAACGGCCCTGACCGTGCTTACTGGTCCACGTATCCGTAGTCAGGTGCACTTTGCCACAGATGGCGTTGCACAGTGCACACCTGATTTTGTCCCCTACTTGGTTGTGAAAGGAAGGGATGGCTCGCCTTGAAAAGTAGTGGCGGCTGGGCAAGACATACTGTGGGACAGCCACCGCCATAAGGCCTTTAAAACTATTCGTCTCCACCAGACAGAATGACAGCATTTAAAAGGCCAGTAATTTAGAAATGCTGGCATTCAGGGCTAGGGATCGTGGGTGGGTAGGGGGTACTTCCTCTTCCTCTCCAGCATTTGGGATATGGAGAGCTGAACGCTTCCGTAGGACATTGTGGAGATGCTTGGTGACCCAGGTGTTGGTGTTGTTCGCAGATCCTCTGTTTGAGGGGTGCCAGGTGGCACTGTCACTCCAGAGGTGGAAGAAGAGGCCAAGACTGCAGCAGAAGAGGAAGCAGGAGGAGCCAGAGACCTTTCTTGGTTTTTGAGGTGTCTACTCCACTGCAGCTCGTGCTTTGCACTTAAATGCCTGGTCATGCAGGTTGTGCTCAGGTTGAGAACGTTTATGCCTCGCTTCAGGCTCTGATTGCACAGCGTGCAAACCACTTCTGTCTTGTCGTCAGCACATTGTCTGAAGAACTGCCACGCCAAAGAACTCCTTGGAGCTGGCTTTGCTGTGGTGGGCAGTAGCAGGCGTACTGTCTAGAGGACGGCCGCTCCGCTTTTTTTACCCTGCTCCCTCTTCTGCTGTGCTGGTGGCTTTGTGCGACCACCGCCTCTTCCTCCGAACTACATAGGTCACTCGCATGACCTTGATTCCATTTGGGGTCGAGGACCTCATCGCCCTCCACATCATCTTCCACCCAGTCTTCACCCCTGCCTTCCTTGTCGGTCTGCACACTTTCGAAAGCCCCAGCAGTTGGCACCTGTGTTTCGTCATCAACCGAGATGTGCTGCGATGGTCCTCACATGTACTCATCTTGAAAGATAAGTGGTTGGGCATTGGTGCACTCAATCTCTTCCACTTCTGGGGCAGGGCTAGGTGGATGATCCTGGGAAACCCTGCTAACAGAGTCATCAAAAACAGAAGAGACTGCTGCATGACTTGGGGCTCAGACTGCTTGGCTGATTTGCAAGAGGGTGAGGTGAAAGACTGATGGACATGGGCTGCAGGTGCCAACTGTGGTCTTTCAGCGGGAGACTGGGTGGGAGACAATGTGAAGGAACTGGATCCACTGTCAGCAACCCAATCTACTATCGCTTGTACTTGTTCAGGCCTCACCATTCGTAGAGCAGCATTAGGCCCAACCAAATACCGCTGCAGGTTTTGTCGCCTACTCGCACCTGAGGAAGGGGTTTCACTTGTGCGTGTAGCAACAAGAGCTCCACCAGCAGCACCACGACCTGGGCCACGTCCCTTATTTGACGCTCTCCTCATATTTTTCGAATTTAGGATCTTGCCCTAAATGGGTGCTTAATTAATAGTAGAATAGAACGATAGTATGTAAAGGGTGTATCTCACACGGTCTGGACCAGTGTAGGCCTGAAGTAAATATATCTTTGCCCAAAATGGTTGTATTTCAAATGGCTGTATTTCAAATCCACTGAGGAAGGGAGAGTGAATCTACCCGTAACGCGTATGGTGAAACAAGTGATGTACCTGCATTGAAAAGCCTCCGATAATACTGTATGGCCATACAGAAGAAAATCTCTACAGTAAAGGATTAACTATTCTTATCGTCGAAAGCTGCACCAAAGGAAATTGCGGAACAGAGTGGCAACTCCCGCGATCTTTGGAACTCCCGCGAAATTTAAACCAGCTTGCTGTATGGAGCGACTGAATAAGCCGGCAAATATTTAAAGCTCCATTGAAGCAATAGGGAGAAAGCAGACGCTAGACGGTAAGCCAAATATCGATTTAAAGTTTTCTTCAATCCAAAGCTCATATCGACCATAAAAGGATATGCTATAAGAGACTTTTCACATTATCAGGATTCCTGTGGACACTTTATGAACATATTGCACTCCCAGTGAATACACCTACAGCATTTTCAGTGACATTCAGTTTCCCAAATTGGGATAGAGCGCTGGAAGATAATACCCCCTCTTTCCCAAATAACGGCATATACTTGAAGTTTCTTGGTGTGATATATATTATTGAATTTATCGACACTATTGAGTCATATGAATATAGTGTTGATCATATCTACCACAATATATGTGACTGTAATGTTGTATATTATTGCTACATTGTTCTTATAAATTTTATTACTTGTATTTTATGGGGATTTAATAAATATTTTCTGCACATGTCAATTTGGTTGCCAAGTGTATGAGTGCTCGCTCATTACTCTATTACTAAATTAAATATTTCTTTGCACAAAATGGCTGTATTTCAAACCCCTGAATCAAACCCCTGTATGTAGAGGGAGTATCTCACAGGGCCTGAACCAGTGTAGGCCTGAATTCAATATTTCTTTGCCAAAAATGGCTGTATTTCAAATGGCTGTATTTCAAATCCCTGAATCAAACCCCTGTATATAGAGGGAGTATATCACAGGGCCTGAACCAGTGTAGACCTAAATTAAATATTTCTTTGCATAAAATGGCTGTATTTCAAATGGCAGTATTTCAAATCCCTGAATCAAACCCCTGTATGTAGAGGGGGTATCTCACAGGGCCTGAACCAGTGTAGGCCTGAAGTAAATATTTCTTTACCCAAAATGGCTGTATTTTAAATGGCTGCATTTCAAATCCTTGAATCAAACCCCTGTATGTAGAGGGGGTATCTCACACGGTCTGAACCAGTGTAGGCCTGAATTCAATATTTCTTTGCCCAAAATGGCTGTATTTCAAATGGCTGTATTTCAAATCGCTGAATCAAACCCCTGTATGTAGAGGGGGTATCTCACAGGGCCTGAACCAGTGTAGGCCTGAAGTAAATATTTCTTTGCCCAAAATGGCTGTATTTTAAATGGCTGCATTTCAAATCCCTGAATCAAACCCCTGTATGTAGAGGGGGTATCTCACACGGTCTGAACCAGTGTAGGCCTGAAGTAAATATTTCTTTGCCCAAAATGGCTGTATTTCAAATGGCTGTATTTCAAATCCCTGAATCAAACCCCTGTATGTAGAGGGAGTATCTCACAGGGCCTGAACCAGTGTAAGCCTAAATTAAATATTTGTTGCACAAAATGGCTGTATTTCAAATGGCTGTATTTTCAAATCCCTGAATCAAACCCCTGTATGTAGAGGGGGTATCTCACACGGTCTGAACCAGTGTAGGCCTGAATTCCATATTTCTTTGCCCAAAATGGCTGTATTTCAAATCCCTGAATCAAACCCTTGTATGTAGAGGGAGTATCTCAGAGGGCCTGAACCAGTGTAGGCCTAAATTAAATATTTCTTTGCACAAAATGGCTGTATTTCAAATGGCTGTATTTTAAATCCCTGAATCAAACCCTTGTATGTAGAGGTGGTATCTCACAGGGCCTGAACCAGTGTAGGCCTGAATTCAATATTGGTGCACCAAATGGCGGTATTTAAAATCTCTGAATGTAACCCAAATGTATTAAGGGTGTATCTCACAATGGCATCTGCATCAAAGGCTGCCAACAAAAAATTTTGTGCTCAAACCAGTGTTTTTTTATCAACTGAATTTGAAAGCAGTATATAAGCCTGTAATTTCATGCTTGCTGATGCTGCAAGGCCTGAAAATAGTGTTTTTTGTCAAAAAAGTGTGTTTTTAAAACCCCAGAAAATGATGGGTGTATTTCTAGCTTAAATTGCACACTGACTAAGCAAGATGTTGTAGATTGCCTAAAAAGTGTTTTTTTGGTAACTGAATAGGAAAGCTGTATATATTAAACTTGAATTTAACACTTGCAGATCTGAAAAATACTGTTTTTTTTTTTAAAAAGGTGTGTTTTTCAAACCCCAGAAAAATGGTGGGTGTATTTCTAGCTTAAATTGCCCACTGACTAATCCAGATGTTGTAGATTGCCCAAAAAGTCTTTTTTTAGTAACAGAATATGCAAGCTGTATATATTAAACTTGAATTTAACACTTGCAGATCAGGAAAATACAGTTTGTTTGGCAAAAAAGTGTGTTTTTAAAACCCCAGAAAATGATGGGTGTATTTCTACCTTAAATTGCACACTGACTAATCCAGATGTTGTAGTTTGCCCAAAAAGTTTTTTTTTTGTAACAGAATATGAAAGCTGTATATATTAAACTTGAATTTAACACTTGCAGATCAGGAAAATACTGTTTTTTGGCAAAAAAGTGTGTTTTTAAAACACTGACTAATTCAGATGTTGTAGTTTGCCCCCAAAAAATGGTGATTTGCAATGTCCCAAAAGCTCAGATGCAGTGCTGGTGCACTGAGTTTGCATAAAATGGCCGTCGCCACCCACTCACCTAACTAACAGAATTATAAAAGTGTTGTTTTTTTTTGGTCAATGGCCTCAGGGCAGGGTGAAACGATTGTGCCCTGCACCCACACAACTATTTCTCTGTAGATCGCTGAGTTAGATTCTCTCCTATTCTCTCCCTGTAATCACAAGTCCAGCAGTATCCTCTCCCTACACTTGTAACAGCAGAGTGACGTGCAGCGCTACGTGACTCAAGCTTATATAGAGCCTGGGTCACATGCTGCTCTGGCCAATCACAGCCATGCCATTAGTAGGCATGGTTGTGATGGCTTTTAAGGTCAGACAGTTAACCGCTTGTTGATTGACTGCTCTGCAGCCTTTCAAAAAGCACCAAGAAAGCGCCGAACACCGAACCCGAACTTTTACGGAAATGTTCAGGTTCGGGTCCGGGGTCCAAAAATCCTAAAGTTCGGTACGAACTCGAACTTTACAGTTCGGGTTTGCTCAACCCTAGACATGTTCTATAATTTGTGGAGATGTGTCTTTGCAAAAGATATCAGACGTTACAGGAACACACCCCCAACACCCAGTTGGACCTTTAGTCATAAACTTCTAGTAGGAGTAATAGTCACAACATAGAGTCATAATTAGAGATGAGCAAATCAAATCAACCGAATTGGAATTCGATCCGAATTTCAGGATAAATTTTATTTACCACAAAGCCGAATTTCCTGGTTAAAAAATTTTTTCTGTTAATTTTACACTGTTTTTACATTTAGATGCCGTGATCACTTATGAACGCAGAATGTGCAGGGTACAATGATGGGGAGCAGCGCTATCGCAGCTCCCTGACATTGCACCCACTACTTACAAAAAAATGCACTTCGTGACAAAGTAATTCAATAGATGCTACAGAATTGACATTTAATGGGGAATACAATTATTTACTAAAACATGTCAGGAGTAGTGACAAGTTCTCATTAACTAAATTAACCAGAAAATAAAGCCAAATGATAATATTATTCTGTAAAGCATGAAGACTAATATTAACTTGTGATGTGTAACTGAATTGTCATTAGGCATCATGGTTGGAAACATGGTCAGATGCTTTGTTTCTTGGCATCCCTGAGGCTTGATACATAAAAGACCTCTGTCACTGGAACGGCCTTAATAACAATGAAACAGGGTTGAATAGTGAGAGTCATTGAGAGGGAATCCTGGGAAAAACTGGTTAAATTTATAATGATATATTAAGACTTAAATAGAGATATTCTTTAAAATGAATCACAGAAGTCAGCAGACAGACAGAAAAAAATCTTGAATCAAGCACGTCGTAGAATGCGAACATGAGATGCCACATGGCCGATCTTTGTGCTTTGTACTATTGTGTACTAACAAATATATCAAATGTGATCATTCAACTGTCATTGACTTTTTAGAAAACTTTTGATATGTCATAGAGACATATCAAAGGTTTTGATTGGTGGGAGTTTGGGTGCTGAGACCCCACCGATCGCTAGGACGAGGAGAGAAGGCCTTGCATAGCGCATTTTCCTCACTGCAGGAGACGGAAGTGAGACGGGCCCATAGATTTTTTATTGTGTCCGTCTCCTTTCCTCTCCTGCAGTGAGAAAAGAGCGTGATATGAGAGCAGTTCTCTCTCCTCGTTCTAGCATTTGGTGTCGGTCTCAGCACTCAGACCCCCACCGATCAAAAGTTTTGATATGTCTCCATTTTATGTCTCCATCATAGTTTTCTAAAAACTCAGCGACCCTTTAAGATACTGTAGTGGCAATATTTCATCCTGAGTAAAATCACAACATTATATGTTTCTCTATATGTGTAAAAAATCATGTGGCATCAAAAATCAAGACATGGTGACAAAAATTCTGGTATTATAGGGAACGTATTATCAGAAAATGACTAGAGATGAGCGAATCGAAGTTGACGAAGTGGAATTCGATCTGAATTTCTGGAAAAATTTAATTCGCACCGAATCTGAATTTCCTCACGCTTCGTGGTAACGAATCGCATTTTTTCCTAAAATGGCTTCTGCACGTGTGAGGACATGGAGCAAGGAATTCTGGGAAGGCAGGATCACCCATAATGCCATGCATGCAGCCAATCAGCAGCCAGCCCTGTGATGTCACAGCCCTATAAATAGCCTCAACCATCTTGGATTCTGCCATATTCCAGTGTACTTAGTGCAGGAAGAGATGTCAGCAGGCGCTAAGGACAGTGCTATAAAAAAACGTAATTGTGCTAAAAAAATTATTTACAAGTGCGGGGAAAGATTATTCAAGGTGTAGGGAAAGGATAGGGAGGAATCATTCCACAGTATTTATGTTGAACAGGGTTCAGTAGGGGAGGTTACAGCCTGAGTAATAGGAACAATCCTATTACACCTTGCTGCACTGACTGGGCGTCCAAATTGCCATTATACAGCTCTGTAATTCCAGCAAACCGTTCTTGGGGTGCAAGTGCTGTTTGATACAGCCATTAATAGGGTTTATTACAAGGAAATATTTCTACGTCTTATTTGCCCTTGTACGGTGCAGTTACATGTTCTAAAGCATTTTTTTGGCTTGTATTAGTGGGGAAAAAAAGGGCTTATTAGCCGTTGTGTGGTGAAGTGTAAAAATTACAGCACTTTTTGTCGTGTATTAGTGGCAAAAGAAAAATATATTTGCTGTTCAGCGGTGCAGTTATGTTCTAAAGCCCTTTTTGTCGTGTATTAGTGGCAAAATAAATATATATTTGCCGTTCAGTGGTGCAGTTATATGTTCTAAAGCCCTTTTTGCCATGAATTAGTGGCAAAAGTAAAATATATTTGCCATTCAGTGGTGCAGTTATATGTTCTAAAGCCTTCTGTGGCGTGTATAAGTGGAAAAAAATAAGGGCCTATTTGCCGTTCAGCAGTGCAGTTATATGTTCTAAAGCCATTTTTGTCGTGTATTAGTAGAAAAAGAAAAATATATTTGCCATTCAGCGGTGCAGTTATATGTTCTAAAGCCTTCTGTGGCGTGTAAAAGGGGAATAAAAATAAGGGCCTATTTGCCGTTTAGCTGTGCAGTTATGTTTTGTGTGTATTAGTGGGAAAAAGGGGCTTATTAGCCATTGTGTGGTGAAGTGAGAAATTACAGACTTTTTGGGGGTGTTTTAATTTCCTTTTTATTTACAGTGAGGAACAGAAGTATTTGAACACCCTGAGATTTTGCAAGTTCTCCCACTTAGAAATCATGGAGGGGTCTGAAAACAGAATAATAAAAAAAATTCAGGAAATCACATTGTATGATTTTTAAAGAATTTATTTGTCTTGCACTGCTAAACATAAGTATTTGAACACCTGAGAAAGAGCAAGAATTCTGGCTCTCAAAGACCTGTTACTGTGCCTTTTAAAAAGCCCACCTCTACTCCACTCATTAATCTAACTTAGTAGCACCTATCTGAGCTCTTTAAAGACCCCTGTCCACCCCACAGTCAGTCAAACGCCAACTACTACCATGGGCAAGACCATAGAGCTTTCAAAAGACACCAGAGACAGAAATTGTGGACCTCCACAAGGCTGGAAAGAGCTATGGGGCAATTGCCAAGCAACTTGGTGAAAATAGATCAACTGAGCAATTGTTAGAAAATGGAAGAGGCTAAAGATGACTGTCAGTCTCCCTCGGACTGGGGCTCCATGCAAGATTTCACCTCGTGGGGTATCACTGATGATAATAAAGGTGAGGAATCAGCCCAGAACTACAAGGGAGGAGCTGATCAATGACATGAAGAGAGCTGGGACCACAGTTTCAAAGGTCACTGTCGGTAGAACACTACGCTGTCATGGTTTCAAATCATGCATTGCACAGAAGGTTACCCTGCTCAAGTCATCACATGTCCAGGCCCGTCTGAAGTTTGCCAATGACCATCTGGATGATCCAGAGGAGACATGGGAGAAAGTTATGTGGTCAGATGAGACAAAAGTAGAACTTTTTGGTCTAAATTTCACTCGTCGTATTTGGAGTAAAAAGAAGGATGAGTTGCATCTCAAGAACACTATCTCTACTGTGAAGCATGGGAGTGGTAACATCATGATATGGGGGTGCTTTTCTGCGAAGGGGACCGGACGACTGCACTGTCAGAGCATTGAAGATGGGTCGTGGCTGGGTCTTCCAACATGACAACGACCCGAAGCCTACAGCCAGGATAACCAAAGAGTGGCTCTGTAAGAAGCATATCAAGGTTCTGGAGTGGCCTAGCCAGTCTCCAGACCTAAAACCAATAGAACATCTTTGGAGGGAGCTGAAACTCCGTGTTGCTCAGCGATAGCCCCGAAACCTGACAAATCTAGAGGAGATCTATGTGGAGTAGTGGGCCAAAATCCCTGTTGCAGTGTGTGCAAACCTGGTCAAGAACTACAGAAAACGTTTGACCTCTGTAATTGCAAACAAAGGCTTCTGTACCAAATATTAACACTGATTTTCTCCGATGTTCAAATACTTACAGTCATGTGAAAAAATTAGGACACCCTTTGAAAGCATGTGGTTTTTTGTAACATTTTTAATAAATGGTTATTTCATCTCCGTTTCAACAATACAGAGAGATTAAAGTAATCCAACTAAACAAAGAAAACTGAAGAAAAGTCTTTTCAAGATCTTCTGTAAATGTCATTCTACAAAAATGGCTATTCTAACTGAGGAAAAAGATAGGACACCCTCACATGTATTCCCTCTTAAATTGGCTCAGATCTCACACAGGTATATCACACCAGGTGCACATAATTAGTAGATCGTTACTCTGCATGTTGAATGAGGCTTGCCCTATTTAAACCTCAGCCATTTAGTTTGGTGTGCTCCTGACTGTTGAAGTGAGAGTGAGCACCATGGTGAGAGCAAAAGAGCTGTCAGAGGACTTCAGAAAAAAGATTGTAGCAGCCTATGAGTCTGGGAAGGGATTTAAAAAGATCTCAAAAGATTTTGAAATCAGCCATTCCACTGTCCGGAAGATAGTCTACAAGTGGAGGGCTTTCAAAACAACTGCCAACATGCCCAGGACTGGTCGCCCCAGCAAGTTCACCCCAAGAGCAGACCGCAAGATGCTAAAAGAGGTATCCAAAAACCCTAAAGTGTCATCTCGAGAACTACAGCAGGCTCTGGCTACTGTTGATGTAGAAGTACATGCCTCTACAATCAGAAAGAGACTGTACAAGTTTAACTTGCATGGGAGGTGTGCAAGGAGGAAACCTTTGCTTTCCAAGAGAAACATCGAGGCCAGACTGACATTTGCCAGCGATAAAGTTGACAAAGACCAGGACTTCTGGAATAATGTTCTTTGGACAGATGAGTCCAAAATTGAATTATTTGGACACAACAGCAGAGGACATGTTTGGCGTAAACCAAACACAGCATTCCAAGAAAAGAACCTCATACCAACTGTGAAGCATGGAGGTGGAAGTGTCATGGTTTGGGGCTGCTTTGCTGCAGCAGGACCTGGTCAGCTCACCATCATAGAATCCACGATGAATTCTACTGTGTATCAGAAGGTGCTTGAAGAACATGTGAGACCATCAGTTAGAAAATTAAAGCTGAAGCGGAACTGGACCATGCAACATGACAATGACCCAAAACATACTAGTAAATCAACCAAAGATTGGCTGAAAAAGAAGAAATGGAGAGTCCTGGAATGGCCAAGTCAAAGTCCAGATTTGAATCCCATTGAGATGCTGTGGGGTGACTTGAAAAGGGCTGTACGTGCAAGAAACCCCTCAAACATCTCACAGCTGAAAAAGTTCTGCATTGAGGAGTGGGGTAAAATTTCCTCAGACCGATGTCGAAGACTGGTAGATGGCTACAAGAACCGTCTCACTGCAGTTATTTCAGCCAAAGGAGGTAACACTCGCTATTAGGGGCAAGGGTGTCCTATCTTTTTCCTCAGTTAGAATAGGCATTTTTGTAGAATGACATTTACAGAAGATCTTGAAAAGACTTTTCTTCAGTTTTCTTTGTTTAGTCGGATTACTTTAATCTCTCTGTATTGTTGAAACGGAGATGAAATAACCATTTATTAAAAATGTTACAAAAAACCACATGCTTTCAAAGGGTGTTCTAATTTTTTCACAAGACTGTATGTTCAGCAGTGCAAGACTAATACATTTTTTAAAAATCATACAATGTGATTTCCAGAATTTTTTTATTCTGTCTCTCAGAGTGGGAATGCATCCACAATGTGAATTTCAGACCCCTCAATGATTTCTAAGTGGGAAAACTTGCAAAATCGCAGGGTGTTCAAATACTTCTGTCCCTCACTGTATTTGATCTAACAGTATGTCAGACATAGAAATGCAAGGCCCTGCACAGGGGAGTGGCAGAGGCCTAAATGTTTCTGTGCAGGCAGAGGTTGCAGCAGAGTAAGGGGCCGTGGCAGCAGGGGTCACTTCGAGAGGCCTGAGCTCCCAGTGTCAGCTAGCGGTCGTGTCATGACCAGCAACCCAGCGGTATTTGAATGGTTGACTCGATCTTCAACTTCGTCGCAAATGACATCAGACACCCCCAGCCAAGAGTCAATGGGTTCGTCAGACATAACCCTTAGTTGGCATGGCCCGGGAGCAGGCCCTGTGCCCTCACCTTTCCTCAACCTGCCTCTGTCCTTTTCTGTTCCCTCAGCCAGAGAAGTTTTGTATGCGCTGGGCTCAGGTCCACTATACCAGTGTTTCCCAACCAGTGTGCCTCCAGCTGTTGCAAAACTACAACTCCCAGCATGCCCGCACAGCCAAAGGCTGTCCAGGCATTCTGGGAGTTGTAGTTTTGCAACAGCTGGAGGCACACTGGTTGGGAAACACTGCACTATACAGTGAGGACTAGCTACTAGAAGACAGTCAGCAGCTACTGGCAAGCCAAGATGTGGAGGAGGCATCCGCTGCTTCCTCCACTACGTGGGTAAACAGTGATGAGGAGAGTGGCGTGGGAGCAGGTGTTGCAAGCGGTCAGGCTCCTGACCCAGAGACGGTTGAGGAGGACTTCAGTGACGTGCAGACAATACTCGATGTTGATAATGTAGCTGATCGAACTTGGGAGCTGGGTGACGAAGGGGCTTCATCATCTGGAGAAGAGGGTGGCAGCTTTCCCATGAGGCAGCGGCGGAGCCAGCAAGTCGCTAGCGTGGCCGGGAGTCAGCAGGGTGGCAGCAGTAGGAGGTCGGTAGCCAAACATGCCCGGGGTAGACTATCCGCTTCGCAGGAGCCTACCTGCCCGAGAAGTAGCGGTGCACTAGTTCGCTGAGGCAGCGGCGGTAGCAGTCAGTCAGCGCATAGTGTTGGGAGTAAAATCACCTACTTAGCGGTGAGGCAGTTTTTTGTTAAGCTGCTGGAGGAGGTGAACATGGCCATATGTAGAATCTGTTGGCAGAAGGTGAAGCGTGGCCAGGGTGCCAATGTTGGCACCACGGCCCTGCGTCAACATATGCAGCGTCACCATAAAGTGGCCTGGGAGAACCGTGGCTCCGATGTGGTGGTCCAGCCTGCCGCAGCAAACGCTGCATCACCCAGTGGCATGCAGCCGATATCAGGCAGTCAAGGCTCCACCACCTCAGCCGAAGGGAACTGTCTGTCCTTCCCATCATCTACCGGTCCTGATGCTCCTCCTCCTCGTCCTCCTACTCCTCGTCACTCATTTTGCCAGCAATCAATCACCGAAGCGCTTGCCAAGAGACAACAGTATGCGTGCACTCATCCAACGGCACAGAAACTGAACGTGCTCCTGGCCAAGTTGCTGGTGCTGCAATCCCTCCCTTTCCAAGTGGTGGACTCTGCACCTTTCAGAGAACTGATGGCTTGTGCCGAGCCGAAGTGGAGAGTCCCAAGCAATCATTTCTTTGCTAAAAAGGCAGTACCAGCCATGCACACACATGTAGAACAGAAGGTTGGCCAGTCCTTGAGCCTGTCGGTGTCTGCCAAAGTTCCCGGCAGCGACAACGTGTGGAGCTGTAACTACAGTCAGGGACAATACATTTCCTTTACGGCCCACTCGGTGAATGTGGTTCCTGCACAGCCACACCAGCAACTTGGCCAGGTGACGCCGCTCCCGCCGTTTGTCCTGAGACAATGTCCGCCTCTGCCTCCTCATCCTCCACCATGTCCTCAGCCTCCACTGCAGGGACAATTCACAGTGCCCCTCCAGCATACCACATGTGCAGAGCACGGCAGTGTCACTCTGTTCTGCACCTCGTTTGTCTGGGCGAACAGAGTCACACAGGGGAGGAACTGCTCTGTGTCCTTCATCAAGAAATTGAATCCTGGCTTTCTCTGCGACAACTCAAAATCGGAACCATGGTGACCGACAATGACAGAACATGGTGTCGGCGCTGTGTCAAGGAGGGCTGAGCAATGCGCCCTGCATGGCACACGTGTTCAGTGTGGTTGTCAAGCAGTTCCTGAAGTCTTCCACCCATCTGCAAGACATCCTAAAAATGGCCAGGAAACTTTGCATGCACTTCAGCCACTCGTACACCGCAAAGTACACCCTCCTTGAACTGCAGTAGCAGAACAGCATCCCCCAACATAGGCTGATATGCAACGTTTCCACCCGTTGGAATTCCGACCGACTGTATGAACAGAGAAAGGCCATAAACGATTTCTTGATGATCCAAGTGGACAGGAGTACTCCCCTGTGTAACTTCGATGTCAGCCAGTAGCAGTTCATGCGTGACACCTGCCGTTCAGGCCCTTTGAGGAGGCCATGTTATTTGTCAGTCGCCAGGACTATTGGATGAACAATGTCATTCCACTGCTTCATGTCCTGGAACAGATGCTGGTAAATCTGGCTGGTCAGGGGACTGGAGACATGGCGCCTACATCTCACGGCCACACGAGCCCTGTGGGGGCTGAACTGGAGGAGGAGGACATTGGAGCACAAGCAATGTATAGTGAAATGGATGGTTTTTCTACACAAGTGACAGGAGAGGAGGAGCAGGAGCAGACAGAGGAGCTACAAGGCGATGAGGAAGACGAGGCAGAGGACCCAGACACACGTGGCAGTATGCAGTGGAGATGGAGGCAAGGAGTCCCTCCGATTCACTTGCACAAATGGCCCGATGCATGCTCACTTGCTTGCGTAGTGACAGCCGAATTGTCACCATTTGGCAGAGGGATAACTTCTGGCTCTCTAACTTGTTGGACCCTCGCTACCGGTCCAAAATGGGGGCCTTTTTTACACCCGCTTAGAGGACAAACTGATTTACTATAGAGACATCCTATGTAGTCAGTTGGCCGCTGCCTATCTGTGCCATCGTCCATCCTCTCACAGGTCTGACCGGGGGAGGGGCCCTCTGCGCTCACTTTCCACTGTCATGGATGCTGGGGAGGGGTGAGTTATCAGGAGCAATACCAGCTCCATCAGCAGCAGCCTGAGTCTAGAGTCGCTGATGAGCAGCTTTCTTCACCCACATAGTTAAGAAACTACTCCCTAGCAGCTAGACATAGAACAGAACCTGAACCAGCAGGTGGGTGGTGGCCTACTTGGAGTGCACCCTGCCAGCTGTCATTGAAAATCCGCTGGACTACTGGGCAGCCAAACTGGATTTGTGCCCACAACTGGCCGAGTTTGCCCTGGAAAAGCTGTCTTGCCTGGCCAGTAGTGTGACATCAGAGCCGGTGTTTAGTGCGGTAGCGGCAATAGTTACCCGAAGAAGAACTCGCCAGTCCACCCAAAATGTGAAGAGACTGACCTTTGTCAAGATGAATCAGGCATTGATCAGTAAGGATTTCCACCCACCAATGACTGATGCATCAGACTAGATCATCCATGGTGCCACACCAACACTTTGACAAAAGAGACCGGTTTCTTCTGGTTACCTGCCTCAGCTACTATTCTGATGCTGCCACCTGCCTGATGCCTCACATCTGATGCCAAGTGCTTCTTCTTTCACCCAACATCTTCAGCTGGTACTGGTATTGCCACCCTGCTCCCCACTCTGTCACGGTTCACTCTGTGGTCTCCTGATGCTGCTACCACCTCCACACTATGTCACCTTGCCATTCTGTGGTCTCCTCATGCTGCTACCACCTCCATATTATGTTACCTTGCCACTCTGTGGTCTTCTGATACTGCTGCCACCTCCACACTATGTCATTGTGCCACTCTGTGGCCTCCTGATGCTGCAGATACCTCCACACTGTCATTGTGCCGCTCTGTGACCTCATGATGCTGCTGCCACCTCCACACTGTCATTGTGCCACTCTGTGGTCTCCTGATGCTGCTGCCACCTCCACTCTGTCACCTTGCCACTCTGTGGTCTTCTGATGCTGCTGCCACCTCCACACTATGTCACCTTGCCACTCTGTTGTCTCCTTATGCTGCTGCCACCTCCACACTATGTCACCTTGGCACTCTGTGGCCTCCTGATTCTGCTGCCACCTCCACACTATGTCACCTTGCCACTCTGTGGTCTCCTCATGCTGCTGCCACCTCCACATTATGTCACCTTGCCACGCTGTGGCCTCCTGATGCTGCTGCCACCTCCACACTGTCATTGTGCCACGCCTCTTCCTGCCGCAATCTCCACACTGTCATTGTGCCACTCTGTGGCCTCCTCCTGATGCTGCCACCACCTCCAGACTCTGACATTGGGCCACTCTGTGGTCTCCTCATGCTGCTTCCACCTCACAACTATGTCATAGGGCCACTCTGTAGACTTCTCATGCTGTTCCCACCCTCCCCACTTCATGACTGGGCCACTATTTTGCCTTTCGGCCTGTCTGACATCATCATTTACTTGACCCTTCTTCTGATCTGTCAGAAGGAAGGAAAAATGAGACGCACAACGGATTCTGTCTGTGTAGCAGCTGTAAGGCCTGTAAGGTCCAATCAGAATTGACTTGTGATTTGGTAGCCAAAAGCAGGAGTGGGTACAAAACACAGAAGACTTGCAAATATTCCATTCACGTGACATCTCTGTTTTGGATCCACTCCAGTTTTTTTGGAAGTAGCAATACTGATGGATTACCGACCAAATGCTGACCGAGTGAAGGTGGATGCTCTACAGACAGGATCCGTTTTTTGGTGGTTATTGTTCTGACGGATCAGAGGAAGGGCAAAATAATCAGTGACGTCAACACAAACTTGCAGCTGACACCCTCTCCACTCTGTCGGGGGGGCTCTACTTGTATAAGCGTAGAACAGGGTCTGCCAGGTCAGTAGTGTGGCATCAGAGCGGGTGTTTAGTGCGGTGGGGGCCATAATTACCCCAAGAAGAACTCGCCTGTCCACCCAAAAATGTGAAGAGACTTACCTTTGTCAAGATGAATCAGGCGTGGATCAGACAGGATTTTTACCCACCAATGCCTGATGCATCAGACTAGATCATCCATGGTGCCACACCAACACTTAAAGAGACCGGTTTCTTCTGGCTACCTGCTTCAGCTACTATTCTGATGCTGCCACCTGCCTGATGCTACACATCTGATGCCAAGTGCTCCTTTTTACACCCACCATCATCAGCTGGTACTGTTTTTGCCACGCACCTCCCCACTTTGTCACCGGGTCACTCTGTGGTCTCCTCATGCTGCTGTCACCTCCACACTATGTCATCTTGCCACTCTGTGGTCTCCTGATGCTGCTGCCACCTCCACTCTACTTCACCTTACCACTCTGGGGTCTCCTGATGCTGCTGACACCTGCACACTATGTCATCTTGCCACTCTGTGGCCTCCTGATGCTGCTGCCACCTACACACTATGTCACCTTGCCACTCTGTGGTCTCCTGATGCTGCTGCCACCTCCACTCTATGTCACCTTGCCACTCTGTGGTCTCCTGATGCTGCTGCCACCTCCACACTATTTAACCTTGCCACTCTGTGGCCTCCTAATGCTACTGCCACCTCCACACTATGGCACCCTGCCACTCTGTGGCCTCCAGATCCTGCTGCAACCTCCACACTGTCATTGTGCCACTCTGTGACCTCCCCCTGATGCTGCTGCCACCACCTTCACACTGTCATTGTGCCACTCTGTGGCCTCCTGATGCTGCTGCTGCCACCTCCATACTGCCATTGTGCCACTCTGTGGCCTCCTCCTGATGCTGCCGCAATCTCCACACTGTCATTGTGCCACTCTGTGGCCTCCTCCTGATGCTGCCACCACCTCCAGACTCTGACATTGGGCCACTCTGTGGTCTCCTCATGCTGCTTCCACCTCACAACTATGTCATAGGGCCACTCTGTGGACTTCTCATGCTGTTCCCACCCTCCCCACTTCATGACTGGGCCACTATTTTGCCTTTCGGCCTGGCTGACATCATCATTTATTTGACCCTTCTTCTGATCTGTCAGAAGGAAGGAAAAATGAGACACACAACGGATCCTGTCTGTGTAGCAGCTGTAAGGCCTGTATGGTCCCATCAGAATTGGCTTGTGATTTGGTAGCCAAAAGCAGGAGTGGGTTCAAAACACAGAAGACATGCAAATATTCTATTTACTTGTCATTTTTGTTTTGGATCCACTCCTGTTTTTTTTTTACATTAGTAATACTAATGGATTACTGACCAAATGCTAACCGAGTAAAGATGGATGCTCAACAAACAGGATCCATTTTTTGGGGGTTATTGTTCTGACGGATCAGAAGAAGGGGAAAATAATCAGTGACGTCAACACAAACTTACTGCTGACTCTGTCGGGTGGCTCTACTTGTATAAGCATTTAAAAGAATAGGTTCTGTATACATCTACTGTATGTAGAATCAGTTGACAACTGTGTAAAAGGAGTGCGCTTCTTCTTGGTGCTAACATTGATCTGTATGGCTGAGTTCATACTTGAGTTATTTGGTCAGTTTTGGCCCCGTGACTGCCCAAATAAGTGAAGTGTACAGTGATTCTAAGAGCGACGCCTGTCATCTGCATGTCATACTGACTCACAGTATTATTTCACTACCACAGCAGACTCCCTATGCGTGTTACTGCAAGGCACAGTGTTCTACGCCACTATAAAGACTTTCTGCAGCCAGGAAATAGTCGTTTTTTTAACGCGATTCACCGCAAATAAATTCGGATCAAACCAAATGTTTTCCAAAAATTTGGCGAATCGGCAGATTAGAATTTTTAAAAAATTTGCTCATCTCTAAAAATGACATTATAAATATATTTTTAAACAGTTTTTGCTTTTTTATATTCATGTTAAATATATAAACAAAAAAATCTTAAATGTTGCATATTTCTCATTGGCCATTAGAACATTTGCAATAAGCTGACATTCCCTGTTTTCTTCTAAGCTTTGTTGAATATAAAGCTATGAGATTAGGATAATGATCTCATTACAGTTATAAGGGGAAGGAGTGTTAATGACAGCTTGGTTGTACCACAGAAACCCAAGATAAGGTAGCAAAGCAACACTATACACTAAACACACACAGATAAGGCTCTGTATGCATGTCCCCGGTCGCTGGGGAGAGGCTGGACTCCATCACTTCTTGGAGACTGTACTAATTTAGGAATTGCTGTCACTTGACTCCCATTCATTCAAATATGGTTAAAACATTCAAAAAATATAATTAATAAAGCTAAAATGAAATATGAGACGTTATATTTTTTGGGATTCAGTGGTTTAAAGATATACTGATACTGAATGAAATCTGCAGCTCAAAAAGTTCAAATTACTTAAGCAAGTTATATAAATTTTCATTATTTTCTGACGCTCTTGGAAGGTTTTCCTTGCAAAGATCCTGCTGGGAGGAGAGTGGTAGCTGGGTTTCCCCCGACTGCTTGTTCCCAGGGGGCCACCAACTAACTACTTTTTCTGGATTTTCTATTAATTCTACATTTTAAAACACATACACACAGGACCCACATTTATTAAAGTAGCATAGTTTTAGCTAGTAACAGTATTAGTCGGTTACTGCTAGTCTATCTATTGACTTAGGTTGTGACAACTTTATCTCTACATTTGCCTTTTTTGATAGATCAAAATACATCATATGTCATATATGTCATTGTGCAGCAGAAATGCAAGGTTTTTTTTCTCATTTGTGACCTTTTAAAACTTTTTGAAAATCTAATTTCATAAATGCTTCTAAATCCTGGCCCGGCAGTAAGATACACCCAGTTTTCACTTTCAAAAAATGACCTGCGTGGCACAGATGGTCCTAATGGATGATGGATGTGTAAATGTGTTTTGAGAGGCTCATGTGCTTAGTGGATTAATGTAATCCGTAAATTTTTGTTGTTGCTCACCGTTGTTTAAAAATGGCTCTAAATTCTGGTAGAGATGGTTAAAGGAGTTTTCTGGTAGTTTTAAACTGATGTCATCAGTATCTGATCGGTGGGGGTCCGACACCCGAGACTCTGCTGATCAGCTGTTTGAGAAGATGGTAGCGCTCACAGTAGCGCTGCAGCCTTCTCTCCGCTTTCCCTAGGCCAGTGATGTTATGTTTATTGGTCACATTGGTCAAATGGGGTTGAGCTGCAATACAAAGTACAGTCACTATACAATGTACGGCACTGTGCTTGGTTTGCAAAGAGAAGGCCACAGCGCTACTGCGTCTGCCGGTGCCTTCTCAAACAGCTAATCGTGGGGATCCCAGGTATTGGACTCCCACAAATCAGATACTGATGACCTATCCAGGGTGACACTATACAGATATATTTTATTGAATTACTCAGTAGCTATACAAAAAGCCTTGAATTTTCACTCTGTTCCACCTGAGGGGCTCCTTATCTCTGAAGGAAGTGGACTTCGATACGAATTTCAGGAAAAATTTGATTCGCCACAAAGCCAAATTTCCTCACACTTTGTGGTAACAAATCAAATTTTCCTGAAATGGCATTTAAAAAAATACATATACTCACGTCAGCCATCTTGATTGAAGAAACTGCATGAAATCTTGCGTGTGGTGACGTCACTGCACCTGGCCAGTGTGATGACGTCAACACTTTACCACGCAAGATTTCGCGTGGTTTCTTCAATGAAGATGGTCATGACAGCCTCTCTGCAAGCAAGGGGATAAGGTGAGTATGTATTATTATTTTTTTTAACCTTTGAGCGGTATCTGAGGAGTTCAATGACGGGGAGAGGTGCGATCGCCATTCCCCTTCATTGCACCCGCTACATACAATGGAATGCGATACATAACAAAGTAATTTGTAACTAATTACATTTCTTTGTTCAATTCTGCTAAGCAGCCGAATCAAATTTTTGCTTACTTCACTCATCTCTAGTCTACATAACCTTCGGGTTATGGTCAGATGTACATACGGTAAGTAAAATACACAAAACAAATGTTAATACATTGTAACATGTTGACCATACTTTATCAGAAAGTTGTAGACGTTTCTATTAGGCCTCATTCACACATACGTGGATTTTCATGGACCACGGTCCGTAAAAACCCATCCTGCAGTCCTGCTGAGTGCACAAGCGCACGGCGTCATTGGTTGCTATGATGCCGTGCGCTTCGCGCCGCAGCCGCTGTACAGTAATGCACTCGTATAGATTAATCCAGAAAACTCCTTCAGAAGATTACTTTTTTGTTATGGGTGTTCAGTAATGGAAAACAAAATATGAAGATAGGTGAGTTCATATGTATTCACTACCTTTGCTAGAAAACCGCTAAATAAGGTCTGGTTCAATCAATTAACTCAAAAGTCACATAATTAGTTAATAAGGCCCCCCTGTGTGTCACATGAATCTGTTACATGATGTGAGTATAAATACACCTATTCTGATAGACCCTGAGTCTGCAACACTGGTAAGCAAAAGCAAGCAGGATGAAGACCGAGGAGCTCTCCGTACAGGTTAGAAAAAAAGTTGTTGAGAAGTACAGATCAGGGTTGAATTAATATCCCAAACTTTGAACATCCCACAGAGCAGAATACAAATCTGTTATAACTCAAATGAAAAGAATATGGCATAACTACAAACCTGACAAAAGAAGGCTACCGCCAAAAACTCCCAGAATGAGCAAGGACATTAATCAGAGATTCAATAAAGACAACAAAGGAGCTCCAAAGATCTACAGTGGATATGTAAATATTCGTCTATAGGAAGATTATAAGCCATACACTTTAAGGAAGAGTGGCCAGGAAAAAGCTGCTGCTTAGAGAAAACATAGGAAAACATGTTTTGGAGTTTGCCAAATAGCATGTCTTAGACATCCTGGGAAATGCTACGGGAGTCTTTTATTATGGGAATGACATCACTTTTTGGCGTACTTTTGTCACAGACTTGGTTGCAAAGGGGGCAGGCCAGCAGGCACGTCTGATTCATGGTTTTCTACGCCTATTTTTGCTGTAGAAAATTACTCTGCAAGTTTGCAGGCGTAGATTTAAGCAAGTCACGCGGCTGCCGGTAAAGCGCCTAAGTTATGTAGAGGTCGGCATCTCTACATAACTTAGGAGGATCAAGTGGCAGCAGACATGAACCAAGACTGGCGTCTAAATCGCCGGTCTTAGTAAATGTTCCACTATGTGTGTTGAAAATCCAACACTTCCAATCACCCCAAGTACACCATTCTCAAAGGTATGCATGGCAGTGGCAATATCATACTGTGGTGAAGCTTTTCATTGTCAGGGACAGTAAAACTGGTCAGGATTGAAGTAAAGATGGATGACAGGGCAATTCTTGAGGTAAGCCTGTTTTTGTCTGTCAGAGATTTGAGACTGGGATAGTTCACCTTCCAGCAGAACAATGACACTAAACCTACTGCTAAAGCTTCACTGGAGAGGCTTAAGGAGAAACAAATACATGTCTTGGAATGGCCTACCCAAAACTCAGAAAACTCAGACCTCAAATGAATTGAGAATCTGTGGCATGATTTGAAGAGTGCTGTACACCAATACAATCCATCTAACATGAAGGGGTTCAAGCAGTTTTGCCAGAATAAGCAAAACTTAATAGAGACAGCCCCTAAGATCCTTAAATCTGTAATTACAGTATAAAGTGGCTCGCAAAGTATTGACTTTCAGGGGATGTACAATAAAATTCTCTTTTTTATCTTAATGAATTGTTTGTGTCATAGTAAAAAAAAATGCATCTTCAAAGTAGTAGTAGACATACTGTGTAAATGGACTGGCACAAAACTTCCAAAAATCCATTTCAATTACAAGTTATAATGCAAGAAAATAACAAAAATAATCCCTTCTATCACCAAGCCACTACCAAAAATAGCTTTAACCCCTTAAACCTCAAAGTTATTCCCGTTACTCATACTCTTCCAACTCTGGTATAGAACTCCCAATCTGTTTTCAACAAGCTTTCCTTCATCCATGATCTATTGATTTTCCACAAACTCACCTTTCTGGGTGTCACAGAAACATGACTTACGCCTTCTGAGACAGCCTCCCCGGCTGCACTCTCCAATAGCAGACTTCAATTTACCCACACTCTCCATCCCAGTAACAGACATGATGGAGGTGTTAACCTTCTCCTTACCGATAAATGCTCTTTCAACCCAACTCCATCCTTTTTCATCATTCCTTCTTTTGGAGTTCAACATGTCCACATGTTCTCTCCCTCCAACCTCAAAGTAGCCATCATCTACCATCTATATGGCCCTGCCACCACTTTTATTGACCACTTCACTACTTAGTTCCTACAGTTGCTGTGAACTGACATCACCACCATCATCAGGGGTCTTTAACATCCCCATTGACATATAGCATTCGGTTACTTCCTTCCATAGACCTCTTACAATAGTCCTCCACAGCCACCCACAAATAGTCCATAAACTAGCACACCATCACAGGAATCACAAACGTCTCAAAATCTACACACTCTGTTTTTCTATAACACCACAATAACTTCCGCTCTTGACCTAGTTGCCCCTCTCACACATATGAGTCAAAAAAGTATATTAGGCAAGCTTCCAGATTTGCAGAACAAGGCTGAAGAAAACCCACTCTAAATCAGACCCCATTATGTACAAGCAAGCAGTTTTGTACTTGAAGACACCTATTCAAAACAAGACTAACTGAGTACTCAAATCTATTCTGTCCTACCACCCCACACAATTATTAACTTTTTTTTTTTACTTTTACTTTTTTATTAACTCTATACTCCATCTCCCGGAGCCCCCTGCTACACCCCTCATCTCAGCATTTCAAACAAAAAATCTACATGAGAGGATGCTTCAAATAGCAGTCTAAGCAACTGCTGTACAAAACTACTCAGTGCTCTTCCCATGTAACCTGCATCTACACTATTGCAGAGGATACCCTTTCCATACTACTCTCCAAATCAAACCTCACCACTTGCACCCTTGACTCAACCTTACCACTATGTTTATTTCAACCGTTAACTATCTCTTCAACCTACCACTAACCACTGGTGTTTTCTCTTCAACTTTTAAAGGGGCTATACAGAGTAGGAGCCAACAACCCCAGTTGTTGGAAGGTGTGCTCCATTAAAAAAAACACCTGACTAACCTGTCCAGTCCTGCAATACCAATGCCACTGACCCATTTCAAGCCGCCTTCCCGGATGAAAGTGGCTTGATCTTGTGACTGTTGCAGCAAATCACTGGCGTCAGCGGTCACATGTACTTGAATGGCACATTACTAGCACATGTGACCATCAAGCACATTTGACCACTAAGGCCAGTAATTAGCCGCAGCAGTCATGGGACCAATAAACTTCTGGTCCAGCCAGGACTGGAAGCAGCTGGCAAACAGTTGAAGCTGCAGACAGATGAATTAATTTTATTTTTGTTATGGAAACACCTTTCAACCACTGGGGTTGTCAGCTCCTAGGCTGGAAAACTCCTTTAAAGGGCTTCTGTCAGCCCACTAAACCGTTTTTTTTTTTTTTTTGTTTAATAATAATCCCTACACTGCGATCTCTGCATACATAAGTAAAATAATAATTTTCGTTCAGTAGAATTTGATAAAACGCTATTTTTATAATATGTAAATTACCTTGCTACCAGCAAGTAGGGCGGCTACTTGCTGGTAGCAGCCGCATCCTCCGATCCTAATGACGCCCCCTCCGCATTGTGATTGACAGGGCCAGGGAACGGAATCGTTCTCTGCTGGCCCTGCCTGTTTTCATTCAATATCTGGCGCCTGCGCCGCGGCCGTACCTATCTTCAATCTGCGCCGGCGCACTGAGAGGCGGCCACTCACTCGGCCGCTCCATCCTCAATGCGCCTGCGCCGATGACGTCACATCTACACCCGGCGCAGGCACATTGAGGAGCGAGCGGCCGAGTGAGTGGCCGCCTCTCAGTGCGCCTGCACAGATTGAAGATAGGTACGGCCGCGGCGCAGGCGCCAGATATTGAATGAAAACAGGCAGGGCCAGCAGAGAACGATTCCGTTTACATATTATAAAAATAGCGTTTTATCAAATTCTACTGAACGAAAATTATTATTTTACTTATGTATGCAGAGATCGCAGTGTAGGGATCATTATAAAAAAAAAAAAAAAAAAAAAAACAGTTTAGTGGGCTGACAGAAGCCCTTTAAATATGCAGCCAACACACACATTCTCAAGAAGCCTTCTCTTTATCCAGCTACCACCTTCTCACTAATTTCACTACTCCCATTTGCATCAAAATTCCTAGAACAACAAGTCCCCTTAATCTGGCTTCAAAAAAACCTCCCAGGCTGTGAGCTGTGCGCTGCGATTGGCCAACGCTGCAGCCTAGGAGAAGGAGACGCCCACAGGACAAGAGAAGACCCGCCTACTATAACTTAAGAAGCAAAGGTACCGGAGCCTATAACGGGAGAACGGAGCGGTGCCCGGGGATAATAGTAAGTGCAGTGAGATCCCCGGGCGCCGCTCTACATGGCAGCATATTCAGTTAACATCGTTTATACAGGTGAAAGGTCCTCTTTAAGGGTCAGGGCGTGTGAGATACACCCTTTAACTACAGGGGTTCTATTCGGGTATTTGAAATACAGCCATTTAGTGCACAAATCTTTAATTGCGGCCTAGTTTGGTTCAGGGCGTGTGAGATACACCCTGTATATACAGGGCTTATATTCTTCTATTAATAAAACACCCTTTTTTTGGGCAAAATACACAATTGTTGCGCCCTTGCAGCATCAAGACGTTTGAAATTCCAGGGTTATATACTGCTGTCATATTCATTATTAAACAAACACCCGTTAGGGCAAGAAAAGTTTATTTGGCAGCCTTTGCTGCAGATGTCATTGTGAGATACACCCTTTATATATTTGGGTTATATTCAGATATTTGAAATACCGCCATTATGTGCACAAATCTTTAATTGAGGCCTATTCTGGATCAGGGCGTGTGAGATACATTCTTTATATACAGGGGTAATATTCAGTTATTTGAAATACAGCCATTTTGGGCACAAATCTTTAATTGCGGCCTAGTTTGGTTCAGGGCGTGTGAGATACACCCCGTATATACAGGGCTTATATTCTTCTATTAATAAAACACCCTTTTTTGGGCAAAATACACAAATGTTGCGCCCTTGCAGCATCAAGACGTTTGAAATCCCAGGGTTATATACTGCTGTCATATTCAGTTATTAAACAAACACCCATTTGGGCAAAAAAAAGTTTATTTGGCAGCCTTTGCTGCATGTGTCATTGTGAGATACACCCTTTATTTATTTGGGTTATATTCAGATATTTGAAATACCGCCATTTTGTGCACAAATCTTTAATTGCGGCCTAGCATGGGTCAGGACGTGTGAGATACACCCTTTAAATACAGGGGTTTTATTCAGGTATTTGAAATACAGTCATTTAGTGCACAAATCTTTAATTGAGGCCTATTCTGGATCAGGGCGTGTGAGATACATTCTTTATATACAGGGGTTATAGTCAGTTATTTGAAATACAGCCATTTAGTGCACAAATCTTTAATTGCGGCCTAGTTTGGTTCAGGGCGTGTGAGATACACCCTGTATATACAGGGCTTATATTCTTCTATTAATAAAACACCCTTTTTTGGGCAAAATACACAATTGTTTCACCCTTGCAGCATCACGACGTTTGAAATTCCAGGGTTATATACTGCTGTCATATTCAGTTATTAAACAAACACCCGTTTGGGCAAAACAAATTTATTTGGCAGCCTTTGCTACAGATGTCATTGTGAGATACACCCTTTATATACAGGGGTTCTATTCCGGTATTTGAAATACAGCCATTTTGGCCATAAATCTTTAATTGCGGCCTAGTGTGGGTCAGGGCTTGTGAGATACACCCTGTACATACTGTCATTCTATTCTACTATTAATTAAACACACAGTTATTGCAAGATCCTAAATTCGAGAAATATGAGGAGAGTGTCAAATAAGGGACGTGGCCCAGGTCGTGGTGCTGCTGGTGGAGCTCCTGTTGCAGGGAGAGGACGTGGTCGATCTGTGCCAGCTATACGCACAAGTGAAACCCCTTCCTCAGGTGCGAGTAGGCGACAGAACCTGCAGCGGTATTTGGTCGGGCCTAATACGGCTCTACGAATGGTGAGGCCTGAACAAGTACAGGCGATAGTAGATTGGGTTGCTGACAGTGCCTCCAGTTCCTTCACATTGTCTCCCACCCAGTCTCCTGCTGAAAGATCAGAGTTGGCACCTGCAGCCGATGTCCATCAGTCTTTCACCTCACCCCCTTGCAAATCAGCCAAGCAGTCTGAGCCCCAAGTCATGCAGCAGTCTCTTCTGCTTTTTGATGACTCTGTTAGCAGGGTTTCCCAGGGCCATCCACCTATCCCTGTCCCAGAAGTGGAAGAGATTGAGTGCACCGATGCCCAACCACTTATCTTTCAAGATGAGTACATGGGAGGACCATTGCAGCAAGTCTCGGATGATGAAGAAACACAGGTGCCAACTGCTGGGGCTTTCGAAAGTGTGCAGACCGACAAGGAGGGCAGGGGTGAAGACTGGGTGGAAGATGATGTGGAGGACGATGAGGTCCTCGACCCCACATGGAATCAAGGTCATGCGAGTGACCTATGTAGTTCGGAGGAAGAGACGGTGGTCGCACAGAGCCACCAGCACAACAGAAGAGGGAGCAGGGTGCAAAAGCGGAGCAGCCGTCCTCTAGACAGTACGCCTGCTACTGCCCACCGCAGCAAGGGACCGAGCACACCAAAGCCAGCTTCAAGGAGTTCCCTGGCGTGACAGTTCTTCAGACAATGTGCTGATGACAAGACACGAGTGGTTTGCACGCTGTGCAATTAGAGCCTGAAGCAAGGCATAAACGTTCTCAACCTGAGCACAACCTGCATGACCAGGCATTTAAGTGCTAAGCACGAGCTGCAGTGGAGCAGACACCTCAAAAACCAAGAAAGGTCTCTGGCTCCTCCTGCTTCCTCTTCTGCTGCAGTCTCGGCCTCTTCATCGACCTCTGGAGTGACAGTGCCACCTGCCACCCGGCAAACAGAAGATCTTCCAGCAACACCACCACATGGGTCACCAAGCATCTCCCTAATGTCCCACAGAAGCGTTCAGCTCTCCATCTTCCAAACACTGGAGAGGAAGAGGAAGTACCCCCCTACCTACCCGCGATCCCTAGCCCTGAATGCCAGCATTTCTAAATTACTGGCCTTTGAAATGCTGTCATTCCGTCTGGTGGAGACAGATAGTTTTAAAGGCTTTATGGTGGTTGCTGTCCCACAATACGTCGTGCCCAGCCGCCACTACTTTTCCAGGCGAGCCATCCCTTCCCTGCACAACCAAGTAGGGGACAAAATCAGGGGACCACGCCATCTGTGGCAAGGTGCACCTGACTACGGATACGTGGACCAGTAAGCATGGTCAGGGACGTTATATCTCCATAACAGCACACTGGGTAAATGCAGTGGCGGCTGGGCCTGAGGCGGATAGCAGTTTGGCGCATGTCCTTCCACCACCGAGGATTGCAGGGCGCTTCAGTTTGCCTCCTGTTGCTTCCTCCTCCTACTCTGCTTCCTCATCCTCTACCAGCTCCTCATCCGGTCAGCGTAACACCTTCACCACCAACTTCAGCACAGCCAGGGGTAAACGACAGCAGGCAGTTTTAAAACTTATCTGTTTGGGAAACACACTCCACACCGCGCAGGAGCTGTGGACAGGCCTTGAACAACAGACCGATGAGTGGTTTGTGCCAGTCAGTCTCAAGCCCGGCCTGGTGGTGTGCGATAATGAGCGAAATCTCGTAGAAGCTCTGGGACTAGCCGGTTTGACGCACATCCCTTGCCTGGCGCATGTGCTGAATTTGGAGGTGCAGAGATTGCTTAAAAATTACCCCGATATGTCAGAGCTACTGCATAAAGTGCGGCCCGTCTGTGCGCGCTTTCGGCGTTCTCACCCTGCTGCTCCTCGCCTGTCAGCGCTGCAGCGTAACTTCGGCCTTCCCGCTCACTGCCTCATATGTGGCGTGCCCACAAGGTGGAACTCCACCTTGCACATGTTTGCCAGACTGTGCGAGCAGCAGCAGGCGATAGTGGAGTTTCAGCACGCACGGGTGAGTCGCTCTGTGGAACAGCACCACTTTACCACCAATGACTGGGCCTCCATGCGAGACCTGTGTTCCTTGTTGCGCTGTTTCGAGTACTCCACCAACATGGCCAGTGCCAATAACGCTGTTTTTAGCGTTACTATCCCACTTCTATGACTCCTTGAAAAAACGCTCCTGGCGATGATGGAAGAGGATGTGGCACAGGAGGAGGAGGAAGAGGGATCATTTTGTAGGGTTTCCGGCCAGTCATTCCCAAGTGGCTCCGAGGGTGGGTTCCTGCACCCACAAACCCAAGGTACACAATTGTCCAGCCAGGGCACAGTTCTGGAGGATGACGAGGTGGAGGATGAGGAGGAGGAACCATGTTCACAGCAGGGTGGCACCAAGACCAGCTCATGGCCATCACTGGTGCGTGGTTGGGGGGATACAGAGGACACAGACAATACACCTCCCATAGAGCACAGCTTTTCGTTGCCTCTGGGCAGCCTGGCACACATGAGCGATTACATGCTGCAGTGTCTCCGCAACGACCGCCGAGTTGCCCACATTCTAACTTGTGCTGATTACTGGGTGGCCACGCTGCTGGATCCCCGTTACAAGGACAACGTACTGTCCTTAATTCGGTCACTGGAGCGTGATCGTAAGATGCGCGAGTACAAGCGCACGCTGGTAGACGCACTACTGGTGGCATTCCCACCTGACAGTGGGGGCACAGTGGAAGCACAAGGCGAAGGCTGAGGACGAGGAAGAGGTCCCCAACGCAGCTGGGGCACCACTGGCACCTCAGAAGGCAGGGTTAGCATGGCCGAAATGTGGAAAGGCTTTGTCAGCATGCCACAACAACCAGCACCACCATCTGATATGGAACATCTTAGCAGGAGGCAGCATTTCACCAACATGGTGGAGCAGTATGCGTGCACACTCCTACACGTACTGAATGACGGGTCTGCCCCCTTCAACTTCTGGGTCTCCAAATTGGGCACATGGCCTGAGCTTGCCCTTTACGCCTTGGAGGTGCTGGCCTGCCCTGCAGCCAGTGTATTATCTGAACGTATGTTTAGCACGGCAGGGGGAGTCATCACAGAAAAGCGCAGCCGCCTGTCCACAGCCACGTTCATTAAAATGAACCAGGCATGGATCCCACAGGACTTGTCCGTACCTTGTGCAGAATAGACATGTATACCGGCACTAACCAGCCATTGTTATACTGCAGCGCAATTGCTCATTCTTGTATTTTGGATATTTCACACTCTTTTGGAGTGTACCTTAATTTTACATTTTTTTATTAAAACCAAAAACTTGTGATGTACCACTGCTATACCTATTAGACCGGTAAAAAAAATAATTGTCAGTTACATTTTCTAGTGAAATTCACTAATTTCTGGGTGTGATGTACCACTGTTATACCTATTAGACCGGTAAAAAAAATTTTTGGGTGTGATGTACCACTGCTATACCTGGTAACCCAGAAAAAAAAAATTGTTAGTTACATTTTCAGGTGAAATTCACCAATTTTTGGGTGTGATGTACCACTGCTATAGCTAGTAGACTGGAAAAAATATATAAAATTTTTTAAAATTTGTCAGTTACATTTTCTGGGGAAATTCACCACTTTTTGGGTGTGATATACTACTGCTATACCGAGTAGACAGGTAAGAAAAAAAATATAATTTGTCAGTTACATTTTCAGTTGAAATTTAACTATTTTTGGGTGTGATGTACCACTGCTATACCTATTAGACCGGTAAAAAAAAAAAAAAAATTGTCAGTAACATTTTCTGGTGAAATTCACAAATTTTTGGGTGTGATGTACCACTACTATACCTATTAGACCGGTAAAAAAAAATAAAAAAAAATTGTCAGTTACATTTTCTGGTGAAATTCACAAATTTTTGGGTGTGATGTACCTAGTAGACCGGTAAAAAAAAAATAAAAAAAAATTGTCAGTTAAATTATTAGTTGAAATTCACCAATTTTTGGGTGTGAACTACCACTGCTATACCTAGTACACCGGTAAAAAATAAAAAAAAATTGTCAGTTACATTTTCTGGGGAAATTCACCACTTTTTGGGTGTGATGTACTACTGCTATACCGAGTAGACAGGTAAGAAAAAAAATATAATTTGTCAGTTACATTTTCAGTTGAAATTTAACACCACTGCTATACCTAGTAGACCAGGGGCGGCCAACCTGTGGCTCTTGAGCCGCATGCGGCTCTTTGCTTCTTCAAGTGCGTCTCTAGCTGTGGAGCCGGGAAGCAGTCAGGGGGCTCACTCTCCACCCCGTGCTCAGATCTCTTTTCTGACCGGGCGCTGTTGCTACTTTGCAGCTCCAGCTCACTCTCCAGTACGTCCTGATGCACACAATGTGAGAACGTAGTACGTGGGGACACGCACTATGACCTGACGTTGTGCTCATCGGGTCACAGTGGAGAGTGTGTCAGACCTGCAGAGTAGCATGTGCCCGAGCAGGAGCCCAGTGCCTGATCAGGAGAGGGAAGAGATTTTTTTAAATCATAGAACTGAGCATGAGAGCATAGGAGGTTCTGATCTGAGCATGGGGGGGGGTCCTGGTCTGGGCAATGGGAGTCTGATCTGAGCAATGGGGGTCCTGATCTAAGCAATGGGGATCTGATCTGAGCAATGGGGATCAGATCTGAGCTTAGGGGGATCAGATCTGAGCATGGGGGGGTCAGATCTGAGAAGGGGGAGATCTGAGCATGGAGGGAGATCTGACACTGGGAGTCTGATTTGTGTTGTCTGAACCGAGCATTGCGGGTCTTATTTGGAAGTCTGATGAGGTTTGGGGATCTTATTTTAGGTCAGATGAGGATTAGGGATCTGATTTAGGAGTCTGATGTGAGGTCAGATGAAAAATATATATTTGCTTTTTTCTCTGCTAATGAAAAATAGGAAAAATATATTTTTATCAGACCTCAGATCAGATGAAAAAAAAAATTTTCCCCTCTTATTTTTCTTTGTTAAAACCTATTATTATTATTTTGGCTCTTTGTGTCTGTAAGGTTGGCCACCCCTGTAGTAGACGGTAAAAAAATAAAAATAAATTGTCAGTTAAATTATTAGTTGAAATTCACCAATTTTTGGGTGTGAAGTACCACTGCTATACCTAGTACATCGGTAAAAAATAAAAAAAAATTGTCAGTTACATTTTCTGGTGAAATTCACCACTTTTTGGGTATGATGTACCACTGCTATACCGAGTAGACAGGTAAGAAAAATAAATTGTCTGTTACATTTTTGGGTGAAATTCACAAATTTTTGGGTGTAATATACCTCTCCTCTACCTAGTTGACAGCTTAATACATTTCAATAATTTTTCTTTTACATTTTAGGGTGACAATAAACAATTTTTTCTGTCATAGACCCCTGCTCTACCAAGTAGACAGGTTAATAAATTTCTGTAATTTTTCTGTTACATTCTTGGGTTGACATTATACAATTTTAGACGTGAATAAACCCCTGCTCTGCATAGGTGACAGGAAATAAAATTTCAGAAATTCTTCTTTAATTGATGCGCGCCACCTCCTTTGATTCAATGCTAAAACTTTAACAAGTTGTACCACGTTTGAGCATCAATAATTTGTCCCACATTTCCGCTTTACTCTTTTGGCCAACATTTGCGCTTCAATACTTTGGCCCACATTTCCGCTTTACTCTTTTGGCCCACATTTGGTCTTCTGTAATTTGTCCCACATTTGCACCTCAATAACTTTTCCCATATTTCCGCTTTACTCTTTTGGCCCACATTTGGGCTTCTGTAATTTGTCCCACGTTTGCGCTTTAACAGCTTTTCCCACAATTCCGCTCGATCCCCCAATTTTTTTTTAACTTTATCTCCTTTAAATTTGGTCTCTTTTTCTCACGCTCTCTCTCCGGTGTGGAACCCTGATTCGCCAATAACCGTGATCAACATGGTAGGCTCAGAAAAGAACATAGAAAGTTGATAGAGAAGATATCGAAATGCATGGTGGATGTCACTGGGGCACCTCTACATAGGTGACGGGAACATAAAGTTAAAAAAATCGTCAATTACATTGTCAGGTGACATTTTTCAAATTTTGCCGGATAGAAACCCCTGCTCTACGTAGTTGACAGGGAATAAAATTTCATTAATTTTTCATTAATTAATGCGCGCCACATCCTTTCATTCAATGCTTAAACTTTAAAAAGTTGTCCCACTTTTGCACTTTAATAATTTGTCCCATAATTCCACTCTATAATTTTAAATTTGAAAAAGTGAATCCTCCCTTGGATGTGGTCTCTTTCTCACACTCCCTCTCCGGCATGGAACCCTGATTCCCCGCCAACCGTGATCACCATGGTAGGCGCATAAAAGAACATCGAAAGTTGATAGAGCAGATATCAAATTGGATCGTGAACATCACGGGGACGTGCGACATGGTGGGGCAGTAAGTGTGCACATGCCTACACGAACTGACTGACAGGGGTCAGTCACTGCAACTTCTGGGTCTCCAAATTGGGCACATGGCCTGAGCTTGCCGTTTACCCCTTGGAGGTGCTGGCCTGCCCTGCAGCCAGTGTATTGTCTGAACGTGTGTTTAGCACGACTGGAGGGGGTTATCACAGGTTATATTTCCCAATGTTTTGGGGTGTACCCTAATTTAAAAAAATATAAATAAATTTAAAGCCAAAAAGCAGTGTAGGCTACCTCCTCCTCCTCCACCGCCGCTTCCACCTACACCACCTCCTCAACCTCCTACTCCATATGGACCTTGTCCTCCTAGATGAAGATTATTATTTTTTATTTTTATGTATTTTATGTTATTTAAAGTCATTTCCCTATCCACATTTGTTTGCAGAGCACTTGCCATGCTCTTAACCACATTTTATTCCATTTGCAGCCCTCTAGCCCTTTCCATGACATTTTTAAAGCCATTTTAGTGCTCAAAAGTTCGGGTCCCCATTGACTTCAATGGGGTTCGGGTTCGGGATCATGTTCGGGTCAAGTTCGGGTCCCGAACTTGAACTTTTTTCTGAAGTTCGGCCGAATCCGTCGAACCCTAACATCCAGGTGTCCGCTCAACTCTACATACATCTTAACCATTACCACCTCCTGTTCCTCCAAATGCAAGTGAATGGCCTTATGATCTCCAGCCTAGACTACTGCAACATCCTAACTCTCCCAATAGATTCCACAAGTAATTTCTGATCCTCACAAGATTTCCAAGATTTCTCACATACAGCCTCCATACTGTGAAACACACTGCCCAGCGATATCATACTCTTCCCACACCATCCAGTCCTTCAAAAGCAACCTAAAAACTCAGCAAACTTTAGTAAAGCCTACAATCTACAAAGCACTGCTGCCACTACGCAACCACGTGTTGGAGGCAAATTGTTTTTATGATTGCATTTTACTCATTGTGGGCTAAAAACTATATTTTCTTGTCTTTATTAAAAATATTGAGCCATTCTGTCTCAAAGTGTTAACTGTTTGTCTAGCTGTGTGAATCATACTTTTACTGCCAATCATATAATAACCCTTGTCTCTAATTTAATAAGAGGTCATAAGCACTTATTTAAGCCACGTTATCAGTAAGATAAGAACTGAGCTATAATGAGTGTTTATGTCAGAGATTAGAGATAAGGAGCCCTCAGGTTAGCTGGCTGACCGAGCAGAGAGAAAATTCAGATCCCTCTATCTGAGCATCACAGCCCTGTACAGAAAAAATGGCTCCATATTTGTAATAAAGACCAATTTAAAACATGATTTTTAGCTCTAAATGAGTATAATGCAATAAAAAATTTCCCAAAAGGTGTACATAATGTTTAAAAATTAGTAATAATTATTATTCAATGCCACAAATATGCAACTGTAGTAAAACATTGAAATTGAATTGAAAAGGAAATACTATTTGTGTGCATTATACTATACTTTGCATTAGACTTTCTGTGCAGATTCTGCACCAAAATTCTCCAACAAATATTCCATATTAAGCATTAATGTTATACTGTTCAATGTAACTACATCAATGTCTGTTATCGTTCTATAATGCTTCCATTATCAGTCAGGGTTTGTTCCATTGAAGGCAGAATTTGAATAAAGGGAAAACTGTGTGTTCTAAGGAATATCTAATTTATCTCATGGGAAAATCGTGTCACATCAACATATATTGAGCAACAATTGAAATTTAGCAACTTTAATGTTATATTTACCTGAGGGGTCTTAGTCTGAAATAAACTGCAACATGTGCACACATGTAATTAGCTCTGTGAAAAATGGTACGTAAATACATAGTTATTTCTTAACTTATCATCTAATTACAATTTTGTAGGTTATAGTATTTCAACATGTACAATTCTGTAAATACCATTTTATCTGAATTGAATTATCAGTAATGCCTTAGTAAGATTGTTTGTGGGTGCATCCTTCATTGAATTGACATTCTGTTTGCTGATTAAGAGGGTCTAAGAAGGCTTTTGGGCAATAGTTGCACCATAAAAGTTTTTGTCGAATGAGTGCTCTCAGTAACAGACAGTTTGTTGGTACACATGACTCAATTTATAATTAATTAGCCCAGCACTTTCACAAGTACCATGATGTCTAGCGTCGCTTTTATGAAGTTGAAAATTTACTGGTATATATTTTTCTATTGAAGCCATGCTTCTTCCAGTACAAGATCTTGATACAGTAGATTCTATGATTTAATGTGTTTTATTTACTCCTTAACACTTTCCTAATTGAGCTTGATCTACAGGAAGACTTTTTGTTTTATTTGCCAATTTAATGAGTTAAAACTACAGTCCAGTGAAAACACTTTAAGGTGCATTCAACTTGATTAAAGGCATAGCTAATAGCACCATATATCAAATAACTCAATCCAATAGCAGCTGCTAGGGCTGCTACAACTATAGTTTTGGATATGTATGTGGCCAACTACATGTACTATAATTCAGTAGGATCTTATAAATAAGAATTTATAACCTTTAAAAAACACAAAAAATGTTTACAGTTTTTCATATATAATGGAAACATGGCATTAAATAATCACAATATAATGTCTACACTGTCAATTAAACATTATAAAAACAGTCATTTATTCAGAATAAGGCCTCCTGCACACGAACGTATTTTTTTGCGGTCCGCAAAAACGGGTCCTGTTTTTCCGTGATCCGTGACCGTTTTTTCGTCCGTGGGTCTTCCTTGATTTTTGGAGGATCCACGGACATGAAAAAAAAGTCGTTTTGGTGTCCACCTGGCCGTGCGGAGCCAAACGGATCCGTCCTGAATTACAATGCAAGTCAATAGGGACGGATCCGTTTGACGTTGACACAATATGGTGCCATTTCAAACGGATCCGTCCCCATTGACTTTCAATGTAAAGTCTGGAGTCCCTTTTATACCATCGGATCGGAGTTTTCTCCAATCCGATGGTATATTTTAACTTGAAGCGTCCCCATCACCATGGGAACGCCTCTATGTTAGAATATACTGTCGGATATGAGTTAGATCGTGAAACCTCATTTCCGACAGTATATTCTAACACAGAGGCGTTCCCATGGTGATGGGGACGCTTCTAGTTAGAATATACTACAAACTGTGTACATGACTGCCCCCTGCTGCCTAGCAGCATCCGATCTCTTACAGGGGGCTGTGATCAGCACAATTAACCCTTCAGGCGCCGCACCTGAAGGGGTTAATTGTGCTATCATATCCCCCTGTAAGAGATCAGGGCTGCCAGGCAGCAGGGGGCAGACCCCCCCCCTCCCCCCTCCCCAGTTTGAATATCATTGGTGGCCAGTGCAGCCCCCCCCCCCTTCCTCCCTCTATTGTAATAATTCCTTGGTGGCACAGTGTGCGCCCCCCCCCCTTCCTCCCTCTATTGTAATAAATCGTTGGTGGCACAGTGTGCACCCCCCCCTTCCTCCCTCTATTGTAATAATTCGTTGGTGGCACAGTGTGCGCCCCCCCCCTTCCTCCCTCTATTGTAATCGTTGGTGGCACAGTGTGCGCCCCCCATTGGCCCCCCTCCCTCTATAGCATTAACAACATTGGTGGCCAGTGTGCGGCCTCCCATCTACCCCCCCCCCCCCCCCGATCATTGGTGGCAGCGGGTTACTAGCAATAGTACAATAGTAAAAGATTCATACTTACCTGGGAGCTGCGATGTCTGCTTCCGGCCGGGAGCTCCTCCTACTGGTAAGTGACAGTTCATTTAGCAATGACACTTACCAGTAGGTGGAGCTCCCGGCCGGACACGAACATCGCAGCAGCCGGTAAGTATGAATCTTCTACTATTGTACTATTGCTAAGTAACCATGGCAACCAGGACTGTAGTAGCGTCCTGGTTGCCATGGTTACCGATCGGAGCCCCAGCGATTAAACTGGGACTCCGATCGGAACTCCGCTGCCACCAATGAGGGGGGGGGGGGTTGGTGGGGTCGAGATGGGAGGCCGCACACTGGCCACCAATGTTGTTAATGCTATAGAGGGAGGGGGGGCCGATGGGGGGCGCACACTGTGCCACCAACAAATTATTACAATAGAGGGAGGGGGGGCGCACACTGTGCCACCAACAAATTATTACAATAGAGGGAGGGGGGCCGCACTGGCCACCAATGATATTCAAACTGGGGAGGGGGGGGGAGGGTCTGCCCCCTGCTGCCTGGCAGCCCTGATCTCTTACAGGGGGCCGTGATCAGCACAATTAACCCCTTCAGGTGCCGCACCTGAAGGGGTTAATTGTGCTGATCACGGCCCCCTGTAAGAGATCAGGTGCTGCCAGGCAGCAGGGGGCAGTCTTGTACACAGTTTGTAGTGTATTCTAACTAGAAGCGTCCCCATCACCATGGGAACGCTTCTGTGTTAGAATATACTGTCGGTTCTGAGTTTTCACGAAGTGAAAACTCAGCTTTGAAAAAGCTTTTATGCAGACGGATCTTCGGATCCGTCTGTATAAAAACTAACCTACGGCCACGGATCACGGACACGGATGCCAATCTTGTGTGCATCCGTGTTCTTTCACGGACCCATTGACTTGAATGGGTCCGTGAACCGTTGGCCGTGAAAAAAATAGGACAGGTCATATATTTTTTTCACGGCCAGGAAACACGGATCACGGATGCGGCTGCAAAACGGTGCATTTTCCGATTTTTCCACGGACCCATTGAAAGTCAATGGGTCCGCGAAAAAAAACTGAAAACGGCACAACGGCCACGGGTGCACACAACGGTCGTGTGCAGGAGGCCTAATATAAAATGTTTTGACTCACAGAGTCTTTGCTACTTGCAGTAGTTGACTCTCCCTACTCTTCTCTACCTGGTCTGCACTGCCACAATGACTTCTTCCAGCTATGACTCAACCTGCCCACCTACTTCCTAAACTATACAAACACTACATTCTGCTGCTACCCCCAAGACGCACTGGTTGCTGCTCCAATTTGCCCATTACTCTATTACTGTGTTTCACAATGTACTCAAATACTGTAATTCAAAAATATTTAAACAAATTAAAAAATCCCTCAAAAGAAATGTTAGTGTAATGAATATCCATGTTAGAGTCATGGCTGCACAAGAATAATAGTGACACAAACCCTGAAATAATAATGACAGATAGTGCCTCTGAAAACAATAGGGTCACATAGATGATCCAAAGAGTAAAAGAGCCCCAGATGGTAATAGTGCCCCACACAGGAAAAGTGTCTCTCATACTAACTTAAAGTGTAGCTGTCATTTTAGTTTAAAGGGAATCTGTCAGCTCCGAAACACTTCCTGAACTAGTGTAAGTGGTGTAAGTGGTGCTCGGTCTGATTATGTAATTTTAATCTTCATACTTGCTGGCAATTCAACAGTGCTCCAACAAACCAGCAGTAAAATGCATTGAGAGGATTCCTCTTTGAGTCTGACTCCTCTCCATCATGTTCTTGAGCATGGGACTGCTGGTTTATGGAAGCACAGCACTGGACTGCAATTATGAAGAAGAAAATTAAATAATCTGACTCAGCATCACTTACACTATTCACTGCTTACTCTAGTTTGGGCAGTGTTTTGGTGCTGACAAATCACCTTTAAAGAGTCTTCTTCGCAAAGCACTAACTGAGCAACTGTACCTATGTGTAAGAAATCAGATGGACAGTGATAGGGCAAATAGTAGGGACTGGGTCAGTCAGAAGAGGCAGGAAGCCTCTGTATCTTACACACAGCGTCTTTAGTGGTCAGTACAATGCTGAAGACTGAAGACGGACTCTCATGAGAACTATTCCTTATCCCTGAAAAATATTAAAAATAAACAAACAATGGTTACACTTTAATCCCGTGAGTGCCAGCGCTATACATGTATGGCAGAAGGAGGGGAGTGGGTACCATGGCCAAAGGGAGCTCTACTGTTTCAAAGACCAGAGACCCGAGGCTAATGTCTGCAACCAGCAATAATGCCAAAAGCTGACATTTAACCCTTTAGATGCCATGGTCAAATTTGACCATGGCATCTAAATGCTGAAAACCCAGTAGCCTGCGCGTCTGGTGCACGATCAGGGGAGCCATTCCTTTGCTTTGATGTACTGGGACTCTCTAAAAAGACCCAAAGTATCAGAGTTGTAGTTAGCAACAAATAAGCTAAAAAAAGTAATATTTTTTTTAAACCTATAAAAAATAAAAAAATATATCAAAATTTGAATCACCCCTCCTCCTTTCCCCAAAATTAAAATAAAAACAAAAACATAAAAACCATAGGCATCACCGCATCCTAATATGCCAGAACTATAAAAATATAAAAAATATTTATCTCATGACGTAATGGAAAAGAAAATCAAAATGGCCAACTTGCAATTTTTTCATTGCTTCACTTACCAAATTAAATGGAATAAAATGTAATCAAAAAGTTACACACACTCCAAAGTCATATCAATAAAAACTACAGATCTTCCTACAAAAAATTAGCCCCCACACAGCTTTGTAGGTGTAACTATAAAAAAAAGTTATAGGGTTCAGAATATGGGGATGAAAAAAATAAATAAAATATTTTCAAAGTTTTTAATTTTCTTCAGTATTAAAACAGAAAAAAAAATGTGGTATAATTGTAGTCATGCTGACCCAGAGAATGAAGGTAACAGGTCAGTTTTACCACACAGAGAATGCCATAGAGAGAAAACATGTAAAACTCTGGCAGAATTTTTTCCAAATTCCACCTATTTGGAATTTTTTCCAGCTTCCCTCTACTTTGTGTGCAATATTTAGTGATGCCATTAGAAAGTACAGATTGTCCTACAAAAGACAGTCTCTCATATGGTTATGTGAATGTAAAAAATAAAAAAGGTATGTCTCAGGGAAGACAGGGAGGAAAAACAAAAATGCAAAAATGAAAAATCCTCTGGGGCTCAAGGGGTTAATTGAAGAACTTACTGTAGTTAAAACTGGTATCATATCAACAGAAAATAATTAGAGGTCACATGAGGTAATTATATATCATGCTGAACTTCGGAGACCAAAGAGGAGAGGGACATGAAACACTGTATTTGGCATCAGGGTTGATTTCCCAACCCTACCTGACATTCTTCTGCTATGATGTAAAACCTGTTACAGGATCCCTCAACTGGCTTATGGCATTTTTAGTACTGCAGTCCACTTGCATCGAAGCTCAATCAGAAACCTGTGTCTGGGTATTTGAGTCAAGACCAGTAATAAAGATAATCTTCATTCAAGACCTTATAGACCATTCTTTTTTGTCAAAACAATGGTGTTCCCCCAAATAGACATAAATCAACATGCAATGTATATAATTGTGGAAATTTGAATATTTTGATCTATAATATATACATCCGATTCATATAGAAAGAACAATTCCACATGTACACAAACTGCATGTAAAATCAGGGCACTGGCAATGTGGGACTAGGGTACCTAGGCCTCACCAGCAAAAATTAATTTGGGGGGCCCACTGTACAGCTAAGGCTACTTTCACACTAGCGTTTCTATTTTCCGGTATTGAGATCCGTCACAGGGTCTCAATACCGGAGAAAAAAGCTTCTGTTTTGTCCCCATTCATTGTCAATAGGGACAAAACGTAACTGAACAGAACGGAATGCTCCAAAATGCTTTCCGTTCTCATACCGCAACATGTTGCAGTTTTCTTTCCGTCATGGGATGCGGAGCAAGGCGGATCCGTCATGACCCACAATGCAAGTCAATGGGGACAGATCTGTTTTCTCTGACACAATAGAAAACGGATCCGTCCCCCATTGACTTTCAGTGGAGTTCATGACGGATCCGTCTTGGCTATGTTAAAGATAATACAACCGGATCCATTCATAACGGATGCAGATGGTTGTATTATCAGTTACGGAAGCTTTTTTGCTGAACCCTGCCGAATCCAGTAAAAACGCTAGTGTAAGTAGCCTTACATGCAAATATTACCTGCTCATACATGATTGATTATGGAGTCCCTGCAGGGATTGTGAGAAGGCAGGTCCCTGATGAAAGCTGATACCGGCTGGCCTGCTTCTTTGCCTACAAGTCATCTTAGCCATCTGATGCATCTATAATAATAAACTAGGTAGTTTGTTAAATAATCTACCCAGTTTTATTACACGAACATAAGCTGATTGAGATGCTGTATGCTGCCTCTCTATAAGTAGCGCAGTCAGTATAGTGTGCCATGTGCCACTTGTGCAGATAGTGGGGTATTAGGGGCCCACCTTGACAAGGGCCCTTCCGGGGATTCACCTGTTACCCTGTAGTCTAGTTTGAGCCGAGGCACTAGGGATTTTCTCTTTCATTTTCCTTAGAAATATACTTTAGTGCAGGGATGCTCAACCATGGCCCTCCAGCTGTTGTAAAACTACAACTTCCACCATGCCAAGCTGTAGGCTCTCTGGGCATGCTGGGAGTTGTAGTTTTGCAACAGCTGGAGGGCCACAGGTTGGGCATCCCTGCTTTAGTGTATTATTCTTTTACAATAATTGTCCCAGCAAATAAGTCAGTACCGTTCCTCTGATATAACTTGTGACTATTAGTAGGTAAGTACCAACACCATATAACTTTACTGTATTTATTCAGTCACACAAAAAATTTAACTACGGCTCCACCATGTAAGTAAATAGAAAATTCTTTACTAAATACACTTTGGACAGACATTAGAATATGTAAAATCAGCAGTAAAAAGACATACTTCGGTGAGGAAAAAACCTTTGGAAAGGGTTTGGGGGATCGACACACAAGGGGGCATCCAGAGTCAAAAGGGAGAGCCACACATAGAACCAACAAGGAATAAGTAACCCCCGGACATGAAGGTCCGATGACGTTGGTAAGCTAAATGTGGAAATCAACAAGCAATGGTAAATACCACAAAAATGCGCTCCCTCAGTCACCTCCTCCCAACGTCGTTTCGCCAGTGAACTGGCTTCTTTCGCAGATAAGAAACTCGTAGAACACTCCGTTTTTTATATAGTGTCCTCACAGGAGCAGGTTAATAGTACCGTAATCAATAGGTGTGTCGTGGAAATTAACTGTATTTATTCATGGCAAAGGCATGTATGTCAGTACATTGAATTGACCTCATTGTTTGAGGAAATATGCCATTTACCTCTGAAATGCTTAATTTAGAGGTACTAGGACAGCATCAACAGACGTATGAAAAAATGTTAGTCGCGCATATCTCTGTGTTCATTGTCTCTGTCACCTGATCTAATAAATTCTTCCAAAGCCAAACTTCAATGGTTACCCTTCAAACGTCAGTCTAAAGTCCATAAAAATGTACTGTAACTTGAATAAGAAATGACTTAGTCACTAAAGACATGCCAATCTTGCAGAAAGTCAGTGACACCCTTTCAGTTCCCTGAGGGGAGTGAATTGTTATTAGTGTACATTATTTTGAGTCTCAATTGCTACCAATTTTCCAACTCCAGTGTCATCTGGACTGACGGTCAATAATAGCTGTAGCCCTTGTGCATTCACTCTTGAACCCAAACACTGGTCACGGCCTTCTGCTCTACTACATTTTATTTCAATAACGTCTGAAAAAATCCAATTACTATATCTTCCAGTATCTTTTTAAAGGGAATATATCATTAGAAAAAGCACATTATTTAACCCTCTCTACCCCAGAGTTTTTTTGTTTTTGAATTTTCGTTTTGCGCTCCCTGCCTTCCCAGAGCCATACATTTTTTACTTTTCTGTTCACATAGCCATATGAGAGCTAGTTTTTTGTGGGACAAGTTGTAATTTCCAATGCCATAATTTAATATTGCATATGATGTAGTGGGAAGCGGGGAAAAAATTCCAAATGAGGTGAAATTGCTGAAAAAAAAGCAATTCCGTCACAGTTTTACAGGTTTTTTTATTTAGAACGTTCAATGTGAGATAAAACTGACCAGTAACTTTCATTCTACAGGTCAGTACGAATCTGATGATACCTTATATGTATAGTTTTTCTTGCGTTTTGATAGTGATAAAATAATAAAAAAGTTTGAAAAAAAACAGTTTTCATCACCATATTTTGACCCCTGTAACTTTTTTGTAATTATGTGTACGGAGCCGTATGGGGGCTTATTTTTTGCAGGGCGATCTGAACTTTTCATTGATACCATTTTGCGGTGTGTCTGACTTTTTGATCACTTTTTATTTATTATTTTTATGCTTTTTTCCATTTTGCTGTTTGCTGTATGGGGAAGATATTTTTATATTTTTATACTATAGACGTTTTTGCACATGGCAATACCCATGATGTGTGTTTTTTTTTAGCTCTTTTATTTTTATTTAGGGGAAAGTGGGAAGATTTACATTTTTATGCTTTTTTATTTTTAAAAACTTAATTTTTTTCTTAATACTTTTTATAGTTCCAATAGGGAACTATAACAAGCAATCATTAGATTTCTATTCTCATAGACCCCAATGCATTAGCATTGGAGTCTATGTGAAAATTGCTAGTTTCCTATTGAGCCCAATTAGAGGCAAGGGCTCCATGCAGCAGCCTCCTGTCATTCACAAAGACCAGGGCTGCTGCACACAAGCTCCGGCTCCTCCGATCATCGCACAGGGGAGCTGGAGCATCACCGGAAAAGCATGCTTCTGGTGTCTTGCGAGCTCAGGTGCCGCGGTCAGCATTGACCACGGTATCTGAAGTGTAAAATGTCCCGGACCGGCACTGGTGTCTGGTGCCGGTGTCTGCTATGGGTGTCTACATACCCCACGGCTATGGCACCCGCTCTGCTCAGGAGCAGGCGCCTTCTTTAACAACCTCCCGTCCGCCCATAGACTATATATAGAGGTGGTTCTATATTTCTGAATGGACGTTCCTAATCGTGCAGCTGCTGATCAGGTTGACCGCTGTCAGTGACAGCAGGGCAACCCTTAGAGAAGGCAGGGACAGTGCCCAGGTGTCCCTGCCTTCTAGATCGCTGTATACACAGCGCTCACCGAGTGCTTCCTGTTCCGGCCGGGCGGTCATGTGATCGCCGGGACCGGTGTGTGCAGGAGCTGTGTGAGGTCTTTCAGAGACCTCGATCAGCCCTGCTCTGAGGCTGTACAGTGCTGTATTGCGCTGTACAGCCTCTGTGGGGGGTGTATTTATCCTGTAACTGGGGCTACTATGTCAGCCCCAGTTACAGGAGAAATCAACAGTGAAAAAAAAAAGTGAAGTAAATGTCCCCCAGAGGTCTTGTATGACCTTATGGGGGACGAAAAGTGTAAAATAAAAAATGTTAAAAATAAAATGTTAAAAAAAATAAAATAAAATAAAAGGTTTCAACATGTAAAAAAAAATCCCCAAGTAAGGAATAAAAAAAAATGTTAAAAATAGAAAAAATAAAATACACATATTTGGTATTGCCGCGTCCTTGACGGTCGGCTCTATAAAAATATCACATGATTGACCCAGTCCGATAAACACCATAAATTTTTTTTAAAATAACAGTCAAAAAAAGCCATTTTTGTCACCTTACATCACAAAAAGGGCAACACCAAGTGATCAAAAAAGTGTATTTCCCACTAAACGATACCAATAAAACCGTCACCTCATCCCTCAAAAAATGAGCCCCTACATAAGAAAATCTCTCAAAAAATAAAAAAACTATAGCTCTCAGAACATGGAGACACTAAAACATATTTTTTTTGTTTCAAAAATGCTATTATTGTGTTAAAGTGAAATAAAAAAAAAAAAGTGCACATATTAGGTATTGCCACGTCCGTAACAACCAGCTCTATAAAAATATCACATGACCTAACCCCTCGGATGAACACCGTAAAAAAAATAAAAAAACTGTGTCAAAACAGGCAATTTTTGTCACATTACATTACAAAAAGTGCAACACCAAGTGATCAAAAAGGCGTATGTCCCACAAAATGGTACCAATAAAACCGTCACCTCATCCCGCAAAAAATGAGCCCCTACATAAGAAAATCTCTCAAAAAATAAAAAAATATATAGCTCTCAGAACATGGACACATTAAAACATAATTTTTTTGTTTCAAAAATGCTATTATTGTGTAAAACTTAAATAAATAAGAAAAAGTATACATATTAGGTATCACCACATCCGTAACGATCTGCTCTATAAAAATGTCACTTTACCGAACCCCTCAGGTGAACGCTGTAAAAATAAATAAATAAAAACTGTGCTAAAACAACCAATTTTTTGGTCACCTTGCCCCATAAAATGTTATAGTAAATGATCAAAAAATCATATGTACCCAAAAATAGTACCAATAAAACTGGCACCTTATCCCCTAGTTTCCAAAATGGGGTCACTTCTTTGGAGTTTTTACTGTAAGGGTGCATCGGGACATGTAAGGGTGCATCAAATGGGACATGGCATCTAAAAACCATGTGGCGCTCCTTTTCTTCTGCGCCCTGCCGTGTGCCCATACAGCAGTTTATGACCACATGTGGGGTGTTTCTGTAAACCGCAGAATCTGGGTAATAAATATTGAGTTTTGTTTGGCTGTTAACCATCGATGTGTTAAAGAAAAAATTGGATTAAAATGGAAAATCTGCCAAAAAAGTGAAATTAAAAAATTTGATCTCCATTTTCCTTTAATTCTTGTGGAATGCCTAAAGGGTTAACAAAGTTTGTAAAATCTGTTTTAAGTAACTTGAGGGGTGTAGTTTCTACAATGGGGTCATTTATGGGGGTATCCACTATTTAGGCCCCACAAAGTGACTTCAGACCTGAACTGGTCCTTAAATAGTGGGTTTTGGCAATTTTCTTAAAAATTTGAAGAATTGCTTCTAAACTTCTAAGCCTTCTAACGTCCTAAAAAAATAAAATGACATTTCCAAAATGATGCCAACATAAAGTAGACATATGGGGAATGTTAAGTAATAAATATTTTATGAGGTATCACTTTTTGTTTTAAAAGCAGAGAAATTGAAATTTAGAAAATTGCAAATTTTTCCAAATTTTTGGCAAATTTGGAATTTTTTCATAAATAAAGGTGAAATATATTGACTCAAATTTAGGACTATCATGAAGTACAATGTGTCACGAGAAAACAATCTCTGAATGACTTGGATAAGTAAAGGCGTTCCAAAGTTATTACCACATAAAGTGAGATATGTCAGATTTGCAAAATTAGGCCTGGTCAGGAAGGGGCCAAAATGGCCCAGATGGGAAGTGTTTAAAGACCCAGCCAGCGCCGTACTAGTACGGCGCTGGTCAGGAAGAGGTTAAAGCAAATGTGTCACCAAAAATGTTTTCTGCCAGTTAAAACCAGATAGTAGCACATATCCTTTTTTCTAATTACTTTTTATTTTCTGATTGCAGATTTTAAAAATTTTATTTCCTGAACATGATTAAGGGGGCTTCCATCTTGCCTGAGCAGTCTTTACAGCATTTACAAAGCATTAAGGCCTCTTGGAAACGAACATGCGTGCCCCGCGGGCCGCAATGCAAGAGCACAGTCCATGGGGCAGCCGCAGCGGATCACGGACCCATTCACTTTAATGGGTCCGCGATCCGGCCGTTCAGCAAAAAGATAGGACATGTTCTATCTTTTTGCAGAACGTAAGTACAGGACGAAACCCCATGGGAGCACTCCGTAGTGCTTCCGTAGGGTTCCGTGCTTCCGTTCCACACCATTCCGCATCTCCGGATTTGTGGGCCCATTGAAGTGAATGGGTCCGCATCCGTGATGCGGAATGCCCACGGAATGGCTCCCGTGTATTGCGGATCCACAAATGCGGTCCGCAATACGGCAACGGGGCGCACACGTTCGTGTACAAGAGACCTAAAAAGAATTGCTTTACGGCCCATGGTCCATAGACACAATGGTCAGGAGGGGACCTCATTGACCTCTATGGGAGAGTTTTTTAGGCATGATCTGTGCCCTGTGCAGAGGTCAGGAAGGAGTTTATAAGCTGTGAAATCACCTATTGTGAATGGTGGACCCTGTATTGGCTGTGCACAGAGGTAATATAGGAAAAGGAAATGTGTCACCAAAAATGTTTTCTGCCAGTTAAAATCAGATAGCAGCACATCTCCTATTTTCTAATCTGCTTTTGTTTCCTGATTACAGATTTTTTTTATTCTGTTTTCTGAATATGATTATGGGGTGGACATCTTGCCTGAGCTGTTCTTAACAGCATTTAGAAAGCATAAAAAAAAATAGAAAAAGTGAATGATATAGACGGCTCTACTGTCCAAGCAAATGGTAGAGGTGCAGAACTGCTAGGTCTGACTCACCCGGTCAGGACAGTAAAGAATAGAAGGTAAGGAGGTAAGCAGGCACACTCATATAAGGGTAGTATTATAGCTAATTTATTTATGGGAATAGTATAGGTAGTAGGTATATGTGGAATTTCCTGGTGATGAAATTCATTCAATAAATAGTCCAAAATATAAGTAAAAAAAAAATATACCTTGGAATAAAAAATCAATATAAGGAATAAAAATGAAGTACAATATAATAAAATAGCCACATATGGTGAATGGATATATATTAAATACAAAATAAAAATAGTCCTCCATGGAATAGTCCTTCACAAGTGAAGATGTGCAGTAATTAATACAGGAACGATCTTCCTAGACCTATGGCTGTATGTATGGATACAATACAGTCAATTGCTGTGATGCTGCACGGTGCTGTGGGAAAAAGAGCTGTGCCTGTGCGTGGCGTCCCACGCTGTCTATGGCTGCAGAGATTACTTACCCACCCACAGGCACTGCTGGAACAGGTCCTCCGATGGCGGTCAGCTGTTCCTGGGAGAATTCGCGAGGTCCGACACGATCTGATGGTATATATCCATTCACCATATGTGGCTATTTTATTATATTATACTTCATTTTTATTCCTCATATTGATTTTTTATTCCAAGGTATATATTTTTTTACTTATATTTTGGACTATTTATTGAATGAATGTCATCACCAGGAAATTCCACATATACCTACTGCCTATACTATTCCCATAAATAAATCAGCTATAATACTACCCTTAGGGCTCTTTCACACTTGCGTTGTTCTGTTCCGGCATAGAGTTCCGTCGTCGGGGCTCTATGCCGGAAGAATCCTGATAAGGATTATCCCCATGCATTCTGAATGGAGAGAAATCCGTTCAGAATGCATCAGGATGTCTTCAGTTCCGGAACGGAACGTTTTTTGGCCGGAGAAAATACCGCAGCATGCTGCGCTTTTTGCTTCGGTCAAAAATCCTGAACACTTGCCGCAAGGCCGGATCCGGAATTAATGCCCATTGAAAGGCATTAATCCGGATCCGGCCTTAAGCTAAACGTCGTTTCGGCGCATTACCGGATCCTACGTTTAGCTTTTTCTGAATGGTTACCATGGCTCCCAGGACGCTAAAGTCCTGTTTGCCATGGTAAAGTGTAGTGGGGAGCGGGGAGCAGTATACTTACCGTCCGTGCGGCTCCCGGGGCGCTTCAGAGTGACGTCAGGGCGCCCCACGCGCATGGATGACGTGGTCGCATGGATCACGTCATCCATGCGCATGGGGCGCTCTGACATCATTCTGGAGCGCCCCGGGAGCCGCACGGACTGTAAGTATACTGCTCCCCACTACTACTATGGCAACCAGGACTTTAATAGGGTCTTGGGTGCCATAGTAACACTGAACGCATTTTGAAGACGGATCCGTCTTCAAATGCTTTCAGTTCACTTGCGGTGTTACGGATCCGGCGGGCACTTCCGGCAAATGGAGTACACGACGGATCCGGACAACGCAAGTGTGAAAGAGACCTTATATGAGTGTGCCTGCTTACCTCCTTACCTTCTATTCATTAAAAAAAATAGCTTTCTGGCCGCCCCATGGTCCATAGACACAATGGTCAGGAGGGGACCTCAATGACCTCTACAGGAGATTTTTCTAAGCATGCTCTGTGACCTGTGCAGAGGTCATTGTACAAGGAAAGAATAGATAAGCTTTGACAATCACATATCGTCAATGGTGGATCCTGTCTTATCTGTCATTCTAATTATACCTGTAATGATATCACCTCTGTGTATAGATAGGCTGATAACTACAGTAAAATCAACTATAAAAGAAGTGGCGCCAATTGTTATGCTTAGTGGCCAGTGCGAAAACTGCAATTGCAGGATGTTATGTTTTCTGTTTAAATATACCGGTACATATTGACATGGAAAATTATATATTACATCATCAAACATTCTTTAACCACTTCCCATCTGGGCCATTTGCCCCCTTCCTGACCAGGCCAAATTTTGCAAAACTGACATATCTCACTTTATGTGGTAATAACTTTGGAACGCCTTTATTTATCCAAGTCATTCAGAGATTGTTTTCTCGTGACACATTGTACTTCATGATAGTCATAAATTTGAGTCAAAATATTTCACCTTTATTTATGAAAAAATCCCAAATTTACCCAAAAATTTGAAAATTCGCAATTTTCTAAATTTCAATTTCTCTGCTTTTAAAACAGAAAGTGATACCCTCATAAATATTTATTATTTAACATTCCCCATATGTCTACTTTATGTTGGCATCATTTTGGAAATGTCATTTTATTTTTTTAGGACGTTAGAAGGCTTAGAAGTTTAGAAGCAATTCTTCAAATTTTAAGAAAATTGCCAAAACCCACTTTTTAAGGACCAGTTCAGGTATGAAGGTCACTTTGTGGGGCCCTACATAGTGATACCCCATAAATGACCCCATTGTAGAAACTACACCCCTCAAGGTATTCAAAACCGATTTTACAAACTTTGTTAACCCTTTAGGCGTTCCACAAGAATTAAAGGAAAATGGAGATCAAATTTTTAAATTTCAACTTTTTTGGCAGATTTTCCATTTTAATCAATTTTTTTCTTTAACACATCGATGGTTAACAGCAAACAAAACTCAATATTTATTACCCAGATTCTGCGGTTTTACAGAAACACCCCACATGTGGTCATAAACTGCTGTATGGGCACACGGCAGGGCGCAGAAGAAAAGGAACGCCATACGGTTTTTTAGATGCCCATGTCCCATTTGAAGCCCCCTGATGCACCCTTACAGTAGAAACTCCCAAGAAGTGACCCCATTTTGGAACTAGGGGATAAGGTGCCAGTTTTATTAGTACTATTTTTGGGTACATATGATTTTTTGATCATTCATTATAACACTTTATGGGGCAAGGTGACCAAAAAATTGGTTGTTTTAGCACAGTTTCTATTTATTTATTTTTACAGCGTTCACCTGAGGGGTTCAGTCAAGTGACATTTTTATAGAGCAGATTGTTACGGACGTGGCGATACCTAATATGTATACTTTTTCTCATTTATTAAAGTTTTACACAATAATAGCATTTTTGAAACAAAAAAATTATGTTTTAATGTGTCCATGTTCTGAGAGCTATAGTTTTTTTTATTTTTTGAGAGATTTTCTTATGTAGGGGCTCATTTTTTGCGGGATGAGGTGACGGTTTTATTGGTACTATTTTGTGGGACATACGCATTTTTGATCACTTGGTGTTGCACCTTTTGTGATGCAAGGTGACAAAAATTGCTTGCTTTGACACAGTTTTTTTTTTTTTTTTTTTACGGTGTTCACCCGAGGGGTTAGGTCAGTGATATTTTTATAGAGCTGGTTTTTTACGGACGCGGAATACCTAATATGTATACTTTTTTTTATTTGTTTCACTTTAACACAATAATAGCATTTGTGAAACCAAAAAAATGATGTTTTAGTGTCTCCATGTTCTAAGAGCTATAGTTTTTTTATTTTTTGAGAGATTTTCTTATGTAGGGGCTCATTTTTTGCGGGGATGAGGTGACGGCTTTATTGGTACTATTTTGTGGGACATACGCGTTTTTGATCACTTGGTGTTGCACCTTATGTGATGCAAGGTGACAAAAATTGCTTGTTTTGACAGTTTTTTTTTTTTTTTTACGGTGTTCACCCGAGGGGTTAGGTCATGTGATATTTTTATAGAGCTGGTTTTTTACGGGACGCGGCAATACCAAATATGTCTATTTTATTTTATTTTTTCTATTTTTAATTATTTTTTTTTATTTCTAACTTGGGAACTTTTTTTTTTTTACATGTGAAACTTTATTTTATTTTATTTTTTCAACCCTTTATTTTTTTTTACACTTTTCGTCCCCCATAAGGTCATACAAGACCTCTGGGGGACATTTGCTTCACTTTTTCTTTTTTTTTTCACTGTTGATTTCTCCTGTAACTGGGGCTGACATAGTAGCCCCAGTTACAGGACAAATGCACCCCTATAGAGGCTGTACAGCAGCAATCCAGCGCTGTACAGCCTCACAGCAGGGCTGATCGAGGTCTCTGAGAGACCTCACACAGCCCCTGCACACTCCGGTCACGGCGGTCAACATGTCCGCCGGGCCGGAACAGGAAGCGCACAGCGCTTCCCTTCTCTGCAGACACAAGCGCTCGGTCGGTGAGCGCTGTGTCTGCAGCGATCGTGAAGGCAGGGACACCTGGGAACTGTCCCTGCCTTGTCTTAGGGTTGCCCTGCTGTCACTTGACAGCGGGCAACCCGATCAGCAGCTGCACGATTAGCGTGCAAGCTGCAATTTCTGACAGGGACGTTTAAACGTGCTGTCAGAAATAGACGTCCACCCATAGGACGTTTATAGTCTATGGGCGGACGTGAAGCGGTTAAAAATATGTTAAACATAAAAACTTGAGGGTCATTTATTATTCAGAAACACGCCTATATTAGGCATATTCCTGGTGCAGAATCTGGCGCAACGGTTAGTTGCGCCACAATCTGCGACTTTTACCCACTCACGCCAGGTCTAAAAAAGTGGGAGTGGCCTGGGCAGGGAAAAGAACCGGCCGGCAGGCACATCTTATTCATCATTCTCTACGCCTGTTTTATGTGTAGAAAATGGTCTCAATGTAAGACAGCTAGGAAGCTGGCTTACATTTAGACTGCTTCTGGATGCACCAAAGTTATGTAGAAGCCGTCGTCTCTTCATAACTTCGGCAGATCCACTTCCAAATATAGGGGTTATTAAAATTGGCCTCTAAAACACCAGTCTTAATAAATGACCCCCTTGATTTAAACAATAGGTCATTTCCTTTGAACAGAGTTTTAGTGTAAACATATTAAAAATATTTGGCAGACACAATATGCACAAGCTTCCTTTGTTCTGTATCTCATTTGTATGCTGTATAGATGAGGACATGGTGAGCAGAGTCATCTCACTATCATTAGTGGGCATTACCGACACTTTTACTGTGCTGCTAGATAAGGTAGAATAGTATTACAATACACATAAATAATGCTCTGTATGCAGCTCCCCTGTTGCCTTTTTATTTGGGGGGAAAGAGCTGTTTTTGGTCTTGTCTTTGTGGTTACAACTTTGGTCCATTGGCTTTCTGATTGTCTGTCTCTCTCAGTTCTATGTCTCTGGCTGTTCTTTGCTCTATGGCAGCGGTTCTCAACCTAGCGGTCGCGACCCCTTTGGGGGTCGATCGGCCCTTTCTGGGGGGTCGCCTGAGGCTTCCTATTGTGGTTCGCCCGCACAACGGCAGCGGCCCCTTATCCTCGCGCACAGGAAGTGATGTCCTATCACTGCCTGTGCTTGAAGGAGCCTGACGTCTGGACGGGTAAGTCGGGCCGCCTGTCTGCTGAGGTCCGAGTTTTTTCCGTTAATGACACACCGCCGCTGAGCACCACTGCCCCCAATGATTTAATTGAGCCTGGCTGAGGCCTGGCTAATTTTATTTTAATTATTTGGCTGAGCAAGGCTGAATTTATTTGGGGGGGACCATGAAGCACGCTGATGTTATTTATTTGGGGGGACCCTGAGCACTTCTGATTTATTTATTTGGGGGACCCTGAGCACCATTGATTTATTTATTTGGGGGGGGACCTGAAGCACCGCTGATTTATTTATTTGGGGGGACCCCTGAGCACTTCTGATTTATATTATTTGGGGGAGACCTGAAGCCCCGCTGATTTATTTATTTGGGGGACCCTGAGCACTTCTGATTTATTTATTTGGGGGACCCTGAGCACCATTGATTTATTTATTTGGGGGAAACCTGGTGCACCACTGATTTATTTATTTGGGGGACCCTGAGCACCACTGATTTATTTATTTGGGGGTACCCTGAGCACCGCTGATTTATTTATTTGGGGGAGACCTGAAGCCCCGCTGATTTTATTTATTTGGGGGACCCTGAGCACTTCAGATTTTTAATTTTTTTTGGGGGGGTACTGTGGTGCAGCCACTGAGTTATTTATTTGAGGGGTACTGTGCGCACCACTGATTTATTTTTTAGGGGGTATTTGTTGTTTATTATTTACTTTAAAGTTATTTATTTGGTTTACAAATATTTTCTATTTATGCTAAAGTTCTGTGGTTATGAATGAATACTTGTGTATTTGAATTAACATTTGGTGTATTGGTGTCTGTGCGTGTTTTTGGTGGGTCATCATAACAGTAGCAAAATTAGTTATGACGTAGCAAGGAAAAAAAATTAATGGTTGGGAGTCACAACAACATGAGGAACTGTATTAAGGGGTCATGGCTTTAGAAAGGTTGAGAACCATTGCTCTATGGTTACTATTAATCAAGATGCCAAGGCGTTATAGGCATTGATAAAAGTTTTAATCTTGAGGATTTTTTAAGATTTCCGCCACATTGCATTAGGCTACATTTTTTTTCATAAAAATCACTAAAATAAAGTGGCCTGAATGGGAGGAAATGCTCAAAACCCCAAACACTGTGGCATGTTTATAACCGGGGAGCAATTCCTCCGCATGTGATCCGTTGCTAGCGGCAATTCCCAGCAAAAAATGCATTCAATGGAGGATCTTAGCACCATTCAGACAGTGTTCACACACCATAGGTAGTCTATAAAGTAGGAACCCATGCCACACTGAGATACCCTTGATGGTGGTGCAAAAGGGCTCCGTTGTGTTCCTGACTGGAATATATTGGCTAAAGTCCCAGTTTTTAACATCAGCCTGAGGGATTAGCCAGTATTGTCAGCTGCATATCATTGTGGTGCACCTTTTGCAGTGATTTATGTACAAACCGGATTCCAAAAAAGTTGGGACACTATACAAATCGTGAATAAAAACTGAATGCAATGATGTGGAGGTGCCAACTTCTAATATTTTATTCAGAATAGAACATAAATCACGGATCAAAAGTTTAAACTGAGAAAATGTACCATTTTAAGGGAAAAATATGTTGAATCAGAATTTCATTGTGTCAACAAATCCCCAAAAAGTTGGGACAAGGCATTGTTTCACCACTGTGTGCATCTCCCCTTCTTCTTACAACACTCAACAGACGTCTGGGGACCGAGGAGACCAGTTTCTCAAGTTTAGAAATAGGAATGCTCTCCCATTCTTGTCTAATACAGGCCTCTAACTGTTCAATCGTCTTGGGCCTTCTTTATTGCACCTTCCTCTTTATGATGCGCCAAATGTTCTCTATAGGTGAAAGATCTGGACTGCAGACTGGCCATTTCAGTACCCGGATCCTTCTCCTACGCAACCATGATGTTGTGATTGATGCAGAATGTGGTCTGGCGTTATCTTGTTGAAAAATGCAGGGTCTTGCCTGAAAGAGATGACGTCTGGATGGGAGCATATGTTGTTCTAGAACCTGAATATATTTTTATGCATTGATGGTGCCTTTCCAGACATGCAAGCTGCCTATGCCACACGCACTCATGCAACCCCATACCATCAGAGATGCAGGCTTCTGAACTGAGCGTTGATAACAACTTGGCTTGTCCTTGTTCTCTTTGGTCCGGATGACATGGCGTCCCAGATTTCCAAAAAGAACTTCGAATCGTGACTCGTCTGACCACAGAACAGTCTTCCATTTTGCCACACTCCATTTTAAATGATCCCTGGCCCATTGAAAACGCCTGAGCTTGTGGATCTTGCTTAGAAATGGCTTCTTCTTTGCACTGTAGAGTTTCAGCTGGCAACGGCGGATGGCACGGTGGATTGTGTTCACTGACAATGGTTTCTGGAAGTATTCCTGAGCCCATTCTGTGATTTCCTTTACAGTAGCATTCCTGTTTGTGGTGCAGTGTCGTTTAAGGGCCCGGAGATCACGGGCATCCAGTATGGTTTTACGGCCTTGACCCTTACGCACAGAGATTGTTCCAGATTCTCTGAATCGTCGGATGATATTATGCACAGTTGATGATGATAGATGCAAAGTCTTTGCAATTTTTCGCTGGGTAACACCTTTCTGATATTGCTCCACTATCTTTCTGCGCAACATTGTGGGAATTGGTGATACTCTACCCATCTTGGCTTCTGAGAGACACTGCCACTCTGAGAAGCTCTTTTTATACCCAATCATGTTGCCAATTGACCTAATTAGTGTTAATTAATCTTCCAGCTCTTCGTTATGCTCAAATTTACTTTTTCCAGCCTCTTATTGCTACTTGTCCTAACTTTTTTGGGATTTGTTGACACCGTGAAAATTGGAATCAACGTATTTTTCCTTTAAAATGATACATTTACTCGGATTAAACGTTTGATCTGTCATCTACGTTCTATTACAAATAAAATATTGACATTTGCCATCTCCACATCATTGCATTCAGTTTTTATTCACAATTTGTTTAGTGTCCCAACTTTTTTGGAATCCGGTTTGTATTTGTATATTTTCATCCACACGCTACTCCATTTTGTGTAGGATGCCGTTGTGGGGCATGTGGTCCACTGCCGACATCCTCCATTGTATGCATTTTTTGCTGGGGATTGCCGCTAGCAAGGGATCACATGCGGAGGAATTGCTCCCCCGGTTATAAACACGCTACAGTGTTTGGGGTTTTTGAGCATTTCCTCCCATTTAGGCCACTTTATTTTAGTGATTTTTCTTTATATGTATGGAATGTGCCATTGCGTACTTCTGGTAACATTCTAGTGGATCTGGTAGCCTGTGTCACATGGCCTGTTATAGGTGGGGCTTGCAGCCCTATCCCCTCTCCCACTGCATGAGTGATCTCACTATGGAGGTATGTGGCAGCTTGGCTGTGAGTTAGATCTTAGCACCTCTCAGACTGTGTTCACACACCGTAGGTAGTCTAGTGGTAGGACCCATGCCACACTGAGAAATCTTGACGGTGGTGCAAAAGGGCTCCGTTGTGTTCCTGACTGGAATATATTGGCTAAAGTCTCCGTTTTTAACATCAGCCTGAGGGATTAGCCAGTGTTGTCAGTTGCAGATCATTGTGGTGCACCTTTTGCAGTGATTTATACATTTTCTTTCATTCTAGATCTTCAAAAGTTTACCATATACAGTATTTACAGATAATTTCAAATATATAACCTAAGGCATTATCATCTTCATATATTTTAAATTATGCAACTGCAATATTTTTAAATAAACTGATTATGGCTGCGATGTTTTGTAATACTCAAAAAGTTCCTGAGAGCAGTGGGCCTGTAACAGAGAACAAACAGATGTGATCATGAAACCCGTGCAGATATTGTTGACCAGAGGGAATAACGCAGATGCATTTAAACATGCTGTTCAGCCGCCCTTTCCAGCAATATCTGAATTTATTATTCCCTTCTGACATTTTATGTTGCCCACGTATCATAGTCTGCAGTAAAACATATGACTATACTACAGTGTAAATTCAGGGGTTTTTCTAGCTGCTTCTGGCTACATAGTGGTCATATATAGTAGTTAAGAAAGATAAAATTTCTTCGAATGTATCTATTTCTTTCCCATGATTTTTTATTTGCATAAAATGTTCTAGTTAAAAATGTACAGATATCACTAGAATTCTGCTGACAGCCTGAAGTCAGAAGATACTCGAGCATAGTTATAGCATAATAAACCTTATTTATGCAGCACTCTCGTATTTAGAATCAATGTAAAAGCAAACAACATCTAAAAGAGTAGGATGTTATGTAGAGATGAGCAAATTTCAGGTTATGAAATTCGTTTACGCTTTGTTTACTGGTAAAAGGTGAATTGCGTTATGGATTCCGTTACCATGGACCATAACGTAATTCTTTGACGGAATGCATAACGGAATGCTTTTAGAGGCATTTCGTTATTGATTCCATCATAATAGAAGTCTATGGGCTGAAAAACTGATCCGTCCCCATTTCCGGATCCGTTTTTCAGCCCATAGACTTCTATTATGACGGAATCAATAACGAAATGCCTCTAAAGGCATTCCGTTATGCATTTCGTCATAGAATTGTGTTATGGTCTGCGGTAACAAAATCCATAACGCAATTCACCTTTTACCAGTAGACGAAGCGTGAACAAATTTCAAAATATGAAATTCGCTCATCTCTAATGTCATGGACTGAAGATAGAACTTGCTATATCTCCCACATAGAGAAGCAGCAGTAACAGCAGGATGTTATACAGAAGTAATGAGCTGGGTAGCTGGAACACAGAAATGGGGTGGGACAGTAAAACTTATTGGAGTCAGCAGCGTTTCTGTCTGTGTGTGTCTCTCATTGCAGCTGATTCTCGCCTTCTCCTTTCTATAGACTTCTATGGGCAGCAGCTGTAACTTGATCTCTCAGTAAGCCGATAATCCATCTGGTCTCTGCTCTGGTTTCTTATCTTTATACTATTGATATACTGTATGCAAAGTTTATTGAAACAACTACCCATTTAAAGTGTTTGTGTCATGAAAACCTCAGGTCAGATATTTGATGTGGGTCTGGCTTCAGAATTTCCTAATGATCAGCTGTTATCAATAGGTACCCAGCTATACATATGTGTTGCAATAACTGCAGTGCCAGTAAACTTTTATGCAGGTCCAATACAAAAAATAGTATGATTAAATGTCGAAACAATTGTGTAGTGAATAAAAGTAGGACAGGGTTTATAAGGACAAAGAAATGGATCATTTCAAGATTATACTTTTTCTTGATCTACCCTAGTCCTTATTGTAAAAATTTGTTGGGTGACCCAAAATATGTAACACCTCGGTCCACTCAAATGCACTTGCTGGGGCTGTTTAAATCTGGTTTAGGTCATCCAAGGACAGCATATCAGTTTAGCAGAATATAAACTATAAACAAATCTGCCACACCATCCTTGTGGGTAGATCTAACCATTCAGACAGTCAACAAGTATAGTTTTTTGTCAAATGAGAAAGAGAAATAGACGGGCATTGCTCTACATACAAATTGTACCAGGCAAATCAGACCCCCATCAGACCCTCCATTAGCCTCAGATCATCCCCAATCAGACCTCAGATCAGACATTTAAAATAAATAAATAAATATACTTACCTTTCCAGTTTGGAATGGTGCTTCCACTTGGCAGATTTACTTACCCTCCCTGGTTTTCTTCCTGCCATGCTGTACTGTGACCTGACAGAACACAGCGTTAGGTCATAGTGCGTGTCCACGCTGTACGTTTTAGAACACAGCGTGGGGCCAGAATAAGACCAGGGAAGGTGAGGACAGCCAGCACAGCACTGTTCTCACCTTCCTGTGGCCCCAGCATGCTAATGACCGCTTCCATAATGGAAGCTGTCATTAGCATTTTCACAATATGTTCTGGCAGGGGGCCGGGGGACCACAAGAAATTATTGGTTCCCCAGCCCTGATCTCCTGTAAAGGACCCTGTGAGGAATATGGATTAATATTTACTGTCAGCCATGTCCTCACACCCCCATGTGCTGACAGATAGCGGAGGTAGTGAACTGCACAGGAGGGCCCTGCTTCAAAGCCTCAGCCTGATTGTCATCTGATGCACCTCTTGGCATGTTCAGTGTACATGCAAAATTAGTTTCCACCCCCCCAGCCATCTGAATGTCAGTTGGCAAGGAAGAGCCCCCCATGGGGTCCAGGCTTCAAGGAGAAGGTCACACCTCACCTCCACCAGTTAGGAGCCAACTGAATCCTGCAGAAAACCCCCAGCAGGGGTATCTGCCCTTGCCCAGGATCAATGAGACACCAGACATGTTGGCACCTACCTTTCATAAGGATTATGAACCGCCTGGCCATCGCAGGCGCAAACCGGATACATATTTGTGTCCCGGTGGCCACGAGGTACGTTCCCATGGTCTTTGTTTTAATGAGACGAGGTCAGGGTAGAGAGATATCCATATCTCCCCATAACGGTACCAAGGTTTGGGGCTCTACTTGTAGCCGGAACCCAGGCAGGTCCATTGGTCCCAGAACCATCTCCCTATGACCCTCTGGTCTGGAGCTATGAACCCTAAAGGGTTTTGTGGGTCATTTGCCTGCCAGCCCAGAAGAGGGGGAGTGGACCCCTCCCTGAGGCCGGGAGGGGAGGGGCCGGGCTACAGGTTAAAGTCTGATGCCAGCAAGTAGGCGCGTCTTCTCTGAAGAGGGGTCACATCCTACAAATGTGTTTAGAGGGACCCAGGAAATAGCTGAGATCACGCCCTTCATTGTGGACTCCAGCAAAGAACATCTCAAAGGAACTTTCATCTTATCCGGTAACTGACTTTTACACTGCTTAACCCTGTTGTAACCATATAACTTGTAATCTGTAACCTCAGACCACTGTATATATTGTCTGTGTATATTGTGTTATATCTAGTGTGCCCATACGGCGATTTAAATCTATAATATTAATCTTGTGCTATCTTGTATCTCGATCACGAATCCCCACGTCCGTGTTTTGGCCTAGTTATAAGCTACCGCAGGTTGGTTTCTGACCCTATATAATCCCGTTAGCGGACCGGGCTTATATCAAACTAGAACTGGTGGCAGATACCCCAGGCTGAGGAGTCGCTGTTTCACTGCGCAGTGAAAAAGGCTCTCTCAGCCTGTTGCCTCTCTGTGCCCGCGTGGACAGGAGGTGTGTGTAAGCTATACCAACCTGACCTTACATGCTCCACTGGAGGGCGTAACTTCACGTTTTTGGTAGACCCGTGACCATACCACGTCTGGTGAGCTCGACGATTGTCGGAAAGCAAGCGTTACTTCACATCAAGTGCCTGCTTGTTAGTGAAGGAGATCTCTGCATTTGCATACAGTGATTCCCTCCACAGTATAGGTAGGAGTGATTGCTAATGCCATCGCTTGTCCCCATACTGAATCATTGTTTGTCGGCAGCAAAGTGTGTTTAGACAGCACAATAATTTATGTCAGGGGTGGGGACCCTCCAGCCTACTGGCCGTATGCGGTCCGCGGGATCATTTCTTGTGGTCCCCCGGCCCCCTGCCAGAACATATTGTGAAATTGCTAGTGACCGCTTCCATTATGGAAGTGGCATTAGCATGCATGAGCCAAGAGAAGATGAAAACAGCACTGCACTGGCTGTCCTCACCTTCCCTGGTCTTCTTCCGGCCCCACGCTGCATCTTGACACGTACAGCGTCAGGATGTAGTGCATGTAGACACGCACTATGACATAACGCTGTGTGCTGTCAGGTCACAGTAGAGCGTGGCGGGAAGAAAACCAGGGAGGGTAAGTGAATCTGCCAAGTGGTAGCGCCGTCCCAAGCTGGAGAGGTAAGTTTATTTTTTATTTACTTTAAATGTCTGATTTGAGGTCTGATTGGGTCTGATCTGAGGCTAATGGAGGGTCTGATGGGGGTCTGATCTGAGGCTAATGGAGGGTCTGATCTGAGGTTGGGGGTCTGATGGGGGTCTGATCTTAGGCTGGGGGGTCTGATGGTGGGTGATCTGAGGCTGTGGGGGTCTGAGCGGTCTCATCTGAGGCTTTGGGGGTCTGATCTGAGGCTGGGGGTTTGATAGGGGTCTGGTCTGAGACTGGGGGGCCTATTGGGGGTCTGATCTGAGACTGTATGCCTGGTTTAAGCAGGTTGATCATGCTGACAGATGCTCTTTATTTTTGCTACCATGTTTTATGATACCGAATACACAGAATTTCTAGATTGTCACACATGGACCACAGAAAATTAGTTTTATTATGTATTTAAAAAAAATAAGCACACACCTTCAGTTCTGACCTAAAACATTAGCCCACTCAACTCTGGGAACTGCAAACTCTCGGCCAGTAAATAAAAATATGCATTTTACTGTGCGAATGTCAGTAGTGCATAAATAGTGTCATTAATATTTGACTTGAATTCCTTATGGAAAAGATATTATGTCTTACAAATAGTAGCAAACAACAACCTCTTTTATAAGCAAAAACATGTCCTAGCCAGGTCTACAGCAGTTTAAACTGAAAATCCCAAAAGAATATATAAAACAGTAATTGCAGCTGTCAGTGGAATCTTTTGTAACCAGATGTTATAGCTAGAAAGCATTTGTCAAATCTGAGTTCATAAACTTTTCACTTTTTATCTCTATCTGCTCAAGTGGATCAATAATGCAAAGCTATAACTAAAGTGCAACAATGCAAAGCATTCCCTTAGAAACCATGCTGAAATAAGTTGCCTGCTCAAGAGAGCCAAGACCATATTTGGTTACGTCCACGTGAGGTGGATGCGTTGTGGATTAGGGTGTGGCAGATCCACAGCATTTTAAAGTGCCAGCAAAGTGGGGGAAAAAAATCAAAAAATCTCATCTGCATACTGTGACAAAATCTGCAGCAAGCATAAAGTGACATTCTGTGAACTTCCTGTAAGATCCTCACCTGCTTTGCACTCCAGGGGAACCAAGAGGGGTCCTCGTGGAGTTGCGGGACAGGTTATGCGTGTCTCTGATGCACCAGCGCTGACCCCTTTGCGAGCCAGTGCGGGGATGCGTTCGCGTGGACATCGGAGGGGAGGACCGTCGGAGTCCCGGGGACAGAGTGGCCAGGCGAGTGACAAGACGCCGCGGCCAGGGTTGTCTCCGATGTCTCCTGCGACTTCCGTTTCCGCATCTGGGTCCACACGCTCGCATACTCGCGTTGAGTCAATCATGCGTCCGTGCGTACGCACGAGGGCAGGTTCGCAAAGGGATACACGGTCGCGAGTACGCGCTTCTTATGCGCTTCGTCGACCAGTGGCGCATAATATACTGACTCACAAGAGCAAAGTGGATTAGGGAGCCAGCCATGGGTTAATCAACTTGTGATTGCCTTAGGCCATGTACTCAGGTGCAGGGCAATTTGTTCACCTATGGTAGTGGATACTTGGCACCCTGGGATTGGTCAGCAGGCATTTAAAAGGAGGTCTCTCAGGGTGATCAGTGCCCACTGTTATTTTCCCTCAACCAGGTATAGGTCACAACTGCTAGTGACTGAAGACTGCCAGGAACTTTGTCCTTTGCAGCGGACCCAAGATCTGGAGTGACTCGACTGCCAAGTGCATAGCATCATTCAGCACTGGTTGGGACTATTCCTGGAATCTCCTTGCCTGGTTTTTGTTATTATTCCTTGTTACCAGCAAGTGTCCTGGACGTTTATGTTTCTGGTGAATAAACACCTTTTTGCTTTCATCACTGGTCTGTTTGTTGGTGCCTTGCATTACACTTCCACCATGGATTGCAATACACAGGGTGAAATCCAAGCTAAGGATAAGCGAACCAGTTCAAACCGAACTGGGTTCGGTCCGAACTTTTCTATTTTTTGGATGGCAGACTAACCTGAGGAAATACAGGCAGGGAAGCAGTCAGCCAGGGAGTGAGAAGAGGGGAGCTGAGGCTGGCTGTGCCTGCTAGCATAACCGCAACTCCTGCAAACCTCAAAAGTAGCTACCTGAAAGACTTTACTTATTTTTTTTTTCCATTTTCACATAAACCCTTTATTTTAAAATTCTTCGTTTGAAAAACTATCAGTGATTGAGATTGAAATATTAGAGCTAAATCCGTTTATTATCTCCCCACACAGACACACACACAGTTCCAATTTTTTTTTTCCGGGGTGATGAGTACACCAATACACAGGGAAGAGAAACAATTTAGCTGTGAGTGTTAAAGTGAAAATAAGTGCCAGGCCTCAATCGTCCGTTTCCGTTTATTCTATATCTGCACAGTTGGAATTTTATTTTTTTGGAATTGTTCAATTTATTTAAACCATTGTATACAGTGCTGCCCATAATTATTCATACCCCTGGCAAATTTTGACTTAAAGTTACTTTTATTCAACCAGCAAGTCATTTTTTGACGGGAAATGACATAGGTGTCTCCCAAAAGATAATAAGACGATGTACAAGAGGCATTATTGTGGGGGAAAAAACATTTCTCAGCTTTTATTTACATTTCAGCAGAAAAATACAAGATGTTCTGCACTGTGGAAAATCTCAGAAGACATGGTCGGAAGCCAAAAGTGACACCTGTGCTGGCCAGGAGGATAGTTAGAGAGGTGAAAAAGAATCCAAGGATCACCACCAAGGCCATCCTGGTGAATCGGGGCTCTGCTGGTGGCAATGTCTCAAGGCAGACAATCCAACGGACACTGCACACTGCTGGGTTCCACTTCTCCAGATAAGGCACACAAAAGCTCGCTTGGCCCTTGCAAAAGCTCATCAGGAAAAAGAAGAAGACTTCTGGTCTTCTGTGTTATGGTCAGAAACAAAAATTTTATTGTTTGGTCACAATGATGTTTCCTTCATTTGGCGTAAAAAAAGAGAAGCCTTCAACCCAAAGAACACCATCCCCACTGTCAAACATGGTGGTGGGAACCTAATGCTTTGGGGGTGTTTTTCAGCCAATGGACCAGGGAACCTAATCACAGTAAACGGCACCATGAAAAAAGAGCAATACATGAGGATTCTCAACGACAACATCAGGCAGTCTGCAGAGAAACTTGGCCTTGGGCACCAGTGGACATTTCAGCATGACAATGAGCCAAAACACACAGCAAAAGTGGTGAAGAAATGGTTAGCAGACAACAACATTAACGTTTTGGAGTGGCCCAGCCAGAGTCCAGACTTGAATCCAATTGAGAATCTGTGGAGGGAGCTAAAGATTAGGGTGATGGCAAGAAGACCCTCCAACCTGAAAGATTTGGAGCTCATTGCTAAAGATGAATGGGCAAAAATACCTGTGGAGACATGCAAAAAGCTGGTCTGCAATTATAGGAAGTGTTTGATTGCTGTAATAGCCAATAAAGGCTTTTCTATTGATTATTGAGAAGGATATGAATAATTTTGGACTGGACACTTTTTGCTCAAATGTAAATAAAAGCTGAGAAATGTATTTTTTTTTCCACAATAATGCCTCTTGTACATCGTCTTACTATCTTTTGGAAGACACCTATGTCAGGCATGCTCAACCTGCGGCCCTCCAGCTGTTGTAAAACTACAACTCCCACAATGCCCCACTGTAGGCTGATAGCTGTATGCTGTTCAGGCATGCTGGGAGTTGTAGTTTTGCAACAGCTGGAGGGCCGCAGGTTGAGCATGCCTGACCTATGTCATTTCCAGTAAAAAAATTACTTCCTGGTTGAATAAAAGTAACTTTAAGTCAAAATTTGCCTGGGGTATGAATAATTATGGGCAGCACTGTAGGTGATCAGTACACCAACAATCAGGGTAAAGCAACAATTTACCTGAGTGTTAACATAAAATTGAACTTCAGGCCTCAATTGTCCGTTTCCATTTATTGTATTTCCACATGGTTGTTATTTAATAATTTTTGTTGGGTTAAATTTAATTAAACCAGCATATAGGTGATCAGTACACCAATACACAGAGTAGTACACAAAATTATCTGTGAGTGATAACAAATTAAGGCCTCAAGCCATTTTTATTTACAGTATTTCTGTTTCCACACCCTTCCAATCAAAATTTTTGGGGAGGTTGTTAAAATTATAAAAAACAGCATATACAGTATGTGATTACTACACCAATACACAGGGCAGTGCACAATATTATCTGAGATGCCCAAAAATGACAGGGCTATGGAATGGTTCCAAACAAAAGACCCAGAGCCAGAATGTGGGTAGTAGCAGCACTAGCTATCCAGCCAGAAGTAGTAGGAGTAGGCTACAGTTGTCCCTGCTGGCTTCTGAAAGGCGTAACATTATTGTTGAGGAAAAAGAGGATGATATTGTGGATTGCATGGCTCACTCCTCCTCTAGTCGCAGGAGGATGATGTGGGGTTGACTTCAGAGTCTGACACCATACCATGTGCCAGGGGTCACAGTGTTCCTCCTGCTACTCCTCCTTGCAGCCCCAGAGAAGGCTTTCAGTGGAGTCGTCTCAGTCTTCACAGCCCCTTCTAGTGGGATGCCTTCCTTTTTCCTAAAAAGTGGCAAGAAAACCCCACTATGCAGTATGGCAGATAGCCAAGAGAATCCCCCTGTAGACTACTGCTGACTTGTCTCAGATGGAGTAGCACCCCCTTGGCAAATTAATTCAGCATTGCAACTTCCTCATCTTCCAGCTCCTGCTCCTCGACAGCTTGATCAATGGCTCCAGCAAGAAGGTGTAAGGTACGATGTCACTGAAGGCGCCCTGGCTGTGACTAACCAGTTTGGTGATCTCATCAAATGGCCGCAGAAGTCTGCATGCGTCGCGCATGAGCAGACACTGGCACGGTGAAAATAAACCAAGCTCCCCATACCCTTTCCTGCTGCAGAGTTCCTACAGGTAGTCATTAACGCCACATTTCTGCTGGAGCAGCCTATCAAGCATATACAAGGTGGAGTTCCAGCGCGTCTGACTGTCACAAATCAGACGTCTGACGGGCAGGCTGTGTCGCAGCTGAACGTCAGCAAGGCGAGCCATGGTCGTGTAAGAGATTTTCCTGGCCTGCCGCAAGATGTCCTTGACCCCGGGGTATTTGGCAACGAATCGCTGCATGAATAAGTTCAGGACGTGTGCCAGGCATGGCACGTGTGTCATTTTGCCCTGTTTCAGTGCCAGGCATGGCACGTGTGTCATTTTGCCCTGTTTCAGCGCACTCAGCAGATTGGCACCGTTGTCGCACACCACTTTACCAACTGTCAAATTGAGCTGGGTTAGCCACTGATCGTCCTGTGACCACAGAGCTGAAAGCAGTGCAGGATCGGTGTGGCTCTTGGCTTCCAGGCACAACAGTCGCAGCACAGCATGGCAACATCTCACCTGGCACGTCGAATAGGTTCTGGGGAGCTTGGGGGGTGCAGCGGAAGAGGCGGTAGCAGTGGAAAAGGAGAAGTCAGCCGAGGAGGAGACGGAAGATGGAGTAGGAGGAGGAGAAAAAGAGGCAGGCCTGCATGTAATCCATGGCGGTAACACCAAATCCACACGGGTGCCACGGGTTGCATGCTTGACAGCCTTCAGAGGGTTCACCCAGTGGGCAGTAAAAGGTATGTACCTTCCCTTCCCATGTTTGCTAGATCACGTGTCTGTGGTCAGATGTATCTTGGCACCGAAACTGTACGTGGCTATATAGATCTGGGATGCCCTTCTGGGAGAAATATTTCCTTCCGGGGAGCTTCCATTGCGGTGTGCCAATGGCCACAAATTTTCTAAAGGCCTCTGAGTCCAACAGTTTATATGGCAGTAGTTGGCGGGCTAGCAGTTCCGACAAACCAGCGGTCAGCCGTTGGGGAGGGAGGATTATCTGGCGTCATCAACTTTTTACGTTCGAAAAATTTGGGCCACGGAAGCCTGCCCGAAAAACGCGACGACGGCACGATGGAAGTTGGAGTCGAGGACAAATGGGAAGAGAGAGGAGAAGGAGAAGAGGCAGGACATGGAGCACTGGGAGTGTGGCTTTGAGGGTTCTGACGGGCTCAGTGATGGGAAGCCAGGTGCCTTCTTAAGGCGGTCATCCCTGGGTGAGTGTTGGGCTTACCGCGACTTATGCGTTGACCGCACAGGCTGCAGATGGCAACACTATGAGAATGAGAATTTGCTGGAAGCCAGTATATCAAACCCCTTAATCAATATTTGGTGGAAGCCGGTGTATCGCAGGCCTCAATCAATATTTCGTGAAAGCCGGTATATCAATCCCCTCTATCAGTATTTTGTAAAAACAGGTATATGGAACCCCTTATTGAGTATTTGCTGAAAGCTGGTATATCAAACCCCTTAATCAATAGTTGGTGGAAGCTGGTGTATCGCAGGCATCAATTAATATTTGGTGGAAGTCGGTGTATCAATCCCCTCTATCAGTATTTTGTGGAAACAAGTACACTGCTCAAAAAAATAAAGGGAACACTTAAACAACACAATGTAACTCCAAGTCAATCACACTTCTGTGAAATCAAACTGTCCACTTAGGAAGCAACACTGAGTGACAATCAATTTCACATGCTGTTGTGCAAATGGGATAGACAACAGGTGGAAATTAAAGGCAATTAGCAAGACACCCCCAATAAAGGAGTGGTTCTGCAGGTGGTGACCACAGACCAATTCGAAGTTCCTATGCTTCCTGGCTGATGTTTTGGTTACTTTTGAATGCTGGCGGTGCTTTCACTCTAGTGGTAGCATGAGACGGAGTCTACAACCCACACAAGTGGCTCAGGTAGTGCAGCTTATCCAGGATGGCACATCAATGCGAGCTGTGGCAAGAAGGTTTGCTGTGTCTATCAGCGTAGTGTCCAGAGCATGGAGGCGCTACCAGGAGACAGGCCAGTACATCAGGAGACGTGGAGGAGGCCGTAGGAGGGCAACAACCCAGCAGCAGGACCGCTACCTCCGCCTTTGTGCAAGGAGGAACAGGAGGAGCACTGCCAGAGCCCTGCAACATGACCTCCAGCAGGCCACAAATGTGCATGTGCTTGCTCAAACGGTCAGAAACAGACTCCATGAGGGTGATATGAGACGTCCACAGGTGGGGGTTGTGCTTACAGCCCAACACCGTGCAGGACGTTTGGCATTTGCCAGAGAACACCAAGATTGGCAAATTCGCCACTGGCGCCCTGTGCTCTTCACAGATGAAAGCAGGTTCACACTGAGCACATGTGATAGACGTGACAGAGTCTTGAGATGCCGTGGAGAACGTTGTGCTGCCTGCAACATCCTCCAGCATGACCGGTTTGGCATTGGGTCAGTAATGGTGTGGGGTGGCATTTCTTTGGAGACCTCCATGTGCTCACCAGAGGTAGCCTGACTGCCATTAGGTACCGAGATGAGATCCTCAGACCCCTTGTGAGACCATATGCTGGTGCGGTTGGCCCTGGGTTCCTCCTAATGCAAGACAATCGTAGACCTCATGTGGCTGGAGTGTGTCAGCAGTTCCTGCAAGACGAAGGCATTGATGCTATGGACTGGCCCGCCCGTTCCCCAGACCTGAATCCAATTGAGCACATCTGGGACATCATGTCTCGCTCTATCCACCAACATCATGTTGCATCACAGACTGTCCAGGAGTTGGCAGATGCTTTAGTCCAGGTCTGGGAGGAGATCCCTCAGGAGACCGTCCGTCACCTCATCAGGAGCATGCACAGGCATTGTAGGGAGGTCATACAGGCACGTGGAGGTCACACACACTACTGAGCCTCATTTTGACTTGTTTTAAGGACATTACATCAAAGTTGGATCAGCCTGTAGTGTGTTTTTCCACTTTAATTTTGAGTGTGACTCCAAATCCAGACCTCCATGGGTTGAAAATTTTGATTTCCATTTTTAAATTTTTGTGTGATTTTGTTGTCAGCACATTCAACTATGTAAAGAACAAAGTATTTCAGAAGAATATTTAATTAATTCAGATCTAGGATGTGTTATTTTTGTGTTCCCTTTATTTTTTTGAGCAGTGTATATAGAACCATTTAATAAGTATTTGCTGGAAGCTGGTATATCAAACCTCTTAATCAATATCTGGTGGAAGCTGGTGTATCGCAGGCCTCAATCAATATTTGGTGGAAGCCGGTATATCAATCCCCTCTATCAGTATTTTGTGAAAACAGGTATATACACTCACCTAAAGAATTATTAGGAACACCATACTAATACGATGTTGGACCCCCTTTTGCCTTCAGAACTGCCTTAATTCTACGTGGCATTGATTCAACAAGGTGCTGATAGCATTCTTTAGAAATGTTGGCCCATATTGATAGGATAGCATCTTGCAGTTGATGGAGATTTGAGGGATGCACATCCAGGGCACGAAGCTCCCGTTCCACCACATCCCAAAGATGCTCTATTGGGTTGAGATCTGGTGACTGTGGGGGCCATTTTAGTACAGTGAACTCATTGTCATGTTCAAGAAACCAATTTGAAATGATTCGAGCTTTGTGACATGGTGCATTATCCTGCTGGAAGTAGCCATCAGAGGATGGATACATGTTCTCATTCTGTTTACGCCAAATTCGGACTCTACCATTTGAATATCTCAACAGAAATCGAGACTCATCAGACCAGGCAACATTTTTCCAGTCTTCAACAGTCCAATTTTGGTGAGCTCGTGCAAATTGTAGCCTCTTTTTTCTATTTGTAGTGGAGATGAGTGGTACCCGGTGGGGTCTTCTGCTGTTGTAACCCATCTGCCTCAAGGTTGTGCGTATTGTGGCTTCACAAATGCTTTGCTGCATACCTCGGTTGTAACAAGTGGTTATTTCAGTCAACGTTGCTCTTCTATCAGCTTGAATCAGTCGGCCCATTCTCCACTGACCTCTAGCATCCACAAGGCATTTTTGCCCACAGGACTGCCGCATACTGGATGTTTTTCCCTTTTCACATCATTCTTTGTAAACCCTAGAAATGGTTGTGTGTGAAAATCCCAGTAACTGAGCAGATTGTGAAATACTCAGACCAGCCCGTCTGGCACCAACAACCATGCCACGCTCAAAATTGCTTAAATCACCTTTCTTTCCCATTCTGACATTCAGTTTGGAGTTCAGGAGATTGTCTTGACTAGGACCACACCCCTAAATGCATTGAAGCAACTACCATGTGATTGGTTGACTAGATAATTGCATTAATGAGAAATAGAACAGGTGTTCCTAATAATTCTTTAGGTGAGTGTAGAACCCCTTAATGAGTATTTGCTGGAAGCGGGTATATCAAACCCCTAATCAATATTTGGTGGAAGCTGGTGTATTGCAGGCCTCAATTAATATTAGGTGGAAGCCGGTATATCAATCCCCTCTATCAGTATCTTGTAAAAACATGTATATAGAACCCCTTATTGAGTATTTGCTGAAAGCTGGTATATCAAACCCCTTAATCAATATTTGGTGGAAGCTGGTGTATTGCAGGCCTCAATCAATATTTGGTGGAAGCCGGTTTATCAATCCTTTCTATCAGTATTTTGTGGAAACAGGTATATAGAACCCCTTAATGAGTATTTGCTGAAAGCGGGTATTTCAAACCACTCAATCAATATTTGGTGGAAGCTGGTGTATCACAGGCCTCAATCAATATTTGGTGGAAGTCGGTACATCAATCCCCTCTATCAGTATTTTGTGGAAACAGGTATATAGAACCCCTTATTGAGTATTTGCTGGAAGCTGGTATATCAAACCCCTTAATTAAAATTTCTTGGAAGCTGGTGTATAGCAGACCTCAATCAATATTTGGTGGAAGCCGGTATATCAGTCCTTTCTATCAGTATTTTGTGGAAACAGGTATATAAAACCCCTTAATGAAGATTTGCTGGAAGCTGGTATATCAAACCCCTTAATCAATATTTGGTGGAAGACGGTGTATCGCAGGCCTCAATTAATATTTGGTGGAAGCCGGTATATCAATCCCCTCTATCAGTATTTTGTGGAAACAGGTATATAGAACCCCTTATTGAGTATTTGCTGAAAGCTGGTATATCAAACCCTTTAATTAATATTTCTTGGAAGCTGGTGTATCGCAGGCCTCAATCAATATTTGGTGGAAGCCGGTATATCAATCCTTTCTATCAGTATTTTGTGGAAACAGGTATATAAAACCCCTTAATGAAGATTTGCTGGAAGCTGGTATATCAAACCCCTTAATCAATATTTGGTGGAAGACGGTGTATCGCAGGCCTCAATTAATATTTGGTGGAAGCCGGTATATCAATCCCCTCTATCAGTATTTTGTGGAAACAGGTATATAGAACCCCTTATTGAGTATTTGCTGAAAGCTGGTATATCAAACCCTTTAATTAATATTTCTTGGAAGCTGGTGTATCGCAGGCCTCAATCAATATTTGGTGGAAGCCGGTATATCAATCCTTTCTATCAGTATTTTGTGGAAACAGGTATATAGAACCCCTTAATGAGTATTTGCAGGAATCCAGTATATCAAACACCTTAATCAATATTTGGTGGAAGCTGGTGTATCGCAGGCCTCAATCAATATTTGGTGGAAGCCGGTATATCAATCCCCTCTATCAGTATTTTGTGGAAACAGGTATATAGAACCCTTTAATAAGTATTTGCTGGAAGTTGGTATATCAAACCCCTTAATCAATATTTGGTGGAAGCCGGTGTATCACAGGCCTCGATCAATATTTCGTAGAAATCTCATAACACCGAGGGTGTTTAAACATCATCTGCCCTAATAAGAGACAAGATTTGGAACCGAATCTCGAGTGGTTCGTTCATCTCTAATCCAAGTTAAATCTGCAGGGGAACTTACACTGTAGAATTGCAGTGGAATTTCTACCCCATTTGGCTGTACAGTGAACCCTCACGATACAATGGCTTCAGGAAACAAATTTTTCAACATACAATGGTCTTTTCTGACCCATCGTAAGTTGAAACTAGACTCAACATACAATGCCTCAGACTCAGACCCAACCAATCAAGGCCACTTCTCTGGTGAAATAGCTGTATTAGTTGTTAGTTAGCAGCTATTCCTGACTGTTATATGTAAGGACTTGTTTTATCTGTCTTAGTTATCTGCTTATTTTTCTAATTAAATGTTAATTTTCTCTTATTTTGGATTACATTTTGGGGCTTTGGAACCAATTACTCAACTTACAATGGTTTAACATACAATGCTCGTCCTGGAACCAATTAATATTGTAACTTGAGGGACCACTTGTACTTTAAAGGATCATACCTACAAAATAAAAGAGGGGTCCCGATTTGATTAGCTAGAGCACCAGAAAACCACATCAGTGTGGCTCTTTGGAGGACTAGGATAATGTGGCTAAAAAAATTTTTTTTTTTAAAGTTTATAATTTTAGACCTGCTGTTTCTTAACCTATATAATATTTCCAAAATATACAGTCATAATTTTACTGCAGATTTTGTGATTGTAATAATAAAAAACTTCATAGACCATATGAAAATGTAATTACACACAGCACAAAATACTGAAGTTAATTTTTACGATTCTGGGACAGATCCAGGCTATGTCTCTATGTTCTTTATGTGAACCCTTGGATATCATAACTCTTTCATTGAGACCTCCCATGATTATTTTTGTTACAATTTACTTTAAATATCTATTGTCATAAACCCAACAATCAAGTTCTTTCTACCTATTTAAAATGCTAATCTAAAAAGGATCCCACTTTGAGAACAAAACAAAGGTGAATAATGTGTAACACCATAGAGACCCTTAATAATACAGCCATAAGCCCGGGGTTTATCAAGCTTTCTATGTGGTTCTTAGATCAACACAAGTGAGATTTAACGTTTCCTTTAAGATGGTTTCAGTGGCACTAAAAAGCCCATAAATGCTTGTATGGAGGAAATTCACAAGTAAAGGATGTGGGACTAGAAGGAACTTGCATTGTGCAATAATCACATAACAGTATAACCATTAATAGTTTCTCACAGATGACTTATCAATAATTCCACATAAAATCACCTCAGGCAAAATACATTGGTATTGCAAAACTGTGAAAATAGAAGACTGTCACACACGCCTAAGATAGACCATGCATGTTACCTAAAACTAGACTAACTTGTATAACTAAACCGGTCTTCATCATAATGAGTGCATTTTTCGTCATCGGTAATGCATAAATGCTGACATTTCTGTTCCAATGAACTGAACTGTCATTTCTGACTTTTCTCCAGAAAATTGTTTGCTTAGAAAGAGCAGTTATGTTTGCCTCTAGCAGGATTAATATATGTCATTTAAGCATTTGCGTGGGGCTCCATCCATGATGAATCATGCTTTAGTTTGACAGGCATTTCCTATTTTGTCCAAAATATTGCAGTATATCTGCCATGTCTATTAAATGTCCTTTAGGAGGAAGTAAAATGGCCTTCTAAAGCCACCTATAGGTAGCTACCTGCACTGATGAGGGGTAAGAACCCCCACAGGTGTCTACAGATACAGTAAGTGTCTCCTACTTTGGAGGAAGTTAAAGAGGACCTTTAACTAGAATAGAAAATCTAAACTAAGTATACAGACATGGAGAGCGGCGCCCGGGGATCTCACTGCACTTAGTATTATCCCCGGGCGCGACTCCGTTCTCCTGCTATGCCCTCCGGTATCTCCATTCACTAAGTTATGGTAGGCGGAGTCTGCCCTTGTTCTTCTGTAGCGCTGGCCAATCGCATTGCAGAGCTCACAGCCTGGGAGAAAAGAACCTCCCAGGCTGTGAGCTCTGCGCTGCAGTTGGCCAGCACTACAGAAGAACAAGGGCAGACTCCGCCTACCATAACTTAGTGACCGAAGATACCGGAGGGCATAGCGGGAGAACGGAGCGGCGCCCAGGGATAATAGTAAGTGCAGTGAGATCCCCGGGCGCCGCTCTCCATGTCTGTATAGTTAGTTTAGATTTTCTATTCTAGTGAAAGGTCCTCTTTAAAATCCCTAGTCATGTTTCAAGGCTCTTTAGTGTGTGTGAGACATTGACTTATAGGGTAACTAGGATTTAGAGAAACAGTTTTATTCCTCCCAGAGGACAGCAGATTTACACATCTTTCCTAGGAAGCATTGCCTGTAAGACTTCCTGTACCAGCTAGCAGTCTTCGCAAGGAATGGAAAAATACCTCCCCCCCTTCCTCCTTTCAGGGGCTTACATAGAAATCACTGGGCCCCATAGCAAGAATCTAAATTGGGCCCCCGTGCCCCATTCATAGCTCCTCCCACTAGCCGTTCCTGGACAGTATATACAGCAGTGTACTGATATGTGAGGTACAATGTATAAATTACAGCACATACCTCACATATCAGTACACTGCTGTATATACTATATATCTGTACACACTGCATCTATTGTACCGTGTACCTCACATATCTGTACACTGCTGGGTATGCTGGGTATAATAGATGCAGTGTGTGTGTATCACGCTGGGTGGGAGGAGGGGCTGGAGCTGGCAACTGCTGTTGCACTCGTGGCGGGGCCCAGTGCAGTCACTGTACTCCATTACACCGGGCCCCACTCACAGCAGTCTTCATATGTAAAGTCTAGTCATGTAATCCTCAAGCAGTGGCTCTGCTTTTTTAAACTATGGTAATCATCTGTAGTAGTACGCACTATCAAACTAGCAGGCAGGCCGGCAGCGTAACGGCACTCACTCTGTCATGCTCCTCCCACTTCATTAATGCAGCTGTCAGAACAGAAGTGTGACTGAGTGAGTGACGTTATGATGCCGGCCTGTCTGCTAGTTTGATAGTGAGTACTACTACAGACGATTACCATACCGTATGGGAGTTAGAAGATCGGCAAGCGGTGTGTGTGTGTGCGCAGACAGCCCGCCCTGCTGCTCTCTCACTATGATAATAGATAGTGAGAGAATGCAGCAGGGAAGGCGGCTTGCAATGTCACACACTGGCTGCTCAAACCGTAGGCCCATCCTCAATCATACTGTATGAAGTGTCAGCGCAGCCAGGGCCACCACTAGGGCAGTTAGTATACTACTATACTGTCAGGGGCCTGGCTGCAAGGAAGCAAGGGCCGGCTCCCAGCTACCACCACCGCTGGACAGCATTTAATTTTACTTTGGTGAAAGGGACTTTCTCCAAAGTAAACTTCATGGACCCCCCATTAGCAGATAGCCGGAGCCAGAGGAGCTGAGGCAGCAACAGAAGATAATGGAGACACTGCTTCTTCTGACCTCCTGTGTTACTGTGCCTCCAGTATAATGTTCAGTCCCCTCACTAGTCCTCCTACTCCACACAGCAGCAATGGGGTAAGTTACTGTGGGAGGGAAGTTAGGAGAGTCCTGAAGCTGCCGCCCCTGCACATCTTGTATCCCCCTGTTGTTCCAGCCCCTCACAGACCTCTGCCCACTGACTATCTCACCTATACTTTATACAGAGCTCCTAAGAAGTTATGTCTCCCAGTGACCACCACTCCACCCGGACGGTCTGCCTGCTACTTTAATAGTGAGTAGTACTACTACAGACGATTACCATAGTTTAACAAAGCAGAGCCACTGATTGAGGATTACATGACTAGACTTTACACATGAAGACTGCTGTGAGCGGGGCTCGGTGTAATGGGGGAGATCTTCACACCCTTAGTGGTGGGTGCTCGTAGAGGACGAATGTCAGTCTATTTCAATGGAGAAATCTACGGCACACCAAAGATTCTTTTTAAGTGATGCTTTAATACATAATGTGCATTTTTACATCATTTTGTGTTCAGTTTCATCCAGAGTATGTACCAAAATAACAGGCCATGAGAGAAGTCCCAACGTTCCGATCAGTTAACGACCTTTATCAAGGGATCTGTGGCCTCAGTTGGATAAGTTCGATCTGGATACATGTCGTAGATTTCTCCATTGAAATAGACTATTTACACAGGGACATGACAAGAAACAGAGTGGACCAGCATAAGATGCTACATATGTGTCATCTACAGATCCCCCCATAACAGTGTCATCCACAAATCCCCCATAACAGTGTGTCATCCACAGATATCATCATAGCAGTGTATCATCCATAGATCCCCCATAACAGTATCATCCACAGATCCCCCATAACAGTAATATCCACAGATCCCCCATAACAGTTTCATCCACAGCTCCCCCCATATCAGTGTGTCATCCACAGATCCCCATAACAGTGTCATCCACAGATCCCCCATAACAGTTTCATCCACAGCTCCCCCCATATCAGTGTCTCATCCACAGATCCCCATAACAGTGTCATCCACAGATGCCCCCATAACAGTGCGTCATCCACAGATCCCCTCCATAACAGTGTCATCCACAGATCTCCGTAATAGTGTCATCCACAGAGCACCATTAGTTCAAAACCCACCAAAAGCACACCATTTGGTTCAAAATATTTTTTTTCTTATTTTCCTCCTCAAAAACCTAGGTGCATCTTATCATCAGGTACGTCTTATAAAGCAAAAAATACATATATATACAGTGGATATAAAAAGTCTACACACCTCTGTTAAAATGTCAGGTTTCTGTGATGTAAAAAAAAATGAGACAAAGATGAATCATTTCAGAACTTTTTCCACCTTTAATGTGACCTATAAACTGTACCACTCAATTGAAAAACAAACTGAAATCTTTTAGGTAGAGGAAAGAAAAAATATAAAAATAAAATAATATGGTTGCATAAGTGTGCACACCCTTAAACTAATACTTTGCTGAAGCACCTTTTGAGTTTATTACAGCAGTCTTTTTGGGTATGAGTCTATCAGCATGGCACATTTTGACTTGGCAAGATTTTACCACTCTTCTTTGCAAAAGCACTCCAAATCTGTCAGATTGCGAGGGCATCTCCTGTGCACAGCCGTCTTCAGATCACCCCACAAATTTTCAATTGGATTCAGGTCTGGGCTCTAGTTGGGCCATTCCAAAACTTTAATCTTCTTCTGGTAAAGCCATTCCTTTGTTCATTTGGATGTATGCTTTGGGTCGTTGTCATGCTGAAAGATGAAGTTCCTCTTCATGTTCAGCTTTCTAGCAGAAGACAAGTTTTTGTGCCAATATTGACTGGTATTTTTGCACCATAACATATCTTTTGGAATTATGGCCAAAAAGTTCCACCTTGGTTTCTTCAGACCATAACACCTTTTCCCACATGCTTTTGGGAGACTTTAGATGTGTTTTTGCAAAATGTAGCCTGGCTTGTATGTTTTACTTTGTAAGAAAAGGTTTTCGTCTTGCCACTCTACCCCATAACCCAGACATATGAAGAATACGGGAGATTGTTGTCACATGTACCACACAGCCAGTACTTGGCAGATATTCCTGCAGCTCCTTTAAGGCTACTTTCACACTGGCGTTCGTTTCTGGGCCCGCTTGTGAGATCCGTTCAGGGCTCTCACAAGCAGCCCAAAATAGATCAGTTAAGCCCCAATGCATTCTGAATGGATAAGGATGAGTTCAGAATGCATCAATTTGGCTGCGTTTGGTGTCCGTTAAGTTTTTTAGACGGTCACTCAAACGCAGTCTGATTATGCAGAGCCTAACGGATCCGTCTAGACTTACAATGTAAGTCAATGGGGACGGATCCGTTTTTCACTGACACAATATGGTACAATTGAAAATGGATTTGTCCCCCATTGACTTTCAATATAAGTCAAGACGGATCTGTTTTGACTTAGACTTTTTTTTTAATGAATAATCCAAACGGATCCGTTATTAACTGATACAAGCATTTGCATTATTCGTGCGGATCCGTCTGTGCATATACAAGAAGGATCCGCACAAAACGCCTGTGTGAAAGTAGCCTAATGTTGCTGTAGGCCTCTTGGTAGCCTCCCAGACCAGTTATATTCTCGTCTTTTCATCAATTTTGGAGGGACGTCCAGTTCTTGTTAATGTCACTGTTGTGCCATATTTTCTCCACTTGATGATGACTGTGTTCACTGTGTTCCATGGTATATCGAATGCTTTGGAAATTCTTTTGTACCCTTCTCCTGACTGATACCTTTTAACAATGAGATCCCTCTGATGCTTTGGAAGCTCTCTGTGGACCATGGCTTTTGCTGTGGGATGCGACTAAGAAAATTTCAGGAAAGACCAACTAGAGCAGCTGAAATTTATTTGGGGTTAATCAGAGGCATTTTAAATGATGGCAGGTGTATGCTGACTCCTATTTAACATGATTTTGAATGTGATTGCTTAATTCTGAACAAAGCTACATCCCCAGTTATAAGAGGGTGTGCACACTTATGCAACCACATTATTTTAGTTTTTTTTTGTTTTCTTCCCTCCACCTAAATGATTTCAGTTTGTTTTTCAATTGAGTTGTACAGTTTATAGGTCACATTAAAGGTGGAAAAAGTTCTGAAATGATTTATCTTTGTCTCATTTTTTTACATCACAGAAACCTGACATTTTAACAGGGGTGTGTAGACTTTTTATATCCAGTGTATATACAGTTGCAAGAAAAAGTATGTGAACCCTTTGGAATGATATGGATTTCTGCACAAATTGGTCATAAAATGTGATCTGATCTTCATCTAAGTCACAACAATAAACAATCAAAGTCTGCTTAAACTAATAACACACAAATAATTAAATGTTACCATTAAATGTTTTTATTGAACACACCATGTAAACATTCACAGTGCAGGTGGAAAAAGTATGTGAACCCCTAGACTAATGACATCTCCAAGAGCTAATTGGAGTGAGGTGTCAGCCAACTGGAGTCCAATCAATGAGATGAGATTGGAGGTGTTGGTTACAGCTGCCCTGCCCCATAAAAAACACAAACCAGTTCTGGGTTTGCTTTTCACAAGAAGCATTGCCTGATGTGAATGATGCCTCGCACAAAAGAGCTCTTAGAAGAACTACGATTAAGAATTGTTGACTTGCATAAAGCTGGAGAGGGTTATAAAAGTATCTCCAAAAGCCTTGCTATTCATCAGTCCACGGTAAGACAAATTGTCTATAAATGGAGAAAGTTCAGCACTGCTGCTACTCTCCCTAGGAGTGTCCGTCCTGAAAAGATGACTGCAAGAGCACAGCGCAGACTGCTCAATGAGGTGAAGAAGAATCCTAGAGTGTTGGCTAAAGACTTACAAAAGTCTCTGGCATATGCTAACATCCCTGTTAGCGAATCTATGATACGTAAAACAGTAAACAAGAATGGATTTCATGGGAGGATACCACAGAGGAAGCCCCTGCTGTCCAAAAAAAACATTGCTGCACGTTTACAGTTTGCACAAGGGCACCTGGATGTTCCACAGTAGTACTGGCAAAATATTCTGTGGACAGATCAAACCAAAGTTGAGTTGTTTGGAAGAAACACACAACACTATGTGTGGAGAAAAAGAGGCACAGCACACCAACATCAAAACCTCATCCCAACTGTGAAGTATGGTGGTGGGGCATCATGGTTTGGGGCTGCTTTGCTGCGTCAGGGCCTGGACGGATTGCTATAATCGAAGGAAAAATGAATTCCCAAGTTTATCAAGACATTTTGCAGGAGAACTTAAGGCCATCTGTCCACCAGCTGAAGCTCAACAGAAGATGGATGTTGCAACAGGACAATGACCCAAAGCATAGAAGTAAATCAACAACAGAATGGCTTAAACAGAAGAAAATACACCTTCTGGAGTGGCCCAGTCAGAGTCCTGACCTCAACCCAATTGAGATGCTGTGGCATGACCTCAAGAACGCTATTCACACCAGACATCCCAAGAATATTGCTGAACTGAAACAGTTCTGTAAAGAGGAATGGTCAAGAATTACTCCTGACCGTTGTGCACATCTGATCTGCAACTACAGGAAACATTTGGTTGAACTTATTTCTGCCAAAGGAGGTTCAACCAGTTATTAAATCCAAGGGTTCACATACTTTATCCACCTGCACTGTGAATGTTTACATGGTGTGTTCAATAAAAACATGGTAACATTTAATTATTTGTGTGTTATTAGTTTAAGCAGACTGTGATTGTCTATTGTCGTGACTTAGATGAAGATCAGATCACATTTTATGACAAATTTGTGCAGAAATCTATATCATTCCAAAGGGTTCACATACTTTTTCTTGCAACTGTATATATATATACAGGGAACACAAAAATAACACATCCTAGATCTGAATTAATTAAATATTCTTCTGAAATACTTTGTTCTTTACATAGTTGAATGTGCTGACAACAAAATCACACAAAAATAAGAAAATGGAAATCAAATTTTTCAACCCATGGAGGTTTGGATTTGGACTCACACTCAAAATTAAAGTGGAAAAACACACTACAGGCTGATCCAACTTTGATGTAATGTCCTTAAAACAAGTCAAAATGAGGCTCAGTAGTGTGTGTGGCCTCCACGTGCCTGTAGGACCTCCCTACAACGCCTGTGCATGCTCCTGATGAGGTGGCGGATGGTCTCCTGAGGGATCTCCTCCCAGACCTGGACTAAAGCATCTGCCAACTCCTGGACAGTCTGTGATGTGACGTTGGTGGATAGAGCGAGACATGATGTCCCAGATGTGCTCAATTGGATTCAGGTCTGGGGAACGGGCGGGCCAGTCCATAGCATCAATGCCTTTGTCTTGCAGGAACTGCTGACACACTCCAGCCACATGAGGTCTAGCATTGTCTTGCATTAGGAGGAACCCAGGGCCAACCGCACCAGCATATGGTCTCACAAGGGGTCTGAGGATCTCATCTCGGTACCTAATGGCAGTCAGGCTACCTCTGGCGAGCACATGGAGGGCTCCAAAGAAATGCCACCCCACACCATTACTGACCCAATGCCAAACCGGTCATGCTGGAGGATGTTGCAGGCAGCACAACGTTCTCCACGGCATCTCAAGACTCTGTCACGTCTGTCACATGTGCTCAGTGTGAACCTGCTTTCATCTGTGAAGAGCACAGGGCGCCAGTGGCGAATTTGCCAATCTTGGTGTTCTCTGGCAAATGCCAAACGTCCTGCACGGTGTTGGGCTGTAAGCACAACCCCCACCTGTGGACGTCGGGCCCTCATATCACCCTCATGGAGTCTGTTTCTGACCGTTTGAGCAAACACATGCACATTTGTGGCCTGCTGGAGGTCATTTTGCAGGGCTCTGGCAGTGCTCCTCCTGTTCCTCCTTGCACAAAGGCGAAGGTAGCGGTCCCTCTGCTGGGTTGTTGCCCTCCTACGGCCTCCTCCACGTCTCCTGATTAGGAATGAGCGAACCCGAACTGTACATTTTCGTAAAAGTTCGGGTTCGGTGTTCGGCGCTTTCTTGGCGCTTTTTGAAAGGCTGCAAAGCAGCCAATCAACAAGCGTCATACTACTTGCCCCAAGAGGCCATCACAGCCTTGCCTACTATTGGCATGGCTGTGATTGGCCAGTGCAGCATGTGACCCAGCCTCTATATAAGCTTGGGTTACGTAGCGCTGCACGTCACTCTGCTGATTCAAGCATAGGGAGAGGTTGCTGCTGCGCCGTTAGGACGAGATTAGGCAGATTAACTCCTCCAAAAGACTTCATTCTGTGATCGATCTGCAGCTGTGGATCATTGAAGTGCTAATATCGACTTGCTCACTTTTTAGAGGCTGCCCAGAGCGTTTTTAGATCACTTTTTTCTGGGGTGATCGGCGGCCATTTTGTGGCTTGTGGTGCGCCAGCACAAGCTATCACTAAGTGTATTTAACCATCAATAGTGTGGTTATTTTTTGCTATATACTACATCAGCTGCAGGCTGAGCCTGTGTCACCGAAGTGCATTTAACCATCAACAGTCTGGTTATTTTTTGGCCATATACTACATCAGCTGCAGGCTGAGCCTGTGTCACCGAAGTGCATTTAACCATCAACAGTCTGGTTATTTTTTATCCATATACTACATCAGCTGCAGGCTGAGCCTGTGTCACCGAAGTGCATTTAACCATCAACAGTCTGGTTATTTTTTGGCCACATACTACATCAGCTGCAGGCTGAGCCTGTGTCATCGAAGTACATTCAACCATCAACAGTCTGGTTATTTTTTGGCCATATACTACATCAGCTGCAGGCTGAGCCTGTGTCACCGAAGTGCATTTAACCATCAACAGTCTGGTTATTTTTTGGCCATATACTACATCAGCTGCAGGCTGAGCCTGTGTCACCGAAGTGCATTTAACCATCAACAGTCTGGTTATTTTTTGGCCATATACTACATCAGCTGCAGGCTGAGCCTGTGTCACCGAAGTGCATTTAAACATCAACAGTCTGGTTATTTTTTGGCCATATACTACATCTGGTGCAGGCTGAGCCTGTGTCACCCAAGTGCATTTAACCATCAATAGTGTGGTTATTTTTTGGCCATATACTACATCAGGGGCAAGTTGAGCCTGTCACCCAGCGCCTAAAAAATAGACCTGACATTTCTATTCAACCAAATTTGTACTGTTTTAGCTGGTCAAGTTATTTGTAGTGACCGTAAAAGCACACTTTTTGTTCTGGGTTGAAAAACTATTCCCAAATTTGCCATTCTCAAAATAACTAGTTTCTGCTATATGAGGCCTACTTGAAATCTATCCCAAAAAGGATATCTTACATTGAAGGTGCTGATAGTGTCATTCAGAAAAACTTAACACACACGTTACCGTGCAGATACAAGTCTAATTCTGTGATTAAACCTATACCTGTCACACAGCGCAAAAAAAAACAGGCCTCACATTTCTATTCAACCAAATCTGTACTGTTTTAGCTGGTCAAGTTATTTGTAGTGACCGTAAAAGCACACTTTTTGTTCTGGGTTGAAAAACTATTCCCAAATTTGCCATTCTCAAAATTGTGGTGAACGGGAACAATGAGGAAAACATCTAATAAGGGACGCGGACGTGGACATGGTCGTGGTGGTGTTAGTGGACCCTCTGGTGCTAGGAGAGGACGTGGCCGTTCTGCCACAGCCACACAGCCTAGTGAACCAACTACCTCAGGTCCCAGTAGCCAGCAGAATTTACAGCGATATTTGGTGGGACCCAATGCCGTTCTAAGGATGGTAAGGCCTGAGCAGGTACAGGCATTAGTCAATTGGGTGGCCGACAGTGGATCCAGCACGTTCACATTATCTCCCACCCAGTCTTCTGCAGAAAGCGCACAGATGGCGCATGAAAACCAAGCCTATCGGTCTGTCACATCACCCCCATGCATAACAAGGAAACTGTCTGAGCCTCAAGTTATGCAGCAGTCTCTTATGCTGTTTGAAGACTCTGCTGCCAGGGTTTCCCAAGGGCATCCACCTAGCCCTTCCCCAGGGGTGGAAGAGATAGAATGCACTAACGCACAACCACTTATTTTTCCTGATGATGAGGACATGGGAATACCACCTCAGCACGTCTGTGATGATGACGAAACACAGGTGCCAACTGCTGCGTCTTTCTGCAGTGTGCAGACTGAACAGGAGGTCAGGGGTCAAGACTGGGTGGAAGACGATGCAGGGGACGATGAGGTCCTAGACCCCACATGGAATGAATCTCGTGCCACTGACTTTCAGAGTTCAGAGGAAGAGGCAGTGGTGAGACCGAGCCAACAGCGTAGCAAAAGAGGGAGCAGTGGGCAAAATCAGAACACCCGCCGCCAGAGACTCCGCCTGCTACTGACCGCCGCCATCTGGGACCGAGCACCCCAAAGGCAGCTTCAAGGAGTTTCCTGGCATGGCACTTCTTCAAACAATGTGCTGACGACAAGACCCGAGTGGTTTGCACGCTGTGCCATCAGAGCCTGAAGCGGGGCATTAACGTTCTGAACCTTAGCACAACCTGCATGACCAGGCACCTGCATGCAAAACATGAACTGCAGTGGAGTAAACACCTTAAAAACAAGGAACTCACTCAGGCTCCCCCTGCTACCTCTTCTGCTGCTGCCGCCGCCTCGGCCTCTTCTGCTGCTGCTGCCGCCGCCTCGGCCTCTTCCTCCGCCTCTGGAGGAACGTTGGCACCTGCCGCCCAGCAAACATGGGATGTACCACCAACACCACCACCTGCGTCACCAAGCATCTCAACCATGTCACACGGCAGCGTTCAGCTCTCCATCTCACAAACATTTGAGAGAAAGCGTAAATTCCCACCTAGCCACCCTCGATCCCTGGCCCTGAATGCCAGCATTTCTAAACTACTGGCCTATGAAATGCTGTCATTTAGGCTGGTGGACACACACAGCTTCAAACAGCTCATGTCACTTGCTGTCCCACAGTATGTTGTTCCCAGCCGGCACTACTTCTCCAAGAGAGCCGTGCCTTCCCTGCACAACCAAGTGTTGGATAAAATCAAGTGTGCACTGCGCAACGCCATCTGTGGCAAGGTCCACCTAACCACAGATACGTGGACCAGTAAGCACGGCCAGGGACGCTATATCTCCCTAACTGCACACTGGGTAAATGTAGTGGCGGCTGGGCCCCAGGCGGAGAGCTGTTTGGCGCACGTCCTTCCGCCGCCAAGGATCGCAGGGCAACATTCTTTGCCTCCTGTCTCCTCCTCCTCCTACTCAGCTTCCTCCTCCTCTTCTTCCACCTGCTCATCCAGTCAGCCACACACCTTCACCACCAACTTCAGCATAGCCCGGGGTAAACGTCAGCAGGCCGTTCTGAAACTCATATGTTTGGGGGAAAGGCCCCACACCGCACAGGAGTTGTGGCGGGGTATAGAACAACAGACCGACGAGTGGTTGCTGCCGGTGAGCCTCAAGCCCGGCCTGGTGGTGTGCGATAATGGGCGAAATCTCGTTGCAGCTCTGGGACTAGCCGGTTTGACGCACATCCCTTGCCTGGCGCATGTGCTGAATTTGGTGGTGCAGAAGTTCATTCGCAACTACCCCGACATGTCAGAGCTGCTGCATAAAGTGCGGGCCGTCTGTTCACGCTCCCGGCGTTCACACCCTGCCGCTGCTCGCCTGTCTGCGCTACAGCGTAACTTCGGCCTTCCCGCTCACCGCCTCATATGCGACGTGCCCACCAGGTGGAACTCCACCTTGCATATGCTGGACAGACTGTGCGAGCAGCAGCAGGCCATAGTGGAGTTTCAGCTGCAGCACGCACGGGTCAGTCGCACTGTGGATCAGACCCACTTCACCACCAATGACTGGGCCTCCATGCGAGACCTGTGTGCCCTGTTGCGCTGTTTCGAGTACTCCACCAACATGGCCAGTATCGATGACGCCGTTATCAGCGTTACAATACCACTTCTATGTCTCCTTGAGAAAACACTTAGGGCGATGATGGAAGAGGAGGTGGCCCAGGAGGAAGAGGAGGAAGAGGGGTCATTTTTAGTACTTTCAGGCCAGTCTCTTCGAAGTGACTCAGAGGGAGGTTTTTTGCAACACCAGAGGCCAGGTACTGTGGCCAGACAGGGCCCACTACTGGAGGACGAGGAGGACGAGGATGAGGAGGAGGTGGAGGAGGATGAGGATGAAGCATGTTCACAGCGGGGTGGCACCCAAAGCAGCTCGGGCCCATCACTGGTGCGTGGCTGGGGGGAAACACAGGACGATGACGATACGCCTCCCACAGAGGACTGCTTGTCCTTACCTCTGGGCAGCCTGGCACACATGAGCGACTACATGCTGCAGTGCCTGCGCAACGACAGCAGAGTTGCCCACATTTTAACGTGTGCGGACTACTGGGTTGCCACCCTGCTGGATCCCCGGTACAAAGACAATGTGCCCACCTTACTTCCTACACTGGAGCGTGATAGGAAGATGCGCGAGTACAAGCGCACGTTGGTAGACGCGCTACTGAGAGCATTCCCAAATGTCACAGGGGAACCAGTGGAAGCCCAAGGCGAAGGCAGAGGAGGAGCAAGAGGTCGCCAACGCAGCTGTGTCACGGCCAGCTCCTCTGAGGGCAGGGTTAGCATGGCAGAGATGTGGAAAAGTTTTGTCACCACGCCACAGCTAACTGCACCACCACCTGATACGGAACGTGTTAGCAGGAGGCAACATTTCACTAACATGGTGGAACAGTACCTGTGCACAACCCTCCACGTACTGACTGATGGTTCGGCCCCATTCAACTTCTGGGTCTCCAAATTGTCCACGTGGCCAGAGCTAGCCTTTTATGCCTTGGAGGTGCTGGCCTGCCCAGCGGCCAGTGTTTTGTCTGAACGTGTATTCAGCACGGCAGGGGGCGTCATTACAGACAAACGCAGCCGCCTGTCTACAGCCAATGTGGACAAGCTGACGTTCATAAAAATGAACCAGGCATGGATCCCACAGGACATGTCCATCCCTTGTGCAGATTAGATATTAACTACCTCCCCTTAACCATATATTATTCTACTCCAGGGCACTTCCTCATTCAATACTATTTTTATTTTCATTTTACCATTATATTGCGGGGCAACCCAAAGTTGAATGAACCTCTCCTCTGCCTGGGTGCCGGGGCCTAAATATGTGACAGTGGCCTGTTCCAGTGGTGGGTGACGTGAAGCCTGATTCTCTGCTATGACATGAAGACAGATTCTGTGCTGACATAAGGCCAGATTCTCTGTTACGGGACCTCTCTCCTCTGCCTGGGTGCCTGGGCCTAAATATGTGACAGTGGCCTGTTCCAGTGGTGGGTGACGTGAAGCCTGATTCTCTGCTATGACATGAAGACTGATTCTGCGCTGACATAAGGCCAGATTCTCTGTTACGGGACCTCTCTCCTCTGTCTGGGTGCCGGGGCCTAAATATGTGACAGTGGCCTGTTCCAGTGGGTGGGTGACGTGAAGCCTGATTCTCTGCTATGACATGAAGACAGATTCTGTGCTGACATAAGGCCAGATTCTCTGTTACGGGACCTCTCTCCTCTGTCTGGGTGCCTGGGCCTAAATATGTGACAGTGGCCTGTTCCAGTGGTGGGTGACGTGAAACCTGATTCTCTGCTATGACATGAAGACAGATTCTGTGCTGACATAAGGCCAGATTCTCTGTTACGGGACCTCTCTCCTCTGTCTGGGTGCCGGGGCCTAAATATGTGACAGTGGCCCGTTCCAGTGGTGGGTGACGTGAAGCCTGATTCTCTGCTATGACATGAAGACTGATTCTGCGCTGATATGAAGCCAGATTCTCTGCTATGGCATGAAGAGACTGATTCTCTGCTGACATGAAGCCAGATTCTTTGCTATGGCATGAAGAGACTGATTCTCTGCTGACGTGAAGCCAGATTCTCTGCTATGAGACCTCTGTCCAATTGATATTGGTTAATTTTTATTTTTTTAATTTTTATTATAATTCATTTCCCTATCCACATTTGTTTGCAGGGGATTTACCTACATGTTGCTGCCTTTTGCAGCCCTCTAGCTCTTTCCTGGGCTGTTTTACAGCCTTTTTAGTGCCCAAAAGTTCAGGTCCCCATTGACTTCAATGGGGTTCGGGACGAAATTCGGGTCGGGTTCGGATCCCGAACCCGAACATTTCCGGGAAGTTCGGCCGAACTTCTCGAACCCGAACATCCAGGTGTTCGCTCAACTCTACTCTAGCTCTTTCCTGGGCTGTTTTACAGCCTTTTTAGTGCCCAAAAGTTCGGGTCCCCATTGACTTCAATGGGGTTCGGGTTCGGGACAAAGTTCGGGTCGGGTTCGGATCCCGAACCCGAACATTTCCGGGAAGTTCGGCCGAACTTCTCGAACCCAAACATCCAGGTGTTCGCTCAACTACTCCTGATGTACTGGCCTGTCTCCTGGTAGCGCCTCCATGCTCTGGACACTACGCTGACAGACACAGCAAACCTTCTTGTCACAGCTCGCATTGATGTGCCATCCTGGATAAGCTGCACTACCTGAGCCACTTGTGTTGGTTGTAGACTCCGTCTCATGCTACCACTAGAGTGAAAGCACCGCCAGCATTCAAAAGTGACCAAAACATCAGCCAGGAAGCATAGGAACTGAGAAGTGGTCTGTTGTCACCACCTGCAGAACCACTCCTTTATTGGGGGTGTCTTGCTAATTGCCTATAATTTCCACCTGTTGTCTATCCCATTTGCACAACAGCATGTGAAATTGATTGTCACTCAGTGTTGCTTCCTAAGTGGACAGTTTGATTTCACATAAGTGTGATTGACTTGGAGTTACATTGTGTTGTTTAAGTGTTCCCTTTATTTTTTTGAGCAGTGTGTGTATAGGTTCCTGAGAGGCTGTGAACAGGCAATAATAGGATAACAGAAAGGGCACATGTGCATTTGCGTCTGGTAGGACAATTCCATGAGACCAAAGATGTACTGAAGCGCTTCAAGTCAACCAGGAACAACGGGATTGGTAATCGAAATTTGGAGAAAAAAATCCAAAAAATTTCAAAAATCATCAGCCGCAGTAACATCTGACCTGCCTGCTTGAATGAGCATCTGAGCAGGAACTGAAGTCTACAAAATCACTGTGACTGCATTTCTACAAGCGATTACCGTGGATCCCTGACTTTAACTCCTGGAGGATATACCGCAGCCTGTATAACGCATCACACGTGGGACGCCACGTGAAATTGCAACACAGCCGGCACTAACCTACAGAATCGTAAGTAACAATAGTGCCGAACGAGTGTATACACAGGCAGAGCTACCTGTTGCATTGTCAATCCACAGCAAAAGAAAGTGGAGTGAATGGCACTCTGATTATACTGCTTTCAATCTGTGAACTTCGGTATATAAACTTGAATATACCAATTGTACTGGACACTATCAGTAGTAACGAACTTGACCATCAGGACATCCATCCCATAGGATCATACATGTGTTTTTACATTTTCAGCGATACCCATTTTAGAGAATTATAAGTCTATATAGCATATTGTTTAATAATAATTTTATAGGTATTCTTTTATAATTTTTGGTTGTATCAATTTGGTACTATATTTCATATAAATAAAATATATTATTGTATATCATACTCTCCTGTGTGACCTCAAGTGTAGGTGTGCCCTACTACACTTTCTATTCGTTTAATTTCTTTGAAGATTGGGTGTAATCTTCCTGCAGGTGCACCCACTCCATTTTTTGCCTAGGAGGTGAGCCTTCTCTAAACATATTCTCAGTGTGTGTATATATATATATATATATATATATATATATATATATACATAAAAAGCAGGGCAGCACTCCTTTGCTAACTGAAAGATGGGTGCCAGCTGTGATCCCTCGATTCAGGGTGATGAACAAGTAATGAAAATCCACGGCACTCCTTAAAGAGGACCTTTCACCGATTCTTACCCTATGAACTAACTATACAGACATGTAGAGCGGCGCCCGGGGATCTCACTGCACTTACTATTATCCCCGGGCGCTGCTCCGTTCTCCAGATATGCCCTCCGGTATCTCCGCTCACTAAGTTATAGTAGGCGGAGATTCCAGTCACTAAGTTATGGTAGGCGGAGTCTGCCCTTGTTCTGCTCTAGCGTTGGCCAATCGCAGCGCAGAGCTCACAGCCTGGGAGGTTATTTTCTCCCAGGCTGTGAGCTCTGCAATGCGATTGGCCAGCGCTACAGAAGAACAAGGGCAGACTCCGCCTACCATAACTTAGTGAGCGAAGATACCGGAGGGCATAGCAGGAGAACGGAGCGGCGCCCGGGGATAATAGTAAGTGCAGTGAGATCCCTGGGCGCCGCTCTACATGTCTGTATACTTAGTTCATAGTGTAATAATCGGTGAAAGGTCCTCTTTAAAGATGAAAAAATGTGCTATTTATTCACACATGTCATACAGCAACGTTTCGGTTCTCTCTCAGAACCTTTTATCAAGCCAAGTGAAACATAAAGTGCAACAGTGCTTACATTTATACATCATGTAATCAATCCAGACTGATTGGTCATCCTATAAAAAGTTGTGCACACCCTTTTAACAATGTTATAATTCATTCAATCTAAAACACACTTTGTTGTGAACAGAAGCAAATGGTATATACGAAAGGTAACCTGTCACTTTTTTGTCTTTGTTTTGTTGTTAACAAATTAACGTATGTTACATAGAATTATGATTTTGAAAGTGACGTTATAATATGATTACTCTACAGTTGGGAACATGGAATTGTGCTACAGTTGGAAATATGGAAGCCGTTATGCTGGGACATATATTAGCTGAATGCAAGACCATGGAACAAAGAAGATTTCTAATATATCGAAATTTAGGATAGTTACACATTTGCCCACAAGTTTGCCCTTAAACAAGATGGTGGAGGTCAGGTGCGCGTTCCCCGGGATGAAGACGTCTGAAGATGCACATGCGCGTTGTGTGTTGGTTTGTCTGCGTACATCATTGTGCGCACCGGGCAGACCGACGTCACGCAGGTACCTAACATCACGATCGTTCCATCTCCATCCCGGGTGACGCCCACTCAGTACACTCCACCTGGGAGGAGGGAGATAGGTTGACGCATGCGCACTAGCAACCGGGAGACGCGCAGAATATAGCGTGGAGCACTGTTACCTACGATGAGATTTAATCTTCCTTATGAATCATGTAAAGTACAGCCATAATGCCCCAGCAAGGTAGTTTTTAATATACATGATTGAATTGTTTTTAAGCACTATGCACTTTATATAATGATGTCACTATTACAATATATGTATCTTAAGACTAGTATCACAGATATGATCACTGATTGTTGCTGATCATGCACTTTGCACCATTTGCTTCTGTTCACACCAAAGTGTGTTTTAGATTGAATGAATTGTAACATTGTTAAAGGGGTGTGCACAGCTTTTTATAGTATAACCAATCAGTCTGGATTGATTACATGATGTATAAATGTAAGCACTGTTGCACTTTATGTATTACTTGGCTTGAAAAAGGTTCTGAGAGAGAACCGAAACGTTGCTGTATGACATGTGTGAATAAATAGCAAATTTTTTCATCTTTAAGGAGTGCCGTGGATTTTCAATACTTATATATATATATATATATATATAGTTATAGAGCAGAGTACTGATGTGACAAGTACAAAGTATAATAGTGCAGTCTGTACAGATATGTGGTAATAGTGGTTGTAACTGTCAGCAGTACTATATATATATATATATATATATATAAAATTGCAAAAAAGGGCAGCACTCCAGAAAGTAAAAGAAGAAAAAACTATAATTACCCATATGTGGGACAGGCGACGTTTCGGCTCAATGTGTGAGCCTTTCTCAAGAAAGGCTCACACATTGAGCCGAAACGTCGCCTGTCCCACATATGGGTAATTATAGTTTTTTCTTCTTTTACTTTCTGGAGTGCTGCCCTTTTTTGCAATTTTATCTATTTGGATTGGCTTTATCCACATTGGGCCAGCTGCACCCATAGTTTTTCCTCTGACGGTGCTGCCACTGAACTTTTTTGTTTTTTATATATATATATATATATATATATGATAGAAAAGGAGAGGAGTGAGCACTCACACCATCTGGACCATAGGATATATTTAATAAATGGTATGCAATAAATCAATCACATCAACATTCAAATACAATAAAATTTCATAAAATAGTGGTTGGTACCAACATACAATAACACTGACGAATGGTAGTTGTGCAATCCTTGCGTACTTAGTATTCAAAACTAGCACTTTATGCCGCGTAGAGTTGTATAGTAGAAGAACCACTCTGAATAGTGGTAATACCGCAGACCGCAGTCGGCAGTTCTAATATCCCGGTGAGAAGTACATATGACTCCAAGTTAATATTCAAGTGTCCTCGTGCATATAAATATGTCTTTCAGTATGACAGTCTCTCCACAATTAATCTGATATAACCGCACAGGGCTATAGATAGCACGGCACTAAGTATACAGTTCAGGTTCCTACCTTATCCCAAATTGTTCCAAATTGTTCCACGCTGAGCCGTCCTACCACGAGAAGTGAGTGATGCCGGCTGCTTCGGCGTCTCACGTCGCAGATCTCGGGTTGCTGACGTCACGGTATCGCGGGATCACAAAATTCGGCTGATAGGAATAATAGATCGTTGGTGGAACCTGTAGTTATCTCCTGTATCCTAGAGCGGTATTATTGGGATTCCTTATCGCATGGCCATGCAATGTATTTCATCAGGATCCAGTGGGTTAGGTGGACGCTTCTCTTCCAGTCACCAGACGCGTTTCGGGGCGTCTACACCCCTTCCTCAGTGGTGTAGACGCCCCGAAACGCGTCTGGTGACTGGAAGAGAAGCGTCCACCTGCTGGAAGAAGGCTCTTGTGAGCCGAAACGTCGCAAAGTTGCCAAAGTTATGGGTGAATAAAGCTCCACTGATTTTTCACTTTATCTGGAGTGCAGTCCTATCTTTTTCAAGTTATATATATATATATATATGACATATAAGTAACAATAGAGAATGGAGTGCAAATGAAGAGAAAGGAAGATGACCTCCTCTCACCACTCCGTTCTAGTTTCAGTAGAGAGCTCATCCTGCAGTTCTCCTCCATGCTGTTGGGGGTTGAAGGACATGTGATGCTGCTCTGTGCAGTTCCTTTACTAGATGTACAGGACCTGTGATGATGATGAAGATGATGTCAACACAGGTCCTGGCAGATGCTATCTAACCTGGGTACTACACCAATCTTTGTACTGTCCTTTACTAGCTGTACAGTACCTGTGAGGACACCATCACAGGTCCTTTAGCTTTTTCCACTGATATAGCGATACTATACTGGAGATGGATAGTAATGAGTGTAATTATGGGGCGGGGCCTTTCATTCACTGCGGGCCCCTTCCGTGCCGAGACATGAGAACATTGTACAAGGTGAAAAAATTTAACAGGTACTAAAGAGCATTTTTATTCAGTTCAAGTAGGTTGAGGTAATGGGAAGTTGTAAGAAGGGTATTTTAAGCCTTCAGGGCCAGACTTTAAAGGGATTCTCTGAGGGTTATTGGAATATAAGAGCCACAACCAGTCTGAACGTAGTGGAGATAGAGGCATCGGTGGCATGATGAATGGATAAGTACTAAGGAATCCATCTTTTTTTTATTCATAGGTAAGAAGACGTCAGGAATTTCTAAGAAGGCTCAGAGAACCCTTTTAACTTTGTAATTTGTTGGACTATAAATGTGATTTTTTTTTCAGCATTTTTATGCAGCAAGATCAATGCAGGTTTCTTTTTTAATTTCCATACATATAATTTTTGTATTTCAGTAGAATGCTTAGGCGTATAAAAAAAAACATTTTTACATTGTACTTAATTTTTATGTTAATCACACTTTTTTTTTTTATTGTTTTTGCTATCATCTACTATTAATTATCATATATAAGGTGTTTTAATTGGGTCAGGGTTATTAGCATTATGACAATTCTTAACAATTCTGCCATTACTCTTTTTTGTTTGTGATGTTCGTTGTGCAGCATAAATAACTTGATCTTTATAATCTGTGGCTCAGTATGATTATGGCAATTCCAAATATGTATATCCACTGTTGCACAACAAAAACACAAAAAAATAAATAAAAAAGGATAAGTTGACACTTTCATTTATATCATTTTGGGGTACATATTATTACATTGATTGATTTTCAATAATGTTATCATTTTATAGTTCAGGTTGCTATAGATGCTATAGATTTTAGTAGTGTTGGGCGCGAATATTCGAATCGCGAATTTTAATTGCGAATATTGCCACTTCGAGAATTTACGAAGATTTAGAATATAGCGCTATATATTCGTATTCGCAAATATTCTAGATTATTTTTCATCAGTAACCTCCCTTCTTGCTTGTGGGCCAATAAGAAGGCTGCAATGTCTTTGTCTGGGCTTAGCAACATCCCTAGCAACCAATAGGAAAGTTGCCTACCCCTTACTATATAAGAACCTCCCCAGCAGCCATTTTCTGCAGTTTTTGCAGTTCTGAGAGAGACAGCAGTGTCATTGCTGTGCTCTGTGCTTTACTGTGTCATTACATTAGTTAGTTAGTTAGTTAGTTAGCTTATATATATAATACAGATAGTTAGTGGGAGATAGTCAGTCTAGGTTAGATAGTGATATAGGTTCCAGTGCAGGGTGTTAGGTAGTGTGATAGGTTCTGCTGTCCATACATACATGCTACAGACATAGTGCTGTGATGTCACAAGTTCACAACAATATTTAGTGCACCAATCAGGAATATGTAGTCAGACCTGCTAAAATGTGAAGTTGCACGTATTGCGCAAAAATATGCGCATCATTAATTGTCGATTTGCGCAATCGTGAATATCTTGGAGCACTCTATCTGCATATAAAGCTATTGTAATGTTCTGCCGTGCCAACCATTTTCTCCTGTCTAAGGAAACTTCTAGCAGCTTGAAAAATGTAGCAACAGTGACACACGCCTGTATTGCGCGTGCAATACGTGCATATTACATTGCCAATTTTTGCAATCAAGAAAATAATCTCGAATTCGCAAACATATCACGAATATTCGCCTAAATATTTGCGAAATATTGCAAATTCGAATATTACCCCTGATGCTCATCAGTAGATTTTAGTCCCATTTGGGGATCTCACCTTCTGTAAGCTGGATTGCTCATATAATGCACTACAAAACTTCTGTAGTGTTGTACCGACAGGCATTTTATCAGACTCAACTCCTGCCTTAGGGTGTACTGGTATCTATCTATCTATCTATCTATCTATCTATCTATCTATGTCATATCTATCTATCTATCTAATCTATCAAATCTATCCCAGCATTAGCCTCCTACTATCAGCATCTCAGCTCCTTACTGCTGCTGTCACCATAGCATCTTCATTAGAAAGTGTCACGCTATACAGGATATGCTAATGGTGATCAAGATGTACTGTCCTATTGATTCTGATTGTACAGTCCTGATCAAAAGTTTAAGACCACTTGAAAAATGGCTGGATCTTAACAAGGTTCCAAGTAGAGCTTCAACATGCAACAAGAAGAAATGGGAGTGAGACAAAACATTTTTTGAGCACTTAATTTAATGAAAACAACGAATAAACTGAAAAAGGCTGTTTTTCAGCTGATCAAAAGTTTAGGACCACACCTCCAAAAAAAAACTAAACCCCCCCCAAAACATAAATCCAACTTCCAAACATGAACTCAGTAATGAGTAGCTCCACCGTTATTGTTTATCACTTAAAAAATGTGTTTCGGCATGCTTGATGCAAGCGTTTCCATGAGGTGAGTGGGAACATTTCTCCAAGTGGAGAAGACGGCCGCACGAAGGCCATGTACTGTCTGGAACTGTTGTCCATTATTGTAAACTTCCTTTGCCATCCATCCCCAAAGGTTCTCAATTGGATTTAGATCAGGGGAACATGCAGGATGGGCCAAAAGAGTGATGTTATTCTCCTGGAAGAAGTCCCTTGTCCTGTGGGCATTGTGTACTGTAGCATTGTCCTGTTGAAAAACCCAGTCGTTACCACACAGACGAGGGCCCTCAGTCATGAGGAATGCTCTCTGCAACATCTGAAGCTCCATTGTTCCACTGAAGGAAAAAGCACCCCAAACCATTATGGCGCCTCGTCCACTGTGGCGCGTAGAAAACATCTCAGATGGGATCTGCTTGTCATGCCAGTAATGTTGGAAACCATCAGGACCATCAAGGTTAAATTTTTTCTCATCAGAGAATAAAACTTTCTTCCACCTTTGAATGTCCCATGTTTGGTGCTCTCTTGCAAAGTCCAAACAAGCAGTTCTGTGGCGTTCAAGGAGATGAGGTCTTTGAAGACGTTTTTTGTTTTTAAAGCCCTTCAGTCTCAGATGCCGTCTGATGGTTATGGGGCTGCAGTCAGCACCAGTAAGGGCCTTAATTTGGGTCGAGGATTGTCCAGTGTCTTGACGGAAAGCCAATTGGATCCTCCAGCTCAGTGCTGATGATTTTTTTTTGGGTCTTCCAATTGACTTTTTTGTTCCATAACCCTCAGGATCATTTAAGAAATTCCAAATGACTGTCTTACTGCGTCCCACCTCAGCAGCGATGGCGAGCTGTGAGAGACCCTGCTTATGCAGTTCAATACCCGACCACGTTCAAAAAGGGAGAGTTTTTTTGCCTTTGCCATCACAACGTGTGACTACCTGACAGAAAATGACAATGAATCCACATCTTTGCACAGATTTGGCCTTTTAAAGGCATGTGGTCCTAAACTTTTGATCAGCTGAAAAACAGCCTGTTTCTGTTTATTCATTGTTTTCATTAAATTGAATGCTCAAAAAATGTTTTGTCTCACTCCCATTTCTTCTTGTTGCATGTTGAAGCTCTACTTGGAACCTTGTTAAGATCCAGCCATGCTAAATATGATTTTTTGCAATTTTTCAAGTGGTCTTAAACTTTTGATCAGGACTGTATATACTGATTATATATGCTTGATTTCAGACAAGTGACCAGTTCTCTAACTTGTTCTGGTAACTTTTTCAGTTGTAAATTTCCTGTGTGGCGGGATGGGAAGGTTTGGAGGTTCTTGGAGTGATATTGGAAACATTGGATGTTTTGTTGTTAAAAGACCTTGGAAAATCAATAAAAAAAATACTTGATTGCAAAATTAAAATCCAGCTTGTACTGGACAATCACTTACACTAAACATGCAAACAAGTTAGTACCAGAGAACCTGTCTATTAAGAAAACATTTTTATCTACTTGTACTAGTTACAGCAGAACATTTTTATTTTTATCAATTTTTAGCCATTTAAAAAGCAGCAGGGTCCACATTACTAGGAAACTATAGCTTATTATTGTACACATGAATGGCACTATAATACATGCATTATAGCTGGAGCTATGTACACTACAGCTACAACTGTATTTCATCATAGCTATTATATAAAGCAGCAGTGCACACATTCCAGCCCTAAGAAATAGGTAAGGAATGGATCACAATGCATACAGAAAGTCCTCAGATCCTTTCACTTTTTTCACATTTTGTTATATTGTGGCCCTGTGATAAAATAAAAAGATTGAAGTTTTTCACTTTCATTCTGCACTCAATACCCCATAATGAGAGCATAATACTTGAAATCTTTGCTAATTTGTTGAAAACGATAAACTAAAATCTTGCATTGACATACGTCTTCAGACCCTTTACTAGGGTGGTAGGGTGACCGGCTCTAGGAAGAGTACTGGTTGTCCCAAACTTCTTCCATTTAAGAATTATAAAGGCCATTGTGCTCTTGAGAACTTTCAGTGCAACTTTCTAGTCTTCTCCAAATCTGTGGCTCCACACAGTCCTGTCTCTTAGCTCAACAAGCAGTTATTTCCTCCTTGTGGCTTGGCTTTGTCTCTGATATGCATTGTAAACTTTTAGAGTTTATATAGACAGTGTTATGTCGTTCCAAATCATGTCCAATCAACAGAATTTATCACAGATGGACTCTAATCAAAATGTAAAACATTTCAAAGATGAACAAGACAAATAAGTGGCCCCCAGAGCTAAATTTCAAGAGTAATAGGAATGTTGGATTACTTAAGACCATGCATAATTTTAGTCTTTCCTTTTAAATAAATTAGCAAAAATTTCTAAAATTCTGTTTTCAACTTCTAATTATGAGGAATTATGTGAAGATTAAAGGGGGTGAAACATTATTTTTTGTTATTTTAACACAAGGCTGCAACTTAACAAAATGTCAAAATGTGAAAGAGTCTGATCTATAGGCTTTCCGAATGCATTGTAAGTTACCTTTATTTTTAGCTGTTTTTAGAATGACATGATTTAGTTAGCACTTCCATTAGTTTCAGTAGGAGACAACACAAAATCACTTGGACTGATCTGGCCGTCTAGTCTTTAACACCATCACTTGACTAGGGATTATATATGAAAAAGACTGAAGATCTGCTCACCATTAGGTTCTTAAGTAAATGTAACATTAATGCGTCTATTATGATAAAAAGATCAAGGGTTTTACAGCCAACAAACTTCTCCCTACAAAGTCCAAAAACTAATTTTGTAATGCTATCCAGTTTTTACTTAATGTATTCAACATACAGTATATTCTAATATCAATCCTAACCAATTACATAATTCAAAAATTGTAGTATCTCAACAGGTTATTAATAGTGATGATCTATCATGCTCATCACGAGCACCTGTTCGGCTCGAGCATCTCGATGCTCGGCACATGGAGGTATTCAGCCGAATACTGCATGTGCTCGAGCGCAATGCTCGAGTATCCGCCCCGCATTTTTCCAATAAATGTGCAGGTAAGTACTGCCCTCACTGTAATGCCGTAGCCATGTTGGCTGCTGGCATTACAGTGATTGGCTGGCCAGAATGCGTCATCGGGTGCTATATAGCACCTGATAACGCATGTTTGGCTCATTCTTAGTCAGAGAGAGCTGTGCTGAGGATGGGACAGACAGTGTAGGGAATGAAATAGGAATAATTTTATTAGAAAAACTTTTCAGACACCCAAAAGTCCTTTTAAGGACTATTGTTGTGTGTGGCAGCAACAATATATATTTTTAGCGCAACCTGCGCTAAATTGCTAAAACTTAACAGACCTAAAAGTCCTTTAAAGGACTATTGTGTGTGGCAGCAGCAATATCTTTTTTTAGTGCAAACTGCGCTAAATAGCTAAAACTTTACAGACCCAAAAGTCCTTCTAAGGACTATTCTGTGTGGCAGCAATATCTATTTTTAGCGCATCCAGCGCTAAATAGAGTACAATATTTAAGCCGCTGCAGACAGCGACATTAGCTGCGCCACATCTCCAGTGTGAGGTGTTCGCATCCCAAAAAAATCTGTGACATCAAGTGTACTTTTTCCGTAGATGGTGTCCGCTGCGGACAGTGACAAAAGCTGTGCCACATCTCCAGTGTAAAGTGTGCGCATCCAAAAAATATCTGACATCCAGTGTACTTTTTCAATAGACGGTGTCCGCTTCTGACAGTGACATAACCAGTGCCACATCTGCAGTGTAACATGTGCGCTTAAAAAATGTATCTGTGACATGCAGTGTACTTTTTCCGTAGATGGTGTCCACTCTGGACAGTGACATTAGCTGCGCCACATCTCCAGCGTAAAGTGTGTGCATCCCAAAAATATCTGTGACATCCAGTGTATTTTTTTCATAGACGGTGTCCGCTGCGGACAGTGACATTAGCTGCGCCACATCTCCAGTGTAAAGTGTGCGCATCCAAAAAATAGCAGTGACATCCAGTGTACTTTTTCCGTAGACGGTGTCCGCTGCAGACAGTGACATTAGCTGCGCCACATCTCCAGTGTAAAGTATGCGCATCAAAAAAATATCTGTGACATCCAGTGTACTTTTTCCGTAGACGGTGTCTGCGGCAGACAGTGACATTAGCTGCGCCACATCTCCTGTGCAAAGTGTGCGCATCAAAAAAATATCTGTGACATCCAGTGTACTTTTTCAATAGATGGTGTCCGCTTCTGACAGTGACATTATCAGGGCCACATCTGCAGTGTAACGTGTGCGCTTTAAAAATGTATCTGTGACATACAGTGTACTTTTTGAATAGATGGTGTCCGCTTCTGACAGTGACATTACCAGGGCCACAACTTGTAGTGTAACGTGTGTGCTTCAAAAATGTATCTGTGACATACAGTGTACTTTTTCAATAGACGGTGCAGACAGTGACATTACCGGTGGTACCTCTCCTGTATAACGTTTCCTCATCCCAAATACCTTTGACATTCCCTATAATTTTTCATTAGTCTCTGTTGACAGCATTGACATTATCTGTGGGATATGTCCTGTGTGACGTTTCCACATCCCAAATACCTTTTTAAATTTGTTTGCACATACACTTCCAAATCCTACGCTACTGTACGTGTGACAGACTTTCAATCATATATAACATTTAATATAAATAAAGTGAGCAGTAATGGACGGGGCAGTGGCCGTGATGCTGCACGCAGAGGACATGGCCCTGGGTGCAGTGAAACTGTGCCTGCTGCCAGAGCACAAGAAAAACAATCATCCACAATACCTAGCTTCATGTCCTAGTTTGCATACGGCGCAGGACACCACTCTTGAGGTCAGACCAGTGCAAGCAGGTAGTTGGTTGGATTGCAGCAGATAATGCTTCCAGTCGGTTAAGCCCCACCCTGTCTTCCACCAAGTCCAGTCTCAGTAGCCAAGAGTCTGCTCAACCCAATCCTCACCCTGATCCTCCTTCCTCCCACCATGGAGAGTCTGGGCAAACAAGTGATCCCACACTTGGATATTCGGAGGAGCTCTTTTCAGTGCCAATCCTTGATTTGTCCCTCTCGCCAAGCACACTTGAAGAGGGACAGATCTTGTGCCCTGATTCCCAAACTCTTGAGCATCCACAATCACAAGAAGATGACGGGGAGGAATAGCAACTACTGTTTAATGAGGTGGATGATGATGAGACACAGTTGCCAAGGGCAATTACTGTCTCAAGAGGTTGATGAAGAGGATGAGACACAGTTGTCAATCACTGAGGTAGTGGATAGTTCAACAAGTCAGGAGGATGAGCAGAGTGAGGAAGTGGAAGAGGATGTGGTGGACAATGAAGTTACTAAACCAACCTGGGAAGGTGGAAAGCCGAGCAAGGACAGCAGTACAGAGGGGGGGGGGGATCTGCTGCACCGCAATAGGCTGGAAGAGGCAGTGGGGTGGCAAAAGGGAGAAGGCCACACCAAACAGGCCCACAACTGTTCCCTGGAGCACCCTCTTGCGGAAATCTCCCTTTCCAAGGAGTAGGTGTTCCGCAGTCTGGCACTTTTTTGAGGAAAGTGCGAATGACAAAAGAATTGTAATTTGCAACCTGTGCCATACAAAAATGAGCAGGGGCGTGAACACTAGCAACCTCACCACCACCAGCATGATCCGCCACATGGCATCAAAGCACCGTAATAGGTAGGCCGAATCCCTGGGTCCACAATCTATGTCTGCAGGTCACACCACTGCCTCCTCTTCCCCTGTGTTACGTGCTGGCCAATCCCCTGTCGAAGGCGCAGGCCCGGATGCCTCCCACCCTGCACCTAGACCATCAGCGACCACATCCACTTTCGTGTCCCAGCACAGCACCCTGCACATGGAACATCAGCGACCACATCCACTTTCGTGTCCTTATCCCAGGCATTTGAACGCAATCGCAAATACCCAACACCCACCCACAGGCCATAGCACTAAATGCTCAGCTTTCCAAATTACTGGCCCTGGAAATGTTGCCATTTAGGCTTGTAGACACTAAGGCCTTCCGCAGCCTGATGTCAGCGTCCGTCCTGCGTTACGCAGTGCCCAGCCGCTACTATTTTTCAAGGTATGCCGTGCCCGCCTTACACCAACATGTGTCCCGTAACATCACACATGCCCTGACCAACGCAGTTACTGGGAAGGTCCAGTTAACCACGAACACATGGACAAGTGCATTCGGCCAGAGATGCTACATTTCTCTGACGGCACACTGGGTGAATGTTGTGGAAGCTGGGAGAGAGTCGTACCCTGGGATGGCACAGGTGCTAGCGACGCCAAGGATTGTGGGCCCTATGTTGATCAGGGTTTCTGCCAGCATCTACATTAGTGGCTCCAACCCCTACTTCTCCTCCTCCGCCTCCTTCTCCATTTCCAGTCAGTCATCAGTCGGTAGCTGGAAGCAGCGTAGCACTGCAGTGGGGAAGCGGCAACAGGCAGTGCTGAAGCTGATATGCTTAGGTCACAAACAGCACACCGCCGCAGAGCTGTGGCAGGAGATAAAAGACCAGCCTGAGCTGTGGCTCTCGCCACTCAACCTAGAACCAGGCATGGTTGTGTTTCATAACGCCCGTAACTTGTGGTGGCTTTGGAGCTCGGCAAGCTCAGACACATCCCATGCCTAGCCCACGTGTTCAACTTAGTGGCTCAGCAGTTTCTCAAAACCTACACCAATTTGCCTGAGCTACTGGTGAAAGTGCGCCGCGTGTGTGCACATTTTTTCGCAAGTCATCAATAGCTTCAGCCGGTCTGTCAACGCTGCAGCAGCACTTGAAATTGCCAGCTCACAGACTGTGTGACGTGAGCAGGCGCTGGAACTCCACGTTCCACATGTTGGCCAGGCTTTGTGAGCAGCAGAGGGCAGGAGTGGAATACCAGCTGCAACATGGTTGTCGCCTTTCCAGTCAGCTTCCGCTATTCACAAGCGAGGAGTGGGCATGGATGTCTGACCTCTGTGAGGTTTTAAGAAACTTTGAGGAATCAACACAGATAACGCTATTATCAGCGTAACCATCCCACTTCTGTGTCTACTCAAACGCTCACTGCTCACAATTAAGGACGACGCTTTGCATGTGGAAGAGGTGGAAATGGGGGAAGACATTACACAGGGTGATAGCCAGACCACCCTCAGTTCATTTTCTTAGCGCGAATTGGACGATGAAGAGGAGGAGGAGCAGGATATGGTTGCCTCCGCTACAGAAGGTAGTACCCATGGAAGTTTAATTCCACCTGGTCAGCATGGGTGGGCAGAATAGGAGGAAGAGGATGAGGAGATTGAGAGTGATCCTCCTGATGACGACAGCGAAGTCTTGCCTGTTGGTACAAAACGGTGCAATACCAGAAGATCCTTGTTGAAAAATTGCTCCAAAAATTTCCATCTGACAATGCTGGCGGCAGAGTCCGTAGTTCCTTGCCAACCGAGGAGGGGAGACAAGGGGGACACAAAGCAGTTCCAACAGAGGCAGGGCACACTCTCCAAAGCCTGGGACAGTTTCATGATACCCCGCCAGCACCCTCACCCTGAGGCATGGCCTAGTGTCACAAGGAGGGAAAAATTTTGGAAGATGGTTAAGGAGTACATAGCAGACCGTGTCAGCGTCCTCAATGATCCCTCAGTGCCTTACAACTACTGGGTGTCCAAGCTGGACACGTGGCATGAACTGGCGCTCTACGCCTTGGAGGTGCTGGCCTGCCCTGCCACCAGCGTTTTGTTTGAGTGGGTATTTAGTGCTGCTGGTGGCATTATAACAGATAAGCATACCCGCCTGTCAACTGAAAATGCTGACAGGTTGACTCTTATAAATATTAACAAGGCCTGGATTAACCATAACTTCTCGACTCCACCAGAGCAAAGCTGATAAACATAAAGGCACTTTAAATGTGTTGTTTATAATGTACTGAATACACTGTATTCCCATGGACACCTTCCATCACAAACAAGGGTATATGGTTAAATCTTCCTTTTCTCATCCTCCTTCTCCTCTTCCATCATATCAACATGCTTATTCGTCGCATATAATGCAAGCCCTCGTATATAATTTTTTAATGGTTCAGCTCACTAGCAGGCCCTCACCTACAATGTTTTACAGGGTCAGCTCACCAGCAGGCCCTCGCACATAATTTTTTAGAGGGTCAGCTCACCAGCAGGCCCTTGCATATAATGTTATACAGGGTCAGCTCACCGGGCAGGCCCTCACCTACAATGTTTTACAGGGTCAGCTCACCAGCAGGCCTTCACATATAATTTTTTAGAGGGTCAGCTCACTAGCAGGCCTTCGCATATAATATTTTACAGGGTCAGCTCACCAGCAGGCCCTCGACTACAATGTTTTACACGGTCAGCTCACCAGCAGGCCCTCGCATATTATTTTTTAGAGGGTCAGTTCACCAGCAGGCCCTCGCATATAATGTTTTACAGGGTCAGCTCACCAGCAAGCGCTCGCATATAATTTTTTATAGGGTCAGCTCACTAGCAGGCCCTCGCATATAATGTTTTAGAGGGTCAGCTCACCAGCAGGTCTTCGCATATAATATTTTACAGGGTCAGCTCACCAGCAGGCCCTCGCATATAATGTTTTAGAGGGTCAGCTCACCAGCAGGCCTTCACCTACAATCTTTTACAGGGTCATCTCACAAGCAGCCCCTCGCATATAATGTTTTACAGGGTCAGCTCACCTGCAGGCTCTTGCATATAATTTTTTTAGAGGATCAGCTCACCAGCAGGCCCTCACCTACAATCTTTTACAGGGTCAGCTCACCAGCAGGCCCGCACCTAAAATCTTTTACAGGGTCAGGTCACCAGAAGGCTCGCACCTCAAATCTTTTAAAGGGTCAGCTCACCTGAAGGCCCTCGCATATCATTTTTTACAGGGTCAGCTCACCAGCAGGCCTTCACCTACAATCTTTTACAGGGTCATCTCACCAACAGGCCCTCGCATATAATTTATTAAAGGGCTAGCTCACCTGAAGGCCCTCACCTACAATCTTTTACAGGGTCAGCTCACCTGCAGGCCCTCGCATATAATTTTTTTAGATGATCAGCTCACCAGCAGGCCTTCACCTACAATCTTTTATAGGGTCAGCTCACCTGAAGGCCCTCACATATAATGTTTTAGAGGGTCAGCTCACCTGCAGGCCCTCACCTACAATATTTTACAGGGTCATCTCACCAGCAGGCCCGCACCTAAAATCTTTTACAGGGTCAGCTCACCAGCAGGCCCGCACCTAAAATCTTTTACAGGGTCAGGTCACCAGAAGGCTCGCACCTCAAATCTTTTAAAGGGTCAGCTCACCTGAAGGCCCTCGCATATCATTTTTTACAGGGTCAGCTCACCAGCAGGCCTTCACCTACAATCTTTTACAGGGTCATCTCACCAAAAGGCCCTCGCATATAATTTTTTAAAGGGCTAGCTCACCTGAAGGCCCTCACCTACAATCTTTTACAGGGTCAGCTCACCAGCAGGCCCGCACCTAAAATCTTTTACAGGGTCAGGTCACCAGCAGGCCCGCACCTAAAATCTTTTACAGGGTCAGCTCACCTGCAGGCCCTCGCATATAATTTTTTTAGAGGATCAGCTCACCAGCAGGCCTTCACCTACAATCTTTTATAGGGTCAGCTCACCTGAAGGCCCTCACATATAATGTTTTAGAGGGTCAGCTCACCTGCAGGCCCTCACCTATAATATTTTACAGGGTCATCTCACCAGCAGGCCCGCACCTAAAATCTTTTACAGGGTCAGCTCACCAGCAGGCCCGCACCTCAAATCTTTTAATGGTTCAGCTCACCAGCAGGTCCTCGCATATAATGTTTTACAGGGTGAGCTCACCTACACGCCCTCGCATATAATTTTTTAGATGGTCAGCTCACCAGCCGGCCCTCGCATATAATGTTTTAGAGGGTCAGCTCACCAGTAGGCCCGCACCTCAAATCTTTTAATGGGTCAGCTCACCAGCAGACCCTCACCTACAATCTTTTACAGGGTCAGCTCACCTGAAAGCCCCCGCATATATTTTTTTAGAGGGTCATCTCACAAGCAGGCCCTCGCATATAATGTTTTACAGGGTCAGCTCACCAGCAGGCTCTCGCATATAATTTTTTACAGGGTCAGCTCACCAGCAGGCCTTCACCTACAATCTTTTACAGGGTCAGCTCACCTGAAGGCCCTCGCATATAATTTTTTGGAGGGTCAGCTCACCAGCAGGCCTTCGCATATAATTTTTTAGAGGGTCAGCTCGCCAGCATACCCGCACCTAAAATCTTTTACAGGGTCAGCTCACCTGCAGGCCCTCGCATATAATGTTTTAGAGGGTCAGCTCACCAGCAGGCCTTCACCTACATTCTGTTATAGGGTCAGCTCACCTGAAGACCCTCGCATATAATGTTTTAGAGGGTCAGCTCACCTGCAGGTCCTCACCTACCACCTTTTAGAGGGTCAGCTCACCAACAGGCCCTCGCATATAATTTTTTAAAGGGCTAGCTCACCTGAAGGCCCTCACCTACAATCTTTTACAGGGTCAGCTCACCAGCAGGCCCGCACCTAAAATCTTTTACAGGGTCAGGTCACCAGAAGGCTCGCACCTCAAATCTTTTAAAGGATCAGCTTACCAGCAGGCCTTCACCTGCAATCTTTTATAGGGTCAGCTCACCTGAAGGCCCTCACATATAATGTTTTAGAGGGTCAGCTCACCTGCAGGCCCTCACCTACAAAATTTTACAGGGTCATCTCACCAGCAGGCCCGCACCTAAAATCTTTTACAGGGTCAGCTCACCAGCAGGCCCGCACCTCAAATCTTTTAATGGTTCAGCTCACCAGCAGGTCCTCGCATATAATGTTTTACAGGGTCAAGTCACCTGAAGGCCCTCGCATATAATTTTTTAGAGGGTCAGCTCACCAGCCGGCCCTCGCATATAATGTTTTAGAGGGTCAGCTCACCAGCAGGCCCGCACCTAAAATCTTTTACAGGGTCAGCTCACCAGTAGGCCCGCACCTCAAATCTTTTAATGGGTCAGCTCACCAGCAGGCCCTCCCATATAATGTTTCACAGGGTCAGCTCACCACCAGGCCCTCGCATATAATTTTTTGGAGGGTCAGCTCACCAGCAGGCCTTCGCATATAATTTTTTAGAGGGTCAGCTCACCAGCATACCTGTACCTAAAATCTTTTACAGGGTCAGCTCACCTGCAGGCCCTCGCATATAATGTTTTAGAGGGTCAGCTCACCAGCAGGCCTTCACCTACATTCTTTTATAGGGTCAGCTCACCTGAAGACCCTCGCATATAATGTTTTAGAGGGTCAGCTCACCTGCAGGTCCTCAACTACAACCTTTTAGAGGGTCAGCTCACCAACAGGCCCTCGCATATAATTTTTTAAAGGGCTAGCTCACCTGAAGGCCCTCACCTACAATCTTTTACAGGGTCAGCTCACCAGCAGGCCCTCACCTACAATCTTTTACAGGGTCAGCTCACCAGCAGGCCCGCACGTCAAATCTTTTAAAGGGTCAGCTCACCAGCAGGCCTTCGCATATAATGTTTTACAGGGTCAGCTCACCAGCAGGCCTTCACCTACAATCTTTTACAGGGTCAGCTCACCAGCAGGCCTTCGCATATAATTTTTTAGAGGGTCAGCTCACCAGCATACCCGCACCTAAAATCTTTTACAGGGTCAGCTCACCTGCAGGCCCTCGCATATAATGTTTTAGAGGGTCAGCTCACCAGCAGGCCTTCACCTACATTCTGTTATAGGGTCAGCTCACCTGAATACCCTCGCATATAATGTTTTAGAGGGTCAGCTCACCTGCAGGTCCTCACCTACCACCTTTTAGAGGGTCAGCTCACCAACAGGCCCTCGCATATAATTTTTTAAAGGGCTAGCTCACCTGAAGGCCCTCACCTACAATCTTTTACAGGGTCAGCTCACCAGCAGGCCCGCACCTAAAATCTTTTACAGGGTCAGGTCACCAGAAGGCTCGCACCTCAAATCTTTTAAAGGATCAGCTTACCAGCAGGCCTTCACCTACAATCTTTTATAGGGTCAGCTCACCTGAAGGCCCTCACATATAATGTTTTAGAGGGTCAGCTCACCTGCAGGCCCTCACCTACAAAATTTTACAGGGTCATCTCACCAGCAGGCCCGCACCTAAAATCTTTTACAGGGTCAGCTCACCAGCAGGCCCGCACCTCAAATCTTTTAATGGTTCAGCTCACCAGCAGGTCCTCGCATATAATGTTTTACAGGGTCAAGTCACCTGAAGGCCCTTGCATATAATTTTTTAGAGGGTCAGCTCACCAGCCGGCCCTCGCATATAATGTTTTAGAGGGTCAGCTCACCAGCAGGCCCGCACCTAAAATCTTTTACAGGGTCAGCTCACCAGTAGGCCCGCACCTCAAATCTTTTAATGGGTCAGCTCACCAGCAGGCCCTCCCATATAATGTTTCACAGGGTCAGCTCACCACCAGGCCCTTGCATATAATTTTTTGGAGGGTCAGCTCACCAGCAGGCCTTCGCATATAATTTTTTAGAGGGTCAGCTCACCAGCATACCTGTACCTAAAATCTTTTACAGGGTCAGCTCACCTGCAGGCCCTCGCATATAATGTTTTAGAGGGTCAGCTCACCAGCAGGCCTTCACCTACATTCTTTTATAGGGTCAGCTCACCTGAAGACCCTTGCATATAATGTTTTAGAGGGTCAGCTCACCTGCAGGTCCTCAACTACAACCTTTTAGAGGGTCAGCTCACCAACAGGCCCTCGCATATAATTTTTTAAAGGGCTAGCTCACCTGAAGGCCCTCACCTACAATCTTTTACAGGGTCAGCTCACCAGCAGGCCCTCACCTACAATCTTTTACAGGGTCAGCTCACCAGCAGGCCCGCACGTCAAATCTTTTAAAGGGTCAGCTCACCAGCAGGCCTTCGCATATAATGTTTTACAGGGTCAGCTCACCAGCAGGCCTTCACCTACAATCTTTTACAGGGTCAGCTCACCTGAAGGCCCTCGCATATCATTTTTTACAGGGTCAGCTCACAAGCAGGCCTTCACCTACAATCTTTTTTAGGGTCAGCTCACCAGCAGGCCCTCGCATATAATTTTTTAGAGGATCAGCTCACCAGCAGGCCTGCATCTAAAATCTTTTACAGGGTCAGCTCCCCTGCAGGCCCGCACCTAAAATCTTTTACAGGGTCAGCTTACCTGCAGGCCCTCACCTAATTATACCTAATAGGTAATTTGCACGCATGCTTCCTTGCTTGGATGTGGTAGCCGTAGCCGTTCTCAGGCTCCCTCTCCGGAATCGAACCATGATTCCCCGTTAAACGTGGTCACCATGGTTTGCACTGAAAATAACATCGAAAGTTGATAGGGCAGGCATCCAAATAGATCGTTGCCGTCACAGGGACGTGCGATCGGCCCCAGGTTATCTAGAGTCCCCAAAGCGGCAACAAGCCCATAATGTTTTAGATGGTGAGATCAGCAGGCCCTTGCTCCAATTGTTTTTGAGGGTCACCAGCAGGCCATCAATTATAATTTTTCAAGGCTGTGTATGATTCCCTCCTTTATATGTATTAAAGGGTGTATTGGAGTGTCGGTTCCTTGTAGTTTTTGACAGCCCTTTCACTTAGTGCATAGGCTTTATGAGTGTAGGATTCCCACTACATGAACAATTGTACCATGATGTGAATGAGGCCCTCCTTTATGTGATATACAGGTTGTATCGGAGTGCCTCTTCTTTGTAATTTTTGGTAGCACTTGCACTTTATATACAAGTAAATATACAGGAAAGAATGTTTCCTAACAATTTTTCCTCTAAAAGTGATTTTATCTTCGGTTTTGTGCGTAATATTGTAAGTCTGTAAAAGTGGCGTACTACTCGGACAACATCGTTCCCAGCAGCGACCTCGGAGTCCAAGATGCATCCAGACATCCTCCCCATGCTGTTCCCAAACCATTTTGGTGGTGTTTCCATCAATTTCTGACCTTTTCCTATGAACAAGGCACCCTCCCCTCTTCAGAGCAGGCGGTGCCTGGTTTAATGCTCGGGTTCTCCTATTGACTTCCATTATACTTGGGTGCTCGGTAGAGCCTCCCGAAGTGTTTTCGGCCAGAGCACCCGAGCACTTTGGTGCTCAATCAAAACTAGTTATTAATTATTGACGTTTCTATTAATGCTAGAAAAACATCAATAATTATAACTAAGATATTTTATTCACTGAGGTTCAAAAGCTTCTGTAAAAGTGTCTGTGACTTACCTCGCTCCCCGGAACCCACGTTGTTTCTGAAGCCAGCATCGGCCACCGCGGCATCTCCGTGTCTCACGGATGATTGGTACTGAGGCTGCCTCTGAGAATGAGACTGTGCGCAGGCGCGATGCGATCCCGGCCAGTGAGGGTGCCGGGCGCATGCGCTGAAGATAGCCAGGGACACTAGTAGCCGCCCAGCGCCGCCCAGCGAAGTGAATATTGATGAGCTGGGCGGCGCTTCAAACGGCAGTTGTGGCGAGGCTAGCTGGGCGCAAGCTGAGGTGAAACACCGCCCCTTGGGCAGATTGAACCCGATTCCAACAGGTTATAAAACTTCACATTACTGTAGTTATAAGGTGGACAGGGGAAATACTTACATGATTCTTATACACTTTATAAGACCTGTACGGTCATATATATACCTTAATATGCTTTTTGGCCCTGTCAGTGTCCCTTTAAACACGGTGGTCTTTACTTGATTCATGTAGGGCAACAGGCTTAATGATTACATTCTCCCAACTAATGGTCATCAACACTCTGGCTCTGGTCTCATCAGGGTGCCAGGAATGTAAATATTTGTAGTTGCATTTTTGACCAAAGCTTCCTTCCCACAAGGGGGAACACCACAGAATCTGCACAGTCTTTAACAGGTGCTCCTTGGTTGTGGTACCTCTGACTTCACAATCACTGTGCATAATATTCTCAGTTGGGGTATTGCTTCCACATGACACTCAGAGTCTCATACAATGTTTGCTTATAGGTCTGTCTCTTTTAAAAACCTAGGCTGCTTCTAGGAAGGTCCGGCTTCATCTGTTCTGTGATATTTGGCTTTAGATGCCCAAGCTAATCTTTGAGTTGTTGCACCCTTGTGTGCAGTACCAATCAGCTCTTCTTATCAAGCTAGTTACATGCAGGAATAAATGTTGGATCTGTTTCCAGCAGCAGCTACCAACTCATTGACCGTGAGGTCTGCCAAATACCGGTATTTATGCTCTCTCCCATGTGTTTTCACTACATACCAAATTATCTTATGCTAATTAGGTCAAAGGTCTTTCACCTCACCTCCAGTATTGCCCAACTGTGACAATACCATTGGTGAGTATTTGGGCACCCCTGGTCAAAATTACTGTTACTGTGAACAGTTAAGGATGTTGAAGATGAAATGATCTACAAAAGTCATAAAGTTAAAGATGACACAATTCCCTTTGTATTTTAAGCAAAAATAATTTCTTATTTTCATCTTTTACATTTTTAAAATAACAAAAAAGTTAAATGGCAGAAGCGAAACTGCATGGTTAGTACCTAGTAGTACCCCCTGTGGCAAGTATCACAGCTTGTGAACACTTTTCGTAGCCAGTCAAGAGTCTTTTAATTCTTGTTTGATGGATTTTCCTTGCAAAAGTCTTCCGTGTTCTGTGAGATTCCTGGGCTGTCTTGCATGCAGTGCTCTTTTGATTTTCATATCAGGGCCCATGATAAAACCTACAGCTTGCATCTTTTAAGGTAGTCTATTGTGGATTTTGAACTGTATTTAGGATCATTATTCATTTGTAGAAGCTCAGAAGTTCACCTTACTATAGTTGTTTTTAGGTTTGCTTCCTGCTGGAATTTCATTGAATCCAGTCTTTCTTCTACCTCTGAAATGTTCCCTGTGCCATTGGCTGCAACATAACCCCAAAGCATAATTGATCCACTCCTATGCTTAATGGTTGGAGAGGTGTTATTTCATGATATTCTGTGGCCTCTTTTCTTCAAACATACCTTTGCTCATTGTGACCAAAGAGTTCTATTTTAACCTCATGGGTCCACAGGACTTGTTTCCAAAATACATCAGACTTGTTCAGGTGTTCATTCGCAATCTTCTGATGCTGAATTTTGTGGTGAGGATGCAAGAGAGGTTTTATTCTGTTGACTCTTCCATGAAAGACATGAAAGAGTAGAACAATTTACCACAACTCTAGAGTTTGTTAAATATTCCTGAAGGTCGTTTGCAGTAAAGCAGGGTTCTGTTTTGGATTTCTAGCAATCCTACAAGCAGCTGTCTCTGAAATTTTTCTTGGTCTTCCAGACCTTCTTTTGACCTCCACTGTTCCTGTTAACTGCCATTTCTTAATTACATTTTGAAATGAGAAAATGGCAGCCTGAAAACGCTTTACTATCCTCTCATAGCCTTCTCCTGCTTTTTTGGCCTCAATTATTTTTCTTTTCAGAGTGTTAGGCAGCTGCTTAGAAGAACCCATGTCTGCTGGTTTTTGGAATAAGGTTAGAGGAGTTTGGGTATTTATAAAGCTTTGAAATTTGCATCACCTGGTCTTTCCTAATGATGATTGTGAACAAACCTTAACCTAACAGGCTAGTTAAAGGGTTTCTATCACTTGGTATCACATATTTAGGTGTCAGACACTTGCGATCCGCTAGTGTCTGCTCTAACAAACCATCCTAATATGATAGGTTTTGGGGCAGCCGTTTCGCTAAAATAAGAACTTATATCTATATGCTAATGAGCCTCTAGGCGCTATGGGGGCGTCATTAGCACCTAGAGGCTCCGTCTACCTTCATAAACTGTCGCCGCCCAGCGCGTCCCTCCAGCCCGCCCATCTCCTGCTGAATGCGATCCTCTCCGTGCGCGTCTCTGTTCGGCGCATGCGCAGTGAATGTCTGACCGCTTCCCTGCTCAGACATCTCCACTGCGCCTGTTCCTCGGAGCACTATGATGTCATCGCGCAGGCGCAGTGGAGATGTCTGAGCAGGGAAGCGGTCAGACATTCACTGCGCATGCGCCGAACAGAGACGCGCACGGAGCGGATCGCATTCAGCAGGAGATGGGCGGGCTGGAGGGACGCACTGGGCGGCGACAGTTTATGAAGGTAGACGGAGCCTCTAGGTGCTAATGACGCCCCCATAGCACCTAGAGGCTCATTAGCGTATAGATATAAGTTCTTATTTTAGCGAAACGGCTGCCCCAAAACCTATCATATTAGGATGGTTTGTTAGAGCAGACACTAGCGGATCGCTAGTGTCTGACACCTAAATATGTGATACCAAGTGATAGAAACCCTTTAAGGTCTGAAACCTTGGTTACCTGAGCACTCAAATCTCCTTGGGTTCCCATACTTTTGTAAGGTATTCTTTTTTTCACCCAAAATTGTTGAAAACCAAAATAATACAAAGTGAAAGTACTAGTCACACAGCTAGAAAAACAGTTAACCTTTTGTGACAAAACGGCTCAATGTGTTTTAATAAAGGCCAGTTGAAAATATGATTTTAGTCAAAAATGAATAAAATGCAATTATAAACAAAAATTGCCTCTTAAGGTGTAAGTTGCCTTTAAGCTTGAAAGCTGCCATCCTATGATTAACTATCTACCATACAGCCAGCTACTTAGGGCCAGGAGGATTGAAAAGGACCAAAAAGCCTGTCAATTAAGACTCCATGAGGATTTCTACATTAGAGAGGTCTAGTCTGTTGCACACCAGACAGATAGACAGATAGATTTCTTGGTGATGCTACTTGCATGATCATCACCCCAGGCATGCTTGCACTGCTCTTCCTGTGATCTATATAGTGCTGTCACCAGTTTTGCTCTCAGAATTCTTTTAACCCCTTTAAGCAGGAATATGACCGATATTTGAATCATATACACAAGGGCAGACTGGGAACTTAAAGTGGCCCTGGAAAAAATACCTAAAAGTGGCCCCATATTCTAAGGAGGTCCAAATTGACAGAAGATGGGGCAATACAAGTAGGCAGGGCCATTTGCAACACAGTATTCAACTGCATCACCGTCCAGAGGATGGCAATGCAATTGAAATCAGGAGGGAACCTGTGGCCACTAGGCAGGTGCATAGGAGAGAATCAGATCTTTGTGTGCCTGGTTGGCAGCCATGAGGTGGGCTTGGGTGGCCCCCCTAGGAATCCGCTCACTGGGAAATTTCCTTGTAGGGTCTATGGCCAGTCCAGCCCTGCATATACACATATTAATATTTGAAAGGACCAACTTATATAAAAGAATTTATACAAAACTGTCCGTTATGCTTTGTGCACAATTGGCCACATTTTTATTTGCTTACAAAATAAAAAGCTTTCAAGTAACATAAAATAATCCTTGCAGACTTGTCCGACTCGTGTTTCGGTCCATTTCATGGAGGCAGAAACCGTTGGATATGCTAACATTTGAAAAAAAAAATTGTACCTTGCCTGTATACAACAAAAAGTGTTAGCTTTCACATGCTGTATTATCTATCTATCTATCTATCTATCTATCTATCTATCTATCTATCTATCTATTTATTTAACTATCCTGAAGCAATATCTGAAACACCTGCAAAGATTTGTTGGGTTTGTCAGGATTATGATCCATTAACTATCTCTTGAGTCTTAAATTCCCTGCTACCTTCATTGTAAAGTATGGTGCTCAATCATAGGTGGACTGTCTGCAGGGTACAATATGCCACAGACAGAACTTCACTTTGAACTCAGACAAAAAGTTACACAAACAACCCACTGGTTTTTGAACATCGGCCCCTGAATCTCTCTGGGATTATCTCTTAAACCACCCGCTGGTGTGAACAAAACATTGGGAGCAATTCCAAAAATAGTTTCAAAAGCTGAAAGGGTTGCACCACATGTGCTTTTTCACCTTGGATGCTCCCTGGGTTCTTTTGACTTGTGACTGCCCTTTAATTTAACCCTTGTCCACTTAACAACATTTCCAAGACATTGCCTTTGTGGAGCACTGGCTGTTCTGTCAGCAGAGAGATGGGTTAACATGTTTTGTTTTCAGAAATGTCTTAGACATTTTTTTTAAATTTTACCTTTTATTCTCTAGGCACTGTCCAAAAAAACATGTTTCTGAACATCAAGGATGTTTTGATTCTAGAATATTAATTTAGTCCAGGCTTGAGACACAATCATAGTGCAAAGCATGAAACTTGAATCAACAAACACCAGGGTGGAAGAATCAGATGTACATTGCATACACATCTCATAGGAGCTGGATGAAAGTCCACAACGGTAAGGTATAAAATATTCCTATGATATTGTGATTGTCTCACTATACCTTACAGAAATCTGCAAAATAAAGAGAATAGTACCTTTGTAGCCTTAAATTGTGAGGTACATAATGTTAAGTTATGTTGCAATCTGCTTTTATATGGAAAAGAAACTAATAGAACAAGTAGGAAACACATGACCTGGTTTCAATACAAAAGAATAAAAATTTGCTAAATTATTAACATTTCATTTCTAAAAGCATACAAAGACATAAAAGCTTTGAAAGGGGCTCACACAGTCAATAAATGGGAGGACATGGAACACATTTTGAGTAAATGCAGGTGCAACCTCGAGAGATCAGACAAATGATGGATATTTAGGCTTTAATGGGGCCACAATTTAGCATATGTGTCACTGCAATACATGGACCCTGCAAGTTTACTGACCCATACTATTCTCTTATGATTTAAGTTCAAGCTCAGTGCAGTGGGAAGTCTGGGTATTGTAGCTGCCTTATGGCTTTCTGAAAGCAGTGTTTGGCCATACGATACGTCTAGCAAACTTCTGTTAGATCTTAATGTCAAGAATCTATTGCTTTTTGCTCAAAAATAAAGTAACATGCTTCACTATTTTATCTGGAAAAAAAGAAAAGAAGATGGATGCATTGTGGATTAGTAGTAGTAAGTTAGAAATGGAGCATCTGTTATATCTGTCATGGTTCCTGTAAAAATGTCTCAATGAAGGCAATCTGAACCAATCCTAATAATTACAAATATCATTATTTACCACTACAAAAACTATATATTTGTTGTTATTTTACAATTTTATTATTGGTTTGTGTTTTAAACCCTCACACATTTAAGTGTAGGTAAGATTAAATGAATGTACTTAAATAATACCAATAAATATATTATATATTGTATATTGTAGGCCCCCCTAAGATGTGAGGTGGGGCCTCCATAGATCAGGCATATTTTTCCAGGAGATCCCACAGATGCTTAATCAGATTGCGATCTAGGGTATTTGAGGCAAGGTCAACACTTCTGTTTTCAAGTTCGGCGTATAAGGTTCAGGTTATCTAAGAATTCCGCTATGGATTTGGCTACTACGGACCATAAGTTATGGTCCGTGGTAGTGGAATCCATAACTGAATTCTTAGATAACCTGAACCACAAAACCTTGTACGCCGAACTTGAAAACAGAAGTTTGCTCATCCCTAGTCAACACCTTCAACTCTTTGTCACATTCCTTTTTCACCAGATAATCAATGCTATTCACTTCTCCTCTCTGGTTTTAATGTTATGGCTGATCGGGATATAATTTATATAGACTAGAAAATAATTTTCCAGGGTTACGTGAATAATCTAGTCTTTTTTAGATTTTTATATATTTATATTTGTGTATATATTTGTACACCCACTGGCAGATTATCATAAAGATGGTTTTGGAAGCTGAATAGGTTCTGAGATTATCATAAATTCCTATATGATAATCTGTCTAAGGATGCCATTCAACATGGTCTGGTCTCCTGTAGCAAACATCCCATGTTTTCTAGTGGCTGGGTCAAAGGGAGTAGACATGACCTAGAGCTCGCTCACATGGTGCCTGCATGGACACATGAGTTAAGTTACTGGACCATGAGAGGGTATTGGGGTTAAATAGGAGAGGAGGGCAGGTTCATTGTCACAGCCTGCATTTCAGTGGGGAAGGAAGCCAAGTTCTAATGGAAGGAAAGGACTTTGTCCTGTAGTAAAGAAGTCCCAATGGAAGTTAAGTACTGGGGTTAAGTTAAACAATTAAGCTAGATTTAGGAACACCTTAACTAACTATACTATGTGCTTATAATGTTAATCTCCTCATTGTCTGCTAAGATATGTTGCTAGCATCAACTCCAATGTGGACTCTTAAAACTGATACACCAATGACTAGTAGAATAAGCACTGAGCAGCACATTGCCAACTCGCACCAAGTGCTGTCTCGCCATGACAGATAGTGGTACCTTGTGCAGACCCATGGAAGTATGGTAGGCATGGAAGGGTAACCTCTTGGTGAATCCCAGTATCCCTGGTAGCACTCAAATTTATGACAGGCTGTATGTTACAGAGTGGCTTCTCTGTGACCCATTAAAGCACATAGATAGGTTTGAGACTTGTGTCCATAGGCCCTCTGTCATGTCTGTGATGAAATTGTAAAGTTTCTGACAAGTGAGTCTTTTTTAACTTTGGCACAATGCCGGACCCTTTACCTTGGGTTCCTGATCTTGAAAAACCCCTTAAACCAGCAGTAAACATGTTTGCACAGAAAGGTGGTGCTAACTGTAGATATGGATGGACAGGGTAGCAGTGGGGAAGTGAGGTTAGGTTTGGCAGCAACTAAGACCCTATAGTCTCCTTAATTAACCACTGGTTATACTGTACCAAAAGCAGTGGTATCTGGATTTGAATCAGACTAGGGCAACATCTGTATGAAGTTTGTACGATTTCCTTTATATACTCTGCTTTCTTGCCATATTATTTTGCAGTGTGTGGGAGAGAGAGGAAAACTAGACTATGACAGATACTAATGTGATTGTATTTTATGTACATTGCTGCAGAATATGGAGCACTATACATGTAACAAGACATAAATGAATGAAGATGTAGTTGTAGTTCCACAGGGTGCAGACCTGTAAAGGCTCAAACATAAAGAAGTTCATTAACATACTGTCTTCTGATCAACAAAGAAATTTTTTTGGTCAAAATGTGTAAGATATACAAATCTTTCCAAAATATTTATTTACAGTTTATGTTTCATTTCTGATTTTGGCTCCCAAATACTGATGTAAAACACTGACCAAAATACTGCCGTGTGAAAGTGGCCTAAGGCTAGGTTCACACCAAGTTTGGACAGAAAAAGTTGGCAGCAGAAGTTTTAAAGAAATGACGTGTATTGTCAAAAAAGTCTCCAAACATGAACATTGCTGGCAAAAAAAAGTATACAGCTGGCATCCGTTAGACAGGTCAGTGTTTCTTTTTAAAGGGGCATTGAACATTGTTTTGGCTTTTTTTTTTCCAGACATCCGAATGTATACTGTATAAATAAGGACACACTTTTGGAATGCATCTGCCCTATAGAGGTCTATACATAGTATAATATACTGTATAATATATATTATTCAGCCAACTGTTTTATTTTGACTATGTTTTGTACATAGAAAAACAGGGTACCCAAGAGGGGAATGAGGGTTATGGTGTCTATACACATTAGAGCAAAGCTGGGGACTGGTCGACTTTCTTATGTTTGTGGCTGTGCCAACTTTCAACCAGTGGCCAATATCAAGGGAGAGTAAGAGAATACATGTGTATGAGGGAGTCAGGAAGAAAAGCAATCATCTGAATGTGAGCTTGGCTTACAGCTATTGATGTATAGCACTTGGAGAACAGAAGAAACTAAAGGAGAACAGAAGAAATTAAAGAAAAGGTAAGCAGCTTTTAATATGAGAGCATACCCTTTGTTTCAGGTGATTTTTTAGAATATACAGCCTATATTAGCCCATCTATATAAATAGGACCCTTTCACAAAAAGCAATCAACTGACACAACAAACAAATTAAAGATATGGTCCACAGTAAAACACAAAATATCCCTTTATTAAATAAATATAATACAGTTAACATGATCAGTCAAAAGTATACACAAAAGTAGCACAAGGCCAAAACCCTCAATTACAGAAGACAGCCTTGACCATGCACTAATAAAAAGATGAACCATAAATATACCCAAAAAATCCACAGTTGACAAGATAATATCAGTTATAATATATCAAGTGAATCTATATATCACATGGGGCATGTGTATATGTGTAAAAATCATAGTGAACTGGCAAAGCACACCCTCAGAAAGAGCTGCAGAATGAAGGACATTATAGAGAAGTACATAGTAGCATAACTGAATCCTGCACTGGAATGAGACAGAAATCATAGTAGAACCTGCAGCAGCATCTCTGTGTGTCTGTATCTCTGTTTCCCTCCAGCAGCTCACTCCTCTTCCCACCTTTCCTCTCCATAGACTTTTATAGTTAACTTGTAACCTGATCCCTTAATGAAATTATACTCTTTCTCAATATCAATTTTAGTTGTGAATTGAGGGTGAGTGATCTGTTCAAGAGGCGACGAGGGAGAAGAAGTGGATTATAAGAGTAAAAACATGCATTATTCTCTAATAAGACACATTACAAAGTTTTGTATCTTCACTTGTAATATTGATTTAACCCTTTAAAGGGGTTATCAGGGATTTTGGCATTGATGGCCTATTCTCAGGATAGGTAGATCGGCTGTGGTACCCCCACCAATCAACTGTTCAAAGAGGCAGCTACGCAACCCTGCAGATAAGCTGCTCTTCAATAGATCCAGCACTAGAAGTCTGGGCCACTCTATAAAGCCTCATCCATTGTGTAGTGGATGGAGGGGAGTTGGTTACTACAGGACGAGCTGTTCACATTTACTTCAATAAAATAAGAGTTCTGCAGTAACTAGCTCTATCAACTAGAGACAATGGATGGAGCTATGTTGTTTCAGTGCTGACTTCTGGAACTGGAGCTACAACAAAACAATTAATAGCCAGTGGGGCATGAGTTGTACCCCCAATAATCAGGTATTGATGGCCTATCATGAGGATAGGACATCAATATAACCCCTTTCAGGCTGCAGTGCTTTTTTTTTTTTTTATATATATATATATTTCAACTCCACATTGCAAAAGCCATAACTTTTTTTTTTCTGTCAACATAGTCGTATTAATTCTTGTTTATTGTGGAACTAGTTGTATTTTTTTTTTATCATTTTGGGGTACCTTTATTGTGTTTTAGAAGTTTTAAAAATTAGTTTGTGTTTGTTGGTTGACTGTAAAAAAAACAATGCAATTCCACTATTGTTGTCAGGCTTTTGTTTTCACAGTGTTCACTGTGGGTCTATGGGTCAGAGTGTTTTGCTACTTTTAAACATTTTAAAAGTTTACAAAAAATATTGTTTTGTGTCACCATATTCAGAGGCCCATAACTTTTTTATTTTTCTGCTGACCGAGCTATGTGAGAGCGCATTTTTTGGGAGGCACGCTGTAGTTTTTATTGATACCATTTTGGGACACATTCAACTTTTTGATAATTCCCCTTAGGCCTCATGAACACAACCATATTTTTTGTCCGAATCTGATCTGCCTTTTTTGCAGATCAGATGCAGACCCATTTATTTCTATGGGGCTGCAAATGATGCAGACAGCACACGTGTCTGCGGCCCGACAAAAGGAAAGAAGATGTCTACAATAATGCGAAATGTGCAGAATGGAAATGTATGGGGCACACACAATCGGTATCTGTGTTTTGCGGATCCACAGTTTGCTAACTGCAAAACAGGTACGGTCATGTGCATCAGGCCCTAGGTGACTTGGACCTACGATCGCCTGATGGCTTGTTCCATATACTGTAATACTTCTGGATTACAGTGTCTGGGGATTTTCTGCCGACCAAACTCTGTGAGGGCTCATTTTTTGGGAGGTTTTCTTGTTTTGTTTTTGTTGACAACAGTTTATGACACAGTTATAATTAGTCACTTCTATAGCGCTGACACATTCCGCAGCACTTTACAGACATTATCATTCATTGCAGTCCTCAATGGAGCTCACAACTTTAATTCCCTATCAGTATATCTTTTGAGTTTGTTAGGAAACTGTAGTACCCCGAGGAAACCCAAGCAAACACAAACTCCATGCAGATGTTGTCCTTGGTCAGATTTAAACCTAGGACGCCCCTTAGGTGACCTGAACCTGTGATCGTCTGATCGCTTGTTCTATATACCATAATACTTATGAATTACAATGTATAGGTGTCACGCCCTGCCCTGTGGGTGTTCTGAAGAGATCTGTCAGAGTTGCTGCACGTGACTCGATCTGACAGTTTGTTTTGTTGTGGGTTAGAACTGAATCCCACCTCCTCCCAGGTGTTGTTCTTTAGGTAATTGGTGAGGCTATTTATTCTACCCTCTTCCTATAGCCTTTGCGGGTTATAGTTCTGCCTTGTGTGAGCTCTGGAAGTTTGGTGGATCGTCTGCTCCAACACATCTCTAGATAAGTCCTTTTTCCTTCTGTGTCTGTTTTTACTAGGCCTCTAGGGTGACGCTAGCTCCCTCAGTTGTTGAAGGAGCTGGGTGTCTCTTTTCCTCTTCCCTATAGCTGAGGGTTTGGTTCAGTGTGTTATAGTCTTAGGTACGGGGGCATGTGCATATCTACCATCGAGATATGCACATGGGCATAGCAGCTTTGGGAAAGTGTTGTAGGGATTGCTAGGAGGTTACCCCTTTGGGGCCTGGTCAGTTGTTTTGTTTGCCTTGACGTGTTCTGTTTCCTTCCCTTATCTTTAGGGATGAGCGAACCCGAACTGTATAGTTCGGGTTCGTACCGAATTTTGGGGTGTCCGTGACACGGACCCGAACCCGAACATTTTCGTAAAAGTCCGGGTTCGGGTTCGGTGTTCAGCGTTTTCTTGGCGCTTTTTGAAAGGCTGCAAAGCAGCCAATCAACAAGCATCATACTACTTGCCCCAAAAGGCCATCACAGCCATGCCTACTATTGGCATGGCTGTGATTGGCCAGTGCAGCATGTGACCCAGCCTCTATATAAGCTTGGGTCACGTAGCGCTGCACGTCACTCTGCTGATACAAGCGTAGGGAGAGGTTGCAGCTGCGACGTTAGGGCGAGATTAGGCAGATTAACTCCTCCAAAAGACTTCATTCAGTGATCGATCTACAGCTGTGGATCATTGAACTGCTGATATTCAATTGCTCACTGTTTTTAGGCTGCCCAGAGCGTTTTTCAGTCACTTTTTTCTGGGGTGATCGGCGGCCATTTTGTGGCTTGTGGTGCGCCAGCACAAGCTACCACCAAGTACATTTAACCATCAATAGCGTGGTTATTTTTTGCTATATCCTACATCAGGGTAAAGCTTTCATCAAGTGCATTTAACCATCAATAGTGTGGTTATTTTTTGGCCATATACTACATCAGGGGCAAGCTGAGCCTGTGTCACCCAAGTGCATTTAACCATCAATAGTGTGGTTATTTTTTGGCCATATACTACATCAGGGTCAAGCTTTCATCAAGTGCATTTAACCATCAATAGTGTGGTTATTTTTTGGCCATATACTACATCAGGGGCAAGCTGAGCCTGTGTCACCCAAGTGCATTTAACCATCAATAGTGTGGTTATTTTTTGCTATATCCTACATCAGGGTCAAGCTTTCATCAAGTGCATTTAACCATCAATAGTGTGGTTATTTTTTGGACATATACTACATCAGGGGCAAGTTGAGCCTGTCACCCAGCGCCTAAAAAATAGGCCTCACATTTATATTCATCCAAATCTGTACTGTTTTAGCTGGTCAAGTTATTTTTAGTGACCGTCAAAGCACAGTTGTTGTTCTGGGTTGAAAAACAATTCCCAAATTTGCAATTCTCAAAATTAGTGGTTTCTGCTGTATCAGGCCTACTTTAAATCTATCCCTAAAAGGGTATATTAGATTCAAGGTGCTGATAGGGTCATTCTCAAAAACTTAACACACACGCTACAGGGCAGATCCAAGTCTAATTCTGTGATTAAACGTATACCTGTCACCCAGCGCCTAAAAAATAGGCCTCACATTTATATTCATCCAAATCTGTACTGTTTTAGCTGGTCAAGTTATTGTTTGTGACCGTCAAAGCACAGTTTTTGTTCTGGGTTGAAAAACAATTCCCAAATTTGCAATTCTCAAAATTAGTGGTTTCTGCTGTATCAGGCCTACTTTAAATCTATCCCTAAAAGGGTATATTAGATTCAAGGTGCTGATAGGGTCATTCTCAAAAACTTAACACACACGCTACAGGGCAGATCCAAGTCTAATTCTGTGATTAAACGTATACCTGTCACCCAGCGCCTAAAAAATAGGCCTCACATTTATATTCATCCAAATCTGTACTGTTTTAGCTGGTCAAGTTATTGTTTGTGACCGTCAAAGCACAGTTTTTGTTCTGGGTTGAAAAACAATTCCCAAATTTGCAATTCTCAAAATTAGTGGTTTCTGCTGTATCAGGCCTACTTTAAATCTATCCCTAAAAGGGTATATTAGATTCAAGGTGCTGATAGGGTCATTCTCAAAAACTTAACACACACGCTACAGTGCAGATCCAAGTCTAATTCTGTGATTAAACGCATACCTGTCACCCAGCGCCTAAAAAATAGGCCTCACATTTATATTCAGCTAAATCTGTCATTACTGGTGTGCGTGTATTAGTGTAATACGGTACCTAAATAGATAGCCAGAAAGACTTAGTGTTAGGTGTCTGTAAAAAAAGGCCTGAATTTCAATTCAATACATTGGCCCGAATAATATTTTTCTTATTGTGGTGAACGGTAACAATGAGGAAAACATCTAGTAAGGGACGCGGACGTGGACATGGTCGTGGTGGTGTTAGTGGACCCTCTGGTGCTGGGAGAGGACGTGGCCGTTCTGCCACAGCCACACGTCCTAGTGTACCAACTACCTCAGGTCCTAGTAGCCGCCAGAATTTACAGGGATATTTGGTGGGGCCCAATGCCGTTCTAAGGATGGTAAGGCCTGAGCAGGTACAGGCATTAGTCAATTGGGTGGCCGACAGTGCATCCAGCACGTTCACATTATCTCCCACCCAGTCTTCTGCAGAAAGCGCACAGATGGCGCATGAAAACCAAGCCCATCAGTCTGTCACATCCCCCCCATGCATATCAGGGAAACTGTCTGAGCCTCAAGTTATGCAGCAGTCTCTTATGCTGTTTGAAGACTCTGCTGGCAGGGTTTCCCAAGGGCATCCACCTAGCCCTTCCCCAGGGGTGGAAGAGATAGAATGCACTAACGCACAACCACTTATGTTTCCTGATGATGAGGACATGGGAATACCACCTCAGCACGTCTCTGATGATGACGAAACACAGGTGCCAACTGCTGCGTCTTTCTGCAGTGTGCAGACTGAACAGGAGGTCAGGGATCAAGACTGGGTGGAAGACGATGCAGGGGACGATGAGGTCCTAGACCCCACATGGAATGAAGGTCGTGCCACTGACTTTCACAGTTTAGAGGAAGAGGCAGTGGTGAGACCGAGCCAACAGCGTAGCAAAAGAGGGAGCAGTGGGCAAAATCAGAACACCCGCCGCCAAGAGACTCCGCCTGCTACTGACCGCCGCCATTTGGGACCGAGCACCCAAAAGGCAGCTTCAAGGAGTTCCCTGGCATGGCACTTCTTCAAACAATGTGCTGACGACAAGACCCGAGTGGTTTGCACGCTGTGCCATCAGAGCCTGAAGCGAGGCATTAACGTTCTGAACCTTAGCACAACCTGCATGACCAGGCACCTGCATGCAAAGCATGAACTGCAGTGGAGTAAACACCTTAAAAACAAGGAAGTCACTCAGGCTCCCCCTGCTACCTCTTCTGCTGCTGCCGCCTCGGCCTCTTCTGCTGCTGCCGCCGCCTCGGCCTCTTCCTCCGCCTCTGGAGGAATGTTGGCACCTGTCACCCAGCAAACATGGGATGTACCACCAACACCACCACCTGCGTCACCAAGCATCTCAACCATGTCACACGGCAGCGTTCAGCTCTCCATCTCACAAACATTTGAGAGAAAGCGTAAATTCCCACCTAGCCACCCTCGATCCCTGGCCCTGAATGCCAGCATTTCTAAACTACTGGCCTATGAAATGTTGTCATTTAGGCTGGTGGACACAGACAGCTTCAAACAGCTCATGTCGCTTGCTGTCCCACAGTATGTTGTTCCCAGCCGGCACTACTTCTCCAAGAGAGCCGTGCCTTCCCTGCACAACCAAGTATCCGATAAAATCAAGTGTGCACTGCGCAACGCCATCTGTGGCAAGGTCCACCTAACCACAGATACGTGGACCAGTAAGCACGGCCAGGGACGCTATATCTCCCTAACTGCACACTGGGTAAATGTAGTGGCGGCTGGGCCCCAGGCGGAGAGCTGTTTGGCGCACGTCCTTCCGCCGCCAAGGATCGCAGGGCAACATTCTTTGCCTCCTGTCTCCTCCTCCTCCTACTCAGCTTCCTCCTCCTCTTCTTCCACCTGCTCATCCAGTCAGCCACACACCTTCACCACCAACTTCAGCACAGCCCGGGGTAAACGTCAGCAGGCCGTTCTGAAACTCATATGTTTGGGGGACAGGCCCCACACCGCACAGGAGTTGTGGGGGGGTATAGAACAACAGACCGACGAGTGGTTGCTGCCGGTGAGCCTCAAGCCTGGCCTGGTGGTGTGCGATAATGGGCGAAATCTCGTTGCAGCTCTGGGACTAGCCGGTTTGACGCACATCCCTTGCCTGGCGCATGTGCTGAATTTGGTGGTGCAGAAGTTCATTCACAACTACCCCGACATGTCAGAGCTGCTGCATAAAGTGCGGGCCGTCTGTTCGCGCTTCCGGCGTTCACACCCTGCCGCTGCTCGCCTGTCTGCGCTACAGCGTAACTTTGGCCTTCCCGCTCACCGCCTCATATGCGACGTGCCCACCAGGTGGAACTCCACCTTGCACATGCTGGACAGGCTGTGCGAGCAGCAGCAGGCCATAGTGGAGTTTCAGCTGCAGCACGCACGGGTCAGTCGCACTGCGGATCAGCCCCACTTCACCACCAATGACTGGGCCTCCATGCGAGACCTGTGTGCCCTGTTGCGCTGTTTCGAGTACTCCACCAGCATGGCCAGTGGCGATGACGCCGTTATCAGCGTTACAATACCACTTCTATGTCTCCTTGAGAAAACACTTAGGGCGATGATGGAAGAGGAGGTGGCCCGGGAGGAAGAGGGGTCATTTTTAGCACTTTCAGGCCAGTCTCTTCGAAGTGACTCAGAGGGAGGTTTTTTGCAACACCTGAGGCCAGGTACAAATGTGGCCAGACAGGGCCCACTACTGGAGGACGAGGAGGACGAGGATGAGGAGGAGGTGGAGGAGGATGAGGATGAAGCAGGTTCACAGCGGGCTGGCACCCAACGCAGCTCGGGCCCATCACTGGTGCGTGGCTGGGGGGAAACACAGGACGATGACGATACGCCTCCCACAGAGGGAGGCAACATTTCACTAACATGGTGGAACAGTACCTGTGCACAACCCTCCATGTACTGACTGATGGTTCGGCCCCATTCAACTTCTGGGTCTCCAAATTGTCCACGTGGCCAGAGCTAGCCTTTTATGCCTTGGAGGTGCTGGCCTGCCCGGCGGCCAGCGTTTTGTATGAACGTGTATTCAGCACGGCAGGGGGCGTCATTACAGACAAACGCAGCCGCCTGTCTACAGCCAATGTGGACAAGCTGACGTTCATAAAAATGAACCAGGCATGGATCCCACAGGACCTGTCCATCCCTTGTGCAGATTAGACATTAACTACCTCCCCTTAACAATATATTATTGTACTCCAGGGCACTTCCTCATTCAATCCTATTTTTATTTTCATTTTACCATTATATTGCGGGGCAACCAAAAGTTGAATGAACCTCTCCTCTGTCTGGGTGCCAGGGCCTAAATATGTGACAGTGGCCTGTTCCAGTGGTGGGTGACGTGAAGCCTGATTCTCTGCTATGACATGAAGGCTGATTCTCTGCTGACATGAAGCCAGATTCTCTGTTACGGGACCTCTCTCCTCTGTCTGGGTGCCGGGGCCTAAATATGTGACAGTGGCCTGTTCCAGTGGTGGGTGACGTGAAGCCTGATTCTCTGCTATAACATGAAGACTGATTCTCTGCTGACATGAAGCCAGATTCTCTGTTACGGGACCTCTCTCCTCTGCCTGGGTGCCTGGGCCTAAATATGTGACAGTGGCCTGTTCCAGTGGTGGGTGACGTGAAGCCTGATTCTCTGCTATAACATGAAGACTGATTCTCTGCTGACATGAAGCCAAATTCTCTGTTACAGGACCTCTCTCCTCTGCCTGGGTGCCTGGGCATAAATATGTGACAGTGGCCTGTTCCAGTGGTGGGTGACGTGAAGCCTGGTTCTCTGCTATAACATGAAGACTGATTCTCTGCTGACATGAAGCCAAATTCTCTGTTACGGGACCTCTCTCCTCTGCCTGGGTGCCGGGGCCTAAATATATGATAATGGACTGTTCCAGTGGTGGGTGATGTGAAGCCAGATTCTCTGCTATGGCATGAAGAGACTGATTCTCTGCTGACGTGAAGCCAGATTCTCTGCTATGGGACCTCTGTCCAATTGATATTGGTTAATTATTTTATTTTATTTTTTTAATTCATTTCCCTATCCACATTTGTTTGCAGGGGATTTACCTACATGTTGCTGCCTTTTGCAGCCCTCTAGCTCTTTCCTGGGCTGTTTTACAGCCTTTTTAGTGCCGAAAAGTTCGGGTCCCCATTGACTTCAATGGGGTTCGGGTTCGGGACGAAGTTCGGGTCGGGTTCGGATCCCGAACCCGAACATTTCCGGGAAATTCGGCCGAACTTCTCGAACCCGAACATCCAGGTGTTCGCTCAACTCTACTTATCTTACCTACCGTGACAATAGGGGGTTTCAGGCACTATGCCAGCAACAGGCTGTAGTAGGGGCCAGAACATGGAATGCCTGAGGGCCTTCAGAAGGCCCCTGGCTGCCATGACACCCCACAGCTAGCACCTGCTAGTGAAAGTGGGGGCCCAGCTCTTGAGTCTGCACATGACAGTGTAAAGCTATTATGGCACTGTTCGTTAACTCAGTATACTTATCAACAGTACAGCGCTGAGTGAGAAGGGGTTAATCAATGAATGCATAGTGCTTATTAATGAATTATTGTGGTTTGCTTTATTTGGACAACTGAGAATTGGAAAATTTCCCAAACTAATTATGCATTCATTTCAGATATTTAATAAGCAATGATTTTTACCACATTGCATACATATTTCTATATGCCTCAGACATAGGATTTATATATCTAGTCTTCAGTAGCACTATAACGGATAATATAAAAGATAACAAAACTTAGTTATTCATATATTAATTTAGGTAGAGAAGGCATTCCCAAAAATGCCATTTAACATACATCATAGATAAAGATGTTTGAACTTATACATATAAACTTTCACTGCAATATCAAATGCATATACTTGTTATGAAATTCTGTGAAACAGATGGCAAGTGTTTGTTTTACTCCCCATTATTGTCCTTAGCTCCAGGTAGTGTTTCTACAGCAGCGTAGAATTGAGTAATGGGGCCACCGCTCAGAGTTTCTGCACTGGTTATCAGTTTGGAAGGTAAGCATAAAACACTTAGGTTGAAATTACTTAATATGTCTTGTCACTGGAATATCAATAATAAACTAGTGCATAAACTGTGGCCGTTGTAAGTAGAGATGTGCAGATAATAAAAGATATGCTTTGCCTTGGATCCACCACATTAAGCAGTGCAATTATGAATCTATTATAAATGGATAATATGAGAAGAGGCAGCAGAGGGCTCTTGTCTCTTTTGCAGGTGTAAGATGTTGACCTAGGTATGCTGGTGAATCCTTTGCATTGTTCGTTGCATTTGCATATACCTGTTTTAAATCTTTCCTTGGATTACTGAAATATATATCAAGGTCTTTAATTTTGACCATAACATGTCTTTAACCCTTTTTGTTTTTCAGCTAAAGACTTTTAAATGTTATTGCATTGCATATGTTCTTTTGATGCTATTGTGTTATATGTCTCAGGACCTGAGTTCACATGACCATTCTGTGCAGGTCCTCAAGTCAGTAAGAATTCACTGTTCTGTGAGGACAGTGATATAAATGACATACTGTGATTGCCAGTCTGATTGGTGGTTCTCCCTCATGATATGCAGAGTCGAAACCACATCCTATTTGAATGGCAGCAGAAAAATTTATCTCAAGATACCATCTCTGACAGGACTCAGCTTAGTAGTACAAAACCTATTCTAAGGGAGCTCTGTAAGAAACATAGAAAAGACAGAGGTATGAGAAAGCCATGTTATCACATTCTTACATGGCCAGAGCCGTTAGGTTATAAAAGTGTCCCTAGAGCCAAAGGCTATTGTGTGTATCCTTGTGGTGGAGAAAAGTTCCTCCGGCTGCTAGATGGATCCTAGCACTAACATAGATGTAAAAGGAGAGTTGCAGACAGAGACAGTGTGAGAGACTCTAAAGGAATCTTCTATCAAAGTAATATTGAGTAGATGTAGAGAGGATCTGGAGCCATTGTGAAAGAAAGTTGAAACTCCTGGCTGTGTAGGCTTGCTTGGAGAAGTGGATCTAAGTGAAATTTAACAGAGAAGAGTGTGACTGCCCAAGCTTACCCAGAGGAAGCTTACACCTTCCCCTGATGCCCCCTGACAGAGGTTTAGATACCAATGTAGTTGCCATAAGGAGGATACTGATAAAGAGGTGAGTGGAGAGAGGAGTCTTCCTGCAAGTGAGCTACAGCAGAGGTGCTGGAAGATTAATAGCTAATAAGCTGTGGCAGTGTCAGGGCAATATGATCCTTAGATATAAGAAGCAGGAGTTATTTAAGGGAAAGCCACCAGACCAAACCGCTGTAATAAGTTGTGCAAGAGAGACTGTTTCTGTGTTAAAGCAACACTTCTATGTATACTGTGACTCTCTTTGAGAAGATCTGTGTGCATATTAATGTTGATTGGCAAAACTGCAGGCCCTGACTCATTATTTCTGGAAAGTTCCCCAACTGTTCTGTTCCATTATACAAGAGCAGTATGCAGGCCCTATGTTCTAACACCCACTATGAACTATAAAATAATTAATTTAGTCATTTACATGCAATCTAATAGGCAGTAACACGCTGCTTTTAATGTGGCAGTGCCTAATACACCTACTAGGTTCCAGTGGTGTGTATAACCCTGATTGGACAAATCTGATATACTGTAAAAAAACAAAACTGGAAGAGGTGAGACATGACAGAGAGATTTAAAGTGCCCTCACACATTAGACAGAGGTAGTTTAATGGTTGAACAATCATTGAAAGTACAATCATCTGATGAAAGGTTGTTTTGCAGACACAGCCATACAAATTTTGGTTCGTCGACGGACAAGCCATCTTTCTGGGAATCAAATATAACGAAACCACGGCACTCCAATAGTTAATAAATATAGGTGTCAGTAATTTATTAATTCCATCAAAAGTAGTGCATAGACAATGGCCAACGTTTCGGTCTAACCTAAACCTTGTTCACGGCCTTAATGTCATGATCAGGATAGATTAGATGTTCATGACATTAAGGCCGTGAACAAGGTCTAGGTTGGACCGAAACGTCGGCCATTGTCTATGCACTACTTTGGATGGAATTAATAAATTACTGATACCTATATTAATAACTATTGGAGTGCCGTGGTTTCGATATATTTGATTTACTGAAATATTTACCACTGAGCACCACCATATCGACTAGGAGTGCCGACCAACTCTTTATCTATCTTTCTGAGCATGTTCTTGCAAACAATCTAATAACTATGTATAAATATATCACGGGTCAGTCCAGAGATCTTTCCTATTAATTATTTCTACCCAGGACATCATGTGACCATGACAAGGGGACATCCTCTACATCTAGAGGACAGAAGGTTTCTTCATCAACATAGAAGAGGATTCTTTACTGTAAGAGCAGTGAGACTATAGAACTCTCTGCCTGAGGAGGTGGAGATGGTGAAGTTTAAAAGGGGCCTGGATGCGTTTCTGGAGTGTAATAATGTAGTATCTGTCGGGCAGCAGTATTTAGTTAAGTGCTTTAGCCTGTGATATTACATCCATTGGTCACATAGCCTTTATGCAGCTCAGTGCCTTTTATGTGATTGGGACTGAGCTGCAATTTCAAGCACAGCCGCTATATAATGTATGGCACTGTGCTTTGGTTTTGGCTGAATATATTCAATATTCATAAGTGCCATAACATTACTATTATAACAATCAGCCACAACCCTTCTCTGCTCCCACCACCACTCCCCACCTTCGAGACTTCAGGGGAAAGAAAAAAAATGATCTATTTGATGTTCCCAGTGATGCAGCATTGGAGGGTATGTAGCTTTCCAATATTTTTATCTAGATCTATGGACTAATAATAACCCCCTCAGGACCTATTAGCCCTAAGGTCACCAATATTTAACTCCCGGAAAACCGCTTTATCATCTTAGAAATGCCAACATACCACCAGCTCAGTGGGACTTTTTGAGTACATGCTATTCGTACTTACCATGAGACTTACTGAGCCTTTTGTTGTGGAATATACATTTTGAATGGCCTTTAATGAATAATGATAATTATCTTGATCTTGTTGAAGAAACATAGAATTTTACACTTAGTATCTGGTGCCAGGCTTTAACACAAAAGGCATCAGTGTGTGGAAAACAGAAAGAGACCCACCACTTACCAAACAATAATAAAGAAAAGTTAACAGAAATGTAATATAATACATCAAAGGAACACTTGAGGCAATTAAGTAAGTAACACAACCATAGTTATTTATAAGGATTTACTTTGTAAAGCTGTGACTACGTTTACAAAGAATGTAAAATATGAAATTAATAAGTCTTATGGTAAATTAACATGTATAGACATTAGTATAGTGAAGATAACAAGCAGCAACAATGCAAAATGAATGATGTGTAAGGAACAGAGATGATCAGCTAGTGTCTAGTTAGGGTTGCATTTGTCTATAAAAGCTGTAAGAGTAAGAAAGTTATAAGCCAATGACAATTTCAGCAAGGATGGGAAAAGACTTCTCACTTTGGACTGAGAGAAAGTGTGTCCAAGTGGTAGATATACAGTAAGTGGATTTCCCAAAATTGATTTCTTGTTCCATTTGGTTGGATCAACATCAAATTTGAATTCAGCCCTGTATGACAAATGAAGTTGCAAATGAAGTGTGCACGGGTAGAGATGTACAGTATATGAGATGTATACATGTCTTCAACAGTATAACATATTCATTGATTACACTGCATGCTGCATTTAGCAAGCTAAAAAAATTGCATACATATTATTTCATACATCCACTACCATCTAATTGGTAATTTGTTACCACTGTTCTTTTATGGGTATTACCGTAAGCATTTTATAAGAAGTAAGATGGGCATTAGGCTACCTTGACTCTGACTGTGTTTGCAATAAGCATATGGTGCATGCCTGGTGTAAGTGTCATATGTATCCACAGGCTTCCATTCATCCAACAGAGACAGTTTTTGGAGCCAAAAACAGGTGTGCCAGTGTGCCTCAATAAAACTGCCACAAAAACCAATGTGTGAACCCACCCCTAAGTGGTAGGTCTTGCGTCTACTTCTAGAGGTCAGGGGACCCAAATTAAAATAACATCAGAGTTTAGTGGAACTCTGGCTGGGAAAACACTGGTGTAATATAACAGCAATTTAATTATCTGTTAGGTGAATAAAAAGAATGTTCATTTTGAATATCTGAGAATCATTATTTGCCCTACCTCTGTTTTGTCATATACTGTATGCAACGGAAATGCGTTGTCACAGCAAATGTCACTCTAGTGACATCTAGACAGTGGTGACTCAGTCTTGCAAGAGAATAAGCAAAACGATGTCATTCAAACAGGCTTGCACAGTACTGTTGTGGGAATGTCTTGCTGGCTGGTCTAGAGCCAAAGATGTACAGAAAATAATTTTTATTTTTCAGTTTATTGAGCAGCTTCAATGTGGTGCTCTTCTATATGGTTTTATTTCCTTTACCATGACAAAGGAAGGTCTACATTATGTCGATCTACTATAATTCTTCCCTTTATGCTAGGCTCTCTTCATACAAAGAGCAGCATTAACAATAGTCAGCAATAGCCTCCGTGTTTACTTTGATCTGTAAGTAAATCCATTGTAGATGGCCAGTAGTGATGTCATCCCAACAAACACATAAAACATTTCTCAGCATTGTTCCCACAGTAGAAACATTCACTCGCTATAGTTACAAAGGACGGCAATTTATTTCATTACTAATACGTTCAATAAAGAGGGAATTGTTTTCTCATCTCCCCTAATAATAATGGAAATACAACCGTTACAGAGTGAAGTGGTTGATCTTCACCTGGTTTCAGGAATGCCTTCCTTGAAATTACTTCTTTATAAGTTTGTGAAGGTTAAGTGGTTTCCATTCTTTAAGTGATGTGGTTACAAGTATTTACAACCCTGACGATAGCTGGTTCAACTACAAAGTTACCTGCCTTTCAAAGAATATTTATGCTGGAGCTAGTACAAGGCTCTGGAGTCCCACAGTGCAGAGACAGCGGTTGGAAGGATGTAGCTAGTTGCATCAGTATACACCATTTTTTAAGATTTTATTTTAGTTTCAAATGGAATGTCTTAAAGATTAAATTTTCTTTTATTTAATTAGGTGCAGATCTGTAGAAAAGCAATTATGGGAGTCACTTATTAAGACCAGCAATTTGTACGTTGGTCTTAATACCCCTGCGCTGGCGGTGGATGCACCTAAGTTGCCACGCCCCCTTTTTCCATCAACTCGAAAAAGTGGCACGAGCAGGGAAAAGGCATAGATTTTACAGTAAAACCCATTTGTGACTAAATCTGTGCCTATAATACACCACAAAGGGGCATATATTTCTTCATAAATGACCCCCTATGTGTTCATTATTTTCTAAATGGCATGAAAAAATATGTTTTATTATTTTTTAAAACTTCCCTGGGTGGTGGCTGTATTGGATATACTTTCTTCCTCAATTGTCTGTATAGACAGTACAACTGAGAATGTCTGTTCATGTGCACTTTATGGCATCTGCATTTGAAGGGGTTATCAAACATTATATCAGACTTCCCAGAGTGGCCAACCGGCTGCTGGGTCTTGTCCCACTGCTGGGTTTGGTACAGTCCTGATCAAAAGTTTAAGACCACATGAAAAATGGCAAAAAATCATATTTAGCATGGCTGGATCTTAACAAGGTTCCAAGTAGAGCTTCAACATGCAACAAGAAGAAATGGGAGTGAGACAAAACATTTTTAGAGCATTCAATTTAATGAAAACAACTAATAAACTGAAACAGGCTGTTTTTCAGTCGATCAAAAGTTTAGGACCACACCTCCAAAAAAAAACTAAACCCCCCCAAAACAGAAATCCAACTTCCAAACATGAACTCAGTAATGAGTAGCTCTGCCGTTATTGTTTATCACTTCCAAAATTCGTTTTGGCATGCTTGATGCAAGCGTTTCCATGAGGTGAGTGGGAACATTTCTCCAAGTGGTGAAGACGGCCGCACGAAGGCCATCTACTGTGTGGAACTGTTGTCCATTTTTGTAAACTTCTCTTGCCATCCATCCCCAAAGGTTCTCAATTGGATTTAGATCAGGGGAACACGCAGGATGGCCCAAAAGAGTGATGTTATTCTCCTGGAAGAAGTCCCTTGTCCTGCGGGCATTGTGTACTGTAGCGTTGTCCAGCTGAAAAACCCAGTCGTTACCACACAGACGAGGGCCCTCAGTCATGAGGAATGCTCTCTGCAACATCTGGACATAGCTAGTGGCCTTTTGACGCCCCTGCACTTCCTGAAGCTCCATTGTCCCACTGAAGGAAAAAGCACCCCAGACCATTATGGCGCTCCCTCCACTGTGGCGCGTAGAAAACATCTCAGGTGGGATCTGCTTGTCATGCCAGTAACGTTGGAAACCATCAGGACCATCAAGGTTACATTTTTTCTCATCAGAGAATAAAACTTTCTTCCACCTTTGAATGTCCCATGTTTGGTGCTCTCTTGCAAAGTACAAACGAGCAGTTCTGTGGTGTTAGAGGAGACGAGGTCTTTGAAGACATTTTTTGTTTTTGAAGCCCTTCAGTCTCAGATGCCGTCTGATGGTTATGGGGCTGCAGTCAGCACCAATAAGGGCCTTAATTTGGGTCGAGGATCGTCCAGTGTCTTGATGGACAGCCAATTGGATCCTCCGGCTTAGTGCTGATGAATTTTTTTTGGGTCATCCACTTGACTTTTTTGTTCCATAACCCTCAGGATCATTTAAGAAATTCCAAATGACTGTCTTACTGCGTCCCACCTCAGCAGCGATGGCGCGTTGTGAGAGACCCTGCTTATGCAGTTTAACAACCCGACCACGTTCAAAAAGAGAGTTTTTTTGCCTTTACCATCACAACGTGTGACTACTTGACAGAAAATGACAATGAATCCACATCTTTGCACCGATTTGGCTTTTTAAAGGCATGTGATCCTAAACTTTTGATCAGCTGAAAAACAGCCTGTTTCAGTTTAATCGTTATTTTCATTAAATTGAATGCTCAAAAAATGTTTTGTCTCACTCCCATTTCTTCTTGTTGCATGTTGAAGTTCTACTTGGAACCTTGTTAAGATCCAGCCATGCTAAATATGATTTTTTGCCATTTTTCAAGTGGTCTTAAACTTTTGATCAGGATTGTATCTATAGCTCCCCAGCTGACTCATCATCTCCTTAGTGTGCTGATATCAAAATCCTGTTCGTGTGGGAGGAGATGCACATGACCACTGCAGCCAATCTCTGGCTTTATCGGTGACCTGCTCTTCTTGTGTCACAACAAATGGTCACATAATGCAAGGGGAGCAGGTCACGCTGAGGCCAGCGATTGGCTGCAGTGGTCACGTGTCCCCCCCATCAGGATGTTGATATCAGAGCATCATGGAGATGAAGAGCCAGCCAGGCAGTGATAGAGGCCGAATGCTGCGGCAGTGACCAACTAAGTATGATCTCAAACACTGGTCTACCACTATGTGAGGTCTGATATAATGTTAGATAACCCCTTTAATATATATTTTTTTTTTAACGAACACACCTTAATAGCTTCTCCTTAGGATAGGTCAATATGTGATTATGGTGATATGAGTTATGGTCTGACATCTGGGACCCCTCACCACTCGGCAGAATGAAGGAGTCTTGGTGCTGTATTAAGTGCCACAGCCTATTATATGATTTAGTAGCTCATCAGCAGATGTGGCCGTGCCTGGTACTAGGACACAGCTATAATTTTTCTTCGATTGGTAGATTGGTTTCCCACAATTCACACATTGTTGGCCTAAGGTAAGGATACACCAGCTACAGTTGTGTTCAAAATTATTCAACCCCCACTGAAATTGAGTGTTTTGGCCAGTTTGACATTGATTTTGATCATTTCAGTCATCTTGTTTACAATTAAATCAAAGAGGCACTTGTAAGTCAGACAAATATAACATAACATTTATAATGAAATAACCACAAATGTCTTTTCTGTGCTCACATCATTATCAGTTTTATTCAACCCCCAAGTGACATTCAATCTTAGTACTTAGTACAACATCCTTTTCCAGTTATAACAGCTTTTAAACGTGAAGCATAGCTTGACACAAGTGTCTTGCAGCGATCTACGGGTATCTTCGGCCATTCTTCATGGGCAAAAGCCTCCAGTTCAGTCACATTCTTAGGCTTGTGCGCTGCAACTGCTTTCTTTAAGTCCCACCAGAGGTTCTCAATCGGATTTAAGTCTGGTGACTGCGATGGCCACTTCAAAATGTTCCAGCCTTTAATCTGCAACCATGCTCTAGTGGACTTGGAGGTATGCTTGGGATCATTGTCTTGTTGAAAAATCCAACGTCTCCCAAGCCTCAGGTTTGTGACGGACTGCATCACATTTTCATCCAATATCTCCTAGTACTGAAGAGAATTTATGGTACCTTGCACACGCTGAAGCTTCCCTGTACCTGTAGAAGCAAAACAGCCCCAAAGCATGATTGACCCCCCGCCATGCTTCACAGTAGGCAAGGTGTTCTTTTCTTCATAGGCCTTGTTCTTCCTCCTCCAAACATAGCATTGATCCATGGGCCCAAACAGTTCTAAGTTTGTTTCATCAGTCCACAGAACACTTTTGTGGTTTGTCCACATGACTTTTGGCATACTACAGTCGACTCTTCTTATTCTTTGGAGACAGCAAGGGGGTGCGCCTGGGAGTTCTGGCATGGAGGCCTTCATTACGCAGTGTGCGCCTTATTGTCTGAGCTGAAACTTCAGTACCCACATCTGAGAAATCTTTTTTCAGTTCCTCAGCAGTCACACAGGGACTTTTCGCCACTTTGCGCTTCAGGTAGCGCACAGCAGTCGAAGTCAGCATCTTCTTTCTGCCACGACCAGGTAGCGTTTCAACAGTGCCCTTTGCCTTGAATTTGCGAATGATGCTTCCTATGGTGTCTCTTGGTATGTTTAACATCTTTGCAATCTTCTTATAGCCATTGCCCTTCCTGTGAAGAGAAATCACCACTACTCTTGTCTTCCTGGACCATTCTCTTGACTTCACCATGTTTGTAAACACACCAGTAAATGTCTAGAAGGAGCTGAGTATCACAGTCCTTTTAAATCTGCCTAATTGGTGCTTATTATGCTTGATTGCTTCTCCTTGACATCCACAGGTGTTTTCAATACCTGATCGAAAACACTTGAATGAACCTCTGTTCTTAAGAGTGGTAGTCTTTAAGGGGTTGAATAATTGTGTCAATGAAGAAATCACGAAAAAAATATTTAATACTGTATTACAAAAACAATTGATGTCATTTTAGTTGCATGACTTTAAAAAGTCCTTGTAAGATTTCATTCTGAACACAATTACAAATGTACACTAAATTCCCTAAAACCCTTTACAGCATTGGGGGTTGAATAATTTTGAACACAACTGTATATGAAGTTATAGAAAATCATCAACACAGTGATAGTCTCCAAAGATAGAGTACAGTCCACTCCCATACATCCCACCATTTGAAAACCAATCAGCAAGTCATTTTAATCCACAATAAAAATGAGCCAAAACTGCATAGAAACACTCCTTTCATACATACCTGCTCAAGCTCCATCTCTTTGTTACACCATTCATAATACAGCCCGGGAAAAGCTGGTGCATTTGGGCATTATGTTACCTATTCTATAGACCACAGAGTGGGCCCAGGAGCTGCACACATATTATATTTGAGAGTATTGTGTATATTTTTTATTATACTGCCTTATCTACTCATCCTGCAGTGAAATTAAGCTGTCATTTGTCATTCACTTCCCACTCTTCAATCCCTTCCTAATCCCATAATTTTCTGTTTATGCTTTTTATGCCTTCCCAGGGCCATAACTTTTTTATTTTTCCATTCAATGTACTTTCTAATGGCACCATTTAATATTGCATACGTTGGATTTGGTTGGAAACTGGAAAAAATTACAAATTGGGTGGAATTGGTAAAAAATGTCTGCCACAGTTTTATGGGTTTTGGTTTTACAGTATTCCCTATATGGTAAAACTGAAATGTGAACTTCATTCTAAAAAGTCAGTATTATTGCATTGATACCACATTTATATACTTTTTATTGTTTTACTACTGAAAAAAAACTAAGGGGGTCATTTATTAAGACCCCAATGACCAGTGTGAAGACTAGAATATATCAGGATTTGAATATCTTGCATAGTTACATAGTTACATAGTTAATACAGTTGAAAAAAGACAAACGGTTTCTCAAAAATAAATAAAAACATCAAAAATTAAGAAAATGTGTTTTATAATAAAAACCTGATATAAAGGGAGTAGAGATGAGTGAATTTCTTGAATTTTTTTTAGGGTCCAATTCTAATAAATCAGTCGAAAAATTCTGTTAGGGTCCATTGATTCTACCAAAATCAAAAGTGCTTCAATTAGCCAGCAAATTGGTATATGACACTGTGAGGTCTCCTAGGACTCTTTTTTTTATTTTTATTTATCTCTCCCCCATCTCTTAAATTCTTTATCACAATGAAACAATAGTAAATAATGGCAGAGTGATACTGACATGTATAGCTATGGGTAAACACATGATTGATTGTGTTAACAAACAACCTGTTTAAAAACACACTGTACTGTCAGATTTGTTATGCTTTTTAAAACTAAGAAACATTCCAAAAATTGTGCCTTATTGGGGGCAGATAGTGTTAAAACACACTGTGTTAACGGAAAAAATGGTGGCATATTTAGAAAAGATCGTCCAGAAAATAAGCCTTAACGAGGGCAGATGGTTGCCTGTGTTTATACACACACAGTAGTGTTTGAAAAAGCAGTAGCTTATTTTGAAGAAGCGTCCAAAATTATGCCTTAATGGGGGCAGGTGCCTATCCATGTTTATATACACATACAATAGTGTCGGAAGAAACAGTGGCACATTCTTTTTTGGGAGCAGCAGCAGTACAGTGTGAATGTGGAAAGGGTAAGTTATGTAGGGGTAATAGTGGCAGCAATAGTAGCAACAGCAGTAGTGGAACAGATAAGGCAGTAGATGTGCGGCTATGTAGGGCTGGTAGAAGTATTGGCAAAGCTGTATATGTGTGGCTGTGTAGGGATAGTGGTAGTGGCAGTAGGCAGAGCAGTAACTTGCGGCAGCAGCCATACAATATAGGACATGATGGCAAACAGACAGCGGCAGTGCCATGAACCTCCCAGTGTAAAATAGCCACTGTCAGCAATGGCAGATCTATTTATCAGCCTCAGTTGCAGGTGTGGGAAAATTCTCACGGATCCATGCCCCATTCATTTTGACAAATCTAATGTTTGTGTGACGCCACCTGCCATTCTGAAAACCCTCTCTGCAATGACACTGAAGACTGGACAAGACAGTACCACGAAAGCAAGCTGGGCCAGTTCCGGACACTGTTCCAGTCTGCCTGACCAGAAGTCCATGGGGTCAGGGAACATGGTATGTGCCAGACAAAGACCAAAGTCCAGGTAGGACTGAACCTAGCTGTTCAGGCAGTAGGTATTTATTTGCTGATTTGAGTCATTCTGGTGTGTAACATGAAAAAACTGCTCCATCATGTTCATGAGACTGAATTAGCTGGTGCTGGTGCTGCTGCGACTTCTGATACTCTTAGTCAATTGCTTCATAGTAACTATACGCCTGCCAGTACATAAGCAAGCAAGAATACAGTTTGCCATGCTTGCCAGCGTGCCCCAGGGCCCAGTTTTTTCTGGCTCAGCCCCCTACTGTGATGACTGGTCATCATGGCCAATGTCATCATCATTATCAGCCTCATCCTTTTCTTCCTTCAGTGGTAGTTCTTTATCCTCCTCCTCCACTTTCTTCTCCATGGGGCTTCTCCATAGCTCATGGGTCCCTAACAGCTATAAGGCATCCAGCAAGATGCAAAAGCTGTTCTTCTTCCACCATCTCTTGTTGCATCAGCGTGAGCGATTGCGCTAATATAAATATCAGGGGGATGACATTGTTAATGTTGTAGTTGTCCCTACTGAAAAATCTGGGGACCTCTTCGAAGGGCCTGATTGAGCAAAACGCATCCTTGTTGAGCTGCCACTGCCTAAGCCCAAAATAACACCACTCTGTGGTGGTCTCGTTCATAATGTAATCATTCACCGCTTTACACTGCTCATACAGACACTCCAGGCAATAGAATGGTCTGCCATATTACTGCTTAATCTGCGATTTTCCAACTTGTTGGAATTCCTTGCAAATGCTGAAGCCCAAAAGGGTGTTCTTAGCCACATACCAATGGCTGAAATGCGTGGACATGGCCAGTAACTTTTAGCATTGCAATACAAAATTTATCAAGTGTGCCATGCAGGGAGCATGTGTTATTTAATACAACTGCATTGTAGCTATGATATTCCTTATATTGTTACTGACCAACTTGTAACAAGTAGACACATATACACTCACCTAAAGAATTATTAGGAACACCATACTAATACGATGTTGGACCCCCTTTTGCCTTCAGAACTGCCTTAATTCTACGTGGCATTGATTCAACAAGGTGCTAATAGCATTCTTTAGAAATGTTGGCCCATATTGATAGGATAGCATCTTGCAGTTGATGGAGATTTGAGGAATGCACATACAGGGCACGAAGCTCCCGTTCCACCACATCCCAAAGATGCTCTATTGGGTTGAGATCTGGTGACTGTGGGGGCCATTTTAGTACAGTGAACTCATTGTCATGTTCAAGAAACCAATTTGAAATGATTCGAGCTTTGTGACATGGTGCATTATCCTGCTGGAAGTAGCCATCGGAGGATGGATACATGTTCTCATTCTGTTTACGCCAAATTCGGACTCTACCATTTGAATGTCTCAACAGAAATCGAGACTCATCAGACCAGGCAGCAATTTTCTAGTCTTCAACAGTCCAATTTTGGTGAGCTCGTGCAAATTGTAGCCTCTTTTTCCTATTTGTAGTGGAGATGAGTGGTACCCGGTGGGGTCTTCTGCTGTTGTAGCCCATCTGCCTCAAGGTTGTGCGTGTTGTGGCTTCACAAATGCTTTGCTGCATACCTCGGTTGTAACAAGTGGTTATTTCAGTCAACATTGCTCTTCTATCAGCTTGAATCAGTCGGCCCATTCTCCTCTGACCTCTAGCATCCACAAGGCATTTTTGCCCACAGGACTGCCACATACTGGATGTTTTTCCCTTTTCACACCATTCTTTGCAAACCCTAGAAATGGTTGTGCGTGAAAATCCCAGTAACTGAGCAGATTGTGAAATACTCAGACCAGCCCGTCTGGCACCAACAACCATGCCACGCTCAAAATTGCTTAAATCACCTTTCTTTGCCATTCTGACATTCAGTTTAGAGTTCAGGAGATTGTCTTGACCAGGACCACCCCCCTAAATGCATTGAAGCAACTGCCATGTGATTGGTTGACTAGATAATTGCATTAATGAGAAATAGAACAGGTGTTCCTAATAATTCTTTAGGTGAGTGTATATACACATACATAGCATATACACACAAATACTGTATAGAGCACATACACAGTGTGTATATATATATATATATATATATATATATATATATATACAGTACAGACCAAAAGTTTGGACACACCTTCTCATTCGAAGAGTTTTCTTTATTTTCATGACTATAAAGGCATCAAAACTATGAATTAACACATGTGGAATTATATACATAACAAACAAGTGTGAAACAACTGAAAATATGTCATATTCTAGGTTCTTCAAAGTAGCCACCTTTTGCTTTGATTACTGCTTTGCACACTCTTGGCATTCTCTTGATGAGCTTCAAGCGGTAGCCCCCTGAAATGGTCTTCCAACAGTCTTGAAGGAGTTCCCAGAGATGCTTAGCACTTGTTGGCCCTTTTGCCTTCACTCTGCGGTCCAGCTCACCCCAAACCATCTCGATTGGGTTCAGGTCCGGTGACTGTGGAGGCCAGGTCATCTGGCGCAGCACCCCATCACTCTCCTTCATGGTCAAATAGCCCTTACTTTCAAAGTTTTCCCAATTTTTCGGCTGACTGACTGACCTTCATTTCTTAAAGTAATGATGGCCACTCGTTTTTCTTTACTTAGCTGCTTTTTTCTTGCCATAATACAAATTCTAACAGTCTATTCAGTAGGACATATTTTCAGTTGTTTCACACTTGTTTGTTATGTATATAATTCCAAATGTGTTAAGTCATAGTTTTGATGCCTTCAGTGTGAATCTACAATTTTCATAGTCATGAAAATAAAGAAAACTCTTTGAATGTGTGTGTCCAAACTTTTGGTCTGTACTGTATATATTAAATTTGGGACAAATTGATGAAATTTTTATGGGATTTTTATGCTCTCCAATATTAAAAACCAAAGTTTGACCAGTATCTCCAAACCATATGAATAAAGGGTTCAGGTGTAAGCTACCATGGCTGCAATGTAAAGGCAAACAAGCAGCAGTACACTGCCATTCACAAAGACACATGCAAACACAAGAATACATATAAACTGCATCACTGCTATACTTACTGTATGAAAATGAAAATGTGCACATTTTTGTCCAAAATTGTGTCAAGCCCATCTACCAGCGACAAGGTGGGTTCTATTGGACAGGACCTACACTAACAGTCTTGCCTCTTCTGGGCTTTTGGCTACAAATTTTCAGAGCTTTGTAGAATCCAGCTATATTACACTCTGATTAAAAGCCCTGGGCAGATGGGAGGGAGTGCACATTCCAAAAGGGGGCAGCCACTCCCCAAAATGTATACCGCAAAAAACAAAGTTAGACCAGCACCTCCCAACAATATAGAAAAAAATGGGATCAGGTGCATGCTATAGCAGTGATGCAGTTTACATTTTTTTGTGTTTGCATGTGTCTTTGCGCATGACAGTGTGTTGCTACTTGTAGTTCTTGTTTGCAGCTGTACAATATTGCCATCTGTTTCACTGCTGAACTCCATCTCTCTCATCCGTTGATATCCTCATCCAATTTTCTGTAATCTATCAGTGAGATCATTATTCTGTATTTGTTAGCTGTCAATCGGATATGTTCTTCATATATCTTTTTGATGACTATCCTGTTTTTACATATGTAATTCTGTACTACCCAAATCCTGGGAGTAGCTGAGAAGCAAGAGCTGGGGATGCAGCTGCTGGGATCCCCACCAATGGAATCCCTTATGTGAATTGAGTGGTAGTAATCATGGCAGACCACTGCTCCATTTAATTTCTATACAAGTACAGTGCTTGGCAATTCCCAGCAGTCCAATCAAAGTCAATGGCATTATAGTCATACATGTGTATTACTGCTCCATTCACATAGGGAAGTCAGCTACCCAGTTCTTGTGATCAGTGAGGCTCACAGCTAGTGATGATTGACGCGGGCTTCGTACCCTAGATCCGAAGTTGCTTCAGTCAAAATTTCATTTGAATACCGCACAGAGATTTGTCTCCGTACAGTATTCAAATGCATGGGCTCTTTGATTTTTTTAAAATTGTAAACCATTTTAAACAGGAATCCGAAGTCGGATTCAATACCGGCTGGTGCCTCGGTACCGAAGCTAACTTTGGAACCAAGTTCTAAAATAGTTTTCAAGACTTTGGTGATAACGAATTTCCCTTGCCGGAGCCCATACATTTTAATGCTGTATGGAAACGGATCTCCATACAGCATTAAAACGAACTTTTGAGCGAATCGACTTCGGATCTTGGATCAGAAGCTCTATTCGCTCATCCCTTGTCCCAACGGTCAGGCTCCCCAGGAATCATGCATTTACTCCCTATCCTGTGGTTACGTGATAAATGCTGTTCATGGGCCAGATTCTTTAAGGTTTATTTTTCGATTTAGTTGTAAAGGAGCTGCAAGCTATACAGTACAGACCAAAAGTTTGGACACACCTTCTCATTCAAAGAGTTTTCTTTATTTTCATGACTATGAAAATTGTAGATTCACACTGAAGGCATCAAAACTATGAATTAACACATGTGGAATTATATACATAACAAACAAGTGTGAAACAACTTGAAAATATGTCATATTCTAGGTTCTTCAAAATAGCCACCTTTTGCTTTGATTACTGCTTTGCACACTCTTGGCATTCTCTTTATGAGCTTCAAGAGGTAGTCCCCTGAAATGGTTTTCACTTCACAGGTGTGCCCTGTCAGGTTTAATAAGTGGGATTTCTTGCCTTATAAATGGGGTTGGGACCATCAGTTGCGTTGAGGAGAAGTCAGGTGAATACACAGCTGATAGTCCTACTGAATAGACTGTTAGAATTTGTATTATGGCAAGAAAAAAGCAGCTAAGTAAAGATAAACGAGTGGCCATCATTACTTTAAGAAATGAAGGTCAGTCAGTCAGCTGAAAAATTGGGAAAACTTTGAAGGTAAGGGCTATTTGACCATGAAGGAGAGTGATGGGGTGCTGCGCCAGATGACCTGGCCTCCACAGTCACCGGACCTGAACCCAATCGAGATGGTTTGGGGTGAGCTGGACCGCAGAGTGAAGGCAAAAGGGCCAGCAAGTGCTAAGCATCTCTGGGAACTCCGTCAAGACTGTTGGAAGACCATTTCAGGGGACTACCTCTTGAAGCTCATCAAGAGAATGCCAAGAGTGTGCAAAGCAGTAATGAAAGCAAAAGGTGGCTGCTTTGAAGAACCTAGAATATGACATATTTTCAGTTGTTTCACACTTGTTTGTTATGTATATAATTCCACATGTGTTAATTCATAGTTTTAAAGCCTTCATAGTCATGAAAATAAAGAAAACTCTTTGAATGAGAAGGTGTGTCCAAACTTTTGGTCTGTACTGTATATGCATTTCTTTTACAGTATTTTCATTTGAATTTAATATCGCATGAACTTAAAAGAGTCATAGTAAGTTGGGCAGAAAACTGCACGAACAGAAGAGATAACATAACAAAATTTCTCATTTTGTAGAACATCACCTGGACTTCATTAAAATGCAGTTATTTTGACAGAAGCAGCACATATTCAGGATAAATAATCTGATTAAATTCCTGGGTGACTGCCCAATCAGCACAAAGAATTTTTAGCTTACAAGACCCTTTTTGCATCTTTTTCATTGCAGGCAACTTCTCTGGAGGTCTGTTTGTTGTTATGAATGTAGCATGGAAAGAATCTTCGCAGGTGTAGATTGCATGGAGGTGTGTTTCCAAGCAATATGTTTGTTGTGTTGAAATATGTGCCAAATTGATCTTACCGCCTTGTATTTAGGGAAATAATTACTAGATCTGAATAATGCATCCAGTCATAAAAATGTTCCCTTTCTTTTCTCAGTATCTTCGTTAAATAAATAAAAAAGCACAAATTTTCCAAATAAGTTGTGTTCAACATACAGCGCTGGACTGGCCCCCCAGAGTATCATAGCATCACAATAATGGGACACAATATTAATATTGTTGGTCAGTACTCTCACTTAATGGCAGCTTACAGAAATTATTACCATAAATTAATAAGTATTAATTTATGACCAGGCGATTTTTTTGTTTTTAATTTTAGTTTTTTACTTCCAGCTATAACTTTTTTATTTTTCCATTCAAATAGATGTATGAAGGCTTGTTTTTTGTGAGACAAGTTGTACTTTCTAATGGCACTATTTACAGTCGCATACAATGTAGTGGGAAGCAGTAATTTTTTTTTTCAAATGGAGTAACATAGTAACATAGTACATAAGGCCGAAAAAAGACATTTGTCCATCCGGTTCGGCCTGTTATCCTGCAAGTTGATCCAGAGGAAGGCAAAAAAAAACTGTGAGGTAGAAGCCAATTTTCCTCACTTTAGGGGAATAAAAAATTCCTTCCCGACTCCAATCAGGCAATCAGAATATCTCCCTGGATCAACGACCCCTCTCTAGTAGCTATATCCTGTAATATTATTACACTCCAGAAATACATCCAGGCCCCTCTTGAATTCCTTTATTGTACTCCCCATCACCACCTCCTCAGGCAGAGCGTTCCATAGTCTCACTGCTCTTACCGTAAAGAATCCTCTTCTATGTTTGTGTACAAACCTTCTTTCCTCCAGACGCAGAAAATGTCCCCTCGTCACAGTCACAGTCCTGGGGATAAATAGATGATGGGATAGATCTCTGTACTGACCCCTGATATATTTATACATATTAATTAGATCTCCCCTCAGTCATCTTTTTTCTAACGTGAATAACCCTAATTTTGATAATCTTTCAGGGTACTGTAGTAGAATTATAAAAAATATATATATATATTTCGCTACAGTTTTATGGGTTTTGTTTTTATAGCATTTCTTATGCTGTAAAATTGACCTGTTACTTTCAGCGTTGGGTCAGTATGATTGTAACAATACCACACATGTATAGTCTTTCTTGCATTTCAATACTGAAAAAAAATATATATTTTTTTCTTTGCATCATAATATTCTGTCCTCCATAACTACGGGGCAACCTGTACTTTTCATTGTTACTATTTTGGAATGTGTATGACTTTTTGATAATTTTTATTAAATTTGTTATGGGAGGTAAAGTTAAGTGGCCATTTCCACTTTTTTTCTCTTTCGCCGTTTGCTCTATGGGATAAATATTTTTATATTTTAATAGTACGGGCATTTTTGCATGCGGCGATGCCCATTATTTTTTAATTGTTTATGTATTTTATTTTCATTTTGGGGAAAGAGGGGTGATTTGAATTTTAATATATATATTTTTTTACACTTTTTTATATTTTTTAAGCGAACTTGAACAAGCAATCATTAGATTGCTTCTCTCATAAACTTCAATGCATTAGCATTCAGGAGGACTGAGGCTGCTGCACACACCATCTGGCTCCCCCGATCCTCGCTAGGGGGAGCTGATGCATGGCCGGGAATGCATGCTCCTGGTTTTTGACCTCCCAGATGTGACCACAGCATCCAAGGGGTTAAATGTGTTGTCACGAGGGTGTCGAGGACCACGCCTGACTCCGTTATACCCGGGGTCAGGAAGTCGCAGCGGTTGGCTGCACGCTCTATTTAAGATAGGGCTGTTTTCCTTATGGTAGCTTTCTGGGTTTGCTTAGCAAACCCTTTTGGCTCACTCAGGGATCCGTAGCTCCTTCTCCTCAGCTGTTCCTTGTCCAGCACTCCCAGACCTCCTTATATTTCTCTCTCACACTTCTCTGGTTGCCAGAGATAGAGCTTCCTGCCTGGACATCTATTCTGACCTTCTGGAGCTGTGTTGCTGCGTTCGCTGGAAGTTGGTCCAGTACGCTACCCTCCAGATCCCTGTTGGACCTTTTTGGTTTATTGTGGTTGCACACCTGGGTGTATGTGTTTGTATGTTTTGTCTGTCCTCTCCCTGGTGTTTCCCTCTTAGTGATAGTGGTGTGGACTAGCGATCCCACCGGCCTGTTCACTATCCAGGGCTCATATTAGGGAAAGCCAGGGTTTAGGCACGCGATCGCCGCACGGGTGAGGAACCCGTCTAGGGACGTCAGGGCAGTCAGGTGCCAGCCGCAAGGTGAGTTAGGGGTCACCACCTTTCCCTCTCCCTTGGGCAGGGCTTTCCCTGTTTTCCTCCCTGTGCGTGTCGTCGGTCATTACATGTGTGTGATCTACATTATCGTTGATTGCATATATTAGCCCCAGGTGCCTGCTGTTTAAAACAGCGCCATCTTTAAATACCCAACCACAGAAGTACATATACGTTAGGTGGTCGGGAGCGGCCTAAAAAAATCCAACTAAAATTCACCCACATATATATGTAGAGTTACATACAGATTTAATTAATTGAACTCATAGGATAAAACTTTACTGATAAACATCAATTGCAGTATAATTATTAGTGGACTGCCATATAGTACTTAATTGTCCTTGTGTGCACACATAATACAGTCCTGATCAAAAGTTTAAGACCATGTAATGCAAGGCACCAACAAACAGACCAGTGATGAAAGCAAAAAGGTGTTTATTCACCAGAAACATAAACGTCCAGGACACTTGCTGGTAACAAGGAATAATAACAAAAACCAGGCAAGGAGATTCCAGGAATAGTCCCAACCTGTGCTGAATGATGCTGTGCACTTGGCAGTCGAGTCACTCCAGATCTTGGGTCCGTTGCAAAGGACAAAGTTCCTGGCAGTCTTCAGTCACTAGCAGTTGTGACCTATACCTGGTTGAGGGAAAATAACAGTGGGCACTGATCACCCTGAGAGACCTCCTTTTAAATGCCTGCTGACCAATCCCAGGGTGCCAAGTGTCCACTACCATAGGTGAACAAATTGCCCTGCACCTAAGTACATGGCCTAAGGCAATCACAAGTTGATTAACCCATGGCTGGCTCCCTAATCCACTTTGCTCTTGTGAGTCAGTATATTATGCGCCACTGGTCGACGAAGCGCATAAGAAGCGCGTACTCGCGACCGTGTATCCCTTTGCGAACCTGCCCTCGTGCGTACGCACGGACGCATGATTGACTCAGCGCGAGTATGCGAGCGCGTGGACCCAGATGCGGAAACGGAAGTCGCAGGAGACACCGGAGACAACCCTGGCCGCGGCGTCTTGTCACTTGCCTGGCCACTCTGTCCCCGGGACTCCGACGGTCCTCCCCTCCGATGTCCACGCGAACGCATCCCCGCACTGGTTCGCAAAGGGGTCAGCGCTGGTGCATCAGAGACACGCATAACCTGTCCCGCAACTCCACGAGGACCCCTCTTGGTTCCCCTGGAGTGCAAAGCAGGTGAGGATCTTACAGACCACTTGAAAAATGGCAAAAAATTATATTTAGCATGGCTGGATCTTAAGGTTCCAAGTAGAGCTTCAACATGCAACAAGAAGAAATGGGAGTGAGACAAAACATTTTTTGAGCATTCAATTTAATGAAAACAACGAATAAACTGAAACAGGCTGTTTTTCAGCTGATCAAAAGTTTAGGACCACACCTCCAAAAAAAAAACTAAACCCCGCCAAAACAGAAATCCAACTTCCAAACATGAACTCAGTAATGAGTAGCTCCGCCGTTATTGTTTATCACTTCCAAAATTCGTTTCGGCATGCTTGATGTAAGCGTTTCCATGAGGTGAGTGGGATCATTTCTCCAATTGGTGAAGACGACCGCACGAAGGCCATCTACTGTCTGGAACTGTTGTCCATTTTTGTAAACTTCCCTTGCCATGCATCCCCAAAGGTTCTCAATTGGATTTTGATCAGGGGAACACGCAGGATGGGCCAAAAGAGTGATGTTATTCTCCTGGAAGAAGTCCCTTGTCCTGCGGGCATTGTGTACTGTAGCGTTGTCTTGTTGAAAAACCCAGTCGTTACCACACAGACGAGGGCCCTCAGTCATGAAGAATGCTCTCTGCAACCTCTGGACATAGCCAGCAGCCATTTGACGCCCCTGCACTTCCTGAAGCTCCATTGTTCCACTGAAGGAAAAAGCACCCCAGACCATTATGGCGCCCCCTCCACTGTGGCGCGTAGAAAACGTCTCAGGTGGGATCTGCTTGTCAAGCCAGCAATGTTGGAAACCATCAGGACCATCAAGGTTAACTTTTTCTCATCAGAGAATAAAACTTTCTTCCACCTTTGAATGTCCCATGTTTGGTGCTCTCTTGCAAAGTCCAAACGAGCAGTTCTGTGGCATTCAAGGAGACGAGGTCTTTGAAGACTTTTTGGTTTTTGAAGCCCTTCAGTCTCAGAAGCTGTCTGATGGTTATGGGGCTGCAGTCAGCACCAGTAAGGGCCTTAATTTGGGTCGAGGATCGTCCAGTGTCTTGACGGACAGCCAATTGGATCCTCCGGCTCAGTGCTGATGACATTTTTTGGGGTTTTCTACTTGACTTTTTTGTTCCATAACCCTCAGGATCATTTAAGAATCTAAGAAATTCTAAATGACTGTCTTACTGTGTCCCACCTCAGCAGCGATGGCGCGCTGTGAGAGACCCTGCTTATGCAGTTCAACAACCCGACCACGTTCAAAAAGGGAGAGTTTTTTTGCCTTTGCCATCACGTGTGACTAACTGACAGAAAATTTATTTGGCCTTTTAAAGGCACGTGGTCCTAAACTTTTGATCAGCTGAAAAACAGCCTGTTTCAGTTTATTCATTAAATTGAATGCTCAAAACATATTTTGTCTCACTCCCATTTCTTCTTGTTGCATGTTGAAACTCTACTTGGAACCTTAAGATCCAGCCATGCTAAATATGATTTTTTGCCATTTTTCAAGTGGTCTTAAACTTTTGATTAGGACTGTATGTTAAAAATGATAAAAATGAATAAAAAATTCATGAAAAAATTGAGACAAAAAATGATGATAATATTCACCATATCGTTTCTGAAATAGAATTAGTTCTACTAGTGGAGCATATTTGAGGTTGATGACCATATTTTATCCCTCTTATATTGACCAAAATCCAGTTTTCTATCCAGATACTACAGCCAGTTATTCACATGCAAGTTGTTTTTTTTTTTTTTTTTTAAATCAGGTCAGTGTAGTTTAATCACATGCCTCCTTTGGTGTGTATACAGCAGTTATTAAGATACGGACACCAGACAGTGGCCTGGGTATATTGGTATTATTAAATACAGCGTTAAATATCACCATCGGGTATAGATATCTTCCAGTGGCTGTTGTACTGTTCCTATTTGATATGAGCACACTGTGCTCTGTTCAGATATCAAAGATTAATGGGTCCCAATACAATAGGCCCCAAAGATATACAGCTGAGAACAACTCTATTTGAAGTTAAATGTTGGAACAGTTCAATAGGTCTGATTCACGGATTGATTCACAAATATACTATTGATTCCAACAAGATTACAATACAATTAAAAATGGGTATGCTTATATGTTGTATATCAGTTGTATGGACCCTCAGAATAATTTCTACTGGTGGACCCAGTTACCACATTGTAATACTGTCAACATGTATAGAATCTAGACTTGCAATTAGGGTCAATTTATCATGAATTGATTCACAAATTATATTAACCATTACATGCACCACGATTGGAGTCCCAGTAGTAAAATTGCCAGGCTCCGATCCATTGCTATGACAGCCTGGGACATTCAATAGTAGACTGCTATAGTATTCTATGGTAAAAGTGACCAGAAGGGGTACTTAAAATGAAAAATGAGAGCAAAGGTAAAAAAAAAAAAATAATAATTGTTAAAAGTACGAAATATAAAAAATTCAAATCACCCCCTTTCCCAAGTTTACATGTAAAAATAAATAAACGGTAGGAAAAAAACATCATGGGTATCACTGTGTGCATATGTTTGAGGCAGAGGAATATTATAAAATTGACAATTTTGTGTTTTTTGTTCACCCCCCCCCAAAAAAAAGACCTCACAAAACCCTGTAGACAGAAATATAAAAAATATAAAATATTAAAACATATTAAAAAAATATGGTGATTCAAAGAAAATATGTTTTTTATAAAGTTTCTATTTAAAAAAAAGAGTAAAACAGAATAAAAACTATACACATTTGGTATCTCCATAATCTGGCAGAACTACAATTATTTTTCCAATTTCACAAAGACTTCTTTCTGTTTTCCAGTACAAGCTATGGTAAATTTAATGGTGCCATTAAAAATACAATTGTCCCCCAAAAACAAGCCCTCATACAACATTTGGAACAGAAAGTTAGAAATGTCTGGCTCTTGGAAAGCGAGGAGGATAAAAACGAAATTATGCAGTGTCCTGAAAGGGTTAATAAATTATCTCTTATTGCTCATATAACATACAGTAGTGCTATAGTAATAGCAGGAAAAAGAAGATAATAAGAAGAGGAGGTTCACATTTTAAAACTTTTTGCCCCCATTGATGCAGAAAATGAGCCATTCTGCCCTGAAAGCACCACCCCATAAAAACAAAACAGGTTAGTCTGACCACTTACAGTCAGGTCCATAAATATTGGGACATTTTTGGCTCTATACACCACCACAATGGATTTTAAATAAAACGAACAAGATGTGCTTTAACTGCAGATTGTCAGCTTTAGGCCTCATGCACACGACCGGTTTTTTTTGCGGTCCGCAAAACGGATTTCCGTTGTTCCGTGATCCATGACCGTTTTTTCTTCCGTGGGTCTTCCTTGATTTTTGGAGGATCCACGGACATAGAAACATAGAATGTGTCGGGAGATAAGAACCATTTGGCCCATCTAGTCTGCCCAATATACTGAGTACTATGGATAGCCCCTGGCACTATCTTATATGAAGGATGGCCTTATGCCTATCCCATGCATGCTTAAACTCCTTCACTGTATTTGCAGCTACCACTTCTGCAGGAAGGCTATTCCATGCATCCACTACTCTCTCAGTAAAGTAATACTTCCTGATATTACTTTTAAACCTTTGCCCCTCTAATTTAAAACTATGTCCTCTTGTAGCAATTTATTCTCTCCTCTTTTACCTTGTTGATTCCCTTTATGTATTTAAAAGTTATCCCCTCTGTCTCGTCTTTCTTCCAAGCTATACATGTTAAGGTCCTTTAATCTTTCCTGGTAAGTTTTATCCTGCAATCCATGTACCAGTTTAGTAGCTCTTCTCTGAACTCTCTCCAAAGTATCAATTTCCTTCTGGAGATATGGTCTCCAGTACTGCGCACAATACTCCAAATGAGGTCTCACTAGTGCTCTGTAGAGCGGCATGAGCACCTCCCTCTTTCTACTGGTAATTCCTCTCCCTATACACCCAAGCATTCTGCTAGCATTGTCTGCCTACCTTTAAGTCTTCTGAAATAATGACCCCTAAATCCCTTTCCTCGGATACTGAGGTTAGGACTGTATCGCTGATTTTATATTCTGCTCTTGGGTTTTTACGCCCCAGGTGCATTATTTTGCACTTATACACATTATATTTTAGTTGCCAGATTTTTGACCATTCCTCTAGTTTTCCTAAATCCTTTTCCATTTGGTGTATCCCTCCAGGAACATCAACCCTGTTACAAATCTTTGTGTCATCAGCAAAAAGACACACCTTACCATCGAGGCCTTCTGCAATTTCGCTGATAAAGATATTAAACAATATGGGTCCTAGAACAGATCCCTGAGGTACCCCACTGGTAACAAGACCTTGGTCTGAATATACTCCATTTACTACAACCCTCTGTTGCCTGTCCCTCAGCCACTGCCTAATCCATTCAACAATATGGGAGTCCAAGCCCAAGACTGCAATTTATTGATAAGCCTTCTGTGTGGGACAGTATCGAAAGCCTTACTGAAGTCTGGATAAGCGATGTCTACTGCACCTCCGCCATCTATTGTTTTAGTCACCCAATCAAAAAAATCAATAAGATTAGTTTGACATGATCTCCCTGAAGTAAACCCATGCTGTTTTTCATCTTTCAATCCATGGGATTTTAGATGTTCCACAATCCTCTCCTTAAGTATGGTTTCCATTAATTTCCCTACTATTGATGTCAGGCTTACTGGCCTATAGTTGCCCGATTCCTCCCTACTACCTTTCTTGTGAATGGGCACAACATTTGCTAATTTCCAATCTTCTGGGACGACTCCTGTTGCCAGTGATTGGTTAAATAAATCTGTTAATGGTTTTGCTAGTTCACCGCTGAGCTCTTTTAATAGCTTTGGGTGTATCCCATCAGGCCCCTGTGACTTATTTGTATTGATTTTAGACAGCCAAACGGATCCGTCCTGACTTACAATGCGTTTGACGTTGACACAATATGGTAAATTGCAAACGGATCCGTCCCCCATTGACTTTCAATGTAAAGTCAGGAGTTCCTATTAATATACCATCAGATCGGAGTTTTCTCCAATCCGATGGTATATTTTAACTTGAAGCGTCCCCATCACCATGGGATCGCCTCTATGTTAGAATATACCATCGGATTTGAGTTAGATCGTGAAACTCAGATCCGACAGTATATTTTAACACAGAGGCATTCCTATGGTGATGGGGATGCTTCAAGTTACAATATACTAAAAGAACTGTGTACATGACTGCCCCCTGCTGCCTAGCAGGTGCTGCCAGGCAGCAGGGGGCAGACCCCCCTCCCTCCCTTGTATTTAACACATTGGTGGCCAGTGCGGCCGGCCCCTCCCTCCCCTGTATTTAACTCATTGGTGGCCAGTGCGGCTGGCCCCCCCTCCCTCCCTTGTATTTAACACATTGGTGGCCAGTGCGGTCGGCCCCCCCTCCCTTGTATTTAACACATTGGTGGCCAGCACAGACCTTTCACTTACCAGTAGGAGGAGCGCCCGGCCGGTCACAGACATCGCAGGTAAGTATAATGCTTCTAAAATTGCTAAGCAACCATGGCAGCCAGGACTGCAGTAGCGTCTTGGCTGCCATGGTAACCGATCGGAGCCCCAGCGATTAAACTGGGACTCAGATCGGAACTCTCCGCTGCCACCAATGATGGGGGGTCAGTCATTTTAATTAGGGGGAGGGGGGGGCCGGCCGCACTGGCCACCAATGTGTTAAATACAAGGGAGGGAGGGGGGCCGGCCGCACTGGCCACCAATGTGTTAAATACAAGGGAGGGAGGGCAGGGGGGGCCAGCCAAACTGGCCACCAATGTGTTAAATACAAGGGGGGGAGGGAGGGGGGCCGGCCGCACTGGCTACCAATGAGTTAAATACAGGGGAGGGAGGGAGGGAGGGGGGCCGGACTGGCCACCAATGAGTTAAATACAGGGGAGGGCTCAGCAGGAGGCAGTCTTGTACACAGTTCTTTTAGTATATTCTAACCTGAAGCATCCCCATCACCATGGGAACGCCTCTGTGTTAGAATATACTGTCGGATCTGAGTTTTCACAAAGTGAAAAATCAGATCTAAAAAGCTTTTATGCAGACGGACCAGCGGATCCGTCTATATGAAAGTAGCCTACGGACAAGGATGACGGACGCGGATGGCAATCTTGTGTGCATCCATGTTTTTTCACGGACCCATTGACTTGAACCGTTGTCCGTCAAAAAAATAGGACAGGTAATATTTTTTTGACGGACAGGAAACCGGATCACGGATGCAGCTGCAAAACGGTGCATTTTCCGATTTTTCCACGGACCCATTGAAAGTCAATGGGTCCGCGAAAAAAAACGGAAAACGGAACAACGGCCGCGGATGCACACAACGGTCGTGTGCATGAGGCCTTAATTTGAGGGTATTTACATCCAAATCAGGTGAACGGTGTAGAAATTACAACAGTTTGCATATGTGCCTCCCACTTGTTAGGGAACCAAAAGTAATGGGACAGAATAATAATCATAAATCAAACTTTCACTTTTTAATACTTGGTTGCAAATCCTTTGCAGTCAATTACAGCCTGAAGTCTGGAACACATAGACATCACCAGACGCTGGGTTTCATCCCTGGTGATGCTCTGCCAGGCCTCTACTGCAACTGTCTTCAGTTCCTGCCTGTTCTTGGGGCATTTTCCCTTCAGTTTTGTCTTCAGCAAGTGAAATGCATGCTTAATCTGATTCAGGTCAAGTGATTGACTTGACCATTGCATAACATTCCACTTCTTTCCCTTAAAAAACTCTTTGGTTGCTTTTGCAGTATGCTTTGTCCATTTGCACTGTGAAGCGCCGTCCAATGAGTTCTGAAGCATTTGGCTGAATATGAGCAGATAATATTGCCCGAAACACTTCAGAATTCATCCTGCTGCTTTTGTCAGCAGTCACATCATCAATAAATACACTGCTCAAAAAAATAAAGGAAACACTTAAACAACACAATGTAACTCCAAGTTAATCACACTTCTGTGAAATCAAACTGTCTACTTAGGAAGCAACACTGAGTGACAATCAATTTCACATGCTGTTGTGCAAATAGGATAGACAACAGGTGGAAATTATAGGCAATTAGCAAGACACCCCCAATAAAGGAATGGTTCTGCAGGTGGTGACCACAGACTACTTCTCAGTTCCTATGCTTCCTGGCTGATGTTTTGGTCACTTTTGAATGCTGGCGGTGCTTTCACTCTAGTGGTAGCATGAGACGGAGTCTACAACCCACACAAGTGGCTCAGGTAGTGCAGCTTATCCAGGATGGCACATCAATGCGAGCTGTGGCAAGAAGGCTTGCTATGTCTGTCAGCGTACTGTCCAGAGCATGGAGGCGCTACCAGGAGACAGGCCAGTACATCAGGAGATGTGGAGGAGGCCGTAGGAGGGCAACAACCCAGCAGCAGGACCGCTACCTCCGCCTTTGTGCAAGGAGGAACAGGAGGAGCACTGCCAGAGCCCTGCAAAATGACCTCCAGCAGGCCACAAATGTGCATGTGTCTGCTCAAATGGTCAGAAACAGACTCCATGAGGGTGATATGAGGGCCCGACGTCCACAGGTGGGGGTTCTGCTTACAGCCCTACACCGTGCAGGACGTTTGGCATTTGCCAGAGAACACCAAGATTGGCAAATTCGCCACTGGCGCCCTGTGCTCTTCACAGATGAAAGCAGGTTCACACTGAGCACATGTGACAGACATGACAGAGTCTGGAGACGCCGTGGAGAACGTTCTGCTGCCTGCAACATTCCCCAGCATGCTCGGTTTGGCATTGGGTCAGTAATGGTGTGGGGTGGCATTTCTTTGGAGGGCCGCACAGCCCTCCATGTGCTCGCCAGAGGTAGCCTGACTGCCATTAGGTACCGAGATGAGATCCTCAGACCCCTTGTGAGACCATATGCTGGTGCGGTTGGCCCTGGGTTCCTCCTAATGCAAGACAATGCTAGACCTCATGTGGCTGGAGTGTGTCAGCAGTTCCTGCAAGACGAAGGCATTGATGCTATGGACTGGCCCGCCCGTTCCCCAGACCTGAATCCAATTGAGCACATCTGGGACATCAAGTCTCGCTCTATCCACCAACGTCACGTTGCACCACAGACTGTGCAGGAGTTGGCAGATGCTTTAGTCCAGGTCTGGGAGGAGATCCCTCAGGAGACCGTCCGCCACCTCATCAGGAGCATGCACAGGCGTTGTAGGGAGGTCATACAGGCACGTGGAGGGCACACACACTACTGAGCCTCATTTTGACTTGTTTTAAGGACATTACATCAAAGTTGGATCAGCCTGTAGTGTGTTTTTCCACTTTAATTTTGAGTGTGACTCCAAATCCAGACCTCCATGGGTTGAAAAATTTGATTTCCATTTTTTTTTTTTGTGTGTGATTTTGTTGTCAGCACATTCAACTATGTAAAGAACAAAGTATTTTAGAAGAATATTTAATTAACTCAGATCTAGGATGTGTTATTTTTGTGTTCCCTTTATTTTTTTGAGCAGTGTACAAGAGAACCAGTTCCATTGGCAGCCATACATGCCCACGCCATGACACTACCACCACCATGCTTCACTGATGAGGTGGTATGCTTAGGATCATGAGCAGTTCCTTTCCTTCTCCATACTCTTCTCTTCCCTTTATTCTGGTACAAGTTGATCTTGGTCTCATCTGTCCATAGGATGTTGTTCCAGAACTGTGAAGGCTTTTTTAGATGTCGTTTAGCAAACTCTAATCTGGCCTTTCTGTTTTTGAGGCTCACCAATGGTTTGCATCTTGTGGTGAACCCTCTGTATTTACTCTGGTGAAGTCTTCTCTTGATTGTTGACTTTGACACACATACACCTACCTCCTGGAGAGTGTTCCTGATCTGGCCAACTGTTGCGAAGGGTGTTTTCTTCACCAGGGAAAGAATTCTTTGGTCATCCACCACAGTTGTTTTCCGTGGTCTTCCCGGTCTTTTGGTGTTGCTGAGCTCACCGATGCGTTCCTTCTTTTTAAGAATGTTTCAAACAGTTGTTTTGGCCACGCCTAATCTTTTCTCTCTGATGGGTTTGTTTTGTTTTTTCAGCCTAATGATGGCTTGCTTCACTGATAGTGACAGCTCTTTGGATCTCATCATGAGAGTTGACAGCAACAGATTCCGAATGCAAATAGCACACTTGAAATGAACTCTGGACCTTTTATCTGCTCATTGTAATTGGGATAATGAGGGAATAACACACACGTGGCCATGGAACAGCTGAGAAGCCAATTGTCCCATTACTTTTGGTTCCTTAACAAGTGGGAGGCACATATGCAAACTGTTGCAATTCCTACACCGCTCACCTGATTTGGATGTAAATACCCTCAAATTAAAGCTGACAGTCTGCAGTTAAAGCACAACTTGTTTGTTTTATTTCCAATTCATTGTGGTGGTTTATAGAGACAAAAATGTTAGAATTGTGTCGATGTTCCAATATTTATGGACCTGACTGTATGTCCTTAGTAAAGCCGTGTTGGCTACTAAACCTGTGCTAAAACCATGACTTATGTGTGCAGTGATAACATCAAAGTTTATGATGCAGGTAACGCTGGATGTGCACATTTTATGGATTGATGATAATTGGGTCCTCAGAATGATTGCCTCTGGTGGACCTCAGGAGCTCCAGTCCAACACTCTGCAGAGTAAGGGCTCGTTCACACGAAAGTTTTTTGCGTTCCGTATACGGTCCGTATACGGAACCATTCATTTCAATGGTTCTGCAAAAAAAACTGAATGTACTACGCATGCATTGCGTTTCCGTATTTCCGTTCCGTTGAAAGATAGAACATGTCCTATTACTGCCCGCAAATCACGTCCTGTGGCTCAATTTAAGTCAATGGGTCCGCAAAAAAATGGAACACATACGGAAATGCATCCGTATGTCTTCCATATGCATTCCGTTTTTGTGGAACCATCTATTGAAAATTTTATGCCCAGCCTAATTTTTTCTATGTAATTACTGTATACTGTATATGCCATGTGGAAAAACAGAACAGAAACAGAAACACAAAGGAAACGGATCCGTGAAATACGGCCCGCAAAACACTGAAAAAGACATATGGTCGTGTGAACGAGCCCTAACTGTGTACCAGTGAACATGCACATGTCACCGATCATGCACATGTCTCATGCACATGACCATGTCCATTTTATATGGATGTGGTCCGTGTGCTGTCCGCATTTTTTTTTTTTTTTGAAGACCCGTTGAAATCAATGTTCCAAATTTTGCAGAGATATTCTTTTTATGGAATGGACACACAGATGTGGAAATCACATGGATGATCTGTGTGCTTTCTGAACCTGTATGTCCCTTCTGCAAAAAGATTGAACATGTCCTATGCTTGGCCCCAAAATGCAAACCACAAAACCATTAAAGTTTACACTGGACCAATTCAAACCACAAAATACATATAGGCGCATGCATGAGGCCTTACGTGATCCATTTTAAGTCTTGTTTTAAAATACTGTAAGAACCACTATTTTTTTTTTTTGTAATATAGGGGAGGGGGGAGGGCATTAAAACCAATAAAAGAATCAATCCAATTACAAAATTATTTTTATAGGTTTATTGCTGTGAAATGGTAAAACGTTTATAACCAAAAACAATGAAGTTAAGAGAAAGAACAGGACACTCATAAATAGTGAAGCAAATATTATAAGTATTCTCATGTGTTCACATGTGTATCAGTGTCCATAAAAGATCATTAAGCTGTAAGATTTTAAGACATGTTAGTACCATTAAAATGAGACCAAGTGGACATAGCGCAGTTTATAGAAGACTGTAAAACCACACACAATCATACTCCTACAGGACTAAATTATGTGAGAATCATTCCCAACTGTTAATCAAGGAGGTGGTGACAGCTTGGATAAAAACAGAGTATGGAATTACGGATGTTGTTTCTGCCCTTAGCAGAACTTGAATTGGAGTATTGGTTTATTATAATCATATATCTCTCCACAACTTCTTCCTCTTTTAATTTTCATAGCATTTTATATAGAGATTAGACAGACTGGGGTTGCCATTCTAATAGCGAGTGCTCGCTTTGCCAGTGGTAGGCAGTATCCAGTGTGCAGCACTTTTGCTGGGGTCAGCTAAACGTTCCCTAATCTCAACATAAATATTTACTATACCAAACCCATGTATATACTTTCATTTATTTTTCATGATTATTTTAAGAGTAACAAATAAAAGTTAAAGGGGTTGTCCGAGTTATTTTTATGTTCTTTGTATGTTTCTAACTAATCAAATGTAACAGCTTTACCATGCACTTACTGCATCTGTAGTTGCTCCTTTCTCAGATTTCACTGATGGTCACATGACCTGTGATGTCAGCTTCTCTCCCTGCTCTGATGATGTTTCATGCACAAGCCTAAGAGAGCAGATATGAGTCTGTACACGAGACATCACAGTGATGGCCACGCCCCCCTGCACTGGCTGAGCTGCTGCTCTCTGCCCTGTCTCTCCCTCCCACTGGATATTTTAGGAAAGATTAACCCCTTCAGGAGCATAGACTCAGGGCTGAAGACTTTACTGAGTAGCTTCAGGCAGTGAGGAGACAAATGCTGGGCACAGGATCTCACATACTAGAGGAGTTCTGCAGAGCATTGCGCAAGAACAGGTAGGGGGAAGATCCTGTGTGTATAAGCAGTGTCATTGTACAGCTGGGACTTGTAGTCCTACACATATAACATGCTGTTGAGTATCCCAGTAGTCAGACATGTCACTCAGGGCAGACTTATTCACTCCCTTTGCAGAGCAGGGGGAGGGGCAGAGATTGTTGTTATTGTAGGTAAACAAAGGGCCAGAAGAGAACTAGGGAAATGAGGAAATATAAAAAAATTTTTTTACCTAAAACTTGCTTAGCTCAGTTATATATTGCTGCCCATGAGATTTACAGTGTTATATTTTTTTTTCATATCGCGGAGTCAGACAACCTCTTTAAGCTTTATTATTTCTTCTTTACCTGCTGTAATTTAAAGGGGTTCTGCACTTTGTTTTAACTGATGATCTATCATCTGGATAGATCATCAGCTTCTGATCGGCGGGGGTCCGACACCCAGGACCCTCGCCGATCAGCTGTTTGAGAAGGCAGCGGCGCTCCAGCAGCGCCGCGGCCTTCTCACTGTTTACCGCCGGCCCACTGACGTCACGACTAGTATCAACTAGCATGGGCGGGGCTAAGCTCCATTCAAGTGAACAGAGCTTAGCCTAGCCCACGCTAGTTGATACTAGTCGTGACGTCAGTGGGCCTGTGGTAAACAGTGAGAAGGCTGCGGCGCTACTGGAGCGCCGCTGCCTTCTCAAACAGCTGATCGGCGGGGCCCCGGGTGTCGGGCACCAGCTGGTCAGAAGCTGATGATCTATCCAGAGGATAGATCATCAGTTAAAACAAAGTGCAGAACCCCTTTAACATTTGGGAGTGGTCCTTCACTCGTGACTATCATCTGAGTCTAGGGAGTGAATAAGTCCTCTAGGTGTAACAGCAACATCCCCATTGCTCCTAGAGGGTCATTTACATATATTTTAACATAATTCTTCTGAGCAATGAGGGCACATATGAACATGGAACCAACACAGACGGGCCTTCAGCTGCCAAGTGCACAAGCAACAGGTCGGCCAGTTTCACAGGTACAAATTTACTGACTGATGCCCTTTGAAGGAATTTTCTGGAATAACAACTTTTTATCAAATGCCCACAGCTTGCCACCTGAAACAGATGATTTATACTTACCTGCTCCACAATGCCCCGGTCCTCCTCGCTGCCCCAGCTGTCTCCACGCTGTTTACATCCAGCTGTCCATAGTCATGGTCACACCACTCCAGACAATGACTGGCTTTAGAGGTGATGTTCTACTTGTGGCCACATCACCACTGAAGCCAGTCATTGGGTGAAGAGGTGCATGGTACCATGCTCAGGGCCAGCCAGATGAAATAGCACAGATGGAGAGAGCGGCATGAAGTAGGAAAATATGAATCTTTCTGGAGACATGCTACTGGCACGTGATAAAAAAAATAATTGCATGAAAACCCTTTTAAGTGTCTGTGAAACTGCTGTCTGAGATTTGTATACATGAGTTTACAGAGAATGTTGAAGAAAACAATAGACATAATGTAGGGGTGGAATGACTTCTCATTAGGAGTTCAGAAAAGATGGTCAGGATTAGTGTTGAGCGAATTGAAGTTCACGAAGTGGACTTCGATATGAATTTCAGGCAAAATTTGATTCCCTGCGAAGCCTAATTTCCTTTTGCTTCATGGTAAGAAATCGATTTTCCCTGAAATGCCGGTAAAAATGTAAAAAAATCATACTCCCTTCATCCATTTGAGCTTGAAGAGACCGACGCGACCATCTTGCTTGAAGATTCCATGCGTGGTAAGATATGACATCACCACGTCAGCCGATGTGATGCCGTCATCACGCGCCGTGCGAGATTTTGCACTGGATCTCTAAGCAAGATGGCCGCTGTGGCCTTTTTTTTCTATTAGCAAACACAAAAATGCTTTAATATGGATCTCAGATGCCACGATCAGCTGTCTTACATTTAGAAGTGGCAGAGGATCTGCCAAGTTATGTAGTGACTGGTGCCTCTTCATGACTCCAGCGGAGCCACCGCCAGGTATAGGGGTTATTAACACCGGTGTCTGAAATGCCAGTCTTAATAAATGTGCCCATTAATCTGTATAGCCTTGAGGAAAGAAGGGAAAGGAGGGACATGATCGAAACCTTTAAAGAGTCACTGTACTTTCACACAATTTAATTTCAATTAATAGAGAGTGGTGTTACTAATACATTTCAAAATCACTTCATTTAATCTACCTAAAAAAAAGCTGTAAAGTTATGGCCACTAGGGGTCTTGTTGCAGTCCACTTTCTGTTGTCAGGCAAGATCCATCTCTGGTAACAGAGACTCAGAGGACGGCTGAGAGGAAGTGGGGATATGTCAGAGCTAGCTGAGATTGTGAGCCTGATAAGACAGCTACTTCTAAACATCGCAGAAACCTCCTGCTTTTCTGTAAGTGTGCTTTATCCCTCCTTATCAGCTTTTTTTTGTGCTACTTGGAAGAAAACAAACATAGTGGGAAGTGAGGTCAGTGCATACAGTACTGGCAAAAGGAAGACACAGACTGCTTGTGAGAGAAATGCATCTAGCTTTGCAGCTGAAACAGGGAATAATATGGCTGAAATTGATTGTTGGGAAAACCCAAACATAATTTTTCCTTCACAGTTTTGATTGTACAAAAAAGCACAGCAATTATACAAACTTTTTTTTTTTTTTTTTGAAAACTCAGGTACACTTTAAATATGTTAAGGCATAAATAAGGTTCAGGAGGAAAGTGTTCTAATAAAAAAATAAAAAAACAACTGAAGACTTGCCTGAATGCCGGATCCGGCATTTTATTTCCATAGGAATGTATTAGTGCCGGATCCGGTATTTAAAATACCGGAGTGCCCGATCTGTCCGCAGACCGAAAAAAAGGTGAAAAAAATAATTGCCGGATCCGTTTTCTGACTGATCAGGCATTTTTACAAATGCCATCAGTTGGCATACATTTTGCTGAATCCGGCAGGCAGTTCCGGCGACGGAACTGCTTGCCGGATCACTCTGCCGCAAGAGTGAAAGTAGCCTAAATCCTTTTGCCACAAATAACTGCACCAGTGAAGTGTGTATATATATTTTTTTCTATAATGAAACAGGCCACTGAATGCTTTTACCACAAATAAGTGCACCAGTGAAGTGTGTATATTTTTTTCTTTCTATAATGAAATAGGTCACTAAACCCTTTTGCTACAAATAACTGCACCAGTGAAGTGTGCGTATATTTTTTTCTTTCTATAATGAAATAGGCCACTAAATGCTTTTGCCACAAATAAGTGCACCAGTGAAGTGGATATATTTTTTTTATTTCTGTACGCTTTCAACACATATAACCGCCGACGTGAACTGAGAATATATTTGTATTTTTTTACTGAAATAGATCAGTAAACGCTTTCAGCAGAAATAAATGCACCACTGAAGTGCGTATATATTTTTCTTTCTGTACTGAAATAGGCCAGTAAACGCTTTAAACACATATAACTGCAGTAGTGAACTGAGAATATATTTTTATTTTGTGTACTAAAATAGGCTAAGGCCAGTAAACGCTTTTAGCAGAAATAAAGACACCAGTGAAGTGCGTATATTTTTTTCTTTATATAATGAAATAGGCCACTAAACGCTTTTGCCACAAATAAGCGCACCAGTAAAGTGCAATTTTCTTTTTCTGTACACTTTCAACACATATAACCGCCAACGTGAACTGAGAATATATTTTTGTTTTTGTACTAAAATAAGCCAGTAAACGCTTTCAACACAGATAACTGCAGTAGTGAACTGAGAATATATTTTTCTTTTTTGTACTGAAATAGGCCAGTAAACGTTTTTAGCAGAAATAAATGCACCAGTGAAGTGCGTATATATTTTTCTTTCTGTACTGAAGTAGGCCACTAAACCCTTTTGCCACAAATAACTGCACCAGTGAAGTGCGTATATTTTTTTATTTCTATAATGAAACAGGCCACTAAATGCTTTTACCACAAATAAGTGCACCAACACATATACAGTCAGGTCCATAAATTTTGGGACATCGACACAATTCTAACATTTTTGGCTCTATACACCATCATTATGGATTTGAAATGAAACAAACAAGATGTGCATTAACTGCAGACTGTCAGCTTTAATTTGAGGGTATTTACATCCAAATCAGGTGAACGGTGTAGGAATTACAACAGTTTGCATATGTGCCTCCAACTTGTTAAGGGACCAAAAGTAATGGGACAATCGGCTTCTCAACTGTTCCATGATCAGGTGTGTGTTATTCCCTCATTATCCCAATTACAGTGAGCAGATAAAAGGTCCAGAGTTCATTTCAAGTGTGCTATTTGCATTTGGAATCTGTTGCTGTCAACTCTCAAGATTAGAACCAAAGAGCTGTCACTATCAATGAAGCAATCCATCATTAGGCTGAAAAAAACAAAACAAACCCATCAGATAGATAGCAAAAACATTAGGCGTGGCCAAAACAACTGTTTGGACAATTCTTAAAAAGAAGGAACGCACCGGTGAGCTCAGCAACACCAAACCACTGGAAGACCACGGAAGACCTGGAAGACCACGGAAAACAACTGTGGTGGATGACCGAATAATTATTTCCCTGGTGAAGAAAACACCCTTCACAACAGTTGACCAGATCAAGAACACTCTCCAGAAGGTAGGTGTATGTGTGTCAAAGTCAACAATCAAGAGAAGACTTCACCAGAGTGAATACAGAGGGTTCACCACAAGATGTAAACCATTGGTGAGCCTCAAAAACAGGAAGGCCAGATTAGAGTTTGCCAAACGACATCTAAAAAAGCCTTCACAGTTCTGGAACAACATTCTATGGAAAGATGAGACCAAGATCAACTTGTACCAGATTGATGGGAAGAGAAGATTATGGAGAAAGAAAGGAACTGCTCAGGATCCTAAGCATACCACCTCATCGGTGAAGCATTATGGTGGTAGTGTAATGGCATGGGCATGTATGGCTGCCAATGGAACTGGTTCTCTTGTATTTATTGATGATGTGACTGCTGACAAAAGCAGCAGGATGAATTCTGAAGTGTTGCGGGCAATATTATCTGCTCATATTCAGCCAAATGCTTCAGAACGCTTCACAGTGCAGATGGACAATGACCCAAAGCATACTGCAAAAGCAACCAAAATTTTTTTAAGGCAAAGAAGTGGAATGTTATGCAATGGCCAAGTAAATCACCTGACCTGAATCCGATTCATTTCACTTGCTGAAGACAAAACTGAAGGGAAAATGCCCCAAGAACAAGCAGGAACTGAAGACAGTTGCAGTAGAGACCTGGCAGAGCATCACCAGAGATGGAACCCAGCGTCTGGTGATGTCTATGTGTTCCAGACTTCAGGCTGTAATTGACTGCAAAGGATTTGCAACCAAGTATTAAAAAGTGAAAGTTTGATTTATGATTATTATTCCTACACCGTTCTCCTGATTTGGATGTAGATACCCTCAAATTAAAGTTGACAGTCTTCAGTTAAAGCACATCTTGTTTGTTTCATTTGAAATCCATTGTGGTGGTGTATAGAGCCAAAAATTTTAGAATTGTGTCGATGTCCCAATATTTATGGACCTGACTGTAACTGCAGAAGTGATATATCATTTATATATATATATATTTATTTTCTTGTTCTAAAAAATATGTCACTAAAGGCTTTTCAACATAGCACTTGCACCCTAAGAACAAATTGCTGGAATGACAGAGCCGTATAATGGCTATTTGGATCCCCAAATAATCTTTCCCTGCACTTGTAAATCGCTTTTCTAGCACTGTCCCTAGCGCCTTCTGATGACTCTCCCTGCACTAAGATGCTGTGAAATGATTCCTCCCTATCCTTTCCATGCACTTATAAAAAAAAAAACAGTTTTTTTTTCACAATCATGTTTTTCCAATTGCTGTCCCTAGCGCCTTCTCATATCTGTCCCTGCACTCAGAACGCTTGAAAATGTCTGACTCTAAGATGGCCGCCGTATTTATAGGGCTGTGACTTCACAGGGCTGGCTGGCTGCTAATTGGCTGTATGCATGGCATTATGGGTCAGCCCACCTTCCCAGAGTTCCTTGCCCCATATCCTCACACGTGTAGCCGCCATTGTAGAAAATATTGCGATTAATTACCACGAAGCGCGAGGAAATTTGCATTTGTTGCGAATCAAATTTTTCCTAAAATTCTGATTGAATTCCACTTCGTCTGATTCGATTCGCTCATCTCTAGTAATAATATAAGGGTAGATTAGATTGACCTTGTGGTCTTTTTCTACTGTCAATCTTCTATGTTTCTATGTTATGTTGTAACATTGTGCTAAAATAAAAAAAAATTCCCTTCATCTGCAGAATAAAATTTTTTTTTTTAAATATATTTAAAGAAAAACTAAATTTGACCAGGATATAAGTATTCAGACCCTTTGCTATAACATTTAAAATTTAGCTTTGGGAACAATGATTTGGAAAGACACACCCCTGTCTATTTAAGGTCTCAAAGCTGACAGTTAGGGATGAGCGAACCCGAACTGTATAGTTCGGGTTCGTACCGAATTTTGGGGTGTCCGTGACACAGACCCGAACCCGAACATTTTAGTAAAAGTCCAGGTTCGGTGTTCGTCGTTTTCTTGGCGCTTTTTGAAAGGCTGCAAAGCAGCCAATCAACAAGCGTCATACTACTTGCCCCACGAGGCCATCACAGCCATGCCTACTATTGGCATGGCTGTGATTGGCCAGTGCAGCATGTGACCCAGCCTCTATTTAAGCTGGAGTCACGTAGCGCCGCACGTCACTCTGCTGTGCTTAGTGTAGGGAGAGGTTGCAGCTGCGATGTTAGGGTGAGATTAGGCAGTGATTAACTCCTCCAAAACACTTAAGTCAGTGATCGATCTACAGCTGTGGATCATTGAACTGCTGCTATTCAATTGCTCACTGTTTTTAGGCTGCCCAGAATGTTTTTCAGTCACTTTTTTCTGGGGTGATTGGCGGCCATTTTGTAGCTTGTGGTGCGCCAGCACAAGCTGCCACCAAGTCCATTTAACCATCAATAGTGTGGTTATTTTTTTGCTATATCCTACATCAGGGGCAAGCTGTCACCAAGTCCATTTAACCATCAATAGTGTGGTTATTTTTTTGCTATATCCTACATCAGGGGCAAGCTGCCACCAAGTCCATTTAACCATCAATAGTGTGGTTATTTTTTGGCTATATCCTACATCAGGGGCAAGCTGCCACAAAGTCCATTTAACCATCAATAGTGTGGTTATTTTTTTGCTATATCCTACATCAGGGGCAAGCTGCCACCAAGTCCATTTAACCATCAATAGTGTGGTTATTTTTTTGCTATATCCTACATCAGGGGCAAGCTGTCACCAAGTCCATTTAACCATCAATAGTGTGGTTATTTTTTGGCTATATCCTACATCAGGGGCAAGCTGCCACCAAGTCCATTTAACCATCAATAGTGTGGTTATTTTTTTGCTATATCCTACATCAGGGGCAAGCTGTCACCAAGTCCATTTAACCATCAATACTGTGGTTATTTTTTGGCTATATCCTACATCAGGGGCAAGCTGCCACCAAGTCCATTTAACCATCAATAGTGTGGTTATTTTTTTGCTATATCCTACATCAGGGGCAAGCTGCCACCAAGTCCATTTAACCATCAATAGTGTGGTTATTTTTTTTGCTATATCCTACATCAGGGGAAAGCTGCCACCAAGTCCATTTAACCATCAATAGTGTGGTTATTTTTTTGCTATATCCTACATCAGGGGCTTGGCTGTGCTTGCTATTTTATTGAGGGGTGAAATACAATTGCCAAAATAGCAGTACCCTAAATCTGGTGTTTCAGCTGTGGCCAGCCAATTGTAATACTGTCTGCTGTCTGGCAAAGGATATATTTTTGTTCTGGGTTGAAATGCAATTCCCAACTTAGCAATTTCCTAAATTAGTGGTTTCTGCTGTATCAGGGCTACTTTAAATCTATCCCTAAAAGGGTATATTAGATTCAAGGTGCTGATATGGTCATTCTCAATAACTTCACACACACGCTACTGTGCATATCCAAGTCTAATTCTGTCCGTAAACGTATACCTGTCACCCAGCGCCTAAATAATAGGCCTCAAATTTATATTCAGCTAAATCTGTGGTTATTGCTGTAGCTGGTCAAGTTATTTTGTGTCCGTCAAAGCACAGTTTTTGTTCTGTGTTGAAATACAATTCCCAACCTAGCAATTTCCTAAATTAGTGGTTTCTGCTGTATCAGGCCTACTTTAAATCTATCCCTAAAAGGGTATATTAGATTCAAGGTGCTGATAGGGTCATTCTCAATAACTTCACACACACGCTACTGTGCATATCCAAGTCTAATTCTGTCCGTAAACGTATACCTGTCACCCAGTGCCTAAATAATAGGCCTCAAATTTATATTCAGCTAAATCTGTGGTTATTGCTGTAGCTGGTCAAGTTATTTTGTGTCCGTCAAAGCACAGTTTTTGTTCTGGGTTGAAATACAATTCCCAACCTAGCAATTTCCTAAATTAGTGGAGGAACGTTGGCACCTGTCGCCCAGCAAACATGGGATGTACCACCAACACCACCACCTGCGTCACCAAGCATCTCAACCATGTCACACGGCAGCGTTCAGCTCTCCATCTCACAAACATTTGAGAGAAAGCGTAAATTCCCACCTAGCCACCCTCGATCCCTGGCCCTGAATGCCAGCATTTCTAAACTACTGGCCTATAAAATGCTGTCATTTAGGCTGGTGGACAAAGACAGCTTCAAACAGCTCATGTCGCTTGCTGTCCCACAGTATGTTGTTCCCAGCCGGCACTACTTCTCCAAGAGAGCCGTGCCTTCCCTGCACAACCAAGTATCCGATAAAATCAAGTGTGCACTGCGCAACGCCACCTGTGGCAAGGTCCACCTAACCACAGATACGTGGACCAGTAAGCACGGCCAGGAACGCTATATCTCCCTAACTGCACACTGGGTAAATGTAGTGGCGGCTGGGCCCCAGGCGGAGAGCTGTTTGGCGCACGTCCTTCCGCCGCCAAGGATCGCAGGGCAACATTCTTTGCCTCCTGTCTCCTCCTCCTCCTACTCAGCTTCCTCCTCCTCTTCTTCCACCTGCTCATTCAGTCAGCCACACACCTTCACCACCAACTTCAGCACAGCCCGGGGTAAACGTCAGCAGGCCATTCTGAAACTCATATGTTTGGGGGACAGGCCCCACACCGCACAGGAGTTGTGGCGGGGTATAGAACAACAGACCGACGAGTGGTTGCTGCCGGTGAGCCTCAAGCCCGGCCTGGTGGTGTGCGATAATGGGCGAAATCTCGTTGCAGCTCTGGGACTAGCCGGTTTGACGCACATCCCTTGCCTGGCGCATGTGCTGAATTTGGTGGTGCAGAAGTTCATTCACAACTACCCCGACTGCATAAAGTGCGGGCCGTCTGTTTGCGCTTTCGGCGTTCACATCCTGCCGCTGCTCGCCTGTCTGCGCTACAGCGTAACTTCGGCCTTCCCGCTCACCACCTCATATGCGACGTGCCCACCAGGTGGAACTCCACCTTGCACATGCTGGACAGACTGTGCGAGCAGCAGCAGGCCATAGTGGAGTTTCAGCTGCAGCACGCACGTGTCAGTCGCACTGCGGAACAGCACCACTTCACCACCAATGACTGGGCCTCCATGCGAGACCTGTGTGCCCTATTGCGCTGTTTCGAGTACTCCACCAACATGGCCAGTTGCGATGACGCCGTTATCAGCGTTACAATACCACTTCTATGTCTCCTTGAGAAAACACTTAGGGCGATGATGGAAGAGGAGGTGGCCCAGGAGGAGGAGGAGGAAGAGGGGTCATTTTTAGCACTTTCAGGCCAGTCTCTTCGAAGTGACTCAGAGAGAGGTTTTTTGCAACAACAGAGGCCAGGTACAAATGTGGCCAGACAGGGCCCACTACTGGAGGACAAGGATGAGGAGGAGGTGGAGGAGGATGAGGATGAAGCATGTTCACAGCGGGGTGGCACCCAATGCAGCTCGGGCCCATCACTGGTGCGTGGCTGGGGGGAAACGCAGGACGATGACGATATGCCTCCCACAGAGGACAGCTTGTCCTTACCTCTGGGCAGCCTGGCACACATGAGCGACTACATGCTGCAGTGCCTGCGCAACGACAGCAGAGTTGCCCACATTTTAACGTGTGCGGACTACTGGGTTGCCACCCTGCTGGATCCACGGTACAAAGACAATGTGCCCACCTTACTTCCTGCACTGGAGCGTGATAGGAAGATGTGCGAATACCATCGCACGTTGGTAGACGCGCTACTGAGAGCATTCCCAAATGTCACAGGGGAACCAGTGGAAGCCCAAGGCGAAGGCAGAGGAGGAGCAAGAGGTCGCCAACGCAGCTGTGTCACGGCCAGCTCCTCTGAGGGCAGAGTTAGCATGGCAGAGATGTGGAAAAGTTTTGTCACCACGCCACAGCTAACTGCACCACCACCTGATATGGAACGTGTTAGCAGGAGGCAACATTTCACTAACATGGTGGAACAGTACGTGTGCACACTCCTCCACGTACTGACTGATGGTTCGGCCCCATTCAACTTCTGGGTCTCCAAATTGTCCACGTGGCCAGAGCTAGCCTTTTATGCCTTGGAGGTGCTGGCCTGCCCGGCGGCCAGAGTTTTGTCTGAACGTGTATTCAGCACGGCAGGGGGCGTCATTACAGACAAACGGAGCCGCCTGTCTACAGCCAATGTGGACAAGCTGACGTTCATAAAAATGAACCAGGCATGGATCCCACAGGACCTGTCCATCCCTTGTGCAGATTAGACATTAACTACCTCCCCTTAACCATATATTATTGTACTCCAGGGCACGTCCTCATTCAATCTTATTTTTATTTTACCATTATATTGCGGGGCAACCCAAAGTTGAATGAACCTCTCCTCTGTCTGGGTGCCGGGGCCTAAAAATATCTGACAGTGGCCTGTTCCAGTGGTGGGTGACATGAAGCCTGATTCTCTGCTATGACATGAAGACTGATTCTCTGCTGAGTCGCTGACATGAAGCCTGAATCTCTGTTATGGGACCTCTCTCCTCTGTCTGGGTGCCGGGGCCTAAATTATATGACAATGGACTGTTCCAATGTTGGGTGACGTGAAGCATGATTCTCTGCTATGACATGAAGACTGATTCTCTGTTATGGGACCTCTCTCCTCTGCCTGGGTGCCGGGGCCTAAATATCTGACAATGGACTGTTCCAGTGTTGGGTGACGTGAAGCCTGATTCTCTGCTATGACATGAAGACTGATTCTCTACTGACATGAAGCCAGATTCTATGTTATGGGACCTCTCTCCTCTGCCTGGGTGCCGGGGCCTAAATATCTGACAATGAACTGTTACAGTGGTGGGTGATGTGAAGCCTGATTCTCTGCTATGACATGAAGACTGATTCTCTGCTGACATGAAGCCAGATTCTCTGCTATGGGACCTCTCTCCAATTGATATTGGTTAATTTTTATTTATTTTATTTTTATTTTTATTCATTTCCCTATCCACATTTGTTTGCAGGGGATTTAACTACATTTTGCTGCCTTTTGCAGCCCTCTAGCCCTTTCCTGGGCTGTTTTACAGCCTTTTTAGTGCAGAAAAGTTCGGGTTCGGAACGAAGTTCGGGTCGGGTTCGGATCCCGAACCCGAACATTTCCGGGAAGTTCGGCCGAACTTCTTGAACCCGAACATCCAGGTGTTTGCTCAATTCTACTGACAGTGCATATCAGAGCAAAAACCAAGCCACGAGGAGGAAAGAGCTACCTGTAGAGATCAGACGTATGGAGGCACCCATCTGGAGAAGGCTACAAAAACATTTCTACTGCACTGAAAGTTCCCAAGAGCACAGTGGCCTGCATAACTTTTAAATGGAAGACGTTTAGAACAACCAGGACTAAACTAAGTAACTGGGGGGGAAAGAGTGACGGTGGCTGTGCAGGTGGAACAAAACTTCCAGAAGGTCAATCAACACTGCAGCATTCCTCCAATCGGGGCTTTATGGCAGAATGGCCAGAAAAAAAAGCCTCTCTTCAGTAAAAGACACATTTTCAGCAGCTGGGACAGGGAGACTGGTCAGAGTTGAGGGAAAGCTGAATGGAGCAAAATATAGAGATATTCTTAATGACAACCTGAGCTGTAATGCTCTGGACCTCAGAATGGGTCAAAGGTTTACCTTCCAACAAGACAATGAACCTAAGCCCACAGGCAAAGCAACACAGAAGTGGTTTGATGACAACTCTGTGAATGTCCTTGAGTGGCCCAGGCCCTGACTTGAACCTAATTGAATAACAATGGAGAGACCTGAAAATGGGTGTCTACTGACACCCATTTAAACCTTACAGAGCTGAAGAGGACCTACAGAAAAAATGTCAGAAAATCCCCAAATCCCCAAATCCAAGTGTGCAAAGTACTGAATAAAGGATCTGAATACTTAAGCAACTAATCGGATTCCACCTTTAATTTTTGACTGCTCTTTTTGAAAATAAAAGGTGGAATCTGATTTGTTGCCATGGGCAACTGAGCCAGTTCTACTTTACACCAGTTTGATAAATGACCCCATTTATTTTAATTTTAGCACAAGGTTGCAACATAAAATGAGAAACAGTGAAAGAATCTGAAGACTTTCTGAATGCGCCATATATGTCCTGGTTTCCGTTTATGGTAATAGTGGAGGATGGTGAGTTTCTGGCGGCAGAAAATGACTACAAAATTGAATATTTGTCCCACATGCAGAAAAGCTTAGCTATGCCTCTTATGGAAAGTACGCACTTAACACAACCAGTCCTGAGAAAGGTATAAAAAGCTACTAAGAGACAAAGGGATTTAGGGGGTCATTTGTTAAAAGAAATTCACCTATTTTTGGCATATTTCTGCCGCAGACTGCAGTGCATCGGTTATTTGCACCACAATCCGCATCTTTTCCCCCACTTACTCCAGGTCTAAAAAAGGGGCGTGGCATGGACGGAGAAGGGGACGGGTCAGGAGGCCCGTCTCATTTATTATTTTCTAACATAGTAACATAGTTTGTAAGGCTGAAAATAGACATCTGTCCATCCAATTCAGCCTGTTATCCTGCAAGTTGATCTAGAGGAAGGCAAAAAAAAACAACTGTGAGGTAGAAGCCAATTTTCCTCACTTTAGGGGAAAAAAGTCCATCCTGACTCCAATTAGGCAATCAGAATAACTCCCTGGATCAACGAACCCTCTCTAGTAACTATAACCTGTAATATTACACTCCAGAAATACATCCAGGCCCCTCTTGAATTCCTTTAGTGTACTTACCATCACCACCTCCTCAGGCAGAGAGGTCCATAGTCTCACTGCTCTTACCGTAAATAATCCTTTTCTATGTTTGTGTACAGAGAGTGTCCCGTCGTCACAGTCACAGTCCTGGGGATAAATACTGTAGATGATGGGAGAGATCTCTATATTGACTAGGGTTGTAACGGGTATCGAATTATCAATATCCATTCGATACTTTTGTACCCGGATCGATTCGATACCGGGATTTGACATTTACCAATACTAGGCTGCGCTACTGCGCAGCCTAGTATCAGAGAACTTGGCACACGCTGCTCTCAGCGCGCTCCATGTTCTTCCCCTGTGCTCCTGCTGCCAATAAGAAGAGAGAGGTGTAGAGGACGGGAGTGGCTGTGGCCTCTGCGCCACCAATGATGATAACTCACCCATTAATACAAATACAGGAGGCGGATGCCGATGGCAGAATCACATAGCCAAGGGGTTTTGGAACCGCGCTGCTAGAGACTATGTCTCCCGGTCAACAGTGGATAGCATAGGGCATCAGCCCCTCTCCTCGTCACCCAAAGGATCCGATCTTCCCCAGACCTCCTCCTCTACAGGGTTAAAGAAGATAGGCAGAATAGTGAAGCACCCTTTGCAATCTTTTTATAAAAGGTTTTATTCTACTCACAAGAGTCGGTAGACAAAAGGCATATAGTACAAAACAATCGTCACGTTCCTGCAGGAACCCTATCTTGAATAACAGGGTTAGTGATTTATTGATTACGTTTAAAACATAACTTTTAATAAAGGTAATTTAGAATAATAGGCCCAAAAATACACAGATAAACAATTAATAACCAGAGCGGCGGTATAACAAGTAGTCGTGCACGGCGGCACCCAATAAATATATAATTGAGGGAATGCTCGGCGGCACCCAAGAAAGAAAACCCGTACTCCTACCACTCTGTAGTCTGCGTCCAGGGTGCAGAATGCGTCCAGATGATGTCACGATGTTTGACTCCTAAGAAGACGCTGTTCTGCTGTAAGGATGGCGGGGTGCAACTATGGCCCTGGTTTGCCCTATGATAGTGGTCTATGGCTTGCCCTGATACTAGTGGGGGATAGCAGCCTGACCACAGGGCACTCGTCCTTAAAAGGGCGACCCCGTCCGGAACCTTGCCCTGTCGCCTGGCCCTGAATGGCCCTACTCTAGTCCCGCTCCCTACATGCACATTTCAGCAAGATAGCATCATCAGGGGAGATGTATAGGACTCTAAAGACTTTTATCGATCAGTTATGGTAAATGGTAATCTCATCAGTTGATCGTAGATGGACTTTTTTGTGGAGTACTAGATAATGCTTCACCTCACAAACGGGCATCCTTAGATAAGCCACGGGCAGTAAATCGCGATTTACTGCCCGTGGCTTATCTAAGGATGCCCGTTTGTGAGGTGAAGCATTATCTAGTACTCCACAAAAAAGTCCATCTACGATCAACTGATGAGATTACCATTTACCATAACTGATCGATAAAAGTCTTTAGAGTCCTATACATCTCCCCTGATGATGCTATCTTGCTGAAATGTGCATGTAGGGAGCGGGACTAGAGTAGGGCCATTCAGGGCCAGGCGACAGGGCAAGGTTCCGGACGGGGTCGCCCTTTTAAGGACGAGTGCCCTGTGGTCAGGCTGCTATCCCCCACTAGTATCAGGGCAAGCCATAGACCACTATCATAGGGCAAACCAGGGCCATAGTTGCACCCCGCCATCCTTACAGCAGAACAGCGTCTTCTTAGGAGTCAAACATCGTGACATCATCTGGACGCATTCTGCACCCTGGACGCAGACTACAGAGTGGTAGGAGTACGGGTTTTCTTTCTTGGGTGCCGCTGAGCATTCCCTCAATTATATATTTATTGGGTGCCGCCGTGCACGACTACTCGTTATACCGCCGCTCTGGTTATTAATTGTTTATCTGTGTATTTTTGGGCCTATTATTCTAAATTACCTTTATTAAAAGTTATGTTTTAAACGTAATCAATAAATCACTAACCCTGTTATTCATGATATTTGATAAATAGTGATTAACATCACAGGACCTAGTCCACATATTCGAATTACCCAGGAACCCTATCTTCTTTAACCCTGTAGAGGAGGAGGTCTGGGGAAGATCGGATCCTTTGGGTGACGAGGAGAGGGGCTGATGCCCTATGCTATCCACTGTTGACCGGGAGACATAGTCTCTAGCAGCGCGGTTCCAAAACCCCTTGATTTGTATAAACCAGTGTGAACGACCTACCACACTATTCCGGGACCAACAGCAGCGCAAGTAATTGTCCGTGTTGGGACACAGGACTGACTTTTCTCTTCAGAATCACATAGCCGGCACCCGACCACTATGACAGGGAGCTGCGGCAGTTAACCCCTTCCCCAGTACTAAAAACATTGGTGGCACAGTGCGCCCTCCCAACTCCCCCAGTATTAAAGTCATTGGTGGCAGTGGCCACAGGGTCCCCCCCCTCCTCCTCATTGGTGGTGCAGTGGCAGCTTCTGATCGGAGTCCAAGCAGTGTAATACTGGGGCTCCAATCCGTTACCATGGCAGCCAGGACACTACTGAAGCCCTGGCTGCCATGGTAAGCTCCCTGATGCTGTGTGTACTATGCACAGGGCAGCAGGGAGAATGTGAGATCCAATTTACCCTGATAGAGCTCTATTAGGGTGAATAGGACAAGGGATGAAAAAATCCCAGGTTCTAGCCCCTAAGGGGGCTAATAGTTATTAAATAAAAAGTAAAAAAAACAAAAAAAAAGTAAAAAATTTTTTTTTTATTAAGTTTGGATCACCCCTTTCCCAATTTTACATATAAAATATATAAACAAATAAATAAACATATTACATATTGCCACACCCAAAAGTGCAAACTATTAAAATATAAAAAAATATCTCCTATGCGGTGAACGCTGTAACAGAAAAAAAAAAATAAAAAACGCGCGATTCGCCATTTTTTTGTCACCTTGTCCCCCCAAAAAATAGGATCGGACTGTTCGATTATGGGCCAGACGTTCCATAAAATGCGGAATGCAGTCTGCTTTTTTGGTGTTTTATTTTTTCCGCGTGGTATCGAATGGTATCGAGTATCGCAATACTTTTTTATGGTATCGAAATTGAATAAAAATTTAGGTATCGCAACAACCTTAGTACTGACCCCTGATATATTTATACATAGTTATTAGATCTCCCCTCAGTCGTCTTTTTTCTAAAGTGAATAATCCTAATGCTGATCATCTTTCAGGGTACTGTAGTCCACCCATTCCAGTTATTACTTTAGTTGCCCTTCTCTGAACCCTCCTTTTCTAGGCGTTAAAAATGGTCTAAATTTAAGACGGCAAGGAAGCTGGCGTAGATTTAGACCAGCCGTGGATGCGCCGAAGTTATGTAGAAGTCGGATCCTCTTCATAACTTCGGCGGATCCACCACCAGCGCACTGGGTTATTAAGATTGGTGGTTATTAAGATTGGTGTCTAAAATGCTGTTCTTAATAAATGACCCCCATAGTTCTCAGCCCAGCAATTCCCAATGATTTTTTATGTTCAGATTACATTTCTATATTTCCATTTTGTTCGGGAATGATATTTTCCTATATATTTAAAGCCTTTTACCGACTTAAAACTGGCTAGTGCACTGTAGCAACATTATTATCATCAGCTGATGATATATAGTACATGGTATTCAAAAACCACGTTACAGAAGATGCACTGTATGTATTTTACTATTGCTGGGTAAATCCCACTTAATTTAAAGACATGTTCTGAGGTGTTTGATTGCCACTGCAAAGGAAGAAAAAGGACGCCAGGGCTGAAAGCAAAAAGCTAAATCTATCTATCTATACATTATTTATTACACATATAGCATGCATTATACATAGACACACACAGTTTTAGTATATTGTAAAAGTGTGGGAAATAGAGCTGCTGATAGTAAAAATGTAACAAAAAAAAAAAGGAAAGTGATATCACATGGAGTGGTGGGCGAGATTATTAAATCTGTACAAAATCCCTACAGTGCAAGAGCTTTAAGAACATGAAGAGAGTAACTAATCATTTGAGGGCTGTTTAACGTGCATCAAATGTGCACATAAGGAAAGCATTAAATACTTCACTTGGTTGCTGTTTCAGTCATATCTTTGCATGTCAGATAAGTGCCTAGAGATGTTTTCCATGTTTTGTGTGTAGGTTGGGATCCCACCACTTGTGAAATAAAAAGTAGGTTCACACAGTAAAAGTATTTGGTAACCAAGATGAAAACCATACATACTGGGAAAGAAAAGTCCAAAGAGCACCATACAGGCAAGATATAACTGAACGATAAGCAATTATTGATGCTCACAATATTTTATTATGGTTATTAGGTTGTTTCTTCTTACAACTCAGAGCTGGCCGGCCTCATGGGAAGAAAAGAGACTTTCTTTACGCATGAAATCCTGTAAGTAGAAACAGTTTAGTAATTAGGAAAAAATGCTTGCAAATTATTTTTTTTAAATAGGTAGTCCGTTTTAGAGAGGTTTTGTGAGGGCAAAATGCTGTATAAAATATTGAAATAAACATTACTCACTCTGTAAGGCTAGGTCTACAGGACGACATTCGAGATGGATTTTTCTACGACTATCGCGCCGCAGTCGCAGCATGTCGCATGTTGCAGTGCGACACCATAGACTGCCATTATAAAAATTGTCACACGACATTGGTGCAACAAAATGTTGCGCGACAAATGTTGCAGTGTAGTTGTGCCCTATCTGTCGCGTGACAAATGTCATTGTGTAGACCTAGCCTAAATGTCCTGACGCTTCAGCAATGCCACGACAGTCCCCATTGCTCTAGCAGAGATTACGCTAACTTCACTTACCTCAGTGATCAGGTGTGCATGAATTAGAGCTGCACTGGGTATTAAAGTATCGATACCTAATTAATACTTTTAGACCCGGATCGATACGATACTGGGTCTTACTATTTACTTACTATTTACCGATACTAGACTGCTCTACTGCGCAGCCTAGTACCAGTTAGAGAACATGGCATGCGCAGCTCTCTGCCCACGCCATCTTCTCCTGAGCAGCACAGTGGAGAAGGAGGCAGTCCTTCCCTCCCTTCCCACTGTGCCGCTGCTGCCAATGGGAGTTTAGCACCGAGGAGGATGGGAGGGACTGTGGCCACTGCGCCACCAATGATTATAATAGTTAGAATACCGGGGTTGGGGAGGGGCGCACTGCACCATCAATAAATGTAATTAACACATTAATTCAAGTGTATTCAGCGGGTGCTGGCGGCGGTATCACATACCCAGCCTCTATGACAGGGCACAGCGATACCGAGAACTGCGACAATTAACCCCTCAGGTGCAGCATCTGAGGGGTTAATTGATGGGGATCGCAGCGCCCTGTCATAGAGGCTGGGTGCCGGGTATGTGATACAGGTATAGTAAGGACCAGCACTCGCTTCAGTAATAATTTCAAATAGATTTAATGGTCACATACAAATGATAAGTGACGCGTGCGTTTCGGCTACTGTGAGCCTTTGTCAAAACATAGTGTGTACAAGTTACAGACAATTTAAATAGCCCGCGATAGAGCCGGAAATGACATCAGGTTACCATGGCAACATTGTAAACAAAGGACACAACAATGCAGAGATAGTGATAGAACAAGTGGATGAGCAGCTGACACTAATTGCTTGATAGGGCCCCAGGCTAGGCACTGCTGCAATCTGTTAATCATATAATGCTGAGGATATAATATAACATGCTGGATGCTAGTTATTATTACAAACTAATTCAGAAGAAAAAGGAGGAAAAAAGAGCATAATTAATTAGAAACATAGAAACATAGAATGTGTCGGCAGATAAGAACCATTTGGCCCATCCAGTCTGCCCAATATACTAAATACTATGGATAGCCCCTGGCCCTATCTTATATGAAGGATGGCCTTATGCCTATCCCATGCATGCTTAAACTCCTCCACTGTATTTGCAGCTACCACTTCTGCAGGAAGGCTATTCCATGCATCCACTACTCTCTCAGTAAAGTAATACTTCCTGATATTACTTTTAAACCTTTGCCCCTCTAATTTAAAACTATGTCCTCTTGTAGCAGTTTTTCTTCTTTTAAATATTCTCTCCTCTTTTACTTTGTTGATTCCCTTTATGTATTTAAAAGTTTCTATCATATCCCCTCTGTCTCGTCTTTCTTCCAAGCTATACATGTTAAGTTCCTTTAATCTTTCCTGGTAAGTTTTATCCTGCAATCCATGTACCAGTTTAGTAGCTCTTCTCTGAACTCTCTCCAAAGTATCAATATCCTTCTGGAGATATGGTCTCCAGTACTGAGCACAATACTCCAAATGAGGTCTCACTAGTGCTCTGTAGAGCGGCATGAGCACCTCCCTCTTTCTACTAGTAATGCCTCTCCCTATACACCCAAGCATTCTGCTAGCATTTCCTGCTGCTCTATGACATTGTCTGCCTGCCTTTAAGTCTTCTGAAATAATGACCCCTAAATCCCTTTCCTCAGATACTGAGGTTAGGACTGTATCACTGATTTTATATTCTGCTCTTGGGTTTTTACGGCCCAGGTGCATTATCTTGCACTTATCAACATTAAATTTTAGTTGCCATATTTTTGACCATTCCTCTAGTTTTCCTAAGTCCTTTTCCATTTGGTGTATCCCTCCAGGAACATCAACCCTGTTACAAATCTTTGTGTCATCAGCAAAAAGACACACCTTACCATCGAGGCCTTCTGCAATTTCGCTGATAAAGATATTAAACAATATGGGTCCCAGAACAGATCCCTGAGGTACCCCACTGGTAACAAGACCTTGGTCTGAATATACTCCATTGACTACAACCCTCTGTTGCCTGTCCCTCAGCCACTGCCTAATCCATTCAACAATATGGGAGTCCAAGCCCAAAGACTGCACTTTATTGATAAGCTTTCTATGTGGGACAGTATCAAAAGCCTTACTAAAGTCTAGATAAGCGATGTCTACTGCACCTCCTCCATCTATTATTTTAGTCACCCAATCGAAAAAATCAATAAGATTAGTTTGACATGATCTCCCTGAAGTAAACCCATGCTGTTTTTCATCTTTCAATCCATGGGATTTTAGATGTTCCACAATCCTCTCCTTAAGTATGGTTTCCATTAATTTCCCCACTATTGATGTCAGGCTTACTGGCCTATAGTTGCCCGATTCCTCCCTACTACCTTTCTTATGAATGGGCACAACATTTGCTAATTTCCAATCTTCTGGGACGACTCCTGTTGCCAGCGATTGGTTAAATAAATCTGTTAATGGTTTTGCTAGTTCAACGCTGAGCTCTTTTAATAGCTTTGGGTGTATCCCATCAGGCCCCTGTGACTTATTTGTATTAATTTTAGACAGCTGACTTAGAACCTCTTCCTCTGTAAAGACACATGCATCAAAAGATTCATTAGACTTCTTTCCTAACTGAGGTCCTTCTCCTTCATTTTCCTTTGTAAAAACTGAACAGAAATATTCATTGAGGCAGTCAGCTAGTTCTTTATCTTCTTCTATATACATTCCTTCTTTTGTTTTTAATTTGGTAATTCCTTGTTTTAGTTTCCTTTTTTCATTTATGTATCTGAAGAATGCCTTCTGGCCTTTTTTTCCTGACTGAGCTAATTTCTCTTCTGCCTGTGCTTTGGAAGCTCTTATAACTTGTTTGGCCTCTCTCTGCCTAATCTTATAAATTTGTCTGTCATCCTCGTTTTGTTTTTTTTTATAATTCCTAAATGCTATCTTTTTGTTTTTAATGATTTTGGCCACTTCTGCTGAGTACCACAGTGGTCTCTTCCTTTTTTTGCTTTTACTGACAAGCCTAATGCAATTTTCTGTTGCCTTCAATAGTGCCACTTTTAAGTAGTCCCATTTCTCCTGGACTCCAATGAAACTGTTCCAGTCTGATAGGGACTTGTATACCACTAATCTAATTTTAGAAAAGTCTGTTTTTCTAAAATCTAAAACTTTTGTTTTTGTGTGGTGTGACTCAGTCACTGTACTTATAGTAAACCACACTGACTGGTGATCACTAGATCCCAAGCTTTCCCCTACAGTAATATCAGATACCAAATTCCCATTTGTGAATACTAAATCTAAAATGGCCTCCTTCCGGGTTGGCTCCTCCACTACTTGCTGTAGAGATAATCCCAGTAGGGAATTTAGAATATCTGTACTCCTGGCAGAACTAGCTATTTTGGTTTTCCAGTTTACATCTGGAAGATTGAAGTCTCCCATAATGATAACTTCCCCCTTCAATGTCATTTTAGCTATTTCCTCAACTAGTAGATCATCTAATTCTTTGACTTGGCTAGGTGGTCTATATATCACACCTACACGAGTTGCCTTATGATTATCAAGCTGCACGGTAACCCAAACTGACTCTAAATTGTTCTCACTAACTTGTATCAAATTAGATTTTAGGTTATCTTTCACATACAGGGCCACCCCTCCCCCCTTCTTGCCTTCTCTGTCTTTCCTGTATAGAGAGAACCCTGGTATTGATATATCCCAGTCATTACTCCCCTTGAACCACGTCTCAGTAACAGCCACTACATCTATATTCTCAGATGCCATTATAGCCTCAAGTTCATTGATTTTATTTCCTAGACTGCGAGCATTTGTAGACAAGACTCTGAGCTTGTCATTTCTTAACCTTTGTGCTACTGCCCTTTTCTGGCATTGTTTCGGGGGGCAGTTGGACTGCTGGATTATCACTCTTTTGCCCCCCTTTCCTAGTTTAAATGCTTCTTAGCAAATACCTGGAACTGTTCACCGAGGACATTCGTTCCTTTGAGAGAAAGGTGCAAACCATCTTTCTTGTACAGTTCTTTTCCATTCCAACAAGAGCTAACATGAGACACAAAGCCAAACCCTTGGTTCAGACACCATTCACCAAGCCATACATTGAATTCCTTAATGCGCATCTTCCTGTCATGCTGAAGGTTATGCACAGGCAAAACTGCAGAGAATGAAACAGTTGATGCAACCTCCTGTATATCCTTTCCAAGTGTGTGAAAAGCTTCTTTCACCTTTGAAACCTCATTGCAAGCCAGATCGTTTGTCCCAAGATGGAGAATAACATCCACTTCCCTTTCCTGCTTTGCTTGCCTAACAATATTAACGATCCGTCGTCTATCCCTGCTAGCGGTAGCACCAGGGAGACATCTCACAACACCATTCTCCTCAAACTTCACACCTCTTATGATGGAATCGCCCACCAACAGCTGCTTACTATCAATCCTCGCCTTCTCCTTTTTGTCTTTGGCTGCAGTCTTGCATACTTTAGGCATGGGAGATGATTGTTTCTCACCCACTGTGCTTGAGCCATCCTCCATGTTGCTCTTGCACTCTGAAAGTGCTGCAAATGAATTATGGAGAGCCACAGACTGTGGGACATGCCTTCTATCCACAACTCTCAGTCTACCAGAACCTACAGTAACCCATCTCCCTATTCTAGGGGGCCTCTGTGGCAGTGGCATTGCAATGTTCTCAGCCTGAGTTTGTTTAGTGGTTAATTTAAAAACCTCATATTTCAAAAAGGTAATTTCCTGCTGCATTATGGAGAGCTGTCTACAGATCAGACAGTATCCAAACCTCTGAAGAGTGGAACCTGAAATAAAAGCACAACAATTCCTGCACAGAACCAGGTCTGCCATTGTAAAGAGGGGAAAGATTTTAAACAAACAACTCTTACTTGTTTAGATTGTATCCACCTCCAGATTACCTCCTGAGTATCTCCTGAATATCTCAATGCTCTTGTAAATCAGCTCTTGGTAAGCAGTCTTGGAGAAGCAGCAAGCTATATCACAGTACACCATGCTTTACACTGCCACATTTTGCTAAACCCTGTTATATGATGCAAAATACTGAATGCAGCAGTGCTGCTATTATGCGTGGTAAACTTACGCTCTGATCAAGCACTGAATGATATATTTCCAAAGATATAATATAACATGCTGGATGCTAGTTACTATAGCAAACTAATTCAAAAGAAAAAAGAGGAAAAAGAACATAATTAATGCACAGTTCACTATGCTTTACACTGCCACATTTTGCTAAACCTTGTGATATGATGCAAAATACTGAATGCAGCGGTGCTGCTATTATGCGTGGTACACTTACGCCCTGATCAAGCACTAAATGATATGGATTGGAGTCAAGTTCTCTGTGGAAAAAAAAAGGAAAGAGGGAACATGTTGAGAGGGTCACTGCACAATAGAGTTTATAAAAAACTATTTAAGTCATAATCACGATTTAAACCCTTTGGTTCTAGGGTTTGGAGGCGATGGATCCAGAAAGCTTCTCTTTTTTTGAGCATTTTACACCTGTCTCCTCCTCTCCTGGGCAGTGATACGTGCTATATAATCTGGAAGCGTAGCTGGGAAATGGCATGTCGGTGTTCCTCAAAATGATGTGGGATGGGGAGTAGTAAATTTATCTTTCTAATAGTAGATTTGTGTTTACAGAAACGGTCTTCATCCTCATAGAGGTCTCACCGACATACACAAGACCACAGGGACACTTCAGGAGATAGACAACGAAATTACTATTACAAGTGAAGAAGCCATTTATTTTAAATTTTTCCCCTGTGTATGGGTGGGTGAAGTGTTCTCCTTTAATGACACTAGAGCAGTGTATACATTGAAGGCATGGGTATGTCCCATTCTTGGGTGTTGAGAGGGTGGCCTGGCGCTGGGTATGTCTGTCACTACCTACATCAGCCCTGACTAGGATGTCTCGGATGTTTTTGCACCTTTTGTAGCATATCATAGGTGGGGATTGAAATTCCGTGACATTGGGTGCCCTTAGGGTTCAGTAAATCAGCAAACTTTGACTAGACAGAGTTATCTTGTTTAGAATCTATGACAAGTATGGATCTTGAAAATGTATCGAAGGAGGATGACATATGTAATGACCCGGAGTTTCATTACCACTTCTTTTGACACCTTGCTACCATTTCCTATGTGCTAACATATAATATCAAATGTACATATTTATTCCTGAAACTGTTATGTTCAGGTGTAATAACCTGGTCTACCAGTAGATGGCGGCAACATTGGCAGTATTAGCTTCCCTAGAGAGGAACCTTTTGTTTCCTTCCAGCCCTCTGTAGCTAGAGGGAGGAGTTCTGTGTTAGGGAGAAGTTAGTGGCAGTCCAAGTAAAAGCAACTGTTCAACATGACTACAAAGTCTGGACTCCATTTATTCTACTTACTCATCATCCAAGTTCAACTACCCTTTTTGCACTGCTTCAGACCACATCACGTCTGGGATCCATGGATATCCAGGTAGGAACACCATGGCACATGTACATAACATCTACAGAGACTGTAGACCACCCTGCACCACTCTGGCAATCCTACCTCTGGGTACCAACATTACCATCTACAAAGGGAGCCTTGTGCTTCTGCTGCTTAACCGCAGCTGCTGTCATATTTACATGCTCTATAAGAGGGACATATTTCATAGAAACCTCCCAAGGGGCAAGAGATACCCCAGGCGTGGCCCTTAGTGGGATGTTGCACATAGGGAGGTTAAGATTTACAGGTAGTATTAGTTTCACATTAAGTCACCACTTGCCTGCGGGAGGTAGCATTGAGACATTTTATCATATAGTATTGGATGAATTTAAAGTCCTAGTTTATCCTATTGAGGGCAACAATATCAGAAAAAGTGAGGAGAAGGCCATTAAATGGCTGCAATCCTGTAAAGATGTGATTGTGAAACCGGCAGACAAGGGGGGGTAATGTGGTTCTGATGACTAAGGATTATTATGTTACCGAGGCAAAAAGACAATTGGAAGATGTGAAGATATATGAGACACTGGGAGTGGACCCCACATCTAAAACACAGACCCTATTAAGGGGATTATTACGCAAATATGTGGAATGTAATTTTCTATCTAAGAAGATGGCTGAGAAGTTACTGCCATTGTTTCAATCAAAACCAGTGTGGTATTTCTTGCCTAAGATACAAGAGTCTTTGATTCATCCGCCAGGCTGCCCGATAGTGGGGTGCATAGAGTCCATGACTGAACCGCTGTCTAAATATATAGGGCCAGATTTATCATTAGCTCAAGTCAAAATAATGGAGCGAAAAAGTCGCAAAAAAATGCGCATATGCTAAAACTGCGCACAAATTTGCGACTTTTTTCTGCTCTGCACTATGCTCGCCAGTTTTCTGAAAGTGTGCTTGTTTTCTTATGTAAATGAATCTCTAGACAGATTTACTATTGGGACTATTTAAAAAGTCGCAAAAAAATGCGCAATTTCACTCCAGTGAGGACCATGCTTATCTTATGAGACTTTTTAATAGAACATGCGACTTTTTTTTTAAAACGTGCAACTTTTAGTAAAGATGTGCGACTTTTGTAAAGCTGCTTACTGACAGATAAACTGCTACCGTCAAACCACATTTATTACAGTCTTAAAGGGCCAATCATAAATCTGACTTGGCTAAAACTGACTTTAGCCATATGTGAAAGTGGAGTGAGCTGTCAGAGTAATGATAAATCTGGCCCATAGATTGGCTCTCACGACCACTCATAAGCAGCATACTGGCCTATATCAGGGACATGAGTGATTTTCTCCTCTCACTGAAGTCTTTTTGGTGGCAGGGGGTGTATTAACTTGTGTCCCTAGATGTAGAAAGCCTCTACACATGTATAAGGGTATTGAGGTGGTTTGTGAGGTATTATAGGGCACCCAGAAGAGTGGCAATTACATTAGATTGATTAGGGAATCATTAAGCCTAATTTTGAAGAGTAATACCTTCAGATTTGGCCATCAATGGTATCGGCAGAAATACGGTACGGCCATGGGGACCCCTGTGTCGTGAACTTTTGACAATATTTATCTTGCCAGATTTGAAGATCAATATGTGTATTCCACCCAGAACCCCTTTGTGTCATACATTCATCTATATCTAAGATTCATTGATGATGTGTTTATTGTCTGGTCAGGTACTGTCAATTTTGTGACTTTGAGGATTATTTAAATGGCTCCAATACGATTAACTTGAAATTCACCTATAATTTTGGAGGTTTCAAGCTTGAATTTCTAGATGTATTGTTATCCGTAAGTAATGGTGAGTTGGTTGCTGAAGGTTTTCGTAAGCCCACAGCAACAAACTCACTACTGCATTACTCTAGTTACCACCCCCAGAGTGTAAAAAAAGCTGTACCGTATGGACAGCTCATCAGATTAAGAAGGATCAATACTACAAATGAAGAATTTTAGAAGGCAAGCACTTGACTTAAAGAAGAAGTTGTTGGCTAGGGGTTACCCCATAGGAATGCTGAATGAGACTATGATGAGAGCCTCTAAAGTGCCACAGGGAGTCTTACTCCCGAGTGGAGACAGCATTAAGAGAAGGGAGAATAAACCCAGATGTTGCCCATTCAGCCCGATGGCAGATACAATAAAACAAGTGATTAGGGACAATTGGGAGATCCTATTGAGAGATGATTTGTTGAGGGACTTGATCGATGATAGACCATTAGTGACTTTTAGGAGAACTTGCACATTGAGGGATAAATTGGTTAGAAGATGTTTTTCGGAAGATGAACCACACACTTTTTTTTTTTTTTTTTAAATTAATTATCTTTATTAATTGGTGTATCAAAACAAATTACAATACAAAAAATAATTTTTCTTTCTTTTCCTTTTTTCCCCTCCTCTCTCCCCCTATCCCCATTCCCAACACCCACCCCCCTCCCCATACCTGTGATGCGTCAAAGAAGGAAAAAAAAAAAAAAAAAAGGAAACAATTATCACAACTAATCAAATCCTCCAACCACCCCATATCTTAGTCCACTTCTCATCAGCTTCCCTCTGTTTATACATGATTTTCTCATAGTTTTTTACCTTATTAATTAGGTTTATCCATATATTTATCTCTGGAGTATATCGAGCAAACCAGGTCCGACTGACCAAAACTCTGGCCAATATTAGTATCCTACCTAGGAAGATCTTTTGATATTTATGGTTATTTATTTTGGAATGATCATTAAGCAAAAACACTTGTGGTTCGAAAAGGATTCGTATTTTTAGTTTGTAGGTGATAAAGTTATTAATGCTATTCCAGTATTTTATAAGTTCTGGGCAGGTCCAGATCATATGAAGATAGTCCGCACCTGAGGTATCGCATTTAGGGCAGTTAGACGTGTCTCTTAGCCCGCATTTATTCATCCATAAAGGGGTGATATATAATCTGTGGCAAATATTAAAATGTACTAGAACATGGTTAAAATTCTGGGATAGTGAACCTAGATTCCCAAAAATATTCTCCCACCCTTCTGATTGTATATTCAGACAATCCATCTCCCACGCTCTTTGTCCTGGTGACTGTATATCACTAAACCGTGCCTTGAGTAATAACTTATATATATTTGAAATCTTCATTCTAGACAGTGTCCCCCCTGCCCAGTCATTCAAGAAGGATGAGCTATCTATATCCAACACCAATTTATCGTCCAGACTAAATAATGCTGTACGCAATTGAAAGTATCTAAACCATGAAAAGTTTTCTATATTATGTGTTATCTCTATAAATGGCTTAATCTCTCTATCCTTAACTACCTGTGAAATATACAAAATTTTGTTCTTTTGCCAAAATGTGTCCACTGCAATATCATCTAGCCTTTGTAAGTGCACATTATGCCAAAGAGGCGTGAATGTAAGTGAACCCTTTACCTTCAACCATGTCCTAGTAGTAGCCCACACTTTCAGGAGTAGTTTTATAGTATCTCTGTAGCCCCGCTCATAGCTCTTCAGTAGCCCGGATTCCAACAGGGTAAATATATTATTATGAGCGTGGCTACCTACCAACTTCCCCAACAGTGCACTGTTTTCTGATTCGTAGCACATCAATAGCTGGGCAGCAATAAAATACCCTTTAAAGTAAGGGAGATTTAAACCCCCGCACGCCAATGATTTATACAGATATTCCAACTTTATTCGAACTCGTTTTCTTCCCCATATTAAATCATTAATTATTCTTTCCATGAGTTTAAAGTATTTATCTTGTATCCAAATAGGTGTATTCCTAAGCACATAAAGAAATTGTGGTAATATCACCAATTTGACCAGTGAAACTCGGTCAGCTCTAGATAGGGGAAGTCTCAGCCAGATCCCTATTTTAGCTCTAATCTTTGCTATTATGGGGATCAAGTTAAATTGTACAAAATTTTCAACCTGGGGTGATATAATCAAACCCAGGTATTGAAAAGTGTCAACGATATCCAACTGTGTCACAAGAACCTCTTTCTGTGGCAGGGGGTCTATTGGCATCAAACTGGTCTTAGACCAGTTTATAAGAAGGCCGGACACCTCACCAAATGATTTAACCATTTGAATAATTCTGGGAACAGTTGTTTCCGCATGGTCTATAAAAAAAAGAACATCGTCCGCGTATAAGGAGATACGGTCTTGCACTCCTAGCGTACCAAATCCTTTAACCTGATCGTCCTGCCTAATGGCCATCGCAAGAGGTTCAATATAAATATCAAATAACAATGGGGATAGTGGGCAGCCCTAACGCATGCCTCTATTTAAATCAAAACTAGTAGTCAGGATCCCATTGAGACTCAATTTTGCCTTGGGAGATCTATACAATAGTTTGAGAATGCCTATAAATCTTACCCCAAAGCCCATCCTTGCCAAAACCTTCCAGAGGAAGTGCCAGTCCACCCTTTCAAAGGCCTAAGAGGCATCCAGTGACAGGATGGGGCGGGCGGTCCCCCCAGGGGCCTGTATATTAGCAAAAAGCCGATGCAGATTATAATGCGTGCCCTTGTTTTGAATAAAACCATTCTGATCCGGATGGACAATGGAGGAAATAACCCTAGAGAGCCTTGTGGCCAAAATCCTCGCAAGAAGCTTTACATCTGCATTAAGCAGTGAGATTGGTCTATACGATTCTAAATCTGCAGGATCCTTGCCTTTTTTTGGAATTAATGTTATTACGGCTTCCATCATTGAATCTGGCAACTTCCCATCCTCCACTGATTCAGAAAGGACCTCCAGCAGTCTGGGGAGAATAAAGTCCCCATATTTACTATAAAATTCGTATGGGAGTCCATCTGAACCAGGGGTGGAATTGGCCGAACATAATTTAATAGCTCCCTCAAGTTCCTGAATTGAAACCTCCAGTTCAAGTGCTTTCTTTTGCGCCTCAGTAATAGTTGGAAAAGCAATGCCATCAAGATAGGAATCCATCTTATCATCTGTGATCTTAGATTCAGCTTTATACAAATCCAGAAAGTAGTCCACAAAGGCCTTCTCTACAGGACCCTGTCCACTAACCATCCTACCATTAACCAGTCGAACATTATCTATATATTTTTTAGATTGTTGGCTTGAGATCACTCTGGACAAAAGTTTACCGGGTCGCCTTGACTCCGTAAAGTATTTTTGCCCTTTAAAAAAAAGGCTCTGTTGGGCCTTGTCCAATAAGAAGTTAGAATATACTTGTGTGGCCCTTTGCATACTTTCCCTATTCTCCTCCGTCTTATTCATATAGAAGGATTGTGTCGCCAGTGATGCAAGTTCTTCTAGATTTTTCTGTTTTTTCCCTATACTCCTTTCTGAGGTTCGCAATATTACTGACCATCATTCCCCTCATATACGCCTTAAAGGTTTCCCATACCACTTGAATTTTTTTCTCTTTTGTCCTTTGTGCATAAATGACGCATGAACTGTGATTCTAGTGACTAGCTGCAGCACTGACATGAATGATCAACGGGATGCGTGTCCCAATTATTAGCACCTTAATTATGCAGCCTAGTTTGATAGTTAATGAAGCAGCTATTTTTTATTAATTTTTTTGCTTTTCATGTCCTCATTTCAAAAGCTATAACCTTTTTATTTGCCATCAACATAACTTAATTTTTGCCGGAGAAAACCCACTTTTAAATGGTACAATATTTTTTTTTGGGGGTGGGGGTGAATGCAATTCCACTAATTGTTGTTTTCACCCTTTTTATTGCGTTCGCTATGCAGTATAAGTGACATAATAACTTTATTCTATGGGTAAGTATGATTATGGCAATACCAAATGTATTATTTTTTTTTTACCTGGCATCCCAGGAGGCCATTGTTTGGCTTCAGGACCACCACAGGAACCATCTGCACTCTGTGATCAGGTTACTCGGGGTGTCCTGGGGTGAGAGGAGCCCCCTTCCTCTCTCTAACCAGTACAGACCACAGCATCTAAGGGTTTAAACTGCCGAGATCACGTTACCTATGATAGCGGCAGTTGGGGTCCCAGCTTTATAGTACAGCCAGCCAGGGGCTTAACTAACTACCATAGCGGAAGACCAGGTCACTGCTATGGGGCCCAGGGCAAGAGGGGGCCCAGTTGGTTTCATCTCCTCTTCTACTGGGGGTGAAAGCTTGGTAAGGACTCTACCCTCTAAAGAAACAACTTTTAGCAAATGAGGCAGTGGAAAAAATGGCCCAATGGTCATTGAAAAGGGTTTAGGCAGAAACCCTTCTGTCCTCTGTGGGGGGCCTGGTTTGATCCTTGCTATGGGGTCCTTGCTTCTCTATGTATGCCACTGCAGCCAGCAACAGCAAGTGATGGCATGGGCACAGCTCATGAGCATTGTTTAAGATAAGGCCACATGTGGCCAGAATGTCTACTGGTATTCAGCAACAGCCAAATTTGCACTTCTGCTAAGGCTGCTTTCACACTACCGTTCAGAGCGGGTCCTTCTGATGTCTGCTCAGACGGATCCGCTCCTATAATGCAGACGTTTGGATCCGTTCAGAACGGATCCGTCTGCATTATAGTTTAAAAAAAATTCTAAGTGTGAAAGTAGCCTGAACGGATCCGTCCAGACTTTACATTGAAAGTCAATGGGGGACGGATCAGTTTGAAGATTGAGCCATATTGTGTCATCTTCAAACGGATCCGTCCCCATTGAGTTAAATTGTAAGTCTGGACGGATCCGCTTGCCTCCGCTTGCTGAGCGGAGCGGAGGCTGAACGCTGCCAGACTGATGCATTCTGAGCGGATCCGCGTCCACTCAGAATGCATTAGGGCAGTACGGATGCGTTCGGGGCCGCTTGTGAGCCCCTTCAAACGGAGCTCACAAGCGGACACCCGAACGCAGGTGTGAAAGTAGCCTAAGCTATACCCCTGTCTAAGTCTCACACCATGCCATGCGAGGGGGCAAAAAGTGCATAATAAACATGGGGGAAAGCATATCAGGTGAAAATTAAATGAAGGTTCAAAATAGTGTAGCAAAAATATGCCAACGTTTTGAAGCAAAATTCTGGTGCTAAGTATGCCTAGGTGGTGTAAAGTTAGACAAGTGATAAAATTTGGTACATATTTACACTGTCTGAGTTTACAGTGTCTTTCCCTTACACAGAATTAGTAAATCTGCCTAAATGTATGACATGTTTGTCATGTGTGTACTGTATATGCAATGATAGCCACTTATAATACTAAACACAAAGAACTGCATAGTTTTACATAGAAAGCAATAGAATGATTAATATAGACCTATGGATGCTGCACAGTCAAATTTAAATCATACATATGTAATAAGCCACAAAATGTACACAAAAATGCAATGAAATCCTTCAACGAAGTTAATTTTATTCAATACAAAATGATGTTTTACCTTCATGCCTCCATTCAAATAATTATACAAATGCATACATTTAAAGTGTTTAAACTAGATTTCAGATCACAGCTCAATCCATAGGAAAGTTGAATACAGAAAAGCAAAGCACCAACATAATAGGTCTGAGACACTATGTAAAACGATAACACTTGTTCATCAAAGTCTCAGAGTAGAGACTGGAATTTTCATCCTCTGACAGAATTTTAATAGGTGTCCCTTTTACAGTGACATAGGGCAAAATCACCATAATACAGTAAAAGAAAGAGAAGTCTTATCCTATTTACAATACGTACACTTTACATAAATACAAGAACAACACGTACATCATATTATAACTTAGAGCAAAGGTATTGCCTAAATTCTACTTAGTATATGATAAGCAGTGAAAACACAAGGGGCCAAAACTTAGGTGATTTCCATTGTGGGACAGGTTAGAATTCTTGTAGCATAAATGTTTGTCATGCTGTCCACGTATATGTTTCAGATAAGATCTGATAACTGTACTCTTAATAGACCTGTACACAAAAATGTATACTTTGTTAAATGTTAAACTTCTAAAATTAAGTAAAATCACATATGGGTTTTTCTTTATTTAAAAAAAAAAGTTAAACCTTTGGTAAGATTTATTTTATATATTATTTCAATGTCATATTAACCACATTTATAGTAAACAATGCCTTTTCATAGTCATTTATAATATACTGGATTCTGATAAATTTAATTTTGCTAGCCATTGAATAGTTATCTTACATATATAAAGTTAAAAGTTTTCTTTTTTCTCCTGTAAGGTGGCTGCAGTAGTTCTGATTGATGACATCTGAAGTTAAAGGGCCAGATTTATCATTAGCTCAAGTCAGAATAATGGAGTGAAAAAGTCTCAAATTTTTGCACAATCACTAAAATTGCGCAAAAATTTGCGACTTTTTTCTGCTCTGCACTATGCTCACCAGTTTTCTGAAAGTGGGCGTGTTTTCTTATGAAAATGAATCGCTAGACAGATTTACTATTGCGACTATTTAAAAAGTCGCAAAAAAGTGCGCAATTTCACTCCAGTGAGGACCATGCTTATCTTGTGAGACTTTTTAATAGAACATGTGACTTTTTCGTAAAGACTTGCGACTTTTTTCGTAAAGATGTGCGACTTTTGTAAAGCTGCTTACTGACGGATAAACTGCTACTGTCAAACCACATTTATTACAGTCTTAAAGGGCTGATCATAAATCTGACTTGGCTAAAACTGACTTTAGCCATATGTGAAAGTGGAGTGAGCTGTCAGAGTAATGATAAATCTGGCCCAAAGTCTCTTAAAATTTGACACCAAATATAAAATAGGCTTTTTTAAATTCATTGGTGTAAAAAGTTGTTAAATTGATGAATTATATAAGATGCCCATTTGCACATTAAAGGGGTTGTCCCCATTTATTTAAGTAACCCACACACTCAGCAGGACCTGTCAAGGGAAGCTCAGTTATAGCCCGTGGGTCCACAACTGTTTTCACTGTGCTTCGTCCCCACATGTAAACCGACACGGATGGGGGTCATGTGCGCCACTGCAGCCAATGACTGGCCACAGCAGTGACATGTCTTCCAAAGGGAATGCCACAGTGCTCCTGTGCTGCTTCGGGGACACCTCACCACTGTGGCCAGTCATTAGCTGCAGAGGCACACTTTATCCATGCCAGACAGAAGCGCAGTGGAGCCACAAGCTAGAACTGTGCATCAGGCAGGTCCTGATAAGTTGGACAACCACTTTAAGTGTCAACAGTTCCAGAGATTCATCTCCAGATCATTTCTGGTATCAGTGGAGCAGTTCAGTGTACCCACCACTAGAGAAAAGACTAACATTTAGAGAGAATTTGTTTACCTTTGGCAGATTCTCTTTAAGGGGTTGTCCACTATCAGAACATATCCCTTAGGGCTCATGCACACGAACGTATTTTCTTTCCGCTTCCGTTCCTTTTTTTGTGTCGATCGTATGCGGAACCATTTACTTCAATGGGGCTGTAGAAAATACAGAAGTTACTCCATGTGCATTCCGTTTCCGTTTGCCCGCATGGCCGTTCCGCAAAAAAAGTAGTGCATGTCCTATTATTGTCCGCAAATCACGGTCCGAGGTCCCATTCAAGTCAATGGGTCCGCAAAAAATACGGAACAAGTCTGTATGTCATCCGTATTTTGCGGCTCCATACTGTAGAAATGCAATGCCCAGACCATATTGCTCATGTGTTTGGTGATTAATAATTTATTGTTTCTGTATACGATCCGCAAAAAAACGGATCAAATACGGAAACCATATGGATATGTTTTGTGCAATAACAGAACGGAAGAGGACTTAAATCAGAGAGAAAAAAATATATCAGATACAGAACAATGGATCAGTTAAAAAACGGACCGTAGAACAACAACAGTCGTGTGCATGAGCCCATAGCCACACAATATGCTACATCAGTGGGGGTCCCAGCGGTCGGATAATTATACGCTAGATATACTTGTATTCTATGCTGTGGATAAGACCTTATGTTGGGACAATCCCCTTAAAGACTATGTACACCTTTGGGAGCAATTTTTTTTTATCATTGTATTGTTCTTATTTTGAGCTCAAATTTTTTTTTGAATTGTTCTTTATTGAAAATATGGCGTCCTTTTTTCTGTATAGCGCTTATATGCTCTTGTAGCAGCCATTGGATTTTCTGTCTTTCCCGTCAGACTCCTTATCTCTGATCTTATAAACACATCTTATTTCTTATCTTACTGATAAGAATGTGGCTTTAAGAAGTGTTTATGACCTCTCAGTAGTTTAGAGATAAGGGTTATTAGATGACCAGCACAAAATGAAAGTGAAAGTACCATTTGCACAGCTAGAAAAACAGTTGACCTTTTGTGACAGAACAGCTCAATATTTTTAATAAAGTCCAATTGAGAAAATTCTTTTTTGCCAAAAATGAGTAACATGCAATCATTAAGAAATTGCCACCAAAGGTGTACATAGCTTTTAAGTTTAAGGGACAAGAATTTGGTGCTGGAGTCCCTAGAATGAATGGAGCGACGGTTAAACATGTGCACTGCAGACTGCGGGAAACAGCAGAGCACTGTACTTGGCTTCTCTCCAGCTGGCCCGTAGAGTTGAATGGAGTTGCAGTGCACATGTGTGACTACTGCCCCACTCACTCTAGGAAAGCCGGCATCTCATTCTTGTCATCAGTGGGTGAAAAATTTTGATTTTATTGTACTGTGAGAGTTTGTATTTTTGTGGACTAAAATCTTTTCTACAAAGAAATGTATTCCCTAATATATTAGTATCAGACATGACTGTACTTTAATGCAAATAATTTGATTGCATTTGTACTGTCTAATGGTAGCATCATCATTTATAGATGACACTTCTTTGCAATATACGTTCCTATAAAGCATCTATGCCTCCGGGTCCTGTTACTTGGGTCGATGCCGGGAATAAGGAGCACTGATCAATGATATACAAGTTCATTGGCGCTTGTGTAAAGGACCTTTCACGAATTCACGTGGTTCAATGCAAAGAAAATGAGAGAACAAACATTATTATGATCATTCACCCCCACTCAGTTTGCATATTGTCTGCAGAACATCCCCTGTTTACAATGTAGATAATGTGCTGCAGATAAATTAGAATTTTTGGTGTCACCCAAGAAAGATGCAGTTATTTGAAAAACAAGCATTTGCTCGTGTGTCAGGTGATCCTTTACACAGCTCTCAATAGCTGGCCAGATAAACTGCGCCCTTAGAGTTAAGGCAGCAGAATATGACCTGAAGTGAAAATACCATTAAATCAGCCAGGGGAAAGGTGTTAAGGGATAATCTAGAGAGAAGATAGTGGGTATATCAGGACATAAGCAGAGGAGAAATGACTAGGTTATCACTATACAGGAAGATGCTAGTGCATAAGCATTATTTTCTGGGAAGAAGGTTCCTGGACATGACCTCAAGAGAACATTATCTTGAAAGAAAATACCAGATAAAGATCCAGATCATCAACAGATAGGAAAATTATCTAATAAAAGTAGTATGCAGGCAAGATTTATTTTTTTAATTCAAATATCAGTGTTCAATTTCTTAAGTATTTACTTCCTAAATGCAATACTTGCTGCCTTACTCTCATTTTGCCAGACCAAGCTGTCACACATGCCTAGAGATTACTAGAGAGTTAGAGATTGCTGGAGAGTTATTAAAAATAGGGTTATCAAACTAACAGGACATTTTCTACAACTTCAGACAGAAGTTTCTACTATGGTTCATGTAACTGTGAGGGCTCATGCACATGACCGTGTGCCCTCCGAGACATACGGTCAGTGAGCGCGCCATGTGTCCCGGAGCGGCATACATTGTGCGCATGGGAGCGCACAGCATCATAGATTACTGTGATACTGTGCGCATCGGGCCGCCTGCGGGACTATTGTCCTGCACTCATATGATGCACAATAGCCCGACAACTGAAATTTACAACGTCCTATATACATATCACAGTTTCGAATTTAAGTCCATAAACTGGTTGTAAAAATATTCCTATGGTGTTTATTGTATCAATATCTTAATATGTGTGTATATGGGACAACACTTCTATCAATATTTCACAAAGAATAAAAAGGCTAAATACTTTCAATAGTGTAAAATAAGAATTATTGAATTAATTCTCCCATACCTGTAGTTCGATCCGAAGCAATCTAATCTAATGTGCTTATTTAAATAGGACAACTAGTTTGTGCTAAATTGATTTTGTGCTTTGCTTATTGTCATGTCAAGAAATCATTTTCTACAGAAATTCATTCATATCCACTTTTAAAATGTAGTGTTAGATGGTTGCTAAGTAGTTGCATACTGTATTTTCAGTGGTGCACATTAAGAAACAATGAGTCATTTTTATATATATTAAAAAAAAGACACATACATTATTGGTCTTGATGATTTTTGCTCGATTAGCCTGTTGTAGCCCTATTATTTGTATTTTGCTTTTGATTGTATAGATAGTATGGTTTTGTTATTGTCATGCTTTTAATTTTTTAACATTTTTCCAATCTGGAATTTTTAAACAGCTGAACTGGCCAATATTCTGTGCGTATGGTAAATATACAGCTGATATTTTTTTTATTTTTTTAAGGATTCCAAGTCAAAGCCTGATGCCCATGGCTGTATTGCATCTATGTCCAACCTCCCAGTAGGCTCCTATGGGGCCCTCCTGGACCTCCCCATGCCATTAACATCATTTAGAGGTATACAGAGTTCTTCCTGTCAGATTCTGTACAAAGGTGTAATCCTATAAGAGCAGTGACTCTAGGGGAGAATATCTTGCTGCAGTCAGCTATCTGCTGTTCCATTCAATCAGGGAAACATTGAGCCCCTCATTTTGTGGTCAGTCCCCAACAAGCATATCCCCTACTCTTGGGGATAGAGGACTAGAGGATAAGTGTTGCATATGAAATAACCCCTTTATCACAACAATTCAATTTTTTTTATTGTTAGCTACTGTAATAAGAAGTGAAAGCTCTAGAACAATGGCATAAGTAATACTTTATAAAATATTAAAGGGTACCTGCCCCCAAAAAATGCAGTCAGCATGTTATAGAGCAGAAAGAGATGAGCAGATTGATATATAGTTTTTGTGGTAAAAGATTCAGTGAGATTTGTAATTTACACATTTATATCTCTGCTCTGAGTTCAGTTGTAAACAGGGACTGTCATACAAGTGACTGACAGATATGCATACACACTTACACAGAGAATGCTGTCACTAATAAAATGGCCCCTGTGGATAACTGACTTTAGAGATTAAAGTGTATAAATCATAAGTTTTATTGAATCTTTCCAGATAAAACTAGATCAATCTGCTCTACTCCTCTTGCTCTATAACATGCTGTCTGCAGATTGTACTGCACTTTGTGGGGACAGGTCTTCTTTAAGGGCTGGGGATGAAGAAATGTAGAAGGCTTGCTTATCTAGGAACCACAGATACGTAAGTACACAGTGCATGACTTAATATAGAACTGTATTACTATCACTGTAGGTCACTATAAGTAATATTTATTTTTTGCTAGGGTGTGCCACGTATAACAATAGAAAGCAACCCAGTTTAAAGTTTAATTTGTAAGCATGAGTGACTTTTTTTGGAAGTCCAGTAACTCATATATCACCTGTTTTCATTCAACAGTAAGACCAGGGCATTCCGGTTTGACTGGTAGCTAATCATTGACGGAGAAATGCCTCTAAACCAGCTAAAATAGACCACTCAATGTTTGTTGCCACACACTCAGAACAATGACTTAAGGGAGCAACGGATGACATACAAATCAAATCTGTCATAATAATTCTACTCCCAATGACAAGCCTATTTATAAAGCATAATCTTAGAATTTCTTGCATTTAAAAATCATATGTTCATGATAACAATGAGCAAGGCAGAAGATCCCCACTAATCCTAGAAATACCTAGCTACATGATGTCCCTTGTCCTGCTGGCCGCTGCATCCAGGCAGTAAGTGAATGGAGAGGTGGCTGCACACATGTATGGCTCTCGCTATGCTAGTCACAGCTCAGTTCTTTTTGGCTATTTCCATGACTCCCATAAAAGTAGAGACCCTAAATGTCTAGGATAGAAATAGCCATTTAGGGTTGCCAAATAACATCGGTGGGGGATCTTCCAATGTTACCTACAATCGGTTTGGATTTGATTAGTTTGGACATGTTAGTTGATGAAAGGGTAATCAGGAGACATACCGTAATCACTGGGTAAAAGTGGGAGAAAAGAGTTGGAATGCAAATCCGATGGATTATTATGTAAAGTGCTAAACCGTATGAATTATTCTTGTAAATTACAATTACAGCTACAAAACAGTAAAGGGTTGTCAGGGATTTTCAGGTAAGAGTAGGCAATGTGAAAGAATAAACACTGGTTCAATCCCCCTCCACTCCAGTGCCACCTCTTCAATTCTGTATATCATTCACATGACCATGGCAGCCAGACTACTGGACTCAGCAGTCCCATGCCATACCTTCAGGTATCACTGCAGCAGTCATGTGAATGATCAGCTGTAGGACTGGCATAGGCTACCCGAATGGCAGCACTGGAGCAGTGGGGGATTGCAGCAGTATTAGTTCATTTTCCATTTTATCACATTGCCTATTCATGGTTGGCTCTCCATTCTCTTCATTCACTGTTATGGGACTTCTGAAAATAGCAATGTATGCGTGCTTGGCTATTTTCAGAAGTCCCATAGCAGTGAAAAGAGCGACCCTGCACCTTTCCATCGCAGTACAAGACTGGGTCCAATTCTTGAGATCGGGGTCAGTGGTGAGGATCTGCACCTATCGGACATTTATGGTATATCATGTGGATATAATATATATAATATTTATCCTAATATAAAATTAGGACAAATGAAATATTGTTAATATTATACACACTATAGTCAGGGATTCATTAATTATCTGAATGAATACCTATGTTTTAACCCTAAGGCATGTCATATACAGTGGTTTGCATGATTCATACTAACGGTAAAAGAGTACTTTAAGTTTTCTCAGTACAGTGTTCTGTTGGTACCTATTAACATTTATTGCTATGTAAACACAAGCTATAAGTAGACAAATATTTGATTCTGGGGTCACAATAAAAATATATATATATATCAACGTACAAAGGAATGATCTCCTACATTAATGACAGTGGATGAGAAAATGGTTCTATGTTATACATGCTAATCCTGGACAGCTACAAGTATAAAACTGATTCCTGTCACCACAGTACCATATGCTAACTGTAAAATGTGTCTTTATTAATAAAATCGGTCATATCTGTGCTTTCACATCAAAATACTTCAAATCCAGCAATGTCATGGGATAGGGCCACCAGCAGCACACTTTTACATGAAAATTCAACTCTCTAAGCACACTCTGATCTCATTTCCAGCTACTCAAGATATGCAAGTTAATGCTTTTTGATTTTTTTCAGTTGTTAGCAAATTGTATATATTAGCTGTCCTCCGAGAGACAATCCACCCACACACTATATATCAATTTGCAGTTCCAGTCTTCATTTATACTGGGAGTTGTCCTGTGTGGGCTAAAATCCATAGCCAGGCATTTTGGTCAAAAGGCTTCTATCACAAACATATGTGGTCGTTTTCCAAATCTGGAATTGTTTTACTGCACAGGGATATTAGAATTTCTACATAAAATACACAATAATCACATTTTTAAATGTCTCCTTCTGCACATAACATATCATGTTAATTAGTTGACTTTATAGGTAAAAAAAATAAATAAAAAATTAACAACAGTACTGCAGTTTAAAAAGGTTTTTCCCACCATTAGAAGGGCTAGCATATCGCTAGGATATGCCATCACTTTCTGATCATGGAGGTTTGCCTGTCTGGACGTCAATGGTCCGGATAAAGGGGCTCCTTTCTACAGCAATGTCCGTAGACCACCACTATACAGGAAACTGGAAAATTCCTGGAACATCCGGTAGGAATGCCAGAGTGCAAGAGAAATGTCTATGGGACTTCAATTAATTTGTTCTTGAGATTGATGGTGGTGCCAGAGGTCAGACCCCCACCAATTAGAATGTTCTAGCATTTCCTTGCAACTTGTCATACAATCCTAGGATGGGTATCCCCATTAATATGTAGACTTCTATACTACTAAAATGGCAAATACATGTCAGTACTTTATTTCTGCATGGAGATGTTACAGACTATACCATCCCTGATAACATTCCCGATCCTATGATCAGGATTTGGATACTGATGTGGCTCATGATTTGCATCTACATAATATTCCCAATGTCAACACTGACAAGAGGAAGCACAAGACCAGGAGCACTCTGATAAGGGAAGGGGTTTCTGGAACAAAAATAATGTAACGATAAAAGGGAACTCTGTTCGGGAAAACGCTTTTGATTGTTCCCTTTTAATATAAACACAATCATGATTTGTACATAATTAACCATCTCACAATCTACCTTGTAGACTGCATATTCTGGATATACCACAGGCTTTCCTATACAGTGTACTGGGTATGCTTTAGGAGTCACTATTATTAAAGTCGATGTCTTGCAATTAAGAAACAGTACAAAATGTGTTTCACAAACATTTAGCAATATTCAACAATATCCCATAAAACATTTCCTATAGTTTCTAAAATCATCTCTTGTGCTTTATTTTCTTAAATATTAGGTAAATACATACGAGATTTCATACTAAAGTTTTCATACAAAGTCTTGTATTCTTCATGCCCCAATAGAGAGAAACTGATATTCAGCATATTAATTCTTCCTTTCTACTGATGCAGAAGAAAAGAGCTGAATTTATCATTTAACACAAAAGGGAACATTTATTAAATATATTTTTCGTATTTTATATCATTTTCCGGTTGCACAGATATTTTGTTGATAGAATCTGGTGCAAGTACGATACATTGGCATATAAGTACCAGAAAATCAATCACTGATGTTCAGGACATAGGGTATTACAATAGCTTTAACACCCAAGGTATTTAATAACTGTCCCAATAACTACAGTAAATATAGCTGAACCTTTGCTTGAGCAAAATACAACTGCTATGTATTTTTGGTGCAAAATATTCTCATAAGGGTATGGATCACACATTCGGGTTTCTTCATGCAGTTTTGGAAGCCAAAATCAGGAGTGGATCAGGATCAGGAGTTATAAGGAGAGAAAGTATAATGGACAGATACGACTTCTCTTTTCTAAAGTCACTCCTTGTTTTGGCTTCCAAAACTGCACCAGGAAACCTGACTTTGTGGTTGTAATCTAATAAATGAATAGATGCACCCACAGAGTACTCTACCTCTCACCTGATATGACAGGTTTATACCACATGTACAAATAAAGAGGATCGTTCAGGTGGCTTGTACTGCCACAAAGTTTTCTTAATGGGCCCCATGGTTTCAAATGATAAGCTCAGCTCTGCTACACCTGTAGGTATTTGCCCTCGTTAGAATTCATATCTGATTAGTAATACACTGTGTGCAAATATTTTCGTAAAATCTTTTTTTTTTTTTCTTTTTTCTTTTAGCTATTCTGAGTTACAGATAATATCAAGAGGCAGGAAAACATAAAACACAAAACTTCATCTCAGGAACATCACTGAACACAAGTTAAAAAAAATAAAAAATAAAATAAATCACACAAAAACTTTAAAACACATGTATCCCATCAGTTATAAAACAAGTTGTATATACCGACATATACCGTACATGCTTACAACTTTTCATCAATTATTTTATCTAGGATCTTAACCCTTTCCCTTCCTGTGTTTAACGGGACAGGCTCGCTGTATGTTAGAATACAAAACCTGTAAGTAAAGCTTGACAGGGTCATCAGTACTGGCATGGGCTATTATGTGGTTGTCAGTAATATAGATCAAACAACTGATGCCAACATAACCATATTGCTTGACACTAAAACAATACTAGAATTAGGAAGGAGTGTGCTTAATATTGGATAAGGCTACAATCTTCAATTTGGGGGTAAACAGAGAATTTATGATATGGCATTTCCGATACTAAATAGTCTATAGCTATATAACACTAAAAACAGACCTTAATGCATATGATCATGCATTTATTTGCAATTAATACTGGCATTGATCACATTTTATGAATCAGTTTACTCAGATCCTATATTGCTTTCTTTCTTACAGACGCAGAGTAAACTGCTTAATAATAGAGATGCACTGTGAAGCAAATAACACATTGCTCCCTAGGTAAAAGCTGGTGAATATTCCCTTATCTTACACAAAAATTCTGATATGCAGAACGACAAAATATATTTGATCTCAAGGCTAGATTCCGACTGACTTCCATGGGATAATGTTGCATCTATACATTTTATTCACATTTGAAATTGTCAAATCTTTACCATAAGCAGCCTTTTAATCTTGTGTTAGGGTTTTAATATCTAATATACTATATTTAGACAAAGGCCTCCTGTGATGTGGTAAAAAACGCAGTTTAAGTACTTGATCTATAGTAAAACCTTATAAGACAGTCATTATTGCTAATTAGCAGCAAGAAGTGCAACTGTTCCAGTTTGTGCTATCTAATTCTCCCCATATTCCTATTCTGGATGGGGCCAAACTCCGCCATAATACCTCAAATTGTGTTTTTTTTTAACTCTGTAAAACAGAATAATACTGAGAGCCTGTGCATGGTTTTGGATATTTATGTATAAATGTGAAGGAAATATAAGAAGGCTTTAGGCAAGGCCAAGTCAATTCACAAACACAAACAGTACTTTACTTAAGATACCGGCCTATATACTTTCACAGACAACAACGAAAGAGAATAAAAAAAAAAAAAATTCAGAATACTCAAAGAAGGAGTACGATATTGTTATGCCCGCTTTGCTTGATAGAGGGATATCTCATTACCATTGCAGTTATTGCAAAATCCCATGTTCTGATGAAGGAACTTGCTGTCAGTCCATTCTATACATGTACCTGTAGTCAATAGTCCACTATTTCATGGTTACTTTACAAAAAAAAAAATTCCCAAAAGAAAAAAAATAAGTATCAATCAATTGAACGTTTTTCATGATCTGCAAAACAGTCTATGATACATCATTTTTGAAAATTAGGAGAGAATCTTTCAAAAACATCAGTCCATATATAAGGGAAATGTACAATAGATGCTGTGTAAAATGATGCAGGTCATGGCCCATAAAAAGAGCCTGAGTCCTCAGTGTGAAATTGTCTGGGTCTGAGGTATGGACATGTACTGGAGATTCCATGCTTGGACTTGATATTTCAGAAACTTGGGAAGCATGGCACTTCCTGTTATATTCCTTCACTTTGGATCACTTGTGAGCATCCTTGCTTTCATAACACTGTAGGTGGATTCAGCCCAGCTGAATAGATTCATAAGAAAAGAACCCGCTTTTCTGCACGTTTGAAAGATGACCTAGACCAGCATGTGCCTCCGTCGATGCAACGCTAAGTGATCCGAACGAGAGAAACTGCGATCACAGTCTGCACATTTAAATGGCTTCACTCCTGTATGTTTGCGGTAATGCCTTGTTAGTTCATCTGAGCGTGCAAACTTCCAGGTGCATCCTTCCCATGTACACATGTAAGGTTTCTCACCTTTTCAAAAACATAAAAAAAGAATGTTACTTGCATTCACCTCATTCTTCATATCAAGTATATAACATGTCAACACTATTTCATTAAAGAGGACCTTGTACACTGTCTGCTGGTTAAGCAATTCTGGATATTTTTTTCCTATAATACTATGATGTGCTCTGTTATTCCTCCTAAAACTTACATAGTGGGGAATACAATTATTTACTCTTTAATTAGACAATTTTAACATGTCCAAAAATTATCAAAGCTTTGCAGAGAGTATAACATTTTGCACTAATCCATCCTATAAATCTGTCTGTCTGTTCACATAGCCCGTTTGTTTTTTGTTAAAGATTAAATCTAGCAACTCTTTCCAATATACATTTTCTTGTTTCGAAGCTTTAACAGGACCAGAATCACAGCTTTATCTTCTCTACATCAGTAAATACAGCCTTTAAAAACAGGGTCGGGAGTGACATCAGCTGAAAGTGAAAGCAGATTTCCCATCCCGATTTCTAAAGGCTTCTTAGATTGCCAGCTTTCAAACAAAACCAGGCCCATATCTCTGTCTTCTACAGAGCCTGAGATATGAAGGCTTAAAGCAGCTCCTCCTTCCGCTGGCTGTGATCTCAGGAGGGGGTAGTAAAAGAGCTCACAGCCTGCAAGGAGAAAAAAAGACAATGGTCCTAATTTATCACACCCGCACCCCAGAATTTCAAAAAAATAATAAAAATAGGGCTTTTGACCACTTAATCAAGATCTGTGTCCGTACAGTATTAAAATGTATGAACTCCGATGAGCCGAAGTCAGTTATTTGCAAATTCGTACAAGACTTCATTGAATAACTTAAGCAGTTAATTTTTAAAGTGGAAAACCACATTAAAACTTGGAAATTAACTCGGCTTCGGTTCCGACGGTTACCTCGGAACCAAAGCACAGTTTGGTTCAAAGTTTTAAAGTTGTTTTAAAGTTTTAAAAATCAACTGCCTAAGTTATTCAACGAAATCTCGGGTAACTTTGTGAATAACTAACCTTGGCTCATCGGAGACCATACTTTTTAAATACTTTACAGAGACTGATATCTGTACAGTATTAATCTGAAGTTTCGAACAAAGCAACTTTGGATGTAGCATCCAAAGCTCGCTTTGGTCATCAGTTATTAGGCCCTCACACAGTTATGTAATCAGAAAATACATTATTGCTTGCCATACATAAACAATAGGATAACACCTTCAACAATATTCAGCACTGTTACTTTATGTACCATCATTCATTGTTTCTTTTGCGTTTATTGCATGACAGTCTTTAAAGGCTATGGATGCCTTTGCACTGAGTTTTTTATTTTTATTTGCTTCCTTAATGCAAAGTGTGTGCAAGTCCTTCACCTAGCTGCTGCTGAACTGGACATAAATCTGTCAGAGCTCTGCTCCTGTTTCTGATGACTCTCCCTCTCTGCTCTTCCCTCCCTTTCAGCATTAGTAATAGCAGCAGTGGGTTGTACAGGGCAGATGTTTGTATAAAGGGAGAGAAGATGATCTAAAAAGAGCAGCTCAGACAAGCTGTAAGTAGATAGGGAGGAAAGCACATACAGAACAGCATCTTGGACACACAGATCCAGTATATACTGTATAATGGGAGTGATACACCCACATGAGAAAAGTCTGAAACTAAGAGCAGGTTGCAAACCGACTATCTGAAAATGAAGGAACTAATGACCATTTCAAACTGAAACACAGTGCAACTCGCAACTAAAAATCTATTTTTTCCATGTGAAAGGTGTCTATAAAAGTACTTGATTTTATTAGGCATGAGATCCCATCTGTCAGATGCTTTTATAGCAACCAATAAAAGAGGAAAGGGTTATTCAAAACTTTGCAAAAAGCCACTGTCTTGTTCTACAATAAAGATTTGGTTTCGGTTGCATTAAACACATTAGCTTTGTTTAACATATGTGCGGTTACTGTGTAATAAAAGGAAAGCAAACACGGACTGTTTTTTTTAAACCTGTCCCAGCATGGAAGTATACAACTCAACTTTAAAAATCATTCTAAAACGCCTAACAAGCAACTCAAACATTACAGTTAACTTTACCCTGGCACGAGTTTGTATACGGACTCATTAAAAAACAGGAAAAAATGCTGAGCGTCTCATGCCTGACAATAGAAAAATATAATATTTCTAACAAAGTAGCTCTATAGAAGTCACACATCTTAGATGATTGACACCTTTTAATGATGTTCTAGGTAGTAAAAGCAAGTCACACACAAAGATTTGGCTCTTGGGCAGGGAGTCACATAACTATAGATCATAAAAACAATGTTAATTAAAATTTGGGCCTATGCCGAAGAAACATGCAGTCCTGAAGTGTACAGAAATACCTGCAGGTCAAAATAGACTATCATATAATTAGTGAACTTTGGCAATTAATGAGGAAGAATAGAAATGACAGTTCTCGAACATGTAATGAAATGTTTTAGCTGCTTTATATGGGCTCAAAATGGAGAGCAGTAACTTCAGGTTTCTAGGAGATACTGGACCTTTATTCTTTATAAATGGAGAAATAACAAAAGTGAAGATTGTAAATGTAAAGGTAAATTAAGGTAAAGGGGAAGTCGTGGCTTGGCTGGCAATGTAAGGCCTCTTTCACACTTGCGTTGTCCGGATCCGTTGTGTACTCCATTTGCCGGAGGTGCCCGCCGGATCTGTAACACCGCAAGTGAACTGAAAGCATTTGAAGACTGATCCGTCTTCAAAATGCGTTCAGTGTTACTATGGCAGCCAGGACGCTATTAACCACCTCAGCCCCCAGTGCTTAAACACCCTGAAAGACCAGGCCACTTTTTACACTTCTGACCTACACTACTTTCACCGTTTATTGCTCGGTCATGCAACTTACCACCCAAATGAATTTTACCTCCTTTTCTTCTCACTAATAGAGCTTTCATTTGGTGGTATTTCATTGCTGCTGACATTTTTACTTTTTTTGTTATTAATCGAAATTTAACGATTTTTTTTGCAAAAAAATGACATTTTTCACTTTCAGTTGTAAAATTTTGCAAAAAAAACGACATCCATATAGAAATTTTGCTCTAAATTTATAGTTCTACATGTCTTTGATAAAAAAAAAATGTTTGGGTAAAAAAAAAATGGTTTGGGTAAAAGTTATAGCGTTTACAAACTATGGTACAAAAATGTGAATTTCCGCTTTTTGAAGCAGCTCTGACTTTCTGAGCACCTGTCATGTTTCCTGAGGTTCTACAATGCCCAGACAGTACAAACACCCCACAAATGACCCCATTTCGGAAAGTACACACCCTAAGGTATTCGCTGATGGGCATAGTGAGTTCATAGAACTTTTTATTTTTTGTCACAAGTTAGCGGAAAATGATGATTTTTTTTTTTTTTTTTTTTTTTCTTACAAAGTCTCATATTCCACTAACTTGTGACAAAAAATAAAAACTTCTATGAACTCACTATGCCCATAACGAAATACCTTGGGGTCTCTTCTTTCCAAAATGGGGTCACTTGTGGGGTAGTTATACTGCCCTGGCATTCTAGGGGCCCAAATGTGTGGTAAGGAGTTTGAAATCAAATTCTGAAAAAAATGACCAGTCAAATCCGAAAGGTGCTCTTTGGAATATGGGCCCCTTTGCCCACCTAGGCTGCAAAAAAGTGTCACACATCTGGTATCTCCGTACTCAGGAGAAGGTGGGGAATGTGTTTTGGGGTGTCATTTTATATATACCCATGCTGGGTGAGAGAAATATCTTGGCAAAAGACAACTTTTCCCATTTTTTTATACAAAGTTGGCATTTCACCAAGATATTTATCTCACCCAGCATGGGTATATATAAAATGACACCCCAAAACACATTCCCCACCTTCTCCTGAGTACGGAGATACCAGATGTGTGACACTTTTTTGCAGCCTAGGTGGGCAAAGGGGCCCATATTCCAAAGAGCACCTTTCGGATTTGACAGGTCATTTTTTCAGAATTTGATTTCAAACTCCTTACCACACATTTGGGCCCCTAGAATGCCAGGGCAGTATAACTACCCCACAAGTGACCCCATTTTGGAAAGAAGACACCCCAAGGTATTCCGTGAGGGGCATGGCGAGTTCCTAGAATTTTTTATTTTTTGTCACAAGTTAGTGAAAAATTATGATTTTTTTTTTTTTTTTTTTTTTCATACAAAGTCTCATATTCCACTAACTTGTGACAAAAAATAAAAACTTCCATGAACTCACTATGCCCATCAGCGAATACCTTGGGGTCTCTTCTTTCCAAAATGGGGTCACTTGTGGGGTAGTTATACTGCCCTGGCATTCTAGGGGCCCAAATGTGTGGTAAGGAGTTTGAAATCAAATTCAGTAAAAAATGACCTATGAAATCCAAAAGGTGCTCTTTGGAATGTGGGCCCCTTTGCCCACCTAGGCTGCAAAAAAGTGTCACACATCTGGTATCCCCGTACTCAGGAGAAGTTGAGGAATGTGTTTTGGGGTGTCTTTTTACATATACCCATGCTGGGTGAGATAAATATCTTGGTCAAATGCCAACTTTGTATAAAAAAATGGGAAAAGTTGTCTTTTGCCAAGATATTTCTCTCACCCAGCATGGGTATATGTAAAATGACACCCCAAAACACATTCCCCACCTTCTCCTGAGTACGGAGATACCAGATGTGTGACACTTTTTTGCAGCCTAGGTGGGCAAAGGGGCCCATATTCCAAAGAGCACCTTTCGGATTTGACAGGTCATTTTTTTCAGAATTTGATTTCAAACTCCTTACCACACATTTGGGCCCCTAGAATGCCAGGGCAGTATAACTACCCCACAAGTGACCCCATTTTGGAAAGAAGACACCCCAAGGTATTCGCTGATGGGCATAGTGAGTTCATGGAAATTTTTATTTTTTGTCACAAGTTAGTGGAATATGAGACTTTGTATGAAAAAAAAATAAAAAATAAAAATCATCATTTTCCACTAACTTGTGACAAAAAATAAAAAATTCTAGGAACTTGCCATGCCCCTCACGGAATACCTTGGGGTGTCTTCTTTCCAAAATGGGGTCACTTGTGGGGTAGTTATACTGCCCTGGCATTCTAGGGGCCCAAATGTGTGGTAAGGAGTTTGAAATCAAATTCTGAAAAAAATGACCTGTCAAATCCGAAAGGTGCTCTTTGGAATATGGGCCCCTTTGCCCACCTAGGCTGCAAAAAAGTGTCACACATCTGGTATCTCCGTACTCAGGAGAAGGTGGGGAATGTGTTTTGGGGTGTCATTTTACATATACCCATGCTGGGTGAGAGAAATATCTTGGCAAAAGACAACTTTTCCCATTTTTTTATACAAAGTTGGCATTTGACCAAGATATTTATCTCACCCAGCATGGGTATATGTAAAAAGACACCCCAAAACACATTCCTCAACTTCTCCTGAGTACGGGGATACCAGATGTGTGACACTTTTTTGCAGCCTAGGTGGGCAAAGGGGCCCACATTCCAAAGAGCACCTTTTGGATTTCATAGGTCATTTTTTACTGAATTTGATTTCAAACTCCTTACCACACATTTGGGCCCCTAGAATGCCAGGGCAGTATAACTACCCCACAAGTGACCCCATTTTGGAAAGAAGAGACCCCAAGGTATTCGCTGATAGGCATAGTGAGTTCATGGAAATTTTTATTTTTTGTCACAAGTTAGTGGAATATGAGACTTTGTATGAAAAAAAAAAAAAAAAAAAAAATCATCATTTTCCACTAACTTGTGACAAAAAATAAAAAATTCTAGGAACTTGCCATGCCCCTCACGGAATACCTTGGGGTGTCTTCTTTCCAAAATGGGGTCACTTGTGGGGTAGTTATACTGCCCTGGCATTTTCCAGGGGCCCTAATGTCTGGTAAGTAGGTAAATGACCTGTGAAATCCGAAAGGTGCTCTTTGGAATGTGGGCCCCTTTGCCCACCTAGGCTGCAAAAAAGTGTCACACATCTGGTATCTCCGTACTCAGGAGAAGGTGGGGAATGTGTTTTGGGGTGTCTTTTTACATATACCCATGCTGGGTGAGAGAAATATCTTGGCAAAAGACAACTTTTCCCATTTTTTTTATACAAAGTTGGCATTTGACCAAGATATTTATCTCACCCAGCATGGGTATATGTAAAATGACACCCCAAAACATATTCCCCAACTTCTGCTGAATACGGAGATACCACATGTGTGACACTTTTTTGCAGCCTAGGTGGGCAAAGGTGCCCAAATTCCTTTTAGGAGGGCATTTTTAGACATTTGGATACCAGACTTCTTCTCACGCTTTGGGGCCCCTAAAATGCCAGGGCAGTATAAATACCCCACATGTGACCCCATTTTGGAAAGAAGACACCCCAAGGTATTCAATGAGGGGCATGGCGAGTTCATTGAAAAAAAAAAAATTTGGCACAAGTTAGCGGAAATTGATTTTTTTGATTTTGTTCTCACAAAGTCTCCCTTTCCGCTAACTTGGGACAAAAATTTCAATCTTTCATGGACTCAATATGCCCCTCAGCGAATACCTTGGGGTGTCTTCTTTCCAAAATGGTGTTATTTGTGGGGTGTTTGTACTGCCCTGGCATTTGAGGGTCTCCGCAATCATTACATGTATGCCCAGCATTAGGAGTTTCTGCTATTCTCCTTATATTGAGCATACGGGTAATGAGATTTTTTTTTTCCGTTCAGCCTCTGGGCTGAAAGAAAAAAATGAACGGCACAGATTTCTTCATTCGCATCGATCAATGTGGATGAAAAAATCTCTGCCAAAAAAAGAAAAAGGAGGGGAAAGGCGTCTGCCAGGACATAGGAGCTCCGCCCAACATCCATACCCACTTCAGCTCGTATGCCCTGGCAAACCAGATTTCTCCATTCACATCAATCGATGTGGATGAATAAATCATTGCCGGGATTTTTTTTTTTATATATACAAAGTGTTTGCCAAAGTATATGAACACCGCCACCTCCTCAGCTCATATGCCTCGGCAAACGTATCTTTTACTGCAGAGGAGAAATCTCGTCTTGCAGCGCCGCATACACCGACTTGCGTGTAATCTGACAGCAGCACAATGCTTCTGTCCGAATGCACATCAGTGCTGCAGCTAGTCGATCGGTTGGTCCACCTGGAAGGTAAAAAAAACAAAACAAAAAAGAAAAAACCAGGCCGCAAAGCAATAACTTTATTAACTGTTGAACAGAACATAGAAACTTTTTTTAAACTTTTTTAACTGAACATTTAACTTTTTTACTTACCGGTATTTTTTTTTTTGTTTAGTTTTTTTTACCTTTTATAGAACAAACCTCTCCTTCCCCATGGGACAATGTGCAAAGCGCAAATCGCCCAAAGATGTGGCGAAGTACATTATGCACTTTATCCCAGGTGAAAGGAGAGGTTTGCAGCAGCTGTGAGTGAATGGGCCCTAATAGCCCTGTGTGCCTGTCCTGGTGAGATGTGATCCCTATGCTAAGTGTACCTGTGTGTGGTACTTCCGGAAACACTCTCCATAGCATAGGGCAGGGTGGTCAGCACAGTCAGGACAGAAATAGCGGGTGTCACGCCTTATTCCACTCCTGCTACAGACACGACATCTTTTTCGGGGTGACGGTTGGGTTGAGGTACCAGGAACGACACTGGGGAAATGTCGCTCGTGTAGACGGCTAACTACACTGGTGGATGGGGCCACGGAACCTCCTGGGTAAAGGAGGTTCTCGATGATCTCTTCCTGGAATTTGAGGAAGGATCCTGTTCTCCCAGCCTTACTGTAGAGAACAAAACTATTGTAGAGCGCCAATTGAATTAAATATACAGACACCTTCTTATACCAGCGTCTGGTTCTGCGGGAAACTAAATACGGAGACAACATCTGGTCATTGAAGTCCACCCCTCCCATGAGCGCATTATAGTCGTGGACACAGAGGGGCTTTTCAATGACACGGGTTGCTCGCTCAATTTGGATTGTCGTGTCTGCGTGAATGGAGGAGAGCATGTAAACGTCACGCTTGTCTCTCCATTTCACCGCGAGCAGTTCTTCGTTACACAAGGCAGCCCTCTGCCCCCTTGCAAGACGGGTGGTTACAAGCCGTTGGGGGAAGCCCACGCGACTAGTTCGCATGGTGCCACAGGCGCAAATCCGTTCTAGAAACAAATGCCTAAAGAGGGCCACACTTGTGTAGAAATTGTCCACATAAAGATGGTACCCCTTGCCGAATAAGGGTGACACCAAGTCCCAGACTGTCTTCCCACTGCTCCCCAGGTAGTCAGGGCAACCGACCGGCTCCAGGGTCTGATCTTTTCCCTCATAGATCCGAAATTTGTGGGTATAGCCTGTGGCCCTTTCACAGAGCTTATACAATTTGACCCCATACCGGGCACGCTTGCTTGGGATGTATTGTTTGAAGCCAAGGCGCCCGGTAAAATGTATTAGGGACTCGTCTACGCAGATGTTTTGCTCAGGGGTATACAAATCTGCAAATTTCAGGTTGAAATGGTCTATGAGGGGCCGAATTTTGTGGAGCCGGTCAAAAGCAGGGTGGCCTCTGGGACGGGAGGTGGTATTGTCGCTAAAATGCAGAAAACGTAGGATGGTCTCAAATCGTGTCCTGGACATAGCAGCAGAGAACATGGGCATGTGATGAATTGGGTGCGTTGACCAATATGACCGCAATTCATGCTTTTTTGTCAGGCCCATGTTGAGGAGAAGGCCCAAAAAAATTTTAAGCTCGGAAACTTGGACTGGTTTCCACCGGAAAGGCTGGGCATAATAGCTTCCCGGGTTAGCGGTTATAAATTGTGTGGCATACTGGTTGGTCTCTGCCACGACTAAGTCCAAGAGCTCCGCAGTCAAGAACAGCTCAAAAAATCCCAGGGCCGAACCGATTTGAGCCGTCTCAACCCGAACTCCAGACTGGGCGGTGAAAGGGGGAACTACAGGTGCGGCTGAAGTTGGTGACTGCCAATCAGGATTTGCCAGCACCTCAGGGACTCTAGGGGCTCTACGGGCCCGTCTTTGCGGTGGCTGCGACGGGGTAACTATTGCACGTGCCACCGTACCAGCTTCAACTGCCCTTCTGGTGCTCGCTACTTCACCAGGTTGTACGGCAGTGCTGGTACTAGGTCCAGGAAGGGCTGCGCTGCTGGTGTATGCCTCACCACGTGATCCGGCAGCGACAGCCCCACTCTGCTGCTCTTGAAGCGGATCCTGCGTAACCTGTGGTCTAGCGACATGGGGCCGGGTACGCCTGGTGCTGCCAGGGACCTCCACCTCCTCGTCCGAACTTTGGGTCAGAGAGCCACTGCTTTCCACAGGTTCATATTCTGACCCGCTAGATTCGTCAGATGAGGGTTCCCACTCCTCATCCGACTGGGTCAGAATCCTGTAGGCCTCTTCAGAAGAATACCCCCTGTTTGACATTTTGGACTACTAAATTTAGGGGTATTCCCTGAGACTACCCAAGAAAAAAAGCAAACCTGTCTTACAAAGGGGAGGCTAGCGAAGTACCGGAGGCTGCTGCGGTTGATAAAAAATATCAAAACTGATTTTTTTATCGCCGCAGTGCGTGTAAAATGAATGTGCAGTGATCAAAAAATAATAATTTTTTGTCACTGCGGTGGGGCGGGCGTGGGTGAACGCACGTGTGGGCGACCGATCAGGCCTGATCGGGCAAACACTGCGTTTTGGGTGGAGGGCGAGCTAAGGTGACACTAATACTATTATAGATCTGACCGTGATCAGTTTTGATCACTTACAGATACTATAAAAGTACAAATGCTGATTAGCGATACGCTAAACAGCGAATAAAAGTGACTGCGGTGCGGTGGGGTGGGCGCTAACTGACGCTAACTACCTAACCAAGGGGCCTAAACTATCCCTAAAACCTAACAGCCAATACCAGTGAAAAAAAAAAAGTGACAGTTTACACTGATCACTTTTTTTCCTTTCACTAGTGATTGACAGGGGCGATCAAAGGGGTGATCAAAGGGTTAATTGGGGTGCAGGTGGGTGATCTGGGGCTAAGGTGTAGTGTTTGGTGTACTCACAGTTCAGTCTGCTCCTGTGCTGGATCCAACCGACGAAAAGGACCAGCACAGGAGCAGACAAGCCATATAACAGATCATATTTACTAATATGATCTGTTATATGACTTTGGATTGGATTTTTTGAAAATCGCCAGCCTGCCAGCCAATGATCGTTGCTGGCAGGCTGGTGACGAACTTGTTCTTTGAATTTTGCCGGCCCGCGATGCGCATGCGCGGGCCGGCTTGGAGCGAAATCTCGCGTCTCGCGAGATGACGCGTATATGCGTGACTCTGCGCAGCGCTGCCACCTCCGGAACGCAATCCTGCGTTAGGCGGTCCGGAGGTGGTTAAAGTCGTAGTGGGGAGCGGGGGAGCAGTATACTTACCGTCCGTGCGGCTCCCGGGGCGCTCCAGAATGACGTCAGAGCGCCCCATGCGCATGGATGAAGTGATCCACGCGATCACGTCATCCATGCACGTGGGGCGCCCTGACGTCACTCTGAAGCACCCCGGGAGCCGCACGGACGGTAAGTATACTGCTCCCCCGCTCCCCACTACACTTTACCATGGCAAACAGGACTTTAGCGTCCTGGCAGCCATGGTAACCATTCAGAAAAAGCTAAACATCGGATCCGGTAATGCGCCGAAACGACGTTTAGCTTAAGGCCGGATCTGGATTAATGCCTTTCAATGGGCATTAATTCCGGATCCGGCCTTGCGGCAAGTGTTCAGGATTTTTGACCGGAGCAAAAAGCGCAGCATGCTGCGGTATTTTCTCCGGCCATAAAACGTTCCGGTCCGGAACTGAAGACATCCTGATGCATCCTGAACGGATTTCTCTCCATTCAGAATGCATGGGGATAATCCTGATCAGGATTCTTCCGGCATAGAGCTCCGACGACGGAACTCTATGCCGGAACAGAACAACGCAAGTGTGAAAGAGCCCTAAGAGAGCCATGGGCGGACTGGTCATAGACCTTGCAGAGAAACTTCCTGGTGGGCTGATGCCCACAGGGCTGCCCAAGCCGTCCTTTTGGCCGCCAGCCAGGTAATAAAAATCTGATGCTCTCAGCATTAATTAATGTAGGCAGTATTTTGTGCTGCACTGTGATATTTGATTCTGCTGAGGCAGAACATTGTTCTGCACTACAGTATTGTTTGCCCTGCCTTTTGTCAATTTGGACCAGACTACAAGATGGGGCCACTTCAAGGTTTTTTTTCCAGGTCCACTTTAAGTTCTCAGTCCACCTCTAAAGAGAGCAGAGTAGGAGCTCCTGCACAATATTGCCATACCCTATGCCCAGGCACTAATTATCACTGAAATACAAAGGCATCTCTCTACCTAATATGATCATCTGCCAGTGTGACCGGGAGCAGAGTGTCGACCATAACCATGACTAGAAAGAACAAACTTGCGGCCTGGGACTCATTTCTATCAATTACAATTGTATCAAATTCTTTCCAGAGAGCCACCAGGCCCCTACCTCCTAGAGTTGTCCCAGAGTAGTTGACAGATGACCCACGGGGGTCAGAGACACCTGTGCCAAGTACCGAGGGATAAAGAACATAGTCAGGGACATTCAGCAAAGGGTCAATACAGTAATCAGACACAAGTCAAGCAGCAAAAGATCAGAGACAGAACAGCACACCTTTTTAGGGAACTAGCAAGATAGATAACTTATTTCTCAGGCACATCTTCCTAGGAAAATGTGCCTTAAGTACCCCCAGGTGCCCAGCCAATGACAGGTAAAAATAATGTAACAGTGCACTGGACCTTTAAACAGCCAGGAAATATGTGACAGAGGAAGAGTCCTAGCAGTCAAGCACAGACTGGGGCCTCCAGTGGGGGACACATATCCATGGTGGTCGGAGTTGAGGGGTAAGTTATGTAGCCAACACAGATGGCTGGATGGAGACTGACACAAAGCACCGCCATGAGAAGCATAAAGACCTGACCATTTATCCCAGTGGATTAGTGTTATAATGGTGCTTTGCCTAAGGTGATTGTGTTGAGTAGAGGCACATGGCAGCGTTGCCATTGCTCTTCGCAATTGCCACTGAACTGCTTGCAGCCTGCATTAGAGCACATTCTCAGAGCTCATTAAGGGCTGTCGGCATGGGGACCTGAAAAGGGAGACTTGGTGCAAGTTATTACTGTCAGTAGTGGGTCACACCAATCTTATTAAAATATATGGATGCCCGAGTTTTGCACATCCTACATAACTCACCTGTGTGGATATGTTGCAGGGGAGCAGCTAGAAGGTGGTCTGGCAGTCCCAGATCCTGATATTTATTATGTAGTAGTCCACCTACAGCACATCTCAGGGGTTTGAAATTACAAGATAGTGACTAAAGTAAGGCTATGATCTGTAAACTCTCAGCCACTGAGGTGCAAATTCCAAACAAAGTACCTACCTACATTATATATGATCCAAAAGATATGGTGGTGGGCACAAAACATTTTGAATATAGTAAAAACTAGAAAGTCTGGAGGGCTTTAGATGATGGAAATGTAAGTGTAGATGTCACATATTATTGTACATGGAGAAATCCAGCAATATACATGCATTTAACAAACTGAAAATGCAATAAGTGATAAATTATTAGTGACTTGCAATGTGATATTAAACATTCTTGGAAGTGCGGACAGTTTGGCTGGTCTCAATTCTAAGTTATACAAGCATCTTCTCTTTAAGCTACAAGAGGGGTCACCATGGAAAAAAAAGAGGGCATAAGTCCAATAGAACATGAACAGTGGCAGGATATAATAGATAAGCTAGCTACCCCAAATGTCTTTTTAGTGATGGCCAGGGGCTTCATACAATATATAAGACAACATTACTTTTGCTTTACATTGGACAAATAACAGATTTGTTAAGGCAATTATTGAGAGCAAATCAATATCAATAATTGCCTGATCATGAGGGCAGTTGAGAGCTGCTGTATGCTACTGTGATCTCTAAACCCCTGTTTAAACAGCATGATCTGCTACCCAGAAACAATGATTTTGGCTGCTACATCAACAATACTTTCATCTGATGAACGAGTGTTTGCTCAGGGCAATTATTGAGAACAAGCATTTGTAGGAATGTTCCTGCCTGATAATTGCTCCGATTGTCAGCCTGTGTACATGCTATGATTGTATCCAAAATTGTAACAATTTTGGGAAGGGTGGTGAACCTGGAGAACTCTATAGAATGTCTCGCTACTAATCATACACCATACGTATATATCCTTGGATACATGGAGAATTTGTCTGCCCCAGAGCCTGGAAAGGTAGCAGTAGCATGGATATTATATATGGCCAGAAAATGAATTGCACAGCACTGGCTATAGGGATCCCCGCTTACAAGACAGAGACAACTAGAGACAGAATTCTTCTCATACAAAATGATGTGGGAGGAATGCCGGTAACACCTCACCCAAAGATATATACATATTCCTGGAACCATGCAAAAAATTATTTAAATGTATGTGATTCCTTGGAATAGACAGTATATTTACAGGAAAAGGACTGTGCTGTCTGGAGCATGAGTAAAGATTTTGTGCTTGTACATAGATGACTAACTGTTGTACCATGTTCACTGGGGAAGGAGGGAGAGAGGAATGGGGGGGGGGGGGGTTATGTTGTGTATGTATCTAAAAGCTACATTTTAATAAAAAATAATATTTGATATAAAAAATTAAGGTAAGGTGAAGGGGGTAAGGGCATACTTTTGTAAATGTGAAGATTATAGTACTTTTGTGGGCCTTTAACAATGAAATCCCTTTATTTGTGTCCATGCTGCATTAACAATAAAATCCAGAGGGCTTTATATGTTTGGCACACCACTTTCTCCAATTGTAAAGCATTAAGGATATATGGACGATGTATCAATTCCAAGTTATACAAGCATCTTGTCTTTAAGCTACAGGAAAGATCACCATGGGTCTTAAAAGAGAAAATGGGAGGGTGACATAAGTCTAATAGATGAGCAGTGGCAGGATACATTAAGCACCATAAACTCTGAGGTGTTTACAGGTCTTGGTGTCACCAATGGTGAATTACAATCAGGGTGGTTTGGGTGGGCGACCAAAACACTTTATGCAAATTGCTTTGGGGAATTATCTCTAGACCATATGGGCTCCTGGGAGGTTTAGGTCGCATGAATAGGTCATATGACTCACACATACAGTGCTTTGATAGAGTATTAATACCCCTTGAACTTTTCCACATTTTTCTCATTACACCCACAAACTTAAATGTATTTTATTGGGATTTTATATGATAGACCAACACAAAGTAGCAAGTATGTGTGAAGTGAAACGAAAATGATACATGATTTTCAAAATGTTTAATAAATACAAATCTAGAAAGTAGGGATCGACCGATTATCGGTTTGGCCGATATTATCGGCCGATATTGAGGATTTTGAACGTTATCGGTATCGGCATCTATTTTGCCGATATACCGATAACGTATTGGGAACACAGAACGCGCTGCTCTCAGCGCGTTCTGTGTTCCCTCAGCAGCACAGGGGAGAAGGAAGCAGTGTCTCCTCCCCCTGTGATGCTGCTGCCGCTGCCTCCAATGACAGGACGGAAGACAAGAGGAGGGGAGGGGCTGTGGCCGCTGCGCCACCAATGAAGATGAGTCTTTCATTAATTCAAATACAGGAGGCGGGAGCTGGCTGCAGAATCACATAGCCGGCTCCCGACCTCTATGAACGGCAGCTGCGGTCCGCGGTAGTTAACCTCTTAGGTGCCGCGGATCGCAGCTACCGCTCATAGAGGTCGGGAGCCGGCTATGTGATTCTGCAGCCAGCTCCCGCTTCCTGTATGTGAAAGAGAGGTATCTTCATTGGTGGCGCAGTGCGCCCCCCCCCCCTCAAGCAGTGCGCCCCCCACCCCAATAGTAAAAACATTGGTGGCGCAGTGCGCCCCCCCCCCCCCTCAAGCCCCCTAGTATTAGTCATTGGTGGCGCAGTGCGCCCCCCATCCCAATAGTAAAAACATTGGTGGCGCAGTGCGCCCCCCCCCCCCCAGTTCTAATCATTGGTGGCAGTGGCCACAGGATCCCCTCTCCCCTGCTCCTCCGATCGGAGCCCCAGCAGTGTAAGCCTGGGGCTCCGATCGGTTACCATGGCAGCCAGGACGCTATTGAAGCCCTGGCTGCCATAGTCAGCTCCATGCTGCTGTGTGCACAGAGCACAGGGCAGCAGGGAGAGTGCGAGATCCTATTCACTCTGATAGAGATCTATCAGGGTGAATGGGACAAGGGTTCTAGTCCCTAAGGGGGCTAAAAGTTAGTAAAAAAAAAAAACACAAAAATATTAAGTATAAATGAAAAAGATTTACAAAAAAAATAAAATAATAATACACGTTAACAATAAACATTAATTTTCAGCAGATTTGTGTAGGAATTATTTTTTTTTTCCTCAAAAATAAAAATACCCAGAATATCGGTATAAATTATCGGCTATCGGCCTGAAAGTTGACAAATTATCGGTATCGGTATCGGCCCTAAAAAATCAATATCGGTCGATCCCTACTAGAAAGTGTGGCTTTCATTTGTTTGCCCTATATTTTTTTAACCAAACCCTGCTTTCCACTTCTCCAAAACTTTATCCCTGACCTATCTGGTGTGTTCCTTGGTTTTGATGATGCTGTCTGATCACTAATGTTCACTAACAAACCTGTGATGCCTTCACAGAACATCTGTAGTTTTACTGAGAATAAATGACACACGGGTGGACTCTATTTACTAGGTGACATCTGAATGCAATTTGTCACAATGGATTTTATTTAGGGGTATCAGAGTACAGGGGGCTGAATACAAATGCACGCCACACTTTTCAGATCTTTATCCAAATCTTTTTTATTATATAATTAAAATATTAAAAATGTGAAAAACATATCACTTTCTTTTCACTTCATGCATACTTTGTGTTGTTTAAATTTGTGGGTGTAACGTGAAAATAATGTAGAAAAATTAAAGGGGTATGAATACTTTTTCAAGGCACTGTAGGTAGCATTGAAAATTAGCAATGTGTTTTCAGGGGCTGTGGGCCTTATATTCTAAGTATTCTGTGTGGTCTGTTGTGCACCTTAGGATTAGGCTGGGTTCACACTTGAGCGTTTTACAGCGCGTTCAAACGCGCTGTAAAACGCTCAACACATGAAAACCAATGCTTCCCTATGGCCATGGTTCTCACCTGAGCGTTTTACAGCGCGTTTGAACGCGCTGAAAAACGCCCTACGCTCAAACAAGTTCTTGAGCTTCTTTGGGGCGTTTTGACGCGCGTTTGTGGCCATAGGACACTGCAGTCAATCACACAAACGCGCGTTTACTATTGCAAAAAACGCACATAAAAACGTGCGACAAAAACGCGCGTTAAACGCGCATATCAAATACGCTCAGGTCTGAACCCAGCCTTAGGGTTTGGTTTAGTGTAAGAGTAATTTTGTTGGTGGACCTGAGTTCTGAGGATTAAGATTATTTCATGGTGGGGTTTGTTAGGGGGCCCATAAATTCTAAGCACAAGTGACATTAAACAGAGTGTTATATACATAGATAGTGATCAGTCACTAATAACATCTCCTCCGTATTCACAGGGGAGGTCTTAACTTAAAAAAAAAACAAAAAAAAAATATATATGTATAAATTACATGTTTTACTGAAACTTTTTCAGAAAAAGTACATATCAGTATGTTGAGCTCCTCCTGCTCTATAATATGCTGCATGAAGAGTGCATTGCATTTCCTGGTGACATGTACAACCTTCTGCAGGACCTGAAGGTCTTGAAGACCTTCAGATGATCACACAACCTCAGTCTTCAAGCTACAGATGGCAGCAAAGAGGCAGAGGAGGAGCTGATGGGTAAGTGTCAGGGGTATGGCATCTGATTTTAGAGGTTCTGGGGCCTGAATTCATTTAGGTGATCTGCTTTTAGGCGTCATTCACACATACGTGGACCACGGTCCGTGAAAACCTGGCCTGCCGTCCTGCTGAGTGCACGACATATTACTGTACAGCGGCGGCACGAAGCATACGGCGTCATAGCAACCAATGACGCCATGCACTCAGCAGGATGGATTTTCACGGATCGTGGTCCACGTATGTGTGAATGCGGCCTTAGTCTGTATTTAGGAGGTCTGGTTTGGTGGTCAAAATTAGTTTATGGCTTTGCCCTGTGGTCTGAACTTATTTTGTGGGTTTTCCCTAGATGTGTATTTAGTGAATTTGGTTTGGGGTTTCTATATTTAGAGGGTCTGGTCTAGATCTTTATTTAGTTTATCTAGTTTGCGGGTCTGTATTTATTTAAAGGGGTCTGCTCTTGGGTCTGTATTTTTTAATGGAAAGGTATGGCCTGGGGATTGTAAGGGTAGATCCAAATGGAGCATGTATGCTGTGAATTGCTAGTCATCATTCATGTAGAAAAAAAGTAGGAGGAATACTGTTAAGAACATAGGGCTAAATTGCTTGCATAATTAGATACCATTGCATTGCGGTGCTTAAGAAAAGACTCTGCATGCTATGTCCACACTTTAGTTTGGCCTACCAATCATATCTATTTTTAGTCAAATACATTACTATGTGTATATTGTAAAAGGCTACAGTTAATGATTGATCTGTTCTGCTGTTGTACGTGACCTTAGTAATATTTGTGTACAGAGTCATCTACATGGAATGGATTGTCATTGTTATAGACTCTGATAATCTAGCATTTCTCATTTTCAGTCCTCAAGAAACCCCACCAGATCATGCTTTGAGTATTTCCTGAACACAAGTAATACAATTCAAATTGCAACACCAATAACTACCAAAGGTGTGGCATGTTTCAATAAGAGATCCTCAAAACATGTATCAGGGACGGAAATGATCGCGGTCTCAGATGGTGCGACTGCGACCGAGCCCGGCGGGAGGGGGGGCCCGCAGCACCACAAGTGCCTTTAATAGCCAGTTGCCATCGGGGCCTACTTAATTTACTGGCTGCGCTACTGCGCACACACATCCCCAACAAAACCCATACCGTCCCGAACCCACCCATACCCTCTCCGCCCGGCGCTGTGCCAGACTCTCTCTCACACACTGTGACCGCGTGAGACCCGGCGCTGAGGTCATGGGTCTCGCGGGATCACAGGAGGATGGAATGACGCGGCGCCGCAGAGAACGCATGACGGGATTGCGCAGAGTCTGACACCTCACTGAAGACCACAGCCGGCAGCATGCGAGTACAGACCGACGGATGGAGCGTAACAGAGTAGGCAAGTATTTTTATTTTTAATGTATGTCCACACCAGCTTCATACTGGGGGGAGAGGGGGCACCTGAAAGTGGCAGCATATAATTAACTACCTAACCCTGGATTCAGAAAGGGGGGTCATATGAGGGCGGGACACTGGAAGTCTGGCAGCAAATCATTCATTACTCAGGGGCCAAAATGAAATGTATAGGGGGCAAAAAAATGAAATATATAAATTGAGAGAGGGGGCAAAAAAATGAAATATATACATGTGAGGGGGGCAAAAAGGTAAAAGGGGGTGGGGGGCCTCAATCCAAAGTTACGCCACTGCATGTACTATTGGGTTCTATGAGAACTGAGAAATACTTACACTAAATTTTAAAATTTACCTTTATTACTGGATCAAAAGGAATTGTAAAACTATATAACAGTTAATAGCATGTACCGTCGTACAGTACGTAAACTTTCATTAGATTTACCTGTAAATGTCATGTAACAAAAACATTGATAAGTCCTCTTTCAGACGAATGGAATCACACTCCGTGTGTGAGCGGGATTTCCTGTTATGGACGCTGCTCATTTTGCAGGCAAGTACGGCATTATAATACTGCTGTGAGTATTATTCTGTAGAAGTAAGGTCATGCAGAGACACACAGCATTGCACTCCTGCAAAACGAGCAGTGTCCATAATGGGAAATCACGCTCACACACGGAGTGTGATCTCCGCACAGGACATGCTCGTGTGAAAGACATGAAGTGAAAAAAGGTGTGTGCAAGTAGTAGGAAAGTCACTCACAAGTAGTGTGACTCCGCTATTCAATCAGACATAAACAAGGCACGCTAGCCTTAAAGGACATGTTCTCCTTTGAACATCATTTTACAGTTTAAATACTTTGGTTTCTAATTTTGCATTGGTTCTGATTTAATAATCAGTTACATGTGGGAAAAATGGGATGTGTTTTTGCCATCGAGGACTCAGCAGAAATCCTGTTTTGTAATTTTCATGCCAGGGATTCACCCATGGATTTAGCCTCATTCATTGGGGCTATGCCACGTGTGGATACTCAAGAGGGTTTCTATGCAGAAACTGCACGGAAAGCCACATCTCGCTTTTTCTAAAAAAAAAACATGATGTAAACATCTGCGTTGTATAACCTATGGTGCAGATTTCCAATTGAAAACAATGGGAGGTGGATTCTGCATGGATTCCACCATAGACTAAGAGGCAAAATTCTCAAGGAAAAGACCACGTGAACATGCCCTTATATTCCAGAGATGCAAGCACTATAAACTGGTTGTCACTGGAAAGAGTAAGGCTACTTCCACATCCACAGATCAGCAAAAACGCTTCCATCGTGATAATACAACCGCCTGCATCAGTTATGGATGGATCCGGTTGTATTATCTTTAAAAAAGCCATGACGGATTCATCTTGATCAGTTTCCCAGGACGCACTCAGAAACGCTGCTTGCAGCGCTTTTGTGTGCGTCATGGGAACGCAATGAAACAGAATGGAATGCATTCTGGTGCACTCCGTTCCCTTCAGTTCCGTTTTGTCCCCATTGACAGTGAATAGGCACAAAACTGAAGCGTTTTCTCCCGCTATTGAGATCCTATGATGGATCTCAACAGCGGAAAGGGAAATTGCAGATGTGAAAGTAGCCTAAACTGTCGTGCTTCCTAAAATGCAAATCACTAGATCAAGCTCTATGCAGACACTCAGCCAGCAAAAAAATGCTTTGAGTTTCAGCTCCGCAAAATTTAGAATTGTGAATGCCCCTCTTGTCTATAATACAAAAGCCGTCCATTCACATTCGATATATGTTAGGCAAAACTGCAGAGCATCAAAAATGTATGGTGGCCCCCCTGATTTTCCATTATGACAGATACTGTACTTCAATATGCCTGATGTTTCTGCTCTCAGGAGATAAGCCATCACCAGAACTCTGCCAACAGCTTACTCTACTCTTTGAGTACACATGCACACATGGATAAGCTGAGCAGGCATGTAAGTGCCCATGAAAGATCGCCAACTCGCTCAGTCGACAGGTATCTATTATGAATAATCAGCCTAAGGATCAATGTAAGATAAGAAATTCAAAGTATTTACAAAGTTAACAAACTAAAATGGTGATCGAGGGTGGATTAATGTATTAACTTGTGATAGGAACACGTAAAGTCTATGGAACAATGAGTCCTACAGAAACATAAATGTTACATAATGGGTGTGGAACCACTGCATCAGCCAACAATTTGACTTGGTGCTACTCTTATGGACATTATTCTGGCGGTCCCTTGGTATTCACCTTTTAACCCCTGTCAATGATCTGAACTTCGCTGCAGAGGAACCGCCAAGCCACTACCTCCTGGAGTAGTCTCTGTATGATTGACAGCTGACCCACTGAAGTCAACAGACACTAGTGCACAGCACTGAGGGTTCAGGCAAAACCACAGTCAGGGACTCGCACAGCAGGTGCAAAACGGAAAACAGTCTGAGGTCAGGGCGGGCAGCAAGGGTCAGATCCGTGAAACAGGCAGTCAGGACACGGGCAGACAAATGTAAACAGCACAGAAAGTAGGAAACTAAGAAGCTAGCCAACTTTGCTGGTCAGGCAACCACCCATAGAGGAAGGTGCCTTAAGTACGCCAGGGTGACCAGCCATCAGTTGGTGTGAATTACGGTGCGCTGGCACTTTAGAAACTGGAGGGAGCATGCACTCCACAGGCAGAGAAGAAGAGGATGAGCCGGCAAGCAGGGAGAGATAGACCTACCATGGCCAGGAAGAGGAGAAAAGTTGGATGTGAGCCTGCGCCACCAAGCATCGTTGCAACAACTAATAATTAGTGTTAAGCGAATCTGGTTCGGAGTGCTCTATCTGAGCCCGTTTTTGTTTCAAAACTTTGTTTATAATATGCTCTCCGTACCAAAGTAAAATGTAGGGGCTTCTTCTAGCAACAAGTAACGTGTAACTTGCTTAGTCTCGTGCCTGTGACGTTAGTTAGCTTCTGCACATAAATTACTGTTTCAAATGTGTTTGTGCCTCATTAATGAAACCAAGCTTCGGATTTTGAAATAGTAATGTATGTGCAGAACTGAACTGTAACGTCATAGGCACAAGACTAAGCAAGTCTCGCGTTACTTGGGGATAGAAGAAGGCGGCATCAGGAGGACCCATACATTTTACTGCGGTTCGGAGCACGTATTATAAACAAAGTTTTGAGACGAATTGGGTTCAGATAGAGCAGTCTGAACCTGATTCGCTCAACGCTACTAAAAATAAATAAAATCTTTTTAGTGCACCAAATCTACTGTTAAAGGGGTTCTCCAGTCCGATAATGATTTTTTACATCTGCTTTCAGTACCCCAAACATGGCATACAGTGCATTCGGAAAGTCTTCAGACTCTTTCACTTTTTCACATTTTGTTATGTTGTAGCATTGTGCTTAAAAAAAATAAAATAAAAAATATGTTCCCCTTATTCTGCACTCAAAACCCTATAAGGACAAAGAATGTTTGAAATCTTTGCTAATTTAAAGAAAAGGAAAAACTAAAATATTGCATTGACATAAGTATTCAAACCTTTTACTTAGTTGAAGCACCTTTGGCAGTGATTAAAGCATCCAGTCTTCTTGGGTACGATGCCACAAAATTTGTCTTCATGGCTTGGTTTTTGCTCCAATATGCATTGTCAGCTGTGAGACCTCATATAGACAGGGGTGCATCTTTCCAAATGATGTCCAATGAACTGAATTTATCAAAGGTGGACTCTAATCAAGGTGTAGAAACATCTCAAAGATGATCAAGAGAAAAAATGCTCCAAATACCTGCCCCTCATGTCAGCATTTTCTTTCCCCTGTTCTCATCACTGCATTCTGACAGGATGTTCACATGCAGAACTTCCTGCTTTCCTCAGCTTCCTGTCGGTTTTGCTAACCACACCCAGTATGCCTTCTTCTGTAATGTTTCTCAGTTCTTTTTTCTGTCTGACGCACTGTTCCAGGTGCAGTAGTCACACCCATACAACACCCCTTTCCATCTTACTTAGAGAAAGCCCTGTGATACATTACAACATGGTGTGTTTGGTTAGCAGGAAGACAGAACGTAAGCCGTGCAAACATCCTGCCAGGATGCAGTGATACCAAGAACACGGTTGAGTGAAAACAGATACTTTGGCCATAAATATGCAGTGTTTGGGGTACTGAATGCAGATAACAAAAATCATTATGGGAAATAGAGAACCCCTTTAAAAGCATAATTTTCAGTGGATGACATGGACCCTTAATGACAGTTGTACTGATGTGACTTTTTGTGCCCTGACACTCATTCAATATGACTGGTCAGCTTTACGGATATGTCTGCAAATACATCTATAAATAATAATGTGCATTCCTCTGTTATTCTTCCTAGAAATGTATCACTACATTGACAATGGGCAGTTACCATGCTCTGTCACTATGAAGAAGGGACATGGTAACACTAAGAAAAAAAAATAGGTATAAGTAGGTGTAATGAATGGGTTAACAATAAATAACTTAACTTGAGCAATGCATTAGTCAGTCTGCTGCAATCTGCTTTACAGTTATAAAAACATTGCTAATGGATCCTTTAGAAAAGAGAGCAGAAATAAAAGGTTTTCATCAGTAGCACTTCTATCCTTTTAGAGCATTATGAATGCTCGTCTTAATTGTGTCTTTTTGAATGAACAAAAGGAATGTGATTAAATGGTAAGGCACACCCTATTTCTAATTTTATATTTAATGCCTTCATACCACTTCTGCTACAAGACATGAGCCTTTACTATGCATTTAGGTCTGTCCCTACAAAGTCATTTCAGTCCATTGTCTTCTTACTCTGGCTTTATGTCAATGGGCCCAATGTTGAAAGATTGAGAGGATGCCCATTATAGAAGGCAAGGGAGGTGTATGATGTAGTGATAAATCATATGAAGACATGTACATTATGGTCTTTTATTCCCTGCTCTCTTATAATCACAACTAAAAGTATTGTAACTATTGACTACATTGTCAACAAAACCAGGACATATGAGAAACTGATAGGAGCTTTCAGAGCTTTCACATATTTTCTAGTGTGCAAAAGAATGTGATCTTAAAGGCTAAGAGGAGCACCTTTGGGGGCAATGTTTTTGTCATTGCATTTTACTCATTTTGAGCTAAACATAATTTTTCAATAGGTCTTTTTAATAGTTTTTATTCTACAGTCTTCACTTTCAGTATATCTGCAGACTGGCTTGCTTTCTTTTTTTTTACATTGAATCCATCAGACAACAGCTCTGACAGCACTATGTGTAGCACTATTTTTGGTGACCCCATAGAAATGAATGGAATAGGGCTGCGCATGCGCAATGCGCCATCCGTTCATGTCCCCGCTCCGTTCTCATTGTAGGTGCAGGTCCCAGAGTTGGGACCCGCACCTATCAGACAATAGGGGCATATCCTAGCGATATGCTCCCATTGTCTGAGATAGCAAAACCCCTTTAAGAGATAATGGCTCTCAGCAGTTCTGATGGGATTCACTGGGAAGAGAGAACCTGCTAGTCTGCAAATACAGAGAAACTCAAAGCTGTACAGGAAATGTTGTACAGGATTTTTTTTTTATAAAGACCAACTAAAAAAACCTGATGATATGCCCCCCTTAGGTCTAACTTGGAGAACACCTTGGCGCCAATAATCTGGTTAAACAATTCGGGAATCAAAGGAAGAGGGTAAGGATCACGGACAGTAATCCAATTAAGTTCACGGAAATCCAGACATGGCCGAAGACCTCCGTCTTTCTTTTTAACAAAAAAGAACCCTGCTGCCACTGGAGACTTGGAAGGTCTTATATGTCCTTTGGCCAAACTCTTTGTAATATACTCTCTCATGGCCTGTCTTTCAGATTCAGAAAGGTTATACAACCTAGATTTAGGCAAAATTTTTTTCCAGGGCCACTAATTTCCCAGTCTGCCCCTGCACACCGCACATGAGTGGTCACCCTACTTTCATTCCTATGGAAGCGCATAAAATAACCGAGCCGCGCACTCGCCTATTGTCGGCAATCCGATTGAAATGAAAGGGAAACAAACTGTGCAAGCGTGGCCACTGCTCCATTCACTTCTATGGGGCTGATGGAAATAGCAGAGCCAGCTCTCGTCAATTTACGGCATTCCCCTAGGAGCGAATAGAGGGTGGCCACGCATGTATGGTGTGCCTTCCTTCGCTTTGCATTAACTACTGTGAATGGCTACTGTCCGTGGCTGGTTGCTGATTTTGAAAGGGGTTAATAACTGCTGTGGGAACTGCTGAAAGGGGGGAATAAATAACTACTGTGAAGAGGGGACTGCTGAAAGGGGTTAATAAATACTCTGAATGGGGGACTGCTGAAAGGGGTTAATAACTACTGTGAAGGGGGGACTGGTTGCTTAAAGGGGGCTATAAGTTATAACCACTGTGAATGGGCCTGGCCCTATATTATACATGCCAGCTATTCAAAGTGGGAACTGCTGAAAGGGGGGAATAACTACTGTGAAGGGGGGACTGCTGAAAGGGGGGAATAAGTTATAACTACTGTGAATGGGCCTGCCCCTATGATATACATGCCAGCCATTCAAAGGTGCACTAATAGTCTTGTTTGCTCTCCCATGCATTGACTTCTGTATGTTGCCTGACCTGGCCTCTTCCTGATTTCTGTACTGACCCTGAACTGCCTGCCCTGACCCTTGGACTAACTATGGATTTCTCAAACTATGTCTGCTCTGACATTGGCTTGTTATTGACTATGGTTTTGCCTAACCCCTCAGTGTTTCGCACCAGTGTCTCTTGAACCCTGTGGGTCAGCAGTATACTGAAAAAAAGACCACTCCAAAGGGGGGGGGGGTACTTATATAGCACCCCTAGCAGTAGCCCCAATGAAATCTGTTCAGTGGCACAGTGGATCCACATCCACTTCATAACTGCTACTTCACCAATCATCTTATATGGCTCATGAACTGCATATCCCTCAAGTCAAAATAATGTCATATGACTTTACATGATATATCATGTATCTACATAATGTCTTTGCCATTATGATTTCATTTGAAATACCTTTTAATATCTGTCCTGCCCTTTATAATCTGACATGTCTATATGTAGCAAGTACTCTTTGCATTCTTGCATGCCAACACACAGAGGAATTACCTCAACTTAAAAAATGTATTATTAAAGTACCAGTGCCTGCTACGTTCCCCTGACAATAGCTCTTGTTGTGTTGTATACCATTTAGGGTGGAGTACCGCATAGTGTTTTTTTTAGCCAAATCTTGAATATGGTTTTGATCTTTTTATAAAACATTATTATTGGAAAATCCATCGATAACTCACCTAAAATATTCATAGTCATCCGATAAATAGCCAAAAATCATCAAGGGTTAAGATGCTATATACTATCCTGGATCCCTCTGTCTAATTTTTTTTACTGCGGCTCGGATGCGGACCATAACAACGGTCGTGTGCATGAGGCCATAAGACAAGAAATTTATCAGCACAAAATTTAGGACCTATTTAGATAAAAAAAATAAAAGAACGTGGACATTGGTGGGTTTAAAAAAGGTGGTCATTCACTTCTAAATCTCATGATGAAAGGCTACTGCACGGTGATGATGAAAAGCTAGTCAGTGTTAGCGGCACAATAGAGTCACACCTTTACCATAGACACAGACTAGAACAAATGTCATTGTAAAGCCCGGATTTGTTTATGGCATTTTGTGGATCCTGATATTTTACTTCATTAATTGGAAAGGAATTTGAAGCATTTAAGCCTTATAATATAAAATAATGAGGTGAAGTTACAATAAAAATTGTGAATGGACAAAAGCTATTCTTATTCAAGAACTGTGTTTTTCTTCTGCTCTCTTAAATACATCTCAATTAGCAAGTTATTGATTTCTTTTTTATTTTTCATTATGGACTTGAAGAGGCAAGGAGAAGAAACACGTGAGTTGAAGAGATCATTCTCATTGACTGGTAAGGAATTTATAACCTCAAAATGACTATATAACCCCAGGCATTCACAGCATTATGTATTTGCCTATTCGCGTTTGATGTTTTCAGTAAAAATAGCGATGATGTAAGAAAATTAGATCAAACAAAATAATTAAAATAAAAAACCCTATTGTTTCATTATCAAAATAAACCTCTTGTAACAGACATTACTTCGCCATACACAATTCTATTTCACCATCTAGTGGCAGAAGAAGTCATTGCAACATTTCAACAAAACTTCAATCTGAGTTCTCTCAGGGCACCACAAATTACACTTTCATAATCAGTGTCATGGCGGTGCTCTGTACCAACCACCATCCTGCCATCCAGGGCAGATATGGGTACTGCATCACTCACCCTGGAGGCCCAGCTCCGCCGAGTTCTTCCTGTTCTCCAGTAGCAAGGGTGGCCTCCAGCATTGGAGGTCACAGCCTACAACTTCATTGTTTGTGGGCAGCAGATTCCCGTTAACACAGCTGCCCTGAAACAATGATTGAGGTGTCTGCACCTTCTGCGCCCCTTCACACGGGCTAATTATATAGCAAGAGCGTTTGTATGAGCGTTCATAATAATCATCCTGCACATGGTGCAGTGAAAACCTGCCATTATGAATGTGTTCTTATATCTCCAGCAGAGGTATGGCGGGTTTACACTGCCTGATTGTCAGGCAGACAATCAGGAATGAATGTTACTACAAACACTCGTTCCCGTTACTCTACCAGTGTTGCAGATCACACGATGAACAAGCAAAAAGTTCGCTCATCGGGTGAATTCATCTTTCATGCGGACACCTGAATCATCATTTCTGGCCAGCAGATGGTGCTGTGTGAGCCCAGAAACAATGCATCTGCTTGAAGACAAGTGATAGCAAGAAGACCTTGCTCATCCCCGTACGATGGAGGTGATTGATGCATATAAATGCAGTTTATTACCTCCACTGACAAGCAGGACCATCCCTTCCCGATAATTGCCTGCTCCATTGGGAAGTAAATCCCCATTACTTCCCTGAAGCCAATTTGGCAACCTCAGAGTAAGCAGTAATACAAACAGCAGTTAGGACAGCAGGACAGTTAGGTTTTTAAAGATAACCTGTCACCTCTCCTGACATGCCTGTTTTAAAATAGCTACATGCATTCCCCATGTAATAATAATTATACACAGTCTAACAATGGCAGCACTGACTGAATAGAGTGAGTCTGTGCAGGTACACACCTCCAACTGGTTAACACCCCTCTGTACCCTTACTACAGACTGCTAGTAATTCAATTATAACTTCTAGTAGAAATAATAAAGGAATGGCACAACATAGAGCAATAAGAATAGATGTTCCAGAATTATTACATGGAGAATGCATGGAGCTATTAAAACAAACATGTCAGCAGTGGTGACAAGTCCTCTAAGATGTAGGAGGGAAATGACTGGTGACCTGAAATGTGTGTAGATGAACTATTTTTGTAGGTCTTTTCTACATTGACTGTTAGTTCACTATTCAGAGCTAGAACAGCATTGAATGCTTTTACTGAACACTTTGCCTAACATTAGCTAAAAATTTATCGTTCCTGGAGAAATGTGAAACTGATTGTGAAGATGGCACTCTACCTGTATGAGTTCTTCTATGCGCCTTTAGGTGAGAACTTTTTGTGTAGACCTTGTTACATCCTTCAAAATCACACCTGTGTATTCTTCTCCTCCTGGAGTCCGGAGATTCAGACCTTGGCTGGCGTCTTGTGCTTTCAATAATAAATGGTGAGGTCGAGCTGCAAAAAAGCAAAAACAAAAACTCAAAAAAGTTCCACAAAAGAAAGTACAAACTCAATCCATGCTGAGAAATACCGTAGAAGCTGCAAATGGATCCTCTCTATCCTATGAACAAGTTCAACAACTCTTAAAGTGCTGTGGACATACAATGAGAATACAAGTCATCATCCAGGAGGGCTCATCCTTGGGATGTCATACAGAGTTGTGATGATATATGTAGGATGTAAATTCAATGACCGAGTTTTCACCCCAACTCATTTCAGTCACTTGACTATGGCTGTATGTTCGTTTTTCCAGGAGCTCCCGGTCAACAAACAGAATATATTTCCATCTATAGTTAGAACGTATACTGGAACATATATATGGATCAGTCAGTAGTGACTGAACAGGACCCATTGATAAAGTATATTTTTAATTATAGTAGCCTGACACTCGATTTGTCTCAGCATTCAGAATCATCTAACCTTTTAATAGCTTTATGATTAAAAGGACATCAAGGTAGAGCAACTGACAGCCGCCCATGATGTGCAAATGACGCATATATTACATATAGTTACAACAATTCAATCCATATCTGATTAAAGGAGTTGGCATTTATCATGTAGACACGGTTAATAAAAGGCACTTACTAATGTACTGTTATCCCTATTGCCTCCTTTTCTGGCTTCATTCATTTTCGCATCACATTATATGCTGCTCGTTTTCAGGGACTATGACCACCTTGCAATCTAGCAGCAGTGGCTGTGCTTGTATACTATACGGAAAGGCGCCGGCCTCTCCGAGTATTCTAACTAGCAGTGCTCCAGTTATGGATGTAAAAACTTGAGGTGGTATGTAGACGACTATAAGGTTCTTCCACACGGTCCATGGGAGCTCACTCTTAGGCTGCTTTCACACAACAGTAAAAAAATTGACGTGCAGTGGCTGTTTTTTAACGACCGTCACAAGTCTACAGGGGCAGACTGGGAACTTAAAGTGGAGCTGGAAAAAATACTAAAAGTGGCCCCGTTTTGTAGTTTGGGCCAAATTGATGGAAGGCAGGGCCAGCAATACCATATTGTGGCACATTATACCACACCAACAGAGCCAAATACCACAGTCCATCACAAAATACTGCTCCCAGCAGCACAAAATGCATCCCAAAAAACTTCCACTGGCTGGCTGTGAGGAGGGCCCAGGTGGCCTCCTGGGCATCGGCCCACTGAGAAATTTCACTGTAAGGTCTATGGCCAATCCGCCTCTGCCAGTCCATTTTAAGAACAATGGTAATCTGTGTTTTTTTTTACATGGCCGTTTTTTTGACAGTCAGTGAAGAATGGAAGTCAAAAAATAGAACATGTCCTATTTTATCCGTTTTCATGTGCCGACAGCCCCCATACAATTGAAGAGGGACATTTTTAATATCCGTTTCTCAGAAAGGCATCTGTGAAACAAACGTCTTTTTAAAACATTCTGTTTTGTAATTTTTAACAGACGTTTTCTTCATTTCTTCATGTTGTGTGAATGTAGCCTTAGTGCATTGGTTTCTGACCTGAAGGCATTGCTGCAATGGAAATGTTCAGCACATAAGCACACAGAATGTTGGGCTAACATGGATGTGGTGTCAGCGAAAAAACCTTTACATTACATTTATGCCACTAAGACTGACCACAAAGTATGGGTCAGGAAGGTGACATAAAGGGAGCAAGGACTGGCTATACTCAAACAGTGTTCTCCAGACAGAGCTCTCTAGATATCCATGTGTACAGACATGGATGCAGCAAGTCTGCGCTCGCCCTCCGCCTCCGTACCAGGACATAGCTATAGGGGGTGCAGAGGTAGCAGTTGTACTCAAGCCCTCATTTCTGAGGATGCTCAGAGGCACCTTACAAAATACAAGTATTATAAATGGCAGGAGGTGGGGATAGATGGGGAGGTTTCATTACAGATTTGTACTGAGGCCCAGGAGCTTGAACTTACACCTCCACTCCTTGCTGTCCTCTCTTTCTCTGGAGGGCCATAAGATTGACATGTATATTACAATGTGAGAGCACTTTGGGGGAGTTTCAGCAAAGTTTTTACACCACTTGTAAGAAGCTGCCGATTATGGTGCATATTTGTGGTGACTAGGAAAGTTTGTGGCCTACAACAGCCTGCTAGATTCTTTACAGTTTACGCCAAAATGTGCTATAAATTGTAGCTTAAAACTACACCAGCGCCTAACTGGCGTAGAATTCAGTTTCTGGTGTAGGAAACGCCAGAAGATGCACCAAACTGATTATGCAGTCTTAAAAATTTTGAGTATCTTAACGACAGCACGCTTACCAAGACTGGCGTAGAAAACAATCTTAGTAAGTATCCCCCTTAGTCTATAACCCTTTTAAAGCTGAGTTATTGAGAGAGACCACCCATTAATATCGCTAGGAATTAGATTATATGTTTGATGTACCGTTCGCCAAAAACTTCACATTATTCGATTTTCTTGAAGTGATGCCAATAGAACCTTCTGTTCCCGGCAGAGCAGGCCTAAGATTCATGGTGTCATAAATTCTAAATCTGGGCTCCATTTCTCCACTAGAAACCTAGTGTCATCTCCACGTTATATCATTTATTTCAGGATACATTTCTTTTCCCTTCAGTTATATCTAATGAGAACAGAACATATATAGCAATAATTCACACATTACATATATCATTAAATAGAAAACATTTACATAGATTTTATATACCGTATATGTCAACGCAATTTCTTCTAAAAAAAAAAAAAAAAAAAAAAAAAAAGTGTATTGATGTCAGGTCTGTTTTTCAGGGGACTTGCAAACTATGCCAATTTTATTACAAATTCTATGAAATTAAAGGGAATCTGTCACCAGCGAGCTCCTTATTCAGCATTTTGCATAGACACCTAGCTGTGGTTCATCTGAATAAAATGCTGTTTTTCTCTTGTTGATCTGAGTTAAGATACAGTTTCATAATATGCAAATTAGGTTTTTGGTGCAATGAGGGTGCCGCCACTGCTCTTTGTTTCAACTTCTTTCTGGAAGCTTTGATTGACAGGACCAGACAGTGGAGCATGGATTCAACAAAAGCAATGGTGACGCCCTCATTGCACCAAAAACTAAAATTGCATATTAAGAAGCTTAGCTCAGGAAAGGAGCCTCAGATCAACAAAAGAAAAACATCACTTTAAGGATCCACAACTAAGTGGCGGTCTGCAAACTGCAGATCCACAAAACACAGATATCGGACACATGTGTTTCACATTTTGAGGAATGCACACGGCCGGCCCTATGACAGAAATGCCTACTTTTGTCCGCGGACAAGAATAAGACATGCTCTATCCTTTTTGTGGGGCCACGGAACGGAACAACGGATGCGGACAGGAACACCCGATCATGAAAGACAAGGACGTTTTCTTATATGAAGCAGATTCTGTAAGGGCTTTGTAAATGTAGGCCAGGTTTTTACTTTGGGCCTCTGCTACGGGCCTTTCCCGCTTTAATAAATAATGCAAATTGAACATTTGAACGTTTCATAATATTTGTAATTCAGGAGCCTGGAAAAGCTTTGTGACAAACATTGTGGAAGCTGCCATATTGCTTATTACACATCTTTCCCAGAAAAAAGGACTTTTGTTCAAAATATCTTGAATGTATTTTCCAAGGGAAAATAATTACTTAAATGCGGTTGCGATGGATTATTTTCAGAGCTTTGATTTACAATATAATGTAGCTTTCTCTCTGCATTCATAAATATGTCCACAAGGGGGAGCAATTGCTCTACAGAACCATGTGCTTCTTGCATCTGTTTATATGGGTGTTAAATACTATTTGCTGTCAGGATAATCTAATATAAACTGTGATGAATATGTATGTAATGCGATGTTGATATTCTATAGAATGTTCAGTATTCATTAACTTTAAAATTTCATTATATGCAGTGGTAATGCAGTTCGAAAGTGCAAATCCTCTTGAATCCCACCTGACACAGTTAGTCAGTAAGTTGCAAAAAAGACATGCAATTATTGTACAGACCTTTACAATGTTTACAATTAGTGTTCAATTACACTGCGTGCAGAATTATTAGGCAAATTAGTATTTTGACCACATCATCCTCTTTATGCATGTTGTCTTACTCCAAGCTGTATAGGCTCGAAAGCCTACTACCAATTAAGCATATTAGGTGATGTGCATCTCTGTAATGAGAAGGGGTGTGGTCTAATGACATCAACACCCTATATTAGGTGTGCATAATTATTAGGCAACTTCCTTTCCTTTGGCAAAATGGGTCAAAAGAAGGACTTGACAGGCTCAGAAAAGTCAAAAATAGTGAGATATCTTGCAGAGGGATGCAGCACTCTTAAAATTGCAAAGCTTCTGAAGCGTGATCATCGAACAATCAAGCGTTTCATTCAAAATAGTCAACAGGGTCGCAAGAAGCGTGTGGAAAAACCAAGGCGCAAAATAACTGCCCATGAACTGAGAAAAGTCAAGCGTGCAGCTGCCAAGATGCCACTTGCCACCAGTTTGGCCATATTTCAGAGCTGCAACATCACTGGAGTGCCCAAAAGCACAAGGTGTGCAAGACTCAGAGACATGGCCAAGGTAAGAAAGGCTGAAAGACGACCACCACTGAACAAGACACACAAGCTGAAACGTCAAGACTGGGCCAAGAAATATCTCAAGACTGATTTTTCTAAGGTTTTATGGACTGATGAAATGAGAGTGAGTCTTGATGGGCCAGATGGATGGGCCCGTGGCTGGATTGGTAAAGGGCAGAGAGCTCCAGTCCGACTCAGACGCCAGCAAGGTGGAGGTGGAGTACTGGTTTGGGCTGGTATCATCAAAGATGAGCTTGTGGGGCCTTTTCGGGTTGAGGATGGAGTCAAGCTCAACTCCCAGTCCTACTGCCAGTTTCTGGAAGACACCTTCTTCAAGCAGTGGTACAGGAAGAAGTCTGCATCCTTCAAGAAAAACATGATTTTCATGCAGGACAATGCTCCATCACACGCGTCCAAGTACTCCACAGCGTGGCTGGCAAGAAAGGGTATAAAAGAAGAAAATCTAATGACATGGCCTCCTTGTTCACCTGATCTGAACCCCATTGAGAACCTGTGGTCCATCATCAAATGTGAGATTTACAAGGAGGGAAAACAGTACACCTCTCTGAACAGTGTCTGGGAGGCTGTGGTTGCTGCTGCACGCAATGTTGATGGTGAACAGATCAAAACACTGACAGAATCCATGAATGGCAGGCTTTTGAGTGTCCTTGCAAAGAATGGTGGCTATATTGGTCACTGATTTGTTTTTGTTTTGTTTTTGAATGTCAGAAATGTATATTTGTGAATGTTGAGATGTTATATTGGTTTCACTGGTAAAAATAAATAATTGAAATGGGTATATATTTGTTTTTTGTTAAGTTGCCTAATAATTATGCACAGTAATAGTCACCTGCACACACAGATATCCCCCTAAAATAGCTAAAACTAAAAACAAACTAAAAACTACTTCCAAAAATATTCAGCTTTGATATTAATGAGTTTTTTGGGTTCATTGAGAACATGGTTGTTGTTCAATAATAAAATTAATCCTCAAAAATACAACTTGCCTAATAATTCTGCACTCCCTGTAATGAGGCTGTCTATAGGACCACATATGAACTATTCAGGAATCTGGACATCTTCCTTCCTCTGGCTCCCCACTATTAGGAGGGGCAGTGCCCCCATTTGAATGGGCACAGTGTATTAATACAAGGGCAGTCGCTGGCAGTTTGTTTCTTCCTGGGGAAAAGGGGTGGCGATGTGGTTCTGGCATCTAGACCTTCATCAATCAGCTGAATCAAGGCGATGATTTGATTTAAGGAGGGATATCCATGTGGGACAATCCCTTTAACCTTTAAAGTGTCACTAACTTTTCACACAACTTTTGAAATGTCAGAGGTGCAGCGAGGAGAGAGGGTGTGATATGTGCACACTTCTCTCCCCTTATTCTTGAGATTGGTGGGGGTCTCAGCACAACACCAATCACAACGTTTGATCTGTCTCTATAACATAGCAAAAGTTGCAAGAAGTTAGTGACAATTTACAGTAAGTCATGCGTTGGACCTCTTCACATAGTGTTTAGCTGTATTTCAGATAATGAGATTAATTATCAAAAGTTTATTAGTTAACCAGAAGGAAGCTAAAGTAGTGCTCAGGCATTAGTTTACTGGCAAAATGGGAAATATATACCAGGAGTCAGAAAACTGTCTCTCTTTACGGCCACCATTTCGGTCAACGTCTCACCCTTTATGGAGTACTTGCCTTTCTCAGATATTAGCTAATATGAAGTACCCATCTGTGCACACACCTGTTTCCAGGTAAAAGGGATAGACAACCCCCTATTAATATACCTTTTTAGGGAATATGGATATATATACAGCAGGGGTTCCTCGTCGGCCATTATCCACAACAAAGAACCACTGTTAATTTAAGAGTGGCTCTTTTTTAAAACCAGCTTGTCCAGGAATTACATACTGTACACAGACCTCTGATTTCAATGGGCTCTGTACAATGGTTTCAAAATAAGCACAGTGCCGTATATAATAGGTGCCCTCAAACATGACCATACTTTTCTTGAGAAAATCCTGAGAAATACTTCTGTTTCTATGCAAATAAGTTTGCAGTGCACAGTGGACGTGGCTGCTCCATTTGGTGCACCATTAATCCACCATAACACCGCCTAGCACCTCACCCTTTTTGTTTGATTGACAGTCCCTGAGGTTTCAGAGCGGATAGCGATGGCTCAGGAGAAGCAAGGTGCACTGAATGGATCAGCCCCCTACATGGTGCACTAAAAACATTTATTTCCATAAAATAAGTATTTTTCAGGATTAGAAGACCAGATATGAACAAGAAAGGTATGGTTATGTTTTGGGTCACCAATCCTATATGTTTACTTTGAAACCGTTTTTGGAGGTGACACACTCTCTTTAATTCCTCTGCAGTGAAATTAGGTTATATGGATGTAATAGAGGAAGGTTCTGGTCAAGACCTTACTATCATTAAAGGGGTCATCCTATCTCAGACATTGGTGGCATATCCTAGCGATATGTCAGATAGGTGCAGCTCCCATCTCTGAGAACTAGCCTAATGTAGGAGGGTCTTAACCACCTCAGCTCCCCTAGCTTAAACACCCTTAATGACCAGACCACTTTTTACAATTCTGCACTACACTACTTTCACGGTTTATTGCGCGGTCATACAACTTACCACCCAAATGAATTTTACCTCCTTTTCTTCTCACTAATAGAGCTTTCATTTGGTGGTATTTCAATGCTGCTGACATTTTTACTTTTTTTGTTATTAATCGAAATTTACCGAAATTTTTGCAAAAAAATGAAATTTTTCACTTTCAGTTGTAATATTTTTTTTTTTTTAATACATTTCTATATAAATTTTTCTCTAAATTTATTGTTCTACATGTCTTTGATAAAAAAAATGCAATAAGTGTATATTTATTGGTTTGGGTAAAAGTTATAGCGTTTACAAACTATGGTACAAAAATGTGAATTTCCGCATTTTGAAGCAGCTCTGACTTTCTGAGCACCTGTCATGTTTCCTGAGGTTCTACAATGCCCAGACAGTAGAAAAAACCCACAAATGACCCCATTTCGGAAAGTAGACATCCTAAGGTATTCGCTGATGGGCATAGTGAGTTCATAGAACTTTTTATTTTTTGTCACAAGTTAGCGGAAAATGATGATTTTTTTCTTCTTACAAAGTCTCATATATCCATGAACACCCCAAAGACACCCCAAAACACATTGCCCTACTTCTTCTGAGTACGGAGATACCACATGTGTGACACTTTTTTGCAGCCTAGGTGGGCAAAGGGGCCCAAATTCTAAAGAGCACCTTTAGGATTTCACAGGGCATTTTTTACACATTTGGAATTCAAACTACTTCTCACGCATTAGGGCCCCTAAAATGCCAGGGCAGTATAACTACCCCACAAGTGACCCCATTTTGGAAAGAAGACACCCCAAGGTATTTCGTGATGGGCATGGCGAGTTCATGGAAGTTTTTATTTTTTGTCACAAGTTAGTGGAATATGAGACTTTGTAAGAAGAAAAAAAAATAAAAAATCATAATTTTCCACTAACTTGTGCCAAAAAAAATATAAATTCTAGGAACTCGCCATGCCCTTCACGGAATACCTTGGGGTGTCTTCTTTCCAAAATGGGGTCACTTGTGGAGTAGTTATACTGCCCTGGCATTTTAGAGGCCCTAATGCGTGAGAAGTAGTTTGAAATCCAAATGTGTTAAAAATGCCCTGTGAAATCCTAAAGGTGCTCTTTAGAATTTGGGCCCCTTTGCCCACCTAGGCTGCAAAAAAAAGTGTCACACATGTGGTATTGCCGTACTCAGGAGAAGTAGGGCAATGTGTTTTGGGGTGTCTTTTTACATATACCCATGCTGGGTGAGCGAAATATCTCTCTAAAAGACAACTTTTTATATTTTTTTATACAAAGTTGTCATTTTAGAGAGATATTTCTATCACCCAGCATGGGTTTGTAAAAAGACACCCCAAAACACATTGCCCTACTTCTCTCGCGATACCACATGTGTGACACTTTTTTGCAGCCTAGGTGGGCAAAGGGGCCCAAATTCCTTTTAGGAGGGCACTTTTAGACATTTGGATTCCAGACTTCTTCTCACGCTTTAGGGCCCCTAAAATGCCAGGGCAGTATAAATATCCCTACATGTGACCCCATTTTGGAAAGAAGACACCCCAAGGTATTCCATGAGGGGCATGGCGAGTTCATAGAAGATTCTTTTTTTTTTGGCACAAGTTAGCGGAAATTGATTTTTTTTTGTTTTTTCTCACAAAGTCTCCTTTTCCGCTAACTTGGGACAAAAATTTCAATCTTTCATGGACTCAATACGCCCCTCAGCGAATACCTTGGGGTGTCTTCTTTCGAAAATGGGGTCATTTGTGGGGTGTTTGTACTGCCCTGGCTTTTGCGGGTCTCCGCAATCATTACATGTATGGCCAGCATTAGGAGTTTCTGCTATTCTCCTTATATTGAGCATACGGGTAATGAGATTTTTTTTTCCGTTCAGCCTCTGGGCTGAAAGAAAATATGAACGGCACAGATTTCTTCATTCGCATCGATCAATGTGGATGAAAAAATCTCTGCTAAAAAAAAAAAAATGAGGGGTAAGGCGTCTGCCAGGACATAGGAGCTCCGCCCAACATCCAAACCCACTTAGCTCGTATGCCCTGGCAAACCCGATTTCTCCATTCACATCAATCGATGTGGATGAATAAATCATTGCCGGAATTTTTTAGTTTTTTTATATACAAAGTGTTTGCCAAAGCATATGAACACCGCCCCTCAGCTCATATGCCTCGGCAAACGTATCTTTTTTACTGCAGTGGAGAAATCTCGTCTTGCAGCGCCGCATACACCGACTTTTGTGTAATCTGGCAGCAGCCCAATTCTTCTGTCAGAATGCACATCAGTGCTGCAGCTCGTTCATCGGTTGGTCCACCTAGAAGGTAAAAAAAACAAAACAAAAAAGAAAAAACCAAGCCGCAACGCAATAAATTTATTAACATTAACTTTATATAACATTTGAACATTAACTTTTATAAACTTTATTTAACTTTTTGAACAGAACATTAACTTTTTTGCTTACCGGTGATTTATTTTTTTAACCTTTATAGGACAAACCTCTCCTCTCCAGAGATGTGGCGAAGTACATCATTCACTTTGTCCCAGGTGAAAGGAGAGGTTTGCAGCAGCTGTGAGTGAAAGGGCCCTAATAGCCCTGTGTGCCTGTCCTGTGTAACGCAATCCCTATGCTAAGTGTACCTGTGTGTGGTACTTCCGGAAACACTCCCCTAAGCATAGGGCAGGGTGGTCAGGGCAGTCAGAACAGAAATAGCGGGTGTCACGCCTTATTCCACTCCTGCTACAGACACGACATCTTTTTCGGGGTGGCGCTTGGGTTGAGGTACCAGAAACGACACTGGGGAAATGTCGCTCGTGTAGACGGCTCACTACACTGGTGGATGGGGGCACGGAACCTCCTGGATACAGGAGGTTCTCGATGATCTCTTCCTGAAATTTGAGGAAGGATCCTATTCTCCCAGCCTTACTGTAGAGAACAAAACTATTATATGCAGCCAATTGAATCAAATATACAGACACCTTCTTATACCAGCGTCTGGTGCGTTGGGAAACTAAATAAGGAGCCAACATCTGGTCATTGAAGTCCACCCCTCCCATGAGCAAATTATAGTCGTGGACTGAGAGGGGCTTTTCAATGACACTGGTTGCCCGTTCTATTTGTATTGTCGTGTCTGCGTGAATGGAGGAGACCATGTAAACGTCACGCTTGTCTCTCCATTTCACCGCGAGCAGTTCTTCATTACACAAGGCAGCCCTCTCCCCCCTTGCAAGACGGGTGGTAACGAGCCGTTGGGGGAAGCCCCGGCGACTAGGTCGCGCAGTGCCACAGCAGCCAATCTGTTCTAGGAACAAATGCCTCAAGAGGGGCACACTTGTGTAAAAATTGTCTTCCCACTGCTCCCCAGGTAGTCAGGGCAACCGACCGGCTCCAGGGTCTGATCTTTGCCCTCATAGACACGAAATTTGTGTGTATAGCCTGTGGCCCTTTCACAGAGCTTATACAACTTGACCCCATACCGGGCGCGCTTGCTTGGGATGTATTGTTTGAAGCCAAGGCGCCCGGTAAAATGTATAAGGGACTCGTCTATGCAGATGTTTTGCTCAGGGGTATACAAATCTGCAAATTTGGTGTTAAGGTGGTCTATGAGGGGCCGAATTTTGTGGATCCGGTCAAAAGCTGGATGGCCTCTGGGACGAGAGGTGCTGTTGTCGCTAAAGTGCAGGAAACTCAGGATGGTCTCAAATAGTGTCCTGGACATGGCAGCAGAGAACATGGGCATGTTATGAATTGGGTTCGTGGACCAATATGACCACAATTCATGTTTTTTTGTCAGGCCCATGTTGAGAAGAAGGCCCAGAAAAGTTTTAAATTCGGAAACTTGGACGGGTTTCCACCGGAAAGACTGGGCATAAAAGCTTCCCGGGTTGGCGGCTATAAATTGAGTGGCATACCGATTTGTTTCTGCCACTGACTAAGTCCAAGAGCTCCGCAGTCAAGAACAGCTCAAAAAACCCCAGTGCCGATCCGATCTGAGCTGTCTCAACCCGAACTCCAGAATGGGCGGTAAAAGGGGGAACTACAGGTGTGGCTGAAGTTGGGGGCTGCCAATCAGGGTTTGCCAGCACCTCAGGGACTCTACGGGCCTGTCTGTGCGGTGGCTGCGACGGGGGAACTAATGCACGTGCTACCGTACTAGCTTCAACTGCCCTTCTGGTGCTCACCACTTCACCATGTTGTACGGCAGTGCTGGTACTAGGTCGAGGATGGGCTGCGCTGCTGGTGTATGCCTCACCACGTAATCCGACAGCGCCAGCCCCACTCTGCTGCCCTTGAAGCAGATCCTGCGCAACCTGTGGTCTAGCAACACGGGGCCGGGTACACCTGGTGGTATCAGGGTCCTCAACCTCCTCGTCCGAACTTTGGGTCAGACTGCCACTGCTTTCTACAGGTTCGTATTCTGACCCGCTGGATTCGTCAGATGAGGGTTCCCATTCCTCATCCGACTGGGTCAGAATCCTGTAGGCCTCTTCAGAAGAATACCCCTTATTTGCCATTTGGTCAACTAAATTAAGGCTGGGTTCACACCTGAGCGTTTTACAGCGCGTTCCTATGCGCTGTAAAACGCTCAACAGGAAAGAACCAATGTTTCCCTATGGGAATGGTTCTCACCTGAGCGTTTCACAGCATGTACGATCGCGCTGTAAAACGCCCGACGCCCCAAGAAGTACAGGAGCTTCTTTGCGGCGTCTTGTCGCGCGTTCCCGTACATAGACTTCCGGGAACGCGCGACAATGGGCGTTCGCTTGTTCCGGAGCCGCGTCTGTAAACGCGCATAAAATCGCGCATACAGAGCGCTCCATCCCGTACGCTCAGGTCTGAACACAGCGTTAGGGGGTATTCCCTGAGACTACCCAAGAAAAAAAGCAAGCCTGTCTTACAAATGGGAGGCTAGCGAAGTACCGGAAGCCACTGCGATTGATAAAAAATATCAAAACTGATTTTTTTATCGTCGCAGCGCTTGTAAAGTGATTGTGCAGTGATCAAAAAATTATTATTTTTTTTGTCACTGCGGCGGGGCGGGCGTGGGTGAACGCACGTGTGGGCGACCGATCAGGCCTGATCGGGCAAACACTGCGTTTTGGGTGGAGGGCGAACTAAGGTGACACTAATACTATTATAGATCTCACTTACAGACACTATAAAAGTACCAATGCTGATTAGCGATACGCTAATCAGCGAATCAGTGACTGCGGTGCGGTGGGCGCTAACCGACGCTAACTACCTAACAAAGGGGCCTAAACTATCCTAAACCGAACCGTCAATACTAGTGGAAAAAAAAGTGACAGTTTACACTGATCACTTTTTCCCCTTTCACTAGGTCAGGGCTGGCCAACCTGCGGCTCTCCAGCTGTTGCAAAACTACAACTCCCAGCATGCCCAGTCTGCCTACAGCTATTAGCCTACAGCAGGGAATGGTGGGAGTTGTAGTTTTACAACAGCTGGAGAGCCGCAGGTTGGCCAGCCCTGCACTAGGTGATTGACAGGGGTGATCAAGGGGTTAATTGGGGTGATGGGGGGTGATCTGGGGCTAAGTGTACTGTTTGTGTGTACTCACAGTGATGTGTGCTCCTCTGCTGGGAGCAACCGACGAAAAGGACCAGCAGAGGAGCACAGAAGCCATTTAACACATTATATTTATAAATATAATGTGTTAACTGGCTTGTGATTAGTTTTTTTGAAAATCATCAGCCTGCCAGCGACGATCATTGGCTGGCAGGCTGATGACGAACTTGTCCTTTAACTTTTGCCGGCCCGTGATGCGCATGTGCGGGCCGGCTGTGAGCGTAATCTCGCGTCTCGCGAGATGACTCGCCGGCGCGTCCAGGAGGAATGAATCGACCGCCTCCGGAACGCAATCCTACGTTAGGCGGTCCGGAGGCGGTTAAAGGGGTTTTCTCATCTCAGACAATGGGGGAATATCGCTAGGATATGCCCCCATTGTCTTATAGGTGCGGGTCCCTATACCTATATAGAGAACGGAGCCCCGAAAGTGAAGGAGAACGCACTGCACATGTGCAGCCGCACTCCATTCATTTCTATAGAGTCGCCGAAAATAGCCGAGCGCTGGCTCGGCTATTGCCGTCTGCCCTATAGAAATGAATGGGAGCATGGGCTGCGCATGCGCAGCACGCTCCCATTCACTTCTTTAGGAGAGGTGGGGATTAGCGCCTGGTAGTGGACGGACCCCGGGTCCTCCAGCCACAGCGCTCCCCGCTCCGTTCTCGATATAGATGCAGGTCCCAGCGGTGGGACCCACACCTATCAGACAATGGGGGCATATCCTAGCGATATGCCCCCATTGTCTATGATGGGAATACCCCTTTAAGATGATATCTATATACACACCTACATTTTGTATTAAACTCCTAATCCCTAAAACTATTGGTGTTCTCTTGAGGAAGTTAAATCCCTGGTGTATTTTAGGGAGAGTAACATGTGGCTGTCATCTGATGTTTGGGTACTAGAAACTCTGCCTTTCCACTGCTGATTAACCCATTCGCCAACGTTTTATCAATGATATGTTTTAAATCAGAAGTGTAATTATCCAAAGGGTTGGAGGAGAATTTCTGATAGCAGCTTAAGTCGGATAGCAGTGAAAGGCAGAGGTTTTTGTATTGTTCTGTGTCTAATATAACAATGTTCTCTCCTTTGTCAGATGGTTTGATAGTTATGGTTTCAACATTTTGTAGATTACGTTGTGCTGTATTCTCCTGTCTGGTAAGGTTATACCTCAGTATTCCCATTTTCCAGTTTCCCCAAATTCCTCTAGAACCAATATTTCAATATTTGGATACCGTAATTTAGTGATGGTGGAGTGTGACGAATACCGCACCTCGCTGCCGCCGGACGTCAAATAAGTAGAGCCAGCTACATACGGTGTAGTCACTGGTTACCAACGTGTGATGTTACGCCGTCCATGAGGAGCAGGTAAGGTCAGCTTGGTACAGTGTTCGCAGACTCCTCCTCTCCACACGGGCACAGAGGCAACAAGCTGAAGGAGCCTTTTCACTGCCCCAGTGAAACAGCGCTTCCTCAGCCCAGGTATACTGCCACCAGTTTCTCGTTTGATATAAGCCCGGTCCGCTAACAGGATTATATAAGGTGAGAAATCAACCAGCAGTAGCGTATAACTAGGCCGAAACACGGACGTGGGGATTCGTGATCGAGACGGACACAAGACCGCACAAGATTAAATTATATATTTAATCACCTTAAGGGCTCACTAGAAATAACACTATACACACAAAGAATATATACAGTCGTCTGAGGTTGCAAATACAGGTAGTATGGTACAAACAGGATTAAACAGAGCAAAAAGTCAGTTTATCAAATGGATGAGTCCTTTGGGTTGTGATGAGTACTTAGCTGTAGTCACATGGGAGGCAGTGATTTCAGCAGTTTGCAGGTCCCTCTAAACACATGGCACGATGTGAGTCCCCCTTCAGAGAAAAGACACGCCCGCTTGCGGGCACGAGCCTTTTGATCTGTAGCCGGCCCCTTCCCTCCCAGCCTCTGGCAGGAGTCCACTCCCCCTCTTCTGGGACTGGCGGCAAATGAGCCACAAAATCGATTAGGGCTCATGGCTCCAGACCAGAATGTCGCAGGGAGGTGGTTCTGGGACCAATGGATCCACCTGGGTTCTGGCTACCAGTAGAGTCCAAGCATGGTACCGTTATTTGGTTTCTGTGAGGAGAATGTATATCTCTCCTCCCTGGCATCCCACCACCAAACTATGACCACAGGCCTGTTCATCGTGGCCACAGGGACACAAATATGTATCTAGTTTAGGTCTGTGATGGACGGGCGATTAATAATTCCTTATGAATCGCCGGTTCCATGATGTCTGATAATGTTCATTGAACTAGGGAATGGCCTAGACCCCCTGCAGGGATTCTTTCCAGGATTCATGCTATCTGAATGGAGGTGAGAAATTGTAAACAAAGGTGGCCTGCTAGAAGTTCTCTGCCATTTGGCTGGGCTTTGAAGCAGGGCCCGCCCTGTGGAGTTCACTACCTCTGCTATCTGACAGCAGATGTCTGGTGTGGGAACATGGCTGGCATTAAATAATAATCCATGTTCCTCACAGGAGATTTTGTACTTTAGTTTTTTAATGACGTGAATAAAAGGTCCATTCCCAATTTCTTTACATACTTCCAGAGTAGTTTCTTCAATGTTTTAACTGCATTAAGATCACTTACTTCAATCAAATGTTCTTTGTAGAGTTTTCTATCTTCGATCTGAAAATGTTTGCCCCATTGTAGTTTGCATAGGAATAATGATATATCCTTATTCCACACGAAGGAATAATTTCTTAGTAAGGAAAAATGAGGACTGTCATGTCTCTAGATGTCAGTACACATGGTAAGTTTATTATTCTCATGTTGGTCGGGATCTAACTTCCTAGAGGGTTTGTGTTTCAAAGTTAGTATAGGCTGGGGGTTGGCCTTGTTGTGGAGGTTGGGATAAAAAATAGAAATAAAATAAAGAGTTCTTATTAGGCTAGCATTCCTAATCCTTCTAGCCAGTGTCAGTGTCTAAAAGGATTTCAGTACAATGTTGTGGGTAATATAATTCTCCAATGATTTAATCTCCAACCATTCTGCGATAAAATCTTTGTTCGTTTTTGTTAGTTCTTTAGATACAGTCTTAATGTTAAAAATTGGGATTTTCTGTGTGTACCCTTTCCCAGAAAAAAAAAAGAACATTTTTGGCTTCAGTGGTCCATGCTTCCAAGTTTGAAGAACCTGGCCATACTTGCTGTAGAGCATAGAGTGAAGAAGATTTTGAAATATACACTAGGGTATGGTCTATGTCAGGAATGCTCAAATTCTGGCCCTCCAGCGGTTGTAAAACTACAACTCCTATCATGCCCTTCTGAAAAAAAACCTGAATAGGTAAAATGTTCATGAACACATTAAATATCTTAAAAAGAAAGATACCCGGATCACAAAACATATTTGGGAATCTGTCCATGGTGGTAATATTGGTTCATCACAAGCGTGAGGATACCAAAAATACCTCAAAATATAAGAGGAGGTGACTGGGATCCGTTATTCCTACAGGTGGTTATTAGGCTGAGATCATGTGCACCCTCTGGACTGAATGAAAATCTAAACTTCAACTGCTTTATTTAAAGGGAATGTGTCATCAAAAATGATTTATTGTTTAAATCATGTTTTTTATGTTAAATATTTTACGTTTTTCTTTTAGGGTGCTTTTGTTTTATTTTCCATGTTACTATCTATATTTAAATATGTATAACATCCTAGCCACTAGGTCTAATAATAGGTCATGATTCTTGTTCTGTACAGGTAACTCCTCAGTAGCTATTAATGGATATCAATACTGTGTTTAAAAGGAATGGCAGAGCGGAGGCAGCTCGTCACTGCCATTTACTCTATGACTGACACCGCTATGAAGAGCTAATAAATACACTAGCAAAACATGTCTGAAGCAGAGAATAGGCTCCTGTGCCAAACGGGGACACTCAGCCAGAAAACAGGGTGAAATCAGACCCCAGAGATCGTCACAGTAGACGCCTATTCCCATGTTTTAATACTTACATGCATAATACATGCATACCAGGAAATCAGCCATTTTTTGTAAAGGTCATGTCTTTATAAGACAATCCTTTAAATACAAATGGCACTTTTTCATGCGGAGACACCACCAACTATTTTCATTTGAAATTCTGAACAGAAAATGATTATCTAGTGATAGTATCAAATGCCGTTATGGTTACTCTCTGTTCAGTAGAGTCTCCAATTCCCAAAGCTTCAGAAAGCATGGTCTTCACTGTCTCAGTATGAGAATATGATACTCACTCTTGTACTGCTCGCGCTATGGAAAGAGCCGTGGATCCAGTTTCATTGACACTATCTAAGGTCACATTTGGCAGATCGTCATCGTCACTATCACTTTTTATCTGTCTAGGAGACAATCCCCGGGGATCCACATGTGCTGAGAAAAAATAAAAAATAGTACATATAAGGTGCACTGCAAATACAATATAAAGTACAGACAGGTACTCAAGGTCATGGCTGCATTTTGCAGACTTACCCAGTTACATATTGTGAGATGGAGCTTAAAAGAGGTATTTTGTTATATTAACACAAAATTGCAATAACAAAAAGGAAATAATATATGCTATAGGAGTTGTTTAGGACAGGCATCAGCAACCTCTAGTACTCCAACTGTTTTGAAAGTAGAGCTCCCAGAATTTTCCTTTCATTTCTATGGGGGTTACAAGAACAACTAAGGCTACTTTCACACTAGCGTTCGGAGCGGATCCGTCTGATGTTTCATCAGACGGATCCGCTCCGATAATGCAGACGTTTGCATCCGTTCAGAACGGATCCGTCTGCATTATAACTTAGAAAATTTTCTAAGTCAGAAAGTAGCCTGAGCGGATCCGTTCAGACTTTACATTGAAAGTCAATGGGGAACGGATCCGCTTGAAGATTGAGCCATATAGAGTCATCTTCAAGCGGATCCGTCCCCATTGACTTCCATTATAAGTCTGGACGGATCCGCTCGCCCCCTGCACGGCCAGGCGGACACCCGAACGCTGCAAGCAGCGTTCAGGTGTCCGCTCACTGAGCGGAGGCTGAGCGCTGGCAGGCGGATGCATTCTCAGTGGATCCGCCTCCATTGAGAATGCAATAGGGCCAGACGGATGCGTTCGGGGCCGCTCGTGAGCCCCTTCAAACGGAGCTCACGAGCGGACACCTGAACGCTAGTGTGAAAGTAGCCTAAGTGTGCATGTGTGCAAGGTTGTTTAGACCTGATCTATTATATCAATTGTCCTATCAGCAGAAAACTGTAAAACAAAAAAATAATCATTACTCACTTGCCAATTACTGGTCTCACTGGTCACAAGCTGTACATGACATTATCTCTGCAGGGCTGGCAGGGACCACCAGAGTGGCAATGCTGGAGCAGCAGGGAATTTAAGGGAAGTCTTGCAGCAGTTTTGAACATGCTAAACTGCTGACACTAATTAATGCTGAAGAAAGCAGTACACATACGTTTGTGCAGCTTTTATTATTAGGAGTAGTTTGAATATGAAGTTTTATTCTGCCAGGTTATGCTCCGGCAAGTGTCCAGGAGGTGGTTCTTCACAGTGCTCTCTTCTGCATGAACTGCTTCAAAATCCTTGCCATCTGTTCTGAGTGACAGCTGTAGCATCCAAACAGGAGACCACAAAAACAGTCATTCGGAGTATAAGGGGTGGGGCTGTGAAGCAATGCACCTGCAGGAGCAGAACCTGGTAGAATAAAATTTCATATTTACTCTACCCCTGATGATATAAGCCCCACAAAAGGACTGCTCTCCTCAGCCCCTACCTAGTACTGTCAGCAGTTTAGCATTGTCAAAACTACATACAACCTCCCTTTAACAGGTACTGGTTAATTTTTTTTATATTATACCATTTCTTGCTCTTAAAAAAATAAAAAGTTTCTTAAAATCTTGGATAACCTCTTTCAACATCACGATTCAGCAACGTATCAAATTTACCCAGCTCCTAGCCTGTATTGGTCTATTACCATAATATGAATTACTAGAAGTTTCAGACAATAATGTAGAGAACATTGTCATATATACTGCATCTTCTAGGTTCCATAGAGTTGTTACTTTTTAGCTGTGGACTGAAGATCTGGAGAACACCTGCATCGACAGTCACTGTATCACTGCATAATGTGCACCTGCTAATAATTTCAAATGGAAATCCATCTTACCACAATCAATATTAGTAGTAAAATCTCTTGGTTCCTTTGGCTTAGACAAACAATACCTATTCCAAAAGTCAACTGATGCAGAGTGCCTTCAATAGGATGTCCATATAATGTAGGGCTGAAATGATTACTCGATTGAATCGAGTAATTCAACACAAAAAAATCCTTGATGCAAATTTTTTGCATCGAGGATTCATTTGTATCACGTGACCACGGAGCGGAAATTAAGACCTTGCTATTACTCACTGCTCTGTGGTCACACACCGGCCCGCACCGCTCTGCACTATATCCGGACACATCGTCAGGTCATAGTGCACGTAAGCGCGCACTATGACCCGACGCTGTCTGACGTCAGGACGACAGTGCAGCACGTGGAGAAGAAGATGGAGCAGCTGTGGAGCGGCGCCCCTACAGGAGAGGTAAGTATTTTATTTCACTGGCGCTGGGGACATCGCTAGGAGGGGGAGATGGTGGTACTGGGGGGCAAGCTGGTGGCACTGGGGGGCAGCTGATGACACCGGGGGGTGTCAAGCTGATGACACCGGGGGGTGTCAAGCTGATGACACCGGGGGGTGTCAAGCTGATGACACCGGGGGGGTCAAGCTGATGACACCGGGGGGGGTCAAGTTGAAGACACCGGGGGGGTCAAGCTGATGACACCGGGGGGGGGGGTCAAGCTGATGACACCGGGGGGGGGGTCAAGCTGATGAACACCGGGGGGGGGGTCAAGCTCATGACACCAGGGGGGGTCAAGCTGATGACACCGGGGGGGGGCTCAAGCGATGATACCGGGGGTCAAGCTGATGATACCCGGGGGGGTCAAGCTGATGACACCGGGGAGGGGGGGGGGGGTGTCAAGCTGATGACACGGGGGGGGGTCAAGCTGATGACACTGGGGGGGGGGGATTTATTTTTAAATCATGATATAGAAATGAAAAATAAAGGAATTCACAATAGTATAACGGGCAGTTATATAGGCATTGGTGTTGGTCAATTGATAATAGGGTGATACTCTGTCAAAGCCGACACATTTATTTTGATGCCTCTAATGTGCATATCTGAGGAGGTTATTTACCTGCACAGTGTATATGGAATGATTGATGTGGGGTATCTGTAAACATTATTTGATGGTTTGTGTAAGGCAGCACATCTATTTTGATATCTGTAATGTACATATGATGGGGGAGATACCCACAATGTTATTTATAAACCATTAACCGTGTCTTTAAGTATGACCTATATGGTGACCCTATTTTTGTGTTTTTTGTTTGTCCCCTGATGAGCCCTAGATTGAGTCGGCGAAACGCGTTGGAACAGAGATAAGAAGGGACTGATTATGAAACCTTATAGATACCTATCATTGTATCAACAACTGACCGGGTATTTGTGTTAATGGTGTCGCATTTGAGTACTGATAGTATTTTATTCATTCACTCTGGGATATCACTTGTGGTGTATAATTTGGAAGAAGAGTGATGGGAAACCGTGCGTCGTGATGTCTGATCACTGGACCGGTAATATGTTGCTTATAGGTTTAGACTTTAATCCGAATGTGATTCTCTACCGCTTGATTGAGCGTGATTTTAGAGGGTAATATGCATCTTTTTTATGTAATGTTACCATATGATAGAGCGGCTTCAGAGATTTTGGGATCCTCTTATTATGTGTTAAAATTGAGCTAACAGGGATTTCCTATTGTTACTACTGACGGTGTATTTTATGTATGTGTGTATGGTCGTCATCGCCATCTACTGTTTTTTACATATTTGTGTGAATAAATAAAGGTTATACAGGTTTCTGCCATTCATGCAGCACTGCATTGTTGTTCTCTTTATTGGGTGTTCAATAGTTGTGTTGGAGACCGCGGTGTATACTGCATTGGAGCCCTGTTTTGTATTGGGGTTTTAAATGGGTAGTAGCCTGTGAAAATTGGTCGCCAATATACTATCCTCAGTAATTGCACCCTCTGACGAGTTATTGTCTTAGCTGTGAATTCTAATGGCACTGGAGGGTGCCTGATGGCACTGAGGGGGCAGCTGATGGCACTGAGCGGGCAGCTAATGAGTTTTTATAAAGAAAAACGTTCTTTTAATTAGTTTTTTGCTATTAAAGTACTTGATTAATCGTTGGATTAATCGATGGAATACTCAATTACAAAAATAGTCGATAGCTGCAGCCCTAATATACTGCTTGGTAAGTATCTAGAGGAAGAGCTGCTCTGCACATATAGCAAGGTCTCAGGAAGGTTCATTATTTAAAGGACTTTTTCAGTAAAAGTGGCATACCACTAGAATATGCCTATTCTTACTGACCTGTAGGGGCTAAACACCTTGAACACAATCGATCCCTAAAACTAAAGGGTTGGTAAGACATAGTGGTTTCTTCAGATTCTCTGCATGCAGAGTGCCATCCACGACCTGAATGTGAGAGAAACCTGAATGTGCAGAAGCCCTTTCCTTTGAGGTAGTGTTTAAGGTACCAGGTAGGACACAGATACAAAAAATGAATAAAAATGGTAAAAGTCTATTACCAGTAAATAAATGCTGTGCCTGTGTCCTGCAGAGTACAGCGCAAATAGGTAATAGGCGGATATTTAACAGCTTTTCCAATGTAATACATGCATAGGTGTCTGGCAAGTAAACTCTACAATTTAGTCTTTGTGGTAAGAGGTTGTTGACTGCAAAATTATTATTTTATGAGGCATATATATTCTTGTTACTTATTTAATGGTGATCTTATAGAGCTGCTAAGAAAAGCAACATATAAATTACTACTGCCTGGTGGAAATGTGCAAACTGTGCCATTATCAATAAGAGATAGTGGTATAACAAGAAAATAAGAAGCTGTGTTTTCCCTTGTGGCTGCATTTAATGTCTTGGTTTAAATGTACATACTAACTATACATTATCCATACAAGCATGTGAAATGAAATACTCAGTGACCCAATGCAACTTAATGGAGTGTGTTTATGCATTATCATAAAGAACTGAAAGAGTTGGAAAAGCTTTTAAAATCCTGCCACTTAGGGTAATGCATGAATTAGTGTAAAATGGTTTGTTTTGAATAAAAATTAGCCTCAGCAAGCTGACTGGCACAAAATACCGCCGCCATTCATGGGCTAAATTTTAGAGTGAATTCCTACACACTGCTACGCACCCTGAACTGCATGATAGGAACAAATACCCTCGCCCCTCAGACTTTATTCTATTGAGCCGTTTCCAACTTTAATTGGCTCCCTACACAGCAAAAGCTGACAACTACTAATGGTAACCATTACAGTGCCCACAGGTGATGTCACCCAACTCAAGTCAATGGGGATCCAGCGATGCCAGATATGGTGAACTCTGGCAGGATATTTCTTTTCCAGAACAGCCTGCTGGATTTCACAACAGAGGTATGAGCTTAGGGTAAGTTCTGAGTTGCATAGAGCAGTTATACAGCACCGATAGAAGTGAAAATGCAGTGCAATCGGCAGGTAGCATATTATATAGCAGGAAGAGATGAGTAGATTTATATATTGGCCAGCATTGGAATATACTAGTAATCGGCCTGGGAGCCTTTTATTAGCACAGACCTCCTTCCCAGATCTCACCCAGTGCGTAGCTCCCAGTTTTAGCGTTCCCAGATACCATGGTCACATTTGACCACTCCATCTGAGGGGTTAAATGGCTGTCATTGGCATTACCACCAATTGCAGCAATTAGCCCCTGGCCTCTGCTGTTGAAAACTGCATAAACCCAGCGATCATGGTGCCCACTGTGCCTGCAAGCAGGCGCCATCTTTAATCCCTTCAGGACCCTGCCATTTTTCACCTTAAAGAGACCTTTCCATCACCTGAAAAACATTGTGAACTAAGTAGCTGCCATGGAGAGCGGCGCCCCGGGGAACTCACTGCACTTACTATTATCCCTGGGCGCCGCTCCGTTCTACTCGTATGGCCCTCCGGTATCTTCGCTCAGTAAGTTATAGTAGGCGGTGTCTGCCCTTGTTCTGTGGGGCGTCTCCAATTGTGGCACTGCAATTGGCCCAGCGCTGCAGCCTAGGAGAAGGGAGACGCCCACAGAACAAGGGCAGACACCGCCTACTATAACTTACTGAGCGAAGATACCGGAGGACATAACGGGAGAACGGAGCGGCGCCCAGGGAGTGCAGTGAGATCCCTGGGCGCCGCTGAATATGTCAGGATACTTAGTTCACAATGTTTTTCCAGGTGAAAGGTCCTCTTTAAGGACCAGGCCATTTTTTGCAAATCTGACATGCCATTTTATGTGGTGATAACTTTAAAATGCTTTTACTTATCCAAGCCATTCTGAGATTGTTTTCTCGTCACATATTGTACTCCATGACAGTGGTAAATTTGAGTCAAAATATACATTTTTTATTAAAAATACCAGAATTTACCACAAATTTGGAAAAATTAGCAATTTTCAAAAATTCAATTTCGCTTTTTTTAAAACAGATAGTGATACCGCCTAAAATAGTTATTAATTTACATTTCCCATATGTCTACTTCATGTTTGGATTATTTTGTAAATTATATTTTCTTTTTTTGGGACGTTAGAAGGTTTAGAAGCAAATCTTAAAATTTTTAAGAAAATTTCCAAAACCCAATTTTTAACCCCTTCACGCAACATCACGTACATGTACGTGGGGGAATGTGGTGCCTCACCGCATCCCCACGTGCATGTACGTGATCGGCTTTCACTGTCAGCACAGGGAGCGAAGCGCTGAAGCTTCAGTGAAGCCGGCGTGCTGGGGTTGCTAGGCAACCAGAGAAGCCGGCAGGAGCTGTATTGTAGCTCTGACCCGCCCACGATCGCTGTGATTGGTCCATTACTGCAGACGGACCAATCGCAGCGCATCGGGGCAGGTAAGGGGGGGTTAGGGGGAACTATGTGTTTCTCCTTCTCTGATCGCCCCAATTCCTGTCAGGGAAGCGATCAGAGAAGGAGATAGTGTAAAAATCTTCCAGACCTATGATGAGTATACTCGTCATGGCGCACTGCTACTTAGCGCGCCATGATGAGTATACTCGTCATGGCATAAACTGTCACCATGTCTGCAGACATGGTGACAGCGCTGAGATCCCGGCTTTCACACACAGCCGGGCACCTTGGGTCAGTGCCGAGGGGGGTCCTGTGACCCCCCCCATGTCGGCGATCGCTGCAAACCGCAGGTCAATTCAGACCTGCGGTTTGTAGCGCTTTCTGTGGTTTCTGATCCCCGCGGTCCCTGACCGCGGGGATCAGAAACTTTAGTATGTCCAAAATAAATATATTTTTCACCCCCCCTGCACCCCTGAATGTTATTATGTGGGCGGGTGGTGCAGGGGGGGTGTCGCAGGCGGTGTGGGAGGTGCGGTAAGCTGCGGGAGGCGGGCGGTGCGGCAGGCGGGATCGCGACCCCCCGCCCGCCTCCCCTTGAATCATCGTAAGTGTCTAGTGGGTATACCAGGGTGCCAGCACATTGCTGGCACCCTGGTATAAACGGCTGACATCTGCGATGGCAGCCGTTTAACCCTTTCCATACAGCGGTCCATACGGACCGCTGTATGGAAAAGGTTAACAGCGCAGGGAGCTCCCTCCCTCTCCCATCGGGGGGCTGCTGTGCCTTTGCAGCCCCCCGATGGGAGAGGGAGAGAGCCCCCAGAGAGCTCCCCTCAGCCCTGTACTTACCCTTCCCCGTCTGCGCAGTTCTGACCAGTACTGAGCAGACGGGGAAGGTTCCCATGGCAACAGGACGCCTCTCAGGCGTCCTGCTGTCCATGGTGCTGAACAGATCTGTGCTGAAAGCATAGATCTGTTCAGTGTAAGTAAAATACAGTACAGTACAATATATATTGTTCTGTACTGTATTATACAGACATCAGACCCACTGGATCTTCAAGAACCAAGTGGGTCTGGGTCAAAAAAAAAGTAAAAAAAAGTGAAAAAAGTAAAGTTTCAAAAAAACACATTTATCACTGAATAAAAAATAAAATAAAAAATACACTACACATATTAGGTATCGCCGCGTCCGTAACGACCGGATCTATAAAACGGTCATGTTACTTTCCCCGCACGGTGAACGCCATAAAAATAAAAAAATAAAAACTAGGAGGAAATTGAAATTTTGCCCACCTTACTTCCCAAAAAAGGTAATAAAAGTGATCAAAAAAGTCGCATGTACGCCAAAAAAGTACCAATCAAACCGTCACCTCATCCCGCAAAAAATGAGCCCTTACATGAGACAATGGCCCAAAAAATAAAAAAACTATGGGTCTCAGACTATGGAGATACTAAAACATAATTTATTTTGTTTCAAAAATGATATTATTGTGTAAAACCCTGATAAATTATAAAAAGGTAGACATATTAGGTATTGCCATTTCCGTAAGAACCTGATCTATAAAAATACCACATGACCTAACCCCTTAGGTGAACACTGTATAAAAAAAAAAAAAAAAACGGTGTCCAAAAAGCTATTTTTTGTTACCTTACATCACAAAAAGTGTAATAGCAAGCGATCAAAAAGTCATATGCACCCCAAAATAGTACCAATCTAACCGTCATCTCATCCCGCAAAAATGATACCCAACCTGAGACAATCGCCAAAAAACTGAAAAAACTATGGCTCTCAAACTATGGAGACACTAAAACATGTATTTTTTTTGTGTCAAAAATGATATTATTGTGTAAAACCTAAATAAATAAAAAAGTATACATATTAGGTATCGTCACGTCCGTAAGAACCTGCTCTATAAAAATAGCACATGATCTAACCTGTCAGATGAACGTTGTAAATAATAAAAAATAAAAACAGTGCTAAAACAGCTATTTTTTGGCAAATTTTCCATTTTAATTCATTTTTTCCCATAACAAAGCAAGGGTTAACAGGCAAACAAAACTCAATATTTATTGCCCTGATTCTTTAGTTTATAGAAATGCCCCATATGTGGACGTAAACTGCTGTACGGGCACACGGCAGGGCGCAGAAGGAAAGGAGCGCCATATGGTTTTTGGAAGGCAGTTTTTGCTGGACTGGTTTTTTGACACCATGTCCCATTTGAAGCCCCCCCCCGATGCACCCCTAGAGTATAAACTCCAAAAAATGACCCCATTTTGGAAACTACACCCCTCAAGGTATTCAAAACTGATTTTACAAACTTTGTTAACCCTTTAAGTGTTCCACAAGAGTTAATGGCAAATGGAGATGAAATTTCTGAATTTCTATTTTTTGTTACTTTGCCTCACAAAAAGTGTAATATAGAGCAACCAAAAATCATATGTACCCTAAAATAGTACCAACAAAACTGCCACCTTATCCCGCAGTTTCCAAAATGGGGCCACTTTTATGGAGTTTCTACTCTAGAGGTGCATCAGGGGGGCTTCACCGTATGGCATTCCTTTCCTTCTGCGCCCTGCCGTGTGCCCGTACAGCAGTTTACGACCACATATGGGGTGCTTCTGTAAACTACAGAATCAGGGCCATAAATATTGAGTTTTGTTTGGCTGTTAACCCTTGCTTTGTAACTGGAAAAAAAATATTAAAATGAAAAATCTGCCAAAAATGTGAAATTTGGAAATTGTGTCTCTATTTTCCATTAAATCTTGTGCAACACCTAAAGGGTTAAAAAAGTTTGTAAAATCAGTTTTGAATACCTTGAGGGGTGTAGTTTCTTAGATGGGGTCACTTTTATGGAGTTTCTACTTTAGGGGTGCATCAGGGGGGCTTCAAATGGGACATGGTGTAAAAAAAACAGTCCAGCAAAATTAGCCCTCCAAAAACCAAACTGCGCACCTTTCACTCTACGCCCCGCTGTGTGGCCATACAGTAGTTTACGGCCACATATGGGGTGTTTCTGTGAACAGCAGAGTCAGGGCAATAAAGATACAGTCTTGTTTGGCTGTTAACCCTTGCTTTGTTAGTGGAAAAAATGGGTTAAAATAGAAAATTAGGCAAAAAAATGAAATTCTCAAATTTCATCTCCATTTGCCAATAACTCTTGTGCAACACCTAAAGGGTTAACAACATATGTAAAATCAGTTTTGAATACCTTAAGGGGGGTAGTTTCTTAGATAGGGTCACTTTTATGGAGTTTCTACTCTAGGGGTGCATCAGGGGGGCTTCAAATGGGACATGGTGTAAATAAACCAGTCCAGCAAAATCTGCCTTCCAAAAACCAAACGGCGCACCTTTCACTCTACGCCCCGCTGTGTGGCCGTACAGTAGTTTACGGCCACATATTGGGTGTTTCTGTAAACGGCAGAGTCAGGGCAATAAAGATACAGTCTTGTTTGGCTGTTAACCCTTGCTTTGTTAGTGAAAAAAATGGGTTAAAAGGAAAAAATAGACAAAAAAAATGAAATTCTCAAATTTCCTTCCCATTTGCCAATAACTCTTGTGCAACACCTAAAGGGTTAACAATGTATGCAAAATCAGTTTTGAATACCTTGAGGGGTGTAGTTTCTTAGATGGGGTCATTTTTGGGTGGTTTCTATTATGTAAGCCTCGCAAAGTGACTTCAGACCTGAACTGGTCCCTAAAAATTGAGTTTTTGTAAATTTCGGAAAAATTTCAAGATTTGCTTCTAAACTTCTAAGCCTTATAACATCCCCAAAAAATAAAATATCATTCCCAAAATAATTCAAGCATGAAGTAGACATATGGGGAATGTAAAGTCATCACAATTTTTTGGGGTATTACTATGTATTACAGAAGTAGAGAAACTGAAACTTTTAAATTTGCAAATTATTCCTAATTTTTGGTAAATTAGGTATTTTTTTGTGCAAAAAAAAAATTATTTTTGACTTCATTTTACCAGTGTCATGAAGTACAATATGTGACGAAAAAACAATCTCAGAATGGCCTGGATAAGTCAAAGCGTTTTAAAGTTGTTAGCACTTAAAGTGACACTGGTCAGATTTCCAAAAAATGGCCTGGTCCTTAAGGTGAAAATGAGCCCGGTCCTGAAGGGGTTAAGGACCAGTTCAGGTCCGAAGTCACTTTGTGGGGCTTACATAATAGAAACCACCAATAAATGGCCCCATTTTAGAAACTACACCCCTCAAGGTATTCAAAACTGATTTTCCAAACTTAGTTAACACTTCAGGTGTTCGACGAGAATTAAAGGAAAATGTACCGTATTTTTTGCCCTATAAGATGCACTTTTTCCCCCCAAAAGTGGGGGGAAAATAGCAGTGCATCTTATGGGGCGAATGCTGCATTTTGCCGAACTGTGAATGATACGCCGCGCCGCGATGCCGCGCGTGTATCAGCTGAGAGGGAGGAGGGGCTGGGGGCCGGCATCTGGTTTTATAATGACAGCGGGGCCCGTGCAGTGACTGTATTCTACTACACGGGCCCCGCTCACTGTATATACCGTAATCTTATCTATAATTGTAGGCATTGTTAATATATAAAAATTCAGGGTAATCAGCGCCTGTATTACTTACAACAAGCGCTCGGTAGCAGAGAGGAGGAAGGCCGAGAGGACGGGCGCTGGCAGCGTGAGTCACTACGTCATGCGCCCACGCCGCCTGCTTCATTTATAAAGTGGGCGGCGCAGGCGCGTGACGTAGTGACTCACGCTGCCAGCGCCCGTCCTCCCGGCCTGCCTCCTCCCTCCTCTCTGCTACCGAGCGCTTGTTGTAAGTAATACAGGCGCTGATACCCAGAATTTGTATATATTAACAAAGCCTACAATTATAGATAAGATTACGGTATATACAGTGAGCGGGGCCCGTGTAGTAGAATACAGTCACTGCACGGGCCATGCTGTCATTATAAAACCAGATGCGACCCCCACCCCCTGTATTGGGGGTCATTCACACTACAGGGACACTGTTACGGAGGGGATCTGTGGATGACACATATATGTGTCATCCACAGATCCCCATAACAATGCCATCAGAGACCCCAATAAGAGCCATCCAGAGATCCCCATAACAGTGTCACCCACAGATCCCCCATAACAGTGTCACCCACAGATCCCCCATAACAGTGTCACCAACAGATCCCCCATAATAGTGTCATCCACAGACCACCATTAGTTCAAAACCCACCAAAAGCACACCTTTTTGTTCAAAATATTTTTTTTCTTATTTTCCTCCTCAAAAACCTAGGTGCGTCTTATGGGCAGGTGTGTCTTATAGGGCAAAAAATACGGTAGATGAAATACTAGAATATCACTTTTTTGGCAGATTTTCAATTTTAATCAATTTTTTTAAGCTAACAAAACAAGGGTTAACAGCCAAACAAAACTGTATGGGCACACGGCAGGGTGCAGAAGGAAAGGAATGCAATGTGGTTTTTGGAGGCAGATTTCACTGGGATAATTTTAAGCTGTCATGTCACATTTGAAGACCCCCTGATGCACCCTTAGAGTAGAAAAAAGTGAACCTATGTTGGAAACTACGGGATAAGGTGGCAGTTTTGTTGGTACCATTTTAGGGTACATATCATTTTTGGTTGCTCTATATTACACTTTTTGTGAGGTAAGGTAACAAAAAATTGCTGTTTTGGCACGTTTTTTTGTTTGTTTTTTTACAGGTTGTTACGGACGTGAAAATACCAAAAAAAAATTGGGTTGTTTGTTTCAGCTTTACATACTAAAGCATTTTTGAAAAAAATCATGTTTTAGTGTCTCCATATTCTGAAAGCCATAGTTTTTATTTTTTGGCGACTGTCTTATGTAGGGGCTAATTTTTTTTGGTTTGAGATTTCAGGGTGCATATGACTTTTTGATCACTTGGTATTACACTTTTTGTGATATAAAGGTGAAAAAAATGGCTTTTTTGACTTTTTTTTATTTTTACGGTGTTTACCTGAGGTCACATGATATTTTAATAGACCTGGTTGTTACGGACACTGTGATACCTAATATGTCTACTTTTTTTTTATTTTTTTCACTTTTAACACAATAAAAGCATTTTTTAAACAAAAAATAATGTTTTAGCATCTCCATATTCTGAGAGCCATATATATATATTTTTTTGCCCAATTGTTTTATGTAGGGGCTCATATTTTGTGGGATGAGCTGATGGTTTGATTGGTACTATTTTGGGGGGCATACAGCTTTTTGACCGCTTGGTGTTACACTTTTTGTGATGTAAGGTGATAAAAAAAATGGTTGTTTTAGCACAGTTTTTTTTTTTTTTACATTTTTTACGGCGTTCAGGTGAGGGGGTGGATCATGTGATATTTTTATAGAGCCGGTCATTACGGATGTGGCAATACCAAATATGTCTGTTTTTATTTTTTTTATTTTATGTGTTTCTATTTATTTTTAACTTTTTTTTTTGTCCCACTCTGGGACTTCAACTTCTGGGGTCTGATCCCCTCTGCAATGTAACCTGTATAGTAATGCATTGGCTATCAGCTTTTATGCTGACAGCCTGCCTGTGAGACCCAGCCTAAGGGCTGGATCTCACAGGCTTCCGTAGGAGGCAAGCACCGATGCCTATGGAAGGCTCGGGCTGCCTTCTCTGCCATCGGGTCCCCGCCACTACAGCGCGGGGACCCGATGGGGAAGCGGAGGGCACCCGTACCCTCTGCATGCCGCAGTCAGCTTTGAGGCTTGGCTGTCAGTGACTGCAGGGTCCGTGCCGCTGATCGGGCGGGCGCAGCTCCTGCACCCAGCCAATCAGCCCACCATACAAGTACGGCGCTGGTCCATAAGTGGCGTCCACCAGCACCGTACATGTACGATGGGTTCCTGTCAGACGAATTTAGCCCCTTTGAACTGTACATGACCACTTGTATCCTATTCAAATGAGCCATGAGTCAAGGAGATGGTGACCTTGCGACTTAAAGTCAAGCTCATCAGTTTTGACCGACATCCCTGTGGACACGGAACATTATCTGCAATGCAACACAACATGCTTGTGAGAAATCTCATGAGGGTTGCAGAAGACAATACCTGTCCTCAGGGATATCAATCAAGAAAGATGAAGTGGGATTTGGGTGTGCCAAGCCACACTTCTAGTCTTGTCTTAAGGTCTACATGATTAAAGAGGACCTTTCACCGATTCTTACCCTATGAACTAAGTATACAGACATGTGGAGCGGCGCCCGGGGATCTCTCTGCACTTACTATTATCCCCGTGCGCCGCTCCGTTCTCCTGTTATGTCCTCCGGTATCTCCGTTCCCTAAGTTATGGTAGGCGGAGTCTGCCCTAGCGCTGCCCAATCGCATTGCAGAGCTCACAGCCTGGGAGAAAATAACCTCCCAGGCTGTGAGCTCTGCGCTGCGATTGGCCAGCGCTAGGGCAGACTCCGCCTACCATAACTTAGTGACTGAAATCTCCGCCTACCATAACTTAGTGAGTGGAGATACCGGAGGGCATAGCAGGAGAACGGAGCGGCGCCCGGGGATAATAGTAAGTGCAGTGAGATCCCCGGGCGCCGCTCTACATATCTGTATAGTTAGTTCATAGGGTAAGAATCGGTGAAAGGTCCTCTTTAACTGTAAATAGCAAATTTTAATACAGCATAAGCAATGATTGAAGTGGATTTTCTGTGAAATCCACCATTTTTTCAGGCAAATAAGGACACTATTGTGATGTGAGGGCAGAATGGTCAGGTACAGTTTGAGAGGCTGTATGCAACTGATAGGTTCCCTTGCTCACTGCTTGTAGTTATTGTCAGATGGTTCTGAAGCCTTCTGTGGTCCCATCAGTTGTACAATGTCTTCTAGTTCATCAAGGGAAGCCAAGAATAGTAAGGAGAATAAGTGTCCCAAGGCTGCGGTTTTCTTTCTACAATTGGATTGGTGTACAGAAGGTACAGAAAGTCAGGGCTTTATCCTTCTTTACATCTAGCGCAAATCAGCAGTTCAGTGAATGGAGCCAATGGAGATTTTTTTTCTTCTTCTCAATGGATTGTTCAGTGCACAGAACACATTCTTCTGCAAGGCTTCATACCATGAATACCTATTCTGTCACATCTCATTTTACAGTTTTCCCTTCTACTGTTGCCTGTCACTATAAATCAATTGTATCTGCGAATGTACCAGCTAATAACTGATTCATTAGACAAACTGCTTAAGTATCATATATGGATATCAATATAAGACTAGGAAATTGTGATGCTGTAAATGTTCTAAAGTAAAACCAAAACAAAGAATTGCAGTTGAAGCAATTTATGGAGCACATCAAAACGAGTGCACTATACCACTGGAGAAATACAAACATAAAAGCCATTCTATGACAAAGATAGCCTTGGGGCTATATACTCCAATCATGTTTCCAGTAACCTCTTAAATGTAAAGAAAAATGCAGACAAGTATTGGGCTATATATCAGATCATGTAAAATATTGGAATCACCAGAAAAATGTTTCTGCATTTGAAAAAACTTTTTTGTTTTTATTTAGGGGTTGGTCACTTTAAACATACATTTCAAAAAATGCTTCAAACTTTAGATCAAGGCAGAATGTCCAGTAAAAACTTTGGGAAGAGCTGCAGAACTCACAGGTTAAAACAGGACTTGAACAATTTTAAAAACTGAACAATAGAAATCTCAACATCTGCAAAGCAATTTTTTGTTGACTACAGAACTGTTGCATTAGGAATAAAGTTATGACATGGCCAAAGAAAACCCGCTGAAGTCTGCAAGAGAACTGAGACTAAGCAGAAGATTTATTCTACAGCCACATCACACATATAGTACACTCAAAGCTACATAGGAATGGCTATCCCTTGCAAAGAAATTTGCATTTATTTTAAAACTATACAGTATTTCTGTATTGATCAGTTTAAAAAAGTATGAAAAATATCAACTCCATGCCCTCTGCTCGCTACGTCAACTTTGTATATACAATGTTCCGTCAAGTTCTTCATGTCAGAAACACAACATTACATGGAAATTCCTACTCGTATTATTTTTCTCTAACACTCTAGTTTCTAAAACATATCCTAACATTGCATCTTATGCATGTTTTCTTTAGAAAAACACTTAGCAGTTGTCACAGGTTACTTCCCTAGTAGTAGAGATGAGCTAATCGAATCGTACATATCGATTTGTTCATCAAACAGAGTTTGTCCCCGCTGCTCAAGAGGCCCTTCCCCCCTGCCGCTTGACTGACAGGGCTGGATATCTCACCATACAATCTAGTGCCATGCCTGTGCCACACTCTGAGTAGCCGTGCCAAGCACAGAGGCTCTGCTACTGCCACCGTAGCAGCAACTGTGCAGGCGCCATTTTCCAGAAGTGGAAGTGTAGCGACGCATGCAAAGTTGCTGCCACAGTGGCAGCAGCAGATCTTCTAGGTTGCACAGCATAGGCAGGAGATAGAACTCATGCAGAACTCTGATGAACGCATCTTTTTGTAAAAATCAAGTAGCTCACCTGTACCTAGTACATATGTCTTTAATGTGACAATTTATTTTTATTATGAAATTTGCTAAATTTATTATGAAAGATGGCTTGTCTTACTGCAGACTGATAGTTTCTTTACACAACACACTATACAATATAAAGATGAAAAGGTGAAAAAGAAAATAAATTCCTATATAAAAAGTTTGCATACAGAATTTACCTTTAAGATGGCTTCTTCCATCCTCCAACAGAGGTACCACAATGGTAGAATTCATGCTCCCTGGTGACCTCACAGCCGTATAAACAACAGGAACGGACTGTACAACCACTGGTATTCTGTGAACATGACTCAGTTTGTTAGACTGCAAGTTTAGAGGACTAGAAGATGGGACGGGGTGAATAATGTGCAAAAACTGCTGTCCACCAACTCCAGATGCTGAAGCTACAAGAGGCCCTGGAGTCAATACTGTTGGCACAGATGCTGTGGATGGTATAGATGTTATCACAGTTGGTGAAGAAGCTGGACGGCTAGATGAAGATGAAGAATTAGAAGAAGGTGAGGCGACTGAAGTAGTAATAAATAGAGGGGAAGAAGACACTCCTCTTGGTGAGGATCGGGCTTTGTTTATGGACAAGTCCACCGGTTCTGTTTGTGTTTGAAAATGGTCTGTTGCTAACAAGTCCTCTGGAGGTTCTTCCTTCACACTGTTGAGGAGGAGGGGGACAGCTTCCATATCCTGGTAGCCGTGGACTTTTGGAGACTGTGGTAAAGGAAAAAAAAAAAGGCTATTAATTTTTTAATCCATTGTTCCAATAAAACATTCTGAAATACTAACTGAGGACCAATGAAACAGTTATTTTAGTATTTTTGGTCGGCAGGAAAAAAGCTGTTCTAATAAAAATTTAATTAATTTTGATTTATACGACATGCAATTAAAGTGATATAACTGTTCTCTAGGTAGCCTATTAGAAAAACCTATAAAACCTGTAGGTTTGTATTATGTGCAGTATAATATGACAGTTATATGGAAAACTGACTTCATAATCACTTTAATTTTATTTAAAAACACAATAAAAACAGTATCACAAGCCCAATATAAAAAAATAAAATAAAAAAATTGCAGCGATTCCATTCATTTCTATGGGATTACCGATACTCTGCTCTCTTGGCCACGACACATGTCATGCGACCAGTAAAGCCATGATCTAAAAGGCATTTATCATTATGAATTTTTATCATATCAGCTACATATAAACTGCTGCAAGCCAATTACCGTTCTTACATTGCACTGATATATTACAGATCAGCATCTGACTTTGCACAGGCACTCTATATTGTGTCCATGGGTAAAATTAACTCTTCCAAAAAGTAGTGCAAACTGTAATAATGTTCTGCCGTATAGGAGCTCAATCAAAGCATTAGGGGTATGCCAAATGAAATGCTGTTGATCAGCAATACTATAAAGTGCGGTTCTGGGGTATAAAGCAAGCTACAACAATAAAAATCCCAACATTTTAATCCCTATTAGTGGAGCAATACCATTAAAGCTGTGCTCCCAATCCACCCACAAAAATTTGCAGAAAAAAATAAATAAAAATCACTATCTCTCATTTGCCTTTTGCAACCAATTTTGCAGGACAATCACACAAAAAAAAAAAAAACACATGACACTTGAGAAGCATGCACCAGCATTTGCTAGTATTGTACATGTAAATCTAAATATGAACCATGAAATCATAATCTAAGGAAAACCTACAGTTTTCTATGATTAATGTGTAAAGGTGTTGTCCAAATCATATAAAAAAAACTCAGGCAACCCCTGCCTAAAATCATAAATGAATGGATACTCATCTGATTTCTCCTCTGCTTCTTCCCATGCTGTGCTTCGGTCCTCACCGCTGCTCTTTGTTTTTCTGGCCGCAGCAGTAACATTCCGCGCACACAGGTCACCGCTGCAGACAATCACTGGCCTCAGCGGAGATGTCTTGTGCATGGCTGAGGTCAGCGATTTGTGCATGGAATGTCACTACTAAAGCCAAGGAGATGAAGCCAACAGTGGATGGACTGAAGCGCAAGCGCTTGAAGAAACAGCGTTTGTAGGGGTTGTCTGAGTTTTCATATAGCTCGTACAACCCCTTTAATAATTATCTAAGTGAAAAGGTCTACAATTTTCCTTTTCCTTGAATAAATCACCACGTTCAAGATATTGGTTTGCTTTTTAAGAATAGGAACTTTGTCATTTACATTCAGAGGCATCAAACTGTTATATATGTATTTCGGCGCTCGCCAGAAAGTCAATCTATGCCAACTATGAGATGGCGTAGGTCTGAGCTATAATTTACAGCAGTTTCTGGAGTAAACGGTGTTAAATTTGCCAAGCGAAGGCAGCCCATGCCTTTTTTGCTAGGTCCATTCCACTCTTTGGAAAAGAGGCGAGTGTAGTGTAAAAGCCCTAAAAGTGGAACATTTGTGAATTAGATAAATTTCCTCTTTAACTTTGCAAAATATTTTAATTCAGTTAAAAGAACCATTTAGTAAATGGCTTCATTCAGGTGACTGTAGCTGAGCAGTAATGCCAGATACTGCCAGTGAACAATAATTGTAATAAATAAGCTAACCGTTAAGGCCCCTTTCAGACTAGTTCCACGCTCCAGATTTGCAGCGTGAGTATGCAGCAGCTCCTGTCCTGACCTCCCAGCACTGACGGGGCCCACATAGCATTATATGATGCTATGTAACCTTAAGAGGTCTGGAATGTATTGGATAACACCACTGACGTAATGCTGTGAGGGTGCCTAAGGCTGGTTGAAATGTTTATCAAATCCAGGTTCAAAGGTTATTTTAATTAGGATAAATAGATGGATGCTGTTTTAAATTGCCATGAGCTCTCGTTACAATATCCCTTATTCCCATAAACAGCATATATCCTAGACTTGTGATACCGTCTAAGAGAAGATTGTATCACATTATGCTCATAATTATCATCCAGCTATGTGCTGAGATATAGCTTTGCATTATATTTATTTCTTAAAAGGCTATTGAAGTTTTATTGTGCCCAACCCCACTGTCTTTACTGCAGCCATGCCACAAGTTTTCACAATGTAAAAAGTTTAATAAAGCAAAACCTTTTGTTCCAAGTGAAGTGAAATATATACTGCTTTAATAATAGCAGAATACATATGATGAATAATGCAGGAAAACAAGGGAAAAATGCAGGTCCTGGCACATACCCTGCAGTTTAATTTATTAAAACATATATGGTCTAGCCTGAGTAAAAGGGGAGAAAAAAATCTTCATACTATAAAAACATAAACATAAAATTAACATAAAACAAATATATTTAGTACATGACAACATGCTCTAATAAAAACACACACACAAAAAAAAAAACTTGTGCCCATGATGAGGATAATTCAGCAAAATGATGACACCTAAAATACAACAGCACAGAGCAATATACTGTATCCTAATATTGGGATTATTCAGTTTCATTTGCACATCTTATTTTCTGTTTGGTCCACTTGCAGTGAATTGTTCTTTACGGTCATAAAATAGATTAACATGAAGCAAGCAGTCAAACACATCTACAGCTCTCTTTATTTATAAGGTATTAGCTCAGTCATCTGGCTAGCAGAGTAAATAGATTTTATGACATGTTGTAGCACCACTAAGTCACCACTTGATGGAGCTACAACACATCACTTTCAGATGCTAAGCAGACTAATCCAATATTGCAGCTAAGGGCTCTTTCACACTTGCGTTATTGTCTTCCGGCATAGAGTTCCGTCGTCGGGACTCTATGCCGGAAGAATACTGATCAGGATTATCCTAATGCATTCTGAATGGAGAGTAATCCGTTCAGGATGCATCAGGATGTCTTCAGTTCCGGTACGGAACGTTTTTTGGCCGGAGAAAATACCGCAGCATGCTGCGCTTTTTGCTCCGGCCAAAAATCCTGAAGACTTGCCGCAAGGCCGGATCCGGGATCAATGCCCATTGAAAGGCATTGATCCGGATCCGGCCTTAAGCTAAACGTCGTTTCGGCGCATTGCCGGAGCCGACGTTTAGCTTTTTCTGAATAGTTACCATGGCTACCGGGACGCTAAAGTCCTGACAGCCATGGTAAGTGTAGCGGGGAGCAGGGGAGCAGCATACTTACCGTCCGTGCGGCTCCCCGGGCGCTCCAGAGTGACGTCAGGGCGCCCCAAGCGCATGGATCACGTGATCACATGGATCACGTCATCCATGCGCATGGGGCGCTCTGACGTCATTCTGGAGCGCCCGGGGAGCCGCACGGACTGTAAGTATACCGCTCCCCCGCTCCCCGCTACTACTATGGCAACCAGGACTTTAATAGCGTCCTGGGTGCCATAGTAACACTGAAAGCATTTGGAAGACGGTTCCGTCTTCAAATGCTTTCAGTACACTTGCGTTGTTACGGATCCGGCAGGCACCTCCGGCAACGGAAGTGCATTCCGGATCCCAACAACGCAAGTGTGAAAGAGGCCTTAATCACCACTCTGTGTTGGAAAAGCTGCAAAATGTTCATCATAAAGTAGCACACTAAAAAATAACATTTTTGCAATTTAATGATTCATGTTTTATGGGTGTAAAGTCACTTAATGTAAAATTAACAACTTCATAACTAACTTAAAGGGAAAGTGTCATCAGAAAATTACGGATGCAAAAGATCTCTTCACAAGCTCTGCCTCTAATGCCACCAGAGGTAAGGCAGCTCTCCTATACGTCAATGTTCAACCCTTTTGTAGGCCTTGAGACATGATTCGGATATTAAATAAGTCAGCAGCTCATCTGCAGACAGCTGTTTCAGGGTGATTGCCCCTCATCAGTGCAGACCAGACAGTACTGGCTTAACTGGGTGAGAGGCCTGAGTCAGGATTTGGGGGGTACCATCTCTCCTTGGGGAGAGAGTGCCTTAATCGGCGTGAGGAGACTTATAGGCCATACATACTCCTCTGGAATTCTGGGAAGAAAGGGATGCAAATGAGCTCTTAACAAGCTCTGCCTCTAATGCCCCCAGGCAGCTATTCTATAAGTTAATGTTCGACCCTTTGACTAGGCCATGACTCGGATATTAAATAAGCCAGCAACTCATCTGCAGACAGCTGTTTCGGGGTGATTGCCCCTCATCAGTGCACAGAAGAGAGTCATGTCTCAAGGCCCATTTAAAGGGTCGAACATTGACTTATAGAATAGCTGACTTACATCTATTGGCAGTAGCGGCAGAGCTTATTAAGAGCTCAGTTGCATCCCTTTCTTCCCAGAATTCCAGGAGCATGTAAGGCCTATAAGTCTCCTCACTCCGATTAAGAAGCTCTCTCCCAAGGAGAGATAGTACCCCCCAAATCAGAACGTTACCTATTGGCATAATAGCATAGTGTATACTTCGGTTTCCATGCCTCTATTATAAGATTAAAATCCAGAAATTTTCACACTGTCCATTGAGCCTCATATAAGACTGCCTGTACTGTACAGGTCACTTTTCATCTCATTATCATCACAGGCAGGATTACCATGACAGTTATCACAAGTGGTTTCAAATTCAATACAAAATGCCACTTTTAATTCCACCCACTGCAGTAGTCATTAACATGTCATTTTGTGTTGAATTTGTGTCATAATATACACCAGTTTCCAGCCTAAATTATAATAAATCTGCTGGGGCATGGGAGCCGCCGACGCCCCCCCCCCCTCCCCCCCCCCTTCCCCTTTGTATGTTCACTTTTTCAAAAAATCGGTTACCAGCGTAAAAAAACTAAATAGTCACAAAATTTGGTACAAAGTATGCTTGCTTAAACATCTGCGACTTTATGACAGATTTTTTATTTATTTTTTTCCAAAAAGGCTATGATAAATTTCCCCTAATAAGTCGTCTACAGGTTCCTATAGTCCATGTGGCTGTTGTAAATCAAGTCTGTAAAGGCTGTTAACAGCAGCTCAGACAACATGGCAGCCCCATAATCACAAAGAAAACAAAATAAAAATGTATCTACAATCAGAAAATAAAAAGATAAAAAAAAAAAAATGTGTTAAAGCCTGGTTTGAATATGTTAAGGGGAACCTGTTGGGGCATCTGTCACCAATTTAGGATGACTGCTGAAACCAATATGAGGTAACATCAGTGCTGCAGCCCTGCAGACAAAGACCAGCAAAAAGAACCAGAAAGAAAACACTGGAGAGATGGGTGATTATTTTATGCCATCCCCTGCCTGTGCACCATTTTCCCTCTCTCTCTTGAGTTGAATTTTAGAATTAATTTGCTCATCTGTCAGTTATCATAGTCCAGATACAAGTCTGTGACTTATAGCACTGTAATGGCATACAGTGATATATGTTACCCATTGGGGAAAAAAGGCTATAGCACATGGAATACATTTTCACTGTATACATCTGTATAGGAAAGTGCAGCAGATTGTAAAAAAATAAATAAAAAAATAAATAAATAATATGTATCAAAAATACTGAGCCATACCAGCCCAGTATATGCGAAAATGTCAGACTTTTTGTATAAGCTGTGGTCATACGGCTTAATGGATGCATTTGGCAGTTGAACTAGAAGCTTTCCCAGTGCAAGATCTAAGCATACCAAATAATATGTGACCAGAGCTTTACATTTCTGCTTATTTGAAAAGTTTATTAGAAATAATATTTTGAAAGCCATTATATACTTGGTACAGTAGATATCAATATATGATATACATTGTATATTACTATGGCTGAAGTGTTAAAACATGTCGTACAACATCAGCTAAATTCAGATACAAATATCCGCTGGCTTGTTCTGTGCAGGAATTGCTTAGCCATGGATTTCCAGCTATTTCTAGAATCCAGGAAATCCTGCGGTACATTGAAATGGAAGGTTGATATTTCAATAACGAAGAGTCATTCGACAATATAAAAAAAATTAACAAAATAAAAACTGCTGCCATTATGTTTCTTTGCTCAGCAACTGCCATGGTGCAGTTCACCGTGACAGTTTTGGCCGTGTAAGCTGGCTGCATGCACTCTTGCGTACTGGCTGCAGGCTGAAACCTGTGTATGGTTGCTTGGGGCCGCGTGCTGGCTGCAGTGTCTTGTGAGAACTATGCCTGTGTTTGGGTGTACTCCCCGTGTCTGCATCTCTATGCAGCTCTTGTCTCTGTTGCCGTGTACTGGCTGCAGGCTGACACCTGTGTATGCTGGTTGCTTGGGACTGCGTGCTGGCTGCGGTGTAGTGTCTAATCTGTGGCCTGTGTTTGTGGATTCCCGTGTCTGCATCTCTGTGGCTCCTGTTTCTGATGCCGTGCCGGCTGGCTGCATGTGCTTTGTGCACTGGCTGTGGGTGTTCCTATGTATGCCAGCTCCGCGATGCGTGCTGGTTGCAGCCTTGTGTGTGAACAGGTTCTGAATATGGATGCTTTTCTGTTTGTCACTGTGACACGGGTTGTTTGTGTCATGGCGTCCTGGCTGCGGTAGACTCTGTGTATGCTGGTTGCCAGGGGCAACATCCTGTACTGTAGCCTGTGTTCTATGGTTCTGGTACTCCTGTTCTGATGGGGTTAACGTCCCCTGATCTGTTCCTGGGTGTGGCTTATCAGGTGCCCTCGTTATCACATCTATATCCATCTGTGAGCTGTGGGGATTGTGGTCAGTCTATCTTCTGCCTTACTGGGTGTAGCCCCTTGCTGCTGACCCAGGGGGCTTTGCTATCTGCCTTTGTTTGGTGTCACCTGGTAATGCATTGATGTTATGTACCTGTCCTGTATGATGTGTATGTTGTTATCCTTGTCAATGCCTTCCCTGTTCTTCTGTACCTGTTCTCTGTCTGGATCCACTAAGTTTTTTGTGTAGCCTAGCAGTACTCTACTGCATCTGATAGCCTGGCATTGCTACACTGCTTCTGATGTAGTCTGTCCCATGTCCTGCCCGGCAGTGCCTACTGCTTCTGATCCTTGTCTGCCTGTAGTTCCTTTCTGCTTCTGTTCCTATCCCATGTTTGTACTTCCTTCGTGAGAGGGCCCCTGGGTTCTCCGGAGGTCGGATCTCTAGTCTGTGTGCAGCTCTGCCTGTGACTGCCATGCTTCCATTCCACATGGGGTCCAGGCATCTGCTTCTGTGCTGGTTCCAGTTTGTCTTGTTGTCTGATCTATTTCCTGTGTTTGCATGGGTTCCAGGTCTGTTATTGTTTTTCCGCTGGTGGTTTCACCAGCCTGGTTCTCTGCAGGTAGGGGCCAAGTGTACCAGGATTTTCCTGGTGCGACCAGTGAGCCCTCGGTTCAGTTCATCCCCACCACCAGGGGCTCTGCGAAGAACGGGGCTCTCCGCTCTCTGGGTTTTTCCTCTGGTCTGCCAGTGCACTTGGTTCTGTGGTAGTTCTACCACTATTGCCTAACCTGATTACGGTCTAGTGCTTTTATTACACTTGTCATAAAAGTTCTCTTAGGTTCTTGAAGAAGCAGCCCATTCAGTAGGAATTTATTTTACTTCAGTGGCTGATGTCCCTCTTCAGCCAAGTTTGAATGGAACATCATGGACCTATACAGATGTGTCATTTGTGAGAGTTTGCAAACACATATGAGGAGAGTGAAATATGTCCAGGGCTTCTATAAGGGTGGATTCACAACCAGCATTGTTTCAGGAAAAACCATCGCAGTTTTAGTGCTAGTTTTTCATGCAGTTGTGTGAGCCAAAGTCAGGAATGGTTTCAAAAGTACAACCTGTCTAAGGCTCCATTCACACGTCTGCAATGTCTTTTGCGGATACACGGAGACACGGATCCGCAAAACACGGAAAGCGGCAATGGTGCGTTCCGCATTTTGCGGACCGCACATTGCGGACATAATAGAATATGCCTGTTCTTGTCCGCAATTGCGGACAAGAATAGGACATGTTCTATTTTTTTTTGCGGAAACGGAAGCACGGATGCGGAAGTGCGGATCCGCAAATGTGGATGCGGACAGCACATTCTGTCCCCATAGAGAATGAATGGGTCCGCCCCCTTTCCGCAAAATTGCGGAAAGGATGCGGACCCATTTTGCGGACGTGTGAATGGAGCCTTAAACCTGTTTGTGACATCTTAGGCTCAGTTCAAGACCTGAACGTTTTACAGCGCGTTCCTACGCGCTGTAAAACGCTCAACAAGGAGAAACCAATGCTTCCCTATGGGAATGGTTCTCACCTGGGCGTTTTACAGCGCGTACGATCGCGCTGTAAAACGCCCGACGCTCAAACAAGTACAGGAGCGTTTTTTTGGGCGCTTGTCGCGCGTTCCCGTACATAGACTTTCGGGAACGCGCGACACTGTGTGTACGCTTGTCTCTGTATGCGCGATTGTAAACGCCCGTACAATCGCGCATCGCGATTGTAAACGCCCGTACAATCGCGCATACAGAGCGCTCCTTTCAGAACGCTCAGGTCTGAACTGAGCCTTAAGCAAAGTTCAAGCAGTTATAAAAAAGATTCTAAAATGCTGTCCTATCATAACTGCAACACCCAGACACCATTCAGGCATCTCAAATTAACTCATGGCTGTGTTTGGTGTAGACATTTTTGCTAAATTCAGAATACAGGGAGTGCAGAATTATTAGGCAAATGAGTATTTTGACCACATCATCCGCTTGCATGCATGTTGTCTTACTCCAAGCTGTATAGGCTCGAAAGCCTACTACCAATTAAGCATATTAGGTGATGTGTATCTCTGTAATGAGAAGGGGTGTGGTCTAATGACATCAACACCCTATATTAGGTGTGCAGAATTATTAGGCAACTTCCTTTTCTTTGGCAAAATGGGTCAAAAGAAGGACTTGACAGGCTCAGAAAAGTCAAAAATAGTGAGATATCTTGCAGAGGATGCAGCACTCTTAAAATTGCAAAGCTTCTGAAGCGTGATCATCGAACAATCAAGCGTTTCATTCAAAATAGTCAACAGGGTCGCAAGAAGCGTGTGGAAAAACCAAGGCGCAAAATAACTGCCCATGAACTGAGAAAAGTCAAGCGTGCAGCTGCCAAGATGCCACTTGCCACCAGTTTGGCCATATTTCAGAGCTGCAACATCACTGGAGTGCCCAAAAGCACAAGGTGTGCAATACTCAGAGACATGGCCAAGGTAAGAAAGGCTGAAAGACGACCACCACTGAACAAGACACACAAGCTGAAACGTCAAGACTGGGCCAAGAAATATCTCAAGACTGATTTTTCTAAGGTTTTATGGGACTGATGAAATGAGAGTGAGTCTTGATGGGCCAGATGGATGGGCCCGTGGCTGGATTGGTAAAGGGCAGAGAGCTCCATCCGACTCAGACGCCAGCAAGGTGGAGGTGGAGTACTGGTTTGGGCTGGTATCATCAAAGATGAGCTTGTGGGGCCTTTTCGGGTTGAGGATGGAGTCAAGCTCAACTCCCAGTCCTACTGCCAGTTTCTGGAAGACACCTTCTCAAGCAGTGGTACAGGAAGAAGTCTGCATCCTTCAAGAAAAACATGATTTTCATGCAGGACAATGCTCCATCACACGCGTCCAAGTACTCCACAGCGTGGCTGGCAAGAAAGGGTATAAAAGAAGAAAATCTAATGACATGGCCTCCTTGTTCACTTGATCTGAACCCCATTGAGAACCTGTGGTCCATCATCAAATGTGAGATTTACAAGGAGGGAAAACAGTACACCTCTCTGAACAGTGTCTGGGAGGCTGTGGTTGCTGCTGCACGCAATGTTGATGGTGAACAGATCAAAACACTGACAGAATCCATGGATGGCAGGCTTTAAGTGTCCTTGCAAAGAAAGGTGGCTATATTGGTCACTGATTTGTTTTTGTTTTGTTTTTGAATGTCAGAAATGTATATTTGTGAATGTTGAGATGTTATATTGGTTTCACTGTAAAAATTAATAATTGAAATGGGTATATATTTGTTTTTGTTAAGTTGCCTAATAATTATGCACAGTAATAGTCACCTGCACACACAGATATCCCCCTAAAATAGCTAAAACTAAAAACAAAACTAAAAACTACTTCCAAAAATATTCAGCTTTGATATTAATGAGTTTTTTGGGTTCATTGAGAACATGGTTGTTGTTCAATAATAAAATTAATCCTCAAAAATACAACTTGCCTAATAATTCTGCACTCCCTGTATAGCCTTACATGTAAAGGAGCAAAGCAACCGTTTCCATCATATTCAACCATTATATATTCTGAAACAGAACCAATTCCAGCTCTATTCTGCTTATACCTATGATTTTGTACATAGACAGGTAAGATGATGGCCTCAATTAAATATTTTTTGTGATAAATTAATTTAAGGCACAAGGGTTTAAGTAATCCCATCTTGGAAACATAACTAGCTGCTAACAAATTAACCTGTTTTGTTTGAGTAGTCTCCAAGGCATTGCTCCTGGTTAGCCAGAATCCCACTCCATACTGATGAGGGGCAACACTCTGAAACAGCTGTCTGTGGATGGATAACTGGCTTAGGTTTCCCCCTGTCACATCCTTAAGGCTTGTAACAGAGCTGGATCTTGACATAGGAGCCACTTAATATGGTGAATCTGGTGATCTCTATAATGGGGACTCCCCTTGGCTTGGTTTTCCTTCTCTGGAGGGATTTCTGGCTTTCACTGTGTTGAAGACCCATAACTGGGGCTCCACGGTTATTTTGCATATTTCTGTTTCCCGGGGAACTTTGCACTTTAGGTTACTGTGTTGAGACTCTCTAATGAGGCTCTGCAGTGTTTTTTTTTTGTTGGTCTGCCCAAGATCAGCTATTGTTTTGTTTGAACAAATTAACCTGAGAAGAAGAAATCATTGTAGATAATGGGTTGGGAAAAATTAAGAATTCAGTCACTAGTTGCTGTTGATGTGCATACAAGAGGTCTTAAAAAAACTGCATTTGGCAGCAATAGTTATATGTTGCAAAAACTACAGAAGAAACTAATACCTCTAGAAAGCTCCTTAAACAGACAATCTTAACCTGCAAAGCCACAATGATATAAATCAGCATCATAGATTGGCCTGTATTAGACCACGAGGACACAGTTAGGTGATGATGAGGACACAAGATCTGAGATCGAGGGTGGGCGGCATTGACTAACAGCTGGGATCAGACTATAATGGTTGGGATCAGCAATAAATCCAATCCCAGCTGTTTAAACTGCTTAGATGCAGTGACTATAGGATCTAGCCAGTTAAACAGAGGGAGGGGTTTGGGTAAGTAGAAGAGTAAGTCAGAGAAAGCGTGACCTAGAGGCTACAATAGGCGGTAGGAACACTGTCAGGAAACAAGCCACTGAAGAATCAGGTCCATGGTGAGAAGAATGCTGAAGTTTATTAAAATCTCATCAAACAACGGGTTTCGGAGCTCCCGGGCCCCTTTTTCAAGTTGTCCTCAGTGTTACTTCCTCCTATTGTGGCCTCTGGGTCTCTCTACCTCTGCTTAGTGCGATATAGGGGAGGAATGGTTAACGAGCTTCAAGAGAAAAGCTACTAATATTATTCTTTGGAATTAGCATTTGAAAGGATGGCTAAATAAACCAGTCAAAAATATACCAGCCAAACAGTCCACCCCCGTTCACCACCTTCTTTTTTACCTGATGATAATTACAGATTGGAGAACAAGCAACCTATAATAACCCGCTAAAAGTTTAGGAATCGAGGCATTGGTAAACACCTTCTTGTTGCTATGGAAATATCTTCAGACAGCATTGTTTAAAAATTCCCTAAAATTGTGAACTCATTTATCTCTACTAATGCAAGGAGTATCTAAATGGGAAGGTATTCTTATTTAAATCATTCTGGTAACAATTTGGTTATTTATAGTACATTACGCATTCTGATAGGGGCCTGTTTTTCGATTTCAACGATTTAAAAAAATGTGGGGGATTCAGTCAGCACAACCCTATATGCAGGTGCACATCGCTATGGCGAAATACATATACAAAGAAAAGAACACAAATGCAATAGCACTCTGCAACCAGCACTCCGCCCTGCCTCCATGCTGGATGTTTAATGAGGCATTGGTGTACATTTTGGCCAAAACGTAATAAGCCACTCACCACGTCAAGGTCGCCTCTATGAGTGGTCCCTAACAGGCAGGGCGGAGTGCTGGTTGCAGAGTGCTATTGCATTTGTGTTCTTTTCTTTCCATTTAAAGAAGAAGCAACACATAATTTCAATAAATAAACTGTGATGTCGATAACCATGACTGAACATTTTTAGGACTGGCTACACACAGACTTTTGTAGCCCAACAGCTCCAATTTAAACACTGTCCAAGGACTATATATAATACAGTCCTGATCAAAAGTTTAAGACCACTTGAAAAATAGCAAATATTTAGCATGGCTGGATCTTAGAGCGTCAACAGGCAACAAGAAGAAATGGGAGTGAGACAAAACATTTTTTGAGCAATTTAATGAAAACAACGAATAAACTGAAACAGGCTGTTTTTCAGCTGATCAAAAGTTTAGGACCACACCTCCAAAAAGAACCTAAACCCCCCAAAACAGAAATCCAACTTCCAAACATGAACTCAGTAATGAGTAGCTCCGCCGTTTTTGTTTATCACTTCAAAAATTAGTTTCGGCATGCTTGATGCAAGTGTTTCCATGAGGTGAGTGGGATCATTTCTCCAAGTGGTGAAGACGGCCGCACAACGGCCATCTACTGTCTGGAACAGTTGTCCATTTTTGTAAACTTCCCTTGCCATCCATCCCCAAAGGTTCTCAATTGGATTTAGATCAGGGGAACACGCAGGATGGGCCAAAAGAGTGATGTTATTCTCCTGGAAGAAGTCCCTTGTCCTGCGGGCACTGTGTACTGTAGCGTTGTCCTGTTGAAAAACCCAGTCGTTACCACACAGACGAGGGCCCTCAGTCATGAGGAATGCTCTCTGCAACATCTGGACATAGCCAGCGGCCGTTTGACGCCCCTGCACTTCCTGAAGCTCCATTGTTCCACTGAAGGAAAAAGCACCCCAGACCATTATGGCGCCCCCTCCACTGTGGCGCGTAGAAAATCAGGTGGGATCTGCTTGTCATGCCAGTAACGTTGGAAACTATTTCACACTTATAACAAATACGTGGGTAGACGTTCCTAAATACTAATATATTCACAGCCTGATGAACGTTTAAAAATAAAAAAACAAAACCTTTATTTAAAGTCAGTTTAAAAGGGGGCAAAAAGCCTATATGTCACAGTTTGTGACCATCAGGCAACCAGTCTAAAAAATGTACAGAGAAGGGTAATAAATAAATCCTCTGTACAGTTAAAGGACTGGGCTAAAGACCTGACTTGTTAGCTAGTAATTGCTAATTGGTTGCAAGTCAGAGATAGGGCACGGTAACCAGTATGAATGGATACTAGTGTGTTTAGAACAAGTGACCCTTATGGATACAGATGCAGGTGTGGTTGTACCACCTAGTTGATAGGTCGTATAATGCTATGAGCAGTTGATCGCACTACCTCGACATGAGTGAAGTCTCAATGGACATGTCTACACTCTCATATAGTGCAGTGTTCAGACCAGCCTGCTCGTATAACCTGCAGAAAGTATATGGGTTACAACCATTCACCTGCAGCCAGTGTATTTTGGCTGTATACAGTCACTCGTAGCCAGTATATTTTGGCTCCATCCACACTGCTATAGCCAGTATATTTTGGCTCCATCCATACATTTGCGGCCAGTATATTTTGGCTGCATACACATACACACTCTTAGGCTATCTGGTAGAATATCGCATCTAGTGCAACCCTGCCTAAAGAGCCGTGTCCTAATGAATAGCAGACAGCTCTACGCGTTTCCACGTGGCATGTGGTAGTCACGTATCTTCAGGAGCTTATTATATGCCTATGTCAGGACAAAGTGCCGCACTGTAGCGTGCTATGGCTCTGGCGCTGTAATGGCCGCGCGCAGCCGATAGAACGTCGGCTACATATGGCCGAAGCCCCGCCTATTGGGAGGGGTATGCCGGTTACATCACCAATCAGAAATAGGGGCGGGCTGAATCGTTCCGCCCTCTGACCGGCCGATGCCGTAATGATTCTAACCCTTCCCGGCGAATACAGCGCATAGCGCGATTGGAAACCATCAGGACCATCAAGGTTACATTTTTTCTCATCAGAGAATAAAACTTTCTTCCACCTTTGAATGTCCCATGTTTGGTGCTCTCTTGAAAAGTCCAAACGAGCAGTTCTGTGGCATTCAAGGAGACGAGGTCTTTGAAGCCCTTCAGTCTCAGATGCCGTCTGATGGTTATGGGGCTGCAGTCAGCACCAGTAAGGGCCTTAATTTGGGTCGAGGATAGTCCAGTGTCTTTTAAAGGCATGTGGTCCTAAAATTTGTATCAGCTGAAAAACAGCCTGTTTCAATTTAATCGTTATTTTCAATTAATTGAATGCTCAAAAAATGTTTTGTCTCACTCCCATTTCTTCTTGTTGCATGTTGAAGCTCTACTTGGAACCTTGTTAAGATCCAGCCATGCTAAATATGATTTTTTGCCATTTTTCAAGTGGTCTAAAACTTTTGATCAGGACTGTATAAGAAAGACATGGACTGAAAGATAAGTTGCAAGAAATTGTGTACAAACTGGAGCTCCTGCGCTACAAAAAGTTTGTGTAACTAAAAGGCCCAAGTGACTTTATGCAGTACAATGGCTTCAAATTTCCCAAAAGTTGCAGTCCAGGAGTAGTCCATTAAGTTGCATGTGCGAGCAACTTTTATGAGAATTATAGACAACTGTCAAAAGGAAAGTCTGTTAATAAGGAAGGCTTAGAAAAATTGCACACAAGTTGCATGAAATTTGCATGATTTGCTGCAATAAACGATTATTTTAGAAATAGAGTACTCTATCGATTATTTTTTTACGATTAATCGAGTACTCTAATAACAAAAAACTAATTGAAAGAATGTTTTTCTTTATAAAAACTCATCAGCTCACCCCCCCCCCCCCCCCTCCAGTGCCACCAGCTTGCCCACAGATTCCTAGTCACCAACATTATATAATCGGTAAAAAAAACAAAAAACATCTCTATATACATGTTACATCTGTCAGCGTATCACATACAACACATTATACTCTCAGTACTTTCCATAATGCAACAGTTCTCTCCGAGAGGTCACATTCCCGAAGAGACGCAGCGCAGCATTATGTATATTATATCTATGTGCATGTATACAACATAAACATACACACGTAGATCCTGTCATATATATTACAATACATACCATACCAGCAGTGACTGGGAGACATTACAAGGACATGGTGTAGGAGGTCTCATTATAGGGGAACTCTCCAGTTAGTATGGGGGATCCTGGACACTGGGGGCACCCCTGTCTACATGACATATAAAGCAATAATATAATTTCCATATATTTTGCTGGGGGTCCTATGGCAGTCTAACATAGGGGCCCCTGTGTACATGACAAAATATATTTTCCATATAGTTTTCAGGGGGCCCTATGGCAATCTAACACAGGGGCCCCTAGAATGTAGGATGTGGAATATAAAGGAATAATTTGCATACAATTATTTGGGGACCCCTAACATTAAACAGGGATTCCCCCCAGTACCTGTGGAATGTAAACCAGTTTGCACACCAGTACATTGGGGGGGAGCTGGGGACCCCACAGCTGACATGACCCAGGGGCTCCCCCCAGTCTATGTGGAACCTAATGTACTGTCTCAGGAGACACCTTGTGTACATCGGAGCCCCTGCAGATGAGGGCCCCCATGATTCAGTGCGCAGATATAACTGCCAAAGGCTCACCAGTCGGTGTGGGGGTCATCTACCACCAGCAGGATACGGGACTTGCTCCCGGGGCCCCCTGCACTCTGCTCCCCCAGACCCGCCGAGGCCGCCGTCTGTTTGAACACATTGGTGATGGAAGAGAAGAAGCCCCCCGCCACCTGCGCCCCGCTCTGCCTGCTTCTGTCCGGTGGGTGGGGGTGGCTGGGGGGACTCGGGGAACTACAGATCGGTCATGTGGCCATTAGGGAGGTTAGCGATGAAGCTGCTGACCGACAGCCGGCGGGGGCAGCGTGGTACGGGACGGCGGGTGACCACGGAGCAGTGAGTAATAGCAATCGCTTTACTTGTGCTCCGTGGTGACATGACACAAAAAAAATTTGCATTGAGGATTTTTTGGTGTTGAATTACTCAATTCAATCGAGTAATTCGACACAAAAAAAAAATTTCAGCCCTAATCTATAGTGTATAAGTTGGATGACCATTGAAGTTGGAGGGCATGCACTATAAAAAGATGAATGGGAAAGTGGATCCAACAGGAAGGAGAAGGACAAGTAATTCCTTTATATGTCTCGTTTTGAATCCACTTTTGGCTCCGGCTCAAAAGACTGCAAGAAAAACTGCAGCATTTTTGTGAAACCGACCTTAGGGTCCCCTTACACACATGAATTTGACACTGGCATTTTTTACCAGTAAAATAATCCAGAACATGCTCATTTCTTTTTTTAGGACTTTTTTTTGCTTTAGTTATTGTGGCTTTTTAGTGGCCTTTTTCCCTGCGCTTCCTAGCTTTTTCCTCCCATAGTAAAAATGTCAGAAAAAATGTCAGCATGGTGCATTTAAAAAATAAAATAAAAAAACTGACATAAAACACAACCTAATAAACAAAAATTCCAGTAGCAAAAAATGCTCGTGTGTCCTGTGTTTCACACTTCCCATAGACCTTCACCTAACATCTGGAGCTGGCATCTGTACCACAAAAAAAAAATATATATAAATACGCAACTCAAAATGTAAACGTGATGAAAAACACCAGAAAAAACCTGTCTAAAACCAACCTTAAAAAGAAACATTACTGGTATCCCCTCCTGCTTACCCCCCACCAGCTTCCTTTATCCCTAAAGGTAATTAAAGCAATTGTACAAAACTTTATGTAGGATCCGCATTAGGATTGCACAGTCGTCGCCCCCCCCCCCAAAAAAAAAAAGATGAAGCCCACCAACTAATGCTGTCAGTGGGATCCAGTGGGGTCAGACAAATCTATACACCAAAAAGAATGAAGGTCCCCCCACTAATAAAGAACAAATACCAAAAATCCATATTTTTATTAAAATTATGCAAATCGTGAACATATAAAAACAGTTACAACAGCGGCATGTGCAAGCAAAGAGGATACATTGGTACAGCAGTAAATGGTTATATATATTCAATGAGCTACATCCATCTCAATATAGCGTCCCAGTCTACCTCAGGATCACAAAATTTGCTAAAAAAATACTTCTAAAGTGCATAGTGATTTTGTAATCTTGAGATGGATGTAGCTCATTGAATATATACACTCACCTAAAGAATTATTAGGAACACCATACTAATACGGTGTTGGACCCCCTTTTGCCTTCAGAACTGCCTTAATTCTACGTGGCATTGATTCAACAAGGTGCTGATAGCATTCTTTAGAAATGTTGGCCCATATTGATAGGATAGCATCTTGCAGTTGATGGAGATTTGAGGGATGTACATCCAGGGTACGAAGCTCCCGTTCCACCACATCCCAAAGATGCTCTATTGGGTTGAGATCTGATGACTGTGGGGGCCATTTTAGTACAGTGAACTTATTGTCATGTTCAAGAAACCAATTTGAAATGATTCGAGCTTTGTGACATGGTGCATTATCCTGCTGGAAGTAGCCATCAGAAGATGGATACATGTTCTCATTCTGTTTACGCCAAATTCGGACTCTCTCTTCAACAATCGAGCTCTCCAATTTTGGTGAGCTCGTGCAATTTGTAGCCTCTTTTTCTTATTTGTAGTGGAGATGAGTGGTACCCGGTGGGGTCTTCTGCTGTTGTAGCCCATCCGCCTCAAGGTTGTGCGTGTTGTGGCTTCACAAATGCTTTGCTGCATACCTCAGTTGTAACGAGTGGTTATTTCAGTCAACGTTGCTCTTCTATCAGCTTGAATCAGTTGGCCCATTCTCCTCTGACCTCTAGCATCCACAAGGCATTTTTGCCCACAGGACTGCCGCATACTGGATGTTTTTCCCTTTTCACACCATTCTTTGTAAACCCTAGAAATGGTTGTGCGTGAAAATCCCAGTAACTGAGCAGATTGTGAAATACTCAGACCGGCCCGTCTGGCACCAACAACCATGCCACGCTCAAAATTGCTTAAATCACCTTTCTTTCCCATTCTGACATTCAGTTTGGAGTTCAGGAGATTGTCTTGACCAGGACCACACCCCTAAATGCATTGAAGCAACTGCCATGTGATTGGTTGACTAGATAATTGCATTAATGAGAAATAGAACAGGTGTTCCTAATAATTCTTTAGGTGAGTGTATATACAGTAACCATTTACTGCAGTACCAATGTACCCTCTTTGCTTGCACATTTATGCCGCTGTTGTGACTGTTTTTATATGTTCACGATTTGCATAATTTAATATATAGATTTTTGGTATTTGATTGTTCTTTATTAGTGGGCGGACATTCATTTTTTTTGGTGTATAGATTAGGATTGCACAGTAAGCTAAAATTAAATAGCAGGAATATATTTCTCAGAGCTGGAAAAAAAAACAAGAGCTGGACACAATTTTCGGCAGCTTGACATCTCCAGTGTCAACTGTTGCACAATAGTTGCAGTGCACAGGAATACCCTGAATTACATGTAATGTCAGAAGATTTTTTACGCAATCGTTGCACATCACAAGAAAGGCGTCCTTAACACCAAAAGGTCTGCGTGCCGCACCCAGCCATATTTACCCACAAACACCAGAAATGTGTAAAATGAGGGCATATGGACATCATAGTGGGGGAGTGCCATAGACTTCATAGTCCAGAGAGACATTCAGCTGGCCACCAATGGTGAGAGAAGTTGGCTTCTTTTTCAAAAAGAGTTATCTCCATGCCATAATCCCTTTAAGCCCTAAGCATTGTCCCTTTAAATGAAGACCTGTTCAGTCTGAAATTATTTTGAATGTGTCGTACAGTGAAACGATCTTCAAAGACCTTTTTTAATAGATACTGATATTCACAAATAGCGACTAAATTGAAAGGCTAGAAAGTATTGTAGTATGCAATCCAAAAAACAGGCATGCAAGTTCTACAAAAGTATTTCTTTTCTAAGCCAATTACAGCAGGACCTCCAGATTTATGTATAATGATGAAGCAACATACATCATAGTAAATAGCATTTTATCTCCATTTACTGAATGGAGCACGCATGGAGTTTATCCTGCTGACATATGCCAGACAACATTGCTAGTCTGTTTGTTGCTTTGTCTTGTAAGGCTAAGTGTAAAAACAGATGTAAGAGAAAACTCCAGGCATATGTGTTCCCCGGGTTTGCCAGCCTTCTCACTTCATTCCAAACCACTCTTGCAAATAAATTATTAAAAGGACATAAACACTTTCCAATGTTCCTTTCATAATTTTTTTTCTCAAATGCTTTTTAATTTTTGATGAACTGAGTTAAAGTACGGAGATTTTCATACAGGAGATTTATGGAGAAACTGTGCTTTAAATCACAAAGGAAATGCAGATTATTAAAACCGTGTGCTTCCCTTTCCCTTACAAGATATGATTTTATTTAATTGCTTCCCACCCTTTTCGTCATTGCAGATTTTCTCTAGCTAAAGAACTGCTTTGTTTCTATGGGAACGCAATCCCACCCTAGAACTGCTCACGTACATTATGCCTCTGACTCCTCAATACCAACTCTGAAGCTGATGGTACTTCAACTGCAGTCATATCCAAGGTAAAACAGGGACAGCAAGAACGTCTACAACCAAAGGAGTTGAGCAGAATCTCACCTTTTCATGAGGGAAATGCACAGGCACTTAAAAAATATATGGCGGAATACATAACTATAAATTCCCTAATATAAGGTTATTTTAACCACATAATACTTAGAATATGAACATAAAGGGTAAGCAGGAAATTCACATTTGCAGTTTAAACAGTCTAATGACTAGTAGGCTGCAGGGGGAGGGGGGGGGGGGGGGGGGTGTCAGGTCACCGTCATGGCCTGTTATTGCCAGCATCCCCTGTCGCCAGCTGTGTGATTTGGACGACGGGGAGATGCAGCGACGGCCGTGGGTGGATCCGGAAAAACACAGTCGTTGGGGACCAGGAAAGAATTCTCTGTATGAGGGGACTGGGCATTGTGGGGAGGTTTACAGCTTTGGATAACCCCTTTAATACAAAAAAAAAAAACTTGAAAAAAAAATATTCTGAGCCCTATAACTTTTTGTGGTCATGTGTATGGCTAATATTTTTGTGGGAGGTCAAGTGACTGGCCATTTTGTCTTTTTTTCAGTCTCGCCATATGGGATAAATATTTATTATATTTTAATCGTGAAGGGGTTTTCACATACAGTGATGCCCATGATAGTTATTTTTGCTATTGTTTATTTTTATTTACATATTTTTTTATTACTTTCAAAAACATTATTTAATTTTTTTTTACACTTTTTTATAGTTCCCATAGGGAACTCTAACAAGAAATCATTAACTTTTTTCTCTCATACACTTCAATGCATTAGCATTAGCGTGTATGAGAAATACACTATGGGGAACATTTATTATGAATTATACACCACTTTTTGGCATATTACTGTTGCAGATTTTGTCTCAATCGTTTTTTGCGGTAAAAAGTTCAACTTTTTGCCACTCATGCCACTTTTTCTGAGTGCCGAGAAAAAGAGGCGTGGCTTGGGTGGGGAAGAGGGAGGGCTGGCTGTCACGGTCCCTCCAGTGACAGAGGTTAGAAGATCTGAGAGACTGGCTGCACATTAGGTCATCTGACAGCCTGTTTTCATTTGTTTCAGTGTTGTTGTTTGTAATGACCACACCTCTTTCTCAGGTGTAGCTTGTGGCTTGTGTAGCTTGTGGTCATTACTGCTCCTCTATTTAGTCTGGGGGACAGTCCTATCTCCCACAGCTTTACTATACCAGAAAGCTATTCCAGAGAAGCAGCTTAGGTTGCTGCAACTAAATAGGTTATTCATAGACAGTTATGACACTTATGACATTAAAGGGGTTCTCTAGGAATTAGGAAAATGAAAATACTTATATATTACTTTATTATAAATATATTCCCAAATACCTTTCATTAGTTATAATGGCTCGTTTTGTCTGTGGAGCAATCATTAGGGGGGAAAAAAATGGCCGCTGTCCTATTAGTACACACAGAACCTGTCCTAATCACACAGGAGGACATGCTACTTCAGAGCAGTGAGCCAAAGAGCTGCCTCATCTTCTTCTATGATCCTGAATACAGTTTAATATGATCTTCAGCTAAATCTCTGTAGAAATGGACTTCATTAGGAGGCATGAAGTACAGAGAGGAGGGTGGGGATGTGGCTAATAAGTAGCAGCACTTGTGTCTATTACAATAGTCTGTCCTGTCCATCCTCTCTGTACTTCATGTTTCCTCATGAACTCCATTCCCACAGAGATTCAGTTAAAGTTCTTATAATCTGTATTCAGGATCATAACCTCAAGTAGGAGAGGAGGATGAGGCAGCTCTTTACCTCAGTGCTCAGAAGTAACATGTCCTCCTGTATGATTAGGACAGGTTTTGTGTGTATTAATAGGATGGCGGCCATTTCTCCTAATGATAGCTCCTTAAACAAAATGAGCCCTTTAAGTGGCTCCCTGGTCTGTGGGATCTCTTCATTCATTTCTATAGGAATTACAGAAACAGTTTGCCAGGACCTGTAACCAAAAAATTTAACCTGAAAGCACTATGTTATAGAGCAGGAGAAGCTGAGCAGATTAATATATTTCTGTAGGAAAAGATTCGGTAAAACTTGTAATTTATACATTTATATCTTTGCATTTTTGCAGCCCTGTAAATGGCTATTGGTACAGGAGGGAGGTGTTATCAGTGATTGACAGCACAGTGTGCATATGAGATTGCTGTCAGGCACTGGTAACATCTCCTCCCTGTACTGATAGGTATTCAAAGGGCTGCAGATGTAAATGTAACAACTGCAAGTTTTACTGAAACTTTTCCCACAAATATATACAATCGATCCTCTCGGCTTCTCCTCCTCTATAACATGGTGCTTTCAGATTGTATTCAGATTGACAGGTCGTCTTTAAGGAAGGCAGGATCTCTTTAGTGAAAAGATGACCATAACCTAATATCCTGCACCCCCTACACATCCCTACCAACCTAACTGTACCCACCAGCCCTTTAGCTATGCTACTGTATAAGAAAACACAATTCTAAGCCGTAGGAAAAACCTCAATTAATACATTTAGAGTCAATGTTCACAAATATGCGTACAGTTCTTGAATTTCGTTGCAGAGTACAAGATATTGTTCTCTGTTAGTTTAGACTCTGAACTATTCACTGTGCTAGTAATAGGCTTAAACATAGGAAATAGCATATACATAGAATTCAATGTTCCCTCGTTTGCTAAAAACCCTTATCTGAATATGTTAATTTCAGTAAGCTGCTTTTAAGACAAGGAAGGAAGGCAAAAGACATGAATAAGGGAATACAAGTGTAATATATATTACTGTGTCATCTGTAAAGTCAGCATATTACCCCAAAATTAGGAAACCTACCATGTGCTTGTAAATCTGAGAATGTGTTACAGATGTCCCTACCACGTTATACCATCTACTAGAATTGAAGCCAATCTTTTCTAAGCAATTGCACAATCTCTAGTGTAGTACTTCTGTATATGTATAAGTATATTCTACGTAACATGGGAATGGTAAAATATGTCTGTATCAAGATGGGCGAGTGGGGGTGCAACAACCCCTGACAGTTGGTACCACTTGGATTTTTTTTTGGCATCGCAAAATAAGTTTAAAAAAAATCTTTGTTTCATCTTGCTAAAAATACAGAGTTGTGCACAACCTCCAGAAATACATCTCTCTGTGTTTAGTGCTGAAATACAATTGTAACTTTTGTCAATGCAATCTTGTGACCTGTATTCCACCATGGAACCTTTTATCCAGAAGCCCCACAAACAAGTTTAGATTTGGGGAGTTTATTAACTTATTCAAAACAGGGTGAGCAAATCTCTTTTTTTTTTTTTTTTTACCATAGAGAAATAATACATAGTATTCTGCCATCATTAGGGGGAGCTCCGCATCTAACTGCACACTGTTTAAACTCAATAATAACAACATGCTGTAATACCCAGTAAGCTTTTAAGCTCCCTCTAGTGGTGGCAGAATTTAATTTAACTCTATGGTTACGCAAGGGATATTGAGCTTTGCACCAGAAGACAGAGCTGCAACCACTATTGAGATATATTAAGAATTAATTTAGCAATGATGTTATGGATTAGAGTGTGAACCCCAGGGATGCACCTAGCCTTTCTGCTGCCGTATTTAGGAGAAAATTCTGGGGGTGCATTTGCTCCTGTTATTCCTTGTTAAAATGGAAAAATTAGCCTTAAGGGACTTTTTCCTGCCAAGTGTTTCTAAATATTATGAAACGCCTGTGAGGTCACAATGGTCGGTAAACCCCACAATGAGTTATTTGAGGGGTGTAGTTCCAGCAAAATATACTCTCCCAAAAAAAATATGTTGCTTCTTTCCTTCTGAACCATGCTGTGTACCCATACATCTGTTTACGAACATAAATGGGGTGTTTTTGTAAACTGCAAAATCAGGGTAAGGCCTCCTGCACAAGGCCGTAGGTGTCTCATTGCCGTATGGCGGACAGCATTTGCGAATCCGCAATACACGGGCACCGTTCCGTGTGCATTCCACATCACTGATGCGGACCCATTCACTTCAATGAGACCGCAAATCCAGAGATGCGAAACGGAAGCATGGAGTGCTTACGTGGGGTTTCGTCCCGTAATTCCGTTCCACAAAAACATAGTACATGTCCTTGTGGAACGGCGGGATCGCGGACCCATTAAAGTGAATGGGTCCGCGATCCTCTGGTGCTGCCCCACGGACGGTGTTCGTGCATTGCGGCCCGCGTTTTGCAGGCCATAGCACAGTTACGGGGAGCACACATTAGTGTTCAGGAGGCCTAATAAATATTGATGTTCGTTTTGCTGTTAACCCTTGCTGTGTTATAGGAAAAATTGGATTAAAATTAAAAATCTGCACAAAAAATGTAAATTGTAAATTTCATCTCAATTTTCTTTTAATTCTTGTGGAACACCTAAAGGGTTAACATAGTTTGCGAAACCAGTTTCGAATAATTTCAGGGGTGTAGTTTCTAAACTGGGGTCACTTTTGAGTGGTTTCTATTATATAAGGACTAGGGATGAGCGAATTGACTTCGGATGAAACATCGGAAGTAGATTCGTAAAAAACTTTGATCTAATACTGTACTAATACTCGCGCAATAACTTCATAAATTAATCTGTACTGTAAAAAAACATTTCCTGAACTCTGGTTCGGTTCCAAGTGGTACCTGGGAGGTTTTTGCTCCCTGGCTGTGACACTCTGCGCTGCGATTGGACATCGCTACAGCCAGGGGAGGAGACGCCCACAGAGAAAGACTGTCTCCTCCCCAGTGCTCCGATGCTCAGTATTAGCATACTGAGCGCGAAATTTGGGGGGGCCATAACGGGCCGCAGGAGCGATATTTAAAAAAAAAAAAAAAAAAGCAGGGTGGCAGCACAGCGGGGGGTACCCCGCAGGTACAGATTTTTAGCTCACTTACTACAAACCCTTGAAAGATCCTCTTTAATGCATAGAAATTCAAAGTTAGAAAATTAAAATATTTTCCAAATTTTCTGTAAATTTTGGATTTTTCATAATATAAAAAGGCAAAACATATCGACCCAAATTTGCCCCTGACATCAAGTACGAAATGTCACGAGAAAACAATCTCAGAATGGTTTGGATAAATAAAAGCATTCCAAAGTTAATAGAACATAAAGTGACACGTCAGATTTGCAAAATTAGAAGGTGAAAAATGGCTTGGTCTTGAAAGGGTTAAGTTCAACATTCATTTGAAAGATTCTGTGCCAGTGCTTGCAACCGACACTCTTAGAATAACGCTCTTAGGGATAGCCATACAGCAAATCTCTTAGTTGGGACAGTGGGTTCACCAGGGATGCACCACCAATGAGGCCAGGAGATGCGATCGCCTCCGACAGCACCAGGTAGGGGCAAGAAGGAGGCAATAGAAGGGCCATGGGGAATGAGCGCTTTCACTGTGGCAAAGGGGCTAGGTTAACAAATTGGCATGGGGGGGGGCACCATTTCAGTTTTCGCCAACCTGCTCTATAAAACTAGCACATGATCTAAGCTGTCAGATGAACGTTGTAAATAATAATTTTTTTGTTACTTTGCCTCACAAAAAGTGTAATATAGAGCAACCAAAAATCATTTGTACCCTAAAATAGTACCAACAAAACTGCCACCTTATCCCGTACTTTCCAAAATGGAGTCACTTTTTTGGAGTTTCTACTCTAGGGGTGCATCAGGGGGCTTCAAATGGGACATGGCAAGTTAAAATTATCCCAGTGAAATCTGCCTTCCAAAAACCATATGGCGTTCCTTCTGCGCCCTGCCGTGTGCCCACACAGCAGTTTACAGAAACACCCCATATGTGGTCGTAAACTACAGAATCAGGGCAATAAATATTGAGCTTTTTTTGGCTGTTAACCTTTGCCTTGTTAGCGGAAAAAAAATTATTAAAATAGAAAATCTGCCAAAAAAGTAAAATTCTTGTGAAACAGCGTTTCTAATACCTTGAGGGGAGTAGTTTCTAAAATGGGTTCATTTTTGGGTGGTTTCTATTATGTAAGCCTCACAAATTGACTTCAGACCTGAACTGGTCCTTAAGTGGGTTTTGGAAATTTTCAGAAAAATTTCAAGATTTGGTTCTAAACTTCTAAGCCTTCTAACGTCCCCAAAAAATAAAATGGCATTCCCAAAATGATCCAAACATGAGGTAGACAAATGTAAAGTAATACCTCATATACAGGTGAAACTCGAAAAATTAGAATATCGTGCAAAGTTCATTTATTTCAATAATGCAACTTAAAAGGTGAAACTAATATATGAGAGAGACTCATTACATGCAAAGCAAGATATTTCAATCCTTTATTTGTTATAATTTGGAGGATTATGGCTTACAGCTTATGAAACCCCAAAATCAAAATTTTGAGGTACCCTTTGCTCAGGGGATATGGATTAATTAGCTGACTAGAGTGTGACACTTTGAGCCTAGAATATTGAACCTTTTCACAAATTTCTAATTTTAAGCTGCATTAATGCAATTCCTTTTAATTTGCATTACTGAAATTAATGGACTTTTGCATGATATTCAAATTTTTCGAGTTTCACCTGTAATAGTTATCACTATCTGTTTTAAAAGCAGAGAAATTGAAATTTGGAAAGTTGCGAATTTTTCAAAATTTTTGGTAAATTTGGAATTTTATTAAAAATAAAAATTAAATATTTTGATAAAAATTGACCACTGTCATGAAGTACAAGATGTGACAAGAAAACAATCTCAGAATGGCTTGGATAAGTAAAAGCGTTTTAAAGTTATGACCACATAAAGTTACACATTTGGTAAAATCAGTCTGGTCCTTAGGCCGAGTTCACACGAACGTGTGTGACCCGTGCCTGTGCTGCGGCCCGCAAATAGCGGGCCGCAATGCACGATCGCCGGCCGTAGGTCAGCCGCATCGGATCGCGGACCCATTCACTTTAATGGGTCCGCGATCCGGCCGTTCCGCTAAAAGATAGGACTTGTTCTATCTTTTAGCGGAACGGAAGTACGGGACGTAACCCCACGGAGGCACTCCGTAGTGCTTCCGAGGGGACCCGTCCCGTGCGGCCGTTCCGCGATCCCGGATTTGCAGACCCATTGAAGTGAATGGGTCCGCATCCGTGATGCGGAATTCACACGGAACTGTGGCCGTGTATTGCGGCCCGCGATTTGCAGGCCGCAATACGGCCACAGGTCACACACGTTCGTGTGAACTTAGCCTTAAGGTGAAAAATGGCCCTGTCCTTAAGGGGTTAAGGGACATAGATTTTAATTTTTTTTGTTGACAGAGCTGTATGGGGGCTCATTTTTTGCGGGATGGGCTGTAGTTTTTTGCGGGATGGGCTATAACTTTTTGATCGCTTTTTATTCAATTTTTTTATGAGGTGAAGTAGGCTAATTCTACCAGCGTTTTTTATTTTATGGGGTTCTCCACGTGGTATATATTTTATGACATACTTTTATTTTGTGGGTTGATACTGTTATAGCGCTATCAAATTTATATTGTTTTATTCACGGTATACCACTTTTATATCATAAAATCACTTTTTATAGAACTTTTTTTTTTTTGCATCAGTGAATCAAAGACTCTTAACTTGTAGATTTTTCTATCAATGTAGCTGTGTAAGAGTTCGTTTTTTTGCACGGCCGGCTGTAATTTTTACTGGTAAAATTTTGGGGTCTGTATGACTGAGCGCATTTTATTCCATTTTTTAGCAGGTGAAGTGGGCAAAAATTGCATTTATGGCAGTGTTTTTAATTTTTTATGGGGTTCTCCGTGTGGTGTGTGTGTGTATATATATATACACTGCGTGCAGAATTATTAGGCAAATGAGTATTTTGACCACATCATCCTCTTTATGCATGTTGTCTTACTCCAAGCTGTATAGACTCGAAAGCCTACTACCAATTAAGCATATTAGGTGATGTGCATCTCTGTAATGAGAAGGGGTGTGGTCTAATGACATCAACACCCTATATTAGGTGTGCATAATTATTAGGCAACTTCCTTTCCTTTGGCAAAATGGGTCAAAAGTAGGACTTGACAGGCTCAGAAAAGTCAAAAATAGTGAGATATCTTGCAGAGGGATGCAGCACTCTTAAAATTGCAAAGCTTCTGAAGCGTGATCATCGAACAATCAAGCGTTTCATTCAAAATAGTCAACAGGGTCGCAAGAAGCGTGTGGAAAAACCAAGGCGCAAAAGAACTGTCCATTAACTGAGAAAAGTCAAGCGTGCAGCTGCCAAGATGCCACTTGCCACCAGTTTGGCCATATTTCAGAGCTGCAACATCACTGGAGTGCCCAAAAGCACAAGGTGTGCAATACTCAGAGACATGGCCAAGGTAAGAAAGGCTGAAAGACGACCACCACTGAACAAGACACACAAGCTGAAACGTCAAGACTGGGCCAAGAAATATCTCAAGACTGATTTTTCTAAGGTTTTATGGACTGATGAAATGAGAGTGAGTCTTGATGGGCCATATGGATGGGCCCGTGGCTGGATTGGTAAAGGGCAGAGAGCTCCAGTCCGACTCAGACGCCAGCAAGGTGGAGGTGGAGTACTGGTTTGGGCTGGTATCATCAAAGATGAGCTTGTGGGGCCTTTTCGGGTTGAGGATGGAGTCAAGCTCAACTCCCAGTCCTACTGCCAGTTTCTGGAAGACACCTTCTTCAAGCAGTGGTACAGGAAGAAGTCTGCATCCTTCAAGAAAAACATGATTTTCATGCAGGACAATGCTCCATCACACGCGTCCAAGTACTCCACAGCGTGGCTGGCAAGAAAGGGTATAAAAGAAGAAAATCTAATGACATGGCCTCCTTGTTCACCTGATCTGAACCCCATTGAGAACCTGTGGTCCATCATCAAATGTGAGATTTACAAGGAGGGAAAACAGTACACCTCTCTGAACAGTGTCTGGGAGGCTGTGGTTGCTGCTGCACGCAATGTTGATGGTAAACAGATCAAAACACTGACAGAATCCATGGATGGCAGGCTTTTGAGTGTCCTTGCAAAGAAAGGTGGCTATGTTGGTCACTGATTTGTTTTTGTTTTGTTTTTGAATGTCAGAAATGTATATTTGTGAATGTTGAGATGTTATATTGGTTTTACTGGTAAAAATAAATAATTGAAATGGGTATATATTAGTTTTTTTCTAAGTTGCCTAATAATTATGCACAGTAATAGTCACCTGCACACACAGATATCCCCCTAAAATAGCTAAAACTAAAAACAAACTAAAAACTACTTCCAAAAATATTCAGCTTTGATATTAATGTTTTTTGGGTTCATTGAGAACATGGTTGTTGTTCAATAATAAAATTAATCCTCAAAAATACAACTTGCCTAATAATTCTGCACTCCCTGTATATATATATATATATATATATACACACACACAGTACAGACCAAAAGTTTGGACACACCTTCTCATTCAAAGAGTTTTCTTTATTTTCATGACTATGAAGGCATCAAAACTATGAATTAACACATGTGGAATTATATACATAACAAACAAGTGTGAAACAACTGAAAATATGTCATATTCTAGGTTCTTCAAAGTAGCCACCTTTTGCTTTGATTACTGCTTTGCACACTCTTGGCATTCTCTTGATGAGCTTCAAGAGGTAGTCCCCTGAAATGGTCTTCCAACAGTCTTGAAGGAGTTCCGAAGAGATGCTTAGCACTTGCTGGCCCTTTTTCCTTCACTCTGCGGTCCAGCTCACCCCAAACCATCTCGATTGGGTTCAGGTCCGGTGACTGTGGAGGCCAGGTCATCTGGCGCAGCACCCCATCACTCTCCTTCATGGTCAAATAGCCCTTACTTTCAAAGTTTTCCCAATATTTCGGCTGACTGACTGACCTTCATTTCTTAAAGTAATGATGGGCACTTGTTTTTCTTTACTTAGCTGCTTTTTTCTTGCCATAATACAAATTCTAACAGTCTATTCAGTAGGACTATCAGCTGTGTATCCACCCGACTTCTCCTCAACGCAACTGATGGTCCCAACCCCATTTATAAGGCAAGAAATCCCACTTATTAAACCTGACAGGGCACACCTGTGAAGTGAAAACCATTTCAGGGGACTACCTCTTGAAGCTCATCAAGAGAATGCCAAGAGTGTGCCAAGCAGTAATCAAAGCAAAAGGTGGCTACTTTGAAGAACCTAGAATATGACATTTTCAGTTGTTTCACACTTGTTTGTTATGTATATAATTCCACATGTGTTAATTCATAGTTTTGATGCCTTCAGTGTGAATCTACAATTTTCATAGTCATGAAAATAAAGAAAACTCTTTGAATGAGAAGGTGTGTCCAAACTTTTGGTCTGTACTGTATATATATATATATATATATACAGTGGGGGAAATAATTATTTGACCCCTCACTGATTTTGTAAGTTTGTCCAATGACAAAGAAATGAAAAGTCTCAGAACAGTATCATTTCAATGGTAGGTTTATTGTAACAGTGGCAGATAGCACATCAAAAGGAAAATCGAAAAAATAACTTTAAATAAAAGATGGCAACTGATTTGCATTTCATTGAGTGAAATAAGTATTTGAACCCTCTAACAAAAAAAGACTTAATACTTGGTGGAAAAACCCTTGTTTGCAAGCACAGAGGTCAAACGTTTCTTGTAATTGATGACCAAGTTTGCGCACATTTTAGGAGGAATGTTGGTCCACTCCTCTTTGCAGATCATCTCTAAATCCCTAAGGTTTCGAGGCTGTCTCTGTGCAACTCTGAGCTTGAGCTCCCTCCATAGGTTTTCGATTGGATTAAGGTCCGGAGACTGACTAGGCCACTCCATGACCTTAATGTGCTTCTTCTTGAGCCACTCCTTTGTTGCCTATGCTGTATGTTTTGGGTCATTGTCGTGCTGGAACACCCATCCACGACCCATTTTCAGTTTCCTGGCAGAGGGAAGGAGGTTGTCGCTCAGGATTTCACGATACATGGCTCCGTCCATTTTCCCGTTTATGCGAATAAGTTGTCCTGTGCCCTTAGCAGAAAAACACCCCCAAAGCAAAATGTTTCCACCCCCATGCTTGACGGTGGGGACGGTGTTTTGGGGGTCATAGGCAGCATTTTTCTTCCTCCAAACACAGCGAGTTGAGTTAATGCCAAAGAGCTCTATTTTGGTCTCATCAGACCACAGCACCTTCTCCCAGTCACTCTCTGAATCATTCAGGTGTTCATTGGCAAACTTCAGACGGGCCTGCACATGTGCCTTCCTGAGCAGGGGGACCTTGCGAGCCCTGCAGGATTTTAATCCATTGCGGTGTAATGTGTTTCCAATGGTTTTCTTGGTGACTGTGGTCCCTGCTAATTTGAGGTCATTAACTAACTCCTCCCGTGTAGTTCTAGGATGCTTTTTCACCTTTCTCAGAACCATTGACACCCCACGAGGTGAGATCTTGCGTGGAGCCCCAGAGCGAGGTCGATTGATGGTCATTTTGTGCTCCTTCCATTTTCGAACAATCGCACCAACAGTTGTCACCTTCTCTCCCAGCTTCTTGCTAATGGTTTTGTAGCCCATTCCAGCCTTGTGCAGGTCTACAATTTTGTCTCTGACATCCTTGGACAGCTCTTTGGTCTTTCCCATGTTGGAGAGTTTGGAGTCTGCTTGATTGATTGATTCTGTGGACAGGTGTCTTTTATACAGGTGACTAGTTAAGACAGGTGTCCTTAATGAGGGTGACTAATTGAGTAGAAGTGTCTAACCACTCTGTGGGAGCCAGAACTCTTAATGGTTGGTAGGGGTTCAAATACTTATTTCACTCAATGAAATGCAAATCAGTTGCTATCTTTTATTTAAAGTTATTTTTTCGATTTTCCTTTTGATGTGCTATCTGCCACTGTTACAATAAACCTACCATTGAAATGATACTGTTCTGAGACTTTTCATTTCTTTGTCATTGGACAAACTTACAAAATCAGTGAGGGGTCAAATAATTATTTCCCCCACTGTATATATATATATATATATATGATAATTTCATTCTGTGGGTTGAAACGGTTATGGCGACACCAAATTTGTATTGTTTTTTTTTCCATGTTCTACGACTTTTATATATCTTAAAATCACTTTTTGTTAAAGTATATGAACACCTTTGAAAAAAATATTTTTTTTTACACTAATTACATTTATTTTGTGGAGTAAATCATTTCTCCAATTGGTTATATTTATCTATCTTTTTTTGTTTTTGTTCAACAGCCTGCTGTGCTTCCAATGCACAGCAGGCTGCTCATTGGATAAATGTAAAATTGTCTAGATTTATTTCTGCATGGGAGACTAGCAATGGTTTCCCTGCAGAAATATCAGCCTCATAATGTTATGTGGGCCTATGCATTATATATATGAATTACCGCAAAATTTGTACTCCTCCTCAGTTAAAAATACTCCTCAAAATTTGTTATGAGGACTAACCAATTGGAGCAATCGCCGACAAGGGACCACTCTGATTGGTCCCTTGCCAGCATTACTGCACTCTGCACTGTCCATAACATCGACAGTGCAGAGGCAGAAGCTTTAAACCAAGCGCTGATTAAAGCGCTGCCATAACGTTTATATACGTGCTATCTGCACAGAGTATGTGCAGATAGGAAGTATATAGCCATATGGCAGTCGTGAAGGGGTTAAAGTAAATGTCCACTTTTTATGTAGTTTGTAAGGTAGACTATATATACCACTCAAGCCTGGAGTAAAACTTGCCTACAATACATTATATAAAATCATGCTTAGGAATTTCAATAAAACTAACACCATTGTACCATGTTGTTTTATTTGATGAAATTAATTTCTGTTTATGCAAAAGGAAAATTCACCACAAAACTCTGTTCAATAATCTAAATATGGCTATGTTCTGGAACATTTCTTCCTCTATTATTTGTAAAAGAATATAACTTTCCTCCCTACATCACAATAAAATTCAATAGATGTTACTGTGTAATGAGCTTACTCAGTGGTACAACCAGGATTGCTTCTACTGTGCATTCTGAAATATATATTTACTGCACAGAAAATTGAAATAGATGGGCTTTTTATTGAGGAAATTATTTGGAATTTTCTAATATGCCTATAGTGTAATAGGGCGAGAGGGAAACCCATCAAGGCAGTCAGCTTTAAATAATGGCTTATTACAACACTTATTTCCGCTTGTAATGAATAGCAATTCAGGCACAGTTAAGTTGCCTCCTTAAAGTACCACAGTGAAATACTTTACACCACACAACCATGATGACAATAACCTGATTAAGTATGCATGATACCTTATTTCCTTTCTAGCTACACAATAATACCTCGAAATAAAAGTTCTAGTGGAAATCCAATTTATGAAATGCGAAGCAATAGAAACTTGTTAGCAGTTTCCTGATTCTGAGTATTTATATGCACGATATAAAAAAAGGTTATATATATATATATATATATATATATACACACACACATACATACACACACACACACACAGTTCGCTTCATATATTTTTGGACACTGACAGAAATGTTTTTATTATCCGTTTACTAAAACATATTCAAGTTATAGTTAGGGTCCATTCACACGTCCGGCACCCCCATAATAGAACTGCCTATTCTTGTCCGCAATATTTTTTTCCGGAGCAGCGGACCGGAAGATTGGGGGCACGCTCCGGAAATGCGGATGCGGACAGCACACTGTGTGATTATATATATATAATCGTATTTTTCGCCCTATAAGACGCACCGGCCCATAAGACGCACCTAGGTTTTTGAGGAGGAAATTAAGAAAAAAAATATTTTCTAACCAAAAGGTGTGCTTTTGGTGGGCTTTGAACTAATGGTAGCCTCTGAATGACACTATTATGGGGAATCTGTGGATGACACTATTATGGGGGGGAATCTGTGGATGACAATGTTATGGGGGTCTGTGGATGGCACTGTTATGGGGGTCTGTGGATGGCACTGTTATGGGGGTCTGTGGATGGCACTGTTATGGGGCATCTGTGGATGGCATGACACTGCTATGGGAGGAATCTGTGGATGACAGATAAATAGCATCTTATGCTATGTGTCATCCACAGATCCCCCCCATAACAGTGTCCCTGTGTATTGTGAATGACCCCCAATACAGGGGGTGGGGGCTGACCGTTCCGCAGGGATGGTAGGGGTCAGGCAGGTGCACCAGGCCGGAGCCTAAGTGGGAAGTTGGAGAAGGCGTGTGCGATAGCTTCAAAGGGCGCACCAGAGTTGGTTGAGTGGCTCACTTAGCCTTCTGCTTCTGCACCCCCCTCATCCTCCGTATCTGCACCCTCCTCACTCTCTGCTGTGTGCAGCCCCAAAGACACCACCACCACCACCATAGCCCCTCCACTCGAGTCATAGGAATTATTTTCCCATCCATTCCCAGACCTTACTGATGCGCAGCCATTCTTGACATCTGATGAGGAATAGGAGGTACAGTAGCAACGGCCGCCACCCAGCTGTCTGAAGACAGTACCCAGATCAGCCCAAGGAGGGTGGTCCCCGCTGTTGCTGCCTACTCAGAGATCTCGAATGTCAGTGGTGAAGGTTACGATGATGATGACGTGTTGATGGATGTCACGTGGGTGCCCACAAGAAAGGAAGAGGAGGGGAGTTCAGAGGGAGAGATGGAGCAGCAGATAGGGAGGAGAAGGAGAAGCAGGAAGAACTCAGTGCACAGGAGGCAAAAAGCAGACTGCAAATGTATCTGGAGGGAGCCATCCACCATGCACGGTCACATCTTGCGCTCCCAGGACACCGGCACATGGTTCTGCAGTGTGGGCTTTTTTTAACGTGTCAGCTGCTGACAATAGTGCTGCCATCTGCAGCCTGTGCTGTCAATGCACAAGTCGCGGTAAACCCAACACTTACCTAAGGACGACCGCCTTAAGAAGGCACCTGGCCTCCCATCATCGAGCCCAATGGAAGCAATGCCGTCAGAACCCACACTCCCGGCGCTCCACGTCCTGCCTCTTCGCCTCTCTCCTCCCATTTGTCCTCCACTCTACCTTCCACCGTGCCGTTGTTGCGTTCATCTGGCACGCTTCCGTGGCCCAAATGTTCGAACAGAAATAAAAATGATGACGCTGGATAATCCTCTTGCCCAATGGCTGACCACTGGCTTGTCGGAACTGCTAGCCCGCCAACTACTGCCATATAAAATTGGTGGACTCTGAGGCCTTTAGAAAATTTCTGGCCATTTTAGAAGTACTTACACGGCCATGGCTCGCCTTGCTGACATTCAGTGGCGACACCACTTGCCCGTCAGACATCTGATTTGTGACTGCCCAAATGCGCTGGAACTCCACCTTGTATATGCTTGATAGGCTGCTCCAGCAGAAACGTGCCATTAACGACTACCTGTACGAACTCTGCGGCAGGACAGGTTCTGGGAGCTTGTTTTTTTTAACCGTGCCAGTGGCTGCTCATGCGTGACGCATGCAGACTTCTGCAGCCATTTGATGAGATCACCATACTGGTCAGTCGCAGCCAGGGCAACATCAATGACATCGTACCTTATGCCTTCTTTCTGGAGCATGCATTGCGTCGTGTCATTGATCAAGCCGTCGAGGAGCAGGAGCTGGAAGATGAGGAAGTCGCAATGCTGAATGAATTCCCAGGGGGGTTACTCCATCTGAGACAAGTAAGCAGGAGTCTGAAGAGGAGTCAGAGGAGGATGGTGTCTGGGGGGAGGAGCAAGAAGAGCAGGCTTTAAACTGCCCGGGATCCCTGGTGTTGTCCGTGGCTGGGGGGAGGAGACCGAGGACTACATTCTCCTGGGCGATGAGCAGGAGCCAGGGTGCTCCAACCCGTCCAATTTAGTGTAAATGGGGGCCTTCATGCTCCAGTGTTTGAAGAGGGACCCCCGTATAAAAAGCATAAAGGGCAAGGACCAGTACTGGGTGGCAATGTACTTAGACCCCTAGTACAAACATAAAATGGCGGACATGTTACCAGCATCACAGTGGGCTGTCAGAATGCAGCATTTCCAGGCCTTGCTGCGAGAGATGCTGCATTCTGCTGTTGCGGGCGCTGGCAGAGGAATTTCCACCCACAGCGAAACAGGTGCGGGTACCAATCCTACCACGCCTGAGAGGATTTGAAGACGTGTTGGTCACTTCGGAGATGAGATAATTTTTGCAATCAACCCATCGACAGCCGCCCTCCGCATCCAGCCTCAGGGAACGCCTAGACCGACAGGTGTCCGACTACATCGGGTTAACGGCCGATGTGGACGCTCTGAGAAGCGAAGAACCCCTTGACTACTGGGTGTGCAGGCTAGACCTGTGGCCAGAGCTGGCACAATTTGCCATGGAACTCTTGGCTTGCCCCTCGTCGAGTGTAATGTCCAAAAGGACGTTCAGCACAGCAGGGGGGGGATCGTGACTGATAAGCGCACTCGCCTAGCTTACTACAGTGTGGACTACCTCACATTTCTAAAAATGAATGAGGCATGGATCTTGGAATAATTCAACACCTGTGATGACCATGTGTAATCGAATTTCACCTATTATCATTTGGGGTTTATTCAAGAGGGGGGATTTTGTTAGCCATGTATATTTTTAGTTATTTTAAACATATGTATTTGACATGTATTTGTACTGGCCTACATTAATTTTTTATCCTGTGACCGCCTAATGTACCTCCAGCCACAGAATCCTACAAAGTTCTTGGCTGTCAGGTGAATGCCTATTGCCTAATTTTTGGGGCCTGTACTGGCCGACAGTTAATTTTTTTTAATCCTAGCCACATAATCATAATCCTGTCTCACTCCTCTGCCTCTCATTATGGTGGCGTATGAACCGCATTCACAATAAGGACCTTCTAATGTCACAGGGTCATGTGACTGTGCCCCCCACCCTGTACTGTGCCCCCTTATACCCTGCATTGTGCTCTCTTACCACACCCTGTCCAGTGCCCCTAGTCATTTCCTGTACTGACCCCTCTTATACCCTTTTATCCGGTCACGATATGGCAGTGTTATCTGGTCACTGTACAGAGGTGTTATCCGGTCAATGTATGGCGGTGATATCCAATAACTGGATGGCCATAACTGTATCCCTTTCCCTGCCCACGCCATCCTTTTTTAGACCTGCCATGAGCGGGAAAAATATGCAGATTGCAGTGCTAAGGACCTTTGCACCACAATCTGCGTCAGAAATACGCCTAACAAACATATTTCTATATAATAAATGACCACCTAATTGTATTAATATTCGGGGGTAGTGCTAATATCTTTATATTATATAGATTCTAGTGCATTATACTGTGCCCTGTATTTCCCAGTAGAAAATGATCCTTGGAAAACACAGTCCTTATCCCTGACCACCAGGACCAGGTACATGGCGGCCTCCCCTCTCCTCCACGCTGCTCCTCTGTGTACTGGTGCTTATCCGGAAACTAAGGCTGGGTTCACATCTTATTTTTGCAATGCATTTAATGCATACCAAAAATGTATGTGTTAACAGATGCCTCAGACTGATGCCGTACATTGGTGTCCGTTCACCATACAGTTCCATGGTAGAAAAAAAAAAAATTACGTTGACGTATGCATTTTTTTAATGTACTCTGCAGGATACAAAAACGTGGAGTGCTGCACATTTGCATACATCAAACCGATAGGAAATAAAAAATTTCTAGGCTCCAGCAGGGCACATTTTTTAGAGTTTCCCTTTAAGACGCATAAAAATGGCCCCTGATTAAAATACATATTTTTTGTGGGAATTTTTGCCAATGATCCCCCTCTAGTATATCACTGTCCATGTTGTGGGACTATTTGTGTACTTCTAGTAGGTGTTTGCTGGCTGCAAATAGGACCTGAAGGTTTTTCAGGTTCGCCTGCCATTAAAGTAAATGGGGCCCGTCGCAAACGCGCGGTTCACAAACATTTGATCGCGAACGCACGTTCGCGAATCGTCCCGGCTGATGTTCGTCCATCACTAATTATAATATTAGAGGAAAGGATAACTTGGCCGGGGCGGGGGGGGACAATTGAAAAGATATTCTAGTACTCTGTTGGGTCGGCTCTAGCCTGAATACAAGTTGCACATCCGGTTGGACGTGGAGGCATACAGGTTCCATATTGTGAAAAAATCACGGAAAAAAAAGATACAAAACATCCCACACGATATGATAGTAAATATGCAGATGTGCATGGCTACATTTATAAAGTCACTGAAAATAATGCACTATAGAAATAGATTCAAACACAACATTTGGACTAAGCCCTCACTCGAATGATAAAATCTGAGACTCTTAGCAAATATATTTTGTTCAAAACTCATCTGTGCCTACCTACCCAGCTCCACGGTGGTCTCAGGCAGGTCCTACGCTATAGCTACCTATGCAGTTGTGCATCTATGTTCAGGAGAGCAGACCCTGCACATATAATGTGTTGCTCCTAGTTACCTCTGTGTGCATTAGCAACGAATAAGAGGAGGAGCATACACACCTATATGTACTACCTTAACCACCTCCGGACCGCCTAACGCAGATTCGCGTTCCGGAGGTGGCAGCGCTGCGCACAGTCACGCATATACGCGTCACCAGCCTGCCAGCAATGATCATTGGCTGGAAGTCAATGGGGACGGATCCGCTTGAAGATTGCCAGCATACTGAGGAAACATTGGAGGGTACTAATGAACAACTTTTCCCACATAGAGGAGTTTAAGGCTCCTCCACTTCTCTCATATCGGAGGAACCAAATCTGGGAGACAGGCTTGTCAAATCGGACGTTGGTTCTTCCAAGGTGAGTTTGAGGGCATATGTTGGTTCCACCTGCATAGGTTGCTATCCATGCTTTAATTGCGTCAACTGTCCCTTGATGATACGAGGTAATTCATTTTATAACACGATAACAGACAAGAACATCAAAATACGAGCGTTTTTGACGTGCGATTTGACCCACGTGATTTACCTACTTTCTTGCCCGTGTAATTTGTGGTATGTGGGTGAAACCATGTGGGATATGAAAACACGTCTTAATCAACACAGATATAGTATCAGACAAGAAAGACTTGACCTTCCCGTCTCCAAGCATTTCAAGGAGGCTGGACACACCAAGGGGGATCTGAGGTTTAGGATTATAGAGCAGGTGATGGCAGGTAGGAGAGGGGGTGATAGGGTGTCACGTTTAAAAAAAAACAGACTTATTCTGGATTTACACACTGCAGACTTTGAGACCCAAAGGTCTAAATATAGATTTCAAGGTGACATGATGGCTGCGTCTTTCCCCTAACTCTGTAGGCTGCTCTCATTCTCTCTTGTGTTGGGTACGGACATGTGTACTAATGAAACATTGTTTGCTTTTAGATTTGTATTCAAGCTTTGGCATCACTCAACATTCTCGCTGATGGCTATTGGACTACGGGACCATACGGGCACACCTAGAATTTTGCATCACATGTTTGTGTGCTATTTACTATAATGGATACCATAGCATTATGTGTCATCCCTTCCCCCCATTGACATGATACGGGTTCTCTTTTGGAGGTCCATGTGTCTGTATTTACGGACATGTGTCCCTCCTATGAGACCCCTTTGATACATTGCCCTTTTGAAGGTATTTTGATGTTGAGTATCAAGATGGTGCGACTTGGAGTTATAGAACTATGTCCAATGCAGGGATGGAGGCCATATGCCACTTACCGGTGATGTGTGGTCCTCTGTCCTGATTGGGAGGGTGCTAATAATTGGGATGACCACTAATGTTCCACCTTATCCCCTGGACTACCTATTGGAGCTTTAATTGGCCGATGATGGTTATGATGGGTAACGACTGTGTCGTGTACCACAGTAAATGTCGGGAACCGGACACAGTGGTGCCATTGCTGACACATTGATACCGGTGTGACACACATCCTAGGCTGTGGATAGGTTCCCAGTAATACTTGTTTATATTTGGAATATGTGTCTCTATATTATGTGATGCCCCTGGGTGGCGTTTGTAATATGGGCATGATCATGCGCAGTGACGATGGTGGAGAATGGCATACATCTTTGTTATGGTCTCGCAGTCGTAACACGAAATCACATTTCTCGCGGGAGTTCAGTGCAGTGCGAGATGTCGGCATTGCGTTTGGATCGAAGTCCCGCGCATGCGCAATGGCCCAGTGTGTACGCCGCGGCGGTCCTGTCGTCCATTGCACCATGTGAGATTGTTTTTTTATTTTGAATTGTTTATATCATGTTCACCTGAATTATTTATTTATTAATCATGGGTCTTTAATGTCTTTTATGATAGTATATGAAATACACTTGCTTATATTATATGAATCTTACACGTTTGGATTATGTCACTCATTCACTCATCACTGGATTATTTATATATTTGTTTATGTTTTTTATTTATCTTTTGGATTATTTATTGTATTAATTGTATGATCATGGATGTAAATGAACACACCTCTTTATATACCACATTACTACACATGTTTGTATGGCTTGAGGAAGACTGCAAAATATTTGAGGGGTTAACTGCTGCTAATCGCAGCTCCCTGCCAGCACCCGCTTCCAGGATTTGTATTAAACAGGACCTTTCATCTGGCAAAAGATTCTGAAGTATCATGAAATGTACAGCAGTGCCCAGGAATCTCACTGCACTTACTATTATCCCTGGGCGCCGCTCCGTTCTCCCGCTATGTCCTCTGGTATCTTTGGGGACTTGGTTATACTGGGCGGAGACTGCCATTGTTCTCCTGGGCGTCTCCTTCTCTGGGAGAAAAAAAACTCCCTGGCTGTGAGCTCTGCGCTGCGATTGGCCAGCGCTATAGCCTGGGAGAAGGAGACGCCCAGGAGAACAAGGGCAGTCTCTGCCCAGTATTACAAAGTCCCCGAAGATACCGAAGGACATAACGGGAGAACGGAGCGGCGCCCAGGGATAATAGTAAGTGCAGTGAGATCCCTGGGCGCCGCTGTACATATCATGATACTTAGTTCAGAATTTTTTGCCAGATGTAAGGTCCTACATTTTCCTTTCATTGGTGGCGCAGTGCGCCCACCCCTCTCTCCTCATTGATGGCAGCAGCAGCACAGGGGGGAGGGAGAGACTGCTTCCTTCTCCCCTGTGCTGCTGAGGAGAGCAGCGCGCTCATGCTCTCTGATACTAGACTGTGCAATAGCGAACCCTAGTATTGAAAAAAGGCAAATCCTGGTATCGAGGTCAATACCAGCCAAAAGTATCGATTGGGTATCGAAAATGCGATACCCGAAACAACCCTACTATATTGGTTTAATATCAATGTATATTATGTATCATTCATGTTGCTTTAAATGTGTGTTGGATATTCGGCTGGAATAGACCAATACAGGACCACCAGCGGGACATCTACTATTCACATGTTGGCATTATTATTCATGTTATGTTGAAGTTTCTAATAAATTACAGGTTTTATATCAATTGACCATTTACATCAATAGAATACTCATTTCCATACAGCGCCGAATAGCTAAGTGCCCCCTAAAACATTTTTACTATATATTCCTCTCTTTACCAACATTGGGTGTGTCGTGGGGAGTGCACCGAACCATTATTTCTCAGAACGGTAGAGCCACTGTATACTATATAGTTTCCTAAATTCTGATCCCTGGTCTAGTCAATACAGAGCTGAGCTACACTTTGTGAATGGTACAGTGACAAGCCCATTCACCCGAAAGCCAAACTTTTTGTGAGTAGTGTATATATGCTATATTAAAATACCCAATTAAAATGCCCAAACATGAGTTTATAAACTATCTTCTAATACATTATCAATAATACATAGATCCTACATCATAAGAATACATTGCAACTGCTGGTTTCATTCAGTCCAGTAGGTTCTACTGTTTCCTACATTGTTATACATAACACCTCTTTATGTAACAATCTCCTATTCTCACCTTTATTCCTTCCTACCTCGACCTGTTCTAAAACTTGCCATTTCAGTTCACTGACCTGATGAATTAATGCAGATAAGTGCCGTGCTACATCTGTTTTTATAGACTCTTTCTTCATCTCTATTTCTTTTTCACTTCCCACCCGCTTCTTTTTCTCCGCCTCACTACCTTTCTGCAAGTTTTTTTTTTTACATTCCGACATTAGATCAGCGTTCATTTAATCATGTCTTTATCTGTCTAACAGTCTGTCCCACATACATTTCTTCACATGGACATTTCAATAAACAACATTACTTGTGTCGCATGTGCAGTATAGGAGGTAAAACCTGACAAAATTAAAATGAAAAACAGAAAATTAAAATGCAAATCCCGATTTGACATTTCATTTTCAACCCATGTGTGCAAAATGAGTGCAGAAGCATTGTAACGGTATTTTAAAACCACAGGGTGATGGGCATAATCTCCCTTAAAGGGTAACTGTCATGTTTTCATAAAAAAAAAATCAGTTTTAGCATATGTTACTGCTGCAGCAGCATTATGCATAAAGCAATCTTTAGTTTCTTCACATACCACTGTTTTCCTTGAGTTTTTCCCTTAGTTACAGCTGTTTAAACATTTACAATATGAGGACCTTCTCAAGATGGCTCCTCTGCTACTTTCCCTCACTTCCGATACACACTTGCTGTAGGCAGCAACTCCCTGCCAGCCAATCTGATTGGATTACTGAGAGACACGCCTCCTCACTCTGAAGCCTAATGCAGGCATGCATTGTGAAGGACCGCCCCTCTGTCTTCTGTTTATACTAAAGGGAAGACAGACAAGCCCTTGCAACAGTCTTTTAAGGGAGCAGTGGAATGGGACAGAGGACATTAATGAAAGCGGTTATTATAAGGTAATTACAGATCTTTTGACGATCATTGACAGACTAACTCAGGTATACATGCCTAGCTCTAATAAACTAGCAAATAAAAATAAAAAATATGACAGTTACCCTTTAATAGCAATAGCACACCAGTTTTAACAATGTAAACATGCAACAGTGCTCTTCCATTGTGTCACCAAAAAAGTATTTTTACTTACTTTCTTCGACCTAATGTCATTTGTGATCAAGATATTGATAATATATTTACCCTTACCATAAGCAAAAGGTTGTTCTCGAAACAGGGTTTCAAACTTATGGTCCCACTTAAAGGGAATCTGTCACCTATTTTGACCATATAAAACCGTTAACATAGCAATGTGCAGTAAAGTACCTTCATTCCTGCATGGGTCTTCTTTCTTTTATTCCACTTTTCATTCAGATGAAAAAGCGATTTTTCTGATATGCAAATAAAGTCTCAAGGTGCCCAGGGGGGCGTTATTACTCTGCTCTAGTGCCCAGTAACGCCCCCCTGCAGTGCCCAGCCCGCCTCCTAAGAAAAAAATGTACTCCCACATACTTGCCGAACGGCGCCGCCCCCTCTCCACTACGTCATTTAATTTATTCACTGCACCGTCCTTGCTTCCTCCTTTCTTTGTCTACGGCTCCGCCCCCTCCACTACGTCATTTAATTTATTCACTGCACCTTCCTTGCTTCCTCCTCTCTTGGCCTCCGAAATCCCGCGCAGGCGCAGTATCGCTGAGTGCCTGTACGATACTCCTGTTCCAGAGGGCAACAGCGCTCTGATTACATCACTGGGCTCGGCGCATGCCCAGTGACACTATTGAGGCTGTTGCCCTCTGGAGCAGGAGTATCGTACAGGCGCAGGCACCCAGCGATACTGCGCCTACGCGGGATTTCGGAGGTCAAGAGAGGAGGAAGCAAGGAAGGTGCAGTGAATAAATTAAATTACGTAGTGGAGGGGGCGGAGCCGTAGACAAAGAGGAGGAAGCAAGGACGGTGCAGTGAATAAATTAAATGACGTAGTGGGGAGGGTATGTGGGAGTACATTTTTTTCTTAGGAGGTGTGCTGGACTTGGAAGAAAGGCGGGCTGGGCACTAGAGCAGAGTAATAATGCCCCTCTGGGCACCTTGAGACTTAATTTGCAAACAGAAAAATCGCTTTTTCATCTGAATGAAAAGTGGAATAAAAGAAAGAAGACCCATGCAGGAATGAAGGTACTTTACTGCACATTGCTATATTAACGGTTTTATATGGTCAAAATAGGTGACAGATTCCCTTTAAGGATGTCACAAAAATATATTATTATTTATTTATTTTTAACCAGTAACATGTCTATTGTAGGCAGAAATCTACACCATGTGATTTTTCTCACTTTGTCTTATTTTTTCCCTCTCTCAATGACACTGTTCATATTCTTCCTATCTCCTGTCCAACTTTCTCAACATCAATCCTTGAATATCCTCTCTGTGTGAACTTCTCTGTAATCCTACTCCTGTTTTTGATATACTCCTCACCAAGTGACATGCTGCTTGGGGGTCACGTCACAGCTGCAGCCAGTCATTGGCTGCAGTGGCACACATGACCCCATCTGTGCTGGAACTTTACACAAAGGGGGTAGATATATAGGGGGATAGACATTATAGCCTTTGTTAAAATTCTGTTGAAATTTTCTTTATTTCAAAGGTGTGCCCCCTTGTTTGCCATGTCTTCTATGCTGTTCATACAGAGGTCCTGTCTGTAAAGAGGCTGCTGAAGGAGGGTAAGGTGACCCGGTAAATCATCTCTATGTGATGTCTTCTCCATTCATATACACTGTACCCGCTAACTGCACTTGTTGGGAGTCTAGTGCAGGTGCAATGTGTCTGAATGGAGGAGGCTGAGTGAGGTGTCTGATCACTTGACTCTCCACTAGCAGCCACCTTATGGACAGAACCTCTATGTGGACAGCACAGAAGATTTGTCTAATAAGGGGAACATGGCTTATGTTACATACACATAGGTCAACAGTAGCCAGAAAGTGACCAACCCTTTTAAATCCAAACAGGAGGATAAAGGAATCCTTTTCCTATGGAAAATAATTATCCCCTGAAGCTGATATTGAATTCTACAAAGAATAATTACCATTTAGGCCTCATGCACACGACCGTTCAGTTTCTTGCGGATCCACAAAACACAGAAGCCGCCCGTGTGCCTTCCGCAATTTGCGGAACTGAACAGGCGGCCCATTGTAGAAATGCCCATTCTTGTCCCCAAAACGGACAAGAATAGGACATGTTCTATTTTTTTTGCGGGGCTACGGAACGGAGCACGGAGTGCTGTCCGCATTTTTTGCGGCCCCATTAAAGTGAATGGGTCCGCACCCGAGCCACAAAAACTGCGGCTCGGATGTGGAAACGGAACGGTCGTGTACATGAGGCCTTATTAATAGTACAGTAAACGGATTTGCAGTATTTTTTCGATACCTTCCATATTTTTTCTATATAAACTTTCGTCCAATAGCAAATTTTGAATGGGCCCAATCCCCCATGACCACCTTGAGCAGCGATTTCTAAACGTGAAAAGCCTATGATTATTTTGGTCTCCCCAACGCATAAGGATAATGCAGAAAAAGTCACTTTGTACACTTTGCATATGGAAAAAAATATATATACAATGCACATGCAGGTATAATCAATCCTCCAGATGGCGACTGAAATGACGTCATCACACCCGCCTTTGCCAGGATGTAGTGCAGTGACGTGTGTGCATCTTGCCATCTGCGTCCCACCATCCTAGGCCCTTAGACCACAAGAGGTTAGGGTAGGGTCTGCATTGTGAACAGCCGGCGAACAGGACAAAAGGGGAGTATTGGTTTTTTTCCTTATTTTTTTTCTTTCAGTCTCCACTTGGGCACATTACTGTCAGGAAGGAGAGCACTGGGGGGACATAAATACTGAAGGGCACTTTGGTGGACTTTACTGGGGAAGATGTGGAGTGATGAGCGCTATGAGCGACATTACTGGATGGCAATGTGGGGGATATTACTGAAGAGAGAAGGAGAGCACTGTGAGGCTCACTACTAGTGGTGCACTGTGGCAGAAACTACTATCAGACGGGCACTGTGGGTGACATTACTACTGGAGGGGCACTGTGGGGGACATTGCTATTAGGGGGGGGCACTAAGGGGGACCTAACTACTGGAGAAGCACTGTGGGGGACATTACCAATGAAGAGGTACTGTGGGAATATTACTACTGGAGGGGCACTGTAAGGGATATTACTACTGGGGGGGGGGGGGCATAACTGGCAGCATTATTGGGGGCACACTAGGGAAATTTTAATACTGGGGACAGTATAAGGAGCATTACTGATGGCACTGGGGACTTTTAATACTTAGGCACTATAGGTGGAATTACAGAGAATTTTTTTTAATATGAGGGCACTATATGGGGCATTACTGGAGGCACTGGGGGCATTTTAATACTGAGGCTCTATAGCAGTATTTTTTGTACAGGGGCATTATTACTGGGGGAAAATAGGGGATATTAATGCTGCAGGCACTGTAGGGGCATTTCTATTACAAAGGCATATTAGGAGACATTATTTTGGGGGACACTATACAGGTATTACTGGTAGCACAATGTAGGGTTTTATTATTACTTCTTGGGGCATTTAAGCGGACATTATTATTACTGGGGAACACTCTAGGGGCATAATAATTACTGGAGGCACTAAAGGAACACTATTATTACTGGCGGCATTTGCAGACATTATTTCTACTGGGGTCAGTATCTTATCAGCAGTATAGTATTTGGGGGCTTTGGGGAGTACAGTGGGCACAGTATTGGGAGTGGCAGCAGAATGTCATTGTCGGGACACCAGGCTGGGGAGTTTGATGGAAAATTTTTGAAATCCAACATGTCTGTGTAACAAACTCTACAGAGACGAAACACAGATGAAAGAATTTGTCATGGCGGTTTGGGTCAAACAGAGGAGATGAGGAAAGAGAACATCTACATCACAGTAGATGTCACTGGATGTAAGAGGTGCTGTAGTCTCCGATATGTTTCGTAGAGCTGACTCACAACTAAAAATGAAATTTCGCTCCTAAATTTTTCAGTTTAGGAGCCAATATATCCTTTTTTATTTTTAGTCTGGAGTATTGATAATGCATACTTGATGTCCCAACAAATGGATAATACAGTGATGTCACAACAAAGGAATGATGCAAAAAAATAATGGCACACAGAAGGAATAATGCAATCAGCAGGGGTAACCATGTGGTAGCCACTTTAATACTCATCACTAAAGGCACTTATAGGTGAGTACAAGTGGGCCCCCTTAGCAACTGCTATGCCTGCTACCCTGGTAGTTTCTCCCATGATATCTAATAGTCTGCTTACCACTTGCTCAGAATCCAATAACTCTGTTTTGACTCTTGCTGCCGGCATTCCGTCCAGCTCAGATTCCAATGGTTCGGTTTTTACTCTTGCTGCCGGCATCCCGTCCAGCATTAACATTCTGCTTTCAAAGACGTCTGTTCTACAAAAGAATAAAAAGACTAGTGTGAACCAACGTGCTTTTTGTGTGTTAAATATTTTATATTTCATGTAAAATTCTATTAAACATTTTAGGACAACAGATTTTTAATAACTTACAGGTAGAAAAATTATTTGAAGTAACTGCATTATAAGATGCTTGTAAAACAGAGAATAAGGCTCTATTCACACCACATTTATGAGCTACACCTGAAGGACACCATAGGGCAGACATACTATTGAAAATGCGCCAGTTTTTGGCACAATTTGCACCACAAAACTGGCATACATGCTTTGTACTGAATTTACCATTTGTTTTGGACACTTTTGCTAACTTTTTTTTATGCCACATCTGACAAGGGGCATGGCTTACTGGGAAGGGATGTGGCTTCTCAGAAAAGGTCATGGCCTAAATGCGCTGGAAAGTTTTTGGCGCATTTTTATAAAACTAATCCAACTTATTGGTGGTGTAAATGTAGACTAAACTGTCTAAACATGTGACAAATTTATCCTCTAGCATCAGACACTTAATTGCAGATCTGGTGTAGTTTAAGGGCCCGTTTACACAGAGTTTTGCTGATTTTTGAAGCCGGATTTTCAAAATTCATGTGAACATACCACTTTTAGACAGTATTAGTAGGTCTGCCCCATAGCATGTTTACTTTGCAAAAAGAAAAAACACTCCAAACTTATCTTGTAAAGTATCCCTTGCTAAATATAGGTATACATACATACACAAAATTCATTAAAGGGTTTGTTTCACTTTAGCAGATGACATTTATCATGTAGACACAGTTAAAAGAAGGCACTTACTAATGTATTGTGATTGTCCATATTGCCTCCTTTGCTGGTTTGATTCATTTTCCATCACATTATACACTGCTTGTTTCCATGGTTATGACCACCCTGCAATCCAGCAGCGGTGGCCGTGCTTCTACAATATAAGAAAAAGCGCTGGCCTCTCAGGTGAGAGCACACATAGGCATGCATGTGCAGCATCTCCTGTCCCGACCATATCGTGTATGTGCTTCAGCAATGGCTATGAACCCAGAATATGAGCAGTGTATAATGTGATGGAAAATTTAATCAAGCCAGCAAAGGAGGCAATATGGACAGTGCCTTGTAGTACGGTAACTTTCTCTACATGATAAATGCCATTTGCTGAAGTGAGACAAACCCTTTAAATACACATTCTCTTGCGGTAAGCAGATCAAAAGGCACCATAAATTGATGCCTCCTGTACTATGGCGCTATGCTGGGGGTTGTCAAAATATAACTTCATCAGAGAAGCAAAATGTTGAAAAACCCAGTACAATACACAATTATAGGAATAGATGACAATTGTTAATACGTTATGCAAGTAGTTAATAAAAACAGACATGTCAAGAGAGGTTAGGTTCTGTAAAGGGTTAGGTGGCACTCCAACTTAAACATCGTGGCTAGCAGGAGAAAGTTCCCAGGCCAAACGTAATAAATAAAAGATACTCCTGTATTCCACTTGATTGCTTTGAAGTGCTGTATTAATTTATTAGGCGAGTATCCAGTAAATAACTGAACGTTTTTCTTCTTCAGAGTACTACAATATATACATAAGGAGTAGTGTTGATCGAGCACCAAAGTGCTCGGGTGCTCGAGTAGAACACTTTGCAATGTTCGGGTGTTCTACCGAACACAACGAAAGTCAATGGGAGAACCCTAAGCACCCCCTGCTCTGAAGAGGGGAGGGTTTCGGGACTCTAGTTCGGCTTAGGAGTCCCTGCTCTGACTCCATATATAGCTATGTCTATATATGGAGTCAATGCTTAGGGACACCCCAGTGTATTTAAAGCTAATTTAGCCTTTATTTCAGAAAAGTTTCTGCCGGGATTCGAACTCACGACCTTCTGTATTAGAAGCAAGGCACTTAACCACTCAGCTAAAATAGCTGCATAGTTACTACTAAAAAAAAAATAAGAGACTTCTACTGTACTGTACTTCTACTAAGAACTTGTACTTCTACAATAGAAGTCTCATATTTTTTTTTTGTGTCTGGCTATGTAGTGTAGTGGATAAAGTTCTGGGCTGTGATGCAGAAGCTGTGAGTTCAAATCCTGTCAAACTTTTTCAGAAATAGAGGTTAAATTAGATTTATATATTTTATATATATTTTTTGTAATTGTAAAAAATGTATGGCACAAAATAAATGTGTAATTACTAATATATTATATATATATATATATATATATATAGTCATACTTCTGATATATATGAATGCATAATAAGTGGGAAACTACTACTGATGTTTTAGCCATAATATATTTACATATATTATAATATATTATATATTCTAAATATATAATATGTGTAAAGATATTAAGGCTAAAACATCTGTAGTAGTTTCCCACTTATTATGCATTCATATATATCAGAAGTATGACTATATATGATAAAAAGGATAAAATAATGACATAAACAATAAAAATTATAAACATCATAAGCATCACCGCATCCGTAAATGCCTGTACTAATAAAATATAAAAATATTTATCCCGTATAGCGAATGGTGTAATGAAAAAAAAAATCTAATTTGCCTATTTGCCATTTTTTCATAATTTCTCTTACCCCAAAAAAACTAAATAAAATGTGATCAAAAAGTCTCACACTCCTAAATGGTATCAATAAAAACTACACAGATTGTCCAGCAGAAATTGAGCCCCACACAACTCAGTAGACATACTGTAAACTACAAAAAAGTTATGGCGGTAAGAATATAGCAATGTAAAAAAAAGTTTTCAAAGTTTTTTTTATCTTTTCAGTATTAAAACACAAAAAAGCCTACACATATGTGGTATTGTTTGTCTCTGGGAAGACATCTTGGTATCCAAATGGTTAAGGACAGCTTTCCAGCTATTTTAGGATTAACAGAAGCATGCATCAGAGATGCATTTCGAATACCTGCCAGGGGACTATGGAAACTTCCACAGTAAGTTAGCACTGCAACTCTAACTCCATGGGGAGTTTTCCATTATGCATATTAAAGTATGCTTTACAATGTTTACTTGAGGATCTCTGACTAGATCGTGTTACATCAATACCAGAGTTAAAATAGGATTCTCTAAATGTCTGTTTAACTTGCTAAAATAAATCATAACTACAACTTCATCCAAGTACAAAAGGAACATCAACTTTTAGCCTTCAGAACATAACCATGCTGCATTGCTTCTGCTCTGTTATAGTGCAATGCACTCACAGTCCTATGCCAAATCTTTCTATGTCATTCAATCAATATCTGTATATGTATAAGTGACATAAAGGTTAATATGATTTCTTCTACATTTTTCTTTAAAATTAATTTAAAACAAATGACATACAAATGAAACAGGGGGCAGATGTTCTAACACAGCCAAATTTTTAGACTGTAAAATAGACAGTCTAAAAATGCTATACGAATCCCGGCGTCTGACACTGGATGATAACTCTAGCATACCTTTAGACTGGCTAGTCTAAGCTTATACCATCTATCAGCTGCCTTATTTTGCACCAGAATTTGCACCAAATTTTGGCTCTTTGGCTGGCATTTTTGGAGCAAACTACATCACACTGTTTTAAGCAGACTGCATCCCTTTCCTGATTGGCCACTCTTCATTGTCAGACAAAGTGCAAAGCATGTACCCCAGTTTTTTGAAGGGGGGGTTGTGTAAAATATGCTAGAGTTCTGGCAGATTTTAATTAGTAAGTTTTTCCTTAATTTAAAATGTCCCTATTCTAGTATACAATTCCAAAGATATTACATATCCTCCTGGCTTAACTATATCTTATTATGGAGTACTCTGCCCCTCATTAGTGCAGAGCAGAATCACCCCAAAACAGTTGTCCGCAGATGACATGCTGGTACTCTTTGCCTTGCACTGATGAGGGGCAATCACCCCGAAACAGGTGTCTGCAGATGAGGTGACGGCTTAATTATTATCCAAGTTATATGTCAAGGTCTGCTTAAAAGGTCGAATATTGACTTCTAGGATAGCTACCTTACATCTGGTGGCGCTAGAGGTGGAGCTTGCCAAGAGCTCATTTGCATACCCTCTTCTGGAGATCAGCAACCTTCGGCACTCCAGCTGTTATGAAACAACTCCCAGGATGCACACTTACTTGGCAGTTCTTCTGCTGACCCTGTCCTCTTCCCAGATACTAAGTTATATAACCCTAATACCTACATGGTTTTCAGAGCAGTTCTCTTGCATCACGTATCCCATTCTGGAAGAAGTATTGCATAAATACTTAGGAGAAGACACTTAAAGGTGTTTTCCCGAGATAGTTTTATTGATGACTTCTCCTCAGGATAGGTCATCAATATCAGATCAGCGAGGGTCCAACACACGGGATAGTGCCAGCTCAGCCTTCCTTCATTGTTTACCTGCTCACCGTCAACATCGTAACGGCGAGCAGGTGTAATTACAAGAAGCCTCCCCATTCACTCCAGTGGGATGGCTCATTCTTATACACTTGAATAAGAAGGAGCCATCCTATAGAAGTGAGTGGGATGGCTTCTTGTAATTATACCTGCTCACAGCTGCGATGTCAATGGCAAGCAGGGGAGGGGGGGCGCCATCAATAAAAATCTCTTGGGAAAACTCCTTTAGGAAGTAAATAATTTTTTTTTAAAAACTATACTAAAACTGATACTAAAGTGAGACTACTATGAACATATACTGACATGAGACTTCCCATTTCTCTTATATATATATATATATATATATATGTAAAAATTAGTTTCTCTCTGTCTGTCCTTTATGTGTGACCAAATGACTGGACTGATGTTCACCAAATTTGGCACTCAGGTACATATCCCAACTGCCATACACAATAAATCGCACGACACATAAGGCAGAACTACACTGCAATATGTGTTGCGCAACAATTTTTATAATGATAGTCTATGGTGTTGCACTGCGACGCGACAGTCGAAGAAAAATCCATCTTGGATAGATTTTTTGCAACTGTCGTGTCGCAGTCGCAGCATGTCGCAGTGTCATGTCATTATAAAAATTGTTGAGACACATGTCGCCGTGTAGCCCTAGCATTAAAGGGGCAGGGCGCTGTTGAATTCGCTGTTAAGGGGGCAGGGGCTACTATTAAAGGGGCAACTGCTGTGGAGGTCACTGTTAAGGGAACGGGCTACTGTGGCGGTCACTGTAAAGGGACGGGTGCTGTGAAGGTCTCTGTTAAGGGGGCAGGGAACAGTGGAGGTCACAGATAAGAGGACAGTCCCTATGGAGGTCAGTGTTAAGGGGCAGGTGCTGTAGAGGTCACTTAAGGTGGCAGGCCCCTGAGGAGGTCACTGTCAAGGGGGTGGGGTGCTGTGAAATTCACTGTTAAAAGAGGCGGGCTGCTGTGAAGGTCAAAGTTAAGAGGATGGGCTGCTGTGGAGGTCACATTTTAAGGTCGCGGGGCACTGTGGAGGTCACTGTTAAGGGGGCGGGTGCTGTAGAGGTCACTGTTATGGGGGATACTGTCGATATCTTTTAACGACACACACAAACATTAAATAAAATAGATTAAATATACCCGTGTGAAGCCGGGTCCTTCTGCTAGTATGTTTATAAAAGGTAATATAAGTGATAGGCAAGAGCAAAATGACACCAAGAGGCCCAGTCTTACAGCCCAAATGCACTTAGAGGGCCAATAGGTCAATAATACAAACCCATATTGACTTTGTGCCATCACAAAGTGGTCATTAGCTATCCCTGCCACCATACAATAGCAGCAGGGACAGCTAATGATCAAGAAAAAAAAACGTGACGCGGTTAAGATGATGGTGGAATCTATTTCAGAAACTTCAAAATCAAAATTCCTAAAACATGACAAGTAATGTGAAAATACACTCCTCTAATCCTAAAAAATGCTTCTATAGAGCCAGTAGCACTGCTGTACCATAGGGGAAGCCAAGTGCACAGAATGGAGTGACCCCACCCATGGGGCACTTAAAACCTTATTTGCATAAAAATAAAACATTTCTTAGGATTAGAGGACCTAATTTTCACATGAAAGGTATGGTTATTTTAGGGTAACTACTCTATATGGTGGCCAGCTTAGTCTGAAATATATTTTTAGGGCACCTATTCCCTTTAAGCACCACTGAGAAAATAATTATTAGATCTGAAAGTTCCTGTATGCACTGATGCAACTTTCCAGCCAAAAAAGCTGGAGCGGTTCCAGTGTAACGCATCAGAGTTTATCTAAGGTCATGTATATACTAAACCAGAATTTAGAATGATGGGTAATGCCATCCTGGGGGGATGCTTGTGAAAGACGTCCTTTCTATTTTTGTGTTCTGATTCCGTTTCCTACTGGATGACCTTAGGTTATAGAATGTTCCTTCTTTAGAAACCCAAAAGCTCTTTCTTATCATTGCCCTCTTCGCAGTAGATATACAGCAGTACACTAATGCACAATAAGACTGAACACCCTTAAATGTCACAGTGAGAATGCTTCAAGCTTGCAATATAAAGCGAGAGAGCGGTATTATCTGCTATTTGTACTTAATGGGAGGTTGCAGTAATTTGTACCAGTGCATTCGAGTGTACAGCACCCATAATTCACAAAGCAGTGTGCTACAGAACGGCAATTATATATCTACTCGAGAGCAATCATGTCTTAGCGAGACTTTAATATCCCTGACAATGTGACAACTCAGCACTGCAAGTTTGGCTGGATTTCAGGGACTTGACCTGCTTCAGACTATCTCACCTCAATATTCTGGCATCACATCCTGTTCTCTACTTCTTCAATTAAGCCTTAAATGGGACACTTTATTTTGCAGTCATCTCGCAGTTTTTTTTTTTTAGATTTTTATCTGCTTTAACTGTTGACCTTTCTAAATTTATCAGTCTACAGATTTTAGAGTGAAGTAGGTCGGTGCTTATTTTAGGTCTGCTGTGCATATAGAAGGAAGCAAATATGGCATTGGATCAGTGCTTGATGCAAGCAGAACAGATTTGTTATCTCCCAAAAGGATTTCCACTGGATCAAATTCTGTAATGTTAATGAAAAGCCACACAAATGGGCAGTTTACACAAGTTCTTTCTTTAACTAGATGTTAGTTTAAAGTGGGATGGCGGTCAATCTTGGACCCTTTTTTGCACCCGGATTCCCATGTTACAGAAATGTAAGGCTGCTTCCCTTGAATCATGACACCCTCAATGTTTTCAGCAAGGACCTAGCAGAGGGAGTATTTCTTTATACCTAGGTTGGGTTATTACAGCCCTTTAGTATAACTACTAAGAAAGTCAGGCTACAAAGGAAGGATGTAGGATGAACTCCCATGTACCCACTATGCTTGATCACAGTGGTATTGGGAGCAGAAGAGGACGGGTTCTGATTTTAATGTCATTAAACCTCTGCAATGGTGTTAAGTTTAGTACCAGAGTCAGGGGTGGCTTAGGGGTAAGCTGCATTTAGGTAAAAAATGTAGTTGTGCTGTTATGCTACTTACTCATTGCTCTTGGATTACATTTTTAATAAAAACTCAAAAAAAAAAAAGTCATTGTGCCAATCACAGAACCTCATGGTTCAGAATTTATGGGTTATAGGTCTGATGCAGAAACTGCACGTTCATAGGGGATAAGGTAAGGTGAGTACAGAATTATCTGAATGCCCTGAGGCTTAGGGCTAGGGCTGCTCGACATTGACTACATTGTGACATTCATGTCTCATTAATCTCGCGTGACTTTTTTTTATAATAATAGGTAGTGTTATCACAGACCTGAAGTCGCTTCGGTCAAAGCTTTGTTTGACTGCTGTACGGAGATTTGCTTCCGAGATTTGCTCAAGCAAGGCAAATTTGTTAATCCCGAAGTCTTGCGGGAATTTGGTGAATAACTTCGGGATTTGATTTTTAAACTTTAAAAACATTTTAAAACATGGATCCTAAGTCTGCTTTAGTACCGAGGTACCAGGCGTTATGTGTCGCAGAAAAGTCGCGCAGCATTTTTATCATAATAGTCAATGGTGTCCCATTGCGACACGACAGTCGCACAGTAATCCAACCTGGATGGATTTTTTGCGACTGTTATGTCCCGGACGCAGTATGTCGCAGTGCAACACCATTGACTATTATAAAAATGTTGCGCGACTTTTCTGCGACACATAACGTCTTGTTGGAGCAATATTTATTAGAGTACTGTAATACAATAAGGTTTCTAAATTTAGTGGGGTTGTCCGAGATTTTGATATTTATGGTTTATCCTCAGGAATGGTCAACAATATCAGATTGGTAGGGGTCCAAGTCCCAGAACTCCTAAAATCGGCTTTTGAAGAGGCTGCGGCTCCCTGGTGAGTGCTGCTCTTCTTCATGGGGTATTACCAACACGTTCACTGTTACATGGCCTAGGCCAAGTGAATGGACATGAGCTGCTGGGAGTCAGACCTACACAGATCAGATATTGATGACCTATCCTGAAAATAGGCGATCAAGATCAAAATCTTGGACAACCCCTTTAACAGGTTTAGCTTAAGAAATCTATATTTTATTTTTTCAATTTTTCAGACTGTAGTTATCTTCTATATTGTCTATAGTATACCTAAAAGCAAACCTCTCCTATTCTGCTGAAGTCACTAGAATGAAAGCAAGAATGGTTCACATGCTGGACAACACAAAAGGTAACATAATCTATGTAATTTTACTTGGCGTTGCCTGTTACTAGGTGTTTCAATTTACAGCACCCTTTCACTTTGCCAGGTAATTGTAATACTGCCATTCGCTCGGTGCAGAAAGAATGGACTTTCTATCCAGCACAGTATTGTTTTCATGTCTCTGGTAATCTAGTTATCTGCAAACAAGCAGCGAAATACAAATATCATTTCTGTTACACGCTTTAGAAACAAAGTCTCACCCAGAATACCATGCCTGGATGATTCTGAAGCCGCACAAGAGCCGTTATTATACACGGCCATTTAATAGGTTCAGCTTAGTGGTCAATATGTGTCATGAGCAGGGCTGGCCAATTTCTATGGGCACTTTTACACCAGCTGAGCATCAGGTCAATTATCAGGAGCGAACGTTCTTACCAATGCTTGTTCCCAATAATTGCCACATGCAAAGGTGCCACTAAGCACCCGATCCAACCTAAAATATTCATCCGTAGGCCTATGTAAACAGGGAATCTGGTTGTGCAAAAGGAAATGTGAACGAGCCCTGGGCAGCTTTTATATCATCGATTAGCACTTGTTATTGGCCAAGCACTGGGCCATGTAAAAGGACCCCGAGAGCCAGCTAGAAAATGCACCTACAAATTAGTTTCTACTGACAGTGTTGGACTAAAGTCACTATACAGAACAAAATTATGTGGTCAGTATGTTTTTACACAGACCATAGTAATAACAGATGTGTGAATCAACCCAAAATGTCCCTAGCCGTCCGTGACAGTCTTCAATCAGCTTTAAATGGTGTCTTCTGCTGGACCTTTAGAGCCCAATGGTACTCCGGACTGCTGCTGAAACCTAAGGTCTCAAGCAGAAAAACGTATTGTGGGTCTCATTCTGTGTGCAATACTGTATCATGCACAGAGTTTTTAACTAGAAAACAGTGCTTCTGAGGTTTCCCATGCGTCCATACTCCAGGAAATCTGTGTACCAGTGTACATGTTTGAAGCCACAGGGAAAAAAAAAGTTTGGGAAACTCTAATGTACAGTAGATATTCTCAAATGTATTGAACAGTACACCTATATACTTAGAAGACACTAATAAATTGATAGAAAGCTGGGTAAATTAAATGAGCGAAACAACTGTTGAACAGTTGTTTCGCTCATTTAATTTACCCAGCTTTCTATCAATTTATTAGTGTCTTCTAAGTATATAGGTGTGGTCCAGAACACTGGGCAATCACTGTTTGGTGGTTTAAGGTAGGTTTGCCAAATAGCATAGCGAATAGAAACCATGCGGATTTTTACATTGATTTAAGAAGTACGGTGAAGTTTTACTGCATGATCACAGGCACAATGCAATAAAACATCCCTACGGCTGACTAGTTTGCAGACAAAGAAGGATGAGCAAAGGCTGCTATATGTCCCTGAGGAGGCCAAGGCTAGATAGCACACAGATTATCCTACCTTGTGCGGAAAGAATGAAGAGATAAAGTAGACACAAGGAACACTTCCGAAGAGGCAGGTTTAATGAACTGTTAGAATATGATTAGAGCTTAATGTGCCTTTTAGTATTTTGAGGCTATTTACCAAATATGAAGTTTAACTGTTCGTTCACTGTCATCTACTATAATTCCAGTCAGGTTAGAAAAAGAAATATGGGCCTTGAAGCAGAAAAGGCATATTTAATTATGTTTTTGTTTTTTTACTATTGTGCATATTCATTTTATATTGTACTTTTTTAGATCAGGCTTTTTTCACCTTACTTTTAGATCCTCTGTTGCAGATCATGTAAATATAGTGCTGTTCATCATATCCGGCATAGCTTGATAGGGCCGAAGCCCCCCCAGACCCTATTGACTATAATGGAACTCGGCAAGGATCCGGCCTGTTTCTGGCAAGAGTGCTGGGATTCGTTCCGGTCCCTGATGGGTCCCATTATATTCAATGGGCACCACCAGGGAAAGGCAGTATCCAGCTATGCCAGACATGATCACCTCCATCAAGCTGTTCCTCTGCCGGAACAGCCTGCCACACAGTTTTAACACTAGTAAGAAACTAGCCTTATATTGTGGTGCATATGTTGCATATTAGGCCATGCCCCTTTTTTGGTACACCCACTTTTCAAGCTAGATCCACAGAACTTCTCAAGAACTAGATGAGCCAAATTGATCCAAAAATGCACCAGATTGTGCCAAAATTTACCAAATGTTGGCACAGTTTAGAACAGTGTCAAGGTGCATTAGTGAATGTGGGTCAATGTTTTTTTTTCCATCAAAATACCACATAGTTTGATGGACTCCATGATAAGTTGGGCATTGGTGGTATGCTTCATATGAAAAATACAAGATAGCACTGTGGCTTCCATTCTGAAAACAGTGTGTGTATATATATATTTTTTTTACAGATACACTATATTTTTCACTTTATAAGACGCAGGAGGAAAATAAGAAAAAAATATTTTAAACCTAAAAGGTGTGCTAAATTATTTAATAAAATGACAAAATAATATTTCACACAGTTATGAGTGATTTGCTGGTGACACACTGTTATGGGGGATCTGTGGATGAAACACTTATGTTATGTGACCATAACTCCCATCATCCTTAAGATTACACCCAGGCCCTGCAGTACATGAGTGCATTCCTATGGATGAGGGGGGTTATGGTCACATTTATTATAAACACTGTGCAGGCACTGTAACATCATTGGTCTAAGTGTTTATATTAAATGTGACTATGTGGCTCTCCTCTCTTCTCGTCTGGAACGGACCCCAGTTGCACAGCAAGGATGTGCGGGCTGGTGGCATTAAGCTTCACTGAACGCTTCACTGGCGCTGCCTGACCAACACTACAGAACATTTCACTGTCCCTGCCCATCCACACTACTTCCTTCTAGGTGGCTGGCTCATTTATTACCGGTAATTAATTAGCTTCTGCAATGCGCTGGCCCCCATGATTTTGTCACATTCGCTTTATAAGATGCACTAATTTTTTTTATTTATAAAGGGCATCTTATAAAGCGAAAAATATGTATGTATGTATATATATATATATATATATATATATATATATTTATATTTTACAAACACACACACACACACAATAGATTTGGGCATTCTTTTAATTAAGAACTAGGACAGAGATGCCATTATAGAATGTGCTTCACTGAAAACTGCATTCTCAAGTGTACTGGCACAGAGTAGGACAATGCACTGTAGCTAAGTGATACCTTTTAATGCCTGAGTACATTAAAAATGCAAGACAATTTTGGTCTCAGTAGCATGTCAACTCAATGCCTGAAGAATTGACCTAAGCTGTCTTAAAGGTTTGCATCTCTAATCAATTTAGCTAGTCAATAAAACGTATCACTTAATTAGATTGTCCTCTTTCTACTCATTGATTACACAGTACAGCAACCTACTATTATGATGGGTTAGGGTACTTTCACACTAGCGTTGTTCGGATCCGGCAGGCAGTTCCAGCAATGGAACTGCCTGCCGGATCCGGCAAACGGAAATATGTTTGTTCCGGATCCAGTGATATATCCGGAATAACGGATCCGGTATTTAAATTTTTTTCAAAGATCAAAAGCAAAAATAGACCGTAAAACCAGATCCGGCAAGGTGGCAATTTCCGGAACACTTGGTACCGGATCCGGTATTAATACATCTCTATGAAAATTAATGACTGATCCGGCAAGTGCGGTAGTGTCCCGGGATTTTGGCTGGAAAAAATACTGCAGCAAGCTGCGGTATTTTGTCTGGTCAAATACCGTACAAGAGACAGAACAGAAGACATCCCGACACATACTGAACAGATTGCTTTCCATTCAGAATGCATTGGGACAAAACTGATGCATTTTTTCCGGTATGGAGACCCTTTACCGGATTTCAATACCGCAATAAAATAACGCTAGTGTGAAAGTACCCTTAGGCTATGGCTATAAAATGCCTACACTATACTGCAGATGCTTGAAGTGTAAAGATGGCCATATATCTTGAATTGTTGTCGGCTGCAGGCTCCTTCCATCGACAGCTATTTCTTCTTCTGATTCCTCCTGACACATACATGCTCAGCTCAGACAGGACATTGAAATTTAAATCTGCATTATTTTAAAAACCCTTGAAGGACTCTACATTCATAGCTTTCAATCTTTTCAAATAATATATGCTTTAGGATAATGGGAATGCCATTACAATGTTTATAATATGTACAAACATTAAAGTAAGAGATCTAAGTCACTGCTTAGGAAAATAGTAAAAAAGAAGCAACATAGGCTTTGGTGCAGAATGACTTTGATAAACTGGAGAATTCACTATATTTTAACAAGGATTAAACACAAATATAGAAAATAATGAATTGCATGTCTGTATAAATCTGCTCTGGTGGCATCCAACATATGCACAGTGAAGGGAGACTTCCTGTCCTTGGCTTCATCCGTGCCCGACATCACAGGTAAAGCACACTGATTTATAACTTCATTTTTATAGTGCTTGAAAAAAGCACTATATTGTAATTCCTCATCTTCTTATATTTTATTCTTTGCCAGTCTTTCCCAATTGAGACAGGCTGAACCGATTAACGTACAGACTCCAAACTGTGTTTCCAAGCTCTCGGTGCTGACAATGTATTTTTGGAGTTGATTGGATTTATTGTTTTCAATAATTTAAGTTTTAATTTAAGAAGCCCCCATAGAAATGAATGGCAGAATGTTTGGTGAATGAAATTTTAACAGCCGTGGATGATGTCCCAAGTACAGTCTAACATACACCGCACACGTCTGTTCTCTCTCACCCTCACACACAAACTGTCAACTCTTTTCAAGCACTACGGGGAAGAGTTATCATCACCCTTGAACCTGAATGTGTTTGCAATTTATAACTGCAACTTTTTTTTAAAAACAATCACATCTCCCACTTTTCAAAAGGGGGCACAGCTAGGTTTGGGGCGATATCAAAAATATTCCCACATTGTGTGTGCTGAAACGTTGTCAGGGAATAAACGGGTCATCACCTTTCACCACAGTTGGAGTGCTGCCTTTTCTTTGGATATAATTATATATATATATATATATACATACAGTACAGACCAAAAGTTTGGACACACCTTCTCATTCAAAGAGTTTTCTTTATTTTCATGGCTATGAAAATTGTAGATTCACACTGAAGGCATCAAAACTATGAATTAACACGTGGAATTATATACATAACAAACAAGTGTGAAACAACTGAAAATATGTCATATTCTAGGTTCTTCAAAGAAGCCATCTTTTGCTTTGATTACTGCTTTGCACACTCTTGGCATTCTCTTGATGAGCTTCAAGAGGTAGTCCCCTGAAATGGTTTTCACTTCACAGGTGTGCCCTGTCAGGTTTAATAAGTGGGATTTCTTGCCTTATAAATGGGGTTGGGACCATCAGTTGCGTTGAGGAGAAGTCAGGTGGATACACAGCTGATAGTTCTACTGAATAGACTGTTAGAATATGTATTATGGCAAGAAAAAAGCAGCTAAGTAAAGAAAAACGAGTGGCCATCATTACTTTAAGAAATGAAGGTCAGTCAGTCAGCCGAAAAATTGGGAAAACTTTGAAAGTAAGGACTATTTGACCATGAAGGAGAGTGATGGGGTGCTGCGCCAGATGACCTGGCCTCCACAGTCACCGGACCTGAACCCAATCGAGATGGTTTGGGGTGAGCTGGACCGCAGAGTGAAGGCAAAAGGGCCAACAAGTGCTAAGCATCTCTGGGAACTCCTTCAAGACTGTTGGAAGACCATTTCAGGGGGCTACCGCTTGAAGCTCATCAAGAGAATGCCAAGAGTGTGCAAAGCAGTAATCAAAGCAAAAAGGTGGCTACTTTGAAGAACCTAGAATATGACATATTTTCAGTTGTTTCACACTTGTTTGTTATGTATATAATTCCACATGTGTTAATTCATAGTTTTGATGCCTTCAGTGTGAATCTACAATTTTCATAGTCATGAAAATAAAGAAAACTCTTTGAATGAGAAGGTGTGTCCAAACGTTTGGTCTGTACTGTATATATATATATATATATATATATATATATATATATATATATTTATTTATTTATTTATTTATTATCACGATAAATACCCAGAAGAAAAAAAAAAAAAACACTTGGGGCTACAAGTAGACATTATACTCTATGGCAGGAATGGTCAACCTGTGGCTCTCCAGCTGTTGTAAAACTACAATTCCCATCATGCCCTGTGGTAGGATGATAGCTGTAGACCAGGGATCGTCAACCTGCGGCCCTCCAGCTGTTGTAAAACTACAACTCCCAGCATGCCCTGCTGTAGAACGATAGCTGTAGGCTGTCCGAGCATGCTCAGAGTTGTAGTTTTGCAACAGCTGGAGGGCCACAGGTTGGCCATCCCTGCTCTATGGGGCCACAAGGAGACATTAAAATGTAACAAAGCAACAAAGAATCATCATACTGTAGTTATATACAGTATATTGTCTCCTTGTTGCCCCCACGCAGTATACAGTAATGCCTCCTTATTTCCCCTCATACATTCTGTCTCTTTGTTGCACCCATACAGTATACATTATGTCTCTTTGTAGCCTTTGTTGAGGGCCACAAGGAGACGTTAAACTATATAAGGCTTACACAGTAAAATGTCTCTGTGTTTCTCCCATACATTATAGTAATGTGCCACACCATATAATGAGACCCAGGCACATGGATTTAGAAATGAATGGATCTGCAAAAAATGCAGATCGGATGTGGACTGGAAATCCGGTTTTGTGCATGAGGCTTTAAAGACTTATCTAGATGGACATTACATACAGCGCTGCTAAACATACAGGGTAATATAGCATCACATACCTCTAAGGGCTCATTCACACGACCGTGGTTTTGTTCCGCATCCGAGCCACATTTTTTGCGGCTCGGGTGCGGACCCATTCACTTCAATGGGGCCGCAAAAGATGCAGATAGCACTCAGTGTGCTGTCCGCATCCGCTGCTCTGTTCCGTGGCCACGCAAAAATTATGAGTCATGTCCTATTCTTGTCCGTTTTGCGGACAAGAATAGGCATTTCTATAAAGGGCCGTCCGTTCCGCAAATTGCAGAAGGCACACAGGCGGCATCCATGTTTTGCGTATCCGCAATTTGTGGACCGCAAAACACGGCACAGTCGTGTGAACAAGCCCTAAGGATGAGTTCACATTTCAGTTATTTGGTCAGTTATTTCCATTAGTTATTGTGAGATAAAACCAGTAGTGAAGCCAAGTCAGAGATAAGGTGTAATTGTAATGATTTGATTTGCATCCTTTCTTGGTTTTGGCTCACAATAACTGATCAAATTAACTGACGCGTCATAAGTTAGGTGCATCCTACGCCAGTGCAGAAGCAGTGCAGGGGATAAAGTGGGATAAAGTGCAGAATGTGCCATCTTGATAAATCTCCCCCTATAAATTTCCTTCAGAAAATGCTAATCTAGTTTATTTTATGCTGCAAGGGTCGGTTCAGGCAGTGACGTCTTTAGAGGCCTATTATCATTCTATGTAATGCTATGAGAGTGGTTTAAAGCCTAAAAATGTGAAAATAAGTTTCCCTTTTATGAACACACTGAGCAAGATGGATTTCTAAGTAAAGTGTTTGTATTTATATATTAACTAGGGGAATGAGAAGAGGACACACAAGATGGGGTACAAGGAAGACGTCTAGATGTTATGAGAAGTACCTCACAACGTTCTGATTTTATGTAATAGTAGTCAAACATTTTAAAACCAGACATAAACGGTTGCTAACCATTCAACAAACTTTGCATAAAACTCAATAGTACAGGTAAGTTAGAGACAAGTGAATCTATTCCAGACCACTCAAAATCAACCCAAATTTTCCAAAAATTCTGGTAAAATATGAATTTTTAGCAATTAGATTTTGGTGAAATTTGAAAAATTGGAGGATCACGTGACCCCCCCAAACGGGTTGTGTGCATACACACACCAGAAGACTTTTGCTTCCAAAAAAATTTGCATTTTTCTTAAACATAAAGAATCTTACAGTGGAATTTGTTTTTAAAGAGACTATTTGTGTCCCGGACATCCCGGCGACAGTGAGTGGCAGAAGATCTGTGAGATTGGCAACACGTGGTTTGATCAGACAGTTTTCCTTGTGGATCAATAGGAGTCTGTGTTCTTTCTGATACTGGCCACACCTCTTGCCTCCAGGTGTTGCTATTGTGGTCATTTTACCTTCCTTATTTATTGTTGCTTCTCCCACAATTCTGTGCAGTTTATAGCTTCTGTTGGACCTGTGGATAGTTGGTTTTTGGCTCTTGGCTGAGTTCCTGGTACTTCAATAGCTCCTTTATAGTTAAGTCTTTCCTTTCCCTTTTGTATTTTGTTTTGGTTATATGTGTGTGTTGCATTTCCCTAATTGTTTAAATTAGGCCTGAGGGAGACTCCTGTTCGTCCTTCCTTTTGGAGGAACAGGTAGTCTTGCCCCTGCCATTAGTACCAGGGTCCTATAGGGCTAGATAGGACTCTAGGTATTCATGCGTATGAAATTGATTATTATAGACAGGCACTCTTCATTAGGAACCATCCAGAAGCATAAATGTCTATTAAAATATTTAATATGTTCCTAAACAAAATATACTTTTAACAAAATCAAAAAAATAAAATCCCATTGAAACATCATATGAAAAACTAATGAAGTCAATAGGTTTCTTGCTATATCAATCTCCTGTATGGCTGTATATATGTCTGCTAATAATATGTACTTGTCACTTATGGTATAGTGCAGTATACATATAGCAGTATATATCGCAGCCCAAAAAACCTTATAGTTTTGTGCTCAAAGGTATTGATGTTGTTTCGATTCATATAGTCCACATATAGCTGTCTCCCTCGGCTGTCTACGGGCGCCGTCTGTATTGTAGTAGCACTCGCTGAATCGCGATGACTCACGGGATCACCGCTCTAGCTCGGCGTCCCAGGTGCTGCAGCAGGTTGTGCTTACTAGAGTATTCACAAGGTTCGTAAGGTTGTACCAGTATTGTCATTGGAGCGCTACACATACACTCACCTAAAGAATTATTAGGAACACCATACTAATACGGTGTTGGACCCCCTTTTGCCTTCAGAACTGCCTTAATTCTACGTGGCATTGATTCAACAAGGTGCTGATAGCATTCTTTAGAAATGTTAGCCCATATTGATAGGATAGCATCTTGCAGTTGATGGAGATTTGAGGGATGCACATCCAGGGCACGAAGCTCCCGTTCCACCACATCCCAAAGATGCTCTATTGGGTTGAGATCTGGTGACTGTGGGGGGCCATTTTAGTACAGTGAACTCATTGTCATGTTCAAGAAACCAATTTGAAATTATTTGAGCTTTGTGACATGGTGCATTATCCTGCTGGAAGTAGCCATCAGAGGATGGATACATGTTCTCATTCTGTTTACGCCAAATTCGGACTCTACCATTTGAATGTCTCAACAGAAATCGAGACTCATCAGACCAGGCAACATTTTTCCAGTCTTCAACAGTCCAATTTTGGTGAGCTCGTGCAAATTGTAGCCTCTTTTTCCTATTTGTAGTGGAGATGAGTGGTACCCGGTGGGGTCTTCTGCTGTTGTAGCCCATCCGCCTCAAGGTTGTGCGTGTTGTGGCTTGACAAATGCTTTGCTGCATACCTTGGTTGTAACGAGTGGTTATTTCAGTCAACGTTGCTCTTCTATCAGCTTGAATCAGTCAGTCCATTCTCCTCTGACCTCTAGCATCCACAAGGCATTTTTGCCCACAGGACTGCCGCATACTGGATGTTTTTCCCTTTTCACACCATTCTTTGTAAACCCTAGAAATGGTTGTGCGTGAAAATCCCAGTAGCTGAGCAGATTGTGAAATACTCAGACCGGCCAGTCTGGCACCAACAACCATGCCACACTCAAAATTGCTTAAATCACCTTTCTTTCCCATTCTGACATTCAGTTTGGAGTTCAGGAGATTGTCTTGACCAGGACCACACCCCTAAATGCATTGAAGAAACTGCCATGTGATTGGTTAACTAGATAATTGCATTAATGAGAAATAGAACAGGTGTTCCTAATAATTCTTTAGGAGAGTGTATATCCTTATTTTTCCAGCATAAGCAATCAATCTTTTTGAGTGGGTCCTGAGTTTTAAAAGATATCCTGATTTACACCAAACGTGTTTCGGAGTTAATCCAACTCCTTGTTCAGTGTTTAAAACCCTAAATGGACTTTCCATTTCCACCATTACTCCATATAGTTCTCTTTTAATCTTTGTGGCCATATATATATATATATATATATATATATATATATATATATATATATATATATATATATACACTGTTTATCATATAGCTTCACATTCTCACATAATCGGTTTTTCTTATTATCTATTGTTCACATATTGCCTTATATCTTCCAAAAAAAACGGACTGTGGTTTCAATGAGTTTCCAATGCGTTTTTTCATCTATAGTGTGTTTTTTTGGGCATGATTGCTTCCCATCTCAATTGATGGGGGTATATAGTTACTTTCCTGATACAAGGTGTGTAACATATAATAATCATAATAAACTGATTATACATGTGTAAAAAAAAAATGCAAATATAAATGAAAATAAGAATATCAAACTGTTTAGATATTGATGTTTTATCATCATCTACTACTTCTATACACATCCCATAATTTATCCTGAGTCATTTTCTTGTGCACCATTTTCTTCATTTCCCTCACTCTATATTTCCATAATCCTTTTATGTATTCTTTCTTACAGCTTTAAATATATAGGCGTGTGGGATCTGAGTGCTGGTTTAACAGCCTGAGTCCGATTTCCCATCAGCGAAAGGCACCCATCCTGATTCTACAGATATCCAAAGAGTTCTAATTCTGCATTGAGTCCCCCAGGTAAGAGTGTCTCAAAATCAAATATTCTTCTTGATTCCTGCCGTGACATCCTGGCAATGTGATTTCCAAAGTTTTGTGACCTTCTCGAAGGCTGCAAATTTTAGGTATGTTGTATCTTGATTATGAAGCTGTTTAAAATGTTTTGATAGGGAGTCTTTTCATAACCATTTTATATATTTGTTATAGGTTAAGATATTCTTTTTTTTAAAAGCCTTTTTGTCCTCCCTATATACTGCTTCTTACAAGGACATTCGATAATGTATATGACATCAGTTGTACTGCATGTTAAAAATTCATTTATTTCTTAAGAAAAATAGTTTAGTGTAGAACTGACCTTGCTCGTCTTCTTTGGAAATGTAGTATTTTTACAATTGCTAAATTTTTCGCATTTATAGAAGCCTTTTAGATTGAGCCAATTTTGTATAGCGTGTTCCCCTTTTTTATTTGTCTTAATGGATGGAGCTATTTTCAAACCTAAATTTGGGGCCTTCGTATAGGTTATCTGTGGGGTAGTAGTTATCCAAGGGTCAATAGTTTTATCTTTCAGAATATAGTGTCAATGACGTCTTATACTCTTCTATTTTTTTATACTGTATGTTGAAAGGTAAAATGATCCGTATAACATCATCTTTTTCTCCCTCTCCCATATCAGCAGTGTCTCCTTCAAAAAAAAGTTTGTCTGTCCATATTTCTCACTCTAGAGAGGGATGTGTCAATGATATCAGATGGATACTCTTATTATAAATTGTTCCCTCCATTGTTCTGCCTCCTCCTCGAATTTTTGACTTTATAGTTGCGTTTTATCTGACGGAACTGCCCCACTGGTATATTTAAAAGCCATCTAGGTAGATGGCAACTTGAGTACAAAATATAACTGTAAAAACAGGGATCGAACAATATAGATTTTTTAGAGCCGATACCAATAACCTGTGAACTTTCAGGCCAATAACAGATAACCTATACCGATATTCTGTGCATTTTCATTTAAAAAATAATAATTATATATATATATATATATATATATATATATATATATATACAGGGAGTGCAGAATTATTAGGCAAGTTGTATTTTTGAGGATTAATTTTATTATTGAACAACAACCATGTTCTCAATGAACCCAAAAAACTCATTAATATCAAAGCTGAATATTTTTGGAAGTAGTTTTTAGTTTGTTTTTAGTTTTAGCTATTTTAGGGGGATATCTGTGTGTGACGGTGACTATTACTGTGCATAATTATTAGGCAACTTAACAAAAAAACAAATATATACCCATTTCAATTATTTATTTTTACCAGTGAAACCAATATAATATCTCAACATTCACAAATATACATTTCTGACATTCAAAAACAAAACAAAAACAAATCAGTGACCAATATAGCCACCTTTCTTTGCAAGGACACTCAAAAGCCTGCCATCCATGGATTCTGTCAGTGTTTTGATCTGTTCACCATCAACATTGCGTGCAGCAGCAACCACAGCCTCCCAGACACTGTTCAGAGAGGTGTACTGTTTTCCCTCCTTGTAAATCTCACATTTGATGATGGACCACAGGTTCTCAATGGGGTTCAGATCAGGTGAACAAGGAGGCCATGTCATTAGATTTTCTTCTTTTATACCCTTTCTTGCCAGCCACGCTGTGAAGTACTTGGACGCGTGTGATGGAGCATTGTCCTGCATGAAAATCATGTTTTTCTTGAAGGATGCAGACTTCTTCCTGTACCACTGCTTGAAGAAGGTGTCTTCCAGAAACTGGCAGTAGGACTGGGAGTTGAGCTTGACTCCATCCTCAACCCGAAAAGGCCCCACAAGCTCATCTTTGATGATACCAGCCCAAACCAGTACTCCACCTCCACCTTGCTGGCGTCTGAGTCGGACTGGAGCTCTCTGCCCTTTACCAATCCAGCCACGGGCCCATCCATCTGGCCCATCAAGACTCACTCTCATTTCATCAGTCCATAAAACCTTAGAAAAATCAGTCTTGAGATATTTCTTGGCCCAGTCTTGACGTTTCAGCTTGTGTGTCTTGTTCAGTGGTGGTCGTCTTTCAGCCTTTCTTACCTTGGCCATGTCTCTGAGTATTGCACACCTTGTGCTTTTGGGCACTCCAGTGATGTTGCAGCTCTGAAATATGGCCAAACTGGTGGCAAGTGGCATCTTGGCAGCTGCACGCTTGACTTTTCTGAGTTCATGGGCAGTTATTTTGCGCCTTGGTTTTTCCACACGCTTCTTGCGACCCTGTTGACTATTTTGAATGAAACGCTTGATTGTTCGATGATCACGCTTCAGAAGCTTTGCAATTTTAAGAGTGCTGCATCCCTCTGCAAGATATCTCACTATTTTTGACTTTTCTGAGCCTGTCAAGTCCTTCTTTTGACCCATTTTGGCAAAGGAAAGGAAGTTGCCTAATAATTATGCACACCTGATATAGGGTGTTGATGTCATTAGACCACACCCCTTCTCATTACAGAGATGCACATCACCTAATATGCTTAATTGGTAGTAGGCTTTCGAGCCTATACAGCTTGGAGTAAGACAACATGCATAAAGTGGATGATGTGGTCAAAATACTCATTTGCCTAATAATTCTGTACAGGGTGTATATTATATATATATATAAAATAATAATTTCTGCTACAGCGTTCACCACAAAGGAGATTTAAAAAAAATATATTTTAATAGTTTCGACTTTTCGGACGTGGCAATATGTGATATGTTTATTTATTTATTGTTTATATATTTTATATGTAAAATTGGGAAAGGGGGTGATTTATACTTAATATTTTGGGGTGTTTTTTTTTTTTTACTTTTTATTTAATAACTATTCCCCCCCCCCCCCCCCTTTAGGGGCTAGAACATGGGATCTTTTGATCCCTTGTCCTATTCACCCTAATAGAGCTCTATTAGGGTGAATAGGACTTCACAGCAGCAGGTAGATTACCATGGACGACCTCAGTAACGTCCTGGCTGCCATGGTAACCGATCGTACTGAAGCTCCACTGGACCATAAAAGTGAAGTGAGCGTGTGGACATGAGGCGCAGGATCACAACCAGGTGCTGAATGTCAAGATATTTATTAGAAGACAATGCGTTTCGGGGTTCAGCAGACCCCATTTTCAAGTCTGTGAGGCTGCAGAGAGTACCACGATCACAGCCGTACGCTGCCGGCACGTGGGGCGTCTGTATCACTGTGCGCACAGTGACTTTTATGGTCCAGTGGAGCTTCAGTATTATTGTTCACCCGGCTAGCGGTCTGGCCCCCGCCTAAAGAGATTTTGGACTCAAATCGGCAGCACCAACCAGCTACTTTTCCCAGTTGGCCTTCATTGTGGTTGCGCCCAATACTGGTGCAACCTGAACAGGTGAGTTTAATTAAACCCACCTTTGTCTGGAGGACACTGTTTATTTGACATCCTCACCCTATGAGCGCCTTTCTCTCCCTGTGGCCATTTTATGGTAATCGATCGGAGCCTCAGGATTACACTGCTGGGGCTCCGATCAGAAGCTGCCACTGCCAACAATGAAGGGGAGGGGACCCTGTGGCCACTGCCACCAATGATTTTAATACTGCGGGAGGGGGGTTTTGGGGCGCACTGCAACACCAATGATTTAAATACTGAGGGGTGGGGGGGGAGGCACACTGCGCCAATGTTTTGAATACTACGGGGGTGGGGGGGGAGGGCGCAGTGCGCCACCGATGTTTTTAATACTGGGGAGGGCGCCACCAATGATAAATAACGTTTAATACAGGAGGCGCAGAATCACATAGCCAGAACCCTGCCTCTGACAGGGAGCTAGTATCAGCGGCAGCAGTTAACCCCTCAGGTGCAGCACCTGAGGGGTAACTGCCGCTGATTGCAGATTCCTGTCATATAGGCTGGGCACTGCCTCCTGTATTTGTATTAGACGTTAACTTTAATTGGTGGCGCAGTGCGCCCGCCCCTCCTCCTCCCGTCTCTCCTCATTGGCAGCGCAGCACAGGGGGAGGGAGAGAGTGACTCCTTTTCCCCTGTGCTGCTGGGGGAACATGTGGCGCTCATATTCCGTGATAGCGCGCTGGACGCATTATCGGCTAGGTTAGATGCCGATAACTTTGAAAATCATGAAAATCGGCCGATAATATCGGTAACTCTGATAATCGGTTGATCTCTAGTTTTTAGTTACTGGTTTATTGTAATTACTACAGGTTAATTTAAGATTCTGTACAGTAATTAGTAAATCCAAAAATTAAATATGATGTTTACTAACATAGATTATTGGGATTATTGTTTATTTCTTCTAAAAAAGGACTGAAGTTCAATTTCAGATTTTTGCCATATAAAAATAATGTCATTCCTGCGTATGAACTCATCTACCTTTGGGGTCTGTTCATACTGGTATTCAGTCAGGATTCTGGTTATGGTTTTCACTAGGAGGTGTCCATCTTTCTTCCCTAGTTCTCAGGCCTAATTCCCTGCCCCCCCCTCCCTCCCTCCCTCCTATGCTCGGTGTGGTGTTTCCCTCCCACACCGAAGCGTGACAGTTTGTTACCACCACCAGCCATTTATTTACCTTTAGCCATATTTGATGATGTAACTAAGATTTATAATGCTGGCTTCACATAAACAAGCCTCAAATGAGTTGCATACAGTCCTACGGACCCCAGAATGCCACACACAACTTTTCAGACCCAAATCAAATCGCCCGACTGATTCGGCCGAATCAACTTCTAACTGAATTTCAAGAAATTTGCTCATCACTAGTGAATGCAAGAGACTTTGTAATACAGCTTGTCAGAGAAAAAGGAGTCTCTCACTAGCAACTTGCTCCTCTTTCCCCCACTTCTTTGGGTAGCTGTAATCTGAACCTTCAATAAGCTGAAAAGTCATCTTAGTCTCTCAAGCTGGATTTAGCAGAGAATTTAGAGTGAAGAACCTGATAAGTGGAGAAAGAGGTGATTTTCTTTGATTAGCTATATTATAAATTTTCTTGGATAAGCCAACTTAATGAGGAAGTCCATAAAGCCAAACAATCTGATCCTACTGTCTCCTGAGATGTAGAGGCAACACTGATCTTTCTTTGAACACAAATGTTAACAATCTGAATGCACTACATCTGTAGTCAGCACACACTACAGCACAGCCATCTTTTACATTTCAAAGCCATAGTTCATGGGCGTCATAATATGTTTTGCCTTTCCTCTATAAAGTGAAGGTGAGAGGAGTACAAGTTTTCTAAATCTGGTGTCACAAACACTGCTGGTAACCGATGTCTGACTGCAGCAGATCTCTAGGTGATTTATTACACTTGCACTGCTTGCCTATACTGTTTCACTGTATTACTTTAGGAATTCAGTCAGCAAGAGCCACTTATACAGAGATCATACTGATATACCACATCTTTCTTCTTACAATCGGAAATGGTAAGTGAAGATTTCAACAATGGCCCATTGTACACATAGCATAAATGGTGGTGACATTATATAATTAAATGTTATTTTCTTTGGAGATATAGCCAGACGCTCACAAGTAGCTAGAAGGCCAAACTAGTAACCCTGCACGACAGGAGAGCAAAGTCGCAGCAGGCTTAATATATACTTGCAGGTGCAAGGCTTGACAGATGAACCTATTATTGCTCTTTGTTTTCCAGTTCCAGAGGTGACTCACTAGAGGCCAAACAGCCATTTAGACTATTCAGCATGTTTTAACCATGTATGCAATTACCAGAGAGAAGCATAAAAAAATGATTTATGGCATATATTAGCAGCTAAGGAAAAGGCCTTAAAGTAAAACTAAAGTTCTGTGTGTTTTTAACAACTTAAATTTTTTAAAAGGAGTTGTCCAGGTTCAGAGCTGAATCAGACCTATGCCCTTCTTTACTCATTCAGCATTGGAGCATTTCATGCTCCGATGCCCCCCCTTGCCCTGCACTGCAAAGCGCAGGGCAAGGGCTTTTTTTTTTTTTTTTACCTCCGGTGACGTACAGAGCTTTTATGGGTATGCTAGGCGGAGGCTTCCGCCTAGCACTGAGCCTGGTAATGGGCTAGGGTTGCCAACCGGAATTTTTCTTTTTTCTATACAATTTATCCCAAAATCACGGTCAGCCAAAACCATAATGAATGATGACATTTTCTAAAGTAATACATGTCTTTAGCTCAATATACTGAAAAGAGCTCATTACCAGCATTTACTGTGACCTGTAAAATTATGATAATTACCACTAAAATAATCTAGTCAAGTACCATAAGCCTAAAATAAAAAATCACGGATGCATCTATTTTCTTCTTGGACACAGGAAGAAGTCACCTATTTTTACAGACTGTCCAGGAATTTTTGGACGGTTGGCAACCCTGTAATGGGCGGCCAATAGACCGTCTATTAGTGATGTTGACGTCACCGGGATCACTGCTAATGAGAAGCCTACACCTAGCAATGTGACAATGTAAACAAAACAGCCCTTGCCCTGCTCGAAGCAGCGCAGGGTAAGGGGGGGGGGGGGCATGAAATGCTCCGATAGTCCACTTATTCAGCGCTGAACCCAGACAATTCCTTTAAGCCCTCAAACACCAGTTGTATCTACAGTTCCAGGACATCCCCTAAAGTGTAGTAACATACTGTACACTACTGCTTTGCTAAGAATAGTTATTTATCCTGCCTTCCACAATCCTATGCAACATCCCCTCTGGCACTGTAATACTGTAATTACCATGTGTCAGATCAAGATAGCACTAAGGCTTCATGCACACAAGCGTATGTATTTTGGGGGTCCATGTTGCACCCTTTTCTTTGCGGACCCATTAACTTCAATGGGTCTGTGCATCACATTTTGCGGCCAAGAAAAGGATAGGTCCTCTCTTTTGCAGAATGGACACACAGATGTGGAAACCATGCGGATCATCCATGTGCTTTCCACATCTGTGTGTTCGTTTGGCAAAAAGATAGAACATGTCATGTACTTGGCTGCAAAATGCAGACTACTGACCCATTGAAGTCAATGGGTCTGCAAAAAACGGATGCAACCCAGATGTCACACAAACGCAATACAATACAATACAAACAATTGATTGAATGATGCTTAAAATGGATGCATTCCGATACTACAAGACTCACAATTGGCCAACCTAAAGACTTTATTTACCAAGTTTTTTTTTTATGTTAATACGCGCTATTGTTTTATTAATTATATAGATTTATATTGGTGGGGCTCAAGTTGAGACACCCATTGATCCTTTGAGGAGCATTCACACAACTATATCTGTTTGGCGGTCATCATGGATCCACAAAATACAGATATGGTTCGCATGCATCCCGCACTTTTCATGGGCCCCATTGAAAAAAAATGCCTTTTCTTGTCCACAAAACGGACAAGAATAGGACATGTTCTATAATTTGCGGCTTGGCCACACGGATGTAGACAGCACGCGGATTACATCCGTGTGTTGTCCACAATTTTTTGCGGCCCTATAGAAATGAATGCAGATCGGACGTGGACCTGAAATATGTTAACGCACCCAGAATAAGCAGAAATGCTCAGCTTAGCGTTGTGCCCTTTCAGGCTTTATTTCTATATCTCATCTCTGTGGAAAGCTGTCAATGTGCCACATAAAGGAGAAAGAAATGCCAATGGAAACCAAACGCTTCTGCCCTTTTGTTCCAGTGGTCAAGGAAGTCTCAGCAACCAGAATTTCAGATATGTCTTTATTATATTTCAAAGGTTTATTAAAATCAGAGGTATTTTTTATGGTAAGAGAGATATTTTGGAGTATCGGCTAATGAAGATGTGTCCCACAGAAAATAACCCTTAAAGCCAAAATATGAGAAAGGTTCATGCAGACATGCCCATGACAATACGTCCTTTACAGGAATTCAATACCTGCCTGAGCACATTGTTATCTGACTCAATCCAGGCATCTATCTCTCAGCACGCTATTATCCTGTGGCTAACCACATATTTCCCAAGGCAAATAAATTATGTAAGCAATCATTATACAAATATATACGTTTACCAGCTTCATATGTGGCCTACAGTCCTAGAAGCAAAACCTCGAATGAAGTACCTGCCATGATGTGTATTGGTCCTATTTCGTGCACACTAGATATCCCTCTTGTACTACAGTATAATCTTTGAGGACTTAATGCTCTTCAATTATAAGTCAAGCAACAAAATAACGAGTTAACGTTGCAGTCTCCTGATCTGCATCATACAGTCATTCATGTCCAATAGGTCACAGAGGTCGACAGTACTACCACCTAGTTTAGCCATCTACACTAACTTTCAGTGGAGCCATTTCTGATTTTTACTAGGTGCATGACTAGAAAAGATTAAATGTACATTGGTGAATGTGAGAATTGGCACTAGCTTGTAGAAATCAAGATGAGACATATACACCAATTTAAAGGGGTTATCCAACCCCTATAGTGACCCTTCCCATCCCCCATGCCTGGGCACCTCATATAGGTTATAATTATCCCGCTTTCCGGCACCAGCGTCACTCCGGATCCCCCACGGCCACCGTTGCATCTCCCCGTCGCACAAATCAAAACATCCGGCGAGGAGGAAGATTGTTTTGACGGCGGTCAGGGTTAGGGCAGCCAATAGCAGGCCGCGACGGAGATGAGCCTCCCTAGCGTCACCAGCTCATTATATGTTTGGCAATATCCAATAAGCTTTTTCTAACTGGTGGTTTAGTCTGTACTTTATAATGATGCCCTTGTTGTAATATAAGACAGCTCTTCATGCAAAGACTTCCGAGTGAGTATGTGCTGGGCCCGTGTTTATAGACAGCAGCCTATGAGAAGAGGCAGAGCTGGAAGGGAAAGGGAGGCAGCCTGAATTTCAGATTACCTAAGACTCCCTGTAGACACTGTAACTAAGGCTACTTTCACACTCGCGCTTGGTGCGGATCCGTCATGGATCTGCACAGACGGATCCGTTCAGCTAATACAACTGTCTGCATCTGTTCAGAACGGATCCATTTGTATTATCTTTAACATAGCCAAGACGGATCTGTTTGAACACCATTGAAAGTCAATGGAGGACGGATCCGTTTTCTATTGTGCCAGATTGTGTCAATGAAAACGGATCCGTCCTCATGGACTTGCATTGTGTGTCAGAACGGATCTGTTTGGCTCAGTTTCATCAGACGGACACCAAAACGCTGCAACAGCGTTTTGGTGTCCATCTCCAAAGCGGAATGGAGACTGAACAGAGGTGAACTGAGCTGATCCTTTTCCATTCAGAATGCATTAGGGCAAACTGATCCCTTAGGACCGCTTGTGAGAGCCCTGAACGGATCTCAGAAACCGAAAGCCACAACGCGAGTGAAAGTAGACTAAGCTCCTCTATGAGGGCAGCGAATCTGGACTACCTAAGGAGAATACTGTAAATAGGAGGTAAACTGACTTTTGTAATATACGGTATGTAATTTTTGATCTCACAAATGGACATTCCTTTTAAACTAACACCCCAGGTAAAACTGACCAAAAAAACGGTTGTGTGCATGAGGTCTTAGGGTGAGAGTCTACCAACATGCCCAGGACTATTTCAATAACACTCGTATCCAGTATTTTACCATTTTAGTACATCAATGGAGTTGTTTACATTTATTCTGACACTTCTCTACCAAATTCTCTAAACATTTATTTGAACAATTGTTTGGCCAATTATTGGTCTCCCAATCTTCCCATACATATGGATGCTCGGCCAAGTGTGCATATGTATTCAATAAGGAGAAAGCCGCTGCCAGATCCCTCTGTCAGGGGCTTAACTCTTGAGAACAAAAGGAATGAGCAGATAAAATCCAACAGCTGTTGGGGGAGAGTCAGGAGGCCCCATACACATTAATTAGATGGTTGGCTGAACCAGTCCGCTCCAGGGAGAGACTAAGAACATGTCACTGCCCGACTGATCTGCATGGGTCAGTGAGCAATGACAGAATCCAGCACCTGGCCCTGGTGCATTCAGCTCTAGAGACCCTGTGCTTGCACCAGGGCTACTGGATTCAGTCACTGTCTGCTGACCCATGCAAATCGGTTAGGCTCTCAGAATCTATCCCTGGACTGGAAGAGAGACAAGCTCAGTGATGGACGTGATGCTGGCAGAGGTGCTTGAGTGGAGTAGTGGACAGGGTCACGTGATTGGAGTTTGGATCTTGCGAGACAGACATTGCAGGTAGATTAAGTATATTAAAAAGTTAAAAGTTGTGTACAAGGCAGGTTTCATGACCGTAGGTTAGTTTTGAATGTGCAGCACCTTTGCTGCAGAATGCATGGCAGAAATCCGATGCCGACATTCGGACTTCTGTTGCAGATATGTCGTTTGAATGTCCAAGATCTGCCTCGGTGGTGCTGATCCATGTGTGGACACCCTCTCCGGTTTTAGCTGATCGAAGGATGTATACATGGTATTGCTTTATTTCACATATACGTGAAACAGATGTCCGATCCATCCCTGCCTGACCCAACCATGGGCTGTTGGAATTCTGTGAATGGGAATGGACAGAAATCCGGCAGCGGAAGGTTGAGTCCGGCAGGGACGGACCAGACAGGCTGTTTCCGGTCAGAACAGCCTGCCTGATCTGTTTTATGGATATGTGAAACAAGCCTAATGCCATTGAAAAAAGCAGGAGGCAGATTCCTTGCATGGAAAATCTGCTGTGTAAACCTATCCTAACTTCTCTAAATCTCTCGGCAATATAATATCATCATCTGTGTTTATTACTCTACAGAGCTTGGTATTATCTGCTAATATTGAAACTTTTCTCCTGTAAGCCATCATCAAGATGATTAAAAGTTAAGATATGATTCAGAGCCTCTTGCATATTGAAGGATTTGTAATAAGAGCAGATCTCATTACATTATTAGTATTGGAATTTTTCGCTTTATAAGCAAAAGCAATTCCAACAAACCTGCAGGGCCGAGTTATTTTAAATTGTCCATGGTTTCATCAGAAGACTTCAGTCACCTATCATGGTCAAGTCTGTGAATTGAGCTGCTCAGAATTGTGGTCATATTAGGGCTCTTTCACACCTGCGTTCTTGTCTTCCGGCATAGAGTTCCGTCGTCGGGGCTCTATGCCGGAAGAATCCTGATCAGGATTATCCTAATGCATTCTGAATGGAGAGAAATCCGTTCAGGATGCATCAGGATGTCTTCAGTTCCGGAACGGAACGTTTTTTGGCCGGAGAAAATACCGCAGCATGCTGCGCTTTTTGCTCCGGCCAAAAATCCGGAACACTTGCCGCAAGGCCGGATCCGGAATGAATGCCCATTGGAAGGCATTGATCCGGATCCGGCCTTAAGCTAAACGTCGTTTCGGCGCATTGCCGGAGCCGACATTTAGCTTTTTCTGAATGGTTACCATGGCTGCCGGGACGCTAAAGTCCTGGCAGCCATGGTAAAGTGTAGCGGGGAGCGGGGGAGCAGTGTACTAGCCGTCCGTGCGGCTCCCCGGGCGCTCCAGAGTGACGTCAGGGCGCCCCAAGCGCATGGATCACGTGATCGCATGGATCACGTCATCCATGCGCATGGGGCGCTCTGACGTCATTCTGGAGAGCCCGGGGAGCCGCACGGACTGTAAGTATACCGCTCCCCCGTTCCCCGCTCCTACTATGGCAACCAGGACTTTAATAGCGTCCTGGGTGCCATAGTAACACTGAAAGCATTTGGAAGACGGTTCCGTCTTCAAATGCTTTCAGTACACTTGCGTTTTTCCGGATCCGGCGGGCACCTCCGGCAACGGAAGTGCATGCCGGATCCCAACAACGCAAGTGTGAAAGAGGCCTTAGGCTACTTTCACACTTGCGGCAGAGTGATCCGGCAAAACGTATGCCAACTGATGGCATTTGTAAGACTTATCAGGATCCTGATCAGTCTTAAAAATGCCTGATCAGTCAGAAAAATGCATTGAAATGCCGGATCCGTCTTTCCGGTGTCATCCGGCAAAACGGATCCGACATTCATTTTTTTCGGTCTGCGCATGCGCAGACCGGAAGGACTGATCTGGCATTCCGGTATTTATACATTCCCATGGAAAAAATTCAGGCAAGTCTTTTTTTTTTTTTTTTAGCCGGAGAAAAACCGTAGCATGCTGCGGTTTTATCTTTTGCCTGATCAGTCACAATGACTGAACTGAAGAAATCCTGATGCATCCTGAACGGATTACTCTCCATTCAGAATGCATGGGGATATACCTGATCAGTTATTTTCCGGCATTGAGCCCTTTTCACGGAACTCAGTGCCGGAAAAGAAAAACGCTAGTGGGAAAGTACCCTTACTAGATATATACGATTTTGGATTTAAAAAAAAATGTTTACCTTTTATAATTTAACAGAATTTTCAAAGATTTTTATACCTCTGTATAGATATACCATCAGGGAGTCCAACACCTGGAACCCCCGTCAGTCAGATGTTTGGGAAGGCCTCGGCGCTCACAGCTGCACTGCGGCCTTCTGACAGCTCACCAAGCACAGCACCGTACACTGTATAACGGCTATACTTGAAATCGCAGCTCAGCCTCATCCACTTCAATGCGCAGGACATGTGACCGATGAATTTGACGTCACTGGTCTAGGCTAAGCTATGAGAAGACCGCGGCGCTACTGCACATTTGTATGAACCAGTTTAGTGGTAAATAACGTTTGGTGCCAATATCTGGTAGTGAAGTAAAATTAAAAGCAGTAAAATGGGACTGGATAATCTGTGTTTTCTTTGTGAATTTGAAGCCCAGCACAAAGACTAAGATGGTAAATCATTTCTATAATAGCTACCTTCTATATAGTAGGAGCTTTCTTTTACTACAGCAATCATAAATGCAGGATATGTTAGATCAGAGAGGGTCTGACTGCGAGGCCAAGCATGCATGCACACCATACAAGTCCATGTTAGGCATGGAAACAGCTGTTGACCTAGTTTTTGATAAGAGTTCTAAAATGTATCAATAAGTAAAAAAAAATCTGAAGCACCATCTTCTATAGTATCTTGGAATTAAGAATTCTGTGGAATTTATTTTTAGCTAAAATCAAATGACTAGGCTGATTTTCCGTTCAAGAATGTGTAAAATGTGGGTGACAACCCTGACGGAGACAAACAGATTAGCTGTCATTTATCTTTGCCACAAGCAGATACCTCTATGAAATGGCTTAAGTACGCACTATAGGTTATTCCTCTTAAATACATCGGTGTTTGATTTAGGCCGCATGCACACGACCGTGGTGTGTTTTGCGTTCCGCAAAACACGGATGGCGTCCGTGCGAGTTCCGTAATTTGCGGAACGGCACGGACAGCCTTCAATATGAATGCCTATTCTTGTCCTCAAAGCGCGGACAAGAATAGGACAGGCTATATTTTTTTAGCAGGGCCGCAGAACGGAGCAACGGATGCGGACAGCACACAGAGTGCTGTCTGCATCTTTTGCGGATCCCTTGAAGTGAATGGGTCCGCATCCAAGACGCCAAAACGGCGGCTCGGATGCAGACCCAAACAACGGCCGTGTGCATGAGGCCTTAAAAAGAGAGTTTCCCTAGGCCAGTGAAGGCCAACCTCTGGCACTCCAGCTGTGGTGAAACTACGACTCCCAGCATGTTTCATTCATTTCTATGGATTTCTGAGAACAGCCAAGCAAGTGCAGATCTTAGGAGTTGTAGTTTTACCACAGCTGGAGTGCCAGAGGTTAGCCATCACAGCGCTAGGCTTTCCTTGATCTGGAGCAAAGAAATGGTTTGACCCCTTCCACCACAATTGCTGCCCCACGATTAATTCTGATATTGAACAACAATACAAAAGGCACGTACATATCAATACCAGGCCAGGGCTAGTGGCAAGGTCTTCTGAGGCCTAAGACAAACCTGACACTATAGGAAGCATTATGTAACGTGTCTCCTCATGATCATCGGCAGCAATATAATAATATATCACCTTGGCAAGGAAACAAGGGGCATCCTAGGGCCCTGGGCTCAGGCCTACTTAGGTATTCCCTTAGCTGGTTTGCATATTTGCAATAACAAAACTATTTCCGTTTCAGCAATATCTGGTTGTAATGGTCATGAAGCATGTTGTGTTACAGGACATAATCCATTTCACAGCTAATCAATCCAGTGTTCTCATCTTTCATAGATGCCCCAGAGACTGTTTTCTGTGAAGTGTGCAGACGGCTCCGAGGATCAAGAGCAAATGCTTTCCATTGTTGAGTCTGAATCACGGACAGCACTTTTTATTATAAGCGCTGTTATTCTCCAATGAAAACAATATTCGATCCAAATATAAGTAACTTTTAAATGGCTAAATCTTCAACCGACCCCATCATCTATGCATTACCATAACTTTTTGGTGCCCAAGGCCCAACATATTGTAAAACACATATTTCGCAAAAAAATTCTAATAAAAAACAACAGACTATAACTAATTAGGTACGGGCTTTCTTAAGTGCCGGTATATCAGCTCATGTTCAAAAATGTTCTAAGCATAATATTTATCAACATCACCATTGAGCTTTCTGTTCTTCTGATTCATCGGTGATGTGAACTCCCTCTAAGTAGGTAAATAGTTCACACATACATTATATGGCTAAAGGATAGCGACATAATCACTGAATGTAGGTGATTCATTCAAAATTTAAATTTAGCACCAGCCATGCAGTCTGCCTTTACAAACATTTGATAGAAAAGAATGGATCGTACTAGAGAGCTCATTGAATTCAAATGTGGTGCTGTAATAAGATGCCACTATTATAATGAGTCATTTTGTGAAATTTCCTTCTCCTAGGTATTCCATGATCAGCTGGCAGTGGTAGTATTGCAAAGTAGAAGCGTTTAGGAACCATACCAACTCAGACCAGATAAAGCAGGGTCACCGAGTACTGAGGCGTGAAGTGCATTAAAGTCTACAGACTTCCAAACCACCTCTGGTATTAACATCAGCATAAAAACTGTGCACTAAGAGCTTCAAGGCAGGGGTTTCCATGATCGAGCAGCTGCATGCGAGCCTTACATCACCAAGCGTCAGAGGGAGTGGAGTGAAGCTGGTAGAGTCCAATCACATTTCTCTATTTGCCAGTCTGATGGACGAGTCTGGGTTTGGCAAATTCCAGGAGAACGTTTCCCGCCTGACTGCATTGTTCCAACTGCAATGTTTGGTGAAGGACGGATAATGCTATGGGATTATTGTTTATGGGTTGACCTAGGCCCCTTAAAGGGGTTATCCAAGATCTATAACACCCCCCATATGCCCGAGCCCCTCTCACAGAGATAGTACGTACCTCGTTCCCCGACACCCGCATCGCTTCTCATACCGGCATAGTGGGTGACGCTAGGGAGACTCGTTACCGTCGCGGCCTGCTATTGGCTGCCCCTCCCCAACGCCGGGTGTTTTCATCCGTGAAATGAGTAGATACAAAAGTGGCCGTGCCGGCATGAAAAGCAACGCAAGTGCCAGGGAGCGAGGCAAGTACATCCTCTGAGTGGGGCCCGGGCATATCGGGGGGCATTATAGATTTTGGATAACCCTTTAAAATGCAGGAAAGGGTAATCTTAAAGGGGTTGGCCAGTTTATATTACTAGTTGCAAATGTGTTGGGACCAGCACGAGCATACAGGTAGTAATAAAAACTAAATCTGCACTGGTGTCCAATAGTTCAATATGCATAATTCATCTTTACATGCAGTTCCCTTAATCTGTGTGTGATGGCACTGTGCTGGGAATATAGAATCCTCTGTCAGCGTCCTCCATTCATTTATACTGGGGACTGACAGGGAAACTAGGGCATGTGCAGTCAGTCCCCAGCAGTGATGGCCAATATTCAATGAGCTCTCAGTGATGGCCCGATGAAGGCTGTTCTCTGAACTGCCTGCTCCCGGTGACCGCATGTGCTTCAGAGCGGCGAGCGGCGCAGGCACAGGTAAGGACTTACCTCTGCATCGGCGGACTTGGGAGTGAAGATGGCAGATCGCATGTGTTCGTCGGCAAACACTGCGAACTGGCCGTCACTGGTTCCCAGTGTAAATTATTGCAGGCCACTGATGTAGGATTCCATGTTCCCTGCATCTGAATCAGAGATTTTGTGGCCTAATTAATTCTGGTGAACATCTAAAAATATTTGCATGTAGCTGCAGACATCAGTGACATGCATGAACTCCACCCTGAAGGGGATGTGCATCTTAGGCTCTGCTCAAGTCTTTTAGCCCAAAACATTGTATGCATTTTTTATTTAAATGTTATCCTTCGATGCTAAATGAAGCATGAAGGTGGAGGTGAATATAAAGGCGCTGAGTGCAATTGTTACAATGTCCCAGGCGTTTACTTTCTGGAAATATGAGTATTAGGGTATAATATGATTTTTTTTTAAATGTGCGTCAAAAACTGTCCTAACAAAAGGGTGAATGTGCTTTGCACTAGGACACTGGGCTTTCTACCATGTAAACATTCAAATTCAAACCTTGAATAACTCTGTCATGTATTCCATGAAATAAACATGTTCATTCTGTAGTTCAGGCCGATAGTATACTATACCTTGAAATAAATATTTTGCACAGACTAAATATTAACCCCTTCAGTATGGAGCCACTTTTCACCTTAAATCCCAAATCTGACATGCGTCACTGTGGTAATATTTCTGGAATGCTTTTAATTATCCAAGCCCTTCTGAGAATGTTTTCTGGTGACACATTGTACTTCATGTTAGGTGATACATTTGAATCAATAGGTTTTACCTTTATATAGTAAAAAAAAAAAAGTCCAACATTTACAGAAAATTTGAAAAAAAATTGCAATTTTCAAAATTTGAATTTCTCTGCTTTTAAGGCAGATAGCGATACCTCATAAAATAGTTATTACTTTGCATTTCCCATATGTCTACTTCATGTTTGCATCATTTTGTAAATGCCATATTTTTTTTTTTTTTTAAGTACGTTAGGCTTCAAATTTTAGAAGCAATTCTTAACATTTTTAAGAAAATTTCCAAAACCCACTCTTTTTAAGATTCAGTTCCGTTATGGAGTCACTTTGTGGGGCTTATATAGTAGAAACCACCAATAAATAACCCCATATTAGAAACTATACCCCTCAAGTTATTCAAAACGGATTTTACAAACTTTGATCTGATGGGGATGGGGAGGGTGTCTGTACCCTCCGCAAACCCTGTGTATTCCCAAGTCATCACTGACTGCAACATGCCGGCGTACACAGCAGGGGCTCAGCTTTCAGGAACAGCCGAACCCCTGCTGCTGATCGAGAGGTCGCTGCTCCTGCACCTGCCCGATCAGAGCTCCGTACATGTACGACGCTGGTATCCTACGGGTTAACAATTGAGAGAAGAATATATTTTTCATTTTATGAAGACCCCCCCCCACACACACAAAAAAAAGTACAGCAAGAAATCTAAAAGGTTATTCCCTGTGAATACTGGTGTGATCGTATCACTGAGACATGATGTGGTTATAGGCGTTCTGCAGCCATCTCTTCTTCTAGAGATATATTTTAATCTTGAACTAACAAAATTTGTATGTACTGGTTGTGATGTTACCAGTGCGCTGTAGGCAAGGTTTCACCTTTCAAAAACAGCATCTCTGAAAACAGGAATGTATTTTTGCTATTTTATGCTGTATTATTTCCATGTTTCCTACATTTACTCTGCTCTTTTTTTCACACAAACACTATTTTTTGCTTTGTCACAAAAGTGCACCTCCTGCCAAAATGGAAAACAGTGCTCTGGAATCCTTACATGTAAGGCTACTTTGACATCTGCGCTTTCCCTTTCCGCTATCGAGATCAGTCATAGGATCTCAATAGCGGGGGGGGGGGAACACTTCTGTTTTTTCCCCATTCATTGTCAATGGGGACAAAAAATGCACGAAACTGAATTCACCAGATTGCATTCCGTTCCATTTGGCTGCGTCCCTGTCACACACACAATAACGCTGCAAGCTGCGTTTTTCTGTCTGCGATGTGGTGCGGAGCAAGACGGATCCGTCATGACACACAATGTAAGTCAATGGGGACGGATCCGTTTTCTCTGACAATAGAAAACGGATTTGTCCCTTCAATGGTGTTCATGACAGATCCGTCTTGGCTATTTTTAAAGATAATACAACCGCATCCGTTCAGAACGGATGCAGAAGGTTGTATTATTATGACAGAAGCGTTTTTGCTGATCCATGCGCAGGTTTTCCACTGTATTCCAGTCTTGAGTTTCTATCACAAGAGGAGGCTAACTCCTGTCAGCAATCTTAGCTACAATGGGGTTAACATCTTGGGTGGCCAACCAGGCACACTGGTGAAAATTTGCCAATCTTCTAGATGTGGTAAACTTAAAGTCCCTGTGCACTGGCCAAACATCAACCAGATAATTGCTACTTACAAATGCTTTAAGAGATTATCTACTGGTGTAAAGGTGCCACCGATTACCGAATAAACAAGTGAAATGCTCATTCATTGGGTAATATGATTGTTTGCGTGGTCACAAAAATCATCATTTGCTGACAGCAGACCATGCCATCTAAACACGCTCTGCTGTGGGCAAACAATGATTCTGTATGGGAAGGAGAGATGGAAGGAGCGGTCACTCCTTCCAATACTGTGGAGATCGCTGCATGTACTTGCATCGGTTTCCTTTACTGACGGCGCACTGAGAAGATATCACTGGCTTTATAGACGATCTATCACCTCTCATGGTTTGTCTGCTACAATAAATAATTATATGCCACAAAAAGGCCTGTATTACACAGGTCGATTAAGCAAGCGATTTTTGGCAGGGGAAGCGTTCCCTCCCGGCAATCGCCTGCTAGCTAGCGGAGGAGAGCGCTGCTATTACATACAGCAATCTCCTCCGCAGCATGGGGAGGAGCGATTGATATGCCAGCGCTCGTCCTCAAAATGACAATTGCCTGCTGAACGAGCGTTTGTATGTTCACCTGGAACTCGGCGGTATTACACTGCAAGATGATCGCTAAGAAGCATTCATACAAGCGCTTGTTAGCGATTATCTGCTGAAAAATGGGCAGGTTTAATACAGCCTTAACAGACAACTAGGTCACACAATCTGATCCTGCATGTAGGGACAAAGCAAATGGCAACAGTCAGTTCTAAATGCAAGCAAAGAAAGGAGGTGTTGACTATAAACACAGCGTGCCTGATCCACAGTGGGAAAGGGGTGCAACTTTTGAGAAAAGCCCAGGGTCTATAGTCTACTTAATCCACCACTGCTAGTCAACAGTTAAAGAGGACCTTTCACCGATTCTTACCCTATGAACTAACTATACAGACATGTGGAGCGGCGCCCGGGGATCTCACTGCACTTACTATTATCCCCGGGCGCCGCTCCGTTCTGCCGCTATGCCCTCCGGTATCTCCGCTCACTAAGTTATAGTAGGCGGAGATACCAGTCCCTAAGTTATGGTAGGCGGAGTCTGCCCTAGCGCTGGCCAATCGCAGCGCAGAGCTCACAGCCTGGGAGGTTATTTTCTCCCAGGCTGTGAGCTCTGCAATGCGATTGGCCAGCGCTAGGGCAGACTCTGCCTACCATAACTTAGGGACTGGTATCTCCGCCTACTATAACTTAGTGAGCGGAGATACCGGAGGGCATAGCAGGAGAACGGAGCGGCGCCCGGGGATAATAGTAAGTGCAGAGAGATCCCCGGGCGCCGCTCCACATGTCTGTATACTTAGTTCATAGGGTAAGAATCGGTGAAAGGTCCTCTTTAAATATATATTTTTTTAAAAAGCACATAATACAAGTATTAAAAGCACTAACTGGCTGATATAAAGACAGGTATCAATAGTTTTGCTGTGAATTACAAAACCTCTAGATGTGCTTGATGGCCAGTGTAGTTCAGTGATGTCATCACTGATGGAGGACCTTACTGCATGCAAGACGTTACATGTGCAGCCTAGTGGATAGGAAGTAGGTTTCATATTTTTAATAGCTAGTGTAACATCATATGATCCTCTCCAATGTATAAATCCACTACATCACTATAGACAAAAGATCACAGTGGTCGCAGCCCTGTGAAGACACTATGGTGACTATTCTGACACTACTATGACCACATTTTCTTTTTTAAATCAGATCTTTTTTATTGAAAATTTTCTTAACATGCAATACAAACAATAGAGTAGTAACAAACCCCAAACATCAAATATATTCCTCGCCACCACCCTTGGACAACCTAGTGGAGGTTCTTATCACAGGCCTCTCATATATGTAAGCTGAGGCATACTTCACAGAAAGAAAATGCAGGTATTGTACCATATCCTAAAAGATACCTTTAAAGGGATTATCCCATGAAAAATACTCTACATTTTTCAAACCAGCACCTGAATCTGAGTACTTTTGTAATTGCATGTAATAAAAAATGTGTTATAGCTACCGAGTTATTCACTGAACTCCAACCGTATAGCACCACCTGCAGCGGAGAGGACACACTCTCTGAGAAAGTACACACCTCCTGAACCGACAGCTTGAAATAAATCTAGCAGAAGGATTGAAGCAATGAATGGGGAGATCGTTGGATCCATGTGAGATACAGGACTGGTTCTAGCTTTGTTAAAAAAAAAAAAAAAAAGAAGAAGAGGCTGTAATCTACTAGATTAATTTTTTACATTAATCATGGGATAACCCCTTTAAGTACGAGACACCATAGGGAGGTCCATTCCAGATAGTATTTCTTGCAGAACGGGAGGGTAGAGATTATAGCGCACCTTTGAGTCAGGGCAGTTTTCATTAGCATACACTGCGTGCAGAATTATTAGGCAAATGAGTATTTTGACAACATCATCCTCTTTATGCATGTTGTCTTACTCCAAGCTGTATAGGCTCGAAAGCCTACTACCAATTAAGCATATTAGGTGATGTGCATCTCTGTAATGAGAAGGGGTGTGGTCTAATGACATCAACACCCTATATTAGGTGTGCATAATTATTAGGCAACTTCCTTTCCTTTGGCAAAATGGGTCAAAAGAAGGACTTGACAGGCTCAGAAATGTCAAAAATAGTGAGATATCTTGCAGAGGGATGCAGCACTCTTAAAATTGCAAAGCTTCTGAAGCGTGATCATCGAACAATCAAGCGTTTCATTCAAAATAGTCAACAGGGTCGCAAGAAGCGTGTGGAAAAACCAAGGCGCAAAATAACTGCCCATGAACTGAGAAAAGTCAAGCGTGCAGCTGCCAAGATGCCACTTGCCACCAGTTTGGCCATATTTCAGAGCTGCAACATCACTGGAGTGCCCAAAAGCACAAGGTGTGCAATACTCAGAGACATGGCCAAGGTAAGAAAGGCTGAAAGACGACCACCACTGAACAAGACACACAAGCTGAAACGTCAAGACTGATTTTTCTAAGGTTTTATGGACTGATGAAATGAGAGTGAGTCTTGATGGGCCAGATGGATGGGCCCGTGGCTGGATTGGTAAAGGGCAGAGAGCTCCAGTCCGACTCAGACGCCAGCAAGGTGGAGGTGGAGTACTGGTTTGGGCTGGTATCATCAAAGATGAGCTTGTGGGGCCTTTTCGGGTTGAGGATGGAGTCAAGCTCAACTCCCAGTCCTACTGCCAGTTTCTGGAAGACACCTTCTTCAAGCAGTGGTACAGGAAGAAGTCTGCATCCTTCAAGAAAAACATGATTTTCATGAAGGACAATGCTCCATCACACGCGTCCAAGTACTCCACAGCGTGGCTGGCAAGAAAGGGTATAAAAGAAGAAAATCTAATGACATGGCCTCCTTGTTCACCTGATCTGAACCCCATTGAGAACCTGTGGTCCATCATCAAATGTGAGATTTACAAGGAGGGAAAACAGTACACCTCTCTGAACAGTGTCTGGGAGGCTGTGGTTGCTGCTGCACGCAATGTTGATGGTGAACAGATCAAAACACTGACAGAATCCATGGATGGCAGGCTTTTGAGTGTCCTTGCAAAGAAAGGTGGCTATATTGGTCACTGATTTGTTTTGTTTTGTTTTTGAATGTCAGAAATATATATATATAATGTGAATGTTGAGATGTTATATTGGTTTCACTAGTAAAAATAAATAATTAAAATGGGTATATATTTGTTTTTTGTTAAGTTGCCTAATAATTATGCACAGTAATAGTCACCTGCACACACAGATATCCCCCTAAAATAGCTAAAACTAAAAACAAACTAAAAACTACTTCCAAAAATATTCAGCTTTGATATTAATGCGTTTTTTGGGTTCATTGAGAACATGGTTGTTGTTCAATAATAAAATTAATCCTCAAAAATACAACTTGCCTAATAATTCTGCACTCCCTGTAGTGCTATGAACACATTTTCACTGAGGCCTAGCCCATGTACAGGTCCACAGGGGTCTAAAAGTGAGCCATAGGTCCAAAACCGAGGGGGTCATTTATTATACTGAAATACGTCTATATTAGGCTTAATATCCCGGCTATTAAGAGAATAAACAAACTGCGTTCGGGTTTGATCTAATTGACTCCCAAAGTCCACGGTCATTTGTGCAGCTCTATACATTATATTTATAGGTCATTGTTAGGCAGGACATTTCTGAACATCATTCTTCTCTAATGGGAAAGGCAAATTATATAAGACTTGGGCCTATTTACTAACAGACCTGGGCACTGTAGTGTGTAGACTGCCACAATCCCGCTTATGAGGAAATAACGTCAAACTGCGCTGAAACAAATAACAGGCGGATCAATAAGATGCGACAGGTTCTCAGCTGAATGCTTGGCCTATGGTGACCTGTCACTGCCCTGTGCACAAAGAAGATTTAATGAATGGTCAGAAGCACATCAGATAACTGGTGATTCATTCTGGAAACCTGGATGTGCTAGGAATATAAAACAGGTCTCTCCCTGGAGTCTCATTGAAAGCGGACCAATTTACAGATAGTTTCAGATCTCATTTGTAGATCATGACGAGTAAAGATCACACCCGGACATTATTTAATAGGGCAGTCCTGATTTATAAGATGGTGTAACTATCAGCAAAGGTTCCTAAGCTTATATTTATATGGGAGTAAGGATCACCGTGCTCCTCTAGTATGCACCTAGCATACATGGTATCATTCCTTTACTGCTGTATTAATGACTTAAAAGGAGCTGAGGTTTGGAGCTGTATTAAAAGTTTATGTTATTGAACCAAGATATCAGAAATTTCCCAACATGATATTATCTGAATTACCCACTATATAGGCACTGTCAGCGGAGAACAGGCACAAGCCATGCACAGAATATGGCAGCAATTGCAACGTGGAATTGCTTATAACACATTTCCATCCGGTCTTCCATACCTTTTTCATAAACGGTCGGAGTGGATCTAAGCTTTCCTTCTTTGTACTAGAAGAGAAGATCTTGTGAAGGCAGCGCTAAGCTAGACATGCAATTCAGATCAAACACTCATTCGGCTGCCAGCTACACTCTCAACCCCATCCAATATACATGTGTGGTTGGCTTAGTATGTATGTATACTGAAGAGGGAGCGGGTAATCAGATACTACCAAACACACCCAGGGGAGGACTGGCCATAGACCCTTCAGGGAAATTCCCCAGTGGGCCAATGTCCAGGGGATTCGCCTGAGCCCCCCCTCACAATCCGATGGTCTCAGCATTAATTAATGCTACGAGCATCAGGTACTTATGCACCTGGCCAGCAGTCGCAGGTGTCCTCCTGAATTTAACTGCATCCTCAGGATGGTAATCTAGCCGAATACTTCATAGAGGGCTGCAGTATTATGTTCTGCACAGTGATATTTGATTCTGCGGAGGCAGCATTATGTGCTGCACTGTGGTATTTGGTTCTTCAGGGGCGGTACAGTATTGCTGCTGTGCCTACTTATATTGTTCCTACTTATGTTGGCCCGGCTTTAGCCAATTTGAACCTGCCTACAACATAGGGCAAATTTTTGGTATTTTTTATCAGTGCCACTTTAAGTTCTCAGTCCATACCTACAAACACCTAAAACAGTGGCTTACCTCTCCTGAGAACCAAGGAGCACCAAGACCGGTGTTTTAAAGCCATAAGCTGGCGGAGGATCCGCTGGAGGCATGTAAAGGCGCCGGCCTCTCTATAACTTCAGCGCATCCAGCACCAGTTCTAAATGTAAGACAGCTTCCGAGCTGTCTTACATTTAGATCTTTTTCTATACCTAAAACAGACGTAGAAAATGATGAATGAAAGTGGCCTGCCGGCCCGTCCCCTTTCCCGCCCCACCCACTTTTTTAGACCTAACCATTGCACTGATCTGAGCCTGAAATATGCCTAATTAAGGCTACTTTCACACTAGCGTTAATATTTTCCGGTATTGAGATCTGTCACATGGTCTTAATACCGTGGAAAAAAAAACACTTCTGTTTCGTCCCCATTCATTGTCAATGGGGACAAAACTGAACTGAACAGAAGGGAATGCTCCAAAATGCATTCCGTTCAGTTCTCATACGGGAGAGCAAACCCGCAGCATGCTGCGGTTTGTATTTCCATCATGGGATGCGGAGCAAGACGGATCCATCATGACCCACAATGCAAGTCAATGGGGACGGATACGTTTTCTCTGACACAATTGAAAACGGATCTGTCCCCCCATTGACTTTCAATGGAGTTCATGACGGATCCGTCTTGGTTATGTTAAATATAATACAACTGGATCCGTTAACAACGGATGCAGGTGGTTGTATATAGGCAGGAGCTTCGTACAGTATTAGAATGTATTGGCTCCGATGAGCCGAAGTTATTGCTTCGTGAAGACTTCATAAATTAATGTGTACTGTAAAAAAACATTTCCCGAAATCGGGTTCGGTTCCAAGTAAGAACTTAAAGGGGCTATCCCGTGAACTATTTTCAGAACCAAAAGTCCAGAAGTTATGTTAATATGTGTTTTAAAGTAATTTGCAGTGTTCCTAGCTTTCAAATATATTTATCATCTCTTTTATACATCCCTGGAAACCATTGGTGCTGCTGCTAATCTGCACTGCTGTAAGCAGAATCAGTCTCCTCCCCCTCTGGCAGCTAAAAATACTATATAGTCCTTCCATTGCAGATTCATACTGTGACGTCCAGACTAGTGAAGGTATATACAGTGTGACATTCACATCGTTCACTAAGCAGGGAAGAAGGCAGAAAACCAGAACCTGGCTAAGGGGAAAGTCTGCATGCATTTTTGCCGGCACTCAGCTCATTAGGTAGACATGAATACTATTATACACTTTGAACACCAGGTGGTGCCATGCTATGTATGTAAATGGTTATAACTCTTAACTGGATCATATTTTTAACAGCATTTACACAGCAGACCTCCCAAGTGTCCCTCTTTTGGAGCGACAGTCCCTCTTTTTTTACTAAAGTCCCCCTGTCCCTCTTTGCTCCTTAAATGTCCCTCTTTTTGATCTGAATTTTTTTTTGTTTTTTTTTTAAGGATTACTGTATTTTTCACCCCATAAGATGCACCGGTCCATAAGACGCACCTAGGTTTTAGAGGAGGAAAATAAGAAAAAAAAAATGTTTTCATTACACCTCAGGTCAGACCACTAACAAACCCCCAATATTAATCAGACCTCAGCTCACAGCCCCAATCAGATCACCAATGTTAATTATACCTCAGATCAGAGCAAAATATAAAGAAGACCCCCAATCAGACCTCAGATCAGTCCTCCATGCCTCATATCAGCCCCCAGCCATAGGTTAATCAGCCCCCAGCCTCAGATCACAAAATAAATAAAGCACTTATCTCTCCTGCTCCAGGACGCCGCCGCTCCTCACCGCTCACGATCATCTTCCTTCGCCTACGTTGGCTGTGCTGGTAACTGGCGTGCACCTCGTGAGGACACAGAGCGCCGTCACGCAGTGCGAAGCCTTCACAGCCAACAGCAGAGGACCAGGAAGCAGCGAATACAGAGTCTTCACCGCTTCCTGGTCCTCCAGTACTAATGGAAGCGCTCATTAGTATTTGCCCCATAAGATGCAGGGGCATTTTTCCCACGTTTGAAGGGGGGGGGGAGTGCGTCTTATGGGGCGAAAAATACGGTAAGTTTTTTATTATGGTTTTCAACAGTAATAAAAGATAAAATACAATATTTGCTTGTCTGGTTTCTCCATGTATATTTGAGCACCATCTTGTATATTAATTATTTCATTATTTGATGCAGTTGGAATTTTAGAAATTTCTATATTCAGATTATTTTGGCGCTATTTCTTAAGAGAAAACCACTGAAGTGTATAGATATGCAGGAAAAATTTATCTTTCACACAATGAACCATAAATGTCCCTCTTTGACTGTCCAAAAAGTTGGGAGGTATGACACAGTAAACATTAACGGTGGTGCAGCAGCCAAGTGGTTTTGTAGTAAATAGTTCACAGAGAGGCAAAGAACATGATCATTCATGTTAATGCTCTGTGTCTGCTGTCCGGAACGGGGCTTGGCTGTCTTTCATACAGCAGATTCCACGCACAGCATCCGCTCGTGTGAAAGAGCTCTTAGGTTCTGTCTATATAACCTGTACAATCTTCTCAAATCCAGCCAAGGGGGTACAATGTGTCTCTCAACCATTATGTTTCTCTCTGTGCGCAAATGTGTGGCACTACAATGCTCAGCACACTCAATAGGTATTTTTGATGTACCCACTGAGGGGGCAGATATTTAACAGGTGATCAGGCTTAAAGGGTTTCTGTCACCCCACAAAACTCTTTTTTTTTTTTGGATAGTTAGATTCCTCATAGCGCGATATAGGAGAATATAATAGTCTTACTTACTTTCATGCGGCCGATTCTTTATAAAACGAAGTTTTATAATATGTAAATGAGGGCTCTACCAGCAAGTAGGGCGTCTACTTGCTGGTAGCCGCAGCAGAAAACCGCCCCCTCGCCGTGTTGATTGACAGGGCCAGCCGTGATCTCCTCCTCCGGCCGGCCCTGTCAGTATTTCAAAAATCGCGCGCCTCTGGTCATTCGGCGCAGGCGCTCTGAGATAAGGAGGCTCGTCTCCTCAGCACTCCCTCAGTGCGCCTGCGCCGATGACGTCTTCTCTTTCGGTGATGTCATCGGCGCAGGCGCACTGAGGGAGTGCTGAGGAGACGAGCCTCCTCATCTCAGAGCGCCTGCGCCGAATGACCAGAGGCGCGCGATTTTTGAATTACTGACATGGCCGGCCGGAGGAGGAGATCACGGCTGGCCCTGTCAATCAACACGGCGAGGGGGCGGTTTTCTGCTTCGGCTACCAGCAAGTAGACGCCCTACTTGCTGGTAGAGCCCTCATTTACATATTATAAAACTTCGTTTTATAAAGAATCGGCCGCATGAAAGTAAGTAAGACTATTATATTCTCCTATATCGCGCTATGAGGAATCTAACTATCCAAAAAAAAAAATGAGTTTTGTGGGGTGACAGAAACCCTTTAAGGGCAATTTTTTTTAATTATTGCATTATTTTGAGCAAAAATAGTTTTTTCAATTGGTCTTTATTAAAAATATGGAATCCTTTTTTCTGTACAGAGCGGACATGCTCTACTAGCTGCCTGTGGATTTTCTGTCTTTTCTGTCATCTGGGGAGCAGACCGACTTCTTATCTCTTCTCTCTCACAATATAAACAAACAAACACTCATTCAGTGGCGTACCTACCAGGGAAGCAGGGGAAGCAGCTGCTTCGGGGCCCGGGCTGACAAGGGGCCCGGAGCAGTAGTAAACAGTCAGACTGGCCACACCCCCCTCTACACTCACTTCACTGCTGCTTTAGAATGTCTTGCAGAGCAGGGAGCTAAGCCCCGCCCATCAGCACAGACCTTAGAATGTCCTGCAGAGCAGGGAGCTAAGCCCCGCCCATCAGCACGGACCTTAGAATGCCTTCGGAGCAGAGCAGGGAGCTAAGCCCCGCCCATCAGCACGGACCATTAATACAGGAGCCTGGCTGCTTAATAGTGCAGCCAGGGCTCAGTACAGTGTGCTACAGGTAGATCCTGTCTCCCCTCCCGCTCCTAACTATTACTAACTATTAGTACAGCCCAGCTTCTGCTACAGAGACTGCTCTGTCGGCAGTAACAGGAGGGAGAGGGGAGACAGGAAGTGCTGCAGAAAGAAGATGCTGTGCCTGTCACTATAGGAGCCCATACATTCCAGGCCTATCCCTGCCAACCCTAGCTGTCCTGCATCTCATGTAGCCCCCCCCCCCCCCCCAGCTGCATTCATCTGCTGTCCTTTGCCCCCCCCCCCCCAGCTGCATTCATCTGCTGTCCTTTGCCCGCCCCCAGCTGCATTCATCTGCTGTCCTTTCAGAAGCCCCCCACCCAGTCCTGTCCTGTGGGCCCCCTACTTATCTGATGCCCTGCCCTCTAGGCTCCCTATCCATCTGATGCCACACTCCTCTGGGCGCCCATGTGCAGCTTGGGGACACCAGTATGAGGCCAGAATGGGGACTGGAAGGTCACGGAGCGGCGGGGAGCAGGAGAGTATGTTTTTTTTCAACAACTGTACAATGCACCGCTAGTTCACATCACATTTTTTGTCCCACATTTAAGGCTGGGTTCACATCACTGTTTTCCCATTCGTTTAACGTATACAAAAAAAACGCATTCGGATGCCTCATACTGATGCCATGACAGTGACATCCGTTCACCATAGAGTTTCATTGTAAAAAAAAAAAAAAAAAAGTATAAAATTTTTTTTACCGGATTGTGCAGGATACAAGAACGTGGAGTACTGCATTTTTGTATTGTGTACGTCATTGTCCAGTAAAAACACATGTATGTTAAGGAATCAAATGCCACTGTGACGCCTGCCTGCCCGTTTAAAAATTTGCTGTGGGGCCCAGTCATTTCTAACTACTCCACTGGTTACCAGGGGCTCAGACCATGGGGACAGACTACATTCGGTGTCAGCCCTGCAGCAATACATAGAATGGGCGCCTATCCTACAGCAGGGGTCATACTGTGCTGTACATACAGTGTAGTGTGAGGTCATGTTCACCTCTCCGGGTATATTACCCAGGAAAGCACAATTCTGCAAAAAGGACATGTTCTATCTTTTGGTGGAACGGAAGTGCGGAATGGAAACCCACGGACGCACTGCGTAGTGCTTACGTAGTGTTCCTTTCCATGATTCCGTTTCGCACCCTTCCGCATCTCCGGATTTGCGGACCCATTGAAGTGAATGGGTCCGCATCCGTGATGCGGAATGCACACGGAAGGGTGCCCATTTATTGCTGATCAGCATATGCGGTCCTCAATACAGGAATGTCTGGCCCCTTTCACACGAACGATACGGGTTGGCTCCAGATGCGTTCATGGTGCATTCAGAGAAACTCGCACCATTTTTCAAGCAAGTTCAGTCAGTTTTGTCTACGATTGCATTCAGTTTTTTCTGCGCGGGTGCAATGCGTTTTGATGCGTTTTTCATGCACGTGATAAAAAACTAAGTTTAAAAACAATATCTCCTAGCAACCTGGTGGTGAGCGTGGTGACGTCGGCACAGGTCCTGCTGAATGAAGATAGAAGATTTCTATCTTCATTCAGCAGGACCTGCTCCGACGTCATCACGCTCACCGCGTTGTGAGCGCGGTGACATCACCAAAGGTACTTTTTGCTGACAGGTCCTGAAAGAAGACGAGCCGGGCTGCGCGATCAAGTGGATGAGGTGAATAATTAAATATTTTATTATTTTTTAACCCCTCAAGCCACATGTTACTTAGCATTCTGTATTAAGAATGCTATTATTTTCCCTTATAACTATGTTATAAGGGAAAATAATAAAGTTCGGGTCCCTATCATCTCCTAGCAACCATCCGTAAAAATCGCATTGCATCCGCAATGCTTGCGGATGCAATGCGATTTTCAAGCAGCCCCATTCACTTCTGTGGGCCCTGCACTACGTGAAAAACTCAAAATATAGAGCATGCTGCGATTTTTACGCAACGCACAAGTTATGCGTGAAAATCACTGATCATGTACACAGCCCCATTGAAGTGAATGGGTCCGGATTCAGTGCGGGTGCAATGCGTTCACATCACGCATTGCACCCGCGCGGAAAACTCGCCCGTGTCAAAGGGGCCTAAGACTTTGACACGGCACCCACAACAGTATGATAGAATGACACTACATGACAGATAGGGTGTGTGTATATGTATATAATATATATAATAGGAAAAGGATGGCGTGGCTGCCTGGTCTGGTCTAGATCGTGACTAGCCAAAGAAGGAGCGGGGTTTACATGGGGGGGGGGGGCCCCCCATACAAAAATGTGCCCAGTCACCTCTTGTTACGCCCCTGCACTCATTAAAGCTCAATCCTGATCTTACTGATAAAAATGTGGCTTAAAAGGGGTTATCCAACCCCTATAATGCCCCCTAAAATGACCAGGCCCCTTATACTGGTTATACTTACCCCGCTCCCCGGCATCTGCGTCGCTTCTGCTCCCCACAAGGTTGCTGCTGCATCACCCTGTTGCGCGGATGAAAACATCTGGCGACAGGGGACAGCCAATAACATGCCGCGGCAGGAGCGAGGGGACAGCCAATAGCATGCCGCGGCAGGAGCAAGCGTCCCTAGCATCCTGGGTGATGCTAGAGAGGTTCATTCCTGTGGAGGCCCGCTATTGGCTGCCCCCCAACCCCCCACCTCCGAATGTTTTGATCCGCGTGATGGGCAGATGCAGGTGCTGGGGAGCGGGGTAGATCAGGGTTCCTCAGCTCCAGTCCTCAGGGCCCACCTGCCGATCATGTTTTCAGGATTTCCTTAGTATTTAGATATAATTAGTATCCATGGATCAGGACTTACCGCAGGTATTCATTCTGTGGGATATTCTCAAATCATGACCGGTAGGTGGACCGGAGTTGAGGAACACTGTAATAGATGATTAGCACAAAGTTAAAGTACCAGTCACACAGTTAGAAAAACAGTTAACCCTTTGTTACAGAATGGCTCAATCTTTTAAAATAAAGGCCAATAGAATATGATTTTTAGCCAAAAATGAGTAAAATGCATTCATATACAAAAATTGCCTCCAAAAGGTGTTGCTTGGAGGGGTGTCTGAAACTTCACTACCTGACCAGTGAAGTCCAAAACACGCATATATGTGTTACCTTTCACGGGCTATTTCTCTGCATTCTCCTAGGTCATGTCTGTCCAGTCTGAAACATACACTCTCCTTTTCTCTCAGACGCTGGTTCACTTTGCTAGATGCTCTTGGCATCCTGGACGATACTGCTGTGTCGCCCTCGCACAGCTCGCTCTCTGCTACACCCTGACCCAGCAGCTTCCTAGCTAGCAGGGTGGAGTCAGCCACACCTCGTTACTGTAGCCTGGGCCTGAACGTTAACCCTCTACTCTCCTCTACACACAACCCTTGAGATACACAGTGCACAAAGTACAGTACACAAACCCCCTTTTTGCAGTGGGATGAGCCCTTTAACATCAGCAAAAAAAACTTTTCTTACTGCCGGGGCAGCAAGTCAGCACATACAATTCCTACATTTGTAAAAAGAAGACAAAAAGCCTATCAGATCCATGGTTATAGCGTAGTCCAAGATCTAGAATACCAAAGCTGAAGTTAAGAAGTTTAAAACTTTTAAATGTAAAAAAAGTCATACAGAAAACATAAGCTTGAGAAAAGATAAGACACTTATGCTTGGAAGTCTATAAATGATTAAATTTGCAGATGGAAATACGTGTAACACTAGGTTTTGGTCACTGCAATCACTGAACACATTCCAAAGTTCATCATTTTAATTTAGGACTAAAATTTGCACCTACCACTAAAATGAATAAATTCGATATCTATATAGGGATAGAAAAATTCATTAGAAAACCGTTTTAAAAAGTTTTTTTTTTTAAACCCCATCACATATGTCTCAGAAGATAATGAGAAATACATACAAACGGATCTAAAACAAAAAGCTATGAAATTCACTAGACAAGAAATAAGTCAAGAGATTGCTACTTTCCTCAAATGCGTTGAAACTGATATAAGACAAATAAAAAATAACCATATTAGAAAAAATCTCTCAAGTCATGAGATTCCAGCAATAAAACAATTACAAACACAAAGTAATATTACCATCCAACTGGCGGATAAGGGAGGAGCTATCGTAATTTTAGACACAGCAAAAGTACAATCAGGAATGCAGGAGACCACTACATACAGAAAATTAACCAATGATCCCACCAAAAGATTTCAATCCGATTCTTTTAAAATTTTGTCAAAAAGGTGTAGAAAATAATATAATTTCAGAACAGGAAGCCAAATTCATCTCAAATACAGAACTAAAACTACCAGTCTTCTATTATTTGCCAAAGGTACACACGAGTCTAATTAATCTGCCTGGACGTCCAATCATTTCAGGCATCGGGACTTTAACGTCCAATCTATCACAATATGTAGACAAATTACTTCAACCTGTGGTCAAAAATACGAAATCCTATATAAAAGATACTACACAAACCATAAAAATCATTGAAGGCCTGAATTTCGAACCTGATTCAATTTTAGGCACTCTAGATGTACAATCATTGTACACAATAATTGATCACGAACAGGGGATACATTTTTAGTAGTGATGTCCCAATACCATTTTTTTAAGACTGAGTACGAGTACCGATACTTTTATTTAAGTACTCACCGATACCAATTACCGATACTAATTTTAACAATAAAATACACACACATGTATTTTCTGACCACTGACCAACCAAAAGGCCCAAAAACAGAACTATAACATTCCAAGGAGACATTACACTGTATGGGGCGGCCACAAGGAGACATTACACTGTATGGGGCAGCCACAAGGAGACATTTCACTGTATGGGGGCAGCCACAAGGAGACATTACACTGTATGGGGCAGCCACAAGGAGACATTTCACTGTATGGGGGCAGCCACAAGGAGACATTACACTGTATGGGGCAGCCACAAGGAGACATTACACTGTATGGGGGCAGCCACAAGGAGACATTACACTGTATGGGGTCAGCCACAAGGAGACATTACACTGTATGGGGTCAGCCACAAGGAGACATTACACTGTATGGGGTCAGCCACAAGGAGACATTACACTGTATGGGGGCAGCCACAAGGAGACATTATACTGTATGGGGGCAGCCACAAGGAGACGTTATACTGTATGGGGGCAGCCACAAGGAGACATTATACTGTATGGGGTCAGCTACAAGGAGACGTTATACTGTATGGGGGCAGCCACAAGGAGACATTATACTGTATGGGGGCAGCCACAAGGAGACATTACACTGTATGGGGGCAGCCACAAGGAGACATTACACTGTATGGGGTCAGCCACAAGGAGACATTATACTGTATGGGGGCAGCCACAAGGAGACATTATACTGTATGGGGGCAGCCACAAGGAGACATTATACTGTATGGGGGCAGCCACAAGGAGACATTATACTGTATGGGGGCAGCCACAAGGAGACGTTATACTGTATGGGGGCAGCCACAAGGAGACGTTATACTGTATGGGGTCAGCCACAAGGAGACGTTATACTGTATGGGGGGCAGCCACAAGGAGACGTTATACTGTATGGGGGCAGCCACAAGGAGACATTATACTGTATGGGGTCAGCCACAAGGAGACATTATACTGTATGGGGTCAGCCACAAGGAGACATTATACTGTATGGGGGCAGCCACAAGGAGATGTTATACTGTATGGGGGCAGCCACAAGGAGACATTATACTGTATGGGGGCAGCCACAAGGAGATGTTATACTGTATGGGGGCAGCCACAAGGAGACGTTATACTGTATGGGGGCCACAAGGAGACGTACTGTATGGAGTCAGGACAACAATTTTTGAAGCCCCTCCCTCCTCAATATAATAGTCTTGTGGCCATCATACAGTAATGTATATTTCTTCTTGCCCTAATGCCTGCTTTTAGAGATCAATGTGCAGCTTGCAGGCAGGAAGGGAAGGATCATAGAAGACAGACACTACACCTTTACTTATTTCTGTCTGTGACCACTTGGGCTGGTTATAATCTTCTAACTAAGCTTTATACACTTACTAGGGTCGGTTCCTATAACTTTAAAAACTACTGGCAGGCGAACTCTGTTTGAGGAGGCCGGAGGGTGTCTGGACTCTGGAGAAGCATTTCCCGTAGAGATGGGAAGTTCGGATCTTTTTCATGAATCGGTTCATTCGAATCAGTTCATTCAAAAGAACCGATTCATGAATCGGATCTTCGGTTCACTTGCTGAGTCGGCTCTCAAGTAAACCGAAGGTCAAGAGGGACTCGCTCCTGGCAAACACAGCTCTGCTGCAGTGAAGCAGACTGTGATGTAATTACAATGTATAGTTATTGCAGGGACTCAGAGAATCGTCTGAGAGTTTATTAGTTAAAAGAATCGAATGAGTCAGAGACTGTCACCGAGTCCCTGCCAGGCTTCCTGCTCTGCTACACTGCTACATGCACCCTGTACACACACAGCTCCGCTACATGCTATACTAATGCCCCCCCTCCTCCCCCGGACGGACTTGTCGGGAGACAGGAAGCCGCAGAGCAGGAAGCCTGGCAGGGACTCGGTGACAGTCTCTGACTCATTCGATTCTTTTAACTAATAAACTCTCAGACGATTCTCTGAGTCCCCCTGTGCTGTGAGTCAGTGCTGGTTGCCTCTGATTGGTTGGAGGGCGGGGAGGGGCGGGGCTAGCTTCCACTGTAGGCTCCTATTACACTGCCTGCTGCTGCCTCTGAAGCTGTATTTGTTGTGTGAGATGCAGGGGCCGCGGACGGACACAGACACATTTAGAAGCGGCGCACAGGTATCGGCAGTGGTATCGGGGACATTTGCACGAGTACATGTACTCGTGCAAATGTCCGGTATCGGTCCCGATACTGGTATCGGGACATCCCTAATTTTTAGACTCACAAATCAAGGTAGACAACAATAAATTGATCTGTTGTACCTATCAAAAACCAACAGCTAGAAATAGCTATATCCTTTATTCAAGTTGCCACATACCTAGGTGGCTCCTCAACATACCCACAGGTCAATTCCGACGCTTAAAAAGAAATTGTACAACCGATGAAAGATTTGAATATAAGGCCAAATTATTGAAAGAACAATTCATTGCAAAAGAGTATCCTGCAACTAGAAGCCTCCTTAACGAAAGTAAGGAATTTAAATACACTCTTTTTTAATACAAAAAAACTGTAATATGAAAGAGTATAGAGAAAGAAAACACTCCACGTATTAGAATACCTTTTAATGCCCAACACAAAAAAGTGGAACAGATTATCAACAAACATTGGCACCACATTTTGAAAGACAAACTGATAGGTACATCTCTCACTGCCAATCCTTGCATAATATACACTAAGGCTCCAAATCTAGGACTGAAGATTGCACCTTCTATTAAATTGGGACTTAAAAAAAAAAAAGAACATTCAATAAAAGGCTGGCTAGGTTTGAAAGGGTTTTACAGATGCAATACATGTAGTAATTGTAAGGTGACTCTTTTGTCCATGCAAAAAACAATATATCGGAAGAACTTAAAGGACATTCAAAAAAAGAATATCAAAACACATTAACATTAGGAATGGATAGGAAAAGCATTCACTGTCGAAACACTTTAAAACACACCATAATCAAGATCCAAAGGGTATATTCTTTGCAGCTATTGAAAAGGTGGAGGAACATTGGAGGGGAGGAAATCACATCATGAGAATGTCCCGTGCAGAATCTAGATACATCTTTGATTTTAATACCCTCTTACCTAAAGGCCTTAATGCTGAACTTGAGCTATTTGGCTTCCTGTAGAATCAGGGTGGGTGCGCCCCGGCCGACGGAGGATCGGTGTTATACTGTTTTATCAGTTACCCCAATCTTCCCTTGGCGGAAGGCCCCCACCCCTTGTCTCCTATTGTCCTCTACCATCTTCCAGTGTCTTAGCAATATATGCAGTCTTTTAGTGACATATATATGTAGTATACATACCTGAAGAAAAGATACAACAGAATATAATAACACTTGTTATGTTTAATATATATATATTTTATATTTTTTATTTCTCTTATATAGGTTTCTGGCCTAATACAAACTCCTGGCCGAAAATATATAAATTTTCTACTTTGTGTGTATAAGGCTGATCTTGTAGCATACCTACGCAAAAAAAACGAATGTATAAGAAAAAAAACGCAGTCATACCGCAACAAAAAAGCAATATGTGCAATATATGCACTTAGCTTTATGGATAAAAAGGACCAATGAAATAGGGATTGCAATCATTTAGACCGATAAGCTTTAATATGAATAGCCCAAATAAGCGAGAAAAGAAAAAAGGAAGGATCTTTACTCTCACCAAAAGGACAGCATAAAAGGGGTGAGATGGGTAAAATGCAGGCAACCACTGATGAAGGAGTCAGTTTCAGACTCCGAAATGCGTCTGGTGAACTATCAATGTACCCGCATGTGGAAGGAATATGGTTTAAATTACCTTGTCTGAAGCGTTTTACCTGCTGGCACTTGCTTTCACCGGTCCATATCCACGCAGCGCGCCAACTAGCACACGAGCACCCTACCATCACGTGAGACGCCAACAGCGAGGTTCGGACAGAGGACCGGTCTTACCCAGCAGGCTGCCAGAACGACGGGACAGGTAATCGCGGTCAGGATACAAATGCCACGTGGGACGCCACTGTAGGCATATATCAGTACCTGACTGCCAACTTAACCCTTAAATGAACTGGGTATATATAAATTTTGCACTTGGATGAATTGGCCCCATGATTAACGGTCTGTGGAATAACGCAGCGCAATTCATTCTATGAGACACACACATACTATAGTGTGAACTGCACTTTTATCGGAACATAAGTTAAAAGGAGATTAGCCGATCCATTACATCCCTATACTGGATATGTAGGAACTACCAGAAGTGATTTGCTCCACCACACTATGGTATTAAGTGTTGCCAAACTAAGGCTACTTTCACACTTGCGGCAGTGTGATCCGGCAAGCAGTTCCGTCGCCGGAACTGCCTGCTGGATCCGGCAATCTACATGCAAACGGTTAGCATTTGTAGACTGATCCGGATGCGGATCCGTCTTACAAATGCATTGCAAGAACGGATCCATCTCTCTGGATGTCATCCGGAGAAACAGATCAGTTATATATATTTTTTCACATTTTTACTGGTCTGCGCATTTTTAATGCTGGATCCGGCACTAATACATTTCAATGTAAATTAATGCCAGATCCGGCATTCCGGAAACTGATCCGGAATTTTGGACGGAGATCATATTGCAGCATGCTGCGATATTTCCTCCGTCCAAAACGTCGTTCAGTGACTGAACTGAAGACATCCTGATGCATCCTGAACGGATTTCTCTCCATTCAGAATGCATGGGGATGAAACTGATCAGTTATTTTCAGGTATTAAAGGGGTTGTCCGGGATCAAATATATATATTTTTTTTAAAGTGTACTCACTATTAACAGTTGATTAAAGTTCCCCTATATGTGTTGAGGTATTTTTGCCACTTCTACATAGCTCCGATGGTCCCCCACGCATTGTTTACATATATGTTTATCTTTGCCCAACTTCCTGCCGCACTGCACTGTGGGTTCCAGCGCAGCGCGGCATCACATGGTTACAGCTAACTATCATCTCCGCTGTAACTCCGCCCCCTCATTAATATTCCGCCTCCATTCATTAGAAAGTGCCATGCCTGGTGACGTCACCGGACCGGAGGGGCGTGGCTTAGCGCAATGTCTTCCAGCCTAGTCACCACCCCTCCCTGCGATCTGCATAATTACTGAGGCTGATGGTGACGTCACCGGGCTGGAGGGGCGTGGCTTAGCGCAATGTCTTCCAGCCTAGTTACTGCCCCTCCCTGCGATCCGAATAATTACAGAGGCTGTTGGTGACGTCACCGGGCTCCCTGGGAAGCGGAAGAAGAGGCTTTGCTCTGCAGCAAGGGACCCGGTACGTCACTGACTATGAGAAAATAGGCACTTCCGGCTTAGAATTTGCAATATGAAAATGGGGCATCAGACATGTGTGGCAAAGGTAGGATAGGCATGTGTGTAATATTTGTTTTACTGTTGTACAATTAGAACAATGTCCCCAATCCCGGACAACCCCTTTAAGCCCCTATGACGGAACTCAGTGCCGGAAAAGAAAAACGCTAGTGTGAAAGTACCCCAATAGGAGCAACTTAAACTACATTGTTGCAACATAGTTTTACAAATACTATTTGTAATTGCGACTGCAATTAGGTGGAAGTATTCTCCTATCAACAGAGGTTGGATCCTTTATATGCGTTTTTGTATACTTCACATCAAAAATGTTATATGATCATTTTTATCCTATGTGGCTATTTACAGATCATGTATGTTATTTATCTATAGAATGGTTTTTATCTTCTTTTAATATTTTTTTTGCGCACTTTACAGGTTTCAGTTTTTTTTTGTTTGTTTTTTTAAATTATTAAATATTTTATTTTCTTCAATGGTGATTACAAAAACTTTTCAACAGAGCCGGAAACAAAAAGATACCAAAAAAGGCTTATACACAGATAAAAAAAACATATTACTATAGTTTCAACATCATTACAAACAATACCATTAAATCCATCTCTATAGACTCAAACCTAATACCTTTGAGCCCATCCATTCCCCCCCTTCCCTTCGTTGCTGTCGCTGGTAGCCCGAACCTCATACCCCCCCCCGTACCCGTCCTGATGGTCCGCCCGTCAAACCGACATAGTCAGTCCATCTCGCCTCTACAAAACAGAAAAGAGTCGCATGCTCAACCTTCTCCGCCTCTCAACCTCCTCATAGATCCTTATTTGGGACATAATCCATCTCCACTCTTCAAATACCTGAGAAATGGGGGATCCCCATCTCTTAACTATCAAAGCCTTAGCGATCAGGCAGCCCTTCAGCCAGCTCAATTGATGTGTAGAAGAGTTAGGATTTTCTGGTATAAAGACATCCAGAATTACGGAGATCATATCCGGTGCACATGATTGGGGAAAATCCCCCTGCAATGCTGTAAATACCTGCTCCCAAAAGCGCTTTATCACACTACATTCCCATAAAAGATGTGTATCCAACCATGGGGCTACCGCACTTTTGACAGAAAAATTCATGACCTCTGTTATTCGCAAACTTAGCCTGCATTTGCGGTGTATTGTATAACCTGTGTAAGATCTTAAACTGAATCAATCTATAGCTAGATGCAGATACTACCCTTTTAATGTTTTTAAAGATCTGTGGCCAGGGGAGGGGGGAGGTTTTCAGTTCCTGCTCCCATTTTTGTATACTTTTAAAAGGGAACACGGTGGGCAGTGATTCTCGCATTTTCGAATAAATCTGTGCCATTTTAATATTTTTCCCTAAGTGAAGGAAGTAATAATCAAAGAATGAATGTTGTTGACTGATCATGTATGTTTTATTGAGTGTGGCTTCGTGTGCATGTTTTAAACGTGCGTACATAAATTGGTCCAAAAAAGTGTTTGTGAAATTAAAGTCCCCTAAAACTTTAAAGCGATCTGCAACAAACAAATGTGCCACTCTAGTAATACCCCTACAACTCCAATAAGTGTAATCAGTTATTTTCAAAAATTCCAGTAAATTACGAATGTCCCACAATGGGGTGAAATGAAAAGCATGCGACACCTGCAAAATCATTTTCAATGTATCCCAGACCCTCTGTAGAGTTCTAGGGATTAAACATCTAGTGTCCAAAGCACCAAATTGTGCCGTTTCTAAATACATAAAAATATTCTCAATTGACCTACCTGTTACCCTAGTTAAATACTGCCCTAGTGCATTCTCTCCAGAATGACAACATCTTTGTACCTGCGCAGAAAAAAAGGAAGTGACAGTCCCCCTTCTGACTCAGCCAGCCATAGATACCTCTGCTTTATTCGGACCCTCTTCCTCCCCCAAATTAGATCATTTATTAAAGCTTCCAATCTATAAAAAAAAGCATCCTCTATCCAGATGGGGGAGGCGCAGATCGGATATAAGACCAGAGGTAGTATAATCATTTTTACTAGTGCCAGTCGATCAGATTGCGATATTAGCAATTTTTGCCAGGCTCTAATTTTCCCGTTTACTTTGTCCATTACCGGGGAAAGATTTAATTCATGGAATCTACCTATAGGGACACCTAACTTTATCCCCAGAGAGTCATCCAACGATAGTATCCGGATCCGGGAGCCACCGTCGGGGACATTTCGATTTAGCGGGAGGAGTGAGGACTTAGCCCAATTGATTGAATAACCAGACAATTGACTAAACTCCTCTATCACCTGCATAACATAGGGGACAGCATTCCAGCCCTGATCCAAAAAAAGTATATCATCGGCATAGAGCCTGATTTTGTCACTCTCTCCCGCTACCCCGAATCTGACCATCCAAGCGAACCCTACACGCCAGCGGCTCCAGAAATAACGCAAATAATAAGGGGGAGAGAGGACATCCCTGTCTCGTGCCACGTTGAAGCTCAATCATAGAGGAATTAACCCCATCAATATTAACTCGGGCAATTGGTTGAGTGTATAACAATTGAGTCATTGCAATAAAAGCATTCCCCAATCGAAAATGTGCCATGGTCCGCCAGAGGAAGGACCACTCCACCCTGTCGAACGCCTTAGCAGCGTCCAAAGACAGGATGGAGTGGTACTGCCCCCCCCCCCCCACCCCCCACCGACAGGTTCAAATACACCCCATATAGATTCGCCTGAGTCTGTCTCCCAGGTATAAATCCTGTTTGGTTAGAATGAACCAGGGCTGCAATTACCCGTTTACGGTTTGCTAAAGATTTTGCGAAGATCTTATAGTCTGTATTAAGGAGTGATATGGGCCTATAAAACCCAACCTCACTACCATCCTTATCTTTTTTAAGATTAAAGTAATAATTGCCTCCCTAAAGGATGGGGGGAGAGAGCCATAACTACATGATTCATTTAAAACCTGCAACAGAATAGCGAGTAGTACTTTAGCGTGGTATCTATAAAGTTCAAATGGCAAGCCACCCGCCCCAGGGGAAGAATTATATTTAACAGATTGAAGGGAATCCTCCAAATCTGCCTGTTGTATAGGGTGATCCAGCATTCCGGTTTCCTGAGGCGAGAGAAAAGGCATTTCTAATTGGTCCAAATAGTCATCGATTTCAGAAGGACTACATATCATTTCAGATCTATATATAGTGGAATAGTACTTGACAAATTCCTGTCTGATCTGATCTGGATCGTTAACTATCTGGCCCCGAGTATTCCTAATATGCCTAATTTTTGTCCCACCCCTTTGATTGGCGACCAATGCAGCTAACAGTTTCCCTGTTTTTCCCTCCTCACTAAAGCGTCTCTGTCCTTGAAAAAAAAGTTTATGTTGGGCCTTATTTACCATAAGAGTCCTATACTGTAGATTAGCGGCTTTCAATTGTATGCGAAGAGAGTCCGTACCGTATTTCATCAGCTCGCCCTGCAACCTCCTAACTGTCTCCTTCATTGCATTTTCCCGCTTATGAAACTCCGCCCGTTGTCTTTTTATTTTACCGCAATAAAAGCCCCTAATGTAGGCCTTCAAAGCGTCCCATACAAAATGGATATGGGTTGAGCCCTCGTTACGATGCCAAAATTCAAGAATCTCTTCATTGATAAGATCTCGCTCACCGATAACCTCCAACCAATATGGGTTCAGTCTAAAGGCTCTATTAGGACCCGTAATTGACCCCACTCCCCTGAGCAGAAGCAGAACAGGTTACGGTTTGACTTTTTCTTTCATATCTTGCTATTATATTTTATACATTAAAGGTTCTCTTCAGCCGACACTACCTCTCCGAGTGTTTCCGGTAATAGAGTGCCTGTCTATACACCTATTAAGATTTCATTTTTTTCTGATAGGGTGGGTCAGTTAGACACTGAGCACCTTTTACATGAGAGCAGACAGGTGAGCCACCTCCATTTTGCACCATCATTTTAATTTAGGTTTACATTTTAAAGTCTATAAAAGGGTTTAAAAGAATTTTCTGCAGTTTAAAAAAATGATCACATCGTACACATAAAATAAGATTTTTGCCAATTCAAATCATGGGGGGATTCTTGTTCGTAACATTGAACACAAAAAAGTGTAGTCAGCTTTTTCTATGTAGATTAATTATGCAAATGCAGTCCATGCCACAGCACATTTGATGCAGATGTCAGACAGCACATCACCTGATCTAAAAATACATGAAAATGTGAATTCATAAGGAGAAAAATGGCTAAGAAAAATAAGAAATCACTCCTTCCACCAATGACCTAAAGGGAACCTGTCACCAGGAAAATGCAGTGTAATATGCGGGCAGCAGGTTATAGAGCAGGAGGAGCTGAGCAGATTGATATATAGTTATGGGAAAATATTTTGTATAACTTTTATTCATTTAAATTCCTGCTCATTCTGGGCTTTGCAGTCCAGGGTGCGGTCCTATCACTGATTATATAGAGATAGCTGTCACACAGTCAGAGAGCAGGCTGCAGCTCAGACACTGTGACAGGTTCTCTTTAAAAGGGGTTTCCAACACAGACTTCTCTGTATGTCCCAATCTGTCATCATAGCACTTCCAGTCCCCGCATGTAAACTTCCTACATGGACAGGGTCATGTGTGCTGCGACTGGCCCCAGTAGTCACATGTCGCCAAGCAGCATGTGACCCAACAGTGACATGCTGATTGGGGGACACATCACCACTGAAGTCAGTCATTGGCTGCAGCAGCCTATGTGACCCCGACTCTGCTGTAATTTTAGTCTAGTAATCATGACTAATAATCAGATATCAAGAACAAATATGCATGCTAATCTTAAGAAATCTGGTACATTGCCTCAAAAATAAAAATAAAAGGTCATTGGTGGGTCAAACTAAGGGGTTTGGGGTCCACAAAGTTGATAAAAAAAAATAGAACATAGTACATATAGTAACATAGTACATAAGGCCGAAAAAAGACATTTGTCCATCCAGTTCGGCCTGTCATCCTACAAGTTGATCCAGAGGAAGGCAAAAAAACCCTGTGAGGTAGAAGCCAATTTTCCTCACTTTAGGGGAATAAAAAATTCCTTCCCGACTCCAATCAGGCAATCAGAATAACTCCCTGGATCAACGACCCCTCTCTAGTAGCTATAGCCTGTAATATTATTACACTCCAGAAATACATCCAGGCCCCTCTTGAATTCCTTTATTGTACTCACCATCACCACCTCCTCAGGCAGAGAGTTCCATAGTCTCACTGCTCTTACCGTAAAGAACCCTTTTCTATGTTTGTGTACAAACCTTCTTTCCTCCAAACGCAGAGGATGTCCCCTCGTCACAGTCACAGTCCTGGGGATAAATAGATGATGGGATAGATCTCTGTACTGCCCCCTGATATATTTATACATAGTAATTAGATCTCCCCTCAGTCGTCTTTTTTCTAACGTGAATAACCCTAATTTTGATAATCTTTCAGGGTACTGTAGTTGCCCCATTCCAGTTATTACTTTAGTTGCCCTCCTCTGGACCCTCTCCAGCTCTGCTATGTCTGCCTTGTTTACAGGAGCCCAGAACTGTACACAGTACTCCATGTGTGGTCTGACCAGTGATTTGTAAAGTAGTAGGAATATGTTCTCATCACGGGCATCTATGCCCCTTTTGATGCAACCCATTATCTTATTGGCCTTGGCAGCCGCTGCCTGACACTGTTTTTTGCAGCTTAGTTTGCTGTTTATTAAAATTCCTAGATCCTTTTCCATGTCAGTGTTACCGAGTGTTTTACCATTTAGTATGTACGGGTGACTTGCATTATTCCTTCCCATGTGCATAACTTTACATTTCTCAGTGTTAAACCTCATCTGCCACTTATCTGCCCAAGCCTCCAATCTATCCAGATCCCTCTGTAGTAGTATACTGTCCTCTTCAGTGTTAATTACTTTACACAGTTTAGTGTCATCTGCGAAAATTGATATTTTACTATGCAAGCCTTCTACAAGATCATTAATAAATATATTGAAGAGAATAGGGCCCAATACTGACCCCTGAGGTACTCCACTAGTGACAGTGACCCAATCTGAGTATGTACCGTTAATAACCACCCTCTGTTTTCTATCATTGAGCCAGTTACTTACCCACTTACAGACGTTTTCTCCGAGTCCGAGCATTCTCATTTTATATACTAACCTTTTATGAGGTACAGTGTCAAATGCTTTGGAGAAGTCCAGATACACGACATCCATTGATTCGCCGCTGTCAAGTCTAGTACTTACCTCCTCATAGAAACTGATTAAATTAGTTTGACATGACCGATCCCTCACGAAGCCATGCTGATATGGCGTTATTTGCTTATTTCCCATAAGATGCTCTAACATAGCATCTCTCAGAAAACCTTCAAACAGTTTACCCACAACAGATGTTAAACTTACCGGCCTATAGTTTCCAGGCTCTGTTTTTGGACCCTTTTTGAATATTGGCACCACATTTGCCATGCGCCAATCCTGTGGGACATTCCCTGTCAGTACAGAGTCCGCAAATATCAGAAATAAGGGTCTGGCTATGACATTACTTAATTCCCTTAGGATACGGGGGTGTATGCCATCCGGTCCTGGCGATTTGTCTATTTTGATTTTTTTAAGTCGCTGTTGTACTTCTTCCTGGGTCAGACAGGACACTTTTAATGGCGAATTTATTTCAGCATTCAGCATTTCATCTGACAGTTTATTTTCCTCAGTGAATACACTGGAGAAAAAAATATTTAACAGCTTTGCTTTCTCCTCGTCGCTCTCTGCGACTCCCCCCTCATTACTCTTTAAAGGGCCGACACCTTCAGATTTATACTTTTTAACATTTATATAATTGAAGAACATTTTAGGGTTAGTTTTACTCTGTTTGGCAATTAATCTCTCGGTCTCTAGTTTGGCCGCTTTTATTTGTTTTTTACATGTTCTGTTTTTTTCCTTATAGTTTTTCAGTGCTTCCGTGCTACCCTCCTGTTTTAGGGTTTTATATGCTTTCTTTTTGTCATTTATTGCTTTCTTTACAGTTCTGTTTATCCACATTGGTTTCTTTTTGATCCTTAACCTTTTATTCCCATACGGTATGTACCTCTCACAATGAGATTTTAGGATGTTTTTAAAGATATCCCATTTTTTGGCTGTATTTTTATTTTTGAGGACTTTGTCCCAGTTAGTTAGGCCTATGGCCTCTCTTAGTTGGCTAAATTTAGCTTTTTTGAAGTTTGGTATTTTTGTTTCTCCCTGTAGAAACGCTCTTTTGAATGATAATTGGAAGGTTATTACTTTATGGTCACTATTTCCCAGGTGTCCCCCAACCTGCACGTCTGTTGTTCTGTCAGGTCTATTGGTTAATATTAAGTCCAGTATGGCCGTCCCTCTAGTCGGGTCCTGAACCAGTTGGGAGAGATAATGGTCTTTGGTTATTGCCAAGAATCTGTTTCCTTTATGAGATATACAAGTTTCAGTTTCCCAGTCTATATCTGGGTAGTTGAAGTCCCCCATAATAACCACCTCATTATGATTTGCCGCCTTGTCTATCTCGTTTAGTAGTAGATTTTCTGTGGACTCTGGTATATTAGGTGGTTTATAGTAGACTCCTATTAGTAATTTATTGTTGTTTTTAGCTCCATGTATCTCTACCCATAGTGACTCCACATGTTCATGTCCCTCACTTATATCTTCACGGAGTGTGGGCTTTAGACAAGATTTTACATAAAGGCAGACCCCTCCACCTCTCCGGTTTTGACGATCCTTTCTGAACAGACTGTAACCTTGTACATTAACTGCCCAGTCATAGCTATCATCCAGCCATGTCTCAGTTATTCCCACTATGTCATAGTCCTCCTCACACATCACTAATTCCAGTTCACCAGTTTTATTAGTCAGACTTCTGGCATTAGTATACATACATATGAGAGGTTTATGTATATTTTATACCCTACACCTTTCCTTCTGAACTGTTCTTGTCCCTCCTTCCATTTCTCCCCCAGTCCCACTACCTTGCCCCCGGTCTCTATCTGCACTATCTTCCCCTTCTATAGTGTAATTACCCTCCCCCCCAGTCCCTAGTTTAAACACTCCTCCAACCTTCTAGCCATCTTCTTCCCCAACACAGCTGCTCCTTCCCCATTGAGGTGCAGCCCGTCCCTACGATAGAGGCTGTAGCCGACAGCGAAGTCGGCCCAGTTCTCCAGGAACCCAAACCCCTCCATCCTACACCAGTTCTTGAGCCACTTGTTAATTTCCCTAATCTCCCGCTGCCTTTCTTGTGTGGCCCGTGGTACCGGTAGTATTTCGGAAAATACTACCTTTGAGGTCCTTGCCCTAAGCTTTTGCCCTAAATCCCTGAAATCATTTTTAAGGACTCTCCACCTACCCCTAACTTTGTCATTGGTTCCGATATGGACCATGACCGCTGGATCTTCTCCAGCCCCTCCCAGTAATCTGTCAACCCGATCCGCGATATGTCGAACTCTAGCGCCAGGAAGACAGCACACTGTTCGGCGATCACGGTCTTTGTGACAGATTTCCCTATCTGTTCCCCTAATAATTGAGTCTCCCACTACCAGCACCTGTCTGGCCTGCCCTGCTCTCCTGGTCCCCTGCTTACCGGAGCTGACATTCCCCTGACTGGCAGAGGAAGTGTCCGGCTGCGGCAGTGCCGTCCCTGGACTGACATCCCCCTCATCTGCCAAACGTGCAAACTTGTTGGGGTGTGTCAGATCAGGGCTAGCCTCCCTGGCACTCTTCCCTCTACCCCGCTTTCTAAATGTTACCCAGCTAGCTACCTCACTTTCCTCAGCCTCCTCTCTGTCACCCTCTCCATCATCTACCCCAAAGAGTGCTTGCTCGGTGAGAAGCAAACTTTTTTGCAAATTGTCAATGCCTCTCAGTGTTGCAACTTGCCCATTTAGAGACTCGATTAGCGATTCCAAACGGGTAATTTGCTCACATCTTGAACAAAGAAATTCACCCTGGAACGGCTGTTCCAGGACTGCATACATCATGCAAGATGTGCACTGGACTGCGTTGTCAATTGTGCAACACATACTAAATGGGGATTACACCACAAAAGAAAAAAATACAATACAATGTAGTAATAATATACAGGCTAATTGCAGTCCCCCTCCGAAGTCCCTGAATCTAAAGTCACACACTTACACAACCACACTTAATCAACCACGCGTCGCGGTCAAACTCGCGTTATATATCTGCTTATATTAATATAAATGCAGCTCACTGCACCAGCCTGGTTTGCTTCCCCTCTGGAATCAAAAAGGCTGTGCTGTTCTTACTGCTGAGTTTTTAAAGTCTCCTAATTAGACAGCCACACCCTAATTAAACAGTCACACCCTAATTGCTCACCTGTGCAACCCCTGGAGAAAGAAAAAAAAAAAGTGTTATCACAGCACAAAATACAGTCAAACACAGCCACTTATCAATGTCCACAAATAATTTTAGCTCTCAGATACTCCCTCACTTAATCTTAAGTCACACACTTACACAACCACACTTAATCAACCACGCGTCGCGGTCAAACTCGCGTTATATATCTGCTTATATTAATATAAATGCAGCTCACTGCACCAGCCTGGTTTGCTTCCCCTCTGGAATCAAAAACATGTTATATTTTTTTACGGTGCGGACAGATCACGGACCCATTCAAGTTCAATGGGTCTCGATCCATCCCAGACGCCGCACAGACATTGTCTGTGCATTGGGGACCGCAAATTGCTATCCCCAATGCACGGAACAGCCACACAACTGCCGTGTGTATGAGGCCTTATACCTGATGTTTGTGTAGCGTCCACACCTGTGTAGCGTCCATACTGATGGAAATCACTGACCAAAACACTGATGTGTGAATGAAGCTTTATTGCTGCAAGGGTTTTTCTACTACATATCATATATTAAAGTATAGGTCATCAATATCTGATCTGCGGGGGTCTGACACCCGACTGATCAGCTATTTGAAGAGGAGGCAGAGCGCTACTTCCTCTTTGTTAGGCCTCTTTCACACGGGCGAGTTTTCCACGCGTGTGCAATGCGTGAGGTGAACGCATTGCACCCGCACTGAATCCGGACCCCATTCATTTCTATGGGGCTGTGCACATGAGCAGTGATTTTCACGCATCACTTGTGCGTTGCGTGAAAATCACAGCATGCTCTATATTGTGCGTTTTTCACGCAACGCAGGACCGAAAGAAGTGAATGGGGCTGTGTGAAAATCGCAATAATCCGCAAGCAAGTGCGGATGCGGTGCGATTTTCACGCATGGTTGCTGTGGATGGGGACCATATCTTTATTATTTTCCCTTATAACATGGTTATAAGGGAAAATAATAGCATTCTTAATACAGAATGCTAAGTAAATTAGGGATGGAGGGGTTATACATATTTTTATTTTTAAATAAAAATATTTTACTCACCTCATCCACTTGTTTGCGCAGCCCGGCTTCTCTTCTTTCTTCTTCTTCTTTGAGTACCTGGGAGAAAAGGACCTTTGGTGACGTCACTGCGCTCATCACATGGCCCATTCACCATGGTGATGGATCATGTGATGGACCACGTGATGAGCGCAGTGACGTTACTAAAGGTCCTTTTCTCCCAGGTCCTCAAAGAAGAAGAACAGAAGAGAAGCCAGGCTGCGAACAAGTGGATGAGGAGAGTTTAATTTTTAGTTATTTTTTAATAATAAAATTTACACAACATCGATCCCAAACCCGAACTACTGTGAAGAAGTCTATGTTCGGGTCTGGGTACCAAACATGCAGATTTTTCTCACGCGCGTGCAAAACGCATTAAACCGCTTTGCACTCGCACCCGCATCCTATCCGGCCCTCAAACGCGACGCCCGTGTGAAAGAGGACTTACACTGCCACTTATTCAAGAACTTGTAGATACACTACGCTACTGCTGCAAGGGAGACGACACAAAGCGTAATGAAGAGGAAGCGGAGCTCGCATGGTGCACCGCCTGCTCTTCAAACAGCTGATTGGCGGGGAAGCTGGGTGTCGGACCCCCGCAGATCAGATATTGAGGACCTATCCTGATCTACCAAATACAAAAAGAAGATGTACAGCGGCACTCATGTCTTCAACATTTAATCACCAAATCACAGCGACGTTTAGACCAGTGCCACACTGGTCGAAACGTCTCTGTGATTTGGTGATTAAATGTTGGAAGGCTGAAGGCATGAGAGTGCCGCGGTACATCTTTTTTGTATTTGCTGTGACGGGGTGCTACGGACTGGCACCCGACACCGCGGGCACCACCACTGAAGGATCCAATTGTTGTGCTGCTACATTTCCCTTTTTTGGTTTGTTCACTATCCTGATATACCGCCAGAACAACCCCTTTAACCACCACAATCATGACTATTATCTAGAAAGCTGTAAATGTTAATCAAAATCCACAGTTTATAATCTATGTACATGTAAGGCTACTTTCACACTCGCGCTTTGGGTGGATCAGTCATGGATCTGCAAAAACGGAACAGATACAATAATACAACCGTCTGCATCCGTCATGAACGGATCCATTTGTATTATCTGTAACATAGCCAAGACGGATCCGTCATGAACTCCATTGAAAGTCAATGGGAAAACTGATCCGTCCCCATTGACCTACATTGTGTGCAAGCGCGGATCCGTTTCGCTCAGTTTCGTCAAGTGGACAGCAAAACACTGCAAGCAGCGTTTTGGTGTCCGCCTCCAGAGCGGAATGGAGACTGATCGGAGGCAAACTGATGCATTCTGAGCGGATCCTTCTCCATTCAGAATGCATTAGGGCAAAACTGATCCGTTTTGGACCGCTTGTGAGAGCCCTGAACGGATCTCAGAAACGGAAAGCCAAAACACGAGTGTGAAAGTGGCCTAATAAAAAAATTATAACATGCAGTAAAAATACCTCGGCAGGCAGCCGCCTGTGTGTCGCAGGATGCAGATTATAGTCAGAAAAATTCCGGTCCTTAGCTTGTCCTCTCATATTGATGGGTATAAAATGTCTCGTTCCTATCAAGTCATTTTCCCTAAGGGTCCATTGTTGGGCATTTTCATCTCTGCCTTGTGGGCAATGTCAGTTCTAGGTTCACTGACTCAACCACTCAAGCCATCCCTGCTTAAGGAAACTAGTGCCCCCCCACAGCAAGCAAATAGATTGCATCGGTCATTTTTATTGGTCAAGAACAACAATAAACAAGGAAAGCTGCAGGCGGGAGGCAAATCAGTCATTCTGTCACTGTCGACTTGCCTCCAGTTGTCACTAAAGAGGACCTGTCACCTGACAGGTCTATTTTAATAACTACTTGCATTTCACATAAAAGAATAGTTCTACAACATACTTTGAAATAACTATGTTGTGCAAAACCTCTATTATTCCTCCCCTGGATTTTATGAGTGAATTACTGTACCAACTAGACAAAAATGTCAAAGCAATAGGTCCAACTGGGCATTACCAGTTGGGAGTGCACCACTTCAGTTTGTCAATGGCAGCACCGATTAAATGGCATCAGACTGGACCTATTGCTTAGCCCATTATTTGTCCATTCATAAACTTCTAGTAGGAATAATAGAGGAATGGCGAAACATATAATTATAGTAAAGGATGCTCCAGAATTCTTACTACATGGGGAATGCAACTTATGCAAGTGGTTACTAAAACAGACAAATTAGGAGAGATTATCGGTCCTTTTTAAATACTGCACAAAGTGCTCTCTTTCAATGGTTCTCCTGTTGTTGGAGACATCACATTTATAAAGGACATGAATGTGTATATTCACATAGACTTTCAGAGTTCCATTCATGTGCATGAGGCTTGCAAAAAAAATAAAAAATGAAATTCAGATGTACGGAAAAGATTTTCAGTTGCAGAGATTTCAGCAATAAGTCTTTGGTGTGTAAATTTAGTGACTTTTCTCCTGTCTGCAGAAGGTAATTTTGCTAAAATTGGGGTTTGCAGAACATTCCTTCAAATGAGTTTTCTGTTGATCAGTGTAAAGAAGACATTCAGACTGTAAGCTCTTACCTCTCTGCTTATTTGTTCTGATTACGTGTCAATTTACTTCTTTGTTACTTCCCCAATGGTAAAGCGCTCCAGAATTTGCTGGTGTTATATATAGATTACTATTATTAAATTCACAGTGGTTCAATATTGTACAGAATAAAACTATTTTGCTTGTACAAGAAATATTAGAAACAGAGAAGGAACTTTGACGTGCCTAAAGGGAAGTATGTAACATTACACTGCACAGCTAAAAACAGAGGCAGGAGGAAGCTCCCAAATGAACATGGCATACCCCTCAGCTTCATCTATTTCCTGACTAGCGGAGACTCTCCTACTAATCCCTGTCAGATGAAGTTTCCGGATACGAAGGAATAGTCTAATGCTGGCACATCTAGGTCACATCAAAGGTCCTTGCAGTTGGTACACTAGTATTTTATTTGACCTTTCCTAAATAGACTTATACTACATTGGCTGCAACATCTCAGTAAAGTAGATTAGATGTTAAATTGTACTTGAGATAACAGACTGTGAAGAGCTCACTTCAAAGTATAGTCCTCAGTATGCAGTAATGTCTCCAGTAGGCAATGGAAAAACAAACCTATATATATCTAATATATAAAGCTAAGTGTATGTGTGTGTGTGTGTCCGCTAAAGGAATCCGCACCGTCGCATTTACAATCACAAAATTTGGCACACAGGTACATCAGGTGTCCGGGAAGGTTTTAGATCGGGTCTCAGCTCTCTAGCACATACCGTTCCTGAGATATGCCCAAAAAATGCATTAGCCAATAGAAGCCTGGTCACATGACCCTTATCAGCAAATAGAAGCTCACAGGCCGTTAGTCTCCACATACACAGTTTTACACCAGGTCTCCATAACAACCGAGCCATTTTTCTTCACTGCTGTAGGTCAGCTTTAAAAGGGGCAGGGCGATATGGATAACACTGTTAAGGGAGCGGATGTCACGGAACCATGAACCAGACGTACAACAAGAGATAAGTGAAAATAGAAGGCTTTATTGAAAATAAAGCTGTAAAGCAAAAGTCCAAACGGATGGTGAAACCGAGCAGAGTCTTTGCGAAGCCAGAGGTCAGGAACCAGAAGGGTAGTCAGACGAAGCCAGGATCAGGAACCAGCAGGGTAGTCAGACGAAGCCAGGATCAGGAACCAGCAGGGTAGTCAGACGAAGCCAGGATCAGGAACCAGCAGGGTAGTCAGACGAAGCCAGGATCAGGAACCAGAAGCAGCAGCAGTCTTAGAAGCATGTGAACACAAGAGGACCAAGCAAGGAACTGAAGCCACAGACCTCCTATATATATGAGCTAGGCATCCAGCTCCTCCCAGGGGAAGGAGGAGCCGCAGGGTGGAAGGCTACAAGAAACCCAGGACCCAAGATGGCCGCCAGCACATGTCAAACGAAGGAGAGCAGCAAGCAGGTAAGACCATGACAGTACCTCCCCCTCAAGGGCCCCTCCTCCGCGGAGCACAAAACGGTTTCTGAGGGAAGCGTGCGTGGAAGGCTCGGAGCAAGGCAGGAGCATGGACATCTGCGGAGGGAACCCAGGAACGCTCCTCTGGACCATAACCACGCCAATGGACCAAAAACTGCAACCGACCGCGGACCAGGCGTGAGTCCAGGATATTGCTCACCTCATATTCCTCACGATTGCCCACTTGGACCGGACGAGGCCGAGGAACCGAGGAAGTGAAACGATTACACACCAGTGGCTTCAACAGGGAGACATGAAACACGTTGGAGATCCGCATGCCAGGAGGAAGCGCAAGGGCATAGGCTACCGGGTTTACCCTGCGAAGCACTCGGAAGGGACCAACAAAGCGAGGCGCCAGCTTGGGAGTGGGCACTCGAAGGTTGAGGTTGCGGGTGGACAACCATACACGGTCTCCGACCTGGTAGGAAGGAGCAGGCGCTCGTCTGCGATCAGCCTGGAATCTCTGGCGCTGCGCAGAGACCTCAAGGGACTTCTGGATCTGTACCCAAGAAGCACGTAGGACGGAAAGGTGATCCTCCACAGCCGGAATATCCTGGGGAGAGAATACCTCCGGTAACACGGCAGGTTGGAACCCATAATTGGCCATGAAGGGAGACGTCCCAGAGGAAGAGTTCACCGCCGTGTTCCTGGCAAACTCAGCCCAAGGCAGGAGGTCAACCCAATTGTCTTGGTGATCGGAGACATAGCAACGAAGGAATTGCTCCAAGGCCTGATTGGATCGTTCTGCGGCCCCATTGGACTGAGGGTGGTAGGCCGAGGAGAAGGAGAGATGAATCCCCAACTGGGAGCAAAAGGCGCGCCAGAACCTGGACACAAACTGACTCCCCCGATCCGACACAATCTCCTTAGGCAAACCGTGCAACTGGAAGACCTCCCTGGCAAAAATCGTGGCCAACTCTTGTGCAGAGGGTAACTTCTTGAGAGGAACACAGTGGCACATTTTGGAAAACCGATCCACAATCATGAGAATGACCGTATGGCCTCGGGATGCAGGGAGGTCCACAATGAAATCCATCCCCAGGTGTGACCATGGGCGCTCCCCGGTGGCTATGGGTTGCAGAAGGCCCAACGGAAGGTGCCGAGGGGACTTACTCTGGGCACAAACGGAGCATGCCGCTACATATGCGGCGATGTCGGAACGTAGGGAAGGCCACCAGAACAGACGTGAAACAGCCCAGGACAGCTGATTCTTTCCAGGATGCCCCGCGGTCTTGGAGTTATGGTAGGTTCGCAACAACCGAGTGCGCAACTCCTCAGGCACAAAACATCTGCCGTTGGGTCTCCCAGAGGGAGCACCAGATTGAGCCGCCAAAATCTGCTCACCCAGGGGAGAGGTCAGGCTGGTGCGAATGGCGGCCAGGATCTGATTCGGAGGTATGACCGAAGTCGGAATCGACTCCTCCCTGGACAGCTCGGAGTACTGCCGTGATAAGGCATCCGCCCTGATGTTCTTGGAACCGGGTAGGTAGGAGACCACGTAATTAAAACGTGACAAGAACAGAGCCCATCTGGCCTGACGTGGTGTCAATCTCTTGGCCTCAGAAAGGTAGGTCAGATTCTTGTAGTCCGTCAGGATGAGAACCGGAACCACCGAACCCTCGAGCAAGTGCCTCCATTCTTTAAGGGCCTGCACGATGGCCAATAACTCCCTGTCACCAATCTGATAGTTGCACTCCGCGGAAGACAGTTTCCGGGAGTAAAACCCACAAGGAAGCAGAGGACCCTCTGGTGTTCTACGCTGAGACAGAAGGGCGCCTACTCCCGTCTCAGACGCGTCCACCTCGAGGACAAAGGGCAACCCAGGGTTGGGATGCGACAGAATCGGAGCCGACACAAAGGCGGACTTTAGGGCCTCAAAAGCTCGGATGGCCTCGAGCGGCCAGACCTGGGAATTACTGCCCTTCCTGGTCAGATCCGTGAGAGGCTTGGCCAGCATGGAAAAGTCCCTGATGAACTTCCGATAATAATTGGCGAAGCCCAAAAAGCGCTGCAGGGAACGAAGACCACTGGGCTGGGGCCACTGTAAGACAGCCGAAACCTTCTCAGGATCCATGGAGAACCCCTCAGCGGAAATGATGTAACCTAAGAAGGTTACCTGGGATCGGTGAAATTCGCATTTCTCAAGCTTACCGAACAGCTTGTTCTCTCGTAACCATTGCAACACTCGTCTGACATCCAGAATGTGGGCCTCCATGGATTCAGAATATACCAAGATGTCATCCAAATAGACTACCACACACTGCTGCAACAGGTCACGGAAAACATCGTTGATGAATTCCTGAAAGACTGCGGGCGCATTGCACAACCCAAAGGGCATAACCAAGGATTCGTAATGACCGGTCCTGGTGTTAAACGCGGTCTTCCACTCATCACCCGCCTTGATCCTTACCAGGTTATATGCCGCCCTCAGGTCGAGTTTGGTAAAGACCGTGGCCCCTTTAAGGCGATCGAACAGCTCGGAAATCAAGGGTATCGGGTAAGCGTTCTTGATCGTGATGCGATTGAGACCCCTGTAATCGATGCAAGGCCTCAACTCACCGCCCTTCTTTTTCACAAAGAAAAATCCAGCCCCTGCCGGGGACGAAGATTTGCGAATGTGTCCGCGTGAAAGCGCCTCCCTCACGTACTCCTCCATGGCCTCATTCTCCGCTACCGACAGTGGATAGACTTTGCCACGAGGAGGAACGGCACCAGATTGTAACTCTATGGCACAATCGTATGGGCGGTGCGGAGGTAGGGCAACCGCGCGCACCTTATCGAATACATCCCGGTACTCCTCGTATTCAGGAGGCAACAGAGAGTCCGAGGAAGTACACAGCAACTTGACAGACCCATGGATGCAACTAGCCCCACACTGCGGTGACCACGAGAGGATCTCGACCGATCTCCAATCGAAAGTCGGATTATGCTTCTGGAGCCAGGGGTACCCCAAGACCACCGAGTAGTGTGGAGACGAAATAACCTGGAGGCAGACCGACTCTCTGTGAACGGCACCAATGGCTATCCCCACTGGAAGGGTCTCATGAGTCACGTGTGGCGGCAGAAGGGGTCTGCCGTCTATCGCCTCAAGAGCCAGTGGGGAACCTCGAGCCTGCAGAGGAATGGAATTGGCGGCAGCGAACACACTATCAATGAACAAACCACCAGCACCAGAGTCCACCAACGCCTGGGTCGTCACCGAGCCCCCGACCCAGGAGAGGACAACAGTGATCAGTGGTTTGTCAACACGGGAAACCGGGGACGAGGAGACTCCACCCAAGATCTGCCCCCGACAGGATCTCAGGGTACGAGCGTTTCCCGGACGTTTCGGACATGCCAACCGAAAATGCCCACCGAGACCACAGTACATGCATCGGCCCTCGCGTCTCCGGAGTGCCCTCTCCCCCTCGGACAGGCGAGCAAACCCCAGCTGCATGGGTTCACCCCCAGACAAGTCATCCCCAGGAGGCGTGGGAGGAGAGGGAGGCACGGGTGGGACAGCAAACGTAGGCACCAATCTGTTAGAAGACCTCCGCAGGTTCTCCTTAAAGGAAGGTCTCTCCCTGAGTCTGGTGTCAATCAAAATCAGGAAAGAAATAAGAGACTCGAGCTCAACTGGTAGGTCCTTAGCTGCAACCTCATCCTTCAAGGCATCCGAGAGACCATGAGAGAAAGCAGCGACCAGAGCCTCATTATTCCAGCCCACCTCTGCTGCCAGGGTACGAAACTCAATGGCGTATTCAGCTACGGATCGTGAACCCTGTCTGATGGACATAAGGAGCTTCGCAGCAGAGGCAGCACGAGCCGGCACATCGAATACCTTCCGAAGAGAAGCAACAAAACCGGAAAACTCGGCAACCACCGGATTGTTGTTCTCCCATAAAGGGCTGGCCCAGGCCAATGCCTTGTCCGAGAGCAGCGAGATCAAGAAGCCCACCTTTGATCTCTCAGTAGGAAAGGCATGTGGCAGCAACTCGAAATAAATGCCCACCTGGTTAAGGAAACCTCGGCACTGAGTTGGCTCTCCCCCAAAGCGCTGTGGAAGAGGGGCAGAACCGGTCATACCCCGAAACACCGCAGGCGCAACAACAGGTGTCGGGGTAGACTCTGGCGCAACAACCGGAGCGGCAGTAGGAGCGAGCCCAGGAGCGACAACCGACCCATCGGCAACGGGAGCGAAATGAGCCGTGCGTTCAAGCAGGGTTTGCAACGCCACAGCGAACCGACCCAACAGGTGATCCTGCTGATCAAGTCTGGCAACCAGCGTGGGTAGCGAGGATGGCCCTGTACCGTCAGAATTCATGGCTTGGTCCTAATGTCACGGAACCATGAACCAGACGTACAACAAGAGATAAGTGAAAATAAAAGGCTTTATTGAAAATAAAGCTGTAAAGCAAAAGTCCAAACGGATGGTGAAACCGAGCAGAGTCTTTGCGAAGCCAGAGGTCAGGAACCAGAAGGGTAGTCAGACGAAGCCAGGATCAGGAACCAGCAGGGTAGTCAGACGAAGCCAGGATCAGGAACCAGCAGGGTAGTCAGACGAAGCCAGGATCAGGAACCAGCAGGGTAGTCAGACGAAGCCAGGATCAGGAACCAGAAGCAGCAGCAGTCTTAGAAGCATGTGAACACAAGAGGACCAAGCAAGGAACTGAAGCCACAGACCTCCTATATATATGAGCTAGGCATCCAGCTCCTCCCAGGGGAAGGAGGAGCCGCAGGGTGGAAGGCTACAAGAAACCCAGGACCCAAGATGGCCGCCAGCACATGTCAAACGAAGGAGAGCAGCAAGCAGGTAAGACCATGACAGCGGAGTGGAGCTCACAGTTCAGGGGCAGGTAGGGTGGCCATTAAGGCCACCCTCAAAAGACGTACTTGAAAAGTCTCGCTAAGCCACGCCCCCAACCCAGCTAGGCCACTAATAAAGGGGGCAGGATGCTGTGGAGGTCACTGGCTAAGTGGCGGGCACAAAGTTATTTGAAAATATGTTGTAGAACTATTCTTTTATGTGAAATGAAAGTAGGTATTAAAATAGACCTGTCAGGTGACAGGTCCTCTTTAGTGACAACTGGAGGCAAGTCGACAGTGACAGAATGACTGATTTGCCTCCTGCCTGCAGGTTTCCTTGTTTATTGAGGTTCTAGACCAATAAAAATGACAGATGCAATCTATTTGCTTGCTGTGGGGGGGCACTAGTTTCCTTAAGCAGGGATGGCTTGAGTGGAGGTCTCTGTCAAAGGGGCAGGGAATGGTGGTGGTCACAGTTAGGGGGACGGTCCGCTATGGAGGTCAGTGTTAAGGGGCAGGGTGCTGTAGAGGTCACTGTTAAAGGGGCGGGATATTGTGAAAATCCCTGTTAAGGAGACGGGGTACTGTGGAGGTCTCTAATAAAGGGGCAGGCCAATGTGGAGGTCACTGTTAAGGGAGAAGGGGACTGTGGAGGCCACTATTAAAAAAGGGGCAGCAGGATACTGTGAGGTCACTGTTAAGGCAGCGGGATACTGTGGCAGTCACTGTTAAAGAGGCAGTCACTGTGGAGGTCTCTGTTAAGAGGGCCAGGAATAGTAGAGGTCATTGTTAAGGGGGCAGGCCCCTGTGGAGGTCACTGTCAAGGGGGTGGGGTGCTGTGGAACTCACTGTTAAAGAGTTAGGGTGCTGTGAAGGTCAAAGTTAAGGGGGTGGGCTGCTGTGGAGGTCCCATTTTAAGGAGGCGGGGCGATTTCAGGTTCTAGGCCAGTCCTAAGGACCCTTTCACACAAACCAGCATTCCGCGCGGGTGCAATGCGTGATACGAATGCATTGCGCCCGCAGTGAATCCGGACCCATTCATTTTTCTATTTTCTAGTCACCCTTTCCAATCAAATAACCTGATCAAAAAGTCGTATGTGCCACAGAAATGGTACTAATAACTACAGTTCGTCCCGCATACAGCTCTCTAGATTGAAATATAAAAAAAGTTACGGCTGTCAGAAAATGCTAATGCAGTACCAGTGACAGTAGTCAGCAGCAGCGGCAGTAAGGCTGTGTTCACATCACTGTTTATTTTTCTGTTCTTCTGAACCATCAGAACAGAAAAACAAAAAAACTAAATAATGGATCCTGTATTTTGATCATCCGCTTTCACACAGTCAGTATTGGGTCAGTATTTGATCAGTAATTGTAAGCCAAAACCAGGAGTGGGTCCAAAACAGAGCTAAAATAAAATGGAAATATTTGCATCTCTTCTGTGTTTTGAACCCACTCCTGCTTTTGGCTTTCAAATACTGATGCAAAATACTGAACAAATACTGACCATGTTAAAGAAGCCTTATGGATGCTCAAAATGCAGGATCCCTTTTTTCTTTTTTTTTTCTGTTCTTCCGACGGATCAGAAGAACGGGAAAATAAACTGCGAAGTCAATATGGTCAAACAGGGAAAATAGTGGCCACATGAGAGAGTGCGGAGAGGGGTTGCAGCAGTGGCAGTAACAGTGGCAATAGTGTCCCCATGAAAGAGTGGGGATGGTGGCAGCAACAATGGTGCTTTACAGCACAAGATGGTGGCAGAGGCAGATCACAGTAGTAGCAGAACCCAACAGTAGTATGATAGCAAGGCCCAGTGGCATGCATATCCTTGTAAAACATACCAGTAGGCCAAGAAGCCCCTTTGTAGGAATGGCAGTAGAGGCAGCAGGTCGGTGGCATCATGCGTGTGGCAGCACAACGTGGCCAGACGTGCCCATTTTGCAGAATATTCTGGTGTAGCAGCACACTAAAATGTAATCATTAGTGGCAGAATGATTTATTCTCTGTTGCATCAGGCACCGGCGTCTGGAAATCCTGGTTGATCCACGCCAGATTCATTTTTAGGAAGGTTACTCTCTCAACATTTTGGAAAGGAGAGTTCTTTTAGGGGAAAATATGGCCCCAGCAGCACTGAACACCTGCTCTGATGCCACACTACTGGCCAGGCAGGAAAGCCAGGAAAGCATGCCCATGTCAAACTCAGCCAGTTGCAGCTACACTTCAAACATGCCCAGTAGTCGAGGCTGTTCTGTGACCTGACGTCGCACAAGGTAAGGTCCCAGAGCATAGCTACGTCCTTACAGTGCGCGCAGATCACAGCACAGCGTGCGGCAGCTGCAGAAGAAGACATGGAAGCGGCGAGTACAGAGCCGGAAAAGGAAGCGCTGCATTTACCGGTCCCAGTCTTTCCTTAATGGAAGCAGTCATTAGTGTTCGCCCAATAACACACATTTACATTTTCTCCCCACTTTGGGGTGAAAAAAATGTTGTGTTATAGCATGAAAAATACGCATTTATATCAACCCTTTTTGTATTTGTATTTAGTGATGTGGTTATGTATTTGGGACTCCATTACACACGCTATTTATTTAATGTAGCACTATAAAGAGAATACACATTCATATGTCCATAAGGCTTATGGACATTATTGAGACCCCCCTCCATTTTAAATGATCCCTGGCCCAGTGAAAACGCCTGAGCTTGTGGATCTTGCTTAGAAATGGCTTCTTCTTTGCACTGTAGAGTTTCAGCTGGCAACGGCGGATGGCACGGTGGATTGTGTTCACTGACAATGGTTTCTGGAAGTATTCCTGAGCCCATTCTGTGATTTCCTTTACAGTAGCATTCCTGTTTGTGGTGCAGTGTCGTTTAAGGGCCCGGAGATCACGGGCATCCAGTATGGTTTTACGGCCTTGACCCTTACGCACAGAGATTGTTCCAGATTCTCTGAATCTTCGGATGATGTCATGCACAGTTGATGATGATAGATGCAAAGTCTTTGCAATTTTTTGCTGGGTAACACCTTTCTGATATTGCTCCACTATCTTTCTGCGCAACATTGTGGGAATTGGTGATCCTCTACCCATCTTGGCTTCTGAGAGACACTGCCACTCTGAGAAGCTCTTTTTATACCCAATCATGTTGCCAATTGACCTAATTAGTGTTAATTGGTCTTCCAGCTCTTCGTTATGCTCAAATTTACTTTTTCCAGCCTCTTATTGCTACTTGTCCCAACTTTTTTGGGATTTGTTGACACCGTGAAAATTGGAATCAACGTATTTTTCCTTTAAAATGATACATTTACTCGGATTAAACGTTTGATCTATCATCTACGTTCTATTACAAATAAAATATTGACATTTGCCATCTCCACATCATTGCATTCAGTTTTTATTCACAATTTGTTTAGTGTCCCAACTTTTTTGGAATCCGGTTTGTACTATGACTCTGCTGGAGGAACAAAGAGGAGTCCATGGGCACACAGTCACACTATAGATTCCCTTTTTACAGGTATAGATGACAATATATATAGCCAGAGAGGTTTCTCTTATGGTAGCAAAAACTACAGCAGATAAAAGCCATCATTTAAGAACCTGTCTACACAAGCAAGCTCTCATCCTGTGCTCCAAATGTCATACTTTGCCACTGGTTTCATTCAGAGAGCAGTGAAATATACAGAGTAGATGACAATGATGTCTGTGCTGTCTCTTGCTTCCTTGGCTCTGTCACCTTGTCACGTCTGTTTGGACAGCACACAAGGCACTGCATACAGTAAAGGTTATAAGATTCTACATTATATAGTATAAAACATTCCAGGGATGAATATCCAAGCAAATGTTATTTTATTTGCAGTGCTGGAGTATTCTGGGCTGTAACTTTTATGACCTTGCAGTTAGGGCAGATTTACAGTAGCATTGGAAGGCTGCATTAATACTTCCATTTTATTTAAGCAGAATTGGAAGTGAGCCCAGGAGAAGGAAAGCATACACAAACTTCTGCTTTGGGAATGTGTTTCCTGGATTATCTTTAGAAGGGGAAAATGAAACTCCTTTCTCCAAAGCCAATGAGAAGCTGCACTGAGAGAGGAAGGCATCTCAGACTTGTTTTATTGCCTTTTACGATAACTTTAGGATGTTTTTTCTTTTTTGTTGTATAAATGTGTATATTCTGGTTATAAATAAAAGAGCTCTCCAATTCCTGAAATTGCAGAACCTATGATAAGCAGCTCCTGGAAGCTTCCATTAATGGAAGACCACAGATAAGCATGGTTTATTGGGGCTACCATAATAATATATGTTAAGGGTCTTTTTTTTTTTTTTATGGGCAACTACTCCATAGGCTGTTTTGGTACTTCAGATCATTCTCATTCATTTTAATGGAGCCGCTACCAGACAGCACATGGACTAGAGTGCCATTGTTTCCCAATAAAAATTTTCTAATCTCATACAACCCATTTAATGTCCAAAGTTGGGGTCATTTGCATCATCCAGGCACATACTGTATACAAATACACTGAAAAAACAATGGAGCAGTATATTAGTTTAGATAGATAGCTAGCTAAACACCAAAAGGGCCCCTTTACAAAAGGTCGATGATAGGGACAAGTATCATGCACACATTTTAAGGCCAATTGGAACACTTTGGATTCGAGCAGAATAAATTCGGACCCGTATCGAATCAGTTGACTGAATCAAACCAGAATCAGATCTTGACGCAATGTACTCATATCTACCTAGGACGTCACAAAATTTATAAAAACAATAAATGATACTTTTTAAAGGCACAATAAGAATTTTTTTTTTTTATCTGTAACGGGTCAAAAAAGAGAAATAAGTTATTTCGAGAAAAGACCTACACAAGACCAACTGTGAGCTGGCAGTTTTCAGTGTGCGAAGCTGCTTTCTGCTACTCATAATGAAAGCAGCCATGGAATTTTAACTCGAGACTGCGGTTATTTGACTTCTTGTAAACAAAGTAACTTCCTGTCGCTATATTCTCATCGCTCAGTCAGTTTCTATCATGACATGCAGTCATGACCCCTGCATGCACCCGCATGCTCTTGCCCTGTAACACGGTCTAGAAGTGATAACTGTTATGAGACCGCGCACACCCCCTCCATCAGACGTACTGTATGTGACTCTCAGCAGACACGCTTCCTGCTACAGCACCAGTCTAATTTTACACTGTAACAGCCACAATTCTGAAAAATGTACTGTATGTTGAGCAGAGAGGGGTTTTCATATTATTTCAATGTATACCCTCACCCTCTTGTTTTCTTTTTCCTCCTGGATTATGATTCAATCTGCCGTCAAGAAAAAGTAATTATCCCCAAACAAAATACATTTATATGTCCTCCAAAGCTTGATGGCAAACCCCTGAAGCTATCGATGGCTCTTTTTTATGTTTCACAACTTGGAAATGGTTGGATCAAATATCCAGGCAATTTTTAGAAGGGGGTGCTTTTGACTACAGTCAATATCACAACAGAATGAAGACTACTACAAACTGGTGAAACATAGCATCACTTTAAATGGCATATGCAGATTACCCCTTTACATATCCTTTTTCCCAGGGAGCACTGACTGGCCTAAGAGACCAACCATGGCACTCTCCACAAGGATAAACAGCATCCCACAAGTCCTCTGACTAGCAAAGAAACTATGTTAGGACTTGTTTTCGTGACAAAATCATACTGAAATACACCATACATATAACTTCTATGTTAAATGGGTCCGTTATAATCTATTGAAATAGAAATCAAACATAGAGACATTATAAACATAGGGATGTTTTTAGAGGGAGGCAAAGCTGGCAACTGCCTAGAACCCCCATTTCCTGGAGACCCTATCTGAGGACTGGATGCCAAGATGCAACTTGAGAGTAGAGTGGAAAAATATTCCACTCAACTGTCAGTTCCAGTAGTCTCAGAGCATTTATTTACACCGAATACTTTGTCTGATAATAAATTAAATTAACCATAAAACGACCCATTATTTTCTTTTGGAAGTGAAGTACAGTGTTATCTGTAAACTATATGGCTATATTATGTGGGTACATTACAAGTCATAATTAATTTGAATACTGCATTTTATTTAGTCATTATATAGTGTGTTGGTGTGATGGACCCCATATGGATAAACAGACCTTGTATGGCAGTATTACACAGTCGAGTCGCATTATTATGACCTCCATCTAGACAGGCTGGGAGTGACTCAAAGGTCCTGGTAGGTTGTCACAGGTATCTGGGGGCGTGTCGGGGAAGATCCATATAGCGAACACAACAATTAAGGTGGTCCCATAGGTGCTCAATTGGGTTCAAGTCTGGGGAATTAGGTGGCCAGGACAGTACTTTTAAGTCTTGGTCATGCTCTTCCAACCAATGTCAGACATTTCTAGCTTTGTGATATGTTGCATTGTCTTGCTAGAGGTTCCCATCCGCATGTATGGTTGTATGTGATCCAATTTGGTTATGAATCCATCTGTGCAGTTGAAAGGGCCTTCCACATGGATGATGAGGTCCAGAGAATGCCACAAAAACATTTCCCGGACCTTTATGCTGCCTCCACTAGCTTGTGTTCTTCCAGCAATGGTTGCAAGGTGTTTGATCTCTAATGTTTCTCACCTGACATGCCAAAGTCCATCTGTTTGATGAAGCAGAAAATAGGATTCATCGGAGAAGACAACCCTTTGCCAATCAGTGGAGATCCAATTCCGATACTGCCACAAAAATGTAAGCATTTTCTGCCAATAATACTTCGTTAGCATAGGTGCAGTGATCTGTCGGCACAGGAGAACCATACGCAGGAGCGTTCGATTAACTGTTTTAGACACACATTTGGAAGCCCCTGGTTCATTTGTAAGTGACCTGCTCAACTGTAGCACCTTGGACTGCCCTAATGCACCTTTTTAGGCGACGTTCACTTCTCACATCAATGATATGTGGATAGAGAGACGAAGATAGATGTGGACATTTCCACGTCCCTTATTCGCAATGGTGTCATTTGTCAACTCACGATACGTTTTCACCATGGCAGCCCAAGAACAGTTCACGAACTGCACTGTTTCAGAAATACTGCCATCCTTGGCCCAAAAGCCAATAACTGCCCCTTTTACCCATGACAGCAAAGACAAATGTGCGCAGAGAGCCTATGGCACACATATACCCACTAGGCCAGTCCACTACACATGACTGCCTTCATGAGCTATGTACTGCCAATGTCAAAAGTATAAAGTGGCCATAATAGTGTAGTTGAACATTGAAGAGAATCTCAGTTTGAATGGCAGGACTGTGTGGGCATTTGTGCACTATACTCTATCAAATGTATAGTACACAGCTTTGTGTGCCATCTGCAGTTGCTGTATCTCCATTTGGTCATGTGTAAAGTGTTCTGGCTCACTGATCTAGATTATCTATTAAAACTGCTCAACCTTTGTTCCAATGTACTGTCAGACTTCCCTGGACGTGTCAGCACATCAGCAGATTGCTGGGATTGATAGAAGATGAATATGCTGGCACTTTAAAACTGCAATTCTCACAATGAATCCTCCTGTTTTTTTTATACATGGCTGACCTGTCATCTAGTGTTCAGAACACCCTCCTACTGGACATTGAGCCACTGTACTTCACAGTTTGACGAATCTTTATGTACAGTATAGTAAGGAGCACGTCAGACTGAATTCCAATGGGCCCACCAGAGGAAATGATTGTGAATGCAGGACATAGGCATGTTCACATTTAAGTAATATTTCTCATCATTGCACATTCAGGACTTCTCAAAAGGAAATCTGGTGGCTATTGGATCTAAGAAGAGAGCTCCAAATAATCCTTTGCTAGAACTTAAGGGTTCTGTTTTATAAGGAGCCATGTTTTATAAGGGGCCCATTATTTTGTTGCAGCTTGGGCCCACTGGAGGATCTTCTGGTACTCTGGAGGGCCAGTCCAACCCTACCTTTAGATTATATCCCTGATATTCTTATTTGCCCGAATGGAACCTATACAAGCAAGAGGAACACATTGAAATCATGACCGCTTCTTTCTCCTCGCTACTAAATCATTGCCGGTATCATGAATTAACGAATTAGACATATATAATAAAGACTTTCTGTAAATGGAATTCTTATAATAACAGGCGCCAAAGATCAGAAACATGGGGGTAGGGGCTGGCAGGGCATGTGCTCCCGTTACTGAGTGCTAAGGGGAAGGACCCCCAACAAGTCAATCTTCCCATTTCAGGGTAGGTAAATGCAGGTGAAAGGCCTGGCTATGTTTCTACCTAGGACAAAGGTTTTCTACAGCCTATGTCATCTTGATATTAAATGTAACTTACTGTGAAATAATGAGTGGTAATGAATTTATGTGTCACAACACTAGCCTAGGAAAAGGAACGTGAGAAGATCAAATGTGCTTAAAAATGATAAATACAAACTCATTAAAGCCAAAATATAAAGCATAAACCAGGTTTAATGAAGTTTTATGTATTGGTCATGGAAACCTTTCTACTAAACAATAAACATCAGCACTGATATGTCACAGGAATATGAATTAGAAGACAGGTGTCTTAGCCAATGTGTCACAAAAAGGATAGGACAACCACAGACATCACATTTCCTTCCTGAGCTAAAGCAAAAAAGCCCCAAACCCATCACTGTTTTTGCATGATCATCCTGTGCCAGAAACAATAACGAGTAAAAGTTATGTGATCTTGTCCATAGTGGAATGGTCAGCCAATTAAAGGGGTATTCTCATCTTCCCTTTTCACACTTACCTTTCTTGAGCGCGACGTTCACTTCCTGGATTCTTCTCCCGGCCGGGCCGCGCTTGCGGCCGGGCAATGTCCTGAACGCGCATGCGCCATGGTGACTTATTCCTGGCCTGTATAGTACAGAGCCGGCGAGCGCGTTCGCGGCTCTGTACTATACTGGCCAGGAAGAAGTCATCATGGCGCATGTGCGGTGGCGTGCGCGTTCAGGACATTGCGCAGCCCAGCCGGGAGAGAGTCTTCTGCGCAAGCGCGGCCCGGCAGGATTCGACAGGAGAGGTGGCCGTAACCAGGGGAGACCAAAGACAACATCAGGTAAAAGGGGACTTATTTTCTAAAAAAGGGTGGGAATTAGGTAATAAAATGTATTTAGAAAAATGATCACTGTCAAATCATTAACAGATTTAACAGTGATCATTAAGATGAGAATACCCCTTTAAGGAAAAGTATCCCTCAAGCCATTTTATCATTGGTATAGTAAGAGCTATCACTAACATAGTCAATATTTATACTGGCTATCCACCATACATTTGATGGGATACATGTTAGGCTACTTTCACACTCGCACTTTGTGCGGATCAGTCATGGACGGATCCGTTCAGATAATGCAACCGTCTGCATCTGTTCAGAACGGATCCGTTTGTATTATCTTCAACATAGCCAAGACGGATCCGTCTTGAACACCATTGAAATTCCATGGAGGACGGATCAGTTTTCTATTGTGCCAGATTGTGTCATAGAAAACGGATCCGTCCCCATTGACTTACATTGTGTGCCAGGACGGATCAGTGTGGCACAGTTTCATCTGACGGACACCAAAACACTGCAGTTTGGAAGCGCGTCATCAGGGAAGAGGGCGAGTATGTGGTTTTTTTTCCCCCATAAAGCTACAAAAAGGGGGCAACAACTAGAGTGAGGGGGCACAAAAGAGCATAACCACTGTGAGGGGCACATATCTGGGTATAACTGCTGTAAGGGGGCACAAGGAGGACATAACTATTTTGAAGGGACCACAAGGTGGGCTTAATTACTGTGAGGGGCCACAATGTGGGCATTAGTACTGTGTAGTAGCATTTAGGCTGGGTTCACACTTGAGCGTTTTACAGCGCGTTTTTCAGCGCTGTAAAACGCTCAACACATGAAAACCAATGCTTTCCTATGGCCCTGGTTCTCACTTGAGCGTTTTACAGCGCTGAAAAACGCGCTGTAAAACGCCCTACGCTCAAACAAGTACTTGAGCTTCTTTGGGGCGTTTTGACGCGCGTTTGTGGCCATAGGACATTGCAGTCAATCACACAAACACGCGTCAAACGCGCGTTTACTATTGCAAAAAACGCTCGTCAAAAACGCGCGTTAAACGCGCATATCAAAGACGCTCAGGTCTGAACCCAGCCTTAGGGGAAATGTCCTAGATTACCCTGCTATACATTGGCAGGACTCATTCTTACAGGCCAGCACAGCGCCCCTGCTGGTGATTTCACAGGGGCAGTCACCATCCCTTCCTTATGTGATTATTCTTTTTTTTCTCTATCATCACAGGGACCTTGGATGATGTAGGACCAGATTTGAGTAGGACTGGGTGAGTGTAGCCATGCATTGGGCTTAGGGCTCTTTAACATGAGCAGATCCTGTGCGGGTAATCCAGTGCGTGAAAGAGAGCCAAGACCCGTTCCGGACAGCAGAGACACGGAGCATTAACATGATTGATTTATTACAAAATCACAGTAACAACTTTATCTAGGAAAAAGATCACAGAGAGGCACGGAGCATTATCAATCATGTTAATGCTCCTTGTCTCTGCTGTCCGGAATGGGGCTTGGCTCTCTTTCACGCAGCAGATTCACACGAGCGGATGCCGTGCAGGTAAAGAGCCCTTAGTGTAAAGAAAATCTTCCACCTCTTTGTAAAAATGGGGGAGGGGGGGCATAACACTCTAGTTATGCCACTGAGAGGATGAGATTGTGGACTGGATGGCTCACTACTCCTCTCAGTCACAGCAGAATGACGTCGAGGACACTGTGCCTTGAAACGACAGTAGTGGTCACAGCATTCTTCCTGCTTCTCCTCCCTCCTCTTACCACTTAGTTGTGGTAAATGTTTTGCAGTTCTGTGCCTTTCCCAAAATGTAATTCAGCAGGCATTACTAGTTTTGTCCAGCTGTACATAAAAATGGTCTCATCATATTGGTCATGTGGCGCACTTCCGTGCCTTCATCCAAATTTTATTCAGCAGGCATTACCAGTTTCTGCGAGCTGTCCGTTTAAACGGTCTCATCAATCTGGAAATGTGGAGCACTTTTGCCCATCACCTAAATTTTTATCTTCTATATGGCAGTAATACTTCTGGCCAGTTGACTGTAAAAATTGTCTCATTCCGGAAATGTAGTGCACTTCTATGCCTTCACCCAAGTTTAAGTCACCACTCTCCCGCTGTCTCGGCTACAAGTAGCAGAAGCTGCAGCAGCCAGTTCACTTTGCTACTTGATGGAACAGTTTTTTGCACTGCTGTGCCACCTGACGCAAATCAGCACCACCTGAACAACTAGCTTTAGCCATAACTGTGCTCTTTGGCACATATTCTGTTCTCTGACCCCTTGGACTACTGGGGAGGCGAGTCAGGTGGAGTCATCACAATTGACAATCTTGTTTTCTGCCATTGTACAAAACTTCTCTTTTGTTAAAATGAATAAGACATGGATCCGTGAGGATTTTCAAACACCGCCAGCTGAGACCGATGAACAGATTTGCAGATTGCAAATTGTGGCTATTTATTGCTGGCCCCATCATGCCACTGCTGCCGCCTCAGCTGATACTCCCTCTATTCCACTAACATTACCCCTACACAGTAGAACACACAGCTACTGTCTTGTCTGTTACATGTTGTGCTGCCACTACTACTACTACACATATGTACTGCTTTGTCTGCTCCATGCCGTGCAGCTACTATTGCTGCCACACAGAAAAAAAAAACTGAAATCCAGCACTTATGTAGATCTTTAGGTCTGGTCTTTATTTCCACCAATATAAAACATCCAGTGACACCATCTCCCACTCGCACACATTTACACGTTTCGAACAATCCTGTTCTTAGTCATATGACTAAGATATGACTAAGAACAGGATTGTTTACTTACTTGGGTCGTTCTGTGCACTTATAAGAGGAAAGCTATCGGTGAGCTTTTTATTACTTTTGCTGCCACATGCCATTATTACTCCTACACACCTTATCCACATCCACACTGTACTAGTGCTGCTGTTCCCAATTAAAAGGGAGAACTTTTTTAAGGGCTCTTTCAGAACAAGCTGCTATTTCTTCTGACACACTAAGGGCTCATGCGCACGACCGTGTGCCGGCCGGGCCCGTGCTGTGGTCCGCAATGCACGGGCACGACTGTGGGGCAGCAGCATGTGGATCGCAGACCCATTCATTTGCATGCACTACTTTTTTGCGGTGCGGAGGCACGGCCAGAAACACCATGGAAGCACTCCATAGTGCTTCCGTGAGGTTCTGATCCGTGCCTCCGTTCCGCATCTCTGTGATTGCGGACCCATTGAAGTGAATGGGTCCGCGATCCGTGGTGCGGGGTGCACACGGCCGATGCCCATGTATTGCAGACCCCCTGTATGCGGGCCGCAATACAGCCACGGTCGGGCAACGGTCGTGTGCTTGAGCCCTAACACTTGTGTGTATAAACAGGGGTAGACTTCTGCCTCAATAAAGACATAATTTTTGTTGAGAACAAACACTTTTTTTTACTGATAATGTGTGAATTTAAATACCATCTGTCCCAGTAAAGGACAATTTTTGTGAAAGTTTTTTTTTATTTAAAAAAGCATAACCAATGAGACAGAGCAGTGTGTTTTTAAGCAGGCTGTTTAACATAGTTAACAATGCATTTACCCACTTTTAAAGAATTGTTTTACAGCAGACCACATGGACCATAGACACAGTGGTCAGGAGCTGACCTCATTGACTTCTATGGGAGAGGTTTCTAAGCATGCTCTGTGACCTGTGCAGGGGTCATTGTACAAGGAAAGAATAGATAAGCTTTGACTATCACTAAGGCCTCTTGCACACAATCATATGGCTTTTCTGTATTTTGCGGTCCGTTTTAAACGGGTCAATTTTAAACGGATCAGTTTATTTTTTTTGTTTTAGTAGGGTTTTCGCTTCAATTACGTTTTTCCATTTGGTTTTCATTTGTAATCCGTTTTTAGCGGATCGCAAACGGAAGCATATAATAATGTTTACACAGTAAGTACATAAAAAAATTGGGCTGGGCATAACATTTTCAATAGATGGTTCCGCAAAAACGGAACGGATAAGGAAGACATACGGATGCATTCCGTTTTTTTTGCGGAACCACTGACTTGAATGGAGCCACGGAACACGATTTGCGGAACATGTTCTATCTTTGAACGGAACGTAAATACGGAAACTGAATGCATACGGAGTACCTTCCGTTGTTTTTGCAGACCCATTGAAGTGAATGGTTCCGCATACGGACCGCAAAAGGAACACAAAACAATGGAACGGAAAAAAAATTAAAATAAAACACAAACACATTCGTGCGCAAGAGGCCTTAGAATGTTATCTTTACACAGAGGTGATATATGCCATTCTAAACCTGCCTGCAATCACAAGGAGATAACTGCAGTAAAGTGATCTGTACAAACCAAGAAGTGGCACCGATTACTAGGCTTAGTGGCCAGTGCGAAAACTGCAGGATTTTATGGTTTTTGCTCAAATATAAATATTGACATAGAACATTAAAATTATCCCCCAAAAATTCTTTAAAAATGTGTTTAACATAAAAACGTGATTTAAACAATAGGCCTTTTTCTGACAACACATTCCCTTTAAAAGGGGTGAGGGAGCAAACATTGGAAAAATTGTGTTATATGCCAATATTAAGGGCATTTGGAGAACTTTTGATTTGGGGAGAAAGGATTTGAAAAATTTGACGAATCTGACAAAACGAATTTCAAGAAATTCACTCATCTATAATCTACAGCAAAAATGTTAAAAAAGAAGCAATTACAGTAATGCACAAGGATAGACACCTGAGCTATTTGTTTCCCTCATGTACTGCATTTTCTTCCTTGGCTTGATATTCTTCTCTATGGGAGTGATCCATTTTTATAGACGATCAATGCAATGGAAGGGGAGATTATGTGGTTTCAATAAGACTGAATGTCTGAAAGTGAAGTCATTATTACGTTGTGTTTTTTCCCCTCATTTCCTCCCTGTCTTGATGTTATTCCGCATTATTATTTCTTCCAGCATGAAGCACAAGCTGTCTCCGTGCACTGAGCTAGTGCCCTAAAATAGAGCTGTGCAATGACCTCACTCACACATGCTGCCATGTAGCAGAATGTGAATATTGTTCCCTGTACGGGAAGATGGACAGTGCATCTATATTATGCAGGAAATTCACTGATGCATTATTTGTTGGACAAGTGCTACATTTTGTGTAAATATTAAAAGAACAAAGTGAATAGATGGTAGATATAATAAATCAGATTTGTACCAGGGGAACAGTCTTGCATATGTACATGCTCGGCAATATTAAGAGTATAGTTAAAGGGCTTTCCAGCTTTTTAAAACCCCCAAAGGCATGTTTAACCAAGACGACAGGCTAATCAAGATTCATCTCTGTGATCAGAAACCATCTAACTACAAACTATGAAGATGTGGTTATCCTGCTGACACTGAACTACTTTATTATAAAATAGGCTTTATTGAGAAAAGGATGACTGATGTTGCATTGATTTTCTTTGGATACGCTAGTTATCTCTTACACTCAGGGATGGAATGATGTGTAGGAAAAGTAGGAAGTAGTTTAGCATGGTACTGAGGGGGTGTAAACTGTAGAAAAAACAAAGCAAACGTTCAAAAAAAGTACCTGTATAGACAATAGAACACTTCTGAGAAGCTTATGTCAGGGTTCATGTACCAAAGCGTGGTGACAGTGGACCCTCAAAACAGTGCTAAGGTCAGGAATGTAATATCAGTTTAGTATAGTGCACAATAGCACACAGACAAGAGCCAAGAAAAGTTTGTATCAGGCAATAGGTGTGAAGACCACCTAGGTTAAACCACATCAGGACATCAGCTATACATGTATCGCGAATGAGCTGACTTTAAAGATGGTGCCCGCTCAGGAGCTGAGTGGACACTGTAGCTACTGGGTGCCTATTATTCTACTCAGCAGACACCCGGAGGCATTTTTCGAGATCAGCGATAATACTTATCATAGACCTCTAACCCCTCAGATGATGTGGTAAATCCCCAGGAGCACTCATGGAGCCCAAACAGCTCTCTTGCACCAAGATCGAGGGAGCCGTTCTATTGCTATGGCAGCCTCAGGCCTTTTGAAGGCTCAGAGACCTGCCACAGCAAAGTTTCTATGGAGCTCTGCCTTTTTTGGTCACTTCCCCTCCCCAAAAAAATGAATAAAAAGTGATCAAAATGTAGCACACAGCAAAATGGTATAAATAAAAAACTACAGATCGGCTCGCAAAAAATTAGCCTTCACACAGCTCCATAGATGCATATGGAAAACCAGTAAAAATGAAGCCCATAAAACTACGGTGTGTCGTCCCCCCCCCCATTTGGAATTGTTTTTCCATATTCCATGCAATATAAAATGGCGTCATTAGAAAGTACAACTTGTCCTACTTAAAACAAGCGCTTACATGGCTACGTGAACAGAAAAATAAAGTTATGGCCCTGGGAAGGAAGGGATTAACAAAATGAAATGCAAAAACACAAAATCATTAAGGGGTTGAATAGCAAGCCAGGATGGCAACATAGAACCCAGAAGAAAGCACTATGTTGCACAGCAAAAGAGCACAGAACAAAAATGAGATAAAACCGTTTTGCTAAGGCAGCAGGGTGTGGCAGAGCGAGAGAAAGAACTACACAGCAACCTGGAAAGGAATGTAACAATAAGGTTTCAGACATATTCTGTGGTCCACAAAACGTGGATATGCAAAATATGGATACCGGCCATGTGCGTGCCTCATTTTCCTAACAGAACTGCCTATTCTTGTCCACGAATGATTCCAGAATTTGTGGAATGGCTGCACGGATGTGGGCCGCTGTCCCCATTTTTTACTGACCCATAAAAATGAATTGGTCCGTGTACAAGCCCCAAAAAATGCGGATTGGACATTTTCAGGAAACATTTCAGGGGTGTCAACACTTTCAGCCATGACTTACAGTATATAGACATTACACACAAATAACATGCATATTCAACAAAGCCAAACATGCATGCTACTAGGTGAATTAGAGCTGTTGTAGGCGGAAAAATTATCCATCCTGAGCCCATGCTGAGCATTAAGGCCCCTTGCAGACGAGCGTGTCCGGATGCGTTCAGTGAAAACTGCGCGATTTCACAAAGTCATTCAGTTTTGTTTGTGATCATGTGCAGTTCAGTTTTTATCGATCGGGCGCAATGCGATTTACTGCGTTTTGCACACGCGTGATAAAAACTATCTGTGAAAATGGCATCCGCACTTGCTTGCGGATGCGATGCAATTTTCACGCAGCCCCATTCACTTCTATGGGGCCAGCTTTGCGTGAAAAAAATAAAAATAAATCGCTGAATATAGAACATACTGCGATTTTCACGCAACGCAAAAGTGATGTGTGAAAACCACCGCTCATGTACACACACCCATTTAAATGAATGGGTCTGGATTCCGTGCGGGCGCAATGCGTTCGCATGACGCATTGCACCCGCGCGGAACTCTCGCTCTTGTGAAAGGGGCCCAAGGTGGAAGGGGAACAAACACCTTTTGAAACCCTTGTCTTGGGCTCCAACTGCTTATACTCTAAAAACACATTGGCAGGCTAATTGGCTTCCTGCAATGTTGCCCCTCCTATGTATGCCTGTGTAGTAGCACGGGCTAATCATTGGGTCAATTAACGAGGATGAGCCCTGTGTAAAGGTGCCACCCGATGAACGGACAAATGCTCACTAGATGATCATATCTGTTGTCCAGCACCCAAATTCAGAGTTTCTAGACAGCAGATCATCTTGTGAAAAAAGGAGTAAATGCTGCCCAAAAGCAATGTATCTTTATGGGATCTTTATGACCTATTGCAGTAGTGAACACCCTTCCCTATGCGGAGTAGATGAATGCTGTGTGTAAATGTCTTTACCAATGACCAATTATTTAAAAAATGTTTTGTTAATTCCCAATAATTGCTGAAGAAATCACCCTGTGTAAAAAGACCATGCATTACAGAGTTTCCAGAACTTAGATATTGATGGTCTATCCTCAGGAAAGGTCATCGTTATCAGATTGGTGGGGTCCGAGACCCAGCAACCCCACTGATCGGATGTTTCAGGCAGCTGCCACCCTGGAAACTATACAGTGATCGGAACCAGAAGCACAAGGTTCCATCCTCTGTGTGGTGGCTGTGCCAGGGTACTGCAGCTCACCTCCCATTCTTGTAAATGGAAACTGAGCTACGGTACTCCAGTGCCTGAAACTACACTCTGGACAAAGCCTTCTGTCCACTTCATAGTTTCTAGTGCTGGCAACTGACCGAAGCAATTGATCTGGCACATGCCAGATGTCAGACGCTACTGGCCAGATATGTATGACCTATCCTAGAGATAGGCCACCAGTATCTAAGTCCTGGAAACCACTTTAAGAAAGTAAGTCGCTCAGTGCATACGTGTGAAAATACCTTATGACTATTAAAATAAGAACATGAACAACGCATGTTATTCTTAGGCATCCCTTCTGTATACTGGGTTTTACAAGTGATAGCCTATTCACGGGATAGAGCATCGATATCTGATTGGTGGGGGTCTGACACCTCACACATCCTCATAGATCAGCTCAGTCCATTGTGCAGTGGATGGAGCTGGTTACTGCAGTGCAGGTCCCGCTGAAGTCAACGGGCGTAGCGCGCTGTAACCAGCTCCGCCCACTACACAATGGACTGAACTGTGCAGTTCTAGAGCTACTCTGAATGGGCTAATAGTAGATACTGAAGGTCCATCCTGAGGACCACAAATCCTGTACAACCCCTTTAATAAATTTGCATTAAAAAGAGACAACCGTTTCAGTGTATGTCATTTTACCCGCCTACTAATAGCAGTCTGCTCTATAAAAAGAAAAAAAAAAAATTCTCTTTTGTTTCGGTTTCAGTTTCACACATTTCTGTAATTTAAGTAACCTTATTGTCAACATGCTTCTGCTCTGGTGCACGTATATGAATATTGCCACATTTTGAGATGCATTACTTAAATTCTTATCACATAACTTCTGCTTTCCCACACAAAAAGGCTGAAAAAAATATATAAAATATTTGTGAGCATCTGGTGACCCCACCCAAGTATTACAACAGTGTGGACCGCTCCTATAACAAATAAGGATTGCTTGCTGTGTTCTGGTGTAATAAATAAGTCGTCAGGCGTAGAAGGGCGTAAAAAGAAGCATTCCTCACTTACGTTTACAGATATGAGGGATCTGTTTGACACTATGATCTGTTATGGGTTATAAGACACACCCACCACAAACCAATATCATCCGTTTTTTGTCTCCACTGACTTATAATGGGCGAGTCAGGTTTCTGTCTTCATACTGGATAGAATAGAGTGGCACGCCATGCTATTCTGACTATTAGAAGAAAAAAAAAACTGTCGGAAACCAACTAACGTAAGTGCGAGTAGTGCCTATGTAAGACCAGCAACAAATAAAAAGATCTCACCAACTCCAGTTGTTGTGCTGGCTTACCATAGCTGAACGTCCGGCTAGAGCAGAGGGATTGTCCTTTGCTATATAACAAGAAATGTTGAGAGATGCTAAACACTTCCAGCTGTCAGAAGGGTGTGTATATTTGTTCATTCTTCTAGGCTTAGCATTGAAACATAAGGATAGCTGAAGCTGAAATGGTGTCTTCTGCAAGTCTTTCCACAGTTCAGATAAAGTGTCAAAAATTGGTAAGTAGCAGCAAAAACCCCATTTAGTGACCGTGCCCATTTCTTGAGAACGTATATAGGCATTTTCTGTAATTTTATAAAGTATACAGGGTCATGACCTTCACAGGGCTCTGATTGGGAATCACAACTGTAAGAAGAGGTTTGTATGGGTTTCCAGCCTCTGGGCACAAACAATGGAACAATGATGAATCGAATATAAATTATATTAGAAAGTTGTCTTCATTACACAGTGATTATAAGCATTTACACAAGACTGAACAACTTCATTAAAAATGTATCTATCACTGCAATTTTTACCATTACCTGTAAGCTATGTCTAAGGCCCCCTGCACACGAACCCCGCCTGCAGCAGATCGGACTCATTCACTTTAATGGGTCCGCGATCCGGCCGTTCCGCAAAAAGATAGGACATGTTCTATCTTTTTACGGAACGGAAATACAGGACGAAACCCCACGGAAGCACGCAAATGCGGTCCGCAATAAGGCAACGGGAAGTACACGTTCATGTGCAGGGGGCCTAAGGATATTGCCACATGTTCAGGTTTTGTGATGCAGTGTTTTAAGCCAAACCCAGGAGTGGATCATAAAAGGAGACACATTGAGGACAAATACAACTTCTCTCTTTTTTTTTTTTATCCACAACAAGTTCTAGAAGCCTCAGAGAAAAAAAAAAAAAAAAAAAAAAAAAACACACAACAACTTCTACGCCTGCTCTGATCCAGTGATTTGCTGCTGTGTTATACGGAACATCACTGCAGCAGCCAAACAATACGTCACTAGCAGCAGGACAGTAAGTTTTGACTGACATCAATAAAAATTAGTGGCTGGTTATAGTAGTGACGTGTGATCCCTGAGCCTCTTCAGTCATATAATGTCTGTGCACATCTCCTCTGAAGTCATCGTTTGCCCATCAGCAGTCAAGTAAGATATAGAACGTCACCTGGCAGGGGACCAGTGGGGCTGGAAGTCAAGGCATTGGAAAGTTGGACTTTTGAAAGACAAGCGTTTTGTTTTTTTAACAATTTGGCCAATAACAAAATAGAAAAACATTTTTTGTCTCTTGAATTTTTTGTCAAATAACAATATGCTCTGGGTGTGGCCTTTTTTTAGGCATTTTCTTCTTTAGAGGAAAAACATGTCTAAATAAAAAAATTTTTTTTTTACAATTTTAAATCTAGTGTGATGAAAAACCAAATACCCCCAAAAAATGTTTGGAAAGAATACACAAATTTCACGCCATTTTTTAGAAGCCAAAAATAATGTCAAGCAGAAGACACAGTGTGGCAGCACCCTATACCTTTATAATACTACCGGGAAATAATTGATAATATGCTGTTAAAAACAGCATACTATTAAAGGCCTTCGGTCACCCCCCTATAGTCATTTTTTTATTTTTTGGCTACTTAAAATCCTTATACTGCGATTTATCAATATATAGTGCTCTTACTCTTTTTCGTTCAGTAGTTTCTTAAAAAAAACGGACTTTTATAATATGTAAATTACCTCTCTACCAGCAAGTAGGGTGGCTACTTGCTGGTAGCAGCCGCATCCTCCTTTCATAAAGACGCCCCCTCCTCATGTTGATTGACAGGGCCAGCGAGCGCTCTCGTCCTCTGGCTGGCCCTGTCTGCGTTTTAAATCTCGCACCTTTGCCGTACCGGTCTTCAGTCGGCGCAGGCGCACTGATAGGAGGACGCTCGCTCGGCCGCTCCTTCCTCAATGCGCCTGCGCCGATGACGTCACATCTACACCCGGCGCAGGCGCACTGAGGAAGAGCGGCCGAGCGAGCGTCCTCCACTTAGTGCGCCTGCGCCGACTGAAGACAGGTACGACGCAGGCACCAGATTTAAAACGCAGACAGGGCCAGCCAGAGGACGAGAGCGCTCGCTGGCCCTGTCAATCAACATGAGGAGGGGGCGTCTTTATGAAAGGAGGATGCGGCTGCTACCAGCAAGTAGCCGCCCTACTTGCTGGTAGAGAGCTCATTTACATATTATAAAAGTCCGTTTTTTTAAGAAACTACTGAACGAAAAAGAGTAAGAGCACTATATATTGATAAATCGCAGTATTAGGATTTTAAGTAGCCAAAAAATGAAAAATTACTATAGGGGGGTGACAGAAGCCCTTTAATTATTTCCAGTATTATAAAAGTATAGGGTGCTGCCACACTGTGGCTTGAAGAAGAGTACGTAAAATAATACAAATTAATAATGGAAAAGACACTTTTTTAATAAACATTTGAAACTGCAGCTGGCTTTTTTAGGGAATGCTTCATTTGTAGTGTTTGTAGAGAAAATATCCTTGAGGGGACTGTTTTTCTAAGCATTCCTGGCTTGTTTTTAGCTGCACCAGCTGTAAAGCAAATTGCTCTGAAACTAGAATATGTTGTTTCAACTGTGGCCACACAGAAGCTCTCTTTACTGTGTTTGAATGGCAAAATAGGTGTTGGTAGTGCCAGGAGACATAACCATGCAGACCACTCATATACACGTATTCAGTGCTTACCACACTGTGAAAAGCCAAAACTTGAAAGGGATATGGGTTTAAAAAAATAAAAATAATAAAACACACAGCAGCAGCCACTAAAAATATTAAAGGGTCCTAAACTACACTAATACATAGATAGCTGCGGAGAGATGTGTTCCAACTATGGAAATGATCAGATCTGAACTCACTTTCACCTGCGCTGTGTTCTCTAATGACGGATCTAAGAGTCTGCTCTTTGTTGGATGCATTTAAGAGGCTGACCCTTTTGGAAGACCCACCCCCTCCCAGCAGGGCTGGACCAGTGGTGGGAATCTTACTTCCTTAATCCCTGCTATGGGTTCCATCGCTCTCCCTTGGGCACCCCGGGCTTCAGGTATCCCCATGTCAACATCCAGTTTGAATGGCTGCAGCGGTGACGTGTCACATGACCCAGAAAAATGACACTTTGGAGAAACGTCACCACTGTGGCCAGTCAACATCTGGGTTGACGCAGGGACACCTGAGACCCACAGCGCCCAAGAGGGAGCGATGGAGCCAGAATCCAGTGGCAGGGATCATGTAAGCATGATTACCACAGGTCCAGCCACACTTAGGGGGTCTGCAGAAAGGATCCCCATAACGGGGACCATTTACCAGCTTACTGTTGGGGAGTAAAAGGGAGTTCAGAGATAATAAGTACATCACTGGAATCTGTCTCTCTTCAGGTGTCCACAAATTATAGTAATTCAGGACCAGTTTTCCTGTTTCTATCCAAAAAAGACAGGGCGATGAAAAAAAGTGGATATTGACAAACTTTTTTTTTTTAAGTTTAAATAAAATTTTGATTAGGAATAATACAAGATTATACCAATATGCATAAGCATGGTAGTACAGTAAAGAAGGTAACAATGAAATTCATATTACATTCTAGGGTAAGATCTACAGTTATAGATTAGTGATTATCTTAGAAGACAAGATGACGTGGCTCATTGCTTGGAAAATTTCAGTAGCAAAAAGATAACTGGATCCACTACACATGCACATCAGCAAAGTAATCACTTTTAAAGCTGGTGAGAAAAAAAATATGTAATTAGAGGATGAATAAGAATATTACTCTAATAACATAGGTTTGTACTAAAGGCAGGTAGCTCCAAAAGTTACTTCGGTCCACAGCAAACATTTATGTGCATCTACATGCTCACGTGATTGTACATAAAATTTCATAATGAGCTATATGCATGAAAACATGCAGAAATTAACAGGGAACACAGTCCAAATAAGCATGAAGGTATGTATTGAAACTCTAGGCTCCATTTCCATCTTCAAGGACCAGGACAGAAAATGATATCTAATACATGGATTTGTAATAATGTCCCCATAGTCATGCTCCATCAGGCACAATAAGCTCTGGCACTGGCAGACAATGTTACGTGACATCACAAAGACGAGGCTCTCATTTAATAGCTTAGTCCAAGGCAGGAACCTCTCCTGCTAATCTTCTGTCCGAGGCTGGTGACCTAAGTTTTAGAAAGGGCTTCTCAAGCTTTTTCACCCGGGACAGCACTCTTGGTCGTCATCCAAGCCAAAGAGGGACAATGTAGATGTGGCGTGGATAGTGTGCTGTAGCAGACCATCACAGTGCCCCCATAACAATGTCAACCACAGGGCTAGCCAGAATATCCCATGCAAGCCATTGTAATCCAGAATTAGCCATAGGGCTCCCAGTAACAGTCTATTCAAAAATCTGTTTACACATTTGTGAAATAAATAACAGGTTTTAATGGTCCAAAACACCTTTTAAAATGTCTTGGTTTAAGAATGGAAGTGATAAAGCCATAGAAGGGGATATGTCAATCACCCTTTGGGAAGACACTATATTGCTTCTGCAAATACGCCAACATGCATCAACTCGAGAGTGTACATAGTGGCATTGGCTGCAAAAAGCATAAGGCCCCTTTCACACGGGCGAGTATTCCGCGCGGATGCGATGCGTGAGGTAAACGCATTGCACCCGCACTGAATACTGACCCATTCATTTCTATGGGGCTGTGCACACGAGCGGTGATTTTCACGCATCACTTGTGCGTTGTGTAAAAAAAAAAAAAAAAAAAAAAAAAAGAAAATTGCAGCATGGTCCTCTTTGTGCGTTTTTCACGTAACGTAGGTCCGAAAGAAGTGAATGGGGTTGCGTGAAAATCGCAAGCATCTGCAAGCAAGTGCGGATGCGGTGCGATTTTCACGCACGGTTGCTAGGTGACGATCGGGATGGGGACCCGATCATTATTATTTTCCCTTATAACATGGTTATAAGGGAAAATAATAGGATTCTGAATACAAAATGCATAGTACAATAGGGCTGGAGGGGTTAAAAATAAATAATTGAACTCACCTTAATCCACTTGCTCGCGCAGCCCGGCTTCTCTTCTGTCTTATTCTTTGCTGTGTGCAGGAAAAGGACCTGTGGTGACGTCACTGCGCTCATCACATGATCCATCACCATGGTAAAAGATCATGTGACGGACCATGTGATGAGCGGAGTGACGTCACCACAGGTCCTTTTCCTGTACACAGCAAAGAAGAAGACAGAAGAGATCCCGGGCTGCGCGATCAAGTGGATTAAGGTGAGTTTGTATTCAGAATGCTATTATTTTCCTTTATAACCATGTTATAAGGGAAAATAATACAATCTACAGAACACCGATCCCAAGCCCGAACTTGTGTGAAGAAGTTCGGGTTTGGGTACCAAACATGCCGATTTTTCTCACGCACGTGCAAAACGCATTACGCGGAAATATCGTGCATGTTCCTGCAACGCACCCGCACCTTTTCCCGCAACGCCCGTGTGAAAGAGGCCTAAGGTTTGTAGTGGTAGTATACATCAACTCCACCAAAGGTCAAACTTAACTTAAAAAGCCCTACTAAAAACATAACAAATAGGTACAGTACTAAAAAAATCTATTATTTAAAATGCCATTGACAATCTATACAGAGTACTGTATATTATAAAACATTTACATAAAGTGAAAAACTCTTTCAAAAGCAATTGCCTGGAAAAAAAAGTAACTTTGCCTAACTAAAATGTTGGCGCAGAGCCCCCTGGGTTCTCTTCTTTGGCTTTTTTGATATATTAGTCAGCATCAATCCATTAAAGTCAATACAATGCCATTTTAATCTCATTAAATGAGACATGATCCCAGATAAAACATAATTAAGGAATTAGCATACTCCTACTCTCACTTAAATGTGCAAGCTTATTGTCTACTTGTCACTGGTATAAATGGCAGGTTTAGGAAAGTGGTCATTTACAGTAAGTTCGCAGAAAATAATTTGCTGGGTTGTACAAAAGAATGCAGTGAATGTGAAGGAGCAGCTTTGTATAAAAGCCGGTACGGACAAAACATTATATACTTTCATAAATATGCAAAACAAGACATTAGGTATTAGGCTACTTTCACACTCGCGTTTGGTGCGGATCCGTCATGGATCTGCACAGACGGATCCGATAATACAAGCGTCTGCATCCGTTCAGAACGGATCAGTTTGTATTATCTGTAACATAGCCAAGACGGATCCGTCTTGAACACCAATGGAGAACGGATCAGTTTTCTATTGTGCCAGATTGTGTCAGTGAAAACGGATCCGTCCCCATTGACTTACATTGTGTGTCAGGACGGATCCGTTTGTCTCAGTTTCGTCAGACGGACACCAAAACGCTGCAAGCAGCGTTTTAGTGTCCGCCTCCAAAGCGGAATGGAGATGGAACGGAGGCAAACTGATGGATTCTGAGCGGATCCTTATCCATTCAGAATGCATTAGGGCAAAACTGATCCGTTTTGGATCCTTGAACTGATCTCACAAACGGAAAACAAAAACGCCAGTGTGAAAGTAGCCTTACAGTAATACCTAGCTAGCTAGCTATAATACTGGCCCTGTTTACACTTGTCTTAAGTAGGGTTGTTTCAGGTATCGAATTTTATACTTTTGTCTGGAATCGACCACGATACCAGGATTTGCCTTGTTTTGATACTAGGCTTCTCTGGTACTAGACTGCGCAATAGCGAACATGGAGCGCGCTGCTCTCAGCGCGCTCAGTGTTCTCCTCAGCAGCACAGAGGAGAAGGAAGTAGTCTCTCCCTCCCCCCTGTGCTGCTGCTGCCACCAATGAGGAGAGAGGGGCAGGCGCACTGCGCCACCAATGAAAGTAAACGTTTAATACAAATCCAGGAGGCGGGGGCTGGCGGGGAGCTGCGATCAGTGGCAGTTAACCCCTCAGGTGCCGCACCCACCTCCTCTATTAAATGTTAATTACTATTGGTGGCGCACTGCGCGCTCCCCCCCTCTCCTCCCCAGTATTAAAATCATTGGAGGCGCAGTGCGCCCCCTCCTCGCAACCCCCCCAGTATTAAAATCATTGGTGGCGCAGTGTGCCCCCCCCCCCCAGTATTAAAATCATTGGTGGCAGTGGCCACAGGGTCCCCTCCCCCTCATTTGTGGTGCAGTGGCAGCTTCTGATCGGAGCCCCAGCAGTGTAATCCTGGGGCTCTGATCGGTTACCATGGCAGCCAGGACGCTACTGAAGCCCTGGCTGCCATGGCAAGCTCCCTGCTGCTGTGTGTACTATGCTGTGTACACAGGGAGAGTGTGAAGTCTTATACACCCTAAGGCCTCTTGCATACGACCGTATGGCTTTTTCTTTTTTAAATCAAGTAGTTTTTATTAAAACATTTTCCCCTTTTGTATAGATAAGCGTACATCAAATACACAATTATATAAACAAATGAGTGCCCAACTTGGGCACAATATTACACAAAGTATAAACCCAGAAGGGTAAACCCCCCCCACACCCCTTTAACCCACACCACACCACAATGTCAGCTCAGTTTTCTCCTCCACAAATCCTGAGAAACATCTACCTCTGTTTCTACCATAACCCGATCATCCGTACCGTCCCGTTATCATGTTTCACTTCCTCTTATTCTAGGCATCCATCCTAATTGCAAGGATAGAAGACGTCCAGTGGGCAGTCCTGGCGTCCGTATGGCTTTTTCAGCATTTTGCGGTCCGCAAAAAATATGGATGACATCCATGTGCATTCTGTTTTTTGCGGAATGGAACAGCTGGCCTCTGATAGAACAGTACTATCCTTGTTCGTTATGCGGACAATAATAGGACATGTTCCATCTTTAAATGGAAATATGCAAATGAATGGTATACGGAGTACCTTCCGTTTTTTTTTGCAGATCCACTGAAATGAATGGTTCCGTATACGGAACGCAAAAAATGGAACGTAAACGAAAAAAAAAAAAAACGTGCAAGAGGCCTAATAGAGCTCTATTAGGGTGAATAGGACAAGAGATTAAAAGATCCCAGGTTCTAGCCCCTAAGGCCTCTTTCACACTGGCGTCATGTTTTTTGCCCGGAAAAGATGCGGGTGCGTTACGGGAAAATGCACGAAAAATCGGCATGTTTGGTACCCAAACCCGAACTTCTTCACAGAAGTTTGGGTTAGGTGCTGGGTAGATTGCTATTATTTTCCCTTAGAACCATGTTATAAGGGAAAATAATACATTCTTAATACAGAATGCATAGTACAATAGGGCTGTAGGGGTTAAAAAAAATAAAAAATAATTTAACTCGCCTTAATCCACTTGTTCGCGCAGCCCGGCTTCTCTTCTGTCTTCTTTCTTCAGGACCTGGGTAAAGGACCTGTGGTGATGTCACTGCGCTCATCAGATGGTCCATCACATGATCTTTTACCATGGTGATGGATCATGTGACGGACCATGTGATGAGCGCAGTGACGTCATCACAGGTCCTTTACCCAGGTCCTGAAGAAAGAAGACAAAAGAGAAGCCGGGCTGTGCGATCAAGTGGATTAAGGAGAGTTAAATTAATCTTTTTTTTTAACCCCTCCAGCCCTATTGTACTATGCATTCTGTATTAAGAATGCTATTATTTTCCCTTATAACCATGTTATAAGGGAAAATAATAATGATCGGGTCTCCATCCCGATCGTCTCCTAGCAACCGTGCGTGAAAATCGCACCGCATCCGCACTTGCTTGCGATTTTCACGCAGTCCCATTCACTTCTATGGGGCCTGCGTTGCGTGAAAAACGCACAAAATAGAGCTTGCTGCGATTTTCACGCAACGCACAAGTGATGCATGAAAAATCACCGCTCATGTGCACAGCCCCATAGAAATGAATGGGTCCGGATTCAGTGCGGGTGCAATGCGTTCACCTCACGCATTTCACCCTCGCGGAAAACTTGCCCGTGTGAAAGGTGTCTATAAGGGGGGAAATAGTTATTAAATAAAAAGTAAAAAAATAAACTAAACACCAAAATATAAGTATAAATCACCCCCTTCCTAATTTTACATAGAAAATATATAAACAATAAATAAACATGTCACATATCGCCACATCCGAAAAGTCCAAACTAGTAAAATATATAAATAAAAAATAAATAAAAAATGTCCTATGCGGTGAATGCCGTAAAAGGAAAATAAATAAAAACGGCTTGATTCGCCATTTTTTGTAGCCACCTTGGATCGGACTGTTGTATTATGGGCCGGACGTTCCATAAAATGCACATGGCTTTTTTTGGAGTTTTATTTTTTTCACGTGATATCGAGTATCGCAATACTTTTTTATGGAAACCGAATCAAAGTTTTGGTATCAAAACAACCCTAGTCTTAGAAGCTTTTAGTCAAGGCATCTAGAATTTTTGATATCTATAGAACTAGGATTTTGATTTTTTATAGAAACTATTCTAAGGGCACTTTTCAGAACAAAAAAAAAGTTACATTTGCTGACTTCAGTACAATCATAAAAAAATAAATAATAATAATAATTGCATGTGAATAGGATTCAGGGATCCGCATCTTTTTTGGTTGTGTGGACGTGGAACGGATTCTTGACACATAACATTGCAAAGTCTAAACATCGCCTTACGACTAAATATCTTCTCTGTGATAGCAACAGACCTGGCACAGTGGCCTGGATGTTTCTTTCCTCAATTTCAGTTTTTGCTGATTTTTTTTGTTCCTATTTAATCTGTTTAAAGAGTTTATTTATTAGGAAGGGGTAGGTCAAAAGTTGTGGTTTGCACCGAAAACCAAGTTGAGCCAGCCAGATCCAGATTGCATGGTGGCCCCACAAGGTGGCAAAGGAGGTGGGGGGGGGGGGGGTTTAACCTCCTCAGGACCGCCGTACGCAGGATTGCGTCTTTGCGGCGGCCCTGCTCTTCTGGGTGGACGCGCCGACGCGTCCTCTCGCGAGACGCGAGATTTCCTGTGAATGCGCGCACACAGGCGCGCGCGTTCACAGGAACGGAAGGTAAGAGAGTTGATCTCCAGCCTGCCAGCCGCGATCGTTCGCTGGCAGGCTGGAGATGTGATTTTTTTAACCCCTAACAGGTATATTAGACGCTGTTTTGATAACAGCGTCTAATATACCTGCTACCTGGTCCTCTGGTGGTCCCCTTTGTTTGGATCGACCACCAGAGGACACAGGTAGCTCAGTAATATGTTGCACCAAGCACCACTACACTACACCCCCCCCTGTCACTTATTAACCCCTTGATCACCCCATATAGACTCCCTGATCACCCCCCTGTCATTGATTACACCCCTGTCATTGATCACACCCCTGTAAAGCTCCATTCAGATGTCCGCATGATTTTTACGGATCGACTGATAGATGGATCGGATCCGCAAAACGCATACGGACGTCTGAATGGAGCCTTACAGGGGCGTGATCAATGACTGTGGTGATCACCCCATATAGACTCCCTCATCACCCCCCTGTCATTGATCACACCCCTGTAAAGCTCCATTCAGATGTCCGCATGATTTTTACGGATCCACTGATAGATGGATCGGATCCGCAAAACACATACAGGCGTCTCCCTGGAGCCTTCCAGGGGGGGTGATCACCCCATATAGACTCCCTGATCACCCCCCTGTCATTGATCACCCCCCCTGTCATTGATCACCCCCCCTGTCAGGCTGCATTCAGATGTCCGTATGATTTTTACGGATCCACGGATACATAGATCGGATCCGCAAAACACATACGGACATCTGAATGGAGCCTTACAGGGGGGTGATCAATGACAGGGGGGTGATCACCCCATATAGACTCTCTGATCACCCCCCTGTCATTGATCACCCCCCTGTAAGGCTCCATTCAGACATTTTTTAGGCCCAAGTTAGCGAAATTATTATTTTTTTTCTTACAAAGTCTCATATTCCACTAACTTGTGTCAAAAAATAAAATCTCACATGAACTCCCCATACCCCTCATGGAATCCAAATGCGTAAAATTTTTTAGACATTTATATTCCAGACTTCTTCTCACGCTTTAGGGCCCCTAGAATGCCAGGGCAGTATAAATACCCCACATGTGACCCCATTTCGGAAAGAAGACACCCCAAGGTATTCCGTGAGGGGCATATTGAGTCCATGAAAGATTGAAATTTTTGTCCCAAGTTAGCGGAAAGGGAGACTTTGTGAGAAAAAAAAATAAAATATCAATTTCTGCTAACTTGTGCCAAAAAAAAAAAAATTTCTATGAACTCGCCATGCCCCTCATTGAATACCTTGGGGTGTCTTCTTTCCAAAATGGGGTCACATGTGGGGTATTTATACTGCCCTGGCATTCTAGGGGTCCTAAAGCGTGAGAAGAAGTCTGGGATCCAAATATCTAAAAATGCCCTCATAAAATGAATGTGGGCCCCTTTGCGCATCTAGGCTGCAAAAAAGTGTCACACATGTGGTATTGCCGTATTCAGGAGAAGTTGGGCAATGTGTTTTGGGGTGTCATTTTACATATACCCATGCTGGGTGAGATAAATATCTTGGTCAAATGCCAACTTTGTATAAAAAAAAATGGGAAAAGTTGTCTTTTGCCGAGATATTTCTTTCACCCAGCATGGGTATATGTAAAAAGACACCCCAAAACACATTCCCCAACTTCTTCTGAATACGGCGATACCACATGTGTGACACTTTTTTGCAGCCTAGGTGGGCAAAGGGGCCCACATTCCAAAGAGCACCTTTAGGATTTCACAGGTCATTTACCTACTTACCACACATTAGGGCCCCTGGAAAATGCCAGGGCAGTATAACTACCCCACAAGTGACCCCATTTTGGAAAGAAGACACCCCAAGGTATTCCGTGAGGGGCATGGCGAGTTCCTAGAATTTTATATTTTTTGTCACAAGTTAGCGGAAAATGATGATTTTTTTATTTTTAACTTTTTTCCCTTACAAAGTCTCATATTCCACTAACTTGTGACAAAAAATAAAAACTTCCATGAACTCACTATGCCCATCAGCGAATACCTTGGGGTGTCTTCTTTCCAAAATGGGGTCACTTGTGGGGTAGTTATACTGCCCTGGCATTCTAGGGGCCCAAATGTGTGGTAAGGAGTTTAAAATCAAATTCTGTAAAAAATGACCGGTGAAATCCGAAAGGTGCTCTTTGGAATGTGGGCCCCTTTGCCCACCTAGGCTGCAAAAAAGTGTCACACATCTGGTATCTCCGTATTCAGGAGAAGTTGGGGAATGTGTTTTGGGGTGTCATTTTACATATACCCATGCTGGGTGAGAGAAATCTCTTGGCAAAAGACAACTTTTCCCATTTTTTTATACAAAGTTGGCATTTGACCAAGATATTTCTCTCACCCAGCATGGGTACATGTAAAATGACACCCCAAAACACATTCCCCAACTTCTCCTGAATACGGAGATACCAGATGTGTGACACTTTTTTGCAGCCTAGGTGGGCAAAGGGGCCCACATTCCAAAGAGCACCTTTCGGATTTCACCGGCCATTTATTACAGAATTTGATTTCAAACTCCTTACCACACATTTGGGCCCCTAGAATGCCAGGGCAGTATAACTACCCCACACGTGACCCCATTTTGGAAAGAAGACACCCCAAGGTATTCGCTGATGGGCATAGTGAGTTCATGGAAGTTTTTATTTTTTGTCACAAGTTAGTGGAATATGAGACTTTGTAAGAAAAAAAAAAAAAAAATCATCATTTTCCGCTAACTTGTGACAAAAAATAAAAAGTTCTATGAACTCACTATGCCCATCAGCGAATACCTTAGGGTGTCTACTTTCCAAAATGGGGTCATTTGTGGGGTGTTTGTACTGTCTGGGCATTGTAGAACCTCAGGAAACATGACAGGTGCTCAGAAAGTCAGAGCTGCTTCAAAAAGCGGAAATTCACATTTTTGTACCATAGTTTGTAAACGCTATAACTTTTACCCAAACCATTTTTTTTTTTACCCAAACATTTTTTTTTTATCAAAGACATGTAGAACAATAAATTTAGAGCAAAATTTATATATGGATCTCGTTTTTTTTTGCAAAATTTTACAACTGAAAGTGAAAAATGTCATTTTTTTGCAAAAAAATCGTTAAATTTCGATTAATAACAAAAAAAGTAAAAATGTCAGCAGCAATGAAATACCACCAAATGAAAGCTCTATTAGTGAGAAGAAAAGGAGGTAAAATTCATTTGGGTGGTAAGTTGCATGACCGAGCAATAAACGGTGAAAGTAGTGTAGGTCAGAAGTGTAAAAAGTGGCCTGGTCTTTCAGGGTGTTTAAGCCATGGGGGCTGAGGTGGTTAAAAGGGTTTTCCAAATCTTTTTTTTTTTTTACTGATGACCTATCTTCAGGATAGATCATCAGTATCTGGTCGGTAGGGGTCTGACACCCGGGGAAGTTAGCGGTGCTTCTGTGAGCATCATGGCCTTCTCGCAGCTTACCAAGCACAGTTTTGCCTCATAGTGAACACATAAAAACAAAACCCATAAAACTGTGGCAGAATTGCGTTTTTTTTCCAATTCCACTGCAACAAACAAGTCCTCACACAAAAATAAAATAAAAAATATAGCGGTCTTTAAATATGGCGACAAAAACAAATGATTTTTAAAAAAAAATAATAGTTAGTTATATTTGGTATCTGCAATCAGACTGACCCTCAAACATAAAATACAAGGGCAGAATTGCATTACACATACTGCAAATGGTCCTATTTAACAGTAAACCTCATTGCGCGAAAAAAAAAAACAACTCATATGGTTATGTCAATGGTAAAATAAATAAAAGTTATAGCGGTATTAGTCCCTCCTAAACCCGACATTTGTGCCAGAAAGTGGATCACATTATAGTCAATAGGAATCCCGTTGTGATCTGCTGAATCTGGCAATGCTGGGTCCAGTGAACACCAGGAGGCTGTTCTCTGCTGGAAACGTTCAGAGATGTGAACCCAGCCTATATTATAGTATATACTTTCTTACCACACCCCAAAGACATACAGTTAGTGAATTTAGATTGCGAGCTCCTTTAGAGACAGTGAGTAATGATGTCTAGTGATGAGCGGCAGGGGAAATATTCGAATTCGCCATATTTCGCGAATATTTGTCATATATTCGTGAATTTGCAAATTCGATATTACATTCTTGATTGTGAAAATCGCCAATGTATTATTCGCGTAATGTGCGCAAAATACTGGCGTGGGGTAGACAACTTTTCTATTGGTTGCTAGGGATGTCGCTAAGCTGTGACAAAGCCTGATCATTGGCCGACAAGCTAGAAGAAGGGAGAGATGATCACCTGATGTGTACCGTGTTAAAAAAAAAAAAAGAAGAATATTCGTCATTACGAATACATGGCACTATATTCTAAATATTCGCGAATTCTCGAAGTGCCGATATTTGCGATAAAAATTTGCTTTTCGAATATTCGCGCTCAAAGGCTTTATGGAATGTCAGTGAAATATTATATTTCTATATACAGTGTATCGCTATATATAATATAAATATAGCGCACACATACTGTATTTACTTGAAAGGGAAGCTAGATTAAAGGTGCAGTGGGAATACAAAGGAGGAAGATGATTCAGTTTAAAGACGTGGTAACTAGTATCCCATGGGACTAATTAACAGCTTCTAGAATTGCTCCACATACATTTCACATTACAGGTTGTCTTACATGATTTTTAGGATACTCATTATGATAAGCAAGGATTTATCGAGATATCCGTATATTTTTATGTTTGTCAGTGCTGTATGCACAGTCACAAGTGGAGAATAAAATCCTGAAATAGCATTTATCAATGTAAACTGAAAAGCTGGCTGAAATACTTACAATGGATTTTAAATTAAATTTAAAAAAGGAATGCAATATCTGTGTTTTTAAGTCAGACAGTGAGACACTTTCTTTTTTTTCTAATCTGTTTTATTTTCTGATTGCATTCTGGTTTTATATACAGATTTATTTATTTTTACGAACGATTATCTGGGCAGCCATCTTGCTCGAGTTGTTGTCATGCAATATGGCAGGAGCCACCATGGGCCGTAGACACAATAGACTGGAGGGGACTCAATTTATCAAGCCCTATATGCCACAATTGTGGCGTAAAAAAAGCTGCACATTAAGGTGCACGGCATCTGTGCACCATAATGTGTGACTTTCTGAGCTTACCAGCACTTTCCAGAAATGCTGCAAAGTAGGGGTATGTCTTAGAGGAAGGGGCGTGGCTTTGCGCCACCCGCCGCATTTACTTGGCGGAAGTTATAGCTCATGCCTACAATATCCTGTCGTTAGCATACACTTCACTTTCTGGTGCACAGCAGGGCAGAGATGCGTCCGATTACAAGGCATCTGCCTCTTAACAAAACGGGCGCACCTCACACTAGTGCACGGAGGTCCTGGATGGATCCGCCAGTCTTGATATATCTCCCCCATTGACTTCTGTGGGAGAGTTTTCTGGCATGCCCTGTGACCTGTTAATTACCTATAGTGACTGGTGGATCTTGAGTTATTGATACAGGGGTGTTATGCGTCATGATAATAAGATGACTGATGAAAAGAGATCTGTACAGAACTGGAATTCTCAACAAATTACTAGACCTTTCTTTAAAAATATTGACATACCGGTAGAGAATAAAAAAAAAAAAATATATCAGTCTTAAAATGTCTAAAATAAAATCTCTTGTGTAGACAGGTCATTTTCGGATGATGCATTCCCTTTAAAGCACATATAAAATAAAATGTTGCAAAACAGGAACATTTAGGTAAAGACAACCTAGTGCCATTTTTGCAACAATTATATTTCATATGTAATTTACCTAGTTCATGCAAAAGTTACTAGCAATATGTAATATGTTTATCTACTGTCAGCAGAATAACGGCTCATGTAAGTATTATGGTGCCTTCATATATGGTGGAGTGCACTTGCAGAAAAAATTTGTATCATACATTGTTTCCCATGAACTTCTAGGAAGTTTAAATCTTTCTATGCTTTAAAAAAAAAAAGTGTGTGTTCCATTCAGAAAAACTACATGTCGTCGTTTTATTCCAGCTGCCTCTCGGCATGTTTGCCGTGCTGCCACCGGACCTCCAGCCCACCCCATTATAGTCAATGGGTCCGGAGCGGACCTCCGGCGGCATGATGCACTAGCGGAAGCACTCTTAATGTGAAAGCTGCCTAAGGAAAATTTTGTGGAGCCCAATTTCCAAAGATTTTAATGGGAAATCATAACCCAAAAATGAAATGCGCATCACAATCTTCAAAAAAATCGGTCGCAAAATCTGCATGAACCAATAAATATGCATTTTTGAGTGCAGATGCAACCTCAGAGTTGTAAAGTGACAAAATACGACACCCACAGACCTCAGAAGACCTACTGCCCGTCTGTATGTTTCCAATTTCAAAGAAGCAAAGGGAAGCCAACATAACATGCCCTGCTCCATCAATACAGACACGTTTTTCCTATCTTTCCTAAATATCCCCCATAATACAGTATTGTATAGAAGCACCGCACAACAACACGCAGAATCTGACATAGCAGCATGGAATTGAAGTCAATGGGTTTGTTCTCTAACAACTTTAATACACAGCCAAGCTGATGTACAGTACCGAATGTAGTTACTCTATAACACTGTCACAACTGTGCTGATAAATATGTCCTTAAAGAGCATAATACCTACCTTACCGCTCCAATACTTCCCAAGTCCCCCTCTCGAAATCTGATCACTCAGTTCACCTCTGTGGCCAGTGACTAGCGGAGAGGTCACATTTACTGTATGGAGAAGGACAAGGAAGTAGATATCAGACATTGGCTCGGGAAGCACTGGATCGCTAAGGTGAGTATTAATTTTTTTTTTTATATATATATACACATTCTTAAGCCACTGACGATTTATTAAAAAGTCAACACCAAGTCAACTCCTTTTAAATTGTACTGAAGAATATTCAAGTACAAAAATGTGACAAAAGTCTGCAATAGAATATAGATTGTGCAAAAGTGACTTTTTTAACCAGAGGACAACCGTAATAATTTGCATAGTACATACTGCAAATATATGCACCAGGAACTAATGAAGAAATCTAAAGGAGTGTCACATAGCATCATCTGGTCAGCCCTGCCTATCTATACATTTCAACAAATTATGTTCCCCAGCCAATGGATAACTTGACACTTTGGGGAAACCTTAGTGAATGAGCTGTTTAATGGGCTACATGTCAGCCTTTTATGCAGGTCTTCCAACAAATGTACACAACTCCCCCGCCCCCCCTCTGCCTGTGATACAATTAACAAACACAATGGGTTAACTTAGGCTAGGTCTACACGATGACATTTGTCACGCGACAGATAGGGCACAACTACACTGCAACATTTGTCTCGCAACAATTTTTATAATGGCAGTCTATGGTGTCGCACTGCAGCATGCGACATGCTGCGACTGCGACACGACAGTCGCAGAAAAATCCATCTCGAATGGATTTTCTACGACTGTTGCGTCGCAGTCGCAGCATGCTGCAGTGTGACACCATAGACTGCTATTATAAAAATTGTCCATGGGCAAACAGCTCCTGCCCTGCAGATACAGAATCAGTGGCCTGAGACTGAACTGGTACTGACAAGAAGGGGCTCCTGCAGAACATCTTTCAGCCACTTTCATGTCTAGCTGTAGGTCCACAAGTACCATTGGCAGAAAATGAGCCCATGTGAACTGGCCACTCATCCTTATATAAGTGTGCCGTTCGCATTGCTCAGCGGTAATTTGTGTGATTAGGATTACCGTACTCGTTCACTGAGGACATTAAGACCAATACTTCCAGAAAGGAGGGTTCAGTGCTAATTGCTGGACATATCAGATGTGTTCATTAAACTGGAGAGCCTAGATGAGCTGCTCCACAACATCCATAAAAGAAGCTATGATTACAATATTTATTTTGTGTGAAGAAGTAAATATATCAATTAAATAGGATAACGTAAAACAGAACACCGTAAAACTGGATGGTATTTTCACTAATGCTCTGAACAGAGCCCAATTTAAAGGTACTCTAACCTTATATTTTAAAGTATCACTCTCAAATGAAGGGATAAAGAAATACACCGTCGTTCTCGATGAAGACTTTCTGAGGACACCAATAGGGTGGGGTGTGTAAACATATTGGGGGAGATTTATCAAAACTGGTGTAAAGGAAAACTGGCTTAGTTGCCCATAGCAATCAATCAGATTCCACCGTTCATTTTTCAGAGCTCCTTTGGAAAATGAAAGGTGAAAGCTGATTGGTTGCCATGGGTAACAGTCAGTTTTCCTTTACACCAGTTTGACAAATCTTCCCTATTACATTTGACTAAAATGATTTTCTGGTGGGAGCTGCACCAATCAACTATTTGAATAGGACACCGGCATATCCTGTGTATATGTGTAAAGAAGAAATACCTCCTTAAAGGCTATGGACATCTTTGTCATTGTATTTTATTCATTCAGAGTTGGAAATCATGTTTTTTTTTTCATTTTTAACCAGTTCTTTCTCTACATATTTCAGTTTCAGTGCATCTGCAGAATACTGCTCTCTGCCTCACACTGAACCGGCCAGGGAGCTGCTCTGACGGCTCAGTCTGCAGCCCTGGTCTCTGAACTCCTGACAGCTCATAAACACTCATTATAGCTAAATTCTTACCAAACTGATAAGAATATGGCTTAAATCATAAAAGGTCAGGAGTTCAGAGACAAGGGCTGCAGACAGAGCAGGTCCCCGACGGATTCTGTGTGAGAAAGGGAGACATAGTCTGTAGGTGCACTGGTTTACTAAGGCCAATAAAAATAAAATAAAAAAAAATGACCAAAATGAGTAAAATGCAATGATAAAAAATGCCCTGAAAAGGTGTTTATAGCTGTGGCAGACCTCTCTGCCTTTGGATTACTATATAAAACCTGATTTGTCTATTTGTTCAGCGGTTGCCGGTTGTTCGCCCAGATCAGAGCTATCCAGGGAAATGTAGTTTATGGAGATATGTGGGGTTTTGGGGGTTTTCTGTGTTTTATGAAAGGTGTGCGTTTTCTGCCTGTGAGTGATTAAGGCTAGGTCTACATGACGACATTTGTTACGCAACATTTTGTTGCACCAATGTCGCGTGACAATTTTTATAATAGCAGTTTATGGTGTCGCACTGCAACATGCTGCGACTGCAACGCAACAGTCGAAGAAAATCCATTTGAGATGGATTTTTCTGCGACTGTCGCTTCGCAGTATGTTGCATGTTGCAGTGCGACACCATAAACTGCCATTAAAAAAATTGTTGCGAGACATTGGTGCAACAAAATGTTGCACGACAAATGTTGCAGTGTAGTTGTGCCCCATCTGTCGCGCGACAAATGTCGTCGTGTAGACCTAGCCTAAGTTAACCCATTGTGTTTGTTAATTGTATCACAGGCAGGGGGGGGGGGGGGGGGGGAGTTGTGTACATTTGTTGGTAGACCTGCATAAAAGGCTGACATGTAGCCCATTAAACAGTTCCTGCTTGACCCTTAATACAGAGCCTCGTCTCGTACTTGGGGGGGGATAATTCGTATGATTCCTGTTTGGCGCCTAGGAGTGTTCGGTAGCTGACTTCATATTCGGGAAAAAGAACGGCTTTGTCGGCGTTAACCCCTTTACCTACTCGGGGTGCAGTAACAATAGCTTTTAATTATATTAGTTATTTGAATTGAGCAATCTATATAGTATATCATTTCAATCCCTTATTTTATTAGAGGATTCATTCAGCAGGATACAATCTCTATTGGTCTTATAACAAAGTGTCTCCAAACATTTTTTTATAATGTTCCCTATTTTAATAGTCACAGTAAGAGCCTACTTTTAATGAAGCAACATCATTTTGATTAGGCACCAATTAACAAAACTGGAACATCTGATGGCCATGCATGGCTGGTGTAACATCACTGCAGCAGCTAACATGTCATTTTATACAAACATGAAATCTAAATCAGGGTCAGAGGACATGGAGTATTAGATCAGTCTGCATGGGAAGTATTCATAAGCCTGACAAGAATAGATTGTCACTTGAGCATGTGCATAAGCCCCTAGCTTATTGAAAGTTTTTTTCCTTTAACAAACTACAGGTAGCTTACAAAGTTGGCTACTTTTCTGCACAGTGTTGCCTACTACCAGGCATTGTGCAGACAACTGCAATAAAGCTGCATTCAAGCATACAGAACTGAAGTGGAGTTTCTGCACTGCGCTTGGTCAGTAGTAGCACTGTGTAAACAAGAAAAAGTCAAATTATGGCACAAAACTAGGATACAACAGAAATTATTCATCAGTGGGCCTCCACCCTTTGGCACCCCCCAATCAGTAAGTTAGGATATATGTTATATCTTAATTAAAGGGGTTGTCCACAATCTTTTTTTTGCTAAAATGGTTCCTTCCTAATAATCAGCTGCAATTTGGCCACAACAGTTCAGACCCCCTACAGCGCCACAAGAGAAGTGTTGAATTTTCTTCTAGAGAATGAACCTATTTCATAGTCTTAGAGAATTTTTTTTTTTTTATGTTAAATAGGTTTTCTGATCACGATATATATTGATGACCTAAGCCTTAGGATAGGCCATCAATATCTGACTGATGGGGGTCCAAAACCCCACACCTCTATGATCAACTGATGTGCATTAGCTCTTGCACAGGAAGTAGGTACTGGAACTACATAGCTACATCCACCGTGTAGTGATATATAGTATGGGATCACTGAGTTGAGTGATGGGCTGCTGGGGTCCTGGGGTAGACGGGAATGGCATCCCTGCAGCCAAATAAAAGCATAACAAAGCAGACTGAAGCGGCAGGGGGTAAAATGGGTGAGTATAGTCTCTTTTCTTATTTTTTATTTTTTTTTACAACGCAAAGCTTTTGGGAGCCTTTAATTTTTTGGAAAGCCCCTTTAAACAAGAGAGCCATTATATTAGATAGGGGCTTTGTGGATCAGACTTGTTTTTCCAGCAAATTCCACAGATGCTCAATCAGATTGAGATCTGGCGAATTATAAAGGCCAAGGTAACATCTTGAAATCTGACATGTTCCTCAAACCGTTGAAAAAGGTCACTGTCATTACAATTAAGGATTATACTTAAACATTGCAATAATGTTTAGGTGGGTGATACATGTCAAAGTAACATCCATATGAATGCCAGGGCCCAAGGTTTCCCAGCAGAACAATGACCAGAGCATCACACTGCCTCCACCAGTTTGATTTCTTCCCATAGTGCATCCTGGTGCAATCTTTTCACCAGATAAGTAATGCACATGCACAGACATTACACGATGTAAAAGAAAAGCGATTCACCAGACCAGGTTGCCGTCTTTTTATTTATTGTCCTGTTCTTCTACAAATGGACAGCAGTCAGCATGGACAGACTAACCAGTCTGCAACTATGCAGCAAGCTGTGATGCCCTGTGTAAACTGGCACCTTTCAATCACAGCTAGCATTAACTTTTTTCCAACAATACAAGAGCTCTTATGTAGGCAGACCAGACAAGCCTTTACTCCCTGATCCCATGGCCAGGTCACAAGTTGTGCTTTCTTGGACACCAATTGGTAATCACTTCACACAACACCATTTGGAGCTGTTCTAACTGTAATGTCATTTAGACATTACAATTTGTCCCTTGCCAAAGTTGCTCTTGGATCCTTACGCTTGCCCATTTTTCCTGCTTCCAATGCATCAGCTTCAAGAACTGAATGTTCACTTACTCACTAATAATACTCTACCCCTCAACAGGTGCATGGCAATGTTATGGCTGATCTGTGATTAATATATATATATATATATATATATATATATATATATATATATATATATATACACACTGCTCAAAAAAATAAAGGGAACACTTAAACAACACAATGTAACTCCAAGTCAATCACACTTCTGTGAAATCAAACTGTCCACTTAGGAAGCAACACTGAGTGACAATCAATTTCACATGCTGTTGTGCAAATGGGATAGACAACAGGTGGAAATTATAGGCAATTAGCAAGACACCCCCAATAAAGGAGTGGTTCTGCAGGTGGTGACCACAGACCGCTTCTCAGTTCCTATGCTTCCTGGCTGATGTTTTGGTCACTTTTGAATGCTGGCGGTGCTTTCACTCTAGTGGTAGCATGAGACGGAGTCTACAACCCACACAAGTGGCTCAGGTAGTGCAGCTTATCCAGGATGGCACATCAATGCGAGCTGTGGCAAGAAGGTTTGCTGTGTCTGTCAGCGTAGTGTCCAGAGCATGGAGGCGCTACCAGGAGACAGGCCAGTACATCAGGAGACGTGGAGGAGGCCAACAACCCAGCAGCAGGACCGCTACCTCTGCCTTTGTCCAAGGAGGAACAGGAGGAGCACTGCCAGAGCCCTGCAAAAGGACTTTCAGCAGGCCACAAATGTGCATGTGTCTGCTCAAACGGTCAGAAACAGACTCCATGAGGGTGATATGAGGGCCCGACGTCCACAGGTGGGGGTTGTGCTTACAGCCCAACACCAGGCAGGACGTTTGGCATTTGCAAGAGAACACCAAGATTGGCAAATTCGCCACTGGCGCCCTGTGCTCTTCACAGATGAAAGCAGGTTCACACTGAGCACATGTGACAGACGTGACAGAGTCTGGAGACGCCGTGGAGAACGTTCTGCTGCCTGCAACATCCTCCAGCATGACCGGTTTGGCATTGGGTCAGTAATGGTGTAGGGTGGCATTTCTTTGGAGGGCCGCACAGCCCTCCATGTGCTCGCCAGAGGTAGCCTGACTGCCATTAGGTACCGAGATGAGATCCTCAGACCCCTTGTGAGACCATATGCTGGTGCGGTTGGCCCTGGATTCCTCCTAATGAAAGACAATGCTAGACCTCATGTGGCTGGAGTGTGTCAGCAGTTCCTGCAAGACAAAGGCATTGATGCTATGGACTGGCCCGCCCGTTCCCCAGACCTGAATCCAATTGAGCACATCTGGGACATCATGTCTCGCTCTATCCACCAACGTCACGTTGCACCACAGACTGTCCAGGAGTTGGCAGATGCTTTAGTCCAGGTCTGGGAGGAGATCCCTCAGGAGACCGTCCGCCACCTCATCAGGAGCATGCACAGGCGTTGTAGGGAGGTCATACAGGCACGTGGAGGCCACACACACTACTGAGCCTCATTTTGACTTGTTTTAAGGACATTACATCAAAGTTGGATCAGCCTGTAGTGTGTTTTTCCACTTTAATTTTGAGTGTGACTCCAAATCCAGACCTCCATGGGTTGAAAAATTTGATTTCCATTTTTTTTATTTTTGTGTGATTTTGTTGTCAGCATATTCAACTATGTAAAGAACTAAGTATTTCAGAAGAATATTTAATTAATTCAGATCTAGGATGTGTTATTTTTGTGTTCCCTTTATTTTTTTGAGCAGTGTACATATACACACACACACAATTCGAAATTAAAAAAGTGTAAATACCATACATGATCGTGTTTATAAAGTGAAAACCGGAGTCATAATTCATATAAAACAATTGTGCCCAATTCATATACATGAAAAAACAGATGTAAAGTGCAAAAATATAGACAAATAATAAATACATCATAATTAAATTATTAAAATCATCTGTAAAGTGCTAGGTGCAAAAATGTAAAACAAGCTTAATGAATGAGAGAGGAGGATCTCTTACTAACCAGCATGGAAATATTTGTGCGCCGCTGGCGTCTCCTATTGCGAATTGTGCATTTCAGGGAATTAGATAAAGGATGCAATAGCGTGTAGCCTAGATATCGCGAGACCACGCTATGTGGAACGCATATTGAAGCGCACACAGGCGAGCTCGTAATCCAAGTCATGTGACAACCAGTGTCACATGACCGAAATAGGCTGGAACGCAAGATAAAGCGCAAGCCAGCGCTCAACAACGCGATCTTGTTACACAAGACAACGCGATCATACTGCGGAGAGCTGGGCTCTCTTTTTTTGTTGTTGTAGAATTTTATATGTTGTTTTGTTCTTTCCCTGACTTTCAATTAGTCACGTCCAGGTTATGTTGAAGAATTATTAATAATGCAGTAACTCTGGATACCATGTGTAAAATACTATATTCTACTATAGAAATAGTTACAAGTCATCTGAAGGTATGTATAAGAAATATAAAAGGTATCATAACAAAAGAAAGAAGCCTGTTGTACTGTACATTTTGTATAAAATAAACCCAAAGCGTTTAAAAACAAGTAAGACAAAGAACAAGCTAAAACTTCAGAGTACATAGGTCAATTGGCCTAAAAATAGATATCTTTCCAGCGGCCGGGTACAGAGAAGAAAGTGAACTGTATAACCTGGGAAGAATAGCACTGGTAATATAATACAGGAGATCTCTCTCGCCTTTCTCTACTTACATCCTTGCAACTCATTATTTCTACTATCCATGAAGAGGGTCATATAGAGAGATCAAAACATAGGAAATAAATGTATTGTGATGGTTTCCCTCAGCAGTGTGCCGCTACTTGTAGTTCTTGTTTGCTTTTGCATTGCAGCCATGGTAGCGTTACCCTGAATTTCCTTTATACATATAGTTTGGAGGTGCTGGTCTAACTTTTTTTACGTTGTATATTTGGGGGAGAAACTTCCCCTATAAGGCCAGGCACTCCCGCCTAAAGCTAGATTCTACACCACCCTGAAATTTGTAGGCCAAAAGCCCAGGAGAGGCAAGACTGTTAGTATACGTCTGATAGAAGCTACCTTGTCGCTGGTAGACGGGCTCAACATATTCTTGATCAAAAATATGCGCAAAGAGCTTCTAATTTGCATATAGTAAGTATAGCAGTAATAGTTTACCTTTATTCATGTTTGCAATGTTTGCATGTGTCTTTGTGCATAAAGCAGTATGCTGCTACTTGTAGCCCTTGTTTGTTTTTGCATTGCAATCATGGTGGTATGCACCTTCACTCTCTTTATATATAGTTTGAAGGTGCTAGTTTTACTCTCTTTTGCAATGATTTCCCTCAGCTTGTTATAGTAAAAAGACGATGAACACAGATATATACCAGGATGCATTATGATTCATTAAGTCATTAAGATGTGGAAGCTATGATAACACCTGGTAAAATACTGCTTAGCTCTACACAGTACTGACTCTGAAGGCCTCAACTAATAGTACGTGGCCTGATAGATACAAGTAAAGTACTAGACCGCAAAACAATGACTTTACTTTAGCTTGATATTTATTCACGTGCAACCATTTTGTGCTATTGCCCCAATTAATCCGAAATAAGTAATGAAGCATCTTTTTTAAGACTAAAAATAACCTACTGTCTATAACTTTCCCAACCTTCATGTTTTCATTTTCACTGTATCCATGGAAACACAGAGGCTTACACAACAGCTGTAGACATAAAACTGCAGGGGAATTCTAATCAACAATATTTGAAAAGATGCATTGGAGTCAGAGGATTTCAACGGGCCAGTCCTTCTGTTCTCGAGAAGATAAGGCACTGCCATATTTGTCAATAAGCGGCTGCTTCCCTCTTCTCGTTCAGCAAAAATGCATGCTGGGCTAAGAGAAATTGCTTGTGTATGGAGGGGACGAAAGATAGTGGGTGGCCAAACACTCAACGATCTAGTAGTGTGTGTGTGGTCAGCCTCACATCATTCTCCAATATGACCTGTAACACATTAAAGGGGTTCTCCGGGAATTAAGAGAATGAAAATACTTAAATATTACTTTATTAGAAATATATTCCCAAAGACCTTTCATTGGTTACAATGGCTTGTTTTGTCTAGGGAGCAATCATTAGGAGAAATAAAATGTCCGCCATCCTATTAAGTCCACACAAAACCTGTCCTAATTACACAGGAGGACAAGTTACTTCACAACACTGAGATAAAAGAGCTGACTCATCCTCCTTTCTGCTCTGCTTGTCAGGGATTATGATCCTGAACACAGTTTAATATGATATTCAGCTGAATCTCTGTAGGAATGGAGTTCATGAGGAGACATGAAGTACAGAGAGAAGGTGGGGATGTGGCTAATGTGCAGCAGCACTAGTATGTAGTCTCCATTACCACAGTCTGTCCTAGCCGTCCTCTCTGTACTTCATGTCTCCTCATGTACTCCATTTCTAGAGATTCAGCTGAAGTTCACATTAAACTGTATTCAGAATCATAATCCCTGACAAGCACAGCAGAGATGATGAGGCAGCTCTGTAGCTCAGTGTTGTGAAGTAACTTGTCTCCTGTGTGATAAGGACAGGTTTTGTGTTGACTAATAGGACAGCGGACATTTTATTTCTCCTAAAGATTGCTCCCCAGACAAAATGAGCCATTATAACTAATGAAAAGGTATTTCGGAATATATTTAGAACAAAGTAATATTTAAGTATTTTCATTTTCTTAATTCTCAGAGAACCCCTTTAATTTAAAGGGGCTATCTGTAATTTTGATATTGATGGCCTATCCCCAGGATGTCATCAATTTTAGATCGGCAGGGGTCAGACACCTGGCACCAAAGCTGTGAAGTTGGTAAGCCAAAGCTCTGAATACGACTCTTTCATAAACGCCCAATACTTTAGTAATAACAAATTTACTATAATAAAATTATAACATTGGTCTCTCTCTCACCATCATGTAAGTAATCAGGCTACTTAAAACATAAACCATATTTCTTGGAATACAATTTCTGAAATTCGTAAAATTTTCTACATTCCTGTAAGAAAATATGTAATGCACTTTGCATTTAATGACTGGAAAACAGTTATAGACTTAATTTAATGAAATATATTAATTTTTTCTAAGAAAAAGTTAGAGAAGCTCTATATATATGTCCTGGAAATGCAGATAATCATGTGAAAGTCTAAATGGAAATATATTCATTGCAGTCATAGAAGGGTTGTCTGGGAATAAATAACTTTTCACAGGTGCCGCTTGCCTCTGGTATAGAAAGATTCATACTTACCTACTATCCACAGCTCCGATCCTGCACACTGACTTCTGTGTGTCTATCTTCCGGTCGTTTACTTCTATACTGGTATGATCATCTGTTCCGCTGCAGCCTATGATTGGATTCAGAGGTGACCTGTCCACAAGAGATACCGGACCACAGAAGCCAGTCATCACTGAAGCAGAGCAAATGATCATGCCCGTGCCCTGGACGAATTAAACAAGCCATGGACAACACCTTTAGTGCTGTCTTCCTGTTCTGTCTAGCAGGCATGCCCAGTAGTGAACTCAGATGAGTGCAGGCCTGCCCAGTAGTGAACTCAGATGAGTGCAGGCCTGCCCAGTAGTGAACTTCCTCCTCTGATCTTCCCTACTGAACATGTGCAGAACAGTTTCAGGCAATGTAACTAAGGGCATTGGAGCAGATACCAAGTATAAGGGACAAGGAGACAACACAGGAGATGAGAGGCCTTTCTCTCGGTCACCAATAGAACACCCTCCTAGGAAAGGAGAGGAGAAAACTGATTTTCTGTCACCACTAGAACACCCTGCTTCTTGCTGTTTATAGTATAATGGTCCAGTCACACGTCCGCAGTGTTTTGCAGATCCGCAAAACACCGGACCGGCACCCCAATAGAAATGCCTATTCTTGTCCGCAGCTGCGGACAAGAATAGGATATATTCTATTTTTTTGTGGAGCCGTGGACCAGGAGTTCAGGGCCGCAGACCAGAAATGCGGATGCGGACAGCACACTGTGTGCTGTCCGCATCTTTTCCGTCCCCATTAAAAGTGAATGGGTCTGCACACGTTCCACATAATTGCGGAACGGATCCGGACCGAAAGTGCTGACGTGTGAATGGACCCTAAGCGGCAGGTAAGAACACAGGAAAGGTCAAAACTGATTACCTATCACCACTAGAGCACTCTGCTTTTCACTGTTTATAGCATAAGGACAGGAGAGAACATAAGAGGTGAGAACTGATTATCACTAGAACACCCTGCTCATCATTGTTTATAGTATAAGGGACAGGGGAGGTGAGAGCTAAATTATCTATCACTAATAAAATACCAGGTTTATCACTGATTATAGTAAGAGGACAGGAGAGAACACAGACTTATCCATCATCATAACAGCCTGCTTACTACTGTATTTTTACAAATAAAGGCCTTAGATTGATAATCATAAATATATTTTATGTTCTAACATTTCTAAACTGTTCTAAATTTATATGAGTTAATAAAATAGATAACATAATATTCTTTGTAATCTGAAGTCAGAGTCGGTACATTTCTAGTTACTCCGACTCTACTATTGTGCTCACCAGAGCTCCGGCGAACGCTGAGGCCTATTCGCAGCTTACTAAGCACAATGTTGTTCATTGGATAGCAGGTTCACTTGAATGGGACTTAGGGCTCTTTCACACCTGCGTTCTTGTCTTCCGGCATAGAGTTCCGTCGTCGGGGCTCTATGCCGGAAGAATCCTGATCAGGATTATCCTAATGCATTCTGAATGGAGAGAAATCCGTTCAGGATGCATCAGGATGTCTTCAGTTCCGGAACGGAACGTTTTTTGGCCGGAGAAAATACCGCAGCATGCTGCGCTTTTTGCTCCGGCCAAAAATCCGGAACACTTGCCGCAAGGCCGGATCCGGAATTAATGCCCATTGAAAGGCATTGATCCGGATCCGGCCTTAAGCTAAACGTCGTTTCGGCGCATTGCCGCATCCGACATTTAGCTTTTTCAGAGTGGTTACCATGGCTGCCGGGACGCTAAAGTCCTGGCAGCCATGGTAAAGTGTAGTGGGGAGCGGGGAGCAGTGTACTTACCGTCCGTGCGGCTCCCCGGGCGCTCCAGAGTGACGTCAGGGCGCCCCAAGCTCATGGATCATGTGATCACATGGATCACGTCATCCATGCGCATGGGGCGCTCTGACGTCATTCTGGAGCGCCCGGGGAGCCGCACGGACTGTAAGTATACCGCTCCCCCGCTCCCCACTACTACTATGGCAACCAGGACTTTAATAGCGTCCTGGGTGCCATAGTAACACTGAACGCATTTGGAAGACGGTTCCGTCTTCAAATGCTTTCAGTACACTTGCGTTTTTCCGGATCCGGAGTGTAATTCCGGCAAGTGGAGTACACGCCGGATCCGGACAACGCAAGTGTGAAAGAGGCCTTAACTGTGTCTAGCCACATGACAGATATATGGTGACGTCGCTGGCCTTGTAAGAGTCTTCACTGAGTGCCAAGACCTCTTTGAACAGCTGACAGGCAGGAGTGCCGGGACTCATCCCCCCACTGATCTGATATTGATAATCTATCCTGAGGATATGACATCAATATCAAAATCCCAGATAATCCCTTCAATTAATTTGTAGAGAGTGTGGTAGGAAAAGTGAGCAATCAGAGGGAAGCTATGCAGTCACAGGTACCACGAGTAAGGAACTTCTACGGGGACAATAGTTGGTATTTTAAGGGGTTCATGTTCCGGAACAATAGTACCCTTTAATGCAAATTTAACACAACCCTTCAGACTCCCCATACTAAGGCTCATGTACTTCAATTATAATCATCTTTTTCTCACTGGCAGTTTGGTGATATGTACATTATAATGATTCTGCCGAGTTTTGTGGAAAAAGATTCAGGAAAACGCTGTCAGCATCCACATTTGCGGAGCGCGGCCCCGATCTTCAGGACGCAGCTCCGCAAAAGATAGAACATGTCCTATTCTTGTCCACAGCTTGCGGACAAGAATAGGCATTTCTATAGGGGTCCGCAATTTGCGGGTCCGCAACACACCACGGACGTGTGAATGGAGCCTAAATCTCTGCTCTGATCTCATTGTTAACGAGGCGGCGGCGGTGGGGGGGGGTCAGTCTTATCAGTGATTGATGGCATTCTCTGAGTAAAGGCTGCATTACACCTGTCGCTGATTGCCCGCTCGTACATCAGGCAATTGTGATTTTTAACCACTAGACAGCGTGATGATGAGCGATGGCATAGCGATCGCTCCTCCCTATCCTGCGGAAAAGATCACTGAATCAAATAGCAGCGGTCTTCTCCGCTAGCAAGCAGGCGATTGCCAGGAGGCAATGGCTTCCCTCCCGACGAATCACTTGGTCAATTGGCCTGTGTAATACAGGCTTAAGTGTGCATACAACTGATAAGACCACCCACACAAACAATGAAATAGCAGAGGTTTAAAAGGAATAAATTTCAAGTTTTACTGGATTTTTCACCACAAAACTCTGTATCAATCTGCTCAGCTCCTCCTGCTGTATAACATCTAGCCTAAAGATTGCCTTGCATTTCATGGTGATAAGTCTTTAATGTATTTACGTTAGTAGATTTTCACTTTGTAGCCAGGTTCCCTTTCAAACCTAATAATGGTTATACAAATTCTATATTTTTTTCTTAAAATAACATGTTTTGCTCTTATTTGTATAACTGTTTTATATTGTTTTCCCTTTAGCAAAAACAAAATAAAAATTGGACTATAAATAGGTTAACTGGTGAAAATAATCTCCTCTTGTTGAAAGATTTCCTGAAAGATAGGTTAATCACAAGGTGTCCCATGTAGATCTGCAAGTACCCAACACCAGTCAAGGTGCCCTGAGTTTTCAGGTCAATCTATTATAGATCTGCATCCTCTCCCTCCGCCAGTTCCCCATGGTGCCAAGCTTGTCAACACACCAGTACATTACACAATACCCACTGAATTAATAGGCTCTGTATATGGATTTATAAATCTGCCTGGTCCGCCAGACCACGATAGGCTATCAGCTCTGGCTAAGGCTTCTCTCACACCTGCGGCACAGACTTCCAGAAGGTTGTTCTGTCATAGAAAGCTGGGAATTTGCTGAACAAAAACCAATCCGTGCAAAACCAGACCTTATTATAGTTAATGGGGCCGGCAGGAATTCCAGTAACATCCAGCAGTGCTGGACCTGGAGAACTCTGCCGGAACAGCCTGCCGAAATGCTGTGCCGCAAATGTGAAACTAGCCGTACTGAATAGAAGACCCTTAAAAGGGATTGTCCGGGTTCAGAGCTGATCCCTATTTTCACCCAGGCAGTCCCCCTGACTTGAGCATCGGAGCAGTTCATGCTCCGATGCCCTCCTTTGCCTTGCGCTGAATCGCGCAGGACAAAGCCATTTTCTGGCCTTCCGGTGACGAACCGGTGCTCTCCTTAGGGCTGCCAGGCAGAGCCTTCCGCCCAGCAGTGAGCCCGGCACTGATGGGCGGGCTTTAGCGCTGCCCTAGCCTGTAAAACGGCTAGGGCAGCACTAAAGCCTGCCCATCAGAGCTGGTGACATCACCGAACACAACGCTGGGCAGAAGCCTCCACCCGGCAGTGTGTTATTGTAAATCACACACTGGCAGGGCAAGGGAGCGCATCAGAGCATGAACTGCTCTGATGTTAACATCAGGGGGTGCTGCCTGGGTGAAATTATGGGTATGTCCCTTTAACTCTAAATTCCTTAAAAGTTGATAATGTTACTTACATACAGAATTTAGCCCCTCCCCCCCAATAGCAAAACTAGCACATTTTCTAGCCATGACAAATGAATGTCATTCAATGAAAAGTGTTTTCAGTGTGTCCAACCGATAGTCAATTTTCTAGGCTGTTTGTACACAGAATAAAAGGAACAACTGGCAATTGGTGCAATATTATCCACAACACAGAGACCATACAGTGCAGCAATATTAGGAGGAAATGAAAGGGATGTCAAATGTCAGGTATGACAGATCTGATTGAACATGGGGGGCTTCAAAGGAGAAAAAAAACATACAAACATGAACAATAATGAACATTCAGCAACAACTGTACTCTAGTCATTCACTATACTGTTCTCTTAGCTATAGAACAGGACTAGCTAGATGCAAAGAGAATAGTAACTGCCCAAACCAAAGGAAAATGAGCAGTGTAATCCCCATTGATAGATCATGATACTTGGGACACAAAGGACTTCCATGTGTGGACAATGCGTTCACACACACCATTCATTTATTTTTACGTTTTAAAGAAACATTTTCAAACGGCAATAAACCCCATCATAAATGCCTCTGGTTAGCTGGTACTTCTACATGAAAATCTATGCAGAAATAGAAAAACTCAATTCTTTGCAAGATTCTTCAGTAAGAAAGGATACCCTGTATGTATATAGAGATAAAAAACACATACCGAGCCTCATTCATAAAAATGTTCTAAGTGTCAATGTTTTCCAAAGCAACAAATCAGATCATGTCTTTTATTCAGATATTTGCTCCAGAAAGATGAAAGCAGTGATCTGATACGGCAGCTCTCCATTCTTGCACCTAGAGGGAGATCCCCTCTCCCTTTTCTGATGTCCATATGCCATAATAACGATTTCAAAAAAAGTTGGATGGACAGACAGATTTACGGTAGTTACGTGTGTATGGGGTAGGCCCAATGCCCTGTGATATCTTTTGCCAGAAAGATCAGACATTGGATATGTTCCTCTAGGACAGGGCTGGTCAACCTGCAGCTCTCCGGGTGTTGCAAAACTACAACTCCCAGCATGCCCAGTCTGCCTACAGCTATCAGCCTACAGCAGGGAATGGTGGGAGTTGTATTTTTTCAACAGCTGAAGAGACGGTTTCATCATTCAGGGGGAGGTTGGGGGAAAGGGGGGGTGGGGTTAGGGTTGGACGATATCAAAATCGATAAATACCCGTTTAAAAGAAAAAAAACACAAGGAGACGTTATACTGTATGGGGGGCCACAAGGAGACGTTATACTGTATGGGGGGCCACAAGGAGACATTATACTGTATGGGGGGGGGCCACAAGGAGACGTTATACTGTATTGGGGGCCACAAGGAGACGTTATACTGTATGGGGGCAGCCACAAGGAGACATTATACTGTATGGGGGCAGCCACAAGGAGACATTATACTGTATGGGGGGCCACAAGGAGACGTTATACTGTATGGGGGCAGCCACAAGGAGACGTTATACTGTATGGGGGCAGCCACAAGGAGACGTTATACTGTATGGGGGCAGCCACAAGGAGACATTATACTGTATGGGGGCAGCCACAAGGAGACATTATACTGTATGGCGGGGGCCACAAGGAGACATTATACTGTATGGGGGCGGGGGCCACAAGGAGACGTTATACTGTATGGGGGCGGGGGCAACAAGGAGACGTTATACTGTATGGGGGGCCACAAGGAGACATTATACTGTATGGGGGCGGGGGCAACAAGGAGACGTTATACTGTATGGGGGCGGGGGCAACAAGGAGGCGTTACACTGTATGGGGGGCCACAAGGAGGCGTTACACTGTATGGGGGGGCCACAAGGAGGCGTTACACTGTATGGGGGGCCACAAGGAGGCGTTACACTGTATGGGGGGCCACAAGGAGGCGTTATAATAAGGTCTTGTGGCCACAGGCCACCATACATGCAGTAATACTTTGCGATATACCTTTCCCGCGGCTGCCTCGCTTGTGTGCTCTGATTCTGACATCAGATGCCGGTGGGCAGAGATTTGAATATGGGAGCAAGGAGGAGGGAGAGCCGGGGCGGCCGCTGCGGGAAGTAGTAAGTTTATAATTTCGTCACCAGAGCACACACTAGTGAGGCAGCCGCAGGAAAAGTCTCTCCAGAGACACCAGTACTCACACAGGGGATCGATTCGCCACATATACAATAGAGCCGGCACTGGTGGGTGACGACGGTGATGATGTCAGATGGTGGGTGGAGACTTGACTAAGGGAGGCGGAGCAAGAAGGAGCCAGGTCAGGAGCGAGAGGAAGTAATGTTACTCAGCGGCAGCGCTATGCAAGGTGCAGGGGCGGGCGGGCGCACGTTTAGAAGCGGTCAGCGCACAATGTGAGCTGACCGCTTTGATAATGTCACAAAATACCGCGGTATTTTGGAAACAGCGATATCGCCATTTTTTTAATACCGCGGTATATCGTGATACCGGTATATCGCCCAACCCTAGGTGGGGTGATTTCCCATGCAAATGAATATTCTTCTAGCTTTACCAAGTCATCTTCACCTAGTTCTTTGGCAGATGAGCAGTGTGGCCAGGATTTACATGGCCTGTCCTGTATACGAACTACAGCAATTAAAGATGGTTTCTTATAATTGTACCTGCTTGCCGTCACAACAGCAGCGCTGAGCAGGTGTACCTTCCCATTCACTTCAATGGGACATCTCCTTCCTGTTCAAGTGAATAGGAAGGAGATATCCCATTGAAGTGAATGAGGATGGTATAGTTGTAATTACACCTGCTCACTGCTGGAACATTGATGGTGAGCAGGTAGAGTGAAGAGAAGGCAAAAACAGCTGATAACGTCAGTCTGATATTGATGACCCATCAGGAGGATACGTCATCAATATATAAAAAATAAAATAACATAGACAACCCATTTAAGAGCAGAGTAATATTCTCCCTAACCTCTCCCCATCCCACTTTCCTCGAACTCCCCCATCCCACTTTCCTCCCCCTCCGCCATCCCACTTTCCTCCCCCTCCTACTGTCGGAATTGTGTTCAAATGCATGAAACTGCCCAAAACAGGTATAAAGACAGATGTCACAAAGACTGCTGAAGTGCATATCTGATGGGAGCTCCTTGCAAACAGCACCACATATCTCAGTTTCTTGCATCTCTTAAGGCTGGGTTTATACGTGACTGATTAGCTGCGGATTTTCTGAGGCAGAAAAAAAAAAACGTACCAAAGGGTGCATACATATGCTGTGGATTCTGAAAAGCTGCAGTTTCATTCTTTGAACTGGAAAGGGTGAAACCCGCATGAGAAATCCACTGTATAAATTGCCATGCTGCAGGTTTGAAATCCACAATACCGCAGCTTTTCTGTTGAGTTTTTTTTTTTTTTTTTTACACAGCATGTGGATCAGAATTTGGAAATTCTCATCCATTTTGCTGGTACTGTACAACGCTGTGGATTTGCCGCAAGAAAATCCGCAAGGGGAAATCCGCAGCTAATCAGTCACGTGAACCCAGCCTAAGGCTACACGCACACGAACGTTGTTTGTTTCCGTGTCCGTTCTGGGTTTTTTTTCGGATAGGATGCGGACCCATTCATTTCATCGTGTGCTGTCCGCATCAGTATGTCCCTTCTGTAGCCCCACAAAAAAAAAATATAGAACATGTCCTATTTTTGTCAGTTTTAGGCCTCCTGCACAAGACCGTATGGCTTTTTCAGTGTTTTTCGGTCCTTTTTTCACTGATCCGTGGTTCCGTTTTTGGTTTCCGTTCAGTTTTCCCGTATGGCATATACAGTATACAGTAATTACATAGAAAAAATTGGGCTGGGCATAACATTTTCAATAGATGGTTCCACAAAAACGGAACGGATACGGAAGACATACGGAGTATATTCCGTATGTGTTCTGTTTTTTTTGTGGACCCATTGACTTGAATGGAGCCACGGAACGTGATTTGCGGGCAATAATAGGACATGTTCTATCTTTCAAAGGAACAGAAAAACGGAAATACGCAAACGGAATGCATACGGAGTACATTCAGTTTTTTTTGTTGGCGGAACCATTAGAATGAATGGTTCCAACACGTAAACGGAAAACATAAAACGGTCATGTAGGAGGCCTTAGGCCTCTTGCACACAAACTTTTTTTTTTGTTTACGTTCCGTTTTTTTGCGTTCCGTATACGGAACCATTCATGTCAATGGTTCCACCAAAAAAAAAAAAAAAAACGGAATTTACTCCGTATGCTTTCCGTTTACGTATTTCCGTTCAAAGATAGAACATGTCCTATTATTGGCCGCATAACGGACAAGGATAGTACTGTTCTATCAGGGGCCAGCTGTTCCATTCAGCAAAAAACGGAATGCACACGGGCGTCATCCGGATTTTTTGCGGATCCGTTTTTTTTGGACTGCAAAATACTGAAAAAGCCATATGGTCGTGTGCAAGAGGCCTTAGGCATTGTTACAATGGATTTGCAAAAAAATAAATGAAAATAAATGGATGGCATACACATACGGTCGTGTGCATGTAGCCTTAGAGCCATGTACCCCATCACAAGCCACATGTAGCTCTCAGGCTGGTTCACCGCCACTGATAATACTGATCTTCACGAATTTTAGCAGCAGAACTTAGCACTAGGGTCATCATAAAAAAAAACTGTGGATAAAGGTTTGCCTACACGACAACATTTAGGTCTCAACATTTTTTGTAATGATAGTCAATGATGTCGCACTGTGACACGCCGCAACTGCAACGCGGCAGTGCACAAAAATCCATCCAAGTTTGATTTTTGTGTGACTGTCACGTTGCAGTATGTCACAGACAAAGGTCATCGTGTAGCCATACCCTAAAGGACTGGCGCAGGGAAATGTATTTCCCCATATGCCAGGCATTCCCATGGCTAACAGTTTACATAGATGCTTAATAGTAAACGTATCTAAATCTAACCAACATTTCTCTTCGCCAATATTTTGATTAAAATAGCCTTTCATTTCATATACATTTGCTTCCAAATATAAATTACTGCCCATGAGAAAATTCTAAATTAAAAAAGGGGCATAACAAGTAACAACTAAGGCCCCTTTCACACGAGCGAGTTTTCCACGTGGGTGCAATGCGTGACGTGAACGCATTGCACCCGCACTGAATCCTGACCCATTCATTTCTATGGGGCTGTGAACACGAGCGGTGATTTTCACGCATCACTTGTGCGTTGCGTGAAAATCGCAGCATGTTCTATATTCTGCGTTTTTCACGCAACGCAGGCCCCATAGAAGTGAATGGGGCTGCGTGAAAATCACAAGCATCCGCAAGCAAGTGCGAATGTGGTATGATTTTCACGCATGGTTGCTAGGAGACTATCGGGATGGGGACCCGATCATTATTATTTTCCCTTATAACATGGTTATAAGGGAAAATAATAGCATTCTTAATACAGAATGCTTAGTAAAATAGGGCTGGAGGGGTTAAAAAAATAAAAATAAAAAAATAAAAATAAGATAACTCACCTTAATCCACTTGATCGTGCAGCCCAGCTTCTCTTCTGTCTTCTTCTTTGCTGTGCACAGGAAAAGGACCTTTGATGACGTCAATGCGCTCATCACATGGTCCGTCACATGATCCATCATCATGGTAAAAGATCATGTGATGAGCGCAGTGACGTCATCAAAAGGTCCTATTCCTCAAAGAAGAAGACAGAAGAGAAGCCGGGCTGCGCGAACAAGTGGATTAAGGCGAGTTAAATAATTTTTTATTTCTTTTTTTAACCCCTCCAGCCCTATTTTACTATGCATTCTGTATTAAGAATGCTATTATTTTCCCTTATAACCATGTTATAAGGGAAAATAATACAATTTACACAACACCTAACCCAAACCCGAACTTCAGTGAAGAAGTCCGGGTTCGGGTCTGGGTACCACATTCAGTTTTTTTTCACGCGCGTGCAAATTGCAATGCACTCGCGCAGAAAAAAACTGAACATCGGAACGCAATCGCAGTCAAAACTGACAGCAATTGCGTGGCTACTTGCATGGTTTTCCCGCAATGCACACGCAACGCATCCGGAACAAATCCGGGACCCCCGTGTGAAAGAGGCCTAAGGGTACTTTCACACCTGCGGCAGAGGATTCCGGCAGGCAGTTCCATCTCCGGCAATCTGTACGCAAACGGATGCATTTGTGAGACCTTTCCGATTGTCATCCAGAAAAAAGGATCCGGTTCTTATTTTCTTTTCATTTTTACATGTCTGCGCATGCGCAGACCGCAAAACCGGATCCATTTTGCTGGAACACTTGGGGCCGGATCCAGCATTAATACATTTCAAAAGGAAATTAATGCCGGATCCGGCATTCCGGCAAGTGTTCGACTTGACTGATGCATCCTGAACGGAATGCTCTCTATTCAGAATGCATTCGTTTTTTTCCGTTATTGAGCCCCTAGGACGGAACTCAACACCGGAAAACAAAAACACTAGTGTGAAAGTACCCTAATACATAAGGCTAATGGCCTATTACACACACAGATCTTTTGTTACACACACCAACTATTGGTCTGATTGGACAGAAATTGGTCAGATAATCTGCTGGTGTAATACAGCCTAAGGGCTCATGCACACGACCGTATTGGCTTTTTCAGTGTTTTGCGGCCCGTTTTTTACGGCTCCATTGTCCTGTTTTTTGCTTTCTTTCCGTTTTTCCGTATGCCATGTACAGTATACAGTAATTACATAGAAAAAAATTGGTCTGGGCATAACATTTTCAATAGATGGTTCAGCAAAAACGGAACGGATACAGAAGACATGCGGATGCATTTCCGTATGTGTTCAGTTTTTTTTGCGGACCCATTGACTTGAATGGAGCCAAGCACCGTGATTTGTGGACAAGAATAGGACATGTTCTATCTTTTCACGGTACGGAAATACTGAAATACTGAAAGGGAATGCACACGGAGACACTTCAGTTTTTTTTTGCTGAACCATTGAAATGAATGGTTCAGTATATGTACCGCATACTGAACTAAAAAAATGGCCAGTATACTGAACGCAAAATACTGTCGTGTGCATGAGCCCTTAGGTAATCCGGCTGTCTAATCCTGTACAAATGCTAGCTGTCAGCTGGAAGAAAAACCGTTGCATGCTATTTTTTTGTCCGGACAAAACACATCATTTATGCCAGAATGCAGACGGTTCATTGCTGGACCTCATTACAGTCAATAGGAATCCGGCGGTGAACTACAGAATCCAGCAATGCTGGATACAGAGAAATCCAGGAGGCTGCTCTCTGCCATTACAGCCTGCTGGAGATGTGAACGTGGCCTAATGCACACAGCGATGTCACGGCACGGGGATAATGCACATAGTGATGATGTCACGGCACGGGGATAATGCACATAGTGATGATGTCACAGTACAGGGATAATGCACATAGTGATGATGTCACGGCACAGGGATAATGCACATAGTGATGATGTCACGGCACAGGGATAATGCACATAGTGATGATGTCACAGTACAGGGATAATGCACATAGTGATGATGTCACAGTACAGGGATAATGCACATAGTGATGATGTCACAGTACAGGGATAATGCACATAGTGATGATGTCACAGTACAGGGATAATGCACATAGTGATGATGTCACAGTACAGGGATAATGCACATAGTGATGTCGTCACAGTACAGGGATAATGCACATAGTGATGTCGTCACAGTACAGGGATAATGCACATAGTGATGTCGTCACAGTACAGGGATAATGCACATAGTGATGTCGTCACAGTACAAAAAACAAAAAAGCAACAGCAGCACAGTGGGAAAAAAATGTGGTTAGGGTGCAAGTCCTCTGAAAAGATAGGTAACTTTTCCTCCAATATAGTATATCCAAAGATTAGGCAGCACTCCAAATGTGATAAGAGGTGATGACCCGTTTATTCCCAGGCAACGTTTCAGCCCACTCAATGGGGCCTTTGTCAAGCCTTTGTCACAGTACAGGGATAATGCACATAGTGATGTCACAGTACAGGCATAATCTGATGTTGCAACGCTGGAATTATACAAACAGTGATGTCACATGCAAGTATGAGGTCACAGCACAAGAAAAATGCAAAGAGTAATGCTGCGCAGGAGAGATAAGGCAAACAGAAGACGGAACCTCGAGATTCCAGAGTAAAGAATGGGTTGTACTACCTTTTCCATGGCACCTTCTATACATTGTATCACTGCACCTTATTTCTGCATGGAGATGGGCCCCGTAGCAGCTGCTATGAGAAACCTGCTTCGTATACGTAGGGTTAAATATAAGCAACCGTCTGCAATAAATGATGTCTCTCCATTAACATGCTTGTATGTAGATTAATTATTATAGGACTCCCGTAGTAAAGCAAAACGCCTTTCTATAAAGTCCGAAAACACCAACTGCTTCACATTGCAGAAACGTTTCCCCAACGATCTCCGGTATAAAAAGCGGCCGCATCCTGTCAACAAACACACGTTGTTACGAAATTCCGAGCAATTCCAGCACAAGGTTGGATTTTTACATCTCTGCAGCACATGCAATAGGACGTGTCAGCGTCACATGGCTCTGCACCGCAGCCAGATATAGTAACAGACCCATGACGACATAGACCCGAGTAAAAAGCGGAATGCAGAAGTCACAATGGATCAGGCTGGTGACGTCCCCTGACTGACAGATGTCGGTGCTGGGACTAGCATGGCACATGCCTGTATTGTAAATGACAGGAGCACATGATGGAGGGGAAGCAATCTTCTAACCAATGCTAAACAGATCATTAGTCAGGACTACTAAATACCCATCCAAGACGCAGGCAGCCCTTAAAGACCTCCAGCCAAGCAGCCATGCTAAATGTCCTTTTATCCAGATTACAGCCTTCTGTCTGTGTTAATGCTTCCAACTGAACCCGGCTTTTAGCAGCTGACTGTAAGCAGCTAACACTAAGGTGATCAGCCTCCACAAGGAGACTGCCCATTGCCTGCTAATGGCTCTTTGTATGGTGGGGGGCTCAGTCACTCCCCAAAATGTCCAGGGCTTTGACACCTCTCTTGCCTTTGATCGCCCCCCCCCCCCCTCTAAACTTTGCCATTACGTCAGTATTTACATGGCAAACGCAAACCCAACAACAACTTCCCGCACGCTGGATCAATATTAGAAATGATATTTGGGATGTCGCCACCAGGGTGAGGGAGTCCTGCAGATAAAGCTGTGGTCATTCCTATGGGCTAGCCTCCAGCCGCTGGGATGAACAGGTATATCAGGATGAAAGTACCATCCGCATACATTTGCCTGGTGATCTGTTCATAAAATTGCTACAAACTGGACATAAATAATACCAAATACACACAATTTATGTATCCCCAAAACCAGACAAAGGAAGATGACAGCGCACCCCTGACCAGCGCCACCCCCAGCTCATGTCACCGGGTCACCCCTCAGTGGTCTCATTCCAGGCCTCTTCCCTAGAAGACCCTGCTAAATCCACATGCAAACTTAGCAGGCTGCTGCCATAGGCCAGCCCTCTGACTACTTTTATGAGGCAAGTGACAGTTCTACATCATTACCATGCAGACAATGATGAGTATGGGAGGGGGGGGGGGAGGGGTGCTCATGACAAGCAGGTCATCAGCACTTCCAAAACACAACAAGAAAGTCCTAAACCCTCCTGGATGACCTACACCACAGATGACAGGATGCGAATGAGCAGATCTGCAAGTTGAGCCTATGAATAGCAGCAGCATCATGGCAGCATTAACCCTCGCCGAGCCGAGCCCTGCAGTGATGACACAGGCACGGAGAAGACACACTGTATGACTGGCCTGGCCACAGATGGAAATGCACGGACTGATAAGAAATGGAAGAGTCACAGACCTGAGTAGAAGCTGCAGAGCAGTAGAATGGGCTTTCGTGTCCCTTACAGAGAATCCCCTGCCTGAGCCTTTCCTCACACATACACATACAGAGACTCCCTCAGCTGCTCAATGCAGTCCTCAGGAAATGAATGGGGGCACACAGAGAACTGTTGTACTTGCAAATGACTTACCGGGATCACGTGATCTGCTAAATCTAGGGTGGGCCGGTGGGTGGAGGCTTCATAAACAAGAGAGGACAATATACTGGGAGCATTAGCAGCGTGCATCGAGTTTCACGGGGAGCCCCAGCCTGGGGGGGTGCGGACAGCCGACGGCGCTGCGCCCGCCAGGCAGCGGGGTTTCTGCCGAAAAGACGCCTCTAGAACGCGTTCTATCCGTGTACCTCCCGGTAGGGAGCTGTAGGAGCCTTCTCTTACCGGCGGGACTACATGTATACGCGACTTTTACCTCAGGCGAGGAGTCGCTGCTGCGTCTGTTCGAAATCCCCTTTTTTTTCCTAGTGAACCCCTCCCTGCTCCCACCCTGAGGAGTAGGAGGCTACACCCACAGAATGCCCGTGTGCATGGACCCGCCTGGAGATGGCAGGGCTCTCCTGCTCCCATACAATACACAGTGCAGTTTTTACCTCACCATTTCTCTTAAAAGCCTATTTTGATACAGGAAAAGTGCATGTAATGAGGTGATAAAATGGCATGAAGTAAATCTAGCAGCGTACAGCGTTACCTGTACTAGAAGAATCAATATCTGGGCATATGCAATTAGTGGAGGTACAAAATGGTGTGATTACTTCAATGAAATGTTTCACAGACCACCATGACAGTATTGGAAGGAGACCTGGCCGACGCTGGTTTATTATGGCGTTGATATAAGAACCGAGCGGCTAGTCCGAATATATCAATGTCCCTTTCAGGCTTTTCCAGATAAGGGCTCGTGCACACGGCCGTAGTTTTGGTCCGCATCTGATCTGTATTTTTTGCGGCCCATTCGCGCAAAAGATGCGGACAGCACTCTGTGTGCTGACCACATCAGCACGTCTGTTCCGTGGCGCCTCAAAAAAATCATTTTCTTGTCCGTTTTTTAGACAAAGATAGGACATTTGTGAAGGAATAAAAAAAAGGGCAGAAGGCTCTCGGCTGGTATCCGTGTTTGGCGGACCACAAAAACAGCCACATCCGTGTGCATGAGCCCAAAGATAGTTTCCAACTTTTTAAGAAAATGGCTATTGTCACCAGCTTTATGACACAAAGTTACACGGTGTGCAAGTGACAGCATTAGACCTCATGTTCATATTATACATAATGGCAGCCAAGACGCTGGTCTAGATCCAAATGGCACTTGACAGACCCCTATGGACATTTAGTAGGGCTTGTCAGGATTCAAACGAGGTTTCCGTCATTTTGACGCCAAGAAAAGGGCTGACGTAAATGCAGACTGGGGCTACGATGCATGGCGGAAAAATCCACCACAAAATACTCGGCTTAGAGACTTCCCCCATGTTATCATATGGGGTTGAAAAGAGTCAATCCCTGCCCTCATCAAAATGCACACCATTGTAAAAATCTGTAGCGGAGCATTTTCTGGCACCTTTGTCCGCCACATGTGAAGGCACCTTTCACACGAGCGAGTTTTCCGCGCGGGTGCAATGCGTGACGTGAACGCATAGCACCCACACCGAATCCTGACCCATTCGTTTCAATGGGTCTGTGTACATGAGTGTTTTTTTTTTTCACGCATCAGTTCTGCGTTGCGTGAAAAACACAGCATGCTCTGTATTCTTCGTTTTTCACGCAGCCCTGGCCCCATAGAAGTGAATGGGGCTTCAGTGAAAAATGCATTGCATCCGCAAGCAAGTGCAGATGCAATGTTTTTCACTGATGGTTGCTAAGAGATGTTTGTAAACCTTCCGTTTTTTTATCACGCGTGTGAAAAACGCATCAAAACGCATTGCACCCACGGGGGAAAAGATGAATGCAGTCGCAGACAAAACTGACTGAACTCGCTTGCAAAATGGTGCGAGTTTCACTGAACGCATCCGGAGCTAATCTGTCACGCTCGTGTGAAAGAGGCCTAACGCTCCGAATGCAGAAGTGACCATAGCCTTATACATGAAGTGGCACTAATATTAGTCAATGCAGCAACTAACAAGTCCATGTTTCCAACATTGGTATTTCTAATCAATGGACTCTGAATGCAGACTCTCACTTACGCCTGCTTTGGTCCATGTTAGTGGGCAATGGCAGAGATTATACCTAAAGTGCCACTGAAGAAAACACTGGCATAACATGGATCTCAAAAATCTATATAATCATAAATATGGAGGATAACAGTGGCATAGCATAGGTTGCCAGCGCCCAGGCCAAGCCAAGTAATGTGCCCCTAACCTGTGGATCCCCCCCCCCCTTTTTACCTACCTGCAGCCCTATGTAACACCACAGGTAACTACAGTGATAACTCTCTGAGTACAGATAATGTAGTAGATATCACCTGCAGTCCTATTTAACACCACAGATCACAAAGTGATAACTCTCCGAGTACAGATAACATGGTAGATGTCACCTGCAGTCCTATGTAACACCACAGATAACACAGTGATAACTCTCCGAGTACAGATAACTTAGTAGATGTCACCTGCAGTCCTATGTAACACCACAGGTAACTACAGTGATAACTCTCTGAGTACAGATAATGTAGTAGATGTCACCTGCAGTCCTATGTAACACCACAGATAACACAGTGATAACTCTCCGAGTACAGATAACTTAGTAGATGTCACCTGTGGTCTTATGTAAGGCTATTTTCACACTTGTGGGAGGGAACTCCAGCAGGCTGTTCTGGTAAAGAACAGTGTGCTGAAGTTCTCCAGATTAGGCATTGCCGGATACTATCGCCTTCCCGTTGGACCCCTTTGACTATAATGGGGTCCGCAGAGATCCGGATGCTACCGGGGATTATGCCGAGAATCGGCCAGACAATTGCTGCACACAGTGTGCATTGTCGGGGTGGGCAGCCCTAGAATTCGGAACAAGCACAGTGTAACCTGAAGTCCAGCGCCGGGTTTGCAGGTGGCAGTAGTGAGTGGCCCTACTGAGACCCTTAGTGGCTTAAAAGGAACACTACCACGCGCCCCCTTGTAGTTTGACACCCGAGGCTACTGTTCCTCCAGCCCACTCCACACTATGCCACTGAAGGGTAATATGGGTCTACGTGTAGTCAAGACTTGTATTTCCCATGAAATACATTTCTGCGATGTGCTGTTCCTAGGTTATTCCTCCTGAATATTTCTAATACATTTACAGCTGGGCGTTATTATTTCCCTTGTCAAATGGGGGTGTCTGTACATAGTCTGGCACTGTCTGTGCTGATTGGACAGTGTCCAACTGCAGGGACAGAGACCAGTACAGAATAATTCTATCTGGAGACCTCACAGGACATATATGCTATAGATTTTCTGCCACTAGAATTGCAGATGGAAAATCCATTGGGTCAAATTGATGAGAATTAAAAAAATCTTATCCAAATGTTCCATAAAGAATCCCCTCAGAAGTTAGCCGGTGGTGCGGAGTTTAAATCCGCAACATATCAATCAGCATAGGCTGCAGATTTATATCTTCCATCCTACAGGGTGAAATTTGTGTCAAATAATCCACAACTAATTTGCGGTGAATCCACATGTGACTTGTGCTGATATTGCCTCAGATTTGTTTTGGGGCATGTTATGTATTCTGCACTCATGCTGTGTCTGTATTTCAATCTACAAAATACTGATATTTTCCACGTGTGTATTTTTCTCACTCCCATACATAGAATTGGGTATTCCCATCCACAAATAAGGACCTCTGCTGAGACTTGCAGATTAAAAAAAAAAAAAAAGATGGATGCATTCATGGGCCCTTAGTTTGCCTTCACATGAAGCACATTTTCTGAGACCGAAAATAAGTACCATTCACACGAAATTTGAGCAAAAAGATGTGATGCATGTGAAGGCACCCTTTGAAAAGAATGGGTCAGTGTGCTATCCATGAAAAAAACGCATATGCAGTACCTCAAGGCAGGGGGTATCTGCAAATGGTTTGTTCTTTAAAGGGATTGTCTGCTTTATTTTTATTGATGACCTATCCTCAGGACTGGTCATCAATATCAGATCGGCGGGGGTCTGACTCCGGGCACCCCCTCCGATCAGCTGTACCAACGCTGCCTTCTCTTCATTGTTTACCTGCTCGTCGTCACAACTTCAGATGTGAACAGGCGTAATTACAGCTAAGGGTACTTTCACACTTGCATTGTTGGATTCCGGAAGGCAGTTCCGTCGCCGGAACTGCCTGCCGGATCCGGATGCGGATCCGTCTCACAAATGCATTGCAATACCGGATCAGTCTCTCCGGTTGTCATCCGTAAAAACAGATCTGGTATTTATCTTTTTCGCATTTTTAAAGGTCTGCACATGCTCAGATCGCAAAACCGGATCCGTTTTTACGGAACACTTGGGGCTGGATCCGGCATTAATGCATTTCAAGGGAAAATAATGCCGGATCCGGAATTCCGGCAAGTGTTCCGGAATTTTGGATGGAGAAAATATCGCAGCATGCTGCAGAATTTTCTCTGTCCAAAAACCGTACAGTGACTGAACTGAAGACATCCTGATCCATACTGAACGGATTGCTCTCCATTCAGAATGCATTCGGATAAAACTGATCAGTTTTTTTCCGGTATTGAGCCCCTAGGACAGAAATCCATACCGGAAACATTTAACGCAAGTGTGCAAGTACCCTAAGACTTCCCATTCATTTCAATGGGAGAGCTCCTTCCTGTTCAAGTGAATAGGAAGGAGATATCCCATTGAAGTGAATGGGACGGCTTAGGTGTAATTACACCTGTTAACCTCTGCAGTTGTGACAGCGAGTCATTAAACAATCAAGAGAATGCAGCGCTTGTACAAGCGCGGCCTTCTTTTCAAACAGCTGATCAGCAGGGGGTGTCGGGAGTCAGACACAGCCTTTTGCAGGCGGTTGCTAGGTGGTGGCTGGCTCCACATCTAGAGAGTTCTAGAGAGTCTGAGGTAGTAGTAGGGAGAGGAAGGAAGTATAAGTCTATGTGCTCGGGTTTGGGTACCAAACATGCACGATTTTTCTCACGCGAGTGCAAAACGCATTACAATGTTTTGCACTCGCGCTGAAAAATCGCGGGTGTTCCTGTAACGCTCCCGCAACGCCCGTCTGAAAGAGGCCTAACAGATCTCTGATTGCTGCAAGATCTAAAGAAAGCGTGAAAACGGATAAAGGAGAAGGTTCAGAAATCTGCATGGCCAAGTGGCAAGAATCAGTCACTAAGGTAACTGCCGCTGAGAGTAATATAGACTTTACTGTCATGGAGGGATTACAGTGAAGACACGCTACCCACTTAAGGAATGACCCGGCCAATCATAACATTTCAGGCATAACTGCAAAAGTACAGCTGTCAGCCATTGATTCTACTGAGACAGACTTTAGCAAGAGAAAGAGCCAAAAGGACCTTAATTTCCATCCTTGCCTAAATACATATATTGCTTTCTGGGGGAGATTTGCAAAGTTTATATTTGGAACTGTATTTTGCTATAGTTGGATCTACTACAACTCCCATTTTGCACTACAGTAAAGAAAGACATTTATTCAGTTTTTTCTTGCCTGGTTACTGACTTGCATTATGGGCTAGCCATTGAACTTTGCACTCTATTTGCCATGCCTTGCACCCATCCAAACAACATCATGGGTACCGCAGTAACCAGCAGACAGAAGCGCCAGAACCAAGTTGTCTGAGGGAAGAAAAGGCGCCTCCTACTTTGATTGCACTGCCCTAAGAAGCAACAGTGTCAGAACACCTGGTTAACGATGACAGCCAGAGCTACTACCACTCCCATCCTCCGCTGTGGCTCCTCCAGGGCTAGCTGCAGATGGCACATTGAAGGAGAAAATACTCATGTGCACAGGCCGTTATATTGTTCCCTCATGCATTTAAGACCTATTTAGCAGACATGACCTAAAAAATTGATTAATGGGGGCCTAACTGCTGAAACCCCCACACATATCTCAAGAATGGTGGAGCCCTCCCTGCATGCCAAGTGGGGAGTAGGATGAGCATGCTCAACTGCTTCTGTGTGTCCTATTGACTGTAATGGAGAGTGACCATAGAAGCGGGGTTAGCTTTTCACTGTGAAGAAGAGTCCAAGACTTCCAAATCTGTGAGAATGCAAGCAATTGGGAGCCCCCTACCCCCATCAGTACAGAGTGGTGGGGGTAAAATGCCATACTCAGCAGTGTGGGAATTTTTTTTTATCAAGTTGCTGAAGGTGAAGCACAGTCAGGGTGCTAATGTTGGCACCACGGCCGTGCATCAATACATTGGACCAGATTTATCACTAAACTTACATCTTACTCCATTTTTACATATGTCCAAAGTCACTTTTGGCTAAGTCAGATTTATAAATTTTCCTTTGACACTGTGATAAATGTGGTTTGACGGTAGCAGTTTATCCTTCAGTAGGCGGCTTTACAAAAGTCGCACGTCTTTATGAAAAAGTCGCATGTTCTATTAAAAAGTCACATAAGATAAGCATGGTCCTCACTGAAGTGAAATTGCGCAATTTTTTGCAACTTTTTAAATTGTCGCAATAGTAAATCTGTCTAGAGATTCATTTACATAAGAAAACATGCCCACTTTCAGAAAACTGGAGAGCATAGCGCAGAGTCAATAAAAGTCGCACATTTTTACGCAGTTTTAGCTATTGCGCAAAAATTTGCGACTTTTTCACTCCATTATTTTGACTTGAGCTAATGATAAATCTGGCCCATGGAGCGTAACCATAAACTGGCCTGGGAAAACTGTGGCACTAAGGCCTCATGCACACAACCGTATTTTTTCACTGTCCGCAAAACGGGGTTCCATTGGTCCGTGATCCGTGACCGTTTTTTCGTCCGTGGGTCTTCCTTGATTTTTGGAGGATCTACGGACATGAAAAAAAAGTCATTTTGGTGTCCGCCTGGCCGTGCGGAGCTAAACGGATCCGTCCTGAATTACAATGCAAGTCAATAGGGATGCATCCGTTTGACGTTGACACAATATGGTGCAATTTCAAACGGATCCGTCCCCCATTGACTTTCAATGTAAACTCAGGAGTCCCTATTATACCATCGGATCGGAGTTTTCTCCAATCCGATGGTATATTTTAACTTGAAGCGTCCCCATCACCATGGGAACGCCTCTATGTTAGAATATACTGTCGGATATGAGTTGGATCGTGAAACTCATATCCGACAGTATATTCTAACACAGAGGCGTTCCCATAGTGATGGGGACGCTTCTAGTTAGAATATACTACCAACTGTGTACATGACTGCCCCCTGCTGCCTGGCAGCACCCGATCTCTTATAGGGGGCTGTGATCCGCACAATTAACCCCTCAGGTGCTGCACCTGAGGGGTTAATTGTGCATATCATAGCCCCCTGTAAGACCCCCCTCCCTTCCCAGTTTGAATATCATTGGTGGCCAGTGTGCGGCCCCCACCCCCCCCCTCCCTCCCTCTATTGTCATATCATTGGTGGCCAGTGTGCCGCCTCCCCCAGCCCCCCCTCCCTTTATTGTATTATCATTGGTGGCCAGTGTGCGGCCTCCCCCCCCCCCCTCCCTTTATTGTATTATCATTGGTGGCCAGTGTGCGGCCCCCCCTCCCTCCCCTCTATTGTAATATCATTGGTGGCCAGTTGCGGCCTCCCCTCTCCCCCCCCCCCCCCATTATTGGTGGCAGCGAGTTCCGATCGGAGTCCCAGTTTAATCGCTGGGGCTCCGATCGGTAACCATGGCAACCAGGACAATACTGCAGGCCTGGTTGCCATGGTTACTTAGCAATATTACAATATTAGAAGCATCATACTTACCTGCTGCACTGTCTGTGACCAGCCGGGAGCTCCTCCTACTGGTAAGTGACAGGTCTGTGCGGCGCATTGCTTAATGATCTGTCACTTACCAGTAGGAGGAGCTCCCGGCCGGTCACAGACAGCGCAGCAGGTAAGTATGATGCTTCTAATATTGTAATATTTCTAAGTAACCATGGGAACCAGGCCTGCAGTAGCGTCCTGGTTGCCATGGTTACCGATCGGAGCCCCAGAGCGATTAAACTGGGACTCCGATCGGAACTCTCCCCTGCCACCAATGATCGGGGGGGGGGGGGGGGGGGAGGCCGCACACTGGCCACCAATGATATTACAAAAGAGGTAGGGGGGGCCGGCGCACACTGGCCACCAATGATAATACAATGGAGGGAGGGGGGCCGGGGGAGGCCGCACACTGGCCACCAATGATATTACAATAGAGGGAGGGAGGGGGGGGCGGCTGCACACTGGCCACCAATGATATTACAATAGAGGGAGGGGGGGCCGGGGGTGGAGGCCGCACACTGGCCACCAATGATATTCAAACTGGGGAGGGGGGGGGGGTCTGCCCCCTGCTGCCTGGCAGCCCCTGATCTCTTACAGGGGGCTATGATATGCACAATTAACCCCTCAGGTGCAGCACCTGAGGGGTTAATTGTGCGGATCACAGCCCCCTGTAAGAGATCGGGTGCTGCCAGGCAGCAGGGGGCAGTCATGTACACAGTTCGTAGTATATTCTAACTTGAAGCGTCCCCATCACTATGGGAACGCCTCTGTGTTAGAATATACTGTCGGATATGAGTTTTCACAAAGTGAAAACTCATCTCTGAAAAAGCTTTTATGCAGACGGATCTTCGGATCAGTCTGTATGAAAGTAACCTACGGCCATGGATCACGGACGCGGATGCCAATCTTGTGTGCATCCGTGTTCTTTCACGGACCCATTGACTTGAATGGGTCCGTGAACCGTTGTCCGTCAAAAAAATAGGACAGGTCATATTTTTTTGACGGACAGGAAACACGGATCACGGATGCGGCTGCAAAACGGTGCATTTTCCGATTTTTCCACGGACCCATTGAAAGTCAATGGGTCAGCGAAAAAAAAACGGAAAACGGCACAACGGCCACGGATGCACACAACGGTCGTGTGCGTGAGGCCTAATGTAGTGGTACAGACTTACACAAACGGTTGCATCTTCCAGCGGCCCACACTCCTCCAGCATTCAGGGCTCCTTAACCTCAGCAGAAGGAAGCTGTCATTCCTTTCCTTCGTCTATTGCTCCCGATGCTCCTCCTCCTACTCCTCATCACATGTTTTGTCAGCAGTTGATCACCAAGGTGATTGCAAAGAGAAAACAGTATGCGTGCACTCATCCAGCGGCGCAGAAGCTGAACGTGTACCTGGCCAAGTTACTGGTACTACAGTCCCTCCCTTTCCATATCGTGGACTTTGAATCTTTCAAAGAACCGATGGCTTGTGCCCACCCAAGGTGTAGAGTCCTAAGCCGTCATTACTTCTCTAAAAAAGCAGTACCAGCCCTGCACACGTATGTTGAGCAGAAAGTGGGGCAGTCCTTGAGCCTGTCGACATCTGGTACAGTTCATGCCAGAGCTGCCGTGCTGACATGTGGAGCTATAACTATGGTCAAGCGCAATATATGTCATTTACAGCCCACTGGGTAAGGGCTCATGCACACAAACATATTTTCTTTCTGTATATCAGGGGGAGAAAACCAGAAATGGATCGCACATCCACAATGCTATGCTTTGATCTAATTAAACTTGCTTCTCAGCACTATATTCAAGTGACAGCCCCCCATACTTCATGCTGTACAAGAGGCATTAGTGTACATTTTGATCAAAAGGCATAAGCCCACTCACCACGCCAAGGTTGCCTCTTTGAGTGGGACCTACTCTGACAAAAAGGCGCAGCGCAATGCGGTGACAAAGCGGCACTGCCCTAGTAGGCGGCGGGACCCAGGAGTCAAACAGCAACCCTGCTGTCCGACAATGCCACCCATGACACTGGGTCCCACCAACCCAGCGACACAAAAACAAAGGCCACCATGCAGTACTGCACCATGTGAACAGTTGTCTAACACAACATGTCCATTGCTATCAGGAGCTACTGGTCAATGACCACTTCTATGCAGACTTCTGCGAAATTAAAACCACCTGTGCCGAATGGGAGGAGTGCTGATGCCAGTGGTAAAGAAGGAAGACTTGAACAACATATCAGGGGGAGAAAACCAGAACTGGATCGCACATCCACAATGCTATGATTTGATCTAATTAAACTCGCTTCTCAGCGCTATATTTAAGTGTACAGCCCCCCATACTTCATGCTGTACAAGAGGCATTAGTGTACATTTTGATCAATGATATGATATGTTGTTTAAGTCTTCCTTCTTTACCACTGGTATCCGCACTCCTCCCATTCAGCACAGGTGGTTTTAATTTCGCAGAAGTCTGCATAGAAGTGGTCATTGACCTGTAGCTCCTGATAGCAACGGACATGTTGTGTTAGACCAGTGGTCGGCAAAGTGCGGCTCTTTTGATCCTTGAATGCGGCTCTTTGGTGCGGGCTGGCGGGTGGGCGGCCGCGCAGTCATATCGCGCCGCTCAAGCTGCTTGCAAAATGTCCGTCATGCGCCTCCTGCCCCGTCTGTCTGCTCCTTCCACTTTATGAATGAAGCAGGCAGGAGGCGCATGACGGAGGGTGAGATGTCACGCTGCGCACAGCAGCAGAAGGGCGGGCAGCGGCGGACTTTCGGCAGAACACCGGCCATGTGAGGAGTGGTGAAGAGGCCGCCGCTCAGGAGGAGCGAAATGTCCTGCAGCAGAAAGGTAGGAGCTGCCCCCGGTGTGTGCACAGCGCCGGGCTCTGCACCAGCCCCGCCGCAAGTGTCCCTGCCTCCTCCCTTCCCCACACTAATACATTACTTTACTTACTGCAGGGCACTTATGGGGGATATCTGTGGAGGGCACATATATAGCATCTTACGCTATATATGTGTCATCCACAGATATCCCCCATAAGTGCGTCATCCACAGATATCCCCCATAAGTGCGTCATCCACAGATATCCCCCATAAGTGCGTCATCCACAGATATCCCCCATAAGTGCGTCATCCACATTACATCCACATCTGCAGACAAGTTTAATAAAAGTAAAAAATTATAAAGATAAAATGAAATAATAATCAAGATCCAAATAAAAGAAAGTACATATAAAAGTATTCAAAAACACACTCTGGGCTCATGCCCACGAATGTAAGGGCATTGTGCCTGTGCTGCGGTCCGCAATGCACGGGCACAGACCATGGGGCAGCTGCATGAGGATCGCAGACCCATTCACTTGAATGGGGTTCGCGATCCGCATCCGACTGCCCGCACCGCAAAAAAGTAGCGTATGCTGAAGTGAATGGGTCCATGATGCGGGCTGCACACGGCCGTGTGCAGCCCGTATCATGGACCCATTCACTTCAATGGGTCCAGGATCCGGGATATGAGTGCTACAGTGTGCTTCCGTGGTGCTTCTGGCTGTGCCTCCGCACCGCAAAAAAGTAGTGCATGCGCTACCTTTTTGTGGTGCGGAGGCACAGCCAGAAGCACTCTGTAGCACTCATATCCCATATCCTGGACCCATTGAAGTGAATGGGTCCTTGATGCGGGCTGCACACGGTCAGTGCCCGTGTATTGCTGACACGCCGTATGCGGCCTGCAATATGGCAACGGGGGGCACACAGTCGTGTGCATGAGCCCTAATAGTCCTCACTGGTACTGTTGACGCAATATTTTAGTTTTTAAAAATGTGGTTCTCGAAAGAAATTTTAATTCGTGATTTTGGCGATATTTGGCTCAGTTGACAAAAAAGTTTGCCCACCACTGTGTTAGACAACTGTTCACATGGTGCAGTACTGCGTGGTGGCCTTTGTTTTTGTGGCGCTGTGCTGGTGGGTTGGTGGGACCCAGTGTCATGGGTGGCATTGTCGGACAGCAGGGTTGCTGTTTGACTCCTGGGTCCCGCCGCCTACTAGGGCAGTGCCGCTTTGTCACCGCATTGTGCTGCGCCTTTTTGTCAGAGTAGGTCCCACTCAAAGAGGCGACCTTGGCGTGGTGAGTGGCCTTATGCCTTTTGATCAAAATGTATACTAATGCCTCTTGTACAGCATGAAGTATGAGGGGCTGTACAATTAAATATAGCGCTGAGAAGCGAGTTTAATTAGATCTAAGCATAGCATTGTGGATGTGCGATCCAGTTCTGGTTTTCTCCCCTGATATATTTTCTTTCTGCTTCCGTTCTGTTTTTTTTTGCAGCCCGTATGCAAAACCATTCACTTCAATGGGTTCGCAAAAACATTTTCGCATTTCCTTTCCGCAAAAAAGTAGTGCATGTCCTATTATTGTCCGCAAATCACGGTCCGAGGCCCCATTCAAGTCAATGGGTCCGCAAAAAATACAGAACGCACACGGAACACATCCATATTTCATCCGTATTTTGCGGATCCATACTGTAGAAATGCTATGCCCAGCTCATATTGCTCATGTGTTTGGTGATTGAAAAGTTACTGTTTCCGATCCACAAAAAAACGGATCGCATATGGAAACCATGCAGATATGTTTTGTGGAATAACGGAACGGAATAGGACTTAACCCTTTCAGGACAAAGCCATTTTTCACCTTTCTGCCCAGGCCATTTTTAGCAAATCTGACGTGTCACTTTATGTGGTAATAACTTTAAAACACTTTTACTTATCCAAGCCATTCTGAGATCATTTTCTTGTCGCATATTCTACTTTAAGACAGTGGTAAAATTGAGTCAAAAAATTTCATTTTTATTTATAAAAAAAATTTAAAAAAATTACCCAAAATTTTGAAAAATTAGCAAATTTCCAAATTTCAATTTCTCTACATTTATAAGGCCTCATGCACACGACCGTTGTGTGCATCCGTGTCCGTTCCGTTTTCCATGATTTTCTGTGGATCCATTGACTTTCAATGGGTCCGTTGAAAACTCGGAAAATGCACCGTTGTACATCCACGTCCGTGATCCGTGTTTCCTGTCCGTCCAAAAAATATGACCTGTCCTATTTTTTTGACGGACAACGGTTCACGGACCCATTCAAGTCAATGGGTCCGTGAAAAAACACGGATGCACACAAGATTGTCATCCGTGTCCGTAGGCTACTTTCACACAGACGCTGATCCGTCTGCATAAAAGCTTTTTAGATCTGAGTTTTCACTTCGTGAAAACTCAGATCCGACAGTATATTCTAACACAGAGGCGCTCCCATAGTGATGGGGACGCTTCAAGTTAGAATATACTACGAACTGTGTACATGACTGTCCCCTGCTGTCTGGCAGCACCCGATCTCTTACAGGGGGCTGTGATCCGCACAATTAACCCCTCAGGTGTTGCACCTGAGGGGTTAATTGTGCGTATCATAGCCCCCTGTAAGAGATCAGGTGCTGCCAGGCAGGAGGGGGCAGACTCCCTCCCTCCCCAGTTTTAAATTCATTAGTGGCCAGTGCGGCCGTCCTCCCTCCCTCCCCTGTATTTAACCGATCGGAGTCCCAGTTTAATCGCTGTGGCTCTGATCGGTTACCATGGCAGCCAAGACGCTACTGCAGTCCTGGCTGCCATGGTTACTTAGCAATAGAAGCATTATACTTGCCTGCGATGTCTGTGACCGGCCGGGCGCTCCTCCTACTGGTAAGTGACAGGTCTGTGCTATAAGCAATGCGCCGCACAGACCCTGTGGCCACTCGCCACCAATTATTTTAATACTGGGGGGAGGGGGGGTTAGGGTGCACTGGCCACCAATTATTTTAATACTGGGAAGGTGGGGGGGAGGGTGCACAGGGCGCTGTGATCCGCGCAATTAACCCGCACCTGAGGGGTTAATTGCGTGGATCACAGCGCCCTGGCAGTATATTCTAACTTCAAGCGTCCCCATCACCATGGGAACGCCTGGTGGTTAGAATATACCATCGGATCTGAGTTAGATCGTGAAAACTCAGACCCGATGGTATATTCTAACCACCAGGCGTTCCCATGGTTACGGGGACGCTTGTCGGGAATGAGTATGCCGAAGGGCAATAACTGTACTAATTGGGGGGAAAAAAATGAGTATTCTAAAAAACGAATATATGTGATAGTGTATTTTACGAATATTCGCTATATTGCTATAACTTCGTTTTTTAGAATATTAGTCATATTCTAAAACAAGAATATATAGCAATATGGTGAATATTCGTAAAATACACAATCGCAATATGCAATTAATTAAATCGCATTTTATTATTCGTGATAAATAGCATAATGACGAATATTTGATTTCGACGAATATAAGAAAATAATAATCGAATATTCGCGAAATCGAATATGGCACCTCCCGCTCATCACTACCCAATTTTTCACTTTCACAAGGGGTTAAAGGAGAAAATTCACCCCAGTATATGTTCCCCATTTTCTCCCCTTTTTGCAAACACCCCATATGTGCTTGTAGCCTGCTGTACGGGTGCACAGCAGGGCTCTAGATGCAAACTGCAAAATATGGTTTTTGCAGACCTAGATTTTAGCTGCCTTGTCGGATTAAATAAATTCCTGAGGTCCCCAGAAATGAAAAACCCAAAAAGTGACCCATGTCGGAAAGAACACCCCCGTATGAACATTTTAAGTGGTGGGAAGGATACTTTTCAGCAAACAGGTGTCTCACAGAAAACAGAAATACTTGTGAAAGCATTTCAAAGCACACATTTGTAAAAATGTAATATTACTAGCAGACCCCAATTTTTCACTTTCACAAGGGGTTAAAGGAGAAAGTGCACCCCAGTATATGTTCCCCATTTTCTACCCTTTTTGCAAACACCCCATATGTTCTGGTAGACTGCTGTATGGGCGCACAGCAGGGCTCTAGAGGCAAAGTGCAAAATGTGTTTTTTGCAGGCCTGAATAAACAGACATGGATTTTAGCTGCCATGTCGCATTAAATAAATTCCTGAGGTCCCCAGAAATGAAAAACCCCAAGAAGTGACCCCATTTCGGAAAGAGCACCCCCGTATGAACATTTTAAGGGGTGGAAAGGGTACTTTTGACCTAACAGTTGTCTCACAGAAAAGAATATGTAGTGGTTGTTGGAAAGTGGATATGCAAGCGAGGTGGACTAAATCAGAGATATAAAGTGGAAATATTACAGGGAGCATAAAGGATGAAATTTTATTAATACTCCATGGATGTGTGGTAGATTCTGAAACACTCCTGCATGCACAGGCCAGGTTTTTCATGGCAGGTTTCACAGTGGTAAATGGTGTCTTTCCCTATCCCCTTTTGTAACACACCCTGCATCTTTTTTTGGGTCCTTCCCTTCCTTGCTGTCTGGGGGACTTGACCTGGAAAATGCTGCCCTGGTACAACACGGGCACCGTAACTTCCTGAAGTACTGGGACCCTCCCCGGCCTGGGTTTGAAAAATTAGGGCCTTGATTACCACCTCTTGGAACTGAAGGAAAGTTCCTCTGTGGCCTGCAGAATGAAATAGCACATACGCATTGCACATTGCAATCTGTACAATGTGTACGGCCAGCTTTTTGTACCGCACTTTTGCTTTTCATGTGGCACTGTAGGGCTTCAGAAGTTGATTTGAAAGATTCACCCCTCACATGTGCCTGTTGTAGCCCAGGATACAAACTGGTTTGGAGACATTGGTAGTGGTACCACGTACAGGCGCAGGGGAGCTGGCGTTAGTGTGAATGTTGTTCAGTACAATGACGTCCCTCTTGTCTTTGTACTTAACCACCAGCATGTTATCATGGAGGAGAGCCCTCCTTTCACCCATTCTCAGTGGTTGCCATACCAGGGATCTAGGGAGGCCTCTCTGACTTTTGCGCACTGTGCCGCAAGCCACAGTACCTCTGGCAGTTAGAGTCCTGAATAGGGACTGATATAGTATGCTGATATATTAGTTATCCACATAGAGGTGGTAATCTTTATCCAGTAGTGGGTGCAGTAAGTCCCACACAATCTTCCCACTAACTCCTAGGATGGGGGGGCATTCTGGGGGTTCTATCCGGGAATCTCTCCCTTTATAAATGCGGAACTTGTGGGTGTACCCAGAGCTACTCTCACAAAGTTTGTATTACTTTATGCCATACTTTGCCCATTTGCTAGGCAGGTACTGGCGGAATCAAATTCTCCCTCTGAACAATAATAGGGACTCATCTACACATACATTTTTATCGGGGTTGTACACCTCACCAAACTTTGTGCTGAAGTGGTCAATGACCGGCCTAACTTTGAACAGATGGTCAAATGTTGGGTCGTTTTGGGGTGGGCACTGTGCAATGTCATTGTAGTGTAGGAATTTCCGAATTTAATCAAATCGATTCCTGGTCATGGTCTGACTGTAAATTGGAGTCTAGTAGAAAATGTCCGACTCCAATATTGCCTTGGTTGTTTTTTTTACAACGCCCATATGCAGCACGAGTCCCCAAAATGTCATCATCTCTGGTGCACTTACTGAGGTCCAACCTAGGGGTCTAGCGTATGGCGAAGTAGGGTTCTGGGAAATAAATTGCTGGGCGTTGTGAGGCGGTGACAGGAGTCATCTATGAGGGGAGATATGTGTCACCCAGAATGTTGCAGGAAACATTCTAAAGCGGCTTGCTTACCAGGAATGTGCCCAGCCTTGGTGGAGTAAAAACCCTAGTCTAGGTGTCCATTAAGTTAGCTGGTGGACACAGAAAATAGATAGTGTAGCTGGTTCAGCTAGTTCAGGGTGGGCTTTTACTGGGAACAGGCAATGTGTTGGGTGGGTGCCTGTTCCTCAGGTTCCAGTCCGGGACTTGAGGCATGCTCATGTCCAGGGATCCTATTTAATCCTGTTGCTGGATCTTAGGTGTGTCTCAGTCTGGAGGAAAGGCACACCGTGTGAGGTAACCCTGTCAGAGTGTGCTGCAACTGCTTGACCCGGCTGCGATCCGGATGTACTGGCTGTATTTTTGATGAAAAAGCCTAAATAAAAAGGACTTTTGTTGAACGTTTTGGTGTCCCTGCCTCTGTACACTGGTCAAGTGAGTATGGTTCCCCACAAGTGGTGTCGGATGCGGGCAAGTGACCAGTGAGGCAAACACTATTGTGCAAGTCCTTCATAAAGCCAGCTAAGTTTTGCCATAATACAGTGGATCAAATGGAGGCAATACTACAGCAGCTGGTCCGGGCTAGTGCCCAACAAGCCGAGTGCAATGCACAACAGCAATGTCACGGCGGACGGGATCTCAGATACACAGATAAACCAACAAACCAGTTTCTAGGCGAGAAGCAGGGGAAGGGTCACCTCCTAGCAAATCCCTGACTTCTCTCCCTACACTGCTAAGCCCACATTCAGACCTTGATGGTAGGAATAATGTGTCCTCGTGCCTGGGCTAAAATACCCTAGAATCCCTGAGATGGTGAAAAGGGAAATAGGAGCAGCCTGGAGGGGACAGATGACACACAAGCAACCTAGACAGCAAATAACAAAAACAGAAACCAAACTTATCTGAGCTGGAACAGACAATCCTTCCTTCCTTGCTTCCAAGGCCAGACTGATTTCTATAACCCGCACAGAACACTGGGATCGAGTGAGATTTAAACCAATGACCCCACCCAGTGCACCTGAAGGGAGGCGGATCCAGCACGACTCCAAAACAAAACAAAAAACTAAGCACGTGCTGCTATTCTGGCCGACCTCCGCACATAGTCAGAGCAGGGCATGACAGTACCCCCCCTTCTACGGGTGACCTCCGGACACCCCGGACCAACCTTATCCGGATGGGATCTATGAAAAGCCCTCACCAGTCGGCTGGCACTGACATCCAGCGCCGGAACCCACATCCTCTCCTCAGGGCTGTATCCCCTCCAGTGTACCAGGTACTGAAGGGAACCCCGAAGAACTCTAGAGTCGAGAACCCTGGAGATCTCGAACTCCAAATTTCCATCGACCAGAACAGGAGGAGGAGGCAATGGCGATGGTTCCACCGGTTTCACGTATTTTTTCAGTAAAGACCTGTGGAACACATCATGGATCCTCCAAGTCTGCGGAAGATCCAGCCGAAACGCTACTGGATTGATCACCGCAGATATTTTGTACGGACCAATAAATCTTGGACCCAGTTTCCAAGATGGCACTCTCAATTTAATATTTTTAGTGGACAACCACACCAGATCACCCACACACAGGTCCGGACCAGTCACACGTCTCTTGTCAGCCATTCGCTTATACCTCTCACCCATTTTCTCCAAATTTCCTTGGATCCTCCGCCAGATAGAAGACAAGGCAGAAGAAAATCTCTCCTCCTCTGGCATCATAGAGGAACCAGTCCCAGAAAAGGTACCAAACTGAGGATGAAAACCGTATGCGCCAAAAAATGGCGACTTACCTGTGGACTCCTGCCTACTGTTATTCAAAGTAAATTATGCTAGGGACAAGAATGAGGACCAGTCCTCCTGATTCTCAGCCACAAAGCACCTCAAGTAGGTCTCCAGGTTTTGATTAGTACGCTCTGTCTGTCCATTCGACTGCGGATGAAAAGCCGAAGAGAACGAAAGTTGAATGCCAAGCCAAGAACAGAACGCCCTCCAAAACCTGGAGACAAACTGCGTGCCCCTATCAGAGACCACATCCGAAGGAATACCATGCAATTTCACAATATTATCAACAAAAATCTGCGCAAGAGTCTTGGCGTTAGGCAGACTAGTTAATGATATAAAGTGAGCCATTTTACTGAAACGGTTAACTACCACCAAAATTACTGTTCTCCCGGAGGAACTGGGCAGATCCGTAATAAAGTCCATAGACAAGTGCGTCCAAGGACGAGACGGAATAGACAATGGAAGGAGTGAACCAGCCGGTCGAGTATGAGCAACCTTTGACCGGGCACAGGTTTCACAAGCTGCCACGTAATCCTCAATGCTCTTACGTAACCCTGGCCACCAGAACCTCCGGGACACCAGATCACAGGTGGACTTGCCACCAGGATGTCCAGCAAGGACAGTATTGTGATGTTCCTTGAATACCTTGTATCGCAGACCTTCAAGAACAAACAACCTCCCTGGGGGACAAGAACCAGGAGCCCCCTCCTGGGCTCCCAACACCTCCATCTCCAATTCGGGGTACAGAGCCGAGACCACCACCCCATCAGCCAAAATCGGAGCAGGATCCTCTGAATCACCTCCCCCAGGAAATCTGCGAGACAAGGCATCTGCCTTGACGTTCTTAACCCCTGGGCGAAAGGTAACCACAAAATTGAACCTGGTAAAAAACAGTGACCATCTGGCCTGTCTAGGGTTCAGACGCTTGGCAGACTGCAGGTAAGCCAAATTCTTATGATCTGTATATACTGTAATGGGGTGAGACGCCCCCTCCTACCAGTGACGCCATTCCTCAAAGGCCAACTTGATAGCCAGCAACTCTATCTCCATCATAATTCTTCTCTGCGACTGAGAGCTTCTTGGTGCTCCATCGTGCTGGAAAATGCATTGTTCTTCACCAAACTGTTGTTGGATTGTTGGAAGAAGTTGCTGTTGGAGGGTGTTTTGGTACCATTCTTTATTCATGGCTGTGTTTTTGGGCAAAATTGTGAGTGAGCCCACTCCCTTGGATGAGAAGCAACCCCACACATGAATGGTCTCAGGATGCTTTACTGTTGGCATGACACAGGACTGATGGTAGCGGTCACCTTTTTTTCTCCGGACAAGCCTTTTTCCAGATGCCCCAAACAATCGGAAAGCAGCTTCATTGGAGAATATGACTTTGCCCCAGTCCTCAGCAGTCCATTCACTATACTTTCTGCAGAAGATCAATCTGTCCCTGATGTTTTTTTTGCAGAGAAGTGGCTTCCTTGCTGGCCTTCTTGACACCAGGCCATCTTCCAAAAGTCTTCGCCTTACTGTGCGTGCAGATGCGCTCACACCTGCCTGCTGCCATTCCTGAGCAAACTCTGCACTGGTGGCACTCCGATCCCGCAGCTGAATCCTCTTTAGGAGACGATTCTGGCGCTTGCTGGACTTTCTTGGACGCCCTGAAGCCTTCTTAACAAGAATTGAACCTCCTTTCCTTGAAGTTCTTGATGATCCTATAAATAGTTGATTGAGGTGCAATCTTAGTAGCCACAATATCCTTGCCTGTGAAGCCATTTTTATGCAACGCAATGATGGCTGCATGCGTTTCTTTGCAGGTCACCATGGTTAACAATGGAAGAACAATGATTTCAAGCATCACCTCCTTTTAACATGTCAAGTCTGCCATTTTAACCCAATCAGCCTGACATAATGATCTCCAGCCTTGTGCTCCTCAACATTCTCACCTGAGTTAACAAGACGATTACTGAAATGATCTCAGCAGGTCCTTTAATGACAGCAATGAAATGCAGTGGAAAGGTTTTTTTGGGATTAAGTTAATTTTCATGGCAAAGAAGGACTATGCAATTCATCTGATCACTCTTCATAACATTCTGGAGTATATGCAAATTGCTATTATAAAAACTTAAGCAGCAACTTTTCCAATTTCTAATATTTATGTAATTCTCAAAACTTTTGGCCACGACTGTATATCTAACTAACTACCACTAACTGCAGCTTTTTTCACACCAAAAAAATGTAAAAAAAAAACAGAACTTTAAAAATGTGCAGCTGCTCGGTGCTCTGCAGCACGCACGCACACAGATCGTGCGTGCGTGCAAAACCTGTAGTAAAATAATTCACTACAGTGAACACTGGCTAAAAATGTAACTTATCTATATGCACTGAACAAAAAAAGAAGTAATAAGTAGTTAGGGCTTTAAATATATATAGAGTTCTATATTTCTATATACACTGAACAAAAATATAAACGCAACACTTTTGGTTTTGCTCCCATTTTGCATGAGCTGAACTCAAAGATCTAAAAAAAAAATCTACATACACAAAAGACCCATTACTCTCAAACATTGTTCACAAATCTGTCTAAATCTGTGTTAGTGAGCACTTCTCCATTGCCGAGATAATCCATCCCACCTCACAAGTGTGGCATATCAAGGTGCTGATTAGACAGCATAATTATTGCACTGGTGTACCTTAGACTGCCCACAATAAAAGACCACTCTGAAATGTGCACAGTTTTGCCCTACTGGGGAGGGCAGAAAACCAGTCATTATCTGGCGTGGCCACCATTTGCCACCATTTGCCTCACGCAGTGCAACACATTTCCATCGCATAGAGTTGATCAGGTTGTCGATTGTGGCCTGTGGAATGTTGGTCCATTCCTCTTCAATAGCTGTGCGAGGTTGCAGAATATTGGCAGGAACTGGAAGATACTGACGTATACGCTGATCCAGAGCATTCCAAACATGCTCAATTGGTGACTTGTCCGGTGAGTATGCTGGACATGCAAGAACTGGAATGTTTTTAGCTTCCAGGAATTGTGTACAGATCCTTGCAATATGGGGCCATGCATTATCATGCTGCAACATGAGGTGATGGTCGTGGATGAATGGCACAACAATGGGCCTCAGGATCTCGTCACAGTATCTCTGTGCATTCAAAATGCCATCAGTAAAATGCACCTGTGTTCGTTGTCCATAACATACGCCTGCCCATACCATAACCCCACTGCCACCATGGGCCACTCGATCCACAACGTTGACGTCCGCAAACCGCTCACCCACACAACGCCACACACACTGTCTGCCATCTGCCCTGAACAGTGAAAACCGGGACTCATCCGTGAACAGAACGCCTCTCCAACGTGCCAGATGCCATCGAATGTGAGCATTTGCCCACTCAAGTCGGTTACGACTACTAACTGCAGTCAGGTCCAGACCCTGATGAGGACGACGATCATGCAGATGAGCTTCCCTGAGATGGTTTCTGACAGTTTGTGGAGAAATTCTTTGGTTACGCAAACCGATTGTTGCTGCAGCTGTCCAGGTGGCTGGTCTCGGAAGATCATGGAGGTGAACATGCTGGATGTGGAGGTCCTGGTCTGGTGTGGTTACACGTGGTCTGCGTTTGTGAGGCCAGTTGGATGTACTGCCAAATTCTCTGAAACACCTTTGAAGACGGCTTATGGTAGAGAAATGAACATTCATTGCACGGGCCACAAGCAGCACAGGAAGGCACAGAACCTCTCTGCAGTCACCAGCTAGAATGGCTGCATGCAGGGAAGTTCTGCCTCTTCCTGTGCATCTATAGCGCTGCCATTGCCTAGAGCGTTGTTCCAGCCAATAGCAGCGCTGGCAGGGGACCCAAAACACTGGTGTCCCCTGCCTCACCTCGGACGTGACCGATCCTGGAGGACTCTAGACTGGTCTTATCATCCCTTTAAGCACTCCTGAAGAAGAGGGCTTCGGACCCTCGAAACGCGTTGAGCCACGTATTATTAAAGTGATTGACCAGAAGCCACTTGTGTAGGCTGCGTTCAGTCATTTATATTCCTACATGCGATCCTGGCCGAGGGGGAAAATAGTCCCAGGTGTCTTGAGTTTATCCTGGTGACTACCCCCCTGTGAAGTGAGTGCATTTGATTTTATAATCTCCAACTTTAACATCACCATTGGAGGAATTGTTTTTTAAGCACTAAGCTTTTATCCTTTATTAGACCCAGGTGAAGGTCTTTTTAAATAAAAAGAATTGAATATAATCCTCATCACTAATAGCGACTAAGGGATTTGGCGCCTAGTACGTGTTTCCTCTTCCTTTTAACGGGTGCGAAGGGTTCCTCCTTCCTCTTCCCCATCCTTTTTCCTCTCCGCACCGCCTCTATTTCTCCACAGTGGGCAAGGGCAATCTCTGACCCACCGAAACACTTGTGCTGCCTTTCCCTATCCATAGCTTCGGACGGGTATGACTCCTGTACACACATATTTTCCAACAATATTCACCTCCACCCCTTGGCGCCTCTGCTTTAGGTACTTTTTCACCTGGTCCATCTCCAGGACCAGAAAGCTCAAATTGTACCGTAATCCTTTTTTTTTTTTTTTTTTTTTTTTTTTTTTTATTGTTCAGCACCTGCCACCTCCCCCTGACCTCCTCCCGACCCTCCCCGATGCCTCTGGCAGCTTCCTGCACTGCGCTTGGAGCTGCAGGGGGGCGGTGCAGCATCATGTTGCCCTTAACCGGCATGGCTGCCTGCTGGTAAGAACAGGAATGTTGCCGAGACTCCCCCCGATCATTCCCCAGAGCTCTGCGGACCTTGTGCCGTACATGTACTGCGCTGGGCATTAAGGGGTTAATTCAGATAAAAGAAACCTCAGATACGGAACAACGGATCCGTGAAAAACGGACCGCAAAACAACAACAGTCGTGTGCATGAGCCCTAAATGTGGTTTTGTCCAAGGAACACCAGCAACTTGGCCAGGTGATGGCAATGCCACCTCCGCGTTTTAATCGTGGGATTTCTGTGCCAATGTCCTCCTTTTGCCTCCTCATCCTCCACCTTGTCCTCACCCTCCACTGTAGGCACAGTTAAGATTGGTCCTTCAGCATACCACCTATGCAAAACACAGCATTGTCAGCCGGTTCTACAACTGGTCAGCCTGGGCAAAAGGAGTCACACAGGGGAGGAACTGCTCTCCGCCATCAACCAAGAAATCGAATCCTGGCTGTCTCCTCGCCAACTTGAGTTAGGAATCATGGTCACCGATAACGGGAAGAACATTCTGTCTGTGCTGCGTCAGGGAGGGCTGACCGATGCGCCCTGCATGGCTCACGTCTTCAATCTGGTTGTCACCCGGTTCCTAAAGTCTTCCACCGAACTGCAAGACATCTTCAAAATGTCAAGGAAACTGTGCATTGGTGTTCCCCCTTTACCTCATATGCAACATTTCCACACATTAGAACTCCACGCTCCACATGTTGGACCGACTGTATAAGCAGCGGAAACCCGTGACCGATTTCTTGATGATGCAGACGGACAGGACTACTCCGCGGTGTAACTTTAACGTTTGCTCAGGCTCTTTGAGGAGGCCACTTTGTCAGTCGCCAGTACTACAGGATAAATTATCTCATTCCACTTCTTCACGTTCTGGAAGGGGATGCTGACTGGTGAGGGGACAGAAGACATGGAGCCTACATCTCATGGACACCTGACCCCCATGGAGGCTGAACTGGCACAGGAGGAGGAGGAGAAAGACATAATCACCCAGGAATTCTATCCAGGTAGGTGGTGGTTTATCTGCCCAAGCGACAGAAGAGGAGCAGGAGGAGCTTGAGAGCGACAACGAAGATGACACAGATGACCCTGACAGACTGTGGCAGTATGCAGTGGAGATGGATGCAGGGAGTCCCTCCGAGTCCTTTGCTCAAATGGCCAGATGCATGCCGAATTGCTTGCGTAGTGACAGCTGCATTATCACTATTCGGCAGAGGGATGACTACTGGCTCTCCACAATGTTAGATCCTCGCTACCGGTCCAAAATGGGGGCATTTTTACACCTTATAAAAAGGAATTAAAAACTCAACTACTATCAAGGCAGGTCGCTGCCTACGTGTGCCATAACCCATCCTCCTGAAGGTCTAACCGGGGGGACCCTCTGAGCGCACACTCAACTACCATGAATGCTGGAGGGGGGGAGCAGCACCAGCTCCATCAGCTGCAACTTAAGTCTTGATTCTCTGATGAGACATTCAGCCACCTAAGAAGCCACCCAGCAGCAGCAGGACATAAAGCACAACCTGAACCAGCAGGTGGTGGCATACTTAGACTGCACCCTGTCACCCCAGATCCAAGATCCCCTGGACTGCTGGGCAGCCAAACTTGAATTGTAGGAGCAACTGGATGATTTTGCCCTGGGCAAGCTTTCCTGCCCAGCCAGTAGTGTGACATCAGAGCGGGTGTTTAGTTTGGCAGATGGCATAGTTACCCCAAAGAGAACTCGCCTTTCAACAAAAAATGTTGAGAGACTAACCTTTTATAAAGATGAATCGGGCACAGATCAACCATGATTTCCAGAAACCAGTCACCAGACTCCTGATCTGACTATAGTGTGCTGCCACACCGGAACATTGTGACAAATAACATAGTAACATAGTACATAAGGCCGAAAAAAGACATTTGTCCATCCAGTTCGGCCTGTCATCCTGCAAGTTGATCCAGAGGAAGGCAAAAATGGGCCGTTACTTCTGGCCACGTACTGCTTCCACCCACCTGATGCTTCCACCCACCTGATGCCACACGGCTGCTGCCTTTTCTGCCATCTGCTCCTACTGTGATCTGCCACCATCTTGTGCTGTTACTGTCACTGCAGTTGCCCCCCCCCCCCCCATCCCCACTCTGTTCTGGGGCCACTATTGTGACTCTTCATGCTGTTGCCACCCTCACCACTCTATTCCGGGGCCACTATTGTGACTCTCCAAAATGTTGCCACCCTCAACACTCTGTTTTAGGGCCACTATTGTGACTCTTCGTTGTTGCCACCCTCACCACTCTGTTATAGGTCCACTATTGTGACTCTTCATGCCACACTCCCTAGTCTATTACGGGGACACTAGTGACCTTGTTTGGCCATGTTGACATCTCCCATCTATTTTTCTGTTCTAATCCATCAGAAGAACAGAAAAATAACAAAACGGGTCCTGACTTTGAGCATCCATAAGGCCTCTGTAACAAGGTCAGTATTTTGCATCAGGATTTGATCATGATTTTGAAGCCAAATGCAGGAGTGGGTCCAAAACACAGAACACATGCAAATGTTTCCATCACCTGTTATCTCTGTTTTGGACACACTCCTGTTTTTGCCTTACCAATACTGATCAAATACTGACTGTGTGATAGAGGCCATTAAAGTCCTTCATGCAGGGCTTCTTTTCCATCTGAATAAAACCTATTTTAGATGCAAATAGCCAAAACACATGTAAATTGAGCATGAGGCATCTATCACTCAGGATTTGTTCATGATTTGGAAGCCAAATGCAGGAACGGGTCCAAAACGCAGAACAGATGCAAATATTTCCATCACATTTTATCTCTGCTTTGGACCCACTCTGTTTTTGCCTTACAAACACTGATCAAATGCTGACTAAATACTGACGGTTTGAAGGCAGATGCTCAAAATACAGGATCTTCTTTTTTTGGGCTGTTCTTCTGATGGATCAGAAGAACAGAAAAATAAACAGAGATGTGGACACAGCCTTCCCACTTTCATGGGACCACTAGTTGAATCTTGGGACACTGCACAGTTCAGTCCACACCAACAAATTAGACCTGACACTAACATTGACCTGTAAGGCTCACACTTGATGAGAATAACTGACTAAGTGAAGTGTAAACTAAGGCTAATAGTGCCGTACAGTCATTCTATAGCTGACAGAAGGGATTCAAATAGATGTGTTTGCACTACTACAACATGGATTAAAAGGACCTTTTTTTTCTCTACTACTTTATTGGTGCTGCCTCCATGTGCTTATTTTGTTCCACTAAAGAGTCCTTGGGACACCTGCAGGGGCGCACAGTGTTATTTTTTTATTTATTTTTTGCTTTACTGAAGGCTGATGTATACTTTTCTTTTGGTTTACCTAGGGGTTAGCTAGGAATGTTGGTGGCCTGCATGATGATGCGCATGGCCATATATGTGTACGGTTCAGTGTACCGTGCCATACAAAGTGATATAACTAGGAATGACTGAATCGACTTCGGATGAAACATCCAAAGTCGATTCGCATAAAACTTCGTTCTAATACTGCGGAGCAGGAGCTCCGTACAGTATTAGAATGTATTGGCTCCGATGAGCTGACGTTATTGCTTTGCGAAGTCTCGCGAGACTTCACGTAATAACTTCATAAATTAAATTGTACTGTAAAATAACATTTCCCAAACTCTGGTTCGGTTCCAAGGTACCATTTAGAACCGAACCCTAGTTTGGGAAATGGTTTTTTACAGTACAAATTAATTTATGAAGTTCGCAAAGCAATAACTTTGGCTCATCGGAGCCAATACATTTTAATACTGTACGGAGCTCCTGCTCCAAACAGTGTTAGAACGAAGTTTATGCGAATCAACTTCGGATGTTTCATCTGAAGTCAATTCACTCATCCCTAGATATAACGCTAGCATGTGACAGAAACCAGGTATTCATTAGCAACATCCCAAAATTCTCAACAATACTGCCTGACTTGCACAGTTTAAAGACGTTTCCAGCTTTTTTTTTAAAAAAATGGATAATAAAGAAAAAGATAATAAAAATAAATATATTGATAATAAAGCATGTCACTTCTCATATGAATCTAAGCAGCTGTCATTCATTTTAATTGACTGAGGGTTGCCCTCCCCCACCACTGTCTGCCATACACTGATGCCCCATATACTGGTCACCCCCACAATAATAACAATCAGAGCTCTTCCCCATGGACCAATCACATCCAGATCTCACTCCCCACACACAGAGTAATTACATTCATGCTTACCAACCCGACAACCCCCCCTACTCCCCCCAAGTAGTCAAAGAGCTTGTTCCCCGTCCCCCGAGCAATTTTTTTCAGGCTCACTACTCCAATCCACCATAGTAGTCAGAAAGCATTTTTTTTTCATCATAACAAGCCCCCCCCCCCTCCCCCCCAGCAATCACGTTCAGGCTCACCATACTCCCGCCACCACCTTCCCCCCAAGAATCACATGCAGGCTTATCATCCCCTCTACCTACCAAGTAGTCAGAAAGATGTCTCCTCATCATCACCAGCAAGTACACGCAGACTCACCATCCTCCCACCACACCCAAACTAGTCACAGTGTTCATTCTCTCATTTCACCATGCTCCACGTCCTCCTGGGTCAGACAGGGCACTTTTAAAGGGGAATTAGCTTTTACATTCTGCATTTCATCTGACAGTTTATTTTCCTCAGTGGAGAAAAAAAATATTTAAAGGGTTTCTACCACCACATTTTGACCTAATTAGTTGTCAGACACTAGCGATCTGCTAGTGTCTGCTGTACCTAACCATGCTATTGTAATTCCTTTCTCTGCAGCGGTTACCCTAAAAAACGTAGTTTTATTGGTATGCAAATGAGCCTCTAGGTGCTATGGGGACGTCTTTTCAGCACCTAGAGGCTCCGTCCACTCACCATTTCTGCCGCCCAGCGCGCTCCAGCCCGCCCCTCTCCTCTAGATTGACAGCCTACTCGCGCCTGCACCGTGTGCTTCTGTATTCGGCGCAGGCGCAGTGAATGTCTCCCTGCGCCGGCATCTTCACTGCGCCTGCGCCGAATACAGAAGCACACGGGGCAGGCAGAAATGGTGGGTGGACGGAGCCTCTAGATGCTGAAAAGACGCCCCCATAGCACCTAGAGGCTCATTTGCATACCAATAAAACTAAGTTTTTTAGGGTAACCGCTGCAGAGAAAGGTATTACAATAGACATGGTTAGGTACAGCAGACACTAGCAGATCGCTAGTGTCTGACAGCTAATTAGGTCAAAATGTGGTGGTAGAAACCCTTTAATAGCTTTGCTTCCTCCTCATCGTTGTCTACAACTCTCCCCTAATCATTATGTAAACAGCCGACACCTTCAGATTTATACTTTTTTACCATTTATATAACTGAAGAACATTTTGGGGTTAGTTTTACTCCCTTTTGGCAATGAATATCTCTAGTTTGGCTGCTTTTCAGTATGACCTTGTGTGGACAAGGGAAGAGGGGCATCTAAGTCAATTTTGGGGTCTGGTCAGGGATCTGAATAGATTTTTGGATCTGTCTGGGGCGTTAATTCAATTTGCATTAGCGCCCACTGCTGTTTGATTGGCAAACCCAGGCAGTTGCAGGGAGAGCAAAGACGCTAGGAGTAAGGCAATGCCCCCATTGCTCCTAGAGGCTGATTTGCATATATTAAAAGATCATTTTAATCCGCAATGTGGGCACATATGAAATAGGACCAACACAGATGTCTTCTGCTGCCAAACGCACATGTAACAGGTCAGCCAGTGTCATGGGTACAAATCTAATGACAGATGCCCTTTAAAGGTGCACCTACCCGTTAGATTTGAATTCCATATAATTTTTGTTCTCTTTTATGGCTCCATTAAGCGCATAGATACATCCAGAAAATGCACTTTACTGATATCCTGAAAAGCTAAACAGGTGGCAGACCAGAACACAACAGTAAACGAAGGCCATGCAGGAAAGTTACAATATTTGACAGTTGATCTAGATCTGCATTCCACAGATCTGCACTTTGGCCATAGTACCCGGGTCTATTTCCTGCAAGTCTTTTGGGGGCTACGCTCATTACCATTCAACTGGCTTATTCACTCCTTGTCCTAACTCGGGAGCCTGCATATGTCTGACCCAGTTGGGGCCCTGACATTCCTAACACAATATTGGCTTTCCGCCCAGAACTACCAAGGAAACGGGGCAAGCAGGAGTCATTTCAAGTATCCCGAGCGACTGCACAGCGCACACTGTGTTATATACTGCGTTTATGGGTGTAGGTAGCTATATATTACATAACCTCCAGCAGAGGGACATGACATATTAATAAACTGCTCTAGTCCCTGCCACAGTCCCTGTGCTGCTAATTGCACAGCCTGTTCTGCTGCCCTGAAGATTCCTATACTAATCGCAGGCATTTACATTTAAGGGATTACTGCAACAGATCTTTTAAGACCGAATATTAATGCAGCTAAGAATCCTAACTTCTCATTTTAAGAATATGATTTTCTGCTTTGTGATTTTAATTTTTTTCACAAGCGGCCATCGAATACATCCCTATGCGTTTGGTTAACCGACAGTGCGGCATCTTTTTAACACAGCAAAGTGATGTGTCTAATGAATTCCAAAATTAGAAGAGCCATAATACCGCTCAGCCTTTCCCTTGAGGCAATTTCCATTCCAGGGAAGACTAATGGTTGCTTCAAGAGAGGCCACTGCTGCATTTGGAAGTGAGAGAAGCCAGTGTGCTGCACTTCAGACGTTCTGCAGCTGCAGAGGAGTATGACAGAAAGGCTGCGGTTGCTATGGGAACTCAGGATGCTGAGCACAGTAGCACACACTCAGGATGTTCCTTCCCAGCTCTGCAATTATTTAACCCTGTGTGGATCCGAGATCTGCTGAGATCTGTGGAATTCACTCACATCTTTTTCATGTTTCACAGACCTTGGATTTCTCTGTTCCCATAAAGGCACACTGGGAACACTTCACACAAGAATTATGTCGTTTTCTTCAAGATCTCTGCTTTCTGTCATTAAACAGGACCCTACAGTGTTTACTTACTGAGGGATAAAAATGTAGCCTAGTCATGTAGACCGGGCTCACAGGTATATAGTGCATTATCAGATGGAGCTCTGATAGAGGCAGTGTGATAAGCAGCCCGTCTGCGGCGAATCAAACTTATCCTGAATTCGAATCAAACACTAATTACCACAGATCTTGAAAACTGTGAGGACCTGATACAAAAAAAAATCCATTTAAAAATCATGAAACTTTTTACTATATATCACTGCTATCGATCAGCGAATTTCTTGACATTTATATTTGGATTCAAGCTATTTTGAAAGTGCTCCAATTGAACTGAAAAGGTGTGGATGACATTCTGGGGTCCCATAGGAGTGTATGCAATTTCAAGCTATTTAAAGGGCAGCAGATTTCTACCTATGAAGCTGGCTGACCTGTTACATGTGCTCTTGGCAGCTAAAGACATCTGTGTTGGTCCCATGTTCATACGTGCCAACATTACTGAGATGAGTGAAGTTTTATTGTATGCAAATGAGCCTCTAGGAGCAATGGGGGCATTGCCTTGCTCCTAGAGTCTTTGCTCTCTCTGCAACTGCCTGGCCTTGCCAATCAAAGATCAGTGGGCGCGGCAGTTGCAGAGAGAGCTGAGCCTCTAGGTGTAACAGCAACCCCTCGTTGCTGTTAGGGGCTCATGAAGGTTATACTAAAACATTTTCTCAGCAATGCAGACAAATATGAACATAGGACCAACACAGATGTATTCAGCTGCCAAGCGCATATGCGACAGGTCTGTATTTGCTGACAGATTCCCTTTAACATCAAGCCAGCATTAGTAACAGTGACATATATGGCTATGGGTAAACTGATGACGTAATGATCATGTAATCATTCTTTTTCATCTTTACTGTCGTCTGATCTGAAAAATAGCTGGTGCCATTTTGAAAAATTTTAGTCAAATTGCTAAAAATTCGGAATTGGATTGACCTGAGTATTTGGAAAAGTTTAGCATCGTGGTAGTCTAGAAACAATTCGTTCATCTCTAATCAATAGATTATTTTTTATTTTTTTATTTTATTTGCTGAATCTGAAATATGTCTTAAAGCACAAATGATTATTCAGGGCAAGACTTAGCTCTTTACAGCAGAGTTCCACGATTGTCTATACCTGGTGGAGAACATTCAACTTTGAGTGATTTTCAGGAAGTGAAATGAACTCAGACATGGGAGGAGAGAAATTTTACACTTGTACAAAGAAGAAATTGTAATTGCTGATACATATTTCAGGATAGCATCCAAATTGTCAATGTTTTGTGTTATGGTGGTATGTCTGCAATAATATCAATTGACTGTACATGTGGTCATAGCTCAGGACTTCTATGGTGAGTTACAGGGCAAGAGGTTTGGTCAATGTGTATATACAATGAACTATTAAAGGGGGGCAGTAACTAAGTAAAACATCACTTATCACACACCGATATAAGGGTAAAAAGGCCCCTACAGACAGACAAACATGTAAAAAATGGTGACATAGAAACCCGTGTGGTCATGGATTTAAAGACCATATAGGGCTTCAATAGGACCATCAGGTGGAGGAAGTGACCACACAGTGTGCAGCGCAGAATAGAGCGCTCGGCTAGATGCCTGGAAAAGGAATGACAGGATACCAGGAAAATGCTGAAAATATCACCGTGGGCACTAGTAATGGACTAGCAAATGATGAGTGCCAAGCCAGGGAATGGTGGAGGGTGATAGTATGGTGTGTACACTGACCCTAATAAAACCCTACTTGGCCTAGTCCACCCTACAAATGCATCCTTGGAACGGGGTCCAAAAACCCCGCATGGGGTGGCCCCGGCTGGAACCCTGGTCCTGTGCTGGATGTCCTGTTAAGGTCCTAAACGGCAATTGAAAGAACCGTATACCAATAAAAGGGGATACAAATTAGGGCTAAAAAAACTTAATTAGGCTTGTAGGTAAGAATGAAAGGTGTCCCAAAAGCCTAATTAGGCTTGTAGGTAAGAATGAAAGGTGGCCCGACGCGTTTCCTCAAAATAAGCCCCTAGATTCTTCAGGGGACACGGGGCATAATGATAGTGACCCCAGCTGGCGTATGGCTCAACAATAGGGGGTAACTGATGGCTGCAGTCAGCGTGTGGCTGTGGACCCAGTAGGGGGGGAGAACCAAGGTGATGGTGTCCACCTAGATGGAAAGATCTAGGAGCAGTGCTCAGGAAGGGCCTTAACTGCCTATCCTGTTTGACCTTCTTTATTGAGTGTATATACAACTCAGTCGAGTCACAATATTATGACCACCATTTAATATCCAGAGTGACCACTGTGTGCAGCACAGACAACATCTAGACAGGCTAGGCGTGACTCAATAAGGTCCTGGTAAGTAGTCACAGGTATCTGGAGCCATGCTGATTTCAGTGCATCCTAAGGCTGCTGGAGGGTGGGTGGGGGAGGATCCATAGAGCAAATGCGACAATTGAGATGGTCCCATAGATGCTCAATTGGGTTAAAGTCTGGGGAAATAGGTGGCTAGGATAGTACTTAGAAGTCTTGGTCATGTTCTTCCAACCAATGTTGGACATTTCTAGTCATGTGACATGTTGCATTGCCTTGCCAGAAGATCCCATCCACCCCAGGGAAGACAATCGGCATGTATGGGTGTATGTAATCTGCAAGGAGGGATTCGTACCCTAAGTCGTTGAGAGTATCTTCCACATCGATGAGTGGATCAATAGAATGCCACAAAAACATTCCCCAGACCATAACACTGCTACCACCAGCTTGTGTTCTTCTGGTTGCAGGGTGTTTGCTCTCTGGTGTTTGGTGCCAGACATGCCAACATCCATCCATTCCATGAAGCACAAAACGTAACTTATCAGAGAAGGCAACACTTTGTCAATCATCGGAGGTCCAATTATGATGCTGATGCGAAAATGTAATCCTTTTCTGCCAATGCAACTTTGTTAGCAGAGGTGCAATGACCATCCGTATGCTAGGGAGCGCCCTGCACAGTAGGGTTCGCTGAGCTGTTGTTTGAGACACACGTCTGGTAGTCCCATGGTTCATTTTAGCGGTGAGCTACCCCACAGTAGCATGTCGGTATGTCCCCATTTACCTTCATAGCCATCATTCGCCTCTCACATCAATGGCACGTGATGCTCGGCAGTTTCCATATCACTTCACAATGGTGCCATTTGTCCACTCATGATACACATTCACCACAGCAGCAGGAGAACAGTTCACAAACTGTGCAGTTTCAGAAATATTGCCACTCTTGGAACGAAATCCAATAGTCATCCATTTTTGCAACTGTGATAAATCGATCACAACAGCAATGAGGGATATTAGTGCAGACAGCCCTATCACACATCTTGTATATCCACCAAGCCAGCTCACAACGCGCTGCCGACGTCGAAAGTACAAAGTGGTGATAATAATGTGACTAGACTATGTAGTAGTATTGCAGTATGTGCTGGGTGAGCAAGGCTTTGAAATAATGCTCAGATGACTTGTCACCTCATTCCGCCACTTGTCTGATTTTGATTTTTTTGTGCCAATTTTATAACATTTATATCATTCATTGATAGTTGCACATTTATTTGCCATACGATGAGTCGGTATATTAATAGTGCTTTAAATCTTAAATAACTGTAAATCATAAAAAATGTGCCGGCCCTTAAAAAGTAAATTTATGTTTATATTAGCTAAAGTGCCACAGTCGTGAGGGGAGTAAACCTCAGAGTGATGGTATAAGCTACTACAATATTTACTTCCTCATAATGGTATTTTCCTAATACCTGTCTCACACGCTTTGCAATACTCCTGTGTGTCTCCTGTCTATATCTGGGTAGTGTCTGGTTGTTTCCCAGCTCTGTGCCTTCTTTTTGTGTCAAAATCTGTTGTTAATGTCAGTTTTTTTTTCTAATAATACCAATAGCTTTCTCTTTGGAACATAAAATATAGTGAAAAAGTAACAGGTAAGAATACTCCATGGAGCGAGTCAATTAACCACTTTGTAGAGAAACTTCTATAGTCACAACAAATGTAAAAATACGTACCTGCTATTCCTCCTATGCTGAGGACAGGGAGATGCGGGGGTCTTCCTAAGACAAATCCAAACAAGGGTGGGTGGTAGTTAGCATTACACCGAACCTTCTTCTGACTGAAGGGGAACTATCTGACTCTCTACAGGGGTACTGAAATCCAGCATTGTCACCAAGTGCAGGTTGTGCTTGTTGCTAGGTAACACCATATTTTATTTAGTTATATCAAATACGAAGTAAAAATGTAATTTTTAGATGGCTTTAGAAATAATGGCAATGGGAAACTTCAGTATTTATCAAAGTTTTATTTTAAAGAGTTTATGCCACAATGAAATACACGAATTGACAAAAAAAAAAAGACCACACCCAGATAGAAATGTTGGATTGCTGCAAAACCTGGCATGCAGTTATGTCTCAGGCAGATATGTAAATTATTACAGATGTGGTCTGATTAGACAATGGGTCTTGCCACAAGAAGGTGTAAAAGTGCTCCCTCCACTGGCCTATAAAAAGGCTCTTAGAGGCTACTTTTGGGTAGTGTACCTCTTGGTGAGAGATTGGTGACTGGTAGACTTTCTTCTATGATGCACTTTAAGACATTTTGCCCAGTTGACAGACTTTGTTGGGAGGCTCATCTTGAACTGAGAGAAGCAGGATGGTCTTTTCGATGAATTGCCCACCATCTAGGAGCTGTTGAGAGCAGTGGTTACATGAAGGAGCACACACATGGCGAACAGGCTCCGGATGGCCCAGACCACCAGTAGAGAGAATCATTTGATCTGCCGACATGCATGAACAGCTCCCACAGTTTCATTTTGCACCATCCAGACCGGACGCAAATGGCACTTTCATTAGACATCCCTGTCTCTACCCGGACTATTTCAAGGTGCTTGGCAGAAGACCTGCCATTGACAGCCAGCTATTGTTGTCTTTGTTTGCAGTGGTGTCGTGAATGAGAAACCTGGACTGCTACAGACTGAAACTGTATTGTCTTTAGCAACGAATCCAACGACGTAGGACTTTTGGTAAGCATTTCAATATTGACTTTGCTGTGAGGCGACACACTGCCCATATTGCTGGTGTGATGAACTGGGGAGCTATCACATACAATAGTTGGTCACCCCTAGTAGTGATGCGAGCTCAGCTCAGCGATATGTGCAGGACACCCCCCTGCCACATGTGTTGCCTTTCTTGGCAAAGCTTCCATTTGGCATTTTTCAGCAGGATAATATTTGCCCACACATATCAAGGGTTTACCAGGAATATATCTGACAGATTTTATCACTTCCTTGGACTGCCCAGTTGCCAGATTTATCGCCAGTTGAGCATTTATGGAATGCCAGCTTCAGCTACATACAAGTGTGCAAGATTTACAGGCCCAGCTGCAATATCTGTGGGCAAATATGCGGCAGGATACCATATGCAACCGGTATGTCTCCATGCCCATCCGTATCCAGGCTAGAGGAAGTCAAGCAGGGTATTAGAGCCGCCTTTTAATTTTACAGTTTTTCCCATTAAACCTATCCTTTTGCTGTAATATTGTAATCACATACATATATCATCATTACATTCACACATATAACGTTTCATTTGATGCCAACACCTCCTTCTTGGTGCGTTTTTTTTAATTTATTTTTTATTGACCGTATTAATACTCTTGGTTAGATCGTGCAGTTATTTAGGATCTATTATAATCAATTATGATATAGTATATGACATATAAGAAATCTAGAGTCAACCATCTATCTCACATGAATCCAGTGCTTCCCCCTTCCATTACTCCAATTACACTGCTAGATTTATTTCAATCTGGCAGCTCAGAGGTGTGTCCTTTCTGCAGCAGTTTTCTCCTTGTAACTTTTACAGCTTCTAATACTAGAAGCTAGTGGCAGTTGAAGGTTGCAACCTAGCATGTGCATCCACCTCAGCAGTTTTCATCTTGTTATGCATGAGCATGGTCACATGCACCACTCCAGCCAATGATTGGCTTCAGAGGTGACATGCTGCTTGTGGCTAGTCACACCTTCAATTTGATCTGCAGGTGTGTTTATATCTCCTTGTATGAAGTTCTGCCCAAGTCTTGTCTTAGGTGGTCTACTTTTGAGAAGACTGTTTAGCAGTGGCTGCTGGTAGAGTTCCAATGTCTTGAAAGGTGACTAGGAGCAATTTTGCAACAGGGTAGTGCATTCTTAATATCACACTGTTATTGCCTAAAGGGCTTTTTCAGTAATATTGATTTTTAAGTATCTGCTTACCTGCTCCATGCTGCTCCAGTCCTCTTTGTTGCTTCCACTTTCTCCTTCTTCCAGTCCCCCACTGTTTACATCTGGCAGTGCATGGGCATCCAGCCAATGTCTGGCTTTAGCGGTGATGTGGCCAGAAGCAGCACGAGACCACTGAAGCCAGTCACTGCCAGATGTGAACAGTGCAGTGCAGACTGGAAGATGGAGACCGCACGGAGGACAGGAGCAGATTGTGCAGCACGCCAGACCTGCAGGGTATAGCGAAGTGAGGTCACGGTTATGGGCAATCGAGGGTTACTCACTGTTCATAGGAGAACCCTGGGCAGGCATGCGACAGTGAAGGAGAGGTAGACACAGTTCCTCTGGGGCACACTCGGTATGTAGGGACCAGGCCTGATGGTGGATGAGGTGCCCTGGATGTTACTGGTATTTTGTGTGCCTGGGGCAAGGTCCCTTTTGGATTCGTGACGCCAGTGCCTGTAACGGTGGCACACCGATTTATAGTTGGAATAAGTGAGGTACACAGGTGGTATAGTGAACCAAACGTTGCTTTACTTAAACAGTCCAACTTTGTACATCAAGATAGTAATACAGTACTTTAGATCACAAGTTTCACAAGCAGGCTTATTTCACAAGATGGCAGGTATTGATCATGCAAGATACTCAGAGGGTAAATCCACAACACACTCAGAATCAGGTTGTACCTTTCCTCGGAAATAGTGTACACTGTTCTTTTAGAACTCCTGTCTGGTTTCAATCCCAAGGCCCGGATGCCTAAATGGTGGCTTAAATCCTTGGTAAAATATATATCTTCCTCCCGTATAAATCCTTGCTTTGCTTTATAGTTCCTCTGCCTATTAATGTACTTATATTGGCTGGAAATATCCTTACTTGGCTTGAGAATGACTGTAGGTTTCTCCCAGGAGGTTCTGTCCTGCTACTGGGGTGACTCAACTGAGCTAATCCTAGCCTCAGGAGCTTCAGGTAGACAAAGTGACTCCTCTAGTCCCCTGGAATGAACTACCTTCCCCTGTCTGGGCCTACCTATATATAACCAGGGCTCTCTGGCTCCCTCTAACGCCCGGGAGGCTAAACTGCACCCTGACAGGCCTGACACCCAGTTAACACAGGGAAAATGCATACACATGACATTAAATGCAATTAAGACACATTAACCCTTTTTGTGTAGTGCCCACCTTTACCTAGTGGGACACTACAATTGGAGCAGGTAAGTATGAGTCCTCTGTTTCACTGTTGCCTAGACACACTCGAATACACATGCCCCTTTATAATTATTAGACCCTCAAAAACATAGGGCTGTTGGGTGTTCTTAATATACACATCAAGGAATAACACTGTGTGTGCCTTTATTATATATTTTATCTTGGTACATTTACATGTACATAGGGTTGGATAGCTAGATACAATCCATTTATGTCAGCTAAAAGTGTATATAGTATATTAAGATAAGCACACACGCTAGTGGTATTTATGTGTGTGCTTAATTTGCTTGCATGTATGTAGTAGGTCTAGATTTTTGTTCATGGATGTATCTGGAAAGCAAGTATGTAATATATTTGCTTGCAATGAGCCTGTATATACATTGGTGCTTGAAAGTTTGTGAACTCATAAATACACCTTTAAAGAATACCTGTCACCTCTCCTGACATGTCAGTTTTAGGAACTACTTGCACTCCCTATGTAATATGAATTCTGGAGCATCTAATGTTATGACTCTATGTTGTGCCATTCCTGTACTATTCATGCTAGAAGTTTACAAATAAATTGCCACCAGCAATAGCAGGTGTATCTGACTCTTTCCAATCGGTGCTACTGGTGTCAGACTGTACAGTGACACCCCCCAACTGGTAACACCCATCTGCATTACTACAGTCTGTCCTGTCCGTCCTCTCTGTACTCCATGTCTCCTCATGGACACCATTCCTACAGAGATTCAGCTGAAGATCTTAGCTGTATTCAGGATCATAATCCCTGACAAGTAGAACAGAGGGGATGATGTGCAGCTCTTTAGCTCAGTGTTCTGAAGTAACTTGTCCTGCAGGACAGGTTTAATGGGCAGCAGCCATTTTATTTCTTCTGATTATTGCTCTGAAGACAATATGAGCCATTATAACTAATGAAAGGTAATTAAGAATATTTTTATAATAAAGTAATATTTAAGTATTTTCATTTTCTTAATTCCCAGAGAACCCCTTTAAGCTTGGATCTGTTAATGTAATCTGTTAATCTGTTCCGGCGGTGTACAACAAGCCAAAAACTGGCATAGAAAAATGATAAATGAGACAGGCAGGTGGGGCCGCCTCTTGTCCGCCCACACCACACCCCTTTTTCCACCCCCTCGGGAAAGTGGTGTGAGTGGGGAAGAGTCACAGATTCAGCCACAAATCCCCTTTGCAAAAGAATCTGTGACAAAGTTACCCCAAAAAGTGGCATACTTTGCATCATACGTGGCCCACTAAGTTCGGTTCTAACACTGTATCAATGCACGAGGCTTAGGTTTGATATCATATTCAGAGCTGTCAACTATTTTTAAATCCGGGGCATATTAAACTACAAATCTGCTACATGAATCCGAGAGCCCTGGATTTGTCCCAATAAGTATTGCATTTTTCAGGTTGAAAAATCTGTCTTCTGAACATTCTCTTTTATGAGGAAAAGGTAGGGTACACAAGGGTTCGCTGTAATATCCACATATACATAGTCTGCCCTTGTTGACAGCTTTTGGTTTTGTTTTGTTTTTTAGGAAACAGGTCTAGTACATTTTTTCTTAAATGATGGCTACACTGTGTTTTCTGTCCTCCCAAATAAGTAAATCACAAAATAGTCCAAAAAATGTTTTCAGCATTGACAAGTATCTAAAATATAAAACGCTGAACAGTTCAACGGCACAATTGAGCTCTGGATTTTGACATATGCTTCAACTGATCTTCATCTAATTGCCTTTTTATTAGTAAATAATGAAATTAATTCATTTTTGTTTCATTATTTCACTTTCCGTCTAAAATGCATGTGGCTTCGTTAATATGAACAGTGTCCTTGATAAATATTCAACTCAGATTAAATCAGTGAGCATAATGATTTGATTAGCTACTTGCTTAGCTTACTTAGAGGAGATGTTTAACTGCATTGATATTATTCATCATAATGCATGTCATTCTAAATAGAGCTTGCATTTTAAGAATGTCCTCAAGAGTGAATTTGGAACATGAAATTGCTTGGAATGAATGTGAAAGCATTTCAGAGATGTATGATAAAGTAATTAATGTATACAAATCTTTGTGATCCAAAGTCCCAATGTTTATGCAATTATTAGTCTCTTCAACACTTTTATCCATCCCTCTTGGTCTGTTGGGATCTGAATAAAAATACATTTGTATATTATCCTCCTATTTTTATGGCTGTTGTACTGCTCAATATAATTAACATTATAGTTGCTTATTAGCAGGGCCGTTTGAAGGAATTTGAGGGCCCCAAGCAAAATAGACATGGAGGCCCCCCCTCCATGCCCTCCCCACCATACGCACGCAAAGCCAACAGGAACCATAGTATAGCCATACAGTTTAAGTTCACCCACACTTTATATAAATAAAAAAGGAGGTTTACAGTGCAAATACTGCTGTTGCATTTAATGTGCATGAAATTTGAACATTTTCAACAAATGTCCTACTTACTCTCCCCTCCCTGTTGTTTTTTTTTTTTTTTTTACTCCTTACCCTACCTTAGATAAGTTCCTAAGTTAATTCAGTCCTTCGGCTCCTTCCCTGGACCCTGTAGCGTGGCCGAGCTCCTCGCTCTCTACCTCCAGTCCTGGCTGTCACTCAGTGCGGCCGGGAACCGCGTGGTACAGGTCAGGAGATTCAGTTTCCTGTTCCCGGCCGCGGCCGGACTAAAAGGAAGTGAGCACTCAGTGTACACTTCCTGTCAGTCCGGCCGGGAACAGGAAACTGAATCCCCTGTTCCTGTACCGCTCGGTACCCGGCTGGACTGAGTGACAGCCAGGAGGTAGAGGAGGAGAGCTCGGCCACGCTACAGAGCAGCAGTCAGCAGAGGAGGAACTCGGGAGGTAACCAGGAGTGCTGCAGCCGCCTGAGGCTCTCTATAGAGCGCTCAGGCGGCTGCAGCCTTAAAGGAAGCAAAACAAGCACCGGCTCTGCTTGGGGCCCCGGGCCAGCTCGGGGCCCCAAGCAATTGCTTGTTTTGCCTGTCTGTTAGCGACGGGCCTGCTTATTAGACCCATGTTCACTGGGCTTGGTTGTATCAATTATGATCTTGGTGTAACAAATCAGGCTGAAGCATGTCTAATGATTCATTTCTAACTAGGCCTGTAAAGGTGGGCTTGCATGTTGCGTCGCAGCAGAAGTGAGGTTTTTCACTTGTTTTTCTTAAACTGCTAAAAACGCTGCATTATTTTCATGACCGTATTGATAATTCCAGGCAATAGACATTTTATTGATCACGCAAAATTAAAATCACGTTTACGGTAAATCACAATAAGCGAGTAAATTGTTGGAAATTATTTTAACATTCCCAGCAGGGATTTGGCCACAAATGCTACAAAACTCATGCTACAACCTACTGCCATAGGACAACATGGAAATCTCTGTTACAATGTTGTAACAGCGATTTCTGCATGATTTTGTACCACAATTTTGATGTCACTTCTTGAGCCTGCCTTGAGTAACTGAGTGATCTACTTACTGCTTAAATGTGCAGGGTCCCTGTGCCCTTAGTAGCCTGCTCAAGCTAGCTCTACATATGCCTAGACTGTGCTGAAGCAATTTATTAGCACCAGTGCTAAGCAGTGAGCCACCATGTTGTATCACAGTGATTTTTCTATCAGTGATATCAGAGTGATTTATCTCCAGCAATAAATCACTAAAGCACTATCTAGGTCTTGCCCCAGCCTAAGCCTACATGCACACGAACATTTGTGTTTTGCTGTCCGCAAATTGCGGATCCGCCCAAAAAAATGGATGACATCTGTGTAGCATCCTTTTTTTGCGGATCCATTATAGCAATGCCTATCCTTGTCTGCAAAACAGACAAGAATAGGACATGTTCTATTTTTTTTTGCGGGGCACTGAGTGCTGTCCGCATCTTTTGAGGCCCCATTGTATGTGAATGGGTCCACACCCGAGTCGCAAAAAATGCGACTCGGATGCAGAACCAAACCATGTTTGTGTGCATGTAGGCTAATAATGAGACATCCACTATGTCTGGAACTATGGTCTTCAACCTGTGGTTCTCCAGTAATTGGGAAATTGCAACTCCCAGAATGCCATAATAGCCATTGGCATGCTAGGAGGACTATTAGACTACTGGTTTAGAAAATAGGTTCCTACATCAATATAAAAGGTGATTTTTTACTTTAAAATAAGTGTGACACTTACAGGCTATACCATGGAGGGGCCTGACTAAGTAACTACCTGGTCTTCACTAAAGCCTCTGATGGTGAGGATAGGCTTGGGCTGTTAGTGTAGTCACCAGGTACCACTCTACAGCAGTCCCTGGGTCAGTGGCAGCTGACCTGGGGTTCAGAGATACCGGTGCAAAGCACCAAGGAGAAAGACATTGTCAGGAAGTCCAGAATCAGGGCAGGCAGTAATCAAGCAAAGTCCGTAATTGAAGTCCAAGGACAGAGGCAGAGGCAATCAAGCAAAGTCTGTTTAATCGAGAAGCAGGTCTGGTACACAGTAAAGCAGAACCTTCCAAATACCTTCACACAAGGAACTAAACAGGCTAGTAACCGAGATTGCTCAGGCGTGTAGCGACAGTAGCACAGGCAAGGAACGCTGGGCTAACAGGGTAATGTATTGAAAGAGTTTGAAAGTGCCCTGGAGGTCTTTGTTAAAGTTAAAGCCACCCTCCCGTTCAAGAAAAAAATCACATTAACTGGGAAACAAACAGAACACTTACCTGGTGACCTTCTTTTCATCTTTTTTTTTCCTGCAGATCCATCAGTTCCCAGGTTCCTTTTCTTCAACCCAAGAGGCCCACACAGCTTCTCAGACTACTGGATGCATACTATGTATTTTTTAGTCCAAGACATTTCTTGCTCCGCTCGTATTGGTCAGCACTAGTGATGAGCGGCAGGTGCAATATTCAAATTCGCAATATTTTGTGAATATTTGGACGAATATCCATCATATATTCTCGAATTCGCGATTATTTTCTTGATTGTGAAAATCGTCAATGTAATATGCACGTATTGCACGCGCAATACGGGTGTGAGTCACTGTTGCTAAATTTTTTAAGCTGCTAGAAGTTTCCTGAGACTGGAGAAAATGGTTGGCATGGCAGAACATTGCAATAGCTTTATATGCAGATCGACAATTAATAATGCACATATTTTTGCGCAATACGTGCAACTTAACATTTTAGCAGGTCTGACTACATATTACTGATTGGTGCACTAAGTATTGTTGTGAACTTGTGACATCACAGCACTATGTCTGCAGCATGTATGTATGGACAGCAGAACCTCATCAGCTACACTATATCAGGATCTAACCTACACTGACTATCTCCCACTAACTATCTGTAATATATATATATAAAAGCTAACTAACTATCTAATGTAATTAAACAGTAAGGCCTCTTGCACACGAGCTTGACGGATTAGGTCTGGATGCGTTTAGGCTGCGTTCAGTGAAACTCGCACCATTTTGCAAACAAGTTCAGTCAGTTTTGTCTGCGATTGCGTTCAGTTGTTCAGTTTTTTCTGCGCGGGTTTTGATGCGTTTTTCATACGCGTGATAAAAAGCTGAAGGTTTACAAACATCTCTTAGCAACCGTCAGTGAAAAACACATTGCATCTGCACTTGCTTGCGGATGCAATGCATTTTTCACGCAGCCCCATTCACTTCTATGGGGCCAGGGCTGTGTGAAAAACACAGACTATAGAACATGCTGCGATTTTCACACAACGCAGAAGGGATGCGTGAAAAACAACGCTCATGTACACAGACCCATTGAAATGAATGGGTCAGGATTCAGTGCGGGTGCAATGCGTTCACGTCGCGCATTGCACCCGCTCGGAAAACTCGCTCGTGTGAAAGGGGCCTAAAGCACAGAGCACAGCAATGACACTGCTGTCTCCTTCAGAACTCCATAAAACTACAGAAAATGGCTGCTGGGGAGGTTCTTATATAGTAAGGGGTAGGCAACTTTCCTATTGGTTGCTAGGGATGTTGCTAAGCTCAGACAAAGACATTGCAGCCTTCTCATTGGCTCAAAAGCAAGAAGGGATGTTACTGATGAAAAATAAATCTAGAATATTTGAGAATACTAATATATAGCGCTATATTCTAAATCTTCGCAAATTCTCGAAGTGGCGATATTCGCAATTCGAATATTCACGTCCAACACTAGTCAGCATTGCACACATGAGCAGTGCTGTCCAATCCAAGAGCAGGTCTGGACAAGCAGGAAGTGTCTTGGACTACCAAAAGCACAGTGTGCATCAGGTATGGTTAGCAGTGCAGCCATCTTGGATTGCAGAAGAGGAGCTTGGGAACTCCTGGATTTGAAGCTGAAAAATGAAAAGGATGCCAGGTTAATGTTCTGTTTGTTCTCCAGTTAATGTGAATTATTTTTCTTGAACAAGAAGGTCACTTTAATAATATTGTACATTCCAAGTTACTGAAGATAGGTCATTGACATAGCTAGTTATTTATTCCTTATTTTACGTTATTTAGAGTAGGTAGGAACCTTTCCCCTAAGGTGATGAAAATAGGTTTCTGCCTCATGGGGAAGGGGGGGGGGGGGGGGGGGGTGCTTTCCTCTGGGTAAAAATTACATGAGAATATTGAGGTATATTTTTTTCAACCTCACTGTTATTACAGTATACTGTATGAAGACCAGGACAACAGTCAACTAATCTTAATAGAGCATCATAATTTAATCTAAGTAAATAGTTTTCCCCCCATGATACCCATAGGGGGGTAAATGTCAACAATAAATAGTCTGCAGTGTTTTTTTGTACATTGGAATACTTATTGTGTCAATGGTATAGAAGGATATTTTGATGCCATCAAGAGTCAGGCAGATCATCACTAGCAAACGTTGGTAGGAACACTCGTTAGCAATGATCTGCCTGTGTAATAGTGCCTCCAATTACCCAATGAATGAGCAATCGCAATTTGTCATTTGTCATTTTCTGGCTGCGGATGGTGTTTTCTAATCACGATCTGCTGCAGGCACATAATGATTCATTCTGGGGTGACCGATAGCTTTAGTGATCACTCCTCCCCATACTGTGGAGGAGATCGCTGCATGTAATAACAGTAGTCTCTCCGCTGATGAGCAGGCAATTGTCCTTCCCAACAATTGTCAGCCTTATCTGTTGGTGTAATACAGTACAAAACTTCTTAAAAAAAAATATATATATATATGAATGCTTGTACCATTGTTACGTGCATACCAGTGGTCTGTGTATCCTGGCGTCAGTAACTGTACGTGTGGTGCGAATTCTGCCAATGTGCTTGTATCTCTCCTCTGTTTGGTATTGCTAGGGATAATCATTCCCTGACTGTGTGTGTATGCATCTGTTCTACTAACCAGTTTGTTGAGTCTGCTATATAGTACTTTGTCATTCTGAAAATGTCTCTTGATTGCTTTGACTTGCCCTGGTTGTGCAACTGTCATGTTATGTCTATCTTTGATCCATTTGAAGTCTGTCTGTGCCCTGCGTTGGACATTTTTCTTAAGTTTGTATCTGGATCGTGTATCTGGATCGTCCTGTGTCCATGTCTGATGTTTGTTGTATTCCACCACCCTGTGTCTGTTGTATGCATTCTATGTAATTTGTTTGACTTTGGCTTGGATTGTATGTACTCTGCTTAAAGGGAGTCTGTCACCACATTTGAGCCTATTAGACAGATCCAATAGCGTTAATAGTGCCACCCAGAAGTTTAAAACGGTACCTTTGTTGCATATACCGGAGTCTTGTTTGAGCCAAAAATGAACTTTGTAGGTTCTGTAAATGCGCCGTCTCAAGTGCCCAGGGCGGCGTCTCAATCTTCCGAGCCCAAGACCGGACCTCCCCAACGGCTCATAACCCCGCCCTCCTTGTGCCTCTGCCCGCCCGTTTACGCTCCTCCTCTCTCCTGCGGCGCAGTGGAAAAGGAGAGAGGAGGAGTGTAAACGGGCGGGCAGAGGCACAAGGAGGGCGGGGTTATGAGCCGTTGGGGAGGTCCGGTCTTGGGCTCGGAAGATTGAGACGCCGCCCTGGGCACTTGAGACGGCGCATTTACAGAACCTACAAAGTTCATTTTTGGCTCAAACAAGACTCCGGTATATGCAACAAAGGTACCGTTTTAAACTTCTGGGTGGCACTATTAACGCTATTGGATCTGTCTAATAGGCTCAAATGTGGTGACAGACTCCCTTTAAGTCTCTATGTAGCTTTCCATCTGTCTGTTATGCCGGTTTCTGTCCGTATTCTTGTAACCTCTGTGTCTGAACTGTGTCCTACTTTCTGGGCCTGCTGTCTTGGTAAGTTTTGCTTATGTATCTCCTTTGTCTGAACGATGTCCAAGTTACAGAAGTCTGCTCTGGTAGTCCGTGTGTCCTAGTTCCCGAAGTCTGTATGCCTGGCTCTTGTGTTCCATCTGCTTGAGTTCCTGATCTGTTCAATTCATCTGACAGTGCTCTGTGTATTGTGCCATGCCTGTATCTCTGGTGTTTTCCCCGGTCTGACCACCAAGTGGAGTCAGAAAATATTTTTCCCTTTTAACTACCTCCCATCTGCCCATTGACTATAAATGTCCGGGAGGTGGATTTCTATCTCTGAATGGGAATTAAAAAAGGAATTAAATTAAATGTTAAAAATAGAAAAAATAAAATAAAATAGACATATTTGGTATTGCCACGTCCGTGACGGTCGGCTCTATAAATATATCACCTGATCCACCCAGTTTGATAAACACCATAAAAGAAATAATAAAAACTGTTTCAAAAAAGCCATTTTTGTCACCTTACATCACAAAAAGTGCAACACCAAGTAATCAAAAAGGCATATGTCCCACAAAATGGTACCAATAGAACAGTCACCTCATCCCGCAAAAAATGAGCCCCTACATAAGAAAATCGCAAAAAAAAAAAAATATATAGCTCTCAGAACATGGAGACATTAAAACATAATTTTTTTGTTTCAAAAATGCAATTATTGCGTTAAAGTGAAATAAATAAAAAAAAGTCTACACATTAGGTATCGCCACGTCCGTAACAACCAGCTCTATAAAAATATCACATGACCTAACCCCTCGGGTGAACACCGTAAAAAAAAAAAAAAAAAAAACTGTGCCAAAAAAGCTATTTTTTGTCACCTAACATACCATAAAGTGCAACACCAAGCGATCAAAAAGGTGTATGCCCCCCAGAAATCGTACCAATCAAACTGTTGCCTAATCCTGCAAAAAATTAGATCCTAAGACAATTGGTCAAAAAATAAGAGATGGCTCTCAGACTATGGAAACATTAAAACATCATTTTTTTTGTTTAAAAAATGCTATTATTGTGTAAAACTTAAGTAAATAAGAAAAAAGAATACATATTAGGTATCGCCACATCCGTAACCATCTGCTCTATAAAAATGTCACATGACCTAACCCCTCAGGTGAACGCTGTAAAAATTAATAAATAAAAACTGTGCTAAAACAACCAATTTTTTGGTCACCTTGCCCCATAAAGTATTATAACGAATGATCAAAAAATCATATGTACCCAAAAATGATACCAATCAAAATGTAAACTCTTCCTGCAAAAAACGAGCCCCTGTACAAGACGATCGGCAGAAAAATAAAAAAAAATATGGCGTTCAGAAACTGGAGACACAAAACCATAATTTCTTTTCAAAAATGCTTTATTATGTAAAACTGAAACAAAAAAACAAAGAAAGTAGACATATTTGATATCATTGTGTCTGTAACAACCTCCTCTATGAAAATAGCACATGATCTACCGTCAGATGAATGTTGTAAAAAATAAAAAATAAAAACAGTGCCAAAACAGCCATTTTTTAGTTACCTTGTCTCACAAAAAAACTTAATATAGAGCAATTAAAAATCATATGTACCCCAAAATAGTACCAATAAAACTGGCACCTTATCCCCTAGTTTCCAAAATGGGGTCACTTTTTGTGAGTTTCTACTGTAAGGGTGCATCAGGGGGGGCTTCAAATGGGACATGGCATCTAAAAACCAGTTCAGCAAAATCTGCCTTCCAAAAACCATATGGCACTCCTTTTCTTCTGCGCCCTGCCGTGGCCCTTACATAGGTTTACCACCACATGTGGGGTGTTTCTGTAAACCGCTAAATCAGGGTAATAAATATTGAGTTTTGTTTGGCTGTTAACCCTCCATGTGTTAAAGAAAAAATGGATTAAAATGGTGTCATTTCTACAATGGGGTCATTTGTGGGGGGTATCCACTATGTAAGCCCCACAAAGGAACTTCAGACCTGAACTGATCCTTAACCCTTTCATGACCAAAGGTCATTGATGCCCCAGTGTCCAGGTCAAAATTTACAAATCTGACATGCGTCACTTTAAGTGGTAATAGCTTTGGAACACTTTTACTTATCCACGCCATTCTGAGATTGTTTTCTCGTGACACATTGTACTTCATGACAGTCATAAATTTAAGTCAATATATATCACCTTTATTTATGAAAAAATCCCAAATTTACCAAAAATAAATAAAAATTAGCAATTTTCTAAATTTCAATTTCTCTGCTTCTAAAACAGAAAGTGATACCTCATAAAATATTTATTACATAACATTCCCCATATGTCTACTTTATGTTGGCATCATTTTGGAAATGTTATTTTATTTTTTTAGGACGTTACAAGGCTTAGAAGTTTAGAAGCAATTCTTAAAATTTTTAAGAAAATTTCCAAAACCCACTTTTTAAGGACTAGTTCAGGTCTGAAGTCACTTTGTGGGGCCTATATAGTAGATACCCCCATAAATGACCCCATTGTAGAAACTAGACCCCTCAAGTTACTTAAAACCAATTTTACAAACGTTATTAACCCTTTAGGTGTTCCACAAGAATTAAAGGAAAATGGAGAGGAAATTTCTAAATTTCACTTTTTTAGCAGATTTTCTATTTTATTACATTTTTTTCTTTAACACATTAAGAATTAACAGCCAAACAAAACTCAATATTTATTACTCTGATTCTGCGGTTTACAGAAACACCCAACATGTGGTCGTAAACTGATGTAAGGGCGCACGGCAGGGCGCAGAAGGAAAGGAACACCGTATGGTTTTTGGAAGGCAGATTTTGCTGGATTGGTTTTCTGAACGCCATATGTTTTTTATTTTTCTACCGATCGTCTTGTGCAGGGGCTCATTTTTTGAAGAAAGAGTTGAGGTTTTTATTGGTACCATTTTTGGGTACATAGGATTTTTTGATCATTCATTATTACACTTTATGGGACAAGGTGGCCAAAAAATTGGCTGTTTTGGAACCTTTTTTTTTTTTTTTTTTTTACAGCGTTCATCTGAGGGGTTAGGTCATGTGACAGTTTTATAGAGCAGATCGTTACGGACGTGGCAATACTTAATATGTATACTTTTTCTTATTTATTTAAGTTTTACACAATAATAGCATTTCTGAAACCAAAAAAATGATGTTTTAGTGTCTCTATAGTCTGAGAGCCATAGCTTTTTTATTTTTTGGGCGATTGTCTTAAATATGGGCTTTTTTTGCGGGATGAGGTAACGGTTTGATTGGTACTATTTTGGGGTATATACGCCTTTTTTGATCGCTTGCTGTTGCACTTTTTGTGATGTAAGGTGACAAAAATGGCTTATTTTTTTACACCGTTTTTATTTTTTATGGTGTTTATTGGACGGGGTTGATGATGTGATATATTTATAGAGATGGTCGCTACGGACGCGGTGACACCTAATATGTGTGGTTTTTGTTAGTTTTTTTGTTTTTTTTTATAGGAAAAGGATTTTTTTTTTTACATTTTTATTTATTTATTTTTACTTTTATTATTTTCAATTTTTTTTTTATCAGTTCCCTCTTGGATCTTGAAGATCCAGTGGGGCTGATGGTTGTACTATACTTTGCAATGCTTTTGCATTGCAAAGTATAATACAATCAGATGCCTGTAGGTGGCAGCACCGGACGCCTATGCCATGGCAACCGGACGCCTTTGCAAAGCGTCCGGTTGCCATGGCAACCATCGGGCGCTGCGATCGCAGCAGCCCTGATGGTTGAGAGAGAGGGAGCCCCCTCCCTCTATTAACCCCATGGATGCCGCTACTGCGGCATCTATGCGGTTACAGCAGTGTCAGCATAGAGCTGACACACGCTGCTGATGGCGGCGGCTCAGGAATGGAGACGCCGCCATCACTCACAGAAGGGGGACCGCATCGGGGGCAGCATTTTACTTATAACAGATCGGGGCAGGAGGGGGCGGACGCATCGGGGGCAGCATTTTACTTATTACAGATGGCGGCAGGAGGGGGCGGACGCATCGGGGGCAGGGCGCAGCATTTTATTTATTACAGATCGGGGCAGGAGGGGGCGGACCGCATCGGGGGCAGGGTAAGAAGAAGGACAAGAAGGGGGCACAGATCGGGGGCTTCAGGACACATTACCGATTTCAGGCTGTGATCTGCAGAGCGCAGATCAGAGCCTGAAACCGGCATTTTAACACTGCCGCGATCCGATTGGTTAGTCTGCACAGACTAACCAATCGGATCGATTGCCGGCAAGGGGCCACTCTGATTGGCCCCTTGCTGGCATTACTAGACTGTATGCTGTCCGTGACAGCAGCAGGGCTCGGGCAGAAGCTTTAATCCAAGCGCTTTGCAGCGCTTGGATTAAAGAGCTGGCTTGACGTCTATACACGTGATAGCTGCACGGGGTATGTGCAGCTATCATGTATATATACAGATTGCGGTCGTGAAGAGGTTAAAAAGTGGGTTTTGTCAATTTTCTTAAAGATTTTAGGAATTGCTTCTAAAATTCTAAGTCTTCTAACTTCCTAAAAAAATAAAATAACATTTACAAAATGATGCCAATATTAAGTAGACATATGGGGAATGTTAAGTAATAAATATTTTATGAGGTATCAGTTTCTGTTTTAAAAGCAGAGAAATAGAAATTTAGAAAATTGTGAATGTGAAGTGGTTAAAGGCAGATTGGTGCTTGCATTCTTCTGAATCAACAGTGACAAAGTTCTAAGATTTGCTTCCCCTTACATCCATGTCCTCCACCATCCCCTGGCTGAATTTGATGGGCATACATTTCTACGACCTTACTTTTGCAAGGTTTGTAGGTTTCAATATTAAAAGGGTTCTGTAATGAGAAACACCTTTTATTTTCCTCCCAGATACACACTAATGTTGTCCATGGCACTTCCAATCATCATCTCCTCCTTACCCTGGGTCCTGTTTTGTTTCATATTACAATGAAAACAGTATAGAAAAATCTTCTGTGTCTCAGGAAATCGGTCATGTTCCCTCTCCTCTTCACTATCTTGTGGCTTGCTGTAAGACAAATGGCGGAGCAGCAGCTGTGCCCAGTCTGTGATGGGAGAAAAATATTGTTAGGCTCTGTCTATTTGCTATTCCCCACCCTTCAACTAGCCACCAAAGATGACAGGGAATAGCAGGAGGGGTCTGTTAGTCCCTAGGACAGACAGCCACTTTGAGAGCATCCACATAGTAGGCAATGAGCCTTACTATCCTGTCTTAGGATAGGGGAGTGTGGTGACATATAATAGCTTTACAAGCATGGGATGGTTTGATTTTTTTTTTTGTTATTGAGTTCAGCCGTTCTGTCATCCCCACAACCCTTTCAACAGGCAGATCTTTTAGCTCTTCGCTCAAAAAAATTGTTCCTCTATAGAAAACCAATCCATCCAACTACAATATATAGAAGCACAATAAAATAATACTTTAGGCAGTAAATCAAGCAACTGCTTGTACTACAGGTGCATGACTTATTCCAGTCTTTACTTTTAGATTGCACTTGCTGTCAGTTTTTATTCGATTTCATTGTATTATGTCCTATTTATTCTCCATGTAAATCAATATGAGCACTCTTTCTACTTTATTAAAAAGAATAAAACTCCACAAATGCAAAATCGATAGAGCAAAACAATGGAGCTAACCATGAACATCATCATAAAATGTAAATAAATATGATCAAGTTGAATTGAAAAGAGCCAAGATGCAATAGGCAGGGTAATCACAGTGCACATTTGTCTCTTTTATTTCAGCAAGTACCTAATAAATAGTAACATGCCTGATCTGTGTTAGATATGCCATAAATTTGAATGTGATCATTTAAAACCTTGAAAAATATACTGAAGGAAATACAGGAAAATGTACCAGTCATAAATACAAATGCTAGTCATTCTATCTCACGTCTAAACTGAAGTCTTATTAGCATTTGGGCTGTCAGTTTATATTGCATTAAATAAGAATACACTTCAAAGGTAATGAATATTTCTATTCATATGCACTCCCAGAGCAAAATATCGTTCTGCTTTTGTGCAGGAAGACAAATGGGAGTTGTTATTATTTGTTGTGCAGAATAAAGCAAACTGCTTCTCACATACTCAGCTGTAAATACATTGATTAAAATATAATAACAATGTACTTCCCCACATACTTGGTGTATATTTCATCATTCTGCTGCTTGCTTGACATTTTATGCTTCACTATAAAACTATTTATGTTTAGAAATTTAATATTCAGAAATCTTGTTAAAGGATGAACCACATCTGGTTGGTTTTCAGTCACAGAACTACATGGTGGGGTTACATGAGATATCTATCTTATAAAAAATATATACATTTGTCCCATATTTTACTAGGACCCTCACTGGTCTGCTTATTGAAGCAGATAATTTAGAATCTTCAATTGTACATTACATAAAATAAATTGTGATCTCAATGCCACATTATCTTATGTTGCTTGAGATAAAAATAAAAAAAAACTCTGTGAGCTGACTTTGCTAATGGCATATTCCTATTACAGAGCATTCATTGTTTTCCAAGCACTATAATAAGGTATTCACAAAACATGATTGTTACTCAACCATCCCAGCTCCAGCCCCACTCCTCCAGCGTTCCTCTCCTTCATGCCATGGCTGTATGGTGACCGGGATGGGCAGTTGCTAAGCAACCAGCACATCCATATTCTCTTCTTAATGAAAGCACTGTTCTGGCTCTTTGTGGCATAGGCTTCCTATAGTGCCTGGCACCTGTGGACGATGTCATGGCCATAATATTTAAACTCAGGCTTTGTCCATAGTCACTTCCTAAGTATAGGTTGTTCCGGCATTGAACTACATATCATTTTGACTTCTTGTAACAGTTTCAGATGTTTCTGCTCCAGAAGCCATGAAAAGAGGCAGGAGAGAGCATAGACTGCGAGCTGTGACGAGCCAACCAGTTGTAGCTCATGAGATGGAACAGAGTGGCAGGAGGGGGCTAGGCTTCAGAGGCAATGAGTTATATCTACTTAAAGGAAATATGTCACCAGCAACCTCCCTATCCATCTGCTTGCATACACACATAGCTGTGGTTCATCTGATTAAAACACTGTTTTTCTTTAGTTGATCTGAGGCTCCATTCATAAGTTATGATACCTTTTCCTAACATGCAAATTAGACCTTTGGTACAATAAGTGTGTCACCGATGCTCTCATTGCACCCAAGCTCCATTCATTTCTGTGGTCAGCCCTATCTTGCTGCTTTGATTGACAGGGCTAGGCAGTGACAATTCAGTGAGGGAGGGGCTGATTGCAGAAAGGAGTAGAGCTTGGGTGCAATGAGAGCAATGGTGATGCCCTCATTGCACCAAAGGCCAAATTTGCATATTAAGAAAACATATAACTCTGGAACAAAGATTCGGGTCACCAAAATAAAAACATCATTTTAATCAGGTGAACCACAGCTATGTGTCTGTGCAAATAGTTAGACAGGGAGGTCACTAGTGACAGATTACCTTAAAATCCTGCTGTCCTTTTGCTCAATGCCCATTATTATTCTTTACCCTGGTTTGTCTCTCTGTGCATTTTGTGAGTATACATGTGTTTATTGACCCAGCTCATTTACCTGACTACTCTTTGCAACTGTGTATGACCTCATACTGTTTCCTGACTATACTTTTGCCTTTTGTTACTGACTTAGCTTGCCTCTGTACTCTGTACTCCCATTCACTGCCCACAGAAAGTAGAGGATAATCTGCTTCATAACTTTTTCTTACTTAGGTTACTTTCACATCTGCGTTTTCAATTCAGCTATTGAGATCCGTCATAGGATCTCAATAGCGGAAGAAAACGCTTCAGTTTTGTCCCCATTCATTGTCAATGGGGACAAAACTGTACTGAGTGAAAAAGGAATGCAACAAAATGCATTCCGTTCCGTTTGGTTGCGTCCCCATCGTGGACAGAAAAAACGCTGCGGAGCAAGATGGATCCATTCTCACACACAATGTAAGTCAATGGGGACGGATCCGTTTTCTCTGACACAACTGAAAATGGATCCGTTCCCCATTGACTTTCAATGGTGTTCATGACGGATCCATCATGACTATAGAAGACATAATACAACCGGATCCGTTCATGACGGATGCATGTGGTTGTATTATTGTAACGGAAGCGTTTTTGCAGATCCTTGACTAATCCGCAAAAAACGCTAATGTGAAAGTAGCCTAACTCATATGTAGCCCCAGGTTCATGGAGGACATTACAGAGAAGTACTGACGTGTATAGTTGTGAATATAACACTTGGACTGAAACAGAAAATATCTGTGCAATCTATCTTGCTGTGCGTGTGTGTGTCACTAGTGTCTTCCTTAGTTCCTTTTCACTCCTCCACCTCTACTCTCCATAGGCTTGTATAGGATGATGTATTGTGATCCTTCAATGAGCATCTGCCATCCAAGACAGATTTCTTATGATTTTCAAAGATAAAGCCATTTTAGAAAATGAAGGGAAGATGGGAAGAAAAAGCTGATAACTCTAGAACAAGACATTTATCTCTGATGAGATACAATACATTCGGAAATTGCTCAGACCCTTTCAATTTTTCAATTTTTTTTATGTTGCGGCCTTGTGCTAAAAAAATAAATAATTAAGTTTCCACTTATTATTATGACATCCGTACACCTAATGAGCAAGTGAAACAGAATTTTAGACATTTTTGCTAATTTATTAAAAAGGAAAAACAAATATTTTGCATAAACATAAGTATTAGGACCTTTTATCATGACACTAGAAATTTAACTTTGGCGGCATCCCATTTCTCTTGACCATCTTTAAGATGGACATGATTTGGAAAGACACCCCACTGTCTACACAAGGTTTGACAGCTTAAAATTCATATCGGATCAAAACCCAAGCCAAGAGGAGGAAAGAACTGCCCGTAGAACTCATAGACATGATTATTTGGAGGTAAAGATCTGGAGAAGGGGATAAAAACATTTATACTGCACTGAATGTCCCATGTGTACAAAAACCTCCATAATTATTAAATTGAAGAAGTTTGCAACATCCAGGATTCTTACTAGAGCTGGGTACCCTACCAAACTAAGTAATCAAGGGAGAAGGGCCTTGGTAAGAGAGGTGACTAAGAACCCAATGGTCACTCTGTCTGAACTCCAAAGATCCTGTGTGCAGATGGGAGAAAATTCTAGAAGATCAGCCATCCACCAATCTGGGCTATATGGTAAGTAGTCAGATAGAAGCCTCTCTTTAGTAAAACATGAAAGCCCACATTGTTTGGAAAAAAAAAACACCTAAAGGATTCTTTGGTCTAATGAAATGAAGATTTAACTTTTTGGCCTTAATTCTAACAGTCATGCCTGGAGGAAACCAGGCACTGCTCATCACCTGCCCAATACCATTGCTACAGTGAAGCATGGTGGTGGCAGCACTATGCTGTAGGGGTGTTTTTCAGTAGCTGGGACAGGGCAACTGCTCAAGGTCGAGGGAAAGTGGAGTAAAGTAGAGAGATATTCTTAACGAAAACCTGCTCCAGAGTGCTGTGGGCTGGGCCAAAGGTTAACCTTCCAACAATACAATGGCTCTAAGCACACAGCCAGGACAACACAGGAGTGGCCTAGTGACAAGTTTGTGAATGTCGTTGAGTGACCCAGTTAGAGCCCTAACAAACTCGCACCTATCTGAAGAGACCTGAAAATAGCTTTTAACCGACCGTCTCCATCCAACCTGACAGTGCTTGATAGGATCTGCAAAGAATGGCAGAAAATCCTCAAATTCAGGTGTGCAACCCTTGAGGCATCATACCCAAGAAAACTGGAGGCTGTAGTCAATGTGTCACAAATGGTAGGAATAAGTGCAGCCCTGAGCTCCACCCACACCACTATCCCTACCTACTTGCACGGTCCGTCTTAACTGAAGGTGCACAACTGGACGACGGCAGTCCCTGACTTAAGTACGTGCAGGGGCCTACAGGAAGGGAACAAAGTGGAAGAAAACAAGAGACTAAGACAGAAAGGTAAGCTACCAGGCTGGTTAGAAACCAAACAAGCAAATAACAAACCGTAAGCAAAACCAGAACACAATGGAAGCTGAGGTCAAGTGCCAGGAGGTTATGTCAGTACAAAGGAATAACACAGGATCAAGGTAAAAAACAATTGAGGTCAAGTTCACAAAATAACACATGCAGGAAAACGCTAGTGGCCAGAAAGTTGCCTGTTAAATAGGCCAGATTGAATGGTCACGTGACGTGGCCAGTGTCACGTGACCCTGTGTCAGCCCCAGCCAAAACTCTGAGCGCTGACTCATATCCATCGGTGCTCGTCCCTGACCCTGCTCATTGCCTAGAAGATGGAGGACACCGGCCGCGCTGAGGAAGCGTGCGCCACCGGGTCCTCCCCACCCCGGCCACGTCTGACGCCGGCTCCTCCTCCCTCTATCAACGGGACGCCGGCAGCACTGCAAGGAGGGAGTGCACCGCTGGCTCCCTGTTACAGTACCCCCCCCCTTCCACGAGGGGGCACTGGACCCTTACTGACCGGAGCCGGTTTTTCAGGGTGTGCCAGATGAAATTTTCTAATCAAGCTAGTAGCATGCATTTTATTAGCTGGCACCCAAGACCTCTCTTCCGGACCAAAACCTCTCCAGTGGACTAAATACTGCAAAGAATTATGAATTTTCCTTACATTAAGGATTCTAGAAACCTTGTATTCTAGTTGACCGGCAACCTCCACTGGCGGCCGAGATTCCTGTGCAGGAGATACAAACGGCAAATATTTACACCTTTGTGAAACACATTATGAATACGAAAGGAGTCAGGTAACAGTAACTTAAAGGACACAGGGTTAATGATCTCGATAATCTCATACGGATTAATAAATCGAGGTGCAAATTTACCCGAAGGTACTTCAAGAGGCAAATTCTTGGTGGACAACCACACCTTGTCTCCCAACCCAAAATTTACACCTCGAGAACGCCTTTTGTCCACATTAAATAAACTTCTGAACCTCCTGGGCTTTCTTCACGTTCGACTGAACCTGATCCCAGACCGTGCACAGTTCTTTAACTACAAAATAAGCCTCCGGAACCTGGGAAGAAGACAGCGAGAATGAACAAAATCGCGAATGAAACCCCACATTACAAAAGAAAGGAGACATGCCGGTAGACGAGTTAATCTGATTGTTAATGGCGAATTCCGCCACGGACAAGTATTTTACGCAACTATGTTGGTTGTCAGAGACTTAACACCTTAAATATTGTTCCGGGGACTGATTTAGATGTTCAGTTTGACCGTTTGTTTTGGGATGGAAGGCCGAAGAGAAAGACAGAGAAACATAAAATTTATGACAAAAGGCCCTCCAAAATTTTTAAACAAACTTAACGCCTCTATCAGAAACAATATTCTCCGGAATACCGTGTAAACGAACTATGTGGTTAACAAAAATAGAGGCTAAAGTTTTAGCATTGGGCAACTTTGGCAGGGGAATAAAATGACACATTTTGCTAAACCTATCAACCACCACCCACACAACTGTCTTACCCTCAGACATCGGAAGATCGGTAAAGTCCATGGATACATGAGACCAAGGCCTACTAGGGATGGGTAGAGGTCACAACTCACCCACCGGAAGAGACCTAGGAGTCTTGGACCTGGCACAAACCTTACAAGAAGATACATATGAATGGACCTCTCTGGACAAAGTGGTCCACCAATAAAACCTGGAAACTAGTTCCTTGGTGGCGTTAATGCCCGGATGACCACTAAAGACAGCATTATGACACTCACCTAATAGCCAGAGGCGCAAATGACCAGGGACAAACAACTTATCTTTAGGAGACAGTTCCAGAGCCAAGTGTTGTCCCGCCGTAATCTCGGTTGTCAAATCAGAGGAGACTGAAGCCACAATGATACCTGCTGGCAATATAGGTTCTAGTAGAGCGTCATGAGATTGAAAGGCACAAAAACTTTGGGATAGGGCATCAGCTTTGACATTTTTACTTCCTGGCCTGAAAGTAATGCAGAAGTTAAAACGAGTAAAGAACAATGCCCACCTAGCCTGTCTGGGATTCAAACAATTAGCAGATTCCAAAAACATTAAGTTCTTATGATCAGTAAGTACAGTGACACGATATTGAGCCCCCTCCAAAAAGTGACGCCATTCCTCAAAGGCCCATTTAATTGCGAGTAAATCCTGATTTCCGATGTTGTAATTTCTCTCGGTAGGAGAGAACTTACGAGAAAAGAAAGCACACGGTCTTAAGTTAGTGAGGGTTGGTGACCCTTGGGAGAGTACTGCACCCACCCTATCCTCAGAAGCGTCCACCTCAACTACAAAAGGTTTCTCTTGGTCTGGTTGAACCAATACTGGGGCGTCAACGAAACATCTCTTAAGTGTTTCAAAAGCCTCTGTAGCTTCTGGCGACCAATTGACTAGATCCGCCCCCTTCTTGGTTAAATCAGTGAGAGGCTTAGCAATCACAGAATTTTTTTTAATGAGCTTCCAGTAATAGTTTGAAAAACCTAAAAAGCGCTGTAAAGCTTTAAGAGAGGAGGGTCGCACCCAATCAAAAATAGCTTGCACCTTCCCAGGATCCATCTTGAAGGATTGGGGTGTGAGAATATATCCCAAAAATGATATTTCCTGAACTCCAAATATACACTTCTCACCCTTAACGAATAATCGGTTCTCCCGAAGGACCTAAAGTACCTGTCTAGTGTGTATAATATGCGAATCCCAGTCAGGTGAATAAATTAGAAGATCATCTAAATAGACTATCACGGATTTCCCAATAAATTGTCTGAAAATGTAATTGACAAAATTTTGGAAAACCGCAGATGCATTACTTAAACCAAACGGCATCACTAAATATTCGTAATGTCCCTCAGGGGTATTAAAGGCCGTTTTCCACTAATCCCCCTCCTTAATTCGGATAAGATTATACGCCCCTCTAAGATCAAGTTTAATGAACCAATGAGCTCCAAGTATTTGATTACACAGGTCTCGGATCAATGGCAAAGGTTACTATTCTTAATAGTAATTTTATTTAGCTCCCTGTAATCAATACATGATCTTAATCCACCATCCTTTTTACCCACGAAAAAGAACTCCATCCCCATAGGGGACACTGAGGGTCTAATATGACCTTTTTGTAAACTTTTCTTCAAGTAATCCCTCATAGTCATTCTAGACCGGACAAATTATAAATACGACCCTTAGGGTACTTGGACCCTTGGATGAGGTCGATAGCAAAAGGAAGTCACCATCGGTAATGGGAAAAAGCATCAGAAAAATCGCTGATATACTTAGGGAGAATTTTCGACTCTGTAGAGACACTAGCTTGAATAACCGGTAGACAATGGGAATCACAATTTACCCCCCATTTCTCTAATTCGCCCGTGGACCAGTTGATAACTGGATTATGAACCTGGAGCCAAGGCATACCAAGAACTGTCTCCACGGGCAGATTTTTCAAAATCAAAAAAGAGCAATTCTCTGTATGAATGGCTCCCACTACCAAGGTCACCTCAGGTGTACAATATTCCACCGTCTCACCAACCAAAGGAGTGGAGTCAATTGCAATAATGTGAATAGGGTTAGTAAGAGACAAAATGGGCACCCCTAGGGAAAGGGCGAAGTTGTGGTCAATAAAATTAGAAGCAGACCCAGAATCATAGAATGCCTCCCCAGAATTTTTACAAGTGCCAAAAGAAATAACCTCAGGTAACAATACTTTTCTTTTTTACCACCAAAGAAGCAGGCACCCCTCTGACGTCTTTGATCTCTCATGGTAATTCCGAGCTGCATGGGTTCCTCAAAAGAGGAGAACCGGGTTTAACTACCTCCTGTGGAAAAGTAAAACGTTCTCTATGTCTCTCCCTGATACGTCGGTCCAGTCTAATGGCTAAAGTCATCGTCTGTTCTAAGGTGTCCGGCGAGGGGTAACTGACCAACATATCCTTCAGGTCCTCAGAGAGCCCTAACCTGAACTGGCACTTAAGTGCTGGGACGTTTCAGCCAGAAAAAACACACAATTTTCGCAATGCGGTGCAATATTCCTCCACCGGCCTGTTTCCTTGACTAAGAGTCTTTAATTGACACTCTGCCACTGCCGACTTATCGGGCTCGTCGTAAAGTATACCTACTGCCTGAAAAAATGCCTCAACAGTAGTCAGACAAGGGGAGTCCGTGGGGAGAGAATAAACCCATTCTTGCGGTTCTTCCTGCAACAAAGAGATAATAATGCCTACTCTTTGTTGTTCAGAACCCGAAGAGTATGGGTGTAAAACGAAAATAGAGCTTGCAGCGCTCCTTGAATGTCACAAAATGCTTACAATTAGAGTTGAGCGAACCCAAACTGTAAAGTTCGGGTTCGTACTGAACTTTAGGTTTTTCGGCACCCGGACCCGAACCCGAACATTTACGTAAAAGTTTGGTTTCGGTGTTCGGCGATTTTTATGGCGCTTTTTGAAAGGCTGCAAAGCAGCCAATCAACAAGCGTCATACTACTTGCCCCAAAAGGCCATCACAGCCATGCCTACTATTGGCCAACTGCAGCATGTGAACCAGCCTCTATTTAAGCTGGAGTCACTTAGCGCCGCCCGTCACTCTGCTCGGATTAGTGTAGGGAGAGGCTGCAGCTGCTGTGAAGGAGAGATCAGGGAGCGATCTTATCAAGAGCTGGTTTATGTACTCAGCGATCTACAGAAAGCGTTTTGTGGGTGCAGTGCACAATTTTTTTAAGCCTGCCCTAAGCCAACTACTGCTGAAAACTAACTTTATTTTTTTCTTCATTTCATCAATATCAATACTTTTATGCAACGATAGCGCACCAGCATAGGCTATCTGCAAGTCCAGAAATACAGCTTTGGCATACTGGGGTGAAAAAACCCTCTAATATACTGCACATCTGGGATTAGACAAGCATAAGTGACTGTCACATTTAGGACAGAAATACAGCTTTTTGGTTAGGGTGAAAAAAGCCTCTAATATACTGCACACCTGTGATTACACGTGCATAAGTCACTGTCACATTTAGGACAGAAATACAGCTTTTTGGTTACTGGGGTGAAAAAAGCCTGTAATATACTGCACATCTGTGATTACACGTGCATAAGTCACTGTCACATTTAGGACAGAAATACAGCTTTTTGGTTACATACTGCACATCTGTGATTACACATGCATAAGTGACTGTCACATTTAGGACAGAAATACAGCTTTTTGGTTAGGGTGAAAAAACCCTCTAATATACCTCACATCTGGGATTAGACAAGCATAAGTGACTGTCACATTTAGGACAGAAATACAGCTTTATGGTTAGGGTGAAAAAACCCTCTAATATACTGCACATCTGGGATTACACATGCATAAGTGACTGTCACATTTAGGCCATAAATATGGCTTTGGCATACTGGGGTGAAAAAAGCCTCTCATATACTGCACATCTGGGATTACACGTGTGTAACTAACTCTATTAGGGGTAGCGTGTAGTACTTCCCTAGTCCGTTCGGATTAAATTCGGTAAAATCCCCCAGAGTAACATGCAGCATCCACAGGAACAGTATAAATCCAACAACGATCACAGATACCCAAACACCAGCCGAAACATGATGAAGGGTAGAAGAAGACTGCCTGAGCTGCCAGATGCAGCTCTTTTTATTACGTGCTCCCATGCAGGGGAGGGACACACACATTATCTTACAGTAGCCAATAAAACAAGGGTTACAGCCCACACAAAATCCTCCCCTCTGCCTGTGATACAATTACCTTACACAATAGGAAAGGTAATTGTCACAGGCAGAGAAATACAGTTTTTACACATATACTATAACTTTAAAACTATACATCACATTCACATAAAAATTACATATTCACAATCAATCCATTCAGGGGAACAACATATTAAAAAAGGGCACGAATCAGACCAGGGGTTCCGAAGTTAGTAGAAGTATTTTTGGGGCCTGGCTGTAAGCATGCTACCCGGCCCAGACCGGTTTTACAGAGCCCTCTATCCTGGAGACAATTGAGAAGTAAGTCAATTATCTCTCAGGACAAAGGGAAATCGCCAATACACACGTGGAGACAATAGGACAGACATCACTACTCAAATATACAATGTCCCACCCTTTACAGTACACATAGACATTTAACATATCCAAACAGCACTCAGATGCCACAAACACAGTCAGATCGCCATGGGGTTTTAGTTTAGCATAGGCTGATGAGAGGGCCCATAATCCTGGGGCAAGAGGCTGGCAACCAGGCCCCTCCAAAACCCAGTGGCGAGGTTAGTTTCGCCACAACTTTCATAAGTGACTGTCACATTTAGGCCATAAATACGGCTTTGGCATACTGGGGTGAAAAACGCCTCTCATATACTGCACATCTGGGATTACACATGCATAAGTGACTGTCACATTTAGGACAGAAATACAGCTTTTTGGTTAGGGTGAAAAAACCCTCTAAAATACTGCACATCTGGGATTAGACAAGCATAAGTGACTGTCACATTTAGGCCAGAAATACGGCTTTTTGGTTACTGGGGTGAAAAACGCCTCTGATATACTGCACATCTGGGATAAGACGTGCATAAGTGAGTGTTACATTTAAGCCACAAATACCGCTGTCATATAGAGTTAAAAAAAATAATAATAGTGTGCAATACCCTACATCAGGGTTTATATTGGCGGTTAATTATTTTTAACATACTTAACCACTTTTTACTTTGCTTTGTGAATGCTAACTATGAGGCAAACATCTAATAAGGGACACGGTCATGGTCGTGGTGGTGGTGTTGGTGGAGCCTCTGGTGCAGGGAGAGGACGTGGCCGTTCTGCCACAGCTATACGTCCTACTGAATCTACTACCTCAGGTCCCAGTAGCCGCCAGAATCTACAGCGATATTTGGTCGGGCCTAATGCCATTCTAAGGATGGTAAGGCCTGAGCAAGTACAGGGTCTAGTCAATTGGGTGGCCGACAGTGGATCCAGCACGTTCACATTATCTCCCACCCAGTATTCTGCAGAAAGCGCACAGGTGGCGCCTGAAACCCATGCCCATCAGTCTGTCACATCACCCCCATGCATATCGGGGAACCTGTCTGAGCCTCAAGTCATGCAGCAGTCTCTTATGCTGTTTGAAGAATCTGCTGGCAGGGTTTCCCAAGGGCATCCACCTTGCCCTTCCCCAGGGGTGGAAGACATAGAATGCAATGACACACAACCACTTATGTTTCCTGATGAGGACATGGGAATACCACCTCAGCACGTCTCTCATGATGACGAAACACAGGTGCCAACTGCTGCGTCTTTCTGCAGTGTGCAGACCGAAAAGAAGGTCAGGGAGGAAGACTGGGTGGAAGACGATGCAGGGGATGATGAGGTCCTAGAACCCACATGGAATGAAGGTCGTGCCACTGACTTTCAGAGTTCGGAGGAAGAGGCAGTGGTGAGACCGAGCCAACAGCATAGCAAAAGCGGGAGCAGGGTGCAAAAGCAGCCGGCCCGTCGCCAAAACAGTTTGCTTGCTACTGGCCACCGTCAACAGGGACCGAGCACACCAAAGGCAGCTTCAAGGAGTTCCCTGGCATGGCACTTCTTCACACAATGTGCTGACGACAAGACCCGAGTGGTTTGCACGCTGTGCCATCAGAGCCTGAAGCGAGGCATTAACGTTCTGAACCTTAGCACAACCTGCATGACCAGGCATCTACATGTGAGACACAAGCTGCAGTGGAGTAAGCACCTTCAAATCCAAGAAAGGGCTCAGGCCCCTCCTGCTCCCTCTTCTGCTGCTGCCTCGGCCTCTTCCTCCGCCTCTGGAGGAACGTTGGCACCTGCTGCCCAGCAAACAGAGGATGTGCCACCAACAACACCACCTCCGTCACCAAGCATCTCCACCATGTCACATGGAAGCGTTCAGCTCTCCATCTCACAAACCTTTGAGAAAAAGCGTAAATACCCACCTAGCCACCCTCGATCCCTGGCCCTTAATGCCAGCATTTCTAAACTGCTGGCTTTTGAAATGCTGTCATTCAGGCTGGTGGAGACGGACAGCTTCAAACAGCTCATGTCGCTTGCTGTCCCACAGTACGTCATTCCCAGCCGCCACTACTTCTCCAGGATAGCCGTGCCCTCCCTGCACAACCAAGTATCGGATAAAATCAAGTGTGCACTGCGCAATGCCATCTGTGGCAAGATCCACCTAACCACAGATACGTGGACCAGTAAGCACGGCCAGGGACGCTATATCTCCCTAACTGCACACTGGGTAAATGTAGTGGCGGCTGGGCCCCAGACGGAGAGCTGTTTGGCGCACGTCCTTCCGCCGCCAAGGATCGCAGGGTGGATCGCAGGACGGAAGGTATGTAGAAGAGAATAAAGGGCTAGCCGACTGCCTTAATGAATACTTCTGTTCAGTTTTTACAAAAGAAAAAGGAGAAGGACCTCCACTAGAAAGAATGACTATTAAATCGTTTGATGCATGTATCTTTACAGAGGAAGATGTTCTAAGTTTGCTGTCTAAGGTGAAGACAGATAAGTCACAGGGGCCTGATGAGATACACCCAAAATTATTAAAAGAGCTTAGTGGTGAGCTGGCAAAACCGCTAACAGATTTATTTAACCAATCATTAGTAACAGGAGTCGTCCCGGAAGGTTGGAAATTGGCAAATGTCGTGCCCATTCACAAGAAAGGTAGTAGGGAGGAATCGAGCAACTATAGACCAGTGAGTCTGACATCAATAGTAGGCAAATTAATGGAAACCCTATTAAAGGATAGGATTGTGGAACATCTAAAATCCCATGGATTCCCAGATGAAAAACAACATGGGTTTACTTCAGGGAGATCATGTCAAACAAATCTTATAGATTTTTTTTGACTGGGTGAATAAAATAATAGACGGTGGAGGTGCAGTAGACATCGCATATCTAGATTTTAGTAAGGCTTTTGACACTGTCCCACATAGAAGACTTATCAATAAACTGCAGTCATTGAGCATGGACTCCCATATTGTTGAGTGGATTAGGCAGTGGCTGAGTGACAGACAACAGAGGGTTGTAGTCAATGGAGAACATTCAAAACAAGGTAATGTTACCAGTGGGGTTCCACAGGGATCTGTACTGGGACCGATTTTGTTTAATATCTTCATAAGTGATATCGCAAAAGGCCTCGCTGGTAAGGTTTGTCTTTTTGCTGATGACACAAAGATATGTAACAGGGTTGATGTTCCTGGAGGGAAACGCCAAATGGAAAAGGATTTAGGAAAACTAGAAGAATGGTCAGAACTCTGGAAACTGAAATTTAATGTGGATAAGTGCAAGATAATGCACCTGGGGCGTAAAAACCCAAGGGCAGAATATAGAATATTTGACACAGTCCTGACCTCAGTATCTGAGGAAAGGGATTTAGGAGTAATTATTTCAGAAGACTTAAAGGTGGGAAGACAATGTAATAGAGCAGCACGAAATGCCAGCAGAATGCTTGGATGTATAGGGAGAGGTATAAGCAGTAGAAAGAGTGAAGTGCTTATGCCGCTGTACAGAACACTGGTGAGACCTCACTTGGAGTATTGTGCGCAGTACTGGAGGCCATATCTCCAGAAGGATATAGATACTCTAGAGAGAGTTCAGAGAAGAGCTACTAAACTAGTACATGGATTGCAGGATAAAACTTACCAGGAAAGGTTAAAGGACCTTAATATGTATAGCTTGGAAGAAAGAAGAGACAGAGGGGATATGATAGAAACTTTTAAATACATAAAGGGAATAATCTCGGTAAAGGAAAAGAGCATATTTAAAAGAAGAAAAACTACCACAAGAGGACACAGTTTTAAATTAGAGGGGCAAAGGTTTAAAAGTAATATAAGGAAGTATTACTTTACTGAGAGAGTAGTGGATGCATGGAATAGCCTTCCTGCAGAAGTGGTAGCTGCAAATACAGTGAAGGGGTTTAAGCATGCATGGGATAGGCATAAGGCCATCCTTCATATAAGATAGGGCCGGGGGCTATCCATAGTATTCAGTATATTGGGCAGACTAGATGGGCCAAATGGTTCTTATCTGCCGACACATTCTATGTTTCTATCATTCTTTGCCTCCTCTTCCTACTCTGCTTCCTCCTCCTCTTCTTCTTCCACCTCCTCATCCAGTCAGCGACAGACCTTCACCACCAACTTCAGCACAGCCAGGGGTAAACGTCAGCAGGCCGTTCTGAAACTGATGTGTTTGGAGGACAGGCCCCACACTGCGCAGAAGTTGTGGCGGGGTATAGAACAACAGAACGACGAGTCGTTGCTGCCAGTGGGCCTCAAGCCCGGCCTGGTGGTGTACGATAATGGGCAAAATCTCGTTGCAGCTCTGAGACTAGCCGGTTTGACGCACATCCCTTGCCTGGCGCATGTGCTGAATTTGGTGGTGCAGAAATTCATTCACAACTACCCCGACATGTCTGAGCTGCTGCATAATACTTTGGAGAGAGTTCAGAGAAGAGCTACTAAACTGGTACATGGATTGCAGGATAAAACTTACCAGGAAAGCGCTGTTTCGAGTACTCCACCAACATGGCCAGTGGCGATGACGCCGTTATCAGCGTTACAATACCACTTCTATGTCCCCTTGAGAAAACACTTAGGGCAATGATGGAAGAGGATGTGGCCCAGGACGAGGAGGAGGAAGAGGGGTCATCTCTAACACTTTCAGGCCAGTCTTTTAGAAGTGGCTCAGAAGGAGGATTTTTGCAACAGCAGAGGCCAGGTACAAATTTGGCCAGCCAGGGCCCACTACTGGAAGACTAGGAGGAGGAGGATGAGGAGGAGGATGGGGATGAAGCATGTTCACAGCGGGGTGGCATCCAACGCAGCTCTGGCCCATCACTAGTGCGTGGCTGGGGGGATACGGAGGACGCAGACGATACGCCTCCTACAGAGGACAGCTTGTCCTTACCTCTGGGCAGCCTGGCACACATGAGCGACTACAACCTGCAGTGCCTACGCAACGACTGCAGAGTTGCCCACATTTTAACGTGTGCTGACTACTGGGTGGCCACCCTGCTGGATCCCCATTACAAAGACAATGTGCCATCCTTAATTCCCTCACTGGAGTGTGATCGGAAGATGCGCGACTACAGGTGCATGCTGGTAGACGCGCTCCTGAGAGCATTCTCGACTGACGCCGGGGGACAAGTGGAGGCACAAGGCGAAGGCAGGGGAGGAGGAAGAGGTCGCCAACGCAGCTGTGTCAGTGCCAGCACCTCAGAAGGCAGGGTTAGCATGGCTGACATGTGGAAAAGCTTTGTCACCTCGCCGCAACAACCGGCCCCAACTGCTGATATGGAGCGTGTTAGCAGGAAGCAGCATTTGAACAACATGTTGGAACAGTACCTGTGCACACGACTACACGTACTGAATGATGGTTCTGCCCCATTCAACTTCTGGGTCTCCAAATTGTCCACATGGCCAGAGCTTGCCCTGTATGCCTTGGAGGTGCTGGCCTGCTCTGCAGCCAGTGTACTCTCTGAACGTGTATTTAGCATGGCAGGAGGCGTCATTACAGACAGACACAGCAGCCTGTACACAGCCAACGTGGACAAGCTCACGTTCATTAAAATGAACCAGGCTTGGATCCCACAAGACTTGTCTGTACCTTGTGCAGAATAGACATTTATACCACCATCAAACATACATTCTTGTACTCATGTCAAGTCCAATGATTCTTTCTTTTTAATTTTTTAATTTGGCCCAATATTTTGGGGGCTACCTACCCAATAAAAAATAAAAAATAACATTGTTGGCTACCTGTTCCTCCTCCATTGCTGCCTCCACCTACAATACCACATTCACCGCCTCCAACTCCATATCCACCACCTTCTCTGAGTTGCAGGTTAATAATTTGTAATTTATAGTTATTTTATTTCATTTTAAGTTATTTTCCTATCCACATTTGTTTCCAGAGAAGTTGCCATGCTCTTAAGCACATTTTACTGCCTTTTACATCCCTCTAGCCTTTTCAAGGACTATTTTAGAGCCATTTTAATTTAATGCCCTAAATTGAAAAAATTCTTATTTTCAATTGTCGGGTGACATTTTACAATTTTTGGTGTATACAAACCCCTGCTGTGCCTGGGTGTAGGGGCCTAAATCGCTCAAAATCCTCTGTTGTATTGCTGGGTGACATGAACCCCCTTTTGCCGTGAATGAACCCCTGCTCTGCATTGCTGACAGGGGCCTAAATCTCTCAAAATCCTCTGTTGTATTGCTGGGTGACATGAACCCCCTTTTGCCGTGAATGAACACCTGCTGTGCCTGGGTGACTGGGGCCTAAATCTCTCCAAATCCTCTGTTGTATTGCTGTGTGACATGTACCCCCTTTTGCCGTGAATGAACCCCTGCTCTGCATTGCTGACAGGGGCCTAAATCTCTCCAAATCCTCTGTTGTATTGCTGGGTGACATGTACCCCCTTTTGCCGTGAATGAACCCCTGCTCTGCATTGCTGACAGGGACCTAAATCTCTCCAAATCCTCTGTTGTATTGCTGGGTGACATGTACCCCCTTTTGCCGTGAATGAACCCCTGCTCTGCATTGCTGACAGGGGCCTAAATCTCTCAAAATCCTCTGTTGTATTGCTGGGTGACATGAACCCCCTTTTGCCGTGAATGAACCCCTGCTGTGCCTGGGTGACAGGGGCCTAAATCTCTCCAAATCCTCTGTTGTATTGCTGGGTGACATGAACCCCCTTTTGCCGTAAATGAACCCCTGCTCTGCATTGCTGACAGGGGCCTAAATCTCTCAATCCTCTGTTCTATTGCTGGGTGACATGTACCCCCTTTTGCCGTGAATGAACCCCTGCTCTACATTGCTGACAGGAGCCTAAATCTCTCAAAATCCTCTGTTGTATTTCTGGGTGACATGTACCCCCTTTTGCCGTGAATGAACCCCTGCTCTGCATTGCTGACAGGGGCCTAAATCTCTCAAAATCCTCTGATCTATTGCTGGGTGACATGAACCCCATTTTGCCATGAATGAACCCCTGCTCTGCATTGCTGACAGGGAACTAAATTTAGTGAAAACACGCTGATGATAGCATTCCCACCTGACAGCGGGGGCACAGTGGAAGCACAAGGCGAAGGCAGAGGAGGAGGAAGAGGTCGCTAACGCAGCTGGGGCACCACCAGCACCTGAGAAGGCAGGGTTAGCATGGCCAAAATGTGGAAAAGCTTTGTCAGCCTTGGAGGTGCTGACCTGCCCTGCAGCCAGTGTATAGTGTGAACGTGTGTTTAGCACGGCAGAGAGCATTATCACAGGCCGCAGTCAATGTGGACAAGCTTACGTTTATTAAAATGAACCAGGCATGGATCCCACAGGACTTGTCCGTACCTTGTGCAGAATAGACATTTATACCAGCCTCAACCATCCATTCTTGTACTCAAGTGCATTTATTCTTTGTTTATATGTCCCAATATTTTGGGGGATACCCCAATTTAAAAATAAAAAATAACAAAAATCAGTGTTGGCTGCCTATTCCTCCTTCACCGCCGCTTCCACCTACACCGCCACGTCAACCTACACTGCCACATCCACCCATCCACCGCCTCCTCAACCTCCTACTCCTAGATCCAGATTGTTATTTTAAATTTCTCTATCCACATTTGTTTGCAGAACAGTTGCCATGCTCTTAAGCACATTTTGATGCCTTTTGCAGCCCTCTAGCCCTTTCCAGGACTATTTTAGAGCCATTTTAGTGCCCAAAAGTTCGCGGGGTCCCGAACCCGAACTTTTTTTTTCAAGTTCTGCCGAACCTGCCGAACCCGAACATCCAGGTGTCCTCTCAACTCTACTTACGATCTGAAAACCGATCAGGCAACTTAACGAGGTTCAAGATTCTGAAGAGAGGAGGCCGCTATAGGTGGGGTCTGAAGCAACTGCTGCTGCTGCCTCTCTGCCAGTTCCTGCACTATTTGGGCGAGATTCTGCACCTTATCCGTAAAGGACTCTCATGGGGTCCATGGTTTAGGTAGGGCCTGTGATTCTGTCACAAATGGTAGGGATAAGTGCAGCCCTGAGCTCCACCCACACCACTATCCATACCTACTTGCACGGTCCGTCCTAACCGACGGTGGACAACTGGACGGCAGTCCCTGGCTTAAGTACGTGCAGGGGCCTACAGGAAGGGAACAAGGTGGAAGAAAACAAGAGACTAAGACAGAAAGGTAAGCTACCAGGCTGGTTAGAAACCAAACAAGCAAATTACAAACCGTAAGCAAAACCAGAACACAATGGAAGCCGAGGTCAAGTGCCAGGAGGTCACGTCAGTACAAAGGAATAACACAGGATCAAGGTCAAATACAAATCGAGGTCAGGAGCCGGGAGATCACGTCAATACAAAAGGATTACACAAGATCAAGGTCAAATGCAAGCTGAGGTCGAGTTCACAAAATAACACATGCAGGAAAACACTAGTGAGTAGTAAGACCAATCACAGGAAACTTGTGGCCAGAAAGTTGCCTGTTAAATATGCCAGACTGAATGGTCACGTGACGTGGCCAATGTCACGTGACCCTGTGTCAGCCCCAGCCAAAACTTTGAGCGCCGCCTCATATCCGTCGGCGCTCGTCCCTGCCCCTGCTTGTTGCCTAGGGCAGGGATGGGCAAACTACGGCTCTCCAGCTGTTGTAAAACTACAACTCCCAGTCTGCCTACAGCTATCAGCCTACAGCAGGGCATGAAGGGATTTGTAGTTTTACAACACCTGGAGAGCCACAGTAAGCCCATCCCTGGCCTAGGGGATGGAGGACGCCGGCTGCGCTGAGGAAGCGTGCGCCACCGGGTCCTCCTCCTCCCTCTCTATCAGCGGGACGCCGGCGCTGCTGCAAGGAGGGAGCGCACCACCGACTCCCTGTTACACATTGTCAAAGGTGCTTCAACTAAGCACTGTAAAGTAAAGTTTCTGAATGCTTTTGTTGATGCAATATTTTAGATTTTCCTTTTCAATAAATTAGCAAAGATTTCTATTTCATTCTGTTTCAGTTTGTCATTATGGGGCATTGATGGCACAATGATCTGGAAAACGTTTTTTTATTTTGGAAGGGTCTGAAGACTGTATATTACAAAGTTTCTTATGGTCGCTTGTATTTTTGATTTATGCAAAGTTTTGTGAAAAGTTAGTGACCATTTAATTTTCAGTTCTTGTTTTGTTGTGATGTCAGTTTATAGAGAAAAAAAAAAGGATTTTTCAATTATTCAAATTTCCTGACTCAAAAATCATAGATAGATAATATGGATTATAGTTATTTTAAGAAAGAGAAAATATAGGCTAGTAAAACGTTTGCTTGTTGCAGCTGAGAACTATATTCGCCCATAGTTGTAAGCCATTAGACATGCTGTCATGTTCTAATTAACTTTAAAGGTACAGTTCATGTAGCTTGCAAAAAGCAAAATCAAGTTTCTCACCTAAGGAATTATTATAATATGCTTAAAACGTGACATGAACTAAATCTTGTGCAAGGCGCATTAAATTACATGTAATGAGAATAAGCATAACACAAATAACATTTATTCTTATTTAATGCAGTTTTTTTTACATTTAATTGGATGAACTTCAAAAGAATTTACTACAGAACCAAAAGATTTTGGTATTTTTTTTGTGTCACAAATTCTTCTTGGTTTGCATTTTTGGTATCTTTTGATCTGCCATTTCTTTCAGTGTCTTTTAAGGAGTATTCTGGGATTTTAATATTGAAGACCTATCCTCAGAATAGGTGGCCCTTATCAGATCGGCGGGGGTCTGACACCCAGCACCCCTGCTAATCAGCTGTTTGAATAGAAGGCTGCGCTCATGCGAGCGCTGCCTTCCCTTCACTGCTTACCTGCTCGCTGTCGACATCAGGTGTAATTACAAAAAGCCGTCCCAAGTGTATAGGAACAAGCCATTCCATAGAAGTGAATGGGACGGCATCTTGTAATTACACCTGCTCACCGTTGCAATGTCAATGGCGATCAGGTAAACAATGAAGGGAACGCAGTGCTCACACGAGTGCAGCCTTCTCTTCAAACAGCTGATTGACAGGGGTGCTGGGTGTCGGACCCCCACTGATCTGATATTGATGACCTGTCCTGAGGATAGCTCATAAATATTAAAATCCCAGAAAACCCCTATAAGGTAAAAAAAAATATGCTACCTCCAGGCTTTGGCTGTAAGTCTTTAGGAATTACCAAATGTTTTCTGTGGCATTTTTCTTCACTCGAGTTGTGTTTTTTAGGTCAATTGTATTTTTTTTATATCTCACCTATGCTGTTATACTGCTTCAGTTTCTGGCAGTTTTTTCCATAGACAAAAAACGCAAGTGTCAATGTTTTTATGGCATTTTTAACCCCTTAAGGACCTATTTCACCTTAAGGACTTGGCCATTTTTTGCAAATCTGACCAGTGTCACTTTAAGTGCTGATAACTTTAAAACGCTTTGACTTACCCAGGCCGTTCTGAGATTGTTTTTTCGTCACATATTGTACTTCATGACACTGCTAAAATTGGGTCAAAAAAGTTAATTTTTTTGCATAAAAAAATACCATATTTACCAAAAATTTGGAAAAATTAGCAAATTTCAAAGTTTCTCTACTTCTGTAATACATAGTAATACCCCCAAAAATTGTGATGACTTTACATTCCCCATATGTCTACTTCATGTTTGTAGCATTTTGGGAATGATATTTTATTTTTTGGGGATGTTACAAGGCTTGGAAGTTTAGAAGCAAATCTTGAAATTCTTCAGAAATTTACAAAAACACTATTTTTAGGGACCACTACAGGTCTGAAGTCACTTTGCGAGGCTTACATAATAGAAACCGCCCCAAAATGACCCCATTCTATAAACTACACCCCTCAACGTATTTAAAACTAATTTTACAAACTTCGTTAACCCTTTAGGTGTTGCACAAGAGTTATTGGCATATGGGGATGAAATTTGAGAATTTCATTTTTTTGCCTAATTTTCAATTTTAACCCATTTTTTCCAGTAACAAAGCAAGGGTTAACAGCCAAACAAGACTGTATCTTTATTGCCCTGACTCTGCCATTTACAGAAACACCCCATATGTGGCCACTAATGTACGGGCACACAGTAGGGCGTAGAGGTAAAGGTGCGCCGTATGGTTTTTGGAAGCCAGATTTTGCTGGACTGGTTTTTTGACACCATGTCCCATTTGAAGCCCCCCTGATGCACCCCTAGAGTAGAAACTCCATAAAAGTGACCCCATCTAAGAAACTACACCCCTCAAGGTATTCAAAACTGATTTTACAAACTTTGTTAACCCTTTAGGTGTTGCACAAGATTTAATGGAAAATAGAGATACGATTTTTGGTTGCTCTATATTACACTTTTTTGTGCGGCAAGGTAACAAGAAATAGATTTTTTGGCACGTTTTTTTGTTGTTATTTACAACATTCATCTGACAGGTTAGATCATGTGGTAATTTTATAGAGCAGGTTGTCACGGACGCGGCGATACCTAATATGTATACAATTTTTTTTATTTATGTAAGTTTTACACAATGATTTCATTTTTAAAACAAAAAAAATGTTTTAGTGTCTCCATAGTCTAAGAGCCATAGTTTTTTCAGTTTTTTGGCGATTATCTTAAGTAGGGTCTCATTTTTTGCGGGATGAGATGACTGTTTGATTGGCACTATTTTGGGGTGCATATGACTTTTTGATCGCTTGCTATTACACTTTTTGTGACGTAAGATGACAAAAAATGGCTTTTTTTACACCGTTTTTATTTTTATTTTTTTACGGTGGTCACCTAAGGGGTTAGGTCATGTGATATTTTTATAAAGCCGGTCGATACGGACGCGGCGATACCTAGTATGTATACTTTTTTCTTTATTTATTTAAGTTTTACACAATGATTTCATTTTTGAAACCAAAAAAATCATGTTTTAGTGTTTCCATAGTCTAAGAGCCATAGTTTTTTCAGTTTTTGGGCGATTATCTTGGGTAGGGTATGTTTTTTGCAGGATGAGATGACGGTTTGATTGGTACTATTTTGGCGTACATGCGACTTTTTTGATCACTTTTATTACCTTTTTTGGGAAGTAAGGTGGGCAAAATTTAAATTTCCTAATAGTTTTTATTTTTTTATTTTTATGGCGTTCACCATGCGGGGAAAGTAACATGACCGTTTTATAGATCAGGTCGTTACGGACGCGGCGATACCAAACATGTGTAGGGAATTTTATTTTTTTCATTTTTAATCAGTGATAAATGTGTTTTTTGATTTTTACTTTTTATTCACTTTTTTTTACTTTTTTTTTTTTACCCAGACCCACTTGGTTCTTGAAGATCCAGTGGGTCTGATGTCTGTATAATACAGTACAGTACCCTATATAGTGTTTTGTACTGTATTTTACTTACACTTTGTCTGAACAGATCTATGCCTTTAGCACAGATCTGTTCAGCACCATGGACAGCAGGATGCCTGAGAAGGCGTCCTGTTGCCATGGGAACCTTCCCCGTCTGCTCAGTAGTGATCAGAACTTCGCAGACGGGGAAGGGTAAGGAGGGGAACTGTCTGGGGGCTCTCTCCCTCTCCATCGGGGGGCTGCAAAGGCACAGCAGCCCCCCGATGGGAGAGGGAGGGAGCTCCATCTTACTGTTAACTTTTTCCATGCAGCGGTCCGTATGGACCGCGGTATGGAAAGGGTTAAACGGCTGACATCTGCACAGATGTCAGCCGTTTATACCAGGGTGTCAGCAATGTGCTGACACCCTGGTATACCCACTGGGCACCAACGATTATTCAAGAGGAGGCGGGCGGGGGATTGCGATCCCGCCTGCCGCACCGCCCGCCTCCCGCACCGCCCCCACCGCCCACAACTCACCCCCCTGCACCACCTGCCGGCAAAAAATCATGCAGGGGTGCAGGTGGGGTGCAAAATCTATATTTTAGGGACACTAAAGTTTCTGATCAGAAACTGCAGAAAGCGCAGCAAACCGCAGGTCTGAATTGACCTGCGGTTTGCGGCGATCACCGATACGGGGGGTCACATGACCCCCCTGGCGTTGTGACAGGATGCCGGCTGAATGATTTCAGCCGGCATCCCGTTCCGATTAACCCCCGCGGCGCCGGAATAGCGATTTAAAGTTAGGACGTACCGGTACGCCCTGAGTCCTTAAGGACTTGGGAAATAGGGCGTACCGATACGCCCTGCGTTCTTAAGGGGTTAAACAGTTTTTTTTTTAAAAAGGAGACATTTCACCACTCCTAACATGCCTGTTTTAATAGCTTCATGCATTCCCCATGTTATAACAATTCTGGAGCCTCTATTCTTATGACTCTGTTGTGCCATTCCTTTATTATTTCTACTAGAAGTTATGAATGAATTCCTAGCAATCTGCAGTAAGGGTACAGAGGGGTGGTAACCATAATAAAGGAATGGCACAACATAGAGCCATAAGAATAGATGCTCCAGAAATGTTATTACATGGGGAATGCATGAAGCTATTAAAACAGGCATGTCAAGAGGGGTAAAATGTCCTCTATAGATCATGGCTTTTTCATGCTGACCTACAGACAAAGTGACATCAGAGGAAAGTACCATATTTACCCCGAATAGTGGTAGGGGTATGGCAGTGTGACTTATGAAGCAAATACTAATGAGTGTTTCCATTATGGAAGCACTCATTGGTACACAGTAGGACCAGGGATCGCTGAATATTTAGCTCCTGGCTTTACTCACTGCTCCCTAGTCTTCTGCCGCTGCCACGCTGTTCTGTTTCCTGACTGCATACAGCGTCAGGACATAGTGCACATAAGTGTGTACTATGACCTTACTCACTGCAGGAAGAGTGTGCTGGAGTGGTGGTGCCGTCCGGAGCAGGAGAGGTAAGTTCTTTTATCTGATCTGATCTGCAGTCTGATGAAGATTGGGGGTCTGATCTGAGGTCTAGTGAGGATTGGGAGTCTGATTTGAGGGTCTGATCTGAGGTCTGATAAGGATGGGTATTCTGATGATGATTTGGTGTCTGATCTGAGGTCTAATGAAGATTGGGGGTTCTGATTTGGGGGTCTGATGACAAGTGGGGGTCTGATCTGGGGTCTGATCTGAGGTCTGATAAAGATTGGGAGTCTGATCCGAGGTGTGATGAAGATCGGGGCCCTGTTTTGGGGTATGATGAAGATTGGAGGTTCAATTTGAGGTCTGATAAAAAAAAAAAATATGTTTTCTTATTTTCCTCCTCTAAAACCTAGGATGGTGTGTCTTATGTTCAGATCCATCCCTGGTTATAGAGTGAAAAATACATTAATAAATAAAAATAATAAAACATGTTCCTGTAGAAAAACACTGGGGCATATATATTTGGAAAGATTTATTTGTGCCAGAGTAATGTGCCTGTACCATTTTTATTTTCCCCAAAATTTATGATTTGGGTTGTTAAATGTGTCTGTTACTGGGGTATTGTTTTAGAAAGTGATGAAGGTAAGATGTGACACAATGTGCCACAAAAATCCTTATTTGCAACACAATGGGGGAGATTTATCAAAATGATGCAAAGTAAAGCTGGCTTGGTGGCTCATAGCAACCAATCAGATTAATCCTTTCATTTTCCAAAGGATCAATCTGATTTGTTGCTAAGGGCAACTGAGCCAGTTTTTGTTTGCATCAGTTTTGATAAATCTCCCCCACTGTTTTATAGGTCTTTATACTATCAGAATGTTACACCTTTTTATCACACACCTTTTACACTACCTTGAAGCTGGTATAGTTTTTGTCCAAAACATGCACCAAAAACTGTTGAAGACTGTGACAAAACAAGGCTTAAAGAAGGCATAAGCAAAAACTTAGCATGCAATTTTATAAATGAAAGAAAATTATGGAGCATATACTTCATATCCTTGTACAAATTCTAAGGCAAATGAAAACACAATATAGGCACAGTGGAATAGATCTATTAAAAAAAACATTTTTGGATGTTTTTATTTTGTTTTGTTTACAAAAAAACACATTTTTGTATAACAATCTAAAAAAAAAGAAAGTGAATCAACTGTACCGCAGGTGCACGTGACCTTATATACGGTACATTGCTGCCCATAATTATTCATACCCCTGGCAAATTTTGACTTAAAGTTACTTTTATTCAACCAGCAAGTAATTTTTTGACGGGAAATGATATAGGTGTCTCCCAAAACATAATAAGACGATGTACAAGAGGCATTATTGTGGGAAAAAAAAAACATTTCTCAGCTTTTATTTACATTTGAGCAAAAAGTGTCCAGTCCAAAATTATTCATACCCTTCTCAGTAATCAATAGAAAAGCCTTTATTGGCTATTACAGCAATCAAACGCTTCCTATAATTGCAGACCAGCTTTTTGCATGTCTCCACAGGTATTTTTGCCCATTCATCTTTAGCAATGAGCTCCAAATCTTTCAGGTTGGAGGGTCTTCTTGCCATCACCCTGATCTTTAGCTCCCTCCACAGATTCTCAATTGGATTCAAGTCTGGACTCTGGCTGGGCCACTCCAAAACGTTAATGTTGTTGTCTGCTAACCATTTCTTCACCACTTTTGATGTGTGTTTTGGGTCATTGTCATGCTGAAATGTCCACTGGTGCCCAAGGCCATACTGCCTGATGTTATGGTTGAGAATCCTCATGTTGCTCTTTTTTCATGGTGCCATTTACTGTCATTAGGTTCCCTGGTCCATTGGCTGAAAAACACCCCCAAAGCATTATGTTCCCACCACCATGTTTGACAGTAGGGATGGTGTTCTTTGGGTTGAAGGCTTCTCCTTTTTTACGCCAAATGAAGGAAACATCACTGTGACCAAACAATTAAATTTTTGTTTCATCTGACCATAACACAGAAGACCAGAAGTCTTCATCTTTGTCCAGATGAGCTTTTGCAAATGCCAAGCGAAGTTAGTTAGAAATGTTTTAGCCAAGCTTTAGCTGTTGAATAGATGACCTCACATTTGACTCAAGAATACATTAGAATTTAGGGGAATTCATAGTTGCCTCAATGACTGCAAGGTAACCAGGTCCTGTTGCTGCAAAACAAGCCCAAATTATCACCCCTCCACCACCAAGATTGACAGTTGGTATGAGATGTCTGTGCTAAATCTGATATGCTGTGTTTGGTTTTCACCAAACATGGCGCTGTGCATTATGACCAAATATTTCCACTTTTGGTTATCAAACTGGTGTAAAGCTCAACTGGCTTAGTTGCCCCACCTTTCATTTTTACAGCTACTTTGGAAAATAAAAGGTGGAATCTGATTGGTTATTATGGGCAACTAAGCCAGTTCTACTTTACACAGGTTTAATAAATCTACCCCATTGTTCAAGAAATCAGATTCAACTTTGCATAAGTAAGCCATGGTGCCATGTTCTTTTTAGAAAGAAGAGGCTTTCTTCTGGCAACCCTTTCATGCAAACCATACTTGTTCATTCTTTTTCTAATTGTACAGTCATGAACTTGAACACACTTAGGCCTGTATACAGGGAGTGCAGAATTATTAGGCAAGTTGTATTTTTGAGGATTAATTTTATTATTGAACAACAACCATGTTCTCAATGAACCCAAAAAGCTCATTAATATCAAAGCTGAATATTTTTGGAAGTAGTTTTTAGTTTGTTTTTAGTTTTAGCTATTTTAGGGGGATATCTGTGTGTGCAGGTGACTATTACTGTGCATAATTAGGCAACTTAACAAAAAACAAATATATACCCATTTCAATTATTTATTTTTACCAGTGAAACCAATATAACATCTCAACATTCACAAATATACATTTGACATTCAAAAACAAAACAAAAACAAATCAGTGACCAATATAGCCACCTTTCTTTGCAAGGACACTCAAAAGCCTGCCATCCATGGATTCTGTCAGTGTTTTGATCTGTTCACCATTAACATTGCGTGCAGCAGCAACCACAGCCTCCCAGACACTGTTCAGAGAGGTGTACTGTTTTCCCTCCTTGTAAATCTCACATTTGATGATGGACCACAGGTTCTCAATAGGGTTCAGATCAGGTGAACAAGGAGGCCATGTCATTAGATTTTCTTCTTTTATACCCTTTCTTGCCAGCCACGCTGTGGAGTACTTGGACGCGTGTGATGGAGCATTGTCCTGCATGAAAATCATGTTTTTCTTGAAGGATGCAGACTTCTTTCTGTACCACTGCTTGAAGAAGGTGTCTTCCAGAAACTGGCAGTAGGACTGGGAGTTGAGCTTGACTCCATCCTCAACCCGAAAAGGCCCCACAAGCTCATCTTTGATGATACCAGCCCAAACCAGTACTCCACCTCCACCTTGCTGGCGTCTGAGTCGGACTGGAGCTCTCTGCCCTTTACCAATCCAGCCACGGGCCCATCCATCTGGCCCATCAAGACTCACTCTCATTTCATCAGTCCATAAAACCTTAGAAAAATCAGTCTTGAGATATTTCTTGGCCCAGTCTTGATGTTTCAGCTTGTGTGTCTTGTTCAGTGGTGGTCGTCTTTCAGCCTTTCTTACCTTGGCCATGTCTCTGAGTATTGCACACCTTGTGCTTTTGGGCACTCCAGTGATGTTGCAGCTCTGAAATATGGCCAAACTGGTGGCAAGTGGCATCTTGGCAGCTGCACGCTTGACTTTTCTCAGTTCATGGGCAGTTATTTTGCGCCTTGGTTTTTCCACACGCTTCTTGCGACCCTGTTGACTATTTTGAATGAAACGCTTGATTGTTCGATAATCACGCTTCAGAAGCTTTGCAATTTTAAGAGTGCTGCATCCCTCTGCAAGATATCTCACTATTTTTGACTTTTCTGAGCCTGTCAAGTCCTTCTTTTGACCCATTTTGCCAAAGGAAAGGAAGTTGCCTAATAATTATGCACACCTAATATAGGGTGTTGATGTTATTAGACCACACCCCTTCTCATTACAGAGATGCACATCACCTAATATGCTTAATTGGTAGTAGGCTTTCTAGCCTATACAGCTTGGAGTAAGACAACATGCATAAAGAGGATGATGTGGTCAAAATACTCATTTGCCTAATAATTCTGCACGCAGTGTAGTCGCTATGTACATTCACATTACATGATTATTATCCACCATGAATCACTAGCGTTCAAGTCGTAATGATTGTCTACTCATCTAGATGAGCCTTAAGATGTAGCTCTTGGGCTTTTTGCAATTTCCTTGAGCATTGCATGGTCTGACCTTGGGATGAGGTTGCTGGACATCCATTCCTGGGAAGATTGTCAGTTATTTTGAATGTTTTCCATTTGTGAATAATCTTTCTCACTGTAGAATGATGGACTTCAAATTGTTTAGAAATGGCCTTATAACACCTCCCAGATAGATGGACAGCAACAATTGCTTCTCTAAGATCATTGCTGATGTCTTTCCTCTTAGGCATTCCTCCGGAATGCTCCAAACCAGCAAATTGCCCAAACTTCTGCTTTTATAAAGCTGGTCACATTTGTTGATGATCTATTAATATCAATTAGCAGCACCTGGCTGCTACTTACCCTATTAATTCCTTTGGAAACAGTAAGAATGTACTTAATTTTTCACTCCTCTTCTGCATTTTGGTCTTCTTTTTGTTAAATAAATGTTACGGACAATGGATGTGGATCCACTATGCCAACCAACTTGACTTTGGGCTAGTCCTGAGGGCATTATCCTGGCGGCCCCCTGGTTTTCACCCTTTAACCACTATACAGAGATGTGGCCTTCACTGCAGGGAATCCGCCAGGCCGCTACCTCTTGAAATAGTCACAGTGTTGGTTGCTGACCCGAAGGAACCGGCAATCACATAGTCAGTAACAGCCCAACGTCAGGGTGGGCAGAGTTTGTATGAATCCTTAAAACAGTCAGGGCCGGACAGGATCAGTACAGTGAGCAGGCATAAATCAGACAGCAGAGAGTCAGGATACAGAAAACAGGCAACAGTTAGTACACTTGTAGAGACCAATTGCTCACACAAGGAAGTGAGGTCAGCAGCACAGCTATATAAGAGAGTTGATTAGCTCATTAGTAAAGGAGCTGAGCACAGGACCAGAAAGGTAATCAATCCCTGCAGTGCTTCAAGGAAAGGTCTCTCTAATACATTCACAGAAAGAGGCCTTGCAGCCAGCCGTCATACGTCAGCCGAAATCTTCAATCAAGATGTCGGTGGCCGACCCGTCACGAGCAAATGGAGGAGGTTAAATCGATTCACTGCCATGAAGCATGAAGAAAATCGGCTTTGCGGCGAATCGAATTTATCCTGAAATTCGGATCAAATTCCACTTCATTGGATTCGATTCACTCATCTCTAGAGGAGATTTCTGCATGTAAATGCAGCAGTCTCCTCCACTGATAAGCAGGCACTTGCCAGGAAGGAAGACTTCCCTCCCGACAATCGCCTGCTGTATTGTCCTGTGTAAAGAGACAATTAGCCAGCACATCTTGTAAAATGAAGGGAATGTGCAGGCTGAAGATACAAAAGTAAAAGCAAAGACTAATAACATAGTAACATAGTACATAAGGCCAAAAAAATAAATTTGTCCATCCAGTTCGGCCTGTCATCCTGCAAGTTGATCCAGCGGAAGGCAAAAAAAAAACTGTGAGGTAGAAGCCAATTTTCCTCACTTTAGGGGAATAAAAAATTCCTTCCCGACTCCAATCAGGCAATCAGAATATCTCCCTGGATCAACGACCCCTCTCTAGTATCTATATCCTGTAATATTATTACACTCCAGAAATACATCCAGGCCCCTCTTGAATTCCTTTATTGTACTCACCATCACCACCTCCTCAGGCAGAGAGTTCCATAGTCTCACTGCTCTTACCGTAAAGAATCCTTTTCTATGTTTGTGTACAAAACTTCTTTCCTCCAGACGCAGAGGATGTCCCCTCGTCAGTCACAGTTCTGGGGATAAATAGATGATGGGATAGATCTCTGTACTGATCCCTGATATATTTATACATAGTAATTAGATCTCCTCTCAGTCGTCTTTTTTCTAACGTGAATAACCCTAATTTTGATAATCTTTCAGGGTACTGTAGCTGCCCCATTCCAGTTATTACTTTAATTGCCCTCCTCTCTGGACCCTCTCCAGCTCTGCTATGTCTGCCTTGTTCACTGGTGGTCTGACTAATGATTTGTAAAGTAGTAGGAATATGTTCTCATCACGGGCATCTATGCCCCTTTTGATGCAACCCATTATCTTATTGGCCTTGGCAGCAGCTGCCTGACACAGTTTTTTGCAGCTTAGTTTGCTGTTTATTAAAATTCCTAGATCCTTTTCCATGTCAGTGTTACCGAGTGTTTTACCATTTAGTATGTACGGGTGACTTACTATGCAAGCCTTCTACAAGATCATTAATAAATATATTGAAGAAAATATGGCCCAATACTGACCCCTGAGGTACTCCACTAGTGACAGTGACCCAATCTGAGTGTGTACCGTTAATAACCACCCTCTGTTTTCTATCATTGAGCCAGTTACTTACCCACTTACAAACGTTTTCTCCCAGTCCGAGCATTCTCATTTTATATACTAACCTTTTGTGTGGTACAGTGTCAAATGCTTTGGAGAAGTCCAGATACACGACATCCATTGATTCGCCGCTGTCAAGTCTAGAACTTACCTCCTCATAGAAACTGATTAAATTAGTTTGACATGACCGATCCCTCACGAAGCCATGCTGATATGGCGTTATTTGCTTATTTCCGTTAAGATGCTCTAACATAGCATCCCTCAGAAAACCTTCAAACAGTTTACCCACAACAGATGTTAAACTTACCGGCCTATAGTTTCCAGGCTCTGTTTTTGGACCCTAATGATGTGGTAGATGGGCACAAATGATTTTCATCAATATACAGGGTGGGCCATTTATATGGATATACCTTAATAAAATGGGAATGGTTGGTGATATTAACTTCCTGTTTGTGGCACATTAGTATATGTGAGGGGGGAAACTTTTCAAGATGGGTGGTGACCATGGTGACCATTTTGAAGTCGGACATTTTGAATCCAACTTTTGTTTTTTCAATAGGAAGAGGGTCATGTGACACATCAAACTTATTGGGAATTTAACAAGAAAAACAATGGTGTGCTTGGTTTTAACATAACTTTATTCTTTCATGAGTTATTTACAAGTTTCTGACCACTTATAAAAGGTGTTCAATGTGCTGCCCATTGTGTTGGATTGTCAATGCAACCCTCTTCTCCCACTCTTCACACACTGATAGCAACACCACAGGAGAAATGCTAGCACAGGCTTCCAGTATCCGTAGTTTCAGGTGCGGCACATCTTGTATCTTCACAGCATAGACAATTGCCTTCAGATGACCCCAAAGATAAAAGTCTAAGGGGGTCAGATCGGGAGACCTTGGGGGCCATTCAACTGGCCCACGATGACCAATCCACTTTCCAGGAAACTGTTCATCTAGGAATGCTCGGACCTGACACCCATAATGTGGTGGTGCACCATCTTGCTGGAAAAACTCAGGGAACGTGCCAGCTTCAGTGCATAAAGAGGGAAACGCATCATCATGTAGCAATTTCGCATATCCAGTGGCCTTGAGGTTTCCATTGATGAAGAATGGCCCCACTATCTTTGTATGTTCACTATCTGTGAAGATACAAGATGTGCAACACCTGAAACTACGGATACTGGAAGCCTGTGCTAGCATTTCTCCTGCGGTGTTGCTATCAATGTGTGAAGAGTGGGAGAAGAGGGTTGCATTGACAATCCAACACAATGGGCAGCACATTGAACACATTTTATAAGTGGTCAGAAACTTGTAAATAACTCATGAAAGAATAAAGTTACGTTAAAACCAAGCACACCATTGTTTTTCTTGTGAAATTCCCAATAAGTTTGATGTGTCACATGACCCTCTTCCTATTGAAAAAACAAAATTTGGATTCAAAATGGCTGACTTCAAAATGGCCACCATGGTCACCACCCATCTTGAAAAGTTTTCCCCCTCACATATACTAATGTGCCACAAACAGGGAGTTAATATCACCAACCATTCCCATTTTATTAAGGTGTATCCATATAAATGGCCCACCCTGTATATTTGCTAAGTACCTCATGCTTTTGCATTGTGCTTGCTTTTACTTTTACACATCAACAGCCCTTTTACACAGACTGATAGAGTAGGCAATACTTGGGAATGAACATTCATAGGAAGTTTATTCCCGACTAATGTCTGCTTATCAGCTGCCTATAAATGCAGGAATGTTCGGGGATGTAAGGGGGTGTGTGAAAGATGATTACTACAATCATTCACCCCTAGAAGCAAATGGGCCATAGACCTTACAGGGAAATTTCCTGGTGGGCCAATGCCCAACGGGGCCATCTGAGCCCTCCTACTGACCAAGTAAATAACAATCTGATCCTTTCTGTGTTAATTAGGTATCTTGCTGGTGGCTGCAGGTGCCCTCCTAAATTTAATTGTACAATTGAATACTGCTGCAGGTCACAGGACCCCATGACTCTCTGCCCTGCCATTTACCCTCATAGGCCACAGGCCACTATGTAAGGCAGTGTACAAATGGTGCAGGGACATAGACGTGCACTTCAGATAGCGGCTTGGAATGGAAAATCCGCACCGTAGGTCATGTACATTGTATTCTATGAGAATTTGAAATTCTCAATGCACACGATGCAGATTTTTTCCGCACAGATTTTGACCTGCGGTGTGGATTTAAAAATCCGCAGCATGTCAATTTTATTTTTCCTGACCAGATTTTCTTCATTAACTTAGAAAAATCAGCATCACTGAACATAAACCCCTAAAATTTTACTTTTATTTCTATTCAGATAAAATAATACAAAACCCCAGACTTATATATATTAAAGGTAAATAAGATAACCTATATCTGATGCCTGCACTGAAGATACAAAGTCAGTGTAGTACAATATTATACAATATCAGCAGAGAAAAGTAACCAGCCAAATCCGCATGCAAATCCGCACCAATTGATGCGGATTGACCCCATGTATTTGCCTGCCAGCACCTGCGGATTTTAGTGCGGATTCTCGCACATGAATCCTGCACGTGTGCATGTACCCTAAATGATACATTAGCGTTAATATATCTATAAAAAAAAGTCTATTTTTTGGTTTTGAATTTATCTAATCACACCTCATGGGCACATATCAGTGACTCCACTAAGACAATATTCATGACATCAGGTACATTTTATAAGTATTTTTTTTTTCACACAAATACACTAATTATGAACTTAAAGAAAATTAGCTTAGGAGCCATGGCAGTGTGACCAGTGTGCACATGTGATTAGCTCAATAGGGCTTTTCTGGTTAACCCAGCACCAGAGGGTCTTTAAACATGGCGCCAACTTGAGCGTGCAGCAGGCGCCATAGCCAGCGGGTCTCTGTTGTTTCAAACTGCAGAGGTCCACAGCTAATGTCTGCGACTGGTAATAATGACAATCTCAGGCGTTAAACCCTTTAGATCGGCAATTGGGGAAGCCAGTCCTTCATTCTAACACACTGAATCTTTTTGAAAAGATACAGCATATTAGAGCTGCAGTTTCTATGTTAGCCTGCAACAATAGTGTAAAAGTGATATAGGCCAAAATAGTGTAACCGCAAATTCAGCCTAATCTGTAGCTCTATTAAACTATAGTATAAGATTAAAAAACATCTGACTAGTCAATATTGTAGCCTTCTAGAGGGGCTAAAAAAGTTAAAGGTAAAAAAAAAAATTAAAATTTAAATCACCCCTCTTTCCCTAGAATAAAAATATAAACAATAAAAATATAAACCACATGGACATCACTGTGTCAGAAAACTCCCATACTATTAAAATATTAAAATATTTATTCCAAAAAAAGCTATAACAGAAAAAAATGACTGATTCGCCTTTTTTCATCGCTTCACTTACCAATTTTTTTTAATAAAATGTGATAAAAAAAAAGTAAAACGCACTCCAAAATGGTATCAATAAAAACTAAAGATCATCCTGCAAAAAATTAGCCCCCAAATAGCTCAGTAGACATAACTATAAAAAAAGTTATGGGGGTTAGTATATGGCGATGTAAAAAGTTTTTCTTTTTCTTTCAGTATTTAAGGAAATCTGTCACATGAATTATCATTGATATAGTAAAACTATTCCCATGTAGAGCATACCACCTCCTTTCCTGATGTGACTTTTATTTGGCATTTCTTGTTTTCTATCTTGTGAAAAACATCTTTGTATGATTTGCAAATTAGGCAGTAAGGTGCCCAGAGGGGCATTATTTTCTTTCAATGGTGCTCAGGCCCGCCCTCCAGCAGAGCCCAAGCATGCCTCTCCTGGGGGTTCTGGGTATCAGACCCCCAAAATCAGATACTAATGACCTATCCAGAAGATAGGTTATCAGTTAAAAAGTGTAAAATAAAAACCTTTAAATTAGATCAATTTTATTTGCAGAGCAATATAAAATGCTAAATGATGGAGCACTATATATGTGTCACGCTTTGGTGTGGGAGGGAAACGCCACACCGAGCATAGGAGGGAAGGGGTAAACAGGGAATCAGGCCTGAGAACTAAGGAAGGAAGATGGACACCTCCTTGTAAAAACCCTAACCAAAATCCTGACTGACTACCAGTATGAACAGACCACAGAGGTAGGTGAGTTCATACACAGGAATACCTAGAGTCCCATCTAGCCCTATAGGACCCTGGTACTAATGGCAGGGACGAGACTACCTGTTCCTCCAAAAGGAAGGACGAACAGGTGTCTCCTTCAGGCCTAATACAAACAATAGGGAAATGCAACACACAGAACCCAAACAAAATACAAAAAGGGAAAGGAAAGACTTAACTTCAAAGAGGCTATGGAAGCACCAGGAACTCAGCCAAGATCCAACCACAAACAATTCACAGGCACAGAAACTATAAACCGCACAGCATATTGGAAGAAGCAACTATAAATAAGAAAGGTTAAATGACCACATAAGCAACACCTAAAGCAAGGGGTGTGGCCATAACCAGAAACCACAGACACCTATTGATCCACAAGGAAAATCTGTCAGATCAAAGCACGTGTTGCCAATCTCACAGATCCCCTGCCACTCACTGTTGCCGGGACGTTTGTATGTCTCGGTACGTCCGTGACAATATGTTGCAGAGTGCATATGTAGACTATGTAGTGAGTGAGGAAATAAGTGGGACTCAGAGGGATTTTAAAGAGACACAATGTGCATTGCTGTTACTTTGTTGATGAAAATAATTGTGTCACCCTGTAGAGGAAGTGCCCTTTGACTTGCTAAGCTTAGTTATGTGCAAGCGTCTTCAGTACTTAGACAGCAATGCTGTAAGTGGTTTTGCATATTAACTAAGTGCAAAGTAACCTTGCTTTACCTCCTCCCAGCCCAGAGTCCTCCACCCAGCCTCAGGAATCAACACCAGGGCTCAGTATGAAATGCATTTAGAAGGCTGCCAGAGAGTTGTCATGGTAACTGTTCTGCTTTCAGCAGCAACTTTTCTGGCTAAGGGGAAAAAAAACTGATATCACAAGACGCCCTTCATATTATAATCATGGGAAAAAAATGGTTGCATTGATGACATTAATATATCTGTCAATTTATATATTCTTTTTAAATGCTGTTGTGCCACACACAATTTAACCCTCTGATCTGTCCATGCGACAAGTATGAAGTCCATTGTACAAATAAAGCTGAAGTATTAGGCTCCTACAGCACTCACAGAATCTTGTATTCAGAAGATTACATTTTATTTGTTTTTATTGTAAACATTCATCTTTTTTCATGTAGAGTGGCGTCACACATACCTTTTTTTTGGGACAATTGTTGATATTCTTCTCAGTGTTTTTTTTAAAGAATTTATTAAAGTTTATGTCAGATGTTGCATTATGAAAGCGCTTTTGGGATGTTTTTGCTTTGCTTTTGAGGTTTTGCCTTTTTTTCTAAATCCCAGCATGCTGTAAGTATGACATTTTTTGGTATTTTTCCAAAAGGCTTTTCTATAGGGCTTGAAAAATAGCAGGAAAAAAAAACATGTAGAAAATGTTACAAAAAAAAAACACCATTAAAAAGCCAGCCAAAAAAATGCTGTAAAAACCCTAAAAAATCCGTCTTGCCATTTTTTTTAAAGTGAAAACAAAATCGCCAAAAAGCTATTTTTGAAGGAAACTTTATAGTGTTTTGTTATGCTACTATATATATGTAAAATAAATAGAACACATGATTGGGAGACATTTTCCAGAGCTCTTTGTGGTTCTCACTTTGTGTTAAGGGTCATAGTCCTACCGGAACAGTAAACAGGGCCGGCGCTACCATACAGGCAAGGGGGGCAATTGCCCCCGGGCCCCCGACTCCTTAGGGGCCCCCAGTGCCGGCCCTACTATATTATCTATAATTGAATAATTCAATTGTGTGCCTGTGTCTGGAGAGACGGGTCAGCGCCGCACCGCAGTAATGTAATTAAAACTAACTGGGCTGGAGTCTGGAGTCAAGTGGAGGGGCCCCCCGCCGGGCGCCGGCGGCCGCTGACTGTACCTGCGCTGCCGCTGCTTGTCTCTTTAAGAGATTCGAGACTGGAGCAGCGGCATGCACAGCACAGGCAGGCACGTCTAGCGTCTGGCTGACGTACATTGCCACAGGCTCCGCCCCCCCGCCCAGAGCAGAGAACTTGGATTGAACTTAAGGAGGCATTGAGGCAAGGAGCAAGCAAAGCAAGCAAGCGCCATTGGCATTTGGCAGCCAGCCAGCCACAGCCCAGTCTGACTCTGCCAGCAGCGCCAGGGAAGGCCCACAGTCAGAAAGCAGCCAGCTCCCAGCCAAGTTCCAAGCTTCCACTGACTGGTAGGTTCATAATTCATTGGTTATATTGTTTTGTTGTTAATTAAACTGGATCGGATCCATGATCCATCCATCCATTCCCAGTGTTTCCCACTCACTGATTTACTTAGTCCGGCACCATCTCACCTGTCAGGGCCGTCCCAGTGTACTACTAGCCTGCCCTGCGGCCCTGGTTCTGTTTGTGTTTGGAGTCAGTTGGACTGGAGAAATGTGCATTGGGGGGGGGGGGGACAGTTACTGGTACTACCAGTAACTGCCCGCCCCCCCCCCCCCCCCCCCCCCATGCACATTTCTCCAGTCCAACTGTTCAAACAGAACCAGGGCGGGCTAGTATACTGGCACTGGGATGGGTGAGATGGTGCCTGGGATGGATCCGACCCAGTTTAATCAACCAACCTACCAGTAACTGCCCCCCTCCCCAAATGCACATTTCTCCAGTCCAACTGTCCAAACAGAACCAGGGCGGGCTAGTATACTGGCATTGGGATGGGTGAGATGGTGCCTGGGATGGATCTGATCCAGTTTAATCAGCCAACCTACCAGTAACTGGTTGGTTGATTAAACTGGATCGGGATCCATCCCAGTCTGGTAGGTTGGTTGATTAAACTGGATCGGATCCATCCCAGGCACCATCTCACCCGTGCCAGTGTACTAGCCCGCCCTGATTCTGGTTGCTTTGCCACTTGCATTTGTTTACAATACGGGACATTAAAGTCAGCAAGTGTCATGTGGGGGTGGGGGTGGGCGCCTTATTGTTTTCCACCCCATGGCCCTATTTCACCTAGAACCGACCCTGACAGTAAATGCTCTCCCTCAATCTATTGATAGAAAGGGGCAGATTTACTAATACTAAGTGTAAACTGAGACAGTGTTAAACTGTACCAAATTTATCATAGTGGATGATGGTGACTGATTAATCTGTTGCATCTTTAGACTGTCTGTCTACACCACTTTTAAGTTTGCTTAGGTTAAAGGAGTTCTTTGGGAATTAAGATAATGGAAATACTTAAATATTACTTTATTATAAATATATTCCCAAATACCTCTCGTTAGTTATAATGGCTCATTTTGTCTAGGGGGCAATCAGGAAAAATAAAATGGCCACCATCCATCCATAAAAAAAACCTGCCATAATCACACAGCAGGACAAGTTACTTCACAACACTGAGCTAAAGAGCTGCCTCATCCTCCTCTCTGCTCTGCTTGTCAGGGATTATGATCCTGAGGAGTTAAAGGGGTTCTCTGGGGATTAAGAAATAAAATATTTAATATTACTTTATTATATTTGCAAATAACTATCATTAGTTATAATGGCTTGTTTTGTCTGGATAACAATCATTAGGAGAAATAAAATGGCCACCGTCCTATTAGTACACACAAAACCTGTCCTAATCACACAGGAGGGCAAGTTACTTCACAACACTGAGCTAAAGAGCTGCCTCATCCTCTTCTCTGCTTGTCAGGAACTATGATCCTGAATACAGCTGATAAAATCTTCCGCTGAATCCCTGTGGGAATGGAGTTCATGAGTATTTTGCAAAGCAAGCCATTATAACTAATGAAAGGTATTTGGGAATATATTTATAATAACGTAATAGTTAAGTATTTTCATTTTCTTAATTCCTGGATAACCCCTTTAAGTCCACTAAATCAATCATCCCCTCTAGCAATCAATCATTTGTCCCCATAAAGATTCAGTGCTTGCTAGGAGCACATACCTGTTTACACAAGATGATCTACTGCTGCTGACAATGATTGTGCTGCATTTATGATGTAATTACTAGAGATAAGCTAATTTCTTAAAAGCTCGATTCGGCTGATTCGCCGAATTTCACAAAAAATTTGCTTTGTGACAAATTACTTTGTCACAAAGCACATTTTTTTGTAGGTAGCGGGTGCAACGACAGGAAGCTGCAATAGCACCGCCCCCATCATTGTACCCCTCACATGCCACGTTCATACATGATCTGAGTGTAAAATTAACAATAAAATTAAATTAAATCAAACTTTCCGCCTCCATTTGCTCCCGACGGGCCAGTCGCCGCCATCTTGCTTTAAGATCTCGGCCGAAATCCCGTGCGGAGAAAGATTACGTCGTCACGCCGGGATTTCGGCCGAGATCGTCAAGCAAGATGGAGGCTGGCAGCCTGTCGCGAGCAAATGGAGGAAGTAAGTTGGAATTTTTTTGTTTGAAATAGTATAAAAGGTTAAATCGATGGAAAGAGAAAAAAGAAAGGGGCACTCCCTAAAGCAATAACCTTTGGAACCTGAATGATAAGTAAAGAGAAAAACCAAAGCAATCAGTTAAAGTTATCAGAAACATGTTCCCAGTATTTGAGCTGTGTTACTATGCTGTCAATCACCTGATAAACAAGCAAACCTCATTCATAGGGTAATCACTAGAGATAAGCGAATAGAATCCCACAAAGTGGAATTCGATCCGAATTTCAGGATAAATTCGATTCGCCATGCTTAACCTGAAATAGTATAAAAAACAAAAAAAATCAAACTTACCTCTTCCATTTGCTTGCGATGGACTGCCAGCCTCCACCTTGCTTGAAGATCTTGGCCAAAACCCTGTGCGGAGCGAGATTACATCATCACACCAGCTGGTGTGGTGACATATGACGTCATCACGCCGGGCGGCGTGATGATGTAATCTTGCACTGCACGGGATTTTGGCTGAGATCTTCAAGCAAGGGAGCTGCGATAGCACCGCCCCCGTCATTGTACCCCTCACATGCCGCTTTCATACCGGATTGCGGCATCCGAGTGTAAAATCTAATATATAAAGCTAAGTGTATGTGTGTATGTCCGCTAAAGGAATCCGCACCGTCGCATTTACAATCACGAAATTTGGTACACAGGTACATCAGGTGTCCTGGAAGGTTTTAGACCAGGTCTCAGCTCTCTAGGACGTACCGTTCCTGAGATATTCCCAAAAAATGCATTAGCCAATAGAAGCTTGGTCACATGACCCTTATCAGCCAATAGAAGCTCGCAGGTCCTTCAGCCTCCACATATACAGTTTTACTCCAGGTTTCCATAACAACCCAGCCATTTATCTTCACTGCTGTAGGTCAGCTTTAAAGGAAATCTGTGACAACGATAATCGCTATTGAAGTAAAGCCATGGCCTAATAGCACTTAGTACCTTTTTTCAAGATGTGGCTTTGTTTCAGCAATATATGTTTTTATCCTCTGAAAATCCAGGTTGTTTGGTATGCAAATGAGCCAGTAAGGTGCCCTGAGGGGCGTCACTCTTGCAGGAAGGAGCCCAGACACGTGCCCTGCCACAATGTGTCCACCCTCAAAGACTTAAAATCCCGCCCCCAGGTCCCGCTAAGCCATGCGCCTGATCCATTTAGGCCACGCCCCCTCACACTCAGCCGACAGGGATTGAAAAAATTAAGTTAAAAATCAACTTCTAGGTCTCGCTAAGCCATGCCCAGATCTGGTTAGGCCACACCCCCTCCCACTCCTCAGCTGACAGGGATTGAATAAATGAAGGTAAAAATCAACTTCTGTCAGCTGCAGCGGTGGGAGGGTGACTTTCTCCCTGCAGCTCACACTCAGACAGCACAGTGCTGCTGCCTTAGAATGAGCTGTTCAAAAGCACATGCCCCCGATTCGGTTAGACCACGCCCCTCCCCCTCCTCCAACAGATTGAAAAAAATGAAGTTAAAAATCAACTTCTAGGTCCCGCTAAGCCACTCCCCCAGAACTAGTTAGGCCACACCCCCTCCCACTCCTCAGCTGACAGGAATTGAATAAATGAAGGTAAAAATCGACTTCTGTCAGCTGCAGCGGTGGGAGGGAGGGTGACTTTCTCCCTGCAGCTCACACTCAGACAGCACACTGCTGCTGTCTTAGAGTGAGCTGTTCAAAAGGACACGCCCCCGATCCAGTAAAGGCCACTGTTAAGGGGGCGGGCCCCTGTGGAGGTCACTGTAGAGGGGGTGGTATGCTGTGAAAGTCACTATTAGGCTAAATGCACACGATCAGGATTGCATGCGGATTTTCCGCGCGGATTTGCGTGTGGAAAATCCGCACCTAGGTCATGTACAGTCGTGGCCAAAAGTTTTGAGAATTACATAAATATTGGAAATTGGAAAAGTTGCTGCTTAATTTTTTATAATAGCAATTTGCATATACTCCAGAATGTTATGAAGAGTGATCAGATGAATTGCATAGTCCTTCTTTGCCATGAAAATTAACTTAATCCCAAAAATAACTTTCCACTGCATTTCATTGCTGTCATTAAAGGACGTGCTGAGATCATTTCAGCAATCGTCTTGTTAACTCAGGTGAGAATGTTGACGAGCACAAGGCTGGAGATCATTATGTCAGGCTGATTGGGTTAAAATGGCAGACTTGACATGTTAAAAGGAGGGTGATGCTTGAAATCATTGTTCTTCCATTGTTAACCATGGTGACCTGCAAAGAAACGCGTGCAGCCATCATTGCGTTGCATAAAAATGGCTTCACAGGCAAGGATATTGTGGCTACTAAGATTGCACCTCAATCGACTATTTATAGGATCATCAAGAACTTCAAGGAAAGAGGTTCAATTCTTGTTAAGAAGGCTTCAGGGCGTCCAAGAAAGTCCAGCAAGCGCCAGGATCGTCTCCTAAAGAGGATTCAGCTGCGGGATCGGAGGGCCACCAGTGCAGAGCTTGCTCAGGAATGGCAGTAGGCAGGTGTGAGCGCATCTGCACGCACAGTGAGGCGAAGACTTTTGGAAGATGGCCTGGTGTCAAGAAGGCCAGCAAGGAAGCCACTTCTCTCCAAAAAAAACATCAGGGACAGATTGATCTTCTGCAGAAAGTATGGTGAATGGACTGCTGAGGACTGGGGCAAAGTCATATTCTCCAATGAAGCCTCTTTCCGATTGTTTGGGGCATCTAGAAAAAGGCTTGTCCGGAGAAGAAAAGGTGAGCGCTACCATCAGTCCTGTGTCATGCCAACAGTAAAGCATCCTGAGACCATTCATGTGTGGGGTTGCTTCTCATCCAAGGGAGTGGGCTCACTCACAATTTTGCCCAAAAACACAGCCATGAATAAAGAATGGTACCAAAACACCCTCCAACAGCAACTTCTTCCAACAATCCAACAGTTTGGTGAAGAACAATGCATTTTCCAGCACGATGGAGCACCGTGCCATAAGGGAAAAGTGATAACTAAGTGGCTCGGGGACTAAAACGTTGACATTTTGGGTCCATGGCCTGGAAACTCCCCAGATCTTAATCCCATTGAGAACTTGTGGTCAATCCTCAAGAGGCGGGTGGACAAACAAAAACCCACTAATGCTGACAAACTCCAAGAAGTGATTATGAAAGAATGGGTTGCTGTCAGTCAGGAATTGGCCCAGAAGTTGATTGAGAGCATGCCCAGTCGAATTGCAGAGGTCCTGAAAAAGAAGGGCCAACACTGCAAATACTGACTCTTTGCATAAATGTCCTGTAATTGTCGATAAAAGCCTTTGAAACGTATAAAGTGTGTGTAATTATATTTCACTACATCACAGAAACAACTTAAACAAAGATCTAAAAGCAGTTTGGCAGCAAACTTTGTGAAAACTAATATTTGTGTCATTCTCAAAACTTTTGGCCACGACTGAATATTGTATTCTATGAGAATTTGAAATTCTCAATGCACACGATGCAGATTTTTTCACAAGGATTTTGTCCTGCGGTACGGATTTTAAAATCCGCAGCATGTCAATTTATTTTAATTTTCCTGAACGGATTTTCTTCATTCACTTAGTAAAATCCGCATGTGGAAAATCCGCACCGAATCTGCACCGAATCTGCACCAAATCCGCACGCAAATCCGCACCAATTGATGCGTATTGACCGCACAGATTTGCCTGCAAATACCTGCGGATTTCAGTGCGGATTCTCCACACATGAATCCTGAACGTGTGCATGTACCCTTAAAGGGGAAGGCTGCTGTAAAGAACAAAGTTAAGGGGGTGGGCTACTGTGGAGGTCCAATTTTAAGGGACGGGGGTGGGGGGCTGTGGATGTCACTGTTATAGTGGATAGAGTTGATATCTTTTAATTACACACACAAACATTAAATGAAATAGATTAAATATACCCGAGCGAAGCCGGGTCCTTCAGCTAGTTAACAATAAAATAAAATGAAATCAAACTTTCCGCCTCCATTTGCTCACGACGGGACGGCCACCGCCATCTTGCTTTAAGATCTCGGTCGAAATCCCGTGTGGAGCAAGATTACACCATCACGCCGGGATTTCGGCCGAGATCTTCAAGCAAGATGGAGGCTGGCAGCCCGTCATGAGCAAATGGAGGAGGTAAGTTTGAATTTTTTAGTTTTTTATACTACTTCAGGTTAAATCGATGGAAAAAGAAAGGGACGCTCCCTAAAGCAATAACCTTTGGAAGCTGAATGATAAGTAATGAGAAAAACCAAAGCAATCAGTTAAAGTTGTTCCCAGTATTTGAGCTGTGTAACTATACTGTCAATCACCTGATAAACAAGCAAACCTCATTTATCACTAGAGATGAGCGAATAGAATCCCACGAAATCCGTCATAAGTCACCACGCCAGCCGACGTGATGATGTAATCTCGCGGCGCACAGGATTTCAGCCGAGATCTTCAAGCAAGATGGAGGCTGGCAGCCTGTCGCAAGCAAATGGAGGAGGTAAGTTTAAATATTTTAGTTTTTTATACTATTTCAGGTTAAATCGATTCGCTGACACGAAGCACAAGGAAATTCAGCTTCTAGGTAAATCGAATTTATCCTCAAATTCGGATCGAATTCCACTTCGTGGGATTTGATTCGCTCATCTCTAGTGATTACCCTATAAATGAGGTTTGCTTGTTTATCAGGTGATTGACAGCATAGTAACACAGCTCAAATACTGGGAACATGTTTCTGATAACTTTAACTGATTGCTTTGGTTTTTCTCTTTACTTATCATTCAGGTTCCAAAGGTTATTGCTTTAGGGAGTGCCCCTTTCTTTTTTCTTTTTCCATTTTTCAACAAGTCCTCTAACAGTGCTGTGTTTCACTGAGTTATTTAGTACTACTGATACTACTACATATGTTTACATATGGAAATTGAACAATGCAACTGGAGTGGCCGAAACACCTGAACTCGTTTAATATGAGGTGTATCACATACAGTGGTCCTTTGAAGTTTGTGAACTCTTCAGAATTTTCTCTATTTCTCTATGAATCTGACCTAAAGCTACATCAGATTGTCACAGAAGTCCTGAAACTAGATAAAGATACAGTACAGACCAAAAGTTTGGACACATCTTCTCATTCAAAGAGTTTTCTTTATTTTCATGACTATGAAAATTGTAGATTCACACTGAAGGCATCAAAACTATGAATTAACACATGTGGAATTATATACATAACAAACAAGTGTGAAACAACTGAAAATATGTCATATTCTAGGTTCTTCAAAGTAACCACCTTTTGCTTTGATTACTGCTTTGCACACTCTTGGCATTCTCTTGATGAGCTTCAAGAGGTAGTCCCCTGAAATGGTTTTCACTTCACAGGTGTGCCCTGTCAGGTTTAACAAGTGGGATTTCTTGCCTTATAAATCGGGTTGGGACCATCAGTGGCGTTGAGGAGAAGTCAGGTGGATACACAGCTGATAGTCCTACTGAATAGACTGTTAGAATTTGTATTATGGCAAGAAAAAAGCAGCTAAGTAAAGAAAAACGAGTGGCCATCATTACTTTAAGAAATTAAGGTCAGTCAGTCAGCCGAAAAATTGGGAAAACTTTGAAAGTAAGGGCTATTTGACCATGAAGGAGAGTGATGGGGTGCTGCGCCAGATGACCTGGCCTCCACAGTCACCGGACCTGAACCCAATCGAGATGGTTTGGGGTGAGCTGGACCGCAGAGTGAAGGCAAAAGGGCCAACAAGTGCTAAGCATCTCTGGGAACTCCTTCAAGACTGTTGGAAGACCATTTCAGGGGACTACCTCTTGAAGCTCATCAAGAGAATGCCAAGAGTGTGCAAAGCAGTAATCAAAGCAAAAGGTGGCTACTTTGAAGAACTTAGAATATGACATATTTTCAGTTGTTTCACACTTGTTTGTTATGTATATAATTCCACATGTGTTAGTTCATAGTTTTGATGCCTTCATAGTCATGAAAATAAAGAAAACTCTTTGAATGAGAAGGTGTGTCCAAACTTTTGGTCTGTACTGTAAATCAAACAAATGAGTCAAAAATATTAGGATTATTTATTTAGGAAAATTAACGAATATCACATGTCTGTGGGTGGCAAAAGTAGGTGAAGCTTTAGGATTAGCTTGAAATTTGAAGATGTTTTCAATGGGAAGACAATCAGTTGTTAGTGGGCGACCTGTTTTATTTAAAGAACAGGAATCTATCAAAGTTGGATGTTCACATTTGTGGAAGTGTATCATGGCAAGAACAAAGGAGATTTCTGAGGACCTCAGAAGAAGAGTTGTGGATGCCCATCAGGCATCAAAACATCTCTAAAGAGTGTGGACACAAACAGATTGTGTACAAATGGAAGAAATTAAAGATCATTATTACCCTCCCTAAGCATGGTTGAGGTCACAAAGGAACCCAAGGTGAGTTCAAGCAACTAAAGGCCTTTCTCACATTAGCTAATGTTAATGTTCATGAACCCACCATCCCAACAATGGTGTGCATGGCAGGACTGAAGTAGAAAGCCACTGCTCTCCAAAAAAAACATTGATGCCCATCTGCAGTTTGCTAAACATCACCTGCACAAGCCAAAAACTATTGGAACAATGGTTTGTAGACAAATGAGAACAAATCAAACTTTTTGGTTTAAATGAGAAGTATTATATTTGGAAAATGGAAAACACTGCATTCCAGCATGAAACCTTCATCTCATCTTTGAAACCATGGTTTGGTCATGTTTTACTGCACCTGGGCCAGGAAGACTTTCTATCATTAATAAAACAATTAATTCTGAATTATACTAGTAAATTTTAAAGGAACATATGAGTACGTCTATTTGTGAGCTAAATCTCAAGAAAGTGTTGGTCATGCAGCAAGACAACAACCCTAAGCACACAAGTCATTCTAGCAAAGAATGGTTAAATAAGAATAAAGTTAAAGTTTTGGAATGGCAAAGTCAAAGTCCAGCAATGTTGTGGAAGAATCTGAAGCGAGCAGTCCATGGGGGGAAACCCACCAACATAACAGAATTGAAGAGGTTATCCAGTAATTAATATTGATGACCTATCTTCAGGACTCCTGGGAACCCCCCCTAATCAGCTGTTAGACTCTTCTTAGGCCATGCACTCACCGAGCTCCGGTGGGCACAGCAGCTCCCTGAAACAGATGATCATTGGGGGTGCTGGGCTAGGCTCCCCCTGATGTGATGATGACCTATCCTGAGGATAGGTCATCATTATCATTTTGTGGATAACTCCTTTAAAGCTATGTTGTACAGAGGGATGGGCTACAATTCTTCTAAGCTAATTTATAGGACTAATGAACAATTTTCAGAAATGTTTAGTTGCAGTTATTGCTGCACAAGGGGGTCACACCAGATACTGGAAGCAAAGATTCACATACTTTTCCTACTCAAAGACGTGATATTGGATAATTTTGCTCAATAAATAAATGACTAGGTCTAATATTTTTGACTCATTTGATTTGGTTATCTATCTCAACTTTTAGTTGTGTTAAAATGTATTGTAGTTTTAGCTGAAATTTATTAAGAAATATAGAAAATTATGAAGGGTTCACAAGCTTTCAAACACCACTGTATTTTTGGGCAAATATTGCATATGAAGTGCCTTCTCAAGGCTAAGACTCCTTCATGTTATTATACTTGTATTTCCTTTGAAATAAAGTAAATAGTTTATGAAATAATTATATGGTCACATGTAAAACCAGTCATCAGGTATGTGACTTTTTATCAAACAAGATGACAACTCCCTGCTATGACTGCATTTTTCATTGCATTTATAAATGCTGAGGCAACGAGAATATTTACAGCATAGCCATGTAATCTAATGATATGTGCCAGTGGCATTGTGTACTAGGATATCTGTAAAATTACTATGCACTGCAATACAAATATGTTGCAGTTTATGGTACAAGTGATCATATGATTGCAGGTTCATATTCCCTCTGGGGACTGTTTAATGGAGTGTTTAAAAATATAAAAAAAATATTAAATATTTAAACCATCCTTTCCTAATTATCAGCCATATCCATAAATGTCCATACTATTAAAATATCGTGTTATTTTTCCATACAGTGAACCACACAAAAATAAAAACATTGTCAGAATATGTAGATTTTTTTATTTTTAAAAGTACTAAACATAGCAAAAACTGTACAAATCTGATATTACTGTATAAATAAAACCCAAAAAACAATTGCTATTTTTTCCATTCCACCCCAGTATTTTTTTTAAACATTTTCATCAAACAAACAAATGGTGCAATTAAAAACGTGTTCCCCAAAAAAGCAAGCCCTCATATGGGGATTTTGATGGAAAAATTAAATAAAAGTTATGGCTCTTGGAAGGTGGGCAAAAAATAAAGATGAAAAGCTGAGACTGAACATGTCAGGAAGCGATTAAAACATACATGTATTTAGAGCTCACTTACCTTAACCCCTTCACTACCGAGCCACTTTTCACCTTAAATCCCAGGCCAATTTTTGCAAATCCGACATGTGTCACTTTATGTGGTAATAACTTTAAAACACTTTTACTTATCCAGGCCATTCTGAGATTGTTTTCTCGTCACATATTGTACTTCATGACAGTGGTAAAATTGAGTCAAAACATTTCATTTTTATTTATAAAAAAAATACCAACTTTACCAAAAATTTGGAAAAATTTCCAAATTTCTATTTCTCTACTCTTATAATAGATAGTAATAACTCCAAAAATAGTTACTACTTTACATTCCCCATATGTCTACTTCATGTTTGTATCATTTTGTGAATACCAGTTTATTTTTTGGGGACGTTAGAAGCCTTAAAAGTTTAGAAGCAAATCTTGAAATTTTCCAGAAAATTTCCAAAGCCCACTTTTTAAGGACCAGTTCAGGTCTGAAGTCACTTTGTGAGGCTTAAATAATAGAAACCACCCAAAATTGACCCCATTTTAGAAACGAAAACCCTCAAGGTATTCAAAACAGATTTTACAAACTTTGTTAACCCTTTAGGTGTTCCACAAGAATTAGGCCTCTTTCACATGGGCATTCCGGATTTGCTCCGGAAGCGTTGCGTGTGCATTGCGGGAAACCCACGCGATTAGGCGCGCAATTGCAGTCAGTTTTGACTGTGATTGCGTTACAATGTTCCGTTTTTTCACTTAAGTTCGGGTTTGGTTTAGGTGTTCTATTCATTTTATTATTTTCCTTTATAACATGGTTATAAGGGAAAATAATAGCATTCTTAATACAGAATGCTTACTAAAATGTGGATTGAGTGGTTAAAAAATATTAAAAATTAACTCGCCTTATCCAATTGATTGCGCAACTGGCATCGTCTTCTTGCTTCTTCTTTCAGGACTTGCAGAAGAACCTTTGATGACGCAATCCACGTGGTGAGCGCGGTGACGTCAGCGCAGGTCCTGCTGAATGAAGATAGAAATCAGGTGTGTTAATTTATTTATTTTTTTTAACTCCTCAATCCACATTTTAGTAAGCATTCTGTATTAAGAATGCTATTATTTTCCCTTATACCCATGTTATAAGGGAAAATAATACAGTGAATTTACTTTAATGGGGTCCGGGGTTGCTTTCATCCCTATCATCTCCTAGCAACCATGGGTGAAAATCGCACCGCATCCGCACTATTTCTATGGGGCCTGCGTTGTGTGAAAAACGCAGAATATAGAACATGCTGCGATTTTCACGCAACACACAAGTGATGTGTGAAAATCACCACTCATCTGAACAGCCCCATTGAAGTGAATGGGTCCGGATTCAGTGCGGGTGCAATGCATTCATCTCACACATTGCACCCGCATGGAATTCTCGCCCGTGTGAAAGGGGCCTTAATGGAAAATGGAGATGAAATTTCAGAATTTCACTTTTTTGGCGGATTTTCCATTTTAATAATTTTTTTTCCACTAACAAAGCAAGGGTTAACAGCCGAACAAAACTCAATATTGCCCTGATTCTGTAGTTTACAGAAACACCCCATATGTGGTCGTAAACTACTGTACGGGTAGACGGCATTGCTCAGAAGGAAAGGAATGCCATATGGTTTTTGGAAAACAGATTTCACTGGGATAATTTTAAGATGCCATGTCACATTTGAAGACCCCCTGATGCACCCCTAGAGTAGAAACTCCAAAAAAAAAGACCCCATTTTGGAAACTACAGGATAAGATGGCAGTTTTGTTTGTACTATTTTAGGGTACATATGATTTTTGGTTGCTCTATATTACACTTTTTGTGAGGCAAGGTGACAAAAAAATTGCTGTTTTTGCACAGTTTTTATTTTTTGTTATTTATAGTGTTCATCTGACAGGTTAGATCATGTGCTATTTTTATAAAGCAGGTTGTTATGGACGCGACAATACCAAATATTTTGGTTGTTTGTTTCAGTTTTACATAATAAAGCATTTTTGAAAAAAAAATTTTTTTTAGTGTCTCCATATTCTAAAAGCCATATATATATATATATATATATATATATATATATATATATATATATATATATATATATATATATTTTTTTTTTGCCAACTGTCATATGTAGGGGCTCATTTTTTGCGGAATGAGATGACGGTTTGATTGGTATTTTAGGGTGCATATGACTTTTTGATCGCTTGCTTTTGCACTTTTTGTGATGTAAAGTGACAAAAAATAGCTTTTTTTCACACCATTTTTTTAATATGGTGTTCACCTGAGGGGTTAGTTCATGTGATATTTTTATACAGCAGGTTCTTATGGACACGGCGATACCCCTATGTTTTACACAATAAAAGCATTTTTGAGATTAAAAAAAAATCATGTTTCAGTGTCTCCATATTCTGAGAGCCATAGTTTTTTTATTTTTTGAGCGATTTTATTAGGTAGGGGCTCATTTTTTGCGGGAAGAGATGACGGTTTGAATGTTACTATTTTGGGGTGCATATGACTTTTTGATCGCTTGCTATTACACTTTTTGTAATGTAAGGTGACAAAAAATGGCTTTTTTGGATAGCGTTTTTATTGTTTTAGTGTCTCCATAGTCTTTTCAGTTTTTTGGCGATTGTCTTAGGATATAAATTTTTGCGGGATGAGATGACGATTTAATTGGTACTATTTTGGGGTGCATATGACTTTTTGATCGCTTGGTATTACACTTTTTGTGATATAAGGTGGCAAAATATGGCGCTTTTACACCTTTTTTTTACGGTGTTCATCTAAGGGGTTAGGTCATGTGATATTTTTATAGAGCAGGTTGTTACGGACGCGGTGATGCCTAATATGTCTACTTTTCTTTTTTTCCCTATTCTTTACCATTTTTTTTCATTTATTTTGATAAAAGGACGCTTTTTTAAATTTTCACTTGAAACCATTAAAAAAATTTGGGGAAAACTTTCTTTTTTTCATTTTTTTTTCACTTTATTTTTTGTCCCACTCTAGGACTTCAACTTTTGGGTCTGATTCCTTTTACAATGCATTACAATACTTCTGTATTGTAATACATTGGCTGTAAGTGTATTATCACTTATTATCACTGTAATACGCTTATAGTCTGCTTGCCTGTGAGATCCAGGGGCCTGGATCACACAGGCTCTCCCGGAAGGCAGCCATAATGCTTAAGGAAGGCATCGGGATGCCTTCCCCGCAATGGGGTCCCCGTCACAGCAGCGCGGGGACCCCATGGACACCGGCACCCGTGAGGATACCGCACGTGCTGGGGTCAGCGCTGACCACGGCCGTACAAGGGTTAATGCACTGGCATTGGTGTTTTTTCTTAATCATTTCATAGACATTTTGCATGAATGACTGCTCAAAATATAAGAATTTTGGCTTGTTCACCAGTTACTATTATGGATACCAGCAGAGCTAGAAATTCTCTCATATGAAACAGTATGTCAGATTGATGCCGTGTTGTGTGTTGGACATTTTTTAAGATCACTATTAAATGTCACTACTCAGCTTTCTCATGTGTTGTCTTTGATAATGTTTGCAAGTGAATGTGAATTATTGATTCTGAAAGTAAAGACCTGAAAGCATCATTTTCTACACACATAAATGTTTTGGACATTTTAACAAATACATTTTCATTTTTTTTCCTTGTGAAGCAATTGACTTCCTATCTTTTCTCATTGTAGTTGTCAATCTTGGTTAGTCCCCTGAGAGAAATTATGGCATCTAAGTTAAACCACATGATATTCTCAGCAGGCCAAATAGTTCAGAGTAGCATGTTCAATTCCACAGGTAACATGTGCAAGATAATTGTCACATTTCAACATACATAGGAAAATATTGACATTTTGACTTTATATTGTTTAGACCTTCTTATGATGAAATATATGTTCAAAGATAATTTTGCACAGCAAATTAATATTTTGGGTTAGAATATATACGAACTAGGCAAGAGGCCTATAAGGAATACCTTCTAATATAAAACTTGGCTTTTAATAAAGTTTTTAAAATAAATGCTCATAAATATTAACAAAGACAGAGTGGAATATTAGTATAGTTTCCCAGATCAAATAAAGTCTTACTACATTTCTTTTGGTAGTTTGGCCTCATGCACATGACCGTTCCGTTTTTTGCGGTCCGCAAATTGCGGATCCGCAAAACACGGAAGTCGCCCGTGTGCATTCCGCAATTTGCGGAACGGAACAGGCAGCCCATTGTAGAAATGCCTATTCTTGTCCGCAAGACGGACAAGATTAGGACATGTTATATTTTTTTTGCGGGGCCACGGAACGGAGCAACGGATGCGGACAGCACACGGAGTGCTGTCCGCAACATTTGCGGCCCCATTGAAGTGAATGGGTCAGCACCCGAACCGCAAAAACAGCGGCTCGGATGCGGACCAGAACACCGGTCGTGTGCATGAGGCCTTTGAGGAAGAGGAGTAGAAAGGTTACTAGGGTGGGTCTGGGTAGAGCTAAATCACTGTCCTTATTTTTTCCTTACTTGGCCTGAACTGATCTCCCTGTCCAGTTAGGCGACTCCTCTGGACCATCCCTAACCACTCATTAGGATACCCTACATAATCTCAATTGCAGATGTTTCCAGCTCTGCATCAGGTGGTAGTGCATATCAGAGGGCATCTAAAAAGAACGTCCAAACTTTTCCACTGGATAAGGATACCTAATTTAATCAGGGGACTATTAATGTAGTTGTAACCTCAAAACATCTAGCCCACAGTTGTCAGTTAAGTGGGCCAATGTGTTATGTTTACCATGTCCAAGAGCGTTTGGCGCCAAAGAGGAAAGGACCAAATACCCCCACCAATAAGCTAGTGATAGCCTATCCTGAGGATAGACATTGGGCTACCCCTTTTAAAGTGGTTTTCCTGGAGTTTAATATGGATAAACTATCCTTAGCATAGGTCATCAATATCTGATTATGGTGGTCCGGCACCCTGCCAATCAGCTGTTCAGTGTAGCTCTGCCGCTGGAAGTCACTGCGGGAGCTTCAGAGCGCTGTCTATATTGTAGCTCCCACTGACTTAAGCATCCCTGCTGATCACCTGTTTGAAAAAGATGCTGCACCACAGCCTCTTCCTAGGCCTATGACGTCACGTTCCTCATTCAAATGGCCTAAGCACAGCTCAGTCCCATTCAGATGAATAGGCCTTGCCTACAATACAAAGCATGCGTGCTATACAACGAACGGTGCTCTAATTGATAATGAATGCCACAACCTCTTCAAACAGCTGATCAGTGCTAGTGCCAGCTTTTGGAACCCCACCAGTCAGATATTGATGTCCTATCCTGAGGATAGGTCATCAGTATTTTCCTCCTGGAAAACCCCTGTAGAATCTACATTGGCATGATGATCATGAAAATTAATAAAGTAATCATGTCATGGAAGACCCACTCCTCCACTATAAGGTGGCTGTGACCATAAAGTAAGTCCAATGCTTAGCATATACTTAGCAGAAGGGGCTTAGTTATAGCCATAACAGCCATAGCAATTGCTATGGGGCCCAGAGATTGGGGGATCAGGTGCAAGGACATTGTACCTTTTTGTGGGGAAAAACAACTTTTTGCTATAATGTGAGTTTTCTGATATATGATATTATTTATACCTTTAATTATTGCTACTTAGGCCTCATGCACACGACCGTTTTTTTTTGCGGTCCGCAAAAACGGGTTACGTAGTTCCGTGATCCGTGTCCGTTTTCTTCCGTGGGTCTTCCTTTATTTTCGGAGGATCCACGGACATGAAGGAAAAAGTCATTTTGGTGTCCACCTGGCCGTGCGGAGCCAAACGCATCCGTCCTGACTTACAATGCAAGTCAATGGGGACGGATCCGTTTGACGTTGACACAATATGGTGCAATTGCAAACTGATCCGTCCCCCATTGACTTTCAATGTAAAGTCAGGAGTCCCTATTATACCATCGGATCGGAGTTTTCTCCAATCCGATGGTATATTTTAACTTGAAGCGTCCCCATCACCATGGGAACGCCTCTATGTTAAAATATACCATCGGATTAGAGATATATCGTGAAAACTCAGATCCGACAGTATATTCTAACACAGAGGCGTTCCCATGGTGATGGGGACGCTTCAAGTTAGAATATACTAAGAACTGTGTGCATGACTGCCCCCTGCTGCCTGGCAGCACCCGATCTCTTACAGGGGGCTTTGATCCGCACAATTAATTGTGCGTATCATAGCCCCCTGTAAGAGATCAGGTGCTGCCAGGCAGGAGGGGGCAGACCCCCCTCCCTCCCCAGTTTTAAATTCATTGGTGGCCAGTGCGGCCCCCCCTCCCTCCCTCCCCTGTATTTAACTCATTGGTGGCCAGTGCGGCCCCCCTCCCTCCCCTGTATTTAACTCATTGGTGGCCAGTGTGCCCCCCCCATCCCTCCCCTGTATTTAACTCATTGGTGGCCAGTGCAGCCTCCCCTCTCCCCCCTAATTAAAATCCCCCCCATCATTGGTGGCAGCGGAGAGTTGCGATCGGAGTCCCAGTTTAATCGCTGGGGCTACGATCGGTTACCATGGAAACCAGGACGCTACTGCAGTCCTGGCTGTCATGGTTACTGAGCAATTTTAGAAGCATTATACTTACCTGCGCTGTCTGTGACCGGCCGGGCGCTCCTCCTACTGGTAAGTGACAGGTCTGTGCGGCGCATTGCCTATAGCACAGACCTGTCACTTACCAGTAGGGGGAGCGCCCGGCCGGTCACAGACAGCGCAGGTAAGTATAATGCTTCTAAAATTGCTAAGTAACCATGGCAGCCAGGACTGCAGTAGCATCCTGGTTTCCATGGTAACCGATCGTAGCCCCAGCGATTAAACTGGGACTCCGATCGGAACTTATCCGCTGCCACCAATGATGGGGGGGGGTGGGGGGATTTTAATTAGGGGGGAGGGGAGGCCGCACTGGCCACCGATGAATTAAATACAGGGGAGGGAGGGGGGCCGCACTGGCCACCAATGAGTTAAATACAGGGGAGGGAGGGGGGCCGCACTGGCCACCAATGAGTTAAATACAGGGGAGGGAGGGGGGGCCGCACTGGCCACCAATGAATTAAATACAGGGGAGGGAGGGGGGTCTGCCCCCTGCTGCCTGGCAGCACCCGATCTCTTACAGGGGGCTATGATACGCACAATTAACCCCTTAGGTGCGGCACCTGAGGGGTTAATTGTGCGAATCAGAGCCCCCTGTAAGAGATCGGGTGCTGCCAGGCAGCAGGGGGCAGTCATGTACACAGTTCTTAGTATATTCTAACTTGAAGCATCCCCATCACCATGGGAACGCCTCTGTGTTAGAATATACTGTCGGATCTGAGTTTTCATGATGTAAAAACTCATATCTGAAAAAGCTCTCTGCAGACGGATCTGCGGATCCGTCTGTGCGAAAGTAGCCTACGGATACGGATCACGGACGCGGATGGCAATCTTGTTTGCCTCTGTGTTTTTTCACGGACCCATTGACTTGAATGGGTCTGCGAACCGTTGTCCGTCAAAAAAATAGGACAGGTCATATTTTTTTGACGGACCGGAAACACGGATCACGGACGCAGATGAACAACAGTGCATTTTCCGAGTTTTTAACGGACCCATTGAAAGTCAATGGGTCCGCAGAAAATCACGGAAAACGGAACAACGGACACGGATGCACACAACGGTCGTGTGCATGAGGCCTTACACTGCTGTTTTAATTTTCTAACACTGTGGTAGGGTCCATCCTATTTTACTATGAGACGCAATGAATTATAGTTATGTTCCTGCTTAGCAGTGATAAAGTCATTTGTCAGTTCACATGGATCTGGGCAGAAAATGTAGAGAAATCCACTTGGATTGAGTCGCTAACTTTGATGTGGATTGTTCCATCATTTTTATAGTAGGGATAGATATGTAGAAAGGGTGATCCTTCTTCTTTCTGAGTCAGCCCACTGGGAGGTCATTCCATTGCCTAGGCTTTAGTTATAAAATATTACATTATGCCACTCCAATATGGAACCAGCTACTGTCATCAACCAGTCATCCTTTTGCATTTCATACTACCTCTTAACAATCAGGTAGATACTAAACATTAATCATCAGAGAAATCACTTAATTTAGCTTCTGTGCAATGGATATGAAACAAAGCCATGGATATGTGATTGAAGTGTAGACTCTCTACTTGAATTCAAGAGGTTTAACAAAAATATTTGTACTAACTATTTAGGAATGACACCCCTTTACATGGTCCCTCCATTTTCACAGGCTGGAAAATATATATACACAAAAATATCTATCTATCTATCCATCAGACTTGCCTGACCTAAACCCCATAGAGAATCTATGGGGTATTGTCAAGAGTAAGATGAGAGACACCAGACCCAACAATGCAGACAAGCTGAAGGCTCACCTCACCAGTGCCACACGTTGATTGCCTCCATGCCCAGGGCCGGTGCAAGGATTTTTGCCAACACAAGCGAAGCTACATTTTGACGCCCCCCCCCCCCTCGCAGCTCACCTGTCCCTGGTCCTGTCTGCAGCAGCTGGTTTCTCCTCTGTGTGGTCCTGGTATCTTCTCTCTGCTTCAGACAATAGCTGGTTTGAGGACCGTATTTTTCGCCCTCTAAGACGCACCGGCCCATAAGATGCAACTAAGATTTAGAGGAGGATAATAAGAAATAAATATTTTCCATTGCACCTCAGGTCAGACCAGCAATCAGACCCCCAATGCCTCAGATCAGCCCCCCATGTCAGCCATCATGCCCCCAATTTCAGCCGTCATGCCCCCAATTTCAGCCATCATGCCCCCAATTTCAGCCATCATGCCCCCATGTCAGCCATTATGCCCATATTTCAGCCATCATGCCCCCATGTCAGCCATCATGCCCCCATGTCAGCCATTATGCCCATATTTCAGCCATCATGCCCCCATGTCAGCCATCATGACCTTATGTCAGCCATCATGCTCCCCCATGTCAGCCATCATGCTCCCCCATGTCAGCCATCATGCCCCCCCATGTGATAAATCAGCACAAATAAAAAACAAATGAAAAAAAACTTACCTCTCCTGCTCCTGGCCGCCACCGCTCCTCACCACCAGCGCTCTCTCTTCTTCTTGGTTCTCGGCTGTCAGCTGTGAAGGCTGCGCACAGTGAGGTCACATGGTGTGCAGTCCTTTACAGCAGACAGCCAAGCGGAGGAACAGGAAGCAGTGAGTACAGATCCTTCACCGCTTCCCAAAATGGAAGCGCTTTATTAGTATTTGCCCCATAAGACCTAAGGGCCGAAAAATACGGGGTATTTAAAAAAAAAAAAAGTTTCATTTTTCCCGCTCCCCCATCTCTGCGCCCTAAGGCAGCCGCTTGGTCTGCCTTATTATAGCGCCGGCCCTGTCCATGCCACATTGCCGTATTGATGCAGTAATTCATGCAAAAGGAACACCAACCAAGTATTGAGATCGTATTCTGTACATACTGTTCAGTAGGCCAACATTTCTGTATAAAAAAAAAAACTTTTTTTTAATTGGTCTTATTAAAATTTCCTGAGATGCTGACATTTGGGTTTTCATTAGGCTACTTTCACACTAGCGTTCGGGTGTCTGCTTGTGAGCTCCGTTTGAAGGGGCTCACAAGCGGCCCCGAACGCATCCATACTGCCCTAATGCATTCTGAGTGGACGCGGATCCGCTCAGAATGCATCAGTCTGGCAGCGTTCAGCCTCCGCTCCGCTCAGCAAGCGGACACCTGAACGCTGCTTGCAGCGTTCGGGTGTCCGCCTGGCCGTGCGGAGGCAAGCGGATCCGTCCAGACTTACAATGTAAGTCAATGGGGACGGATCCGTTTGAAGATGACACAATATGGCTCAATCTTCAAACGGATCCGTCCCCCATTGACTTTCAATGTAAAGTCTGGACGGATCCGTTCAGGCTACTTTCAGACTTAGAATTTTTTTTAAACTATAATGCAGACGGATCCGTTCTGAACGGATACAAACGTCTGCATTATAGGAGCGGATCCGTCTGTGCAGACATCAGACGGACCCGCTCTGAACGGTAGTGTGAAAGTAGCCTAAGCTGTAAGCCATAGTCATCAACAATAAAATAAATAAACTCTTAAAATAGATCACTCTGTGTGTAATGAATCTATAGAATATATGAAAATAATTTTTTTAATTGAATTACTAAAATAAATGCATTTTTTTATGAAACTCTAATTTATTGAGATGCACCTGTAGTTGTTTTCCATGCCCTTCCAGGCCTATTTGGTTGGTAAATGCTTCAGTGCTTTCCTTCGTTGTCACTGTGATTTCGTAGTAAAGAGATCACAGAGAGGCACGGAGCATTATCAGTCATGTTAATGCTCCGTGCTTCTGCAGTCTGCATCGGGTCTTGGCACTCTTTCACGGAGCGGATGCCACGCACGGCATCCGCTCGTGTGAAACAGCCCTTAAAGGGATTCTGTCATCAAGTTTTAGGCTATAGAGATACGGACATGCACGGCTAGATCGCCGCTAGCATGTCCGCAATATACCGGTCCTATAGGGCTGTGTGCTTTTATTTTCTTTAAAAAAGGATTTTAGAGATATGTAAATTAGTCTTGTAAGGTGAGCAAGGGGCTGTACGAACCTTCCTCGTGCCCAGCCACGCCCGCCTGTGAAGGAGCCCAGCACCGCCTATGTCCTCCAAATCTCCTCCTTTCGTCACCGTTAGATAGCCGTAATCTCGCGATGCGCGAGCTCGCGCATGCACAGTGCCGGTATAGTGTTCCTTCCCTGTGCTGGCATCAGCCTCAGGGAAGGAACTGCGCATGCGCGAGCTCGCGCATCGCGCAATACGGTTATCTATCGACGATGAAAGGAGGAGATTCGGAGGACATAGGCAGTTCTGGGCTCCTTCACAGGCGGGCATGGCTGGGCACCAGGAAGGTTCGTACAGCCCCTTGCTCACCTTACAAGACTAATTTACATATCTCTAAAATCCTTTTTTTTTTTTTATAAAAGCACACAGCCCTATAGGACCGGTATATTGCGGACATGCTAGCGGCGATCTAGCCGTGCACGTCCGTATCTCTATAGCCTAAAACTTGATGACAGAATCCCTTTAAGGGCTGTTTCGTAGTGATTTCGTAGTAAAGAGATCACAGAGAGGCACGGAGCATTATCAGTCATGTTAATGCTCCGTGCCTCTGCAGTCTGCATCGGGTCCTGGCACTCTTTCACGGAGCGGATGCCACGCACGGCATCCGCTCGTGTGAAACAGCCCTAAGAGTTTCCATGAACAGCTCAGCTACCAAATGCAAATTCAACACTCAACTTCAGACCCTTTATCTCCGTAATTTGTCATGAAATAATGAGGTAACAGGCCACACTGGACCATGAGACTGCATATCGTCAACTGTCCAATTACATGTGAACCTGTTAAAATAGAGATACTATGTAAAAAATGGCTGCAATCCCTAAACAGTTAATGTAATCTTTTTGTGAATTAAAGCTGAATGTCTACATATTGATGGCTTTTATTCAGATTCATTTTGGTGGTATACACAAGGCCGGCGTCAGCACCTGTCATACCCGGGCAAGTGCTGTGGCCCACAGCTCCTGCGGGGACCCACAGCACTGCCGCCAGAGGCCAGAAGCAATGAGCGTTTCCATCAATACAGATGAAAATGCTCATTGCTGGACTGCTGCGAGCTGCGGTCCTGTCACTCACCGCTCAGCTCCCAGTGCTCCTCCCCTCCTTCAGGCCAGTGGTGCACAGAATGGTAAAGCAGGAAGACTTCTCCACACTCCACCATTCAGCCTGCAGGCATAGATTGCGCCGCCAGCCTGTGTGGGCGCAGACTGCAGCCCAGAAATCTACAGAAGCTCTTCTTACATTGTGCAGCAGAGCAATCTGTGCCTGCAGGGAAGAGAGGTATGTGAGCTTCAGGAATGGGACAAGGTGAGTAGTTACTGTGTGTTTTTTTGTTTTTAATACAGAGGGGTCACAGAGGACTTTTATTTTTATGCAGGGGTCACAGAGGACTTTGTTACTACGGAGGGGTCACAGAGGACTTTGTTACTACGGAGGAGTCACAGAGGACTTTGTTACTACGGAGGGGTCACAGAGGACTTTGTTACTACGGAGGAGTCACAGAGGACTTTGTTACTACGGAGGGGTCACAGAGGTCTTTATTACTATGAAGGGGTCACAGAGGACTTTATTACTTTGAAGGGGGCACAGAGGACTTTATTACTATGGAGGGGGCACAGATGACTTTATTACTATGGAGGGGGCACTGAGGACTTTATTACTATGGAGGGGACACAGAGTTAATTTCTACTATGGAGGGGGCACAGAGGGCATTACTACTCTGGAGGGGGCACAGTGAGCAATTCTACTATGGAGGTGGCACAGAGCCAGAGGGCATTACTGCAATGAATGTGGCACAGTGGGCATTATTACTGTGAAGGGGGCACAATGGGGATTTCTACTATAAAGGGGGCACAATGGGGATTATTACTATGAAGGGGGTACAATGAGGATTATTACTGTGAAGGGGCACAATGGGGATTATTACTGTGAGGGGGCACAATGGGGATTATTACTGTGAAGGGGGCACAATGGGGATTATTACTGTGAAAGGGCACAGAGAGGGCATAACTACTGTGAGGGGGCACACATCTGTACAAAACTACTGTGAAGGTTGTACAATGAGGGCAATACTACTGTGAGGGGGTACAATTTTTTTTAAAGTATTGGTGGGGCTGTGCCAGAGAAAGGACCCGCCCCGGGTGCCAAACACCATAGGCATGCCACTGAAGCAGGGAACTATTCGCTCCCCGCTCCACCATTGAGCTGCCAGCGCTCCACAGCAGCAGCAGCACGATGTCTTCACACATCGTCCTGCTAATCTGTGTAGGAGGAGGAGAGGGGCAGGCTGGGAATCAGCCTCTGCTCCTCCTACACAGCAGCGCAATGTGTCACAGTTGCCTGCTGCTGCTGCTGATGGGGAGCGCAAATCATGGGAGGAGCCAGGTGACTGAGGCGAGCAGTATTTTTATTTAATTTTTTTTCACTTCCTGTGAAAGGGGCACCTCTGGGTAAAACCACTGTGAAGGGGGCACTGTGCACATATCTTGGCATATCCACCGTAAGAGAGCACATATCTTGGAATATCATCTGTGAAAGGGGCACATATTTTTGGATATCTACTGTGAAGGGGGCACATATCTTGGCATATGGACTGTGAGGGGGAACATATCTTGGCATATCTACTGTGAGGGGGCACATATCTTGGCATATCAATTGTGAAGGGGCACATATTTTGTGATATCTACTGTGAAGGGGGCACATATCTTGACATATGGACTGTGAGGGGGGGCACATATCTTGGCATATTAACTGTGAGGGGGCACATATTTTGGGATATCTACTGTGAGGGGGCACATATCTTGGCATATGTACTGTGAGGGGGCACATATCTTGGCATATGTACTATGAGGGGGCACATATCTTGGCATATCTACTGTGAGGGGGCACACATCTTGGCATATCTACTTTGAGGAGGCACATATCTTGGGATATCTACTGTGTGGGGCACATATTTTGGGATATCTACTGTGAAGGGGGCACATATCTTGGCATATCTACTGTGAGGGGGGCACATATCTGTGAGTAGAGCTGAGGGACTGAAACACTGGGTAGAAAATAAAAGTGGGCACATAAGGACTGATTTACATATATCCGCTCTGTAGCATGCTCTGTGTAAGGTATTTAAGCTATAATACATGCAGTTTCATTGCTGCAAGTGTAGTGTCCCACTAGGTAAATGTGGGCACTAGACAAGGGCTAATATGACCATTGAAATTTATATGATGTTTTATGTGCATTTTCCTGTTTATCTGTGTATCAGGCCCGTTAGGGTGTAATTCCACCTCCAAGACAGTAGAGAGAGCTAGGGAACCCCTAATATATATAGTTAGGCCCAGACAGGAAAAGGGCAGTGTAGTCCAGGAGGCTAGTGAGTGCAGTCTAGCCTGCCTGAGGTTATTGAGCCAGAGTTAGCTCAGAAGTTTGTCACCAGGGGAAGAGTTACCTCCTGAGAAACCTGCAGTTCCTACAAAATACAGTACAGAGCAGAGCAAAAGTGTTTCCAGCCAGACAAGAGAGCTGAAGGGCAGAAGAGTCTATTCAATGCAAGGAGATACATATCATAAAGTCCAGCAAAGGTACCCTGTTAAATCATAGGATGACTAAATTTAATGAGAAATATAGACATAAAAATAAACAAAACTCTACACAAACAATCCGAGGGGAGAGGCCAGGATACAGTCAGATGCACTGGGTAAGTGGTGGGGAATTAAATCCCTAGCACTGATACCCTAAGCTGGTCCTCTGCCCAGGGACGTCTCCTGGTGGTGGGGACGCCCTGTCCACGTACCTAATCTCGACCTCCTAACTGTCCCTGGTAAAGTGACGAGTGGAGAGAGATAGGTATACAGTGGTACCCTAGCGGATGACTAGCACAGCACCAAAAAGAATGAAAGGTGTCCACTGTATAATGCCCTCGTGACCAATCGCCAGGAGGTACAGGGTACAACTAGAGGATAAAAAACACAAACAGACACACGCACATATAAACACAAATAACAAAAGATGACCTACAACCCCGACGCGTTTCACCCACAACAGTGGGATCATCAGGGGGTGATACAGGGTAGGTATAGTGAGGACTGGAAGCCCGTGACAATAACTATAGCAGGCCCAGACCGATGATAAATGCGTGAATAAATGCGTTGACAGATATATACGTATATCGCAACAACAGACCCAAATTAATAAATAAATGGTTGCCACATGGCAAATTACATACGGTCACTCGGCGGCACAATTGGTGACGTCAGCCGACTAGATGCAAGGTACAAATCTATAATTTGGAGATACATACCTGAGGAAGTTTCTTTACCAAGGATAAAGCCACCAATAGGGCATACGGGCCTTGGCATTAAGACAGACAGGAGTTCTGAGGAATAGTGCACAGGATTTCTGAGGAAAAGGTGCAGCCTGATCTGTGAGTGTATTTAACCCTCTGAGTATCTTGCAAGAACATTGCTGCCTGCCATTATTGTAAAAGCCTGCTTGAAACTGCTTCTGTCATATGGAACTGAACCTAAAGAACTGTATATAGTTAACTGTTCCAGTAAAGAAAGTTTTTGTTCACTGCAAACCGTGTTCCTCACTTATTACTGCTATCAATCGGTGTGCCACCGTTACCGCCACTGGCGTCACAAATCTTAAAGGGATTTTGCCACAGGCACATTAAACCTGCAACACCCAGGGCACCTCACCTACCACCGGCCTGGTCCCTATACACTGAGAGTGCCCCAGAGGACTTCTGTGCAAGCCTCTACATCACTGCTGTACGCCTGCCCAGGGTCATCCTATAAACTGTGAGTAACCAAGTGCAACCCTCGTTTGCCTAACCATGACCTCACTATCGCAATACCCTGCAGGGCTGCGTACTGCATATTTTGGCGTCACGAACAGGATGCGATCATTCCTACGCCATTGTGGAATATAAACTGTGTGCCAATATTAATGTGATAGCACTCTGCAACCAGCATTCTGCCTTGCCTCTATGCTGGATGAGGCATTGGTGTACATTTTGGCCAAAGCATAATAAGCCACTCACCACGTCAAGGTCGCCTCTATGGAGTGGTCCCTAATACTAGTTCCTTGGTGTGCATGCTGACCTGCATTCCCTGGACTTTGTGTGGCTGTCATGGCCCATAAACAGGTAGGAACTTGTGTTAGGGACCACTCCATAGAGGTGACCTTGACGTGGTGAGTGGCTTATTACGCTTTGGCCAAAATATACACCAATGCCTCATCCAGCATAGTGGCAGGGCAGAATGCTGGTTGCAGAGTGCTATCACATTTGTATTTTGCGTTTGTATATGTATTTCGCCATAGTGATGTGCACCTACATACAGGGTTGTGCTGACTCAATCACCCACATTTTTTCTTTGTAGTATATATTGGAGGCGTGGCGATCTCCATGCAGTCATGCACACCTGACCAGTCAATCTGTCCTGGAGGCTGGTTTTAAAGTCAGTATAAAACTGAGTCTGCTTATATAGAACCTACCAGTAGCCATTTGGCTCCAGGAGAAGTATATGGTGGGCTCAGCATGCATGTTGGTACTTGCATCCCTGGATCCGATGAAAGCTGTAATGGCACCGGACGGGGTTAAAAGCAGAGTGTGCTTTGCGTGCATGCTGACCTGCATTCCCAGGACTTTGTGTGGCTGTCATGGCCCATAAACAGGTAGGAACTAATGTTAGGGACCACTCCATAGAGGCGACCTTGACGTGGTGAGTGGCTTATTACGCTTTGGCCAAAATGTACACCAATGCCTCATCCAGTATAGAGGCAGGGCAGAATGCTGGTTGCAGAGTGCTATCACATTTGTATTTTGCGTTTGTATATTTATTTCGCCATAGTGATGTGCACCTATATACAGGGTTGTGCTGACTCAATCACCCACATTTTTTCTGTGTGCCAATATTGCCCATAAAGTGATTAAGCCCTATCCGTTTATTTGGAAAATTGCTGGGTCGAAGAACTGTAAAAACTGCGGTGTGAAAATCGTATTTTGTGGACTGTTTGCCGCTTATTTAAGTCACCGCTTGCTGTCAATGAATAGACAGCGTATACTCAAAGATGGCCGCTTAAGTACCGGACTATCAGTGCGCCTCGTTGTGTCTGTTTGGCGCGGAAAAAAAAGAAGAGAAGGTACCGCCCAGCCTGTGAAAGAAAAGTACCGCCCTGTCTGTAAGGAAGATACCGCCTACCTTGAATCTCGGAGCTCCAAGAGGCCGCGTCTATCTCCTGACGCTGCGCGTGGGACCTCCGCACAAAGTAATCCCGTGCCTCGCGAGATCTGGACTGCGCATCACCGGAGTAAGTAAACTTTCGGTACGCACCGATTTCTTTATATATCAGCACCGGGGAGGTTCCGATCCTTGCAAAGAGACTGGGGGAGGTCCCTCATTATTAGCAAAAGACTTAACCCAGGGGGGAAGTACGCCCAACTTAGATCCGACCAGCACTGTCGCTCCTTAAAGGGCTATACCCACTCCGTAGGTGCCCTTAGCAACGTTTAAGCAAGCAAAGGCCAACGTGTGTCTGCCTATAGTCCTGAGACCACGCAATGTCCACACCTGAAGAAGCGGAGCGGGCGGTCCCTCCTGAAATGCACGCCACTGATAACAGGGCGCCCGCCACTGACCATGCCATATTATTTCGGGGCCCCCTGGTTCCCGCGATATTCCGGGGAGGGCCACAAGCTAAAAGACTTTAGGGACCAGATACTGGCCTTGTTTCGGCTCTACCCCATCTCCACTGAGCAACAAATGGAGATCCTCTTAGCACAGTTAGAAGGGGCCGCCCGCAGGGAAGTCATGTCTTGGCCCAGCTCTGAAAAGCATAGCCTGGAACAGATCTTTGATCGCCTCGGCACCACGTTTAAGGCCAGAACGGTGTCTGAAGTTAAGATGCGATTTTTCAGCAGGAAACAACAGCCTGCTGAGTCACTCCGTGATTTTGCTTTGTCCCTGCAAGAGACCCTAAGGGCTGTGGTCCAAGTGGACCCCCGGGAGGCTGAGGACCAGGACCGGACTCTAAGAGAGCAGTTCCTTGCGGTTGTAAACACTGAGCATTTAAGGGGCCAGCTGAGGATGCTGTCGGCCCAACACCCCAATTGTGCGTTTTTGGACTTTAAGGAGCTGGCCATCAGTATCTTAGGCCAAAACCCGCCCACGGGGCCAGCGGCCTTCTTTGAACCTCAGGCATGCCAGTCAAAAACTGTTAATGTGAGGCCGGCTGGAGCAAGTCAAGCCACTCAGGCTCCAGTAACAGATGTGGTGGCGGCATTAATGGAGCAAGTAAACCATCTCACTAAGAGCTTGGAGAAGGTGTGCAGGAAAATAGAGGAATGGGAGAGACCATTGTTACTAGAGGATGAAAGCCCCCTTCCTCAAAGGCTCCCGTCTGCATATAAAGATGTATACCCCAAAGAACCTGATGGACGACCGAATTACCGGTCTAAGAACCGCAAGCAGCCACTATTGTAAAAAATATGGACATACTGAATCAACGTGTTGGCAGTTAAACGGGCCACCCCCGAGGCCAAGGACCGCCCCTCGGGAGGTAGAACAGTAGGTCCAAAGGATCCAAGCTGGATGCCCAGATACGTAGGATCTCGTCCAAAAATTAACATGTGTATCAACGGGATACCTTTTGAAGCCCTGCTGGATACTGGGTCTCAGGTCACCACCATCCAACGACCCGCCTTTGACAAATTCTGGGATTCAAGTCTCCTCACCCAGCCACCAGAATCCTGGCTAGATATCATTGCCAGCAACGGCAAGCCAGTGAAAGTTCATGGGTACTGGGAACCTACCTTTCAGGTGGGAGAAGCCACCTTACCTCAGCAAGGTGTGATTGTGGTAGAAGCCAGAGATAAAGGGGGACACCCCGTGATCCTAGGGACTAATGTCTTAAAAAATTGTTACTCCGAGGTGCTTGAGGCATTGAACCAATCCATACCTTCAGCTTCACCTGCCTCTAAAAGAGTCATTCAAAAGACTATCAGTGTGCTGTGTGCTCAGCAAAGATTCGCAAATGGAAAAGGAGAAATCTGTACTTCTCGGATCCGGGATAACCGGCCGGTAATTCTGCCTCCGAATTCCCAGATCATGCTGTGGTGCCGTGCTGTGCTAGGGATCCAGGGCCAGGACTATCAAGCCCTAGTGGAACCTATCCAAATTGAGAATCATCCCTTCGTGCGAACAGCCAAGAGTCTGGTGACCGTATCTCAAGGTAAAGTGCCTGTCCGTTTGATTCATTTCGGTGATCACCCTGTTACTCTCTCTAAGCACTGCCCCGTTGCTCAGCTTTTCCAGGTGTCCTTTCAGCATGTTATCCGTATGAATGCCATGGAGACGTTCCAGACCGCACAGAGCAGCAGCGTACCTGCCAGCGCCTCTTCAGTAACCTGGTGGGAAGAACTTCATGTCGTGAACGAATCCACCCCGAAGGAGCAAATAGAGGGAGTCCTGAGTCTGGTGAAAGAACACCACAAGGCTTTCAGCAAGCACTCCACGGACTACGGAGAGGTCAGTGTAATCAAACACACCATACCCACTGGCTCTCTGTTACGGAACCATGAACCAGACGTACAACAAGAGATAAGTGAAAATAAGAAGGCTTTATTGAAAATAAAGCTGTAAAGCAAAAGTCCAAACGAATGGTGAAACCGAAGCAGAGTCTTTGAGAGGCCAGGATCAGGAACCAGCAGGGTAGTCAGACGAAGCCAGGATCAGGAACCAGCAGGGTAGTCAGACGAAGCCAGGATCAGGAACCAGAAGCAGCAGCAGTCTTAGAAGCATGTGAACACAGGAGGACCAAGCAAGGAACTGAAGCCACAGACCTCCTATATATATGAGCTAGGCATCCAGCTCCTCCCAGTGGGAAGGAGGAGCCGCAGGGTGGAAGGCTACAAGAAACCCAGAAACCAAGATGGCCGCCAGCACATGTCAAACGAAGGAGAACAGCAAGAAGGTAAGACCATGACAGTACCTCCCCCTCAAGGGCCCCTCCTCCGCGGAGCAAAAAATGGTTTCTGAGGGAAGCGTGCGTGGAAGGCTCGGAGCAAGGCAGGAGCATGGACATCTGCGGAGGAAACCCAGGAACGCTCCTCTGGACCATAACCACGCCAATGGACCAAAAACTGCACCCGACCGCGGACCAGGCGTGAGTCCAGGATATTGCTCACCTCATACTCCTCATGATTGCCCACTCGGACCGGACGAGGCCGAGGAACCGAGGAAGTGAAACGATTACACACCAGTGGCTTCAACAGGGAGACATGAAACACGTTAGAGATCCGCATGCCAGGAGGAAGCGCAAGGGCATAGGCTACCGGGTTTACCCTGCGAAGCACTCGGAAGGGACCAACAAAGCGAGGCGCCAGCTTGGGAGTGGGCACTCGAAGGTTGAGGTTGCGGGTGGACAACCATACACGGTCTCCGACCTGGTAGGAAGGAGCAGGCGCTCGTCTGCGATCAGCCTGGAGTCTCTGGCGCTGCGCAGAGGCCTCAAGGGACTTCTGGATCTGTACCCAAGAAGCACGTAGGACGGAAAGGTGATCCTCCACAGCCGGAATATCCTGGGGAGAGAATACCTCCGGTAACACGGCAGGTTGGAACCCATAATTGGCCATGAAGGGAGACGTCCCAGAGGAAGAGTTCACCGCCGTGTTCCTGGCAAACTCAGCCCAAGGCAGAAGGTCAACCCAATTGTCTTGGTGATCGGAGACATAGCAACGAAGGAATTGCTCCTAGGCCTGATTGGATCGTTCTGCGGCCCCATTGGACTGAGGGTGGTAGGCCGAGGAGAAGGAGAGATGAATCCCCAACTGGGAGCAAAAGGCGCGCCAGAACCTGGACACAAACTGACTCCCCCGATCCGACACAATCTCCTTGGGCAAACCGTGCAACCGGAAGACCTCCCTGGCAAAAATCGTGGCCAACTCTTGTGCAGAGGGTAACTTCTTGAGAGGAACACAGTGGCACATTTTGGAAAACCGATCCACAATCATGAGAATGACCGTATGGCCTCGGGATGCAGGGAGGTCCACAATGAAATCCATCCCCAGGTGTGACCATGGGCGCTCCCCGGTGGCTATGGGTTGCAGAAGGCCCAACGGAAGGTGCCGAGGGGACTTACTCTGGGCACAAACGGAGCATGCCGCTACATATGCGGCGATGTCGGAACGTAGGGAAGGCCACCAGAACAGACGTGAAACAGCCCAGGACAGCTGATTCTTTCCAGGATGCCCCGCGGTCTTGGAGTTATGGTAGGTTCGCAACAACCGAGTGCGCAACTCCTCAGGCACAAAACATCTGCCGTTGGGTCTCCCAGAGGGAGCACCAGATTGAGCCGCCAAAATCTGCTCACCCAGGGTAGAGGTCAGGCTGGTGCGAATGGCGGCCAGGATCTGATTCGGAGGTATGACCGAAGTCGGAATCGACTCCTCCCTGGACAGCTCGGAGTACTGCCGTGATAGGGCATCCGCCCTGATGTTCTTGGAACCGGGTAGGTAGGAGACCACGTAATTAAAAGAACAGAGCCCATCTGGCCTGACGTGGTGTCAATCTCTTGGCCTCAGAAAGGTAGGTCAGATTCTTATGGTCCGTCAGGATGAGAACCGGAACCACCGAACCCTCGAGCAAGTGCCTCCATTCTTTAAGGGCCTGCACGATGGCCAATAACTCCCTGTCACCAATCTGATAGTTGCACTCCGCGGAAGACAGTTTCCGGGAGTAAAACCCACAAGGAAGCAGAGGACCCTCTGGTGTTCTACGCTGAGACAGAAGGGCGCCTACTCCCGTCTCAGACGCGTCCACCTCGAGGACAAAGGGCAACCCAGGGTTGGGATGCGACAGAATCGGAGCCGACACAAAAGCGGACTTTAGGGCCTCAAAAGCTCGGATGGCCTCGAGCGGCCAGACCTGGGAATTACTGCCCTTCCTGGTCAGATCCGTGAGAGGCTTGGCCAGCATGGAAAAGTCCCTGATGAACTTCCGATAATAATTGGCGAAGCCCAAAAAGCGCTGCAGGGAACGAAGACCACTGGGCTGGGGCCACTGTAAGACAGCCGAAACCTTCTCAGGATCCATGGAGAACCCCTCAGCGGAAATGATGTAACCTAAGAAGGTTACCTGGGATCGGTGAAATTCGCATTTCTCAAGCTTACCGAACAGCTTGTTCTCTCGTAACCGTTGCAACACTCGTCTGACATCCAGAATGTGGGCCTCCATGGATTCAGAATATACCAAGATGTCATCCAAATAGACCACCACACACTGCTGCAACAGGTCACGGAAAACATCGTTGATGAATTCCTGAAAGACTGCGGGCGCATTGCACAACCCGAAGGGCATAACCAAGGATTCATAATGACCGGTCCTGGTGTTAAACGCGGTCTTTCACTCATCGCCCGCCTTGATCCTTACCAGGTTATATGCCGCCCTCAGGTCGAGTTTGGTAAAGACCGTGGCCCCTTTAAGGCGATCGAACAGCTCGGAAATCAAGGGTATCGGGTAAGCGTTCTTGATCGTGATGCGATTGAGACCCCTGTAATCGATGCAAGGCCTCAACTCACCGCCCTTCTTTTTCACAAAGAAAAATCCAGCCCCTGCCGGGGACGAGGATTTGCGAATGTGTCCGCGTGAAAGCGCCTCCCTAACGTACTCCTCCATGGCCTCATTCTCCACTACCGACAGTGGATAGACTTTGCCACGAGGAGGAACGGCACCAGGTTGTAACTCTATGGCACAATCGTATGGGCGGTGCGGAGGTAGGGCAACCGCGCGCACCTTATCGAATACATCCCGGTACTCCTCGTATTCAGGAGGCAACAGAGAGTCCGAGGAAGTACACAGCAACTTGACAGACCCATGGATGCAACTAGCCCCACACTGCAGTGACCACGAGAGGATCTCGGCCGATCTCCAATCGAAAGTCGGATTATGCTTCTGGAGCCAGGGGTACCCCAAGACCACCGAGTAGTGTGGAGACGAAATAACCTGGAGGCAGACCGACTCTCTGTGAACGGCACCAATGGCTATCCCCACTGGAAGGGTCTCATGAGTCACGTGTGACGACAGAAGGGGTCTGCCGTCTATCGCCTCAAGAGCCAGTGGGGAACCTCGAGCCTGCAGAGGAATGGAATTGGCGGCAGCGAACCCACTATCAATGAACAAACCACCAGCACCAGAGTCCACCAATGCCTGGGTCGTCACCGAGCCCCCGACCCAGGAGAGGACAACAGTGATCAGTGGTTTGTCAACACGGGAAACCGGGGACGAGGAGACTCCACCCAAGATCTGCCCCCGACAGGATCTCAGGTACGAGCGTTTCCCGGACGGTTCAGACATGCCAACCGAAAATGCCCACCGAGACCACAGTACATGCATCGACCCTCGCGTCTCCGGAGTACCCTCTCCCCCTCGGACAGGCGAGCAAACCCCAGCTGCATGGGTTCACCCCCAGACAAGTCATCCCCAGGAGGCGTGGGAGGAGAGGGAGGCACGGGTGGGACAGCAAACGTAGGCGCCAATCTGTTAGAAGGCCTCCGCAGGCTCTCCTTAAAGGAAGGTCTCTCCCTGAGTCTGGTGTCAATCAAAATCAGGAAAGAAATAAGAGACTCGAGCTCCACTGGTAGGTCCTTAGCTGCAACCTCATCCTTCAAGGCATCCGAGAGACCATGAGAGAAAGCAGCGACCAGAGCCTCATTATTCCAGCCCACCTCTGCTGCCAGGGTACGAAACTCAATGGCGTATTCAGCTACGGATCGTGAACCCTGTCTGATGGACATAAGGAGCTTCGCGGCAGAGGCAGCACGAGCCGGCACATCGAATACCTTCCGAAGAGAAGCAACAAAACCGGAAAACTCGGCAACCACCGGATTGTTGTTCTCCCATAAAGGGCTGGCCCAGGCCAAGGCCTTGTCCGAGAGCAGCGAGATCAAGAAGCCCACCTTTGATCTCTCAGTAGGAAAGGCATGTGGCAGCAACTCGAAATAAATGCCCACCTGGTTAAGGAAACCTCGGCACTGAGTTGGCTCTCCCCCAAAGCGCTGTGGAAGAGGGGCAGAACCGATCATACCCCGAAACACCGCAGGCGCAACAACAGGTGTCGGGGTAGACTCTGGCGCAACAACCGGAGCGGCAGTAGGAGCGACAACCGACCCATCGGCAACGGGAGCGAAATGAGCCGTGCGTTCAAGCAGGGTTTGCAACGCCACAGCGAACCGACCCAACAGGTGATCCTGCTGATCAAGTCTGGCAACCAGCATGGGTAGCGAGGATGGCCCTGTACCGTCAGAACTCATGGCTTGGTCCTAATATTACGGAACCATGAACCAGACGTACAACAAGAGATAAGTGAAAATAAGAAGGCTTTATTGAAAATAAAGCTGTAAAGCAAAAGTCCAAACGAATGGTGAAACCGAAGCAGTCTTTGAGAGGCCAGAGATCAGGAACCAGAAGGGTAGTCAGACGAAGCCAGGATCAGGAACCAGCAGGGTAGTCAGACGAAGCCAGGATCAGGAACCAGCAGGGTAGTCAGACGAAGCCAGGATCAGGAACCAGAAGCAGCAGCAGTCTTAGAAGCATGTGAACACAGGAGGACCAAGCAAGGAACTGAAGCCACAGACCTCCTATATATATGAGCTAGGCATTAAGCTCCTCCCAGTGGGAAGGAGGAGCCGCAGGGTGGAAGGCTACAAGAAACCCAGAAACCAAGATGGCCGCCAGCACATGTCAAACGAAGGAGAACAGCAAGAAGGTAAGACCATGACACTCTCATCCTCCTATTAAGGAGAGATAGAGACCCATACCGCCTACTACCTATCAGTCCGTGAAAGAGATGATACAGGAAATGAAAGACTCTAATATAATCCGGGACAGTCACAGTCCCTGGGCTGCGCCCCTAGTTCTTGTTCGAAAAAAAGATGGCAGCATTAGGTTCTGCGTGGACTATAGAAAAATCAATCAAATCACCCATAAAGACGCTTATCCGTTGCCACGCATTGAAGAGTCCTTGACTGCCCTGGGGTCATCAGCCTACTTCTCCACTCTGGACTTAACCAGTGGGTACTGGCAGGTACCTATGGCCCCAGAAGATCGGGAGAAGATCACTTTCACTACGCCTATGGGTCTGTTTGAATTTAATTATATGCCTTTCGGACTGTGTAACGCTCCAGGGACGTTCCAGCGGTTGATGGAGCGTTGTTTAGGCCATAAGAACTTTGAGACTGTGCTACTATACCTGGATGACGTCATTATCTACTCCAAGACGTATGAGGACCATTTAAAACACCTGGCTGAAGTGTTTCAAGTCCCTGTTAAATATGGCCTTAAAATCAAGCCGTCCAAGTGCCATCTGCTGAAACCAGCAGTAAAGTATCTAGGGCACGTTGTTAGTGCCGAAGCAGTCCAGCCTGATCCTGATAAACTTGCTGCTGTCCGTAATTGGCCTACTCCCACCACGTGAAAGAGGTGAGAAGTTTCCTCAGCTTTGCAGGATATTATCGACGCTTCATCCCGCATTTTGCACAAATTGCGGATCCGATCCAGGAACTCCTAAGGGGGCATCCCAAGAAGAGTCCAAAGACTCCGATCCCTGTGGAATGGAATGAAGAACGGGAGATTGCCTTCCAGCTCCTAAAGAAGAAGCTGACTGAACCCCCTGTCCTGGGTTACCCGGATTATCAGAAGCCGTTTCACCTCTACATGGATGCCAGTAAAAGAGGCCTGGGAGCCGTGTTGGCTCAAGTGCAGGACAACAAAGAGAGGGTGATTGCCTACGCCAGCAGATCCCTGAGGGGAGCTGAGAAAAACTATCAGAATTATAGTTCCTTCAAGCTAGAGTTCCTTGCCTTAGTGTGGGCTGTGACTGAAAAGTTCAAAGACTATCTTGCTGCCACTCCGTTTGTCGCCTTCACGGACAACAACCCCCTGGCGCATCTGAATACAGCCAAGTTAGGGGCGCTGGAGCAAAGATGGGCCTCCCGCCTTGCCAACTATGACTTCACTGTAAAATACCAGGCAGGCCACTCCAATGATAATGCTGATGCCCTGTCTCGGCTCCCCACTACAGAAGCACCAGATGAACCAAAGGATGCCTGGGAAGAAGTGAAGATGCAGGCGTTTTACAACAAATTTGCTCAGCAAGATAATGTTCGCACTGAAAATCACTCAGCTACTGATTCCTCATGCATCAGTGACATGAACACTCTCCACATATAATGATATAGTACATCAGTGACATCACTGCTCTCCACATATAAGTGATATTTTACATCAGTGACATCACCGCTCTCCACATATAAGTGATATATTACATCAGTGACATCACCGTTGGTCTCCATACAGTATATATCTATATGTACAAGGAATGAGGCACCTGCTCCGCCGCTATCTGCTTGGCAGCCGCTGACGCCATCTTCCTTCTCTGCTAGCTGAGAGCCGTTGCTCTGCACACCAGAAGCGCTCCTGGGCTCCTGCAGTCATATTGAGGGAAAGCGCCGGATGTGGGGGAAGGGGGTGGCGCTGGGGTGCGCAGCCAGCGCCGGCCTTAGGTGTTCAGGCGCCCTGTGCGAGCTAACCTTGTGGTAGTGTTACCTGCAGTCCTATGTAAAACCACAGATAACACTAGTGCTGAATAATGTAGTAGTGTTACCTGCAGTCCTATGTAAAACCACAGATAACACTAGTGTAGATCATGTGGAAGTGTTACCTTCGTCCTTAGTGTGCCTCCCTGTGTCTATCGCACGGACTCCATGCTGGCGCTGCCTCCTCTTCCATCTTCTTCTTCTTGCCCTGCACAGAACGTTCTGAAGCAGCTGCGTCAATACATAGGAACACTGTGGGCATGGTGATACACACAGGGAGAGACACACACACAGGGACGGACAGTCACACACACACAGGGACGGACACACACATACATACATACATACAATAATTATGATCACCACACGGCTCCTGCCTGTCTGCTTTGGTAAAGCAGGGCATAGCTGGGCTATGCCAGGCTTTAGCAGAGTGGGCACAGGACAGTGGACACAGGGCACGATATGTATGCGAGCACAGCTGAGCAAGTGCAGGGCAAGGGCCCGCATACACATCGCCCCTCCTGCCTGTCATACCACCCCCCCACCAGGCATTTTGGGGGGCATTAGGGGATGGATGATGCGGAGTGTGCACATAGCCACCAATCATATCCCCCCCCCCCCCCCCCCCTAAAGGTAACTGCTGTGCTGGGGGAGGGAAATATGATTGGTGGCACTGGCACACTCAACATCAGCAGCAAGGAGTTAAAGTCCAACCCTTAATGGCCCCCAAAATCCCTGGGGGGGGGGGGGGGGGGGGATGTAGTAGCAGGAAAGCACACACTGTCCCCCTGTCCTCTATGAGCCCCCCCATGGCACATTTCTCCCACTCCATCATGGGCCAGTGGCAGATGGGATCCATCCAGTTATCTTTGTACAAAATTGTACTTTGTACTACCAAATACCTGTAAGTTCTGTATGGTGGAACTTGCTTAGTTGCTTGGCTGGCTCAGGCTGTGTCTGTTGTGGCTGCTGGCTGGTGCTCATGCTCGCTCCGCCTCCTTCTTCTTCTCTCTGCCTGTGCGGCAGCTGCATCACGCTCCAGCAGCCACTGGTCTGCTCTGTTAAAGAGACAGGCAGGCCAGGCAGCAGAGCGGCCGCGGGCCCCGCCCTCTCCTCACTCAGTCTCTTTCTATAGTCCGGACCGTGACTCCTTGCTGTTAGATGGGCGGCGGCGGCAACAAAATATAGTAGTAAGCACAGCCCGCCCGCACACCCCAAAGGCCAGCTGCCCCTTTTGGCCCACGGTAAAGACGGCCCTGATGGTGTCAAAAAAACCAGTCCAGCAAAATCTGCCTTCCAAAAACCGTATGGCATTCCTTTCCTTCTGCGCCCTGCCGTGTGCCCGTACAGTAGTTTACAACCACATATGGGGTGTTTCTGTAAACTACAGAATCAGGGCCATAAATATTGAGTTTGGTTTGGCTGTTAACCCTTGCTTTGTAACTGGAAAAAAATTATTAAAATGGAAAATCTGCCAAAAAAGTGAAATTTTGAAATTGTATCTCTATTTTCCATTAATTCTTGTGGAACACCTAAAGGGTTAACAACGTTTGTAAAATAAGTTTTGAATACCTTGAGGGGTGTAGTTTTTAGAATGGGGTCATTTTTGGGTGGTTTCTATTATGTAAGCCTCGCAAAGTGACTTCAGACCTGAACTGGTCCCTAAAAATTGGGTTTTTGAAAATTTCTGAAAAATTTCAAGATTTGCTTCTAAACTTCTAAGCCTTGTAACATCCCCAAAAAATAAAATATCATTCCCAAAATGATCCAATCATGAAGTAGACATATGGGGAATGTAAAGTAATAACTATTTTTGGAGGTATTACTATGTATTATAGAAGTAGAGAAATTGAAACTTGGAAATTTGCAATTTTTTACAAATTTTTGGTAAATTTGGTATTTTTTTAAAAATAATTTTTTTTTTTTTTTTTACTTCATTTTACCAGTGTCATGAAGTACAATATATGACGAAAAAACTATCTCAGAATGGCCTGGATAAGTCAAAGCATTTTAAAGTTCTCAGCACTTAAAGTGACACTGGTCAGATTTGCAAAAAATGGCCAAGTCCGTAAGGTGAAATAGGGCCAAGTCCTTAAGGGGTTAAAGGTGATTTTTTTTTTTTTTTTAGGTGTAAATGCTCTATAAATGAGGCATCACATTCCAGCTGCAAATGTGAGTCACAGACCAATACACCAGTGCAATATACAATGTGGTTAAGAAACGCATACAGAGCACTGAGTCCTGGTACAAAATGTACCATATGAATAGTGTTAAGCGAACTTGTGTTTTCAAGTTCGGCATACAGGTTCAGGTTATCTAAGAATTCCATTATGGATTTGGCTACCATGGACTATAACGGAATTGTATGAAGGCATGCACCATGGAAGCCTATAAGAAGCATTCTGTATTGCATTCTGTCATAATCGAAATCTATTATTCTGTTATGGTCCGTGGTAGTGGAATCCATAACGGGATTCTTAGATAACCCGAACCTGTATGTCGAACTTGAGAACACAAGTTTGCTCAACTCTACATATGAGGGCTGTAGCACAAAACTTTAGAACATGGGTGCACAGGTGGCCCACAATGTCATTCTGTGTATCCCCAACCGTATGGTCACAGACACGCTTGTCTGTGTCTGGTTGCTTCTCGCATGTATTTTCCATGTCCCTAGAAGATCAGTGACAGGAACAGGGATGAGTAAGGATTAGTAGTGTACCGTATTACCATCTCTAGCAGAATGGGGGTCTCCTGACTCCTGTACGGCACTTCAGAAAAAAGTAGATGAGGTGGAGAGGTGCCATGCATACTGTAATCTTCATTGTAGTTTGTGGTTGCAGTGAAACACTCATTTCAGTAGCTCACATAAACTACAATGGAAAGAGATGCATGGTCTTTGCCATTCTGGAGTGCAAACAGGGAAGAAGAAGGGACCCCTCCTTTCTTCTACTAGGTGGAAATCTTAAAAGTGGAACCATAGATGTTTGACATATACTTGTATTATGCCATAAATGTTTTGCATGGTAATACTCCTTAAAGTTTTATTGAGGCCCTTGGGAATAGTTCAGTCTGACAATGTAGCCCTCAGACCTCAAAAGGTTGTGCACACCTGCTTTATAGTAACTGTCTGCCTGACTAAGGCCTCAATAACATTTCCATTTTTCACTGATGTGTGCTATCTGCATTTTCTGCAGACAGCAAACGTACCCATTGATTGTAATGTGTCTGCTCAGACATTAGTAGTTTTTCACTGACCGTGGGTAAGTGGAAAAACCATGAAGAGATGCACTACCTTGTGGACCAGACATAACCATTGAAGTTTAGGGTCCATGAAAAATCACTGACACAACACAGATGGCTTTCCCTTTTGAACTGTTTTTCACTGACCACTGTTAGGAGATGCTCTGGAAATACATTTTCAGCTGATTGGTATACAGATGATGCATAAAGTGCAAAAAACGGATCCTTCACAAACATCTTCACAGATTAAACATATACGGATTTTCTATGTCGTCAAACAGACACGGAAATATTAATGAGGCCTTATACATTGGATGACCATTAATGGTCATCACTGGCTTGCTATGATTTAGATAGCAAAATAGACTGATACATTTTGCAAAAATAAATAAAAAATCTGTGGTTCATTAGGCGGTTGGCACTGAAGTCGGCGGCAGAGCACTACAGGTGTGCTTTGTATAACTATGATCTTTGAACACACAATTAATCAGGGTAATGAGGAAAGCAGGCCGCTGTAGTAAAGTACAATCAGTAAAGCTATACCAGATGGCAGAAATATCAGCATAACAAAGCTCAGAAAACGAGCTGCAATCAATGTCAGTAACCACCGGGTCACTATGCCTGTCTATAATCATACTTTATTACATGTGTTACATTGTTACATATTGCATCCATGTTGTTCTGCAGTCACATTTTAGTGCAGTATGCTAATAATATAAAAGATACATACTGTACATTGAAACAGATGGCACTCAAACGTAGAAGTCACTACAAATGGGTAATGTTTACCTGCTATTTATTTCATTGCTGGCCACTTGGCAGCTTTTCAGTTCTGCTCCATAAGGCCAAGGCTATGATTAGTGAATTCAGCTTAGCTGCTTTGTCTGCTGGGAGTCTAAAATCCACGTCTTGTCTCATCAGATGCTTATAGCACATTTGAACATGCTGGATATGCTGTGTTTTTCTGAATTGAAACATGTCTATATGTAGAGTTGAGCGGACACTTGGATGTTCGGGTTCGACGGATTCGGCCGAACTTCACAAAAAAGTTCGAGTTCGGGGCCTGAACTTGACCTCAAACCCGAACCCCATTGAAGTCAATAGAGACCCAAACTTTTGAGCACTAAAATGGCTGTAAAAATGTCATGGAAAGGGCTAAAGGGCTGCAAATGGCATCAAAATGTGGTTAAGAGCATGGCAAGTGCTCTGCAAACAAATGTGGATAGGGAAAGGACTTTAAATAACATAACATACGTAAAAAAAAAAAAAAAATCTTGATCTAGGACAGTGCTTCTCAATTATTTTCTGTCATGCCCCCCCTAGGAAGAAGAAAACATTTCGTGCCCCCCGCGCGACTGTAAATAATATCATTTGTCTATAAAATTGTTATAAGTACACCTCTGCATAACACTGTATCCTTATTAACGTATAAGAGAATAAAAAAAGAAAGAAATGTGGATCGGACACACACTTATGGGAGGATCTGTGGATGACGGACACTTATGGGGGGATCTGTGGATGACGGACACTTATGGGGGGATCTGTGGATGACGGACACTTATGGTGGGATCTGTGGATGACGGACACTTATGGGGGGGATCTGTGGCTGGCACTGTTACAGGGGGATCTGTGGCTGGCACTGTTATATATGTGCCATCCACAGACCCCCCACCCTATAACAGTGCCATCCACAGTGCCCCCCCCAGCCCATAACAGTGCCATCCACAGACCCCCACCCCTTAACTGTGCCATCCACAGATTCCGTGTGCCCGCCGCCACCGTTTAAAGTTATTAAACATGCCCCCCTCACTCCTAATAGTACCGTATATCCGAATTTCTTCTGTATAATGCCGGCAGGCGGGCCGGGCGGCCGGCGCGTCCCTCAGTGACGTCACTTGTCTGCGCCGCCTGCTTCATTCATAAAGCAGGCGGCGCAGGCACGTGACATCACTGAGGGACGCGCCGGCCGCCCGGCCTGCCTGCCGGCATTATACAGAAGAAATTCGGATATACGGTACTATTAGGAGTGAGGGGGGCATGTTTAATAACTTTTAATTCAATAATACATTTTATATTAGTATACCGGAGGGAGCGGTGGGGCGGGGCTATAGTACAGTGACCGCACCGCCCCACCGCTATTGCCGGCCCCCAGCTCCTCCTCCCAGTCTCTCCCCCGGCCCCCGCTCCGTACATCGCGTCAAGCGCCTGCGCCGGCCTCTGATCAGACGGGAGATGAGCGCTTCCACAATGGAAGCGCTCATCTCCCTGCCGCATATTACACTGCGAGCTGTCGGCCGCCCGGCGCCCTTGTTGCTATGGCACCCTGTGCGGCCGCACAGCCCGCACACCCCAAAGGCCGGCCCTGAACGAGCCCCCCTTTACGGAGCCTGGCGCCCCACGCTACAGGGTCCAGGGAAGGAGCCGGAGGACTGAATTAACTTAGGAACTTATCTAAGGTAGGGTAGGGAGTAAAAAAAAAAAAAAACAGGGAGGGGGAGAGTAAGTAGAACATTTGTTGAAAATGTTCAAATTTCATGCAACAGCAGTATTTGCACTGTAAACCTCCTTTTTTATTTATATAAAGTGTGGGTGAACTTAAACTGTATGGCTATACTGTGGTTCCTGTAGGCTTTGCGTGCGTAAGGTGGGGAGGGCGTGGAGGGGGGGCCTCCATGCCTATTTTGCTTGGGGCCCCCAAATTCCTTCAAACGGCCCTGGGCATATTCATGCCATGTTCCAAATTTGGAGACCCAGAAGTTGCAGGGGGCAGACCCCTCAGTCAGTTCGTGTAGGCGTGTGCAAACATACTGCCCCCCCATGTCGCACGTCCCCATGATGTTCACAATACAATTGGATATCAACTTTCGATGTTCTTTTCTGCGCCTACCATGTTAATCACGGTTAGTGGCGAATCAGGGTTCCACGCTGGAGAGGGAGCGTGAGAAAGAGAGACCACATCCAAGGGAGATCAATGGATGAAATTTAATTGTGATCGAGCGGAAATGTGGGACAAATTATTAAAGCAGAAGAATTGAAGGAAAGGAGGGGGCGCGCAGCAATTACCCACTCCCGACTCTGGGAGGTAGTGACGATAAATAACAATACAGGACTTTTAAGATGCCCTGTTATTGGAATGATTAATAAAAAATTATAGGGAATGTCACTGGGGTATTTTGGATTTGGAATCGCTAGCCAGGAGAGGCCCTGCTGCCGCTTTGTTGACTCTAGATAACTTCTGCCTGATCGCACGTCCACGATCGATTTGGATATCTTCTCTATCAACTTTCGATGTTCTTTTCTGAGCCTACCATGTTGATCACGGTTATTGGCGAATCAGGGTTCCACGCCGGAGAGGGAGCGTGAGAAAGGGAGACCTCATCCAAGGGAGGTCAATGGCTGCAATGGGATGAAGCGGAAATGTGGGACAAGTTATTAAAGCAGAAGGATCAAATGAAAGGGCCAATTAAAGACGAATTTTACAAATTTAATTCCCTGTCACCTATGCAGAGCAGGGGTTTTTCATCGCCAGAAATGGGTTAATCTCACCCACCAACGGAACAGATAATTTTTAAAAATTTCGGTCCCTGTCACCTATGCAGACTAGGGGTTTATTCACGGCAAAAATGGTAAAATGTCACCCAAGAATGTAACAGAAAAATTTGTGAAATTTATTAACCTGTCTACTAGGTAGAGCATGGATACATAACAGCCAAAAATTGGTGAATTACACCCAAATATGTAACAGACAAATTAGTGAAATGTTACCTGTCTACTAGGTAGATCAGGGGTATATCACACCCAAAAATTGGTGAATTTCACCAGAAAATTTAACAGACAAATTAGTGAAATGTTTTAACCTGTCTACTAGGTACAGCCACGTTATATCACACCCAAAAAGTGGTGAATTTCACCCGAATATGTAACAGACAAATTTGTGAAATGACATTAAAAAAAATACGTAGAAATTAAAAATAATAAACTTGATTTATGAGGTAGAGGTCCATATGGAGTAGGAGTTTGAGGAGGTGGTGGATGTAGCGGTGTAGGTGGAAGCGGCGGTGGAGGACGAGGTAGCCAACACGGTCGGCCCGCACTTTATGCAGCAGCTCTGACATATCGGGGTAATTTTTAAGGAACCTCTGCACCACCAAATTCAGCACATGTGCCAGGCAAGGGATGTGCGTCAAACCGGCTAGTCCTAGAGCTGCTACGAGATTTCGCCCATTATCGCACACCACCAGGCCGGGCTTGAGGCTCATTGGCACCAACCACTCATCGGTCTGTTGTTCAAGGCCCATCCACAGCTCCTGCGCGGTGTGGGGTTTGTCCCCCAAACAGATACGTTTTAAAACTACCTGCTGTCGTTTACCCCTGGTTGTGATGAAGTTGGTGGTGAAGGTGTTATGCTGACCGGATGAGGAGCCGGTAGAGGATGAGAAAGCGGAGTAGGAGGAGGCAAGCGCCCTGCAATCCTTGGTGGTGGAAGGACATGCGCCAAACTGCTATCCATCTCAGGCCCAGCTGCCACTGCATTTACCCAGTGTGCTGTTATGGAGATATAACGTCCCTGACCGTGCTTACTGGTCCACGTATCCGTAGTTAGGTGGACCTTGCCACAGATGGCGTTGCGCAGTGCACACCTGATTTTGTCCCCCACTTGGTTGTGCAGGGAAGGGAGGGCACGCCTGGAAAAGTAGTGGCGGCTGGGCACGACGTACTGTGGGACAGCCACCGCCATAAGGCTTTTAAAACTCTCCGTCTCCACCAGACGGAATGACAGCATTTCAAAGGACAGTAATTTTGAAATGCTGGCATTCAGGGCCAGGGATCGCGTGTGGGTAGGGGGGTACTTCCTCTTCCGCTCTAGTGTTTGGGAGATGGAGAGCTGAAGGCTTCCATGGGACATTGTGGAGATGCTTGGTGACCCAGGTGGTGGTGTTGCTGGCAGATCCTCTGTTTGCAGGGTGGCAGGTGCAGGGCTGGCCTTAGGTGTTCAGGCGCCCTGTGCAAGCTAATATTGTGCCCCCCCCCCCCCCCGTTCACCTAAACATAAACAAAGAGGAAAACATTCTTTGTAACAAACAGATTTTTTTTATTACAGATAATTTAAGTGCAAGTGCAAACAAGTACAATCATACCCAGTGCCACCCATAGCCAGTCTCCTGCCCCCCTTAATCATACTCTGTCACCTTTGCCCAGTCCCCTGCCCCCATTAATTTTACCCAGCGTCACCCAGAGCCAGTCCCCTGCCCCCCTTAATCATACCCTGTCACCTTTACCCAGTCCCCTGCCCTTCTTAATTATACCCAGTGTCACCCTTACCCAGTCCCCTGCCTCCTTAATTAGACCTTGCCCTCCTTAAATTAAGGGTGACAGACACTGGGTATGATTAAGGGGCAGGGGACTGGCTTTGGTTGACACTGGGTATGACTAAGGGGGGCAGGGTCTAATTGAGGGGGCAGGGGACTGGGTAAGGGTGACACTGGGTATGATTAAGAAGGGCAGGGGACTGGGTAAAGGTGAAAGGGTATGATTAAGGGGGGTAGTGGACTGGCTCTGGGTGACACTGGGTATGATTAAGGGGGGCAGGGGACTGGGCAAAGGTGACAGGGTATGATTAAGGGGGGCAGGGGACTGGTTCTGGGTGACACTGGGTATGATTAAGGGGGGCAGGGGACTGGGTAAGGGTGACACTGGGTATGATTAAGAAGGGCATGGGACTGGGTAAAGGTGATAGGGTATGATTAAGGGGGCAGGGGACTGGCTCTGGGGGACACTGAGTATGATTAAGGGGGGCAGGGGACTGAGTAAAGGTGACAGGGTATGATTAAGGGGGGCAGGGGACTGGCTCTTGGTGACACTGGGTATGATTAAGGGGGGCAGGGGACTGGGCAAAGGTGGCAGGGTATGATTAAGGGGGGCAGGGGACTGGCTCTGGGTGACACTGGGTATGATTAAGAAGGGCAGGGGACTGGGTAAAGGTGACAGGGTATGATTAAGGGGGGCAGGGGACTGGCTCTGGGTGACACTGGGTATGATTAAGGGGGGCAGGGGACTGGGTAAAGGTGACAGGGTATGATTAAGGGGGGCAGGGGACTGGCTCTGGGTGACACTGGGTATGATTAAGAAGGGCAGGGGACTGGGTAAAGGTGACAGGGTATGATTAAGGGGGGCAGGGGACTGGCTCTGGGTGACACTGGGTATGATTAAGGGGGGCAGGGGACTGGGTAAAGGTGACAGGGTATGATTAAGGGGGGCAGGGGACTGGCTCTGGGTGACACTGGGTATGATTAAGGGGGGCAGGGGATTGGGTAAAGGTGACAGGGTATGATTAAGGGGGGCAGGAGACTGGCTATGGGTGACACTGGGTATGATTAAGGGGGGCAGGGCTGTTGCACACGAGTGAGTCCATTGCGGGAATCACGCTCAGTGTGTGTGTGATCCTCCTTTCTGGAATTGCGGGAGAGCAGGTGTGTTTCTTGCTGAAAGTCCCATGCATCTCTGGTGCAGATGGCTCCATGAAATTTATGGCAGATGAAATAACAGCAAAAAACTGTCTGTTAAAGGAATATTCTAGTTATTACCCTGTGACTTTTCTTTTTTTGCTGTTCTTCATTATCTAATGGCTTATTCACACAGTGTTCAGTCAGTGATTTTGAGCCAAAGCTAGGTGTGGCTCTAAACAAAGAACAGGTGCAGATCTTTCTATTATACCTTATGTCTGTGGCGGCTCCAATCCTGACGTGTGAATGAGGCTTGTAAGCAGGAGGATGACCACAGTACTCTCCCAGATGGCTTTCGGTGGGTGCACATCCCCAGTATGGTTTCCCTCCACCCGGATCACCGGATACAATTGTATACTTATTGAGGAGACAGCACACCAGGAATTTTGAGTAATGCTTCTTTAATTCATTAGTATTCAGACACCAGTGGTAATTATTTTTACATCAGTGCAACGTTTTGGACATTTTTATTTTAGTGCCCTTTTTCAAGCTGGTATGTGATTAAGCTGCATGTCTGGCATGCATGTATGCGCACACCAGACCTGCGGTTTAGGCTACATGCACACAACTGCAAATTGCGGATCCGCAAAACAAAAAGTATAACATCCGTATGCCATCTTTTTTTTTTTTCGGATCCATTGTAACAATGCCTAAAATGGACAAGAATAGTACATGTTCTTGTTTTGTTGTTTTTTTTTTTTTTTGTGGGGCTACGGAACGGTGTGCTTTTTGCGGACTTATTGAAATGAATGGGTTTGCATCTTATCCCCAAAAAAACGGAACAGACGCAGAAACAAAATACGTTCGTGTACATGTAGCCTAAGGCTACCTTCACACTGGCGTTTTGAATTCCTTTTGTGAGATTCGTTTCAGGGCTCTCACAAACTGTTCAAAACAGATCAGTTCAGCCGCAATGCATTCTGAATGGATAAGGATCCGTTCAGAATGCATCAGTTTGACTCCATTTCGACTCCATTCCACTCTGGATGCGGACACCAAAACGCTGCTTGCAGCGTTTTGGTGTCTGCCTGGCGATGCGGAGCCAAACGGATCCGTCCTGACTTACAATGTAAGTCAATGGGAGCTGATCCGTTTTCACTGACACAATACGGTGCAATTGAAAACTGATCCTTCCACCATTGACTTTCAATGTACGGTAAGTCAGGACGGATCCGTTTTGACTTTGTTCTTCATAATGCAAACGGATCCGTTCTGAACAGATACAATCGTTTGCATTATAGGTGCGGATCCGTCTGTGCAGATACCAGACGGATCCGCACCTAATGCAGGTGTGAAAGTAGCCTTAATCACATACCAGCTTGAAAAAAGCCACTAAAATTGAAATGTTGCACTGATGTAAAATATAAATTACCACTGGTGTCTGAATACTAATGAATTAAAGAAGCATTTCTCAAAATTCCTGGTGTGCTGTCTCCTCAATAAGTATACAAGTGTGAATGAGTCTTAACAGCCCCATAGGCCCAGTACTATACATATCATAGCATACCAGTTTTTCCTGAGAGCAGTGTTATTTCTGTGTTTTAAAACACATGTAAAAAAAAAAAAAATTGTAGCACCATGATGCAGTTTCGTGTTTTTTACAGATTTTTGGGGTGTTTTTTTTTTATTTTATCATGTGTTAATAGGTACATGGAGTTTTCCGGAAAAAAAACAACATAATACTGTACCTAGATCATGCTATGTTTTGAAAACCAAGCCAAATGCTGTATATAGACATTCTCATATTTTGAAACAGACTTTCAACTAAGGCCTCATGCACATGACTGTTTTTCAGGTCCGCGTTTTTCATGGGTGCGGACCCATTCACCTCAACGGGGCCGCAAAAAATGCGGACAGCACTCCATGTCCGTATTGCGGACAAGAATAGGCATGTGTACAATGGGCCGCCCGTTCAGTTCCGCAAATTGGTTTTGGTTTACAATAACTGTTGGAAATAAGTGACCAAAACCAGGATTGGAGCCTCCACAGACATACAGCCAGGTCCATAAATATTGGGACATCGACACAATTGTAACATTTTTGGCTCTATAACACCACCACAATGGATTTGAAATGAAACAAACAAGATGTGCTTTAACTGTAGACTGTCAGCTCTAGTTTGATGGTATTTACATCCAAATCAGGTGAACGGTGTAGGAATTACAACAGTTTGCATATGCGCCTCCCACTTGTTACGGATTCAAAAGTAATGGGACAGAATAATAATCATAAATCAAACTTTCACTTTTTAATACTTGGTTGCAAATCCTTTGCAGTCAATTACAGCCTGAAGTCTGGAACGCATATACATCACCAGACGCTGGGTTTCATTCCTGGTGACCAATATTTATGGACCTGACTGTAAGTTCTAATGGAAAGATCTGCTCCTGTTCTGTGTTTAGAGCCGCACCTGGTTTTGGCTCAAAATCACAGATGGAAATCATTGACCAAAAAAATGACATGTGAATGAGGCATTACATGTACAGTCATTGGAAAAACAAAGTAAACCTTTGAATTCTATGGTTTTACGTATCGGGACATTAAAAAATCTGGCCCATAAGAGGTCTTTAAATGATGGAAATATAACCTCAGATGAACAACAAAAGGGATTCCACCCTGTTATTATTTATTCCACAAAAATAAAGTCAAAATGGAAAAACCATATGTGAAAAACTAAGAACACCCAATGAATCACTAGCTTGTAGAACCACCTTTAGGGCTCATGCACACGACCGTATGTATTTTGCGGTCCACAAAAAACGGATCTGCAAAAAATACGGATGACGTCTGTGTGCATTCCGTATTTTGCGGAACAGGACAGATGGCCCCTAATAGAACAGTCCTATCCTTGTTCGTAATGCGGACAATAATAGGGCATGTTCTATTTTTTGGGGGAACGGACATACAAACATACGGAAACGGAATGCACAGAGTGACTTCTGCTTTTTTTTGCAGACCCATTGAAATGAATGGTTCCGCACGGAAACAGAAAAAAAAAAAAATACATTTATGTGCCTGAGCCCTATACCAGAGGTGCACAACCCACAGAGCCACGGTTTGCAGCCCCCGTCCCGCTAGACAAACACACAGCTGATCTGACCAGAGCACCACTCTGCGCTTAATTAAAGGTCCTGCTCCTGGTAGGAGCAGGCCAGGTCCCCGCCTGACAGTTACAGCTGAGAACCTAAATAGAAGACTGAAGCAGTTTATTACCACTTCTGCATTTTCCTCAGATAGGTGGATAAAGCTCTAGCATTCGATGCAGTGAATACAGGAAGCGGTTATGACATACCGCCTGTGCAGTCGTTGACCAGAATCCATTCCCACAACTAGGTCGTGGAGCAATCCCTTGAAACCGAGCAAGTAGCCACCCACTGCGACCTTCTGACCCCAGGTACAACAGAGTCAGAGATAGGTTGTGACACCAACTTTTGACTTTCAGGCTCCATATGTCGCCATCCACTACAGCTTCGAATGTGAGACTATCATCTTTTTATAGACAATCATCTTGGCTATCTCATACATAAATTGGACTTGCAATTATTTCACATAGTTTTTATTTAGAAATCAACAGTGTAGGTAGACATAACATTATATCATGATATATCACCATAAAAGTATAAGAACTCCAATGTGGAAGCATATATTTCTTGATTTGAGTTGACAAGTGTCCATCAATGTAGGAGTTAAAGTCCGGTGTTATGGACCCAAAAATCGGGGTAAAACAAAAGGGGGAATTAAATGAAAAGAGGAAGGGACAGAAAACAAAAACAACCGAATAGGCATAACTAGCGCCAAAGAAGTAAGTAGCCACCAACTCCACACTACAGGGAAGTCAATGGAAGTTGCTCTTACATAGTACTGCAAACATCCAGCAATAGATACAATACAATGCATTTTGGGAGGCCAACGAGAGGGTTAATACAGTCACAATTTCAAGTTTTTATTCATATTCGTGCAAGGGGGACCTAAGAGTTAGAAAGCATAGGGTATTTATCCTTCCAGATCTTCCAGTCATCTAGGCATGATGAATATAGGTCTTTACAAGAGGCCATCATACCTTCCATCTCACAATTATAACTGACTCTGATTATGATATCGGAGAGCTGGGAAATCTGGATGGATCTCCAGTGCTTAGCTATAAGTATTTTAGAAGCAGTTAAGACATGAAATAAAACAGTGCGATTTCTCCTAGGGGTATTTTCTAGCCCAATAAGTAGTAGAAAGAAAGATGGCGTGCAAGGTATGTGTATATTCAAAAGAGTGGTTAACAGCACATGGATCTCCTTCCATAAAGCACTTTTCCTATTGCATTCCAAGAAGACATGTAAAATACTACCAATAGACTGATCACATCTCCATCAAATTCCTGGGACCTCCGAGTATATCAAGCATAAGCGGTCAGGGGTCATGTACCATCTGTAAAGCACTTTTCTGGATGATTCTAGGTGTAATGAACATTTAGAGTATCGTTGAGGGGCTAGGAAAATTAGTTGCCAAGACACAGAGTCTTGTGATATATTCAAATTGGTTAACGATATTATCTAGACCAGAGATGTCTTCGGTAATACAAGCTTCTACAAATAGTTTATAGATCTTAGATAGTCCTTTGTTCCTCCCTGCGTCACCAAAAATTAAAGCTCAGGGGCCTGGTCCTTAGGAAGAGAGTCCAAAAGGATCTCAGTCTAAGGCCTCATGCACACGGCTGTTGTTTGGGTCCGCATCCGAGCCGCCGTTTTTGTGGCTCGGATGCGGACCCATTCACTTCAATGGGGCCGCAAAAGATGCGGACAGCACTCCGCGTGCTGTCCGCATCCGTTGCTCTGTTCCGTGGCCCCGCAAAAAAAATAGAACATGTCCTATTCTTGTCCGTTTTGCGGACAAGAATAGGCATTTCTATAATGGGCCGCCCGTTCCATTCCGCAAATTGGAACCGTCGTGTGCATGAGGCCTTAGGTATTTGAAAAAGTCTTTATTAGACAAATGGAATAAGTCTACTACCCTTGAGATCGGAAGTAATTTGTTTCCCTCCCATATTTGGCCAATTGATGTAAGCCCACTCTGGATCCACTCTTTAAAAGAGATGTAAATTGTGGAACGCACATGGGCCGGTGTCCATGTTTTGCAAAACACCACGTTCGTGTGAATGTAGTCTAACTGTCGCTATCCTCCCAACCCAATAAAGTTCCACTGTCGAATATGACTTCAGATCATTTGTCACTGTTAGGCCTCATGCACACGACCGTTTTTTTTTTTGCGGTCCGCAAAAACGGGTTCCGTTTTTCCGTGATCCGTGACCGTTTTTTTGGCGTGGGTCTTCCTTGATTTTTGGAGGATCCACGGACATGAAAAAAAAGTCGTTCTGGTGTCCGCCTGGCCGTGCGGAGCCAAACGGATCCGTCCTGAATTACAATGCAAGTTAATGGGGACGGATCCGTTTGACGTTGACACAATATGGTGCAATTTCAAACGGATCCGTCCCCCATTGACTTTCAATGTAAAGTCAGGAGTTAATATACCATAGGATCTGAGTTTTCTCCAATCCGATGGTATATTTTAACTTGAAGCGTCCCCATCACCATGGGAACGCCTCTATGTTAGAATATACCATCGGATTTGAGATACATCGTGAAACTCAGATCCGACAGTATATTCTAACACAGAGGCGTTCCCATAGTGATGGGGACGCTTCTAGTTAGAATATACTACGAACTGTGTGCATGACTGCCCCCTGCTGCCTGGCAGCACCCGATCTTTTACAAGGGGCTGTGATCAGCACAATTAACCCTTCAGGTGCCGCACCTGAAGGGGTTAATTGTGCGTATCATAGCCCCCTGTAAGAGATCAGGGGCTGCCAGGCAGCAGGGGGCAGACCCCCCCCCCCCTCCCCAGTTTGAATATCATTGGTGGCCAGTGTGCGGCCCCCCCCGGCCCCCACTCTATTGTAATATCATTGGTTGCCAGTGTGCGGCCCCCCCCAGCCCACCCTCCCTCTATTGTAATATCATTGGTGGCCAGTGTGCGGCCCCCCCCGCCCCCCCTCTATTGTAATATCATTGGTGGCCAGTGTGCGGCCCCCCCCCTGCCCCCCCTCTATTGTAATATCATTAGTGGCCAGTGTGCGGCCTCCGTCGGCCCCCCTTCCCCCCTCTATTGTAATTTCATTGGTGGCCAGTGTGCGGCCTCCCCTCCCCCCCCCTCCCGATCATTGGTGGCAGCGGAGATTCCGATCGGAGCCCCAGTTTAATCGCTCTGGGGCTCCGATCGGTAACCATGGCAACCAGGACGCTACTGCAGGCCTGGTTGCCATGGTTACTTAGCAATATTACAATATTAGAAGCATCATACTTACCTGCTGCGCTGTCTGTGACATTGTGCACAAGTTCTGTGAAACATTGTGCACAAGTTCTATGTGCACAAGTTCATGGTCCGCTCCTCTCCTGCGTATGGCAGTGATGGCCTCTCTTCATACATAGGTATTTATTTACCTTTTTTGGTTTACTTTGTGGGTGACTTTTACAATCAGAGGGGATATCATTATTCCACAAATATAAGGTATTTTTTTGTAGGATATATTAAATTCATATCACTTATGCAATGTAAGAAGCTTGTAAGTGTTTTGTAGTATGTAATCTTGAACTGGCACACTGGACAAGATGGTTGGATCATATACTATTTAATTATCTTAAAAGTGCCAGTAAAATGTGTTTATTGATAAGTCTGTTAACAGCCATACAGTTCCATCATAATATATACCACATGTTCCTTATGCAATGACTCATCCTGCACCAAACTCTGTAACTGCTGTGCTGAGAATACAGACTTGACTTATGGTAGATTCATTTTCTGTAGCAAAATCCTAATGAAAAGTGTAACATAATGTTCTGTTGTCAAAAGAGCTCACAATTTATTTATGCCATCTTAAAATACACATATAACAGTTTGACCTAGTTGATATTTATAGTGCCTCGAAAAAGTATTCATATCCCTTGAATTTTTCCACATTTTTATAATGTTACACCCGCAAACTTAAATGTATTTTATTGGGATGTTATGTGATAGACCAACACAAAGCAAGTATGTGTGAAATGAAAAGAAAATTTTATATGGTTTTCAAAAATTTGAATAAATAAAAACCTGAAAATTGTGGTGTACATTTGTATTCAACCTCCTGTACTCTGATACCCCTAAATAAAATCCAGTGTAACCAATTGCCTTCAGACATCATCTAAATAGTAAATAGAGTCCACCTGTATGTAATTTATTCTCAGTATAACTACAGCTGTTCTGTAAAGGCCTAAGAGGTTTGTTAGAGAACATTGGTGGTCAAACAGTATCACGAAAATCAAGGAACACACCCGACAGGTCAGGGATAAAGTTATGGAGAAGTGTATGGCAGGGTTAGGTTATAAAAAGATATCCTAAACTCTGAACATCTCACAGAGCACTGTTCAATCCATCATCCAAATATGGGGTATGGCACAACTGCAAACCTACCAAGACATCCACCTAAACTGACAGCCCAGGCAAGGAGAGCACTAATTATAGAAGCAGCCAAGAGGCCCATGGTTACTCTGGAGGAGCTGCAGAGATCCACAGCTCAGGTGGTAGAATCTGTCCACAGGACAACTATTAGTTGTATACTCCACAAATCTGGCCTTTATGGAAGAGTACCAAGAAGACTTTTTTAAAGCAAGCTATAACAAGTGCTGTGTACAGTAAGATTACATCCATCTCCTGCATTTGCTTCTCCTCATTCTTCCTTTTTTCTACAAAAATACCTGTTTGCAGTTTGCCACAAGCCATGTGGGGGTAAAAAAATCCCAATGAGAATCTGTGGCAAAACTTGCAAATTGCTGTTCACATACACTCTCCATCCAAAATGACTGAGCTTGAGCTATTTTGCAAAGGAAAATAGGCAAAAATTTCAGCCTCTAGATGTGCAAAGCTGGTAGAGACATACCCCAAAAGGGTTGCAGCTGTAATTGTAGCGAAAGGTGGTCCTACTGTACAAAGTAATTTTGAAAATCATGTGTAATTTGATTTTCACAATATAAAAAGAAAGGATTGTGCACTCCAAAATAAATAAAGTGCTGTGGGTAGTGGAAATAGCAATTCCCAGATCTCCGATGTATAACAGTCCACAAGGACATTTCATTAGGTAGACAAGGAAGCTTGAGTTGCCTGTAAAAAAATCCTTGATAGGGAATGCCTTACCCGTGTGTGAGTGATGGAAGACATTGCCCTTCAATTTTCTCCGGCTAAATTCCGTAACACTTGCCGGATCCGGCATTAATTTCCATTGAAATGCATTAATGCCGGATCCGGTACCAAGTGTTCGGTAAAAACAGATCCGGTTTTAAATCTGTGAAAAAGATAAATGCCGGATCCAATTTTCTGGATTACACTGGAGACACGGATCCGGTATTGCATTGCATTTGTCAGACGGATCCGAATCTTGATCCGGAAACAAATTATATCCGTTTGCATACGGATTTCCGAATCCGGCAGGCAGTTCCTGCAACGGAACTGCCTGTCGGATTCTTCTAACGCTAGTGTGAAAGTACCCTTACCTATATCAGGTCATTATTGCCATTACTATTGTTCTAAATTGTTATTTCTATCCACAGCAACCCCTTGAAGAAAGGTCTGGTTTAGACTGAAATGTCTGAATTCTCTGTCGCAACTAAATGGATTGGCTGATAGATTACCCAACGGGATGTCTTCCCAATTTTTCTTTATAATATATGCTGCATGCTGGATCATTTAATTCGTAATTTGTATTTATGGACACTTTTTTGGCACAATAAACACTGACTTTGCATAACAAAAAATTCCTGTGAGTGTGCGTGGGATCATTTTGTGATTCATTTTCTTTTCACTTTACACATACTTGCTACTTTGTGTTGGTCTATCACATAAAATCCCACTAAAATACATTTCATTTTGTGGGTGTAAGGTGAAAAAATGTGCAAAAGTTCAAGGGGTATGAATACTTTTTTAACCTCTTAAGGACACATGACATATCGGTACGGCATGTTGTCCTGGTACTTAAGGACACATGACGTACTGGTACGTCATGTATAGTTCCGATCACCGCCGCCCAGCGGGTGCTTGGGGGGTGGGCAGGCATGCGATCACCCGCCCCCTCTCTCAGGATAGCCGAGCGGTTTGCAGAGTGTCAGCACACATTTAGCACTGATTAAAAATGCAAAAAATTAAATTCCCTACATATGTTTGATATCGCCGCGTCCATAACGACCTGATCTATAAAACGGTTATGTTACTTTACCCGCACGGTGAACGCCATAAAGAATAAAAATAAAAAACTATGATGAAATTGAAATTTTGCCCACCTTACTTCCCAAAAAAGGTAAAAAAAAGTGATAAAAAAAGTCGTATGTATGCCAAAATAATACCAATCAAAACGTCACCTCATCCGGCAAAAAATTAGACCCTACCTAAGATAATCGCCACAAAAACTGAAAAAAACTATGGCTCTCAGAATATGGAGACACTAAAACATGATTTTTTTGTTTTTGTTTCAAAAATGAAATAATTGTGTAAAACTTACATAAATAAAAAAAAGTATACATATTAGGTATCGCCGCGTCCGTAATAACCTGCTCTATAAAAATATTACATGATCTAACCCCTCAGGTGAATACCGTAAAAAAAAAAAGCCACAAGTCACAAAAAGTGTAATAGCAAGCGATCAAAAAGTCATACGCACCCCAAAATAGTGCCAATCAAACCGTCATCTCATCCCGCAAAAATCATACCCTACCCAAGATATTTGCCCAAAAACTGAAAAAACTATGGCTCTCAGACTATGGAGACACTAAAACATGATTTTTTTTGTTTTAAAAAATGAAATCATTGTGTAAAACTTACATAAATAAAAAATAATATACATATTAGGTATCGCCGTGTCCGTGACAACCTGCTCTATAAAAATATTACATGATATAACCTGTCAGATGAATGTTGAAAATAACAAAAAATTAAAAACGGTGCCAAAACAGCTATTTCTTGTTACCTTGCCTCACAAAAAGTGGAATATAGATCAACCAAAAATTATATGTACCCTAAACTAGTACCAACAATACTGCCACCCTATCCCGTAGTTTCTAAAATGGGGTCACTTTTTTGGAGTTTCTACTCTAGGGGTGCATCAGGGGGGCTTCAAATGGGACATGGTGTCAAAAAACTGGTCCAGCAAAATCTGCCTTCCAAAACCGTATGGCATTCCTTTCCATGTGTGCCTTGTACTGTCGATATCTCCTTTTGAACTGGCAAAGAATCATCCTTTCACCTACTGTTTGGGAGACTGGTGCAAAGGAAACCTGACTTAGTTGCCCATATACCCCAATCAAATTGATCCTTTCATTTCCCAAAGAAACTCTGAAAAATGAAACGTGGAATCTGATTGGTTGCTATGAACAGCTAAGGCCAAATCCACATGTCAGTTATTTGATCAGTTATTTCCATCAGTTATTGTGAGCCAAAGCGTGTGGGTCAAAACCATAGAACAGGTGAAAATCTTTCTATTACACCTTTCCTTCTGCACCCTGCCGTGTGCCCATACAGCGGTTTACGACCACATATGGGGTGTTTCTGTAAACTACAGAATCAGAGCCATAAATATTGAGTTTTGTTTGGCTGTTAACCCTTGCTTTATAACTGGAAAAAAATTATTAAAATGGAAAATCTGCCAAAAAAGTGCAATTTTGAAATTATATCTCTATTTTCCATTAAATCTTGTGGAACACCTAACCTAAAGGGTTAACAAAGTTTGTAAAATCAGTTTTGAATACCTTGAGGGGTGTAGTTTCTTAGATGGGGTCACTTTTATGGAGTTTCTACTCTAGGGGTGCATCAGGGGGGCTTCAAATGGGACATGGTGTCAAAAAAAACAGTCCAGCAAAATCTGCCTTTCAAAAACCATACGGCACACCTTTCCCTCTACGCCCTACTGTGTGCCCGTACAGTAGTTTACGGCCACATATGGGGTGTTTATGCAAACTACTGAATCGGGGCAATAAATATAGCATTTTGTTTGGCTGTTAACCCTTGCTTTGTTACTGTAAAAAATGGATTAAAATGGAAAATTTGCCCAAAAATCTAAATTCTGAAATTTTATCACCATTTGCCATTAACTCTTATGGAACACCTAAAGGGTTAACAACGTTTGTAAAATCAGTTTTGAATACCTTGAGGGGTTTAGTTTCTAGAATGAGGTCATTTTTGGGTGGTTTGTATTATGTAAGCCTCGCAAAGTGACTTCAGACCTGAACTGGTCCCTAAAAAGTGGGTTTTTGAAAATTTCTGAAAAATTTCAAGATTTGCTTCTAAACTTCTAAGCCTTGTAACATACCCCAAAAATAAAATATCATTTCCAAACATGAAGTAGACATATGGGGAATGTAAAGTAATAACTATTTTTGTAGGTATTACTATGTATTATAGAAGTAGAGAAATTGAAACTTGGAAATTTGCAAAATTTGGTATTTTTTATAAATAAAAATGATTATTTTTTTTTTGCTTCATTTTACTAGTGTCATGAAGTACAATATGTGACGAAAAAACAATCTCAGAATAGCCTGGATAAGTCAAAGTGTTTTAAAGTTATCACCACTTAAAGTGACACTGGTCAGATTTGCAAAAAATGGCCTGGTCCTTAAGGTGAAATAAGGCTGTGTCCCAAAGGGGTTCAAGGAACTGTACAAATACTTAAACAGTTAATATTAGGCTAGGTTCACATATGCAGTACAGCCTTCCAGCACCCACAAAATTAAACATACTTTATTGGGTTGTTATGTGATAGAGCAACACAAAGTAGCAAGAATGTGTGAATGATACCTGTTTTTTAAAATTTTTAATAAATAAAAATGGAAAGTGTGGCGTACATTTGTTTTCAGTCCTCCTGGGTCAAAACCTTGTGGGACCACCTCTTGCTGCAATTACAGCTGCAAGTCTTTTGGGGTATGTCTCTACCAGTTGAACATCTAGAGGCTGAAATTTTTCTCATTCTTCTTTCCAAAATAGCTCAATCTCCATCAGATTGGATGGAGAACATCTGTGAACAGCAATTATCAATTCTTGCCACAGATTCTCAATGGGATTTAGGTTTGGACTTTGACTAGGCCATTCTAAGGGCTCTTTCACACTTGCTTTGTCCGGATCCGTCGTGTACTCCATTTGCCGGAAGTGCCCGCCGGATCCGTAACACCGCAAGTGAACTGAAAGCATTTGAAGACTGATCCGTCTTCAAAATGCGTTCAGTGTTACTATGGCAGCCAGGACGCTATTAAAGTAGCGGTTACTATGGCTGCCAGGACGCTAAAGTCCTGTTTGCCATGGTAAAGTGTAGTGGGGAGCAGTATACTTACCGTCCGTGCGGCTCCCGGGGCGCTCCAGAATAACGTCAGAGCGCCCCATGCGCATGGATGACGTGATCCATGCGATCACGTCATCCATGCGCATAGGCCGCCCTGACGTCACTCTGAAGCGCCCCGGGAGCCGCGGACGGTAAGTGTACTGCTCCCCACTACACTTTACCATGGCAAACAGGACTTTAGCGGCCTGGCAGCCATGGTAACTATTCAGAAAAAGCTAAACATCGGATCCGGTAATGCGCCGAAACGACGTTTAGCTTAAGGCCGGATCCGGATCCGGATGCCGCGGTATTTTCTCCGGCCAAAAAACATTCCGGTCCTGAACTGAAGACATCCTGATGCATCCTGAACGGATTTCTCTCCATTCAGAATGCATTGGGATAATCCTGATCAGGATTTTCCGGCATAGAGCCCCGACGACGGAACTCTATGCCGGAAAAGAACAACGCAAGTGTGAAAGAGCCCTAACACATGAATATGCTTTGATCTAAACCATTCCATTGCAGCTCTGGCTGTATGTTTAGGGTCATTGTCCTGCTGGAAGGTGAACCTCCGCCCCAGTCTTAGGTCTTTTGCAGTCTCTAACAGGTTTTCCCCCAGGATTGCCCAGTATTTTACTCCTTCCATTTTACCATCAACTCTGATCAGCTTTCCTTTCGCTGCTGAACAAAAGCATCCCCACAGCATGATCCTGCCACCACCATATTATACAGTGGGGATGGTATGTTCAGGGTGATGTGCAATTTTAGTTTTCAGCCACACATAGCGTTTTACATTTAGGCCAAAAGATTCATCTTTGGTCTCATCTGACCAGAGCACCTTCTTCCACATGTTTTCTGTATATCCTGCATGGATTGTGGCAAACTGAAAATGCAAACAGGACTTCTTATAGCCTGCTGTCAAAAATGGCTCTCTTCTCTTCTTCCCACTCTTCCATAAAGGTCAGATTTGTGAAGTACATGTCTAATAGTTGTCCTGTGGACAGATTCTCCCACCTGAGTTTGGGTTTCTGCAGCTTCACCAGAGTGACCATGGGCCTCTTGAAATTGCTTCTCTAATTCGATTTCTCCATGCCTGGGCTGTCAGTTTAGGTAGAATGCCATGTATTGGTAGGTTTGTAGTTGTGCCATACTCCTTCCATTTTCAGTTGATGAATTTAACAGTGTTCTGTGAGATGTTCAGAGCTTGGGATATATATATTTTTTATAACCTAATTGTTCACTGACAAACCTGTGAGGCCTTCACAGAACAGCTGTGGTTATACTGAAAATAAATGACACACAGGTGGACTCTATTTACTAATTTTGTGACTTCTGAAGGCAATTGGTCCCACTGGATTTTATTTAAGGGTATCAGAGTGCCTGGCTGCCATTTTCCATGTGTGCCTTGTACTGTCGATATCTCCTTTTGAACTGGCAAAGAATCATCTTTTCACCTACTGTTTGGGAGACATTTATGAAAGCTGGTGCAAAGGAAACCTGACTTAGTTGCCCATATACCCCAATCAAATTGATCCTTTCATTTCCCAAAGAAACTCTGAAAAATGAAACGTGGTATCTGATTGGTTGCTATGAACAGCTAAGGCCAAATCCACATGTCAGTTATTTGATCAGTTACTTCCATCAGTTATTGTGAGCCAAAGCGTGTGGGTCAAAACCATAGAACAAGTGAAAATCTTTACACCTTCTCTGAGTAGGCTTTACTACTGGTTTTGGCTCCTAATTACTGATGGAAATAACGGACCAAATAACGGAAGTGTGAGCTTGGCCTAAGCTAGTTTTCCTTTGAACCAGTTTTCATAAATGTCCCCGTTTGTGAGAAATAAACCTCGTCTGGATTCTTCATACATGTCATTCGGTGGAGTTGAAGCTGTCTGAAATATATGAGGTGAAATTGGTTAATACAGACAACATAGATATATTGTCTCACAAGCTCACATTTCAGCCTATTCAGTTAGTATTAAGTCAAAACGGCAACAATATATTGCACAGGTAGACACATTTAACATTCATGAAGCTGAGATAGTTGGGTGACAAATCCTAGACATACCTTAGTGATATGCATGCAGAAATCCTTTGGGCATTGAAATGGTGCCCATACTGGCCAGCACATTGGTGCACTCTCCTTCACTTCCAGGGGGCGTTCTGGAGATAGGTGCAGGTCCCACCTCTGGAACCAACTTCTATCGGACAGCCCTATGTACAGTGAGGAACATAAGCATTTGAACACCCTCTGATTTTGCAAGTTCTCCCACTTAGAAATCATTGAGGGGTCTGAAATTCACATTGTAGGTGCATTCCCACTCTGAGAGACAGAATAAAAAATAAATAAATCAGGAAATCACATTGTATGATTTTTAAGAATGTATTTGTCTTACACTGCTGGACATAAGTATTTGAACACCTGAGAAACAGCAAAAATTCGGGCTCTCAAACACATGTTACTGTGTCTTTAAAAAGTCCACCTCTACTCCACTCATTAATCTAACTTAGTAGCACCTGTCTGAGCTCTTTATAGACACCTGTTCACCCCACAGTCAGTCAGACGCCAACTACTACCATGGGCAAGACCAAAGAGCTGTCAAAAGACACAAGAGACAAAATTGTGGACCTCCACAAGGCTGGAAAGGGCTACGGGGCAATTGCCAAGCAGATTGGTGAAAATAGTTGGAGCAATTGTTAGAAAATGGAAGAGGCTAAAGACGACTGTCAGTCTCCCTCGGACTGGGGCTCCATGCAATTTCTCACCCCGTGGGGTATCACTGATGATAAGAAAGGTGAGGAATCCGCCCAGAACTACAAGGGAGGAGCTGGTCAATGACCTGAAGAGAGCAGGGACCACAGTTTCAAAGGTCACTGTCGGTAAAACACTATGCCATCATGGTTTCAAATCATGCATTGCACGGAAGGTTCCCCTGCTCAAGTCATCACATGTTCAGGCCCGTCTGAAGTTTGCCAATGACCATCTGGATTATCCAGAGGAGGCATGGGAGAAAGTCATGTGGTCAGATGAGACCAAAGTAGAACTTTTTGGTCTAAACTTCACTCGTGTTTTGGAGGAAAAAGAAGGATGAGTTGCATCCCAAGAACACCATCCCTACTGTGAAGCATGGGGATGGTAACATCTTGCTTTGGGGGTGCTTTTCTGTGAAGGGGACAGGACAACTGAACTGTATTAAGAAGAGGATGAATGGGGCCATTTATTGGGAGATTTTGAGCAACAACCTCCTTCCCTCAGTCAGAGCATTGAAGATGGGTCGTGGCTGGGTCTTACAACATGACAACGACCGGAAGCACACAGCCAGGAGAGCCAGAATTATTGTTGTTTCTCAGGTGTTCAAATACTTATGTTCAGCAGTGCAAGACAAATAAATTCTTTAAAAAATCATACAATGTGATTTCCAGATTTTTTTTATTTTATTCTGTCTCTCAGAGTGGGAAGGCACCTACATTGTGAATTTTAGACCCCTCCATGATTTCTTAGTTGGGAGAACTTGCAAAATCGCAGGGTGTTCAAATACTTCTGTTCCTCACTGTATGTACCCATGATGGACCTAGTATAGATATGCAGATATGAACATGTTGCAGAAGAAATCCCATTTACATGTATGGGACTAACCTTAAAGGGGCAGTCTCATCTCAGACATTGGTGGCATAATGCAATGTCAGATAGGAGCAGGTCCAGCTTCTGGGAAATGCTCCTCTTTCCAGAATGCACCCCTGAAAGTGAAAGAGAGTGGACTGCGCAAATGCAGCCACACTTCATTCACTGCTATATGAGTTTTGAAAATAGCTAAGTGCCAGCTCAGCTATTTCTGGCAATAGCCTAGAGGTTAATAGGCGGGCGTGCTGCACTCTCCATTTACTTCTATGGGACTTCTGAAAATATTCAAGCACACTCACTCGGCTGTTTTCTGAACCCCCACTGAAGTTAAGGGAGAGCACATGTGTTGTGCACTCTCCTTCACTCCCATAGACCCGTTCTGGAGATAGAAGTTGGTCCCAGAGGTGGGACCTGCACTTATCTGACATTGGTGGCATATACTAGTGATATGCCACGCAGAAATCTATGCAACAAATCTGCCACATGTGAGCATACTATTATTGCTTACTCAGACTGAATAAAAGTCTGCAATGCCAAAAGTCAATATTAGAACTGCAGGGCTACTGTTTTGATAATCAATGGAAGAAATTACCTAGTGATCACACTGTTCCCTCTCTGTCAGTGCTGCAGGCACAAGGCCAAGCTAAACAAGCTTGATATTGAAAAGGCTCTGCAAGCAGTATCATAGAGCTTAGCTTCCTGGACCCTTGTGAACATGACAAGTAGGAGGGAGTTTGTAAAACATTTTACATATGTTTTATCAACAAAATATTCATTGTCTTCTTTAGGGCTCATGAACATGAACGCGTGCAGCCTGTGAGTAGTGCGGAGCTGAGGCATGGACCGGAAGTCCACAGAAGCACTACAGAGCGTTTCTGTGGGATTTCGGCCCGTGCTTCTGCACTGCAAAAAAAATGGAACATGTTCTATTTTTTGCAGTTCAGACTGAATCTTGCGGATGGTGGACCAATTCAAGTGAATGGGTCCGCATCAGCAAACGATGGGCATACGGCCCATGCCCGTGCATTGCAGACTGCTACTTGTGGTCCGCAGCACAGGCAAGGGGCACACACATTCATGTGCATGAGCCCTTAACCTGTTAATACAACTGGATGTACTATGGTGGGAATTTATGAATCCCTGCACTCCAGAATTCTGACTTTTTGTATGTTTACACCAGTCCAGATTTATGATTTTCACCCCAGATTTAAAGCCACTCAAGTAAGGGGGTAGTGCAGAAAACTGGAGTAGCATTTCTAGACAAAGTGTTAGGTTTAAAGATGTACCAAATATAACAAATAATGTGTGCTATTTGATAAATGTGGGCAAAGTACTCTTGCACAGACTCAAGTAAACCTGACTTTAAATATTAACCTTATGATTAAACCTCATATTCCCCCCAATTTGTCGAAAGTGGAACGTAGTTCTTACCTTTGTATCTTGGTGATTGTGCAACACAACTGTGATTGACAGCCAAAATCTCTGACTAATCTTGGTGTTAACTTTGTCAACAAAGTATAAAACCTCATATCCTGATCTTCAGGGTTCACATTTATGTACAGACAGTCTATTTACTTGTGTTAATGCCTGTTCAGGTGACTATACATACAGAAGTTGGTTGTTCAACAATCAAGCAAAAAGTCATCTAGTAAATGTTTTTTTCACAGAAACAACCATGCACATTTTAGTCCATATCGGCCATTCTTTCAAAGAAAGAGCGACAGATCTACCATTTGATAAACTTTTAAACTTATTTTCAGATAATAATGGTCTGTAATTGGTTGGCTAAAATGATCATTTGTTGTTAAATTTCACCCACAGAACAATTGTTTTGGTTGAAATTGTCCATTTTGATCAACCTTAGAGTGATGTACTGTATATGGCCACCTTTAGCAATCAACAGCCTCCATTTACTTACAGGGGAACTAGTGCATGTGCAGTTGGTCCCCAGTGTAAATGAATGGAGGCCACTGATGGACAAGACCCTTCATCAGCCACCATTTTCAGAGCATAGTGCTTTGAAGCAGGGGAGCAGACCTGTATGTAACATGAATTATTCATATTAAACCATTGGACATCACTGCCAATGGTTTAATAACTCCTATTACTAGCTGCATGTATGTGCCATTTCCAGAACATGTGTAGCTAGACAGTGGCAAAGCCTTTTAAGATTGGGTTTATATGTTGCTTTTTTTTTTTTTTTAAAGAATCAAAAACACACTGCAAAAACTACATAAAACACATATATTTTTACCAAGATTACAAAAAATGGTGTGGTAATTGCATATGCAGTTTTTACAATTGAGATATATTGATTTAAAGGGGTATTCCCATCTGAGACAATGGAGGCATATCGATAGGAGGAGTGAAATTAATGGAGGATGGCTGGCCAGTGCGCCCTCCACCACTTTCAGGGCTCCATTCTCGGTGTAGACAATGGGGGCATATCGTAGCAATATGCCCCTATTGTCTGAGATGGGAAAACCCCTTTAACATGTTTAACCTGTAAAAAATTTAATTGTGGCAAAACTACCTGTGTTTTTTACTGTGTGTTTTTTATGCATTTTTAGAAAGCAATGTGAACGGCACTGTGTCCTGATGTAGTGCGCGTAGGATAGCACTATAACCTGACACTGCAATGTTAGTTCACGGTACAGCGCTGACGCCCAAAATGCAGACCTCAGACCAGCCAGAATTAAAATTAAAAAAAATTCACTTCTCCTCTTGTGCTCTGGGTGCTACCAGCACTGGCCTCCTGCTTAAAGGGTTTCTGTCACCAGATTTAACCCTATTAAGCTATCTGACATTAGCGATGTGCTAATGTCAGCTAAACCTAACTAGCCTATTCCTAGCCTAAATCTAATTTCTGGCGTAACTGGGGCATAGATAAAAGTAGGAATAGTCTAGTTAGGTTTAGCTGACATTAGCCCATCGCTAATGTCAGCTAGCTTAAAGGGCTTCTGTCACCCCACTAAAGTGATTTTTTTTTTTGGGGCTAGTTAAATTACTTATATAGCGATATATGAAAATATAATTGTGTTACTTACATTGATCCAGCAGTTTATTAAAAAAACTAAGTTTTATCATATGCAAATTCGGTCTCTACCAGCAAGTAGGGTGGCTACTTGCTAGTAGCTGCTGCAGAAATCCGCCCCCTCCTCTTGTTGATTGACAGGGCCAGCCGGGATCTCCTCCTCCGGCCAGCCCTGTCGGAATTTCAAAAATCGCGCGCCCGTGTTGATTCGGCGCAGGCGCTCTGAGATGAGGAGGCTCGTCTCCTCAGCACTCCCTCAGTGCGCCTGCGCCAATGACGTCACCGAAATAGAAGACGTCATCGGCGCAGGCGCACTGAGGGAGTTCTGAGGAGACGAGCCTCCTCATCTCAGAGCGCCTGCGCCGAATCAACACGGGCGCGCGATTTTTGAAATTCCGACAGGGCTGGCCGGAGGAGGAGATCCCAGCTGGCCCTGTCAATCAACAAGAGGAGGGGGCGGATTTCTGCAGCAGCTACCAGCAAGTAGCCGCCCTACTTGCTGGTAGAGACCGAATTTGCATATGATAAAACTTCGTTTTTTGAATAAACTGCTGGATCAATGTAAGTAACACAATTATATTTTCATATATCGATATATAACTAATTTAACTAGCCCCAAAAAAAAAAATCACTTTAGTGGGGTGACAGAAGCCCTTTAATAGGGTTAAATCTGGTGACAGAAACCCTTTAAGCAGGAGGCCAGTGCTGGTAGCACCCAGAGCACAAGAGGAGAAGTGAATTTTTTAAAATTTTATTTCTGGCTGGTCTGAGGTCTGCATTTTGGGGTCAATCTAGAGGTCTGCATTAATTATTGAGTCTGGGGGTCTGTATTCATTTTCGGGTCTGATCTGGAAGTCTATTCAATTTGGGGTCTCATCTTTAGTCTGTATTAATATGGGGGTCCGTGTTAATTTAGGGGTCTTTGTCTGGGATCTCATCTAGAGTCTGTATTAAAAAGCCATGTAAAATTGATTTTATTAAACTGCTTAGAATGTGATAAAATAATAAAAGTTGTGATACCTTTCTGATCCCCAGCCATCCTCCTTCTGCTATTTCCCATGTCCCTACTAGGTATTTTCAAGTCCCACTTAACTTTGACATGTGACCTCTGTGGCCAATGATTGTAAAGCGAGCGGCAGGTACCAGTAAGGTATCAATACTTTTATTATTTTATCACATTCTAAGCAATTTGAAAAAAAGACATGGCTGATCCACCCTATATATTTTTTTTTTACGTAATATGGGGTTTGAATTTATTTTGGGTTTGGTCTAGGGTTTGATGCCTAATGTCTGCTTTGGTAAAAGAATCCCAGCTGCTGTGTCTTTGTGAATAAGCTTCTTTTTTATTTTCTCATAAACGTAAAGAGTCCTACAACCAGGACGCGTTTCGGCATGCAAGCCTTTCTCAACAGGTACATCCAAAAAGGAAAAATCAAATCATATATAGCATATAGTACCGCCCATCTAGGGACGTCTCCTCCCATTCAACTGGGTGGTATTCAATCAATAATCAATCAACTAATTAAACAAGGTGAGACAAAGTAACACATAACAGAAATTTGTATTCTACCTTCTTGAAGAAGCTAAATGTTCTTTTTCCATCATAAGGCTGAGGTCTAGGAAAAATGCATAAAAATTGCATTAAAAAATGTACATCAATCATTCATATTAAACGTATTGATCTGTTTATAAGAATCTTACAAATGTGTGACTTCATAGTCTCTGTTTAGACCCCTTGGATGCAGTGTATCCAAGGTATGTATCCAAAAGGCCTCTCTCCTAAGGAGAAGTCTTTTGACATCACCTCCTCTTCTAGGTCTCTTTATTTGTTCCAACACTTGAAACCGCAACTGTGCAACCGTATGCTTAAATTTTTCAAAGTGATATGGGACCGATAACATACGTTTTTTTGTCCTTATATCGGATTTATGTTTACTAATACGATCCCTCACTGCCTGCATTGTCTCGCCCACACACAAAAGGCCACAAGGACATTTAATAAGGTATATCACGTTTGCTGAGTCACAGGTGAAAAAACCTTTTACTCCAAAACTTTTCCCAGTATGTGGATGATGAAATGAGGGGCCTTTGATTATGTGGGAGCACTGTAGACAGTGCAGGCAGGGGGAGGTACCCATCCGTGGCGTGAATAACCGTTCTTGTTTCAGTATGGCTTTAGTACTGCCCAAATCTGCTTGTACTATTTTGTCACGATAACTAGGGTTCTTTTTATTACAAATGAGAGGTGGTTGTTTGAATTCATCAACCTGCGGATATGATTTATTTAGCAAATGCCAATGTTTCCTGACTATATTGTCGATGCCCACATTAAATGGATGGTATTTATGTATCAAAGCAATTCTGGACATTTTAACCCCATCTTTTAGTGCCCTATCTATTTGTATCCCTTCCTTAGCTTCATTGAGAACGGTCAGTGGATAACCACGTTCCTGAAATCTTTCTGTCATTTCTGCTATTCTTGTGCTTTGCGTAATAGGATCTGAGATTATTCGTTTAACTCTTTGATATTGGGACCTAGGGATTGCTTTCTTTAGGGATACAGGGTGGGCACTCTTAAGGTGAAGAATGCTATTTTTATCAGTGTCCTTTCGATGAATATCAGTGGACAAATGGCCACTGGGGTCCTTAACGACCCTGGTGTCTAGGAAACTCACCATATTGGTGTCACTAGTAACTGTGAATTGTAAACCATCAACCGCAGTATTGAGGTGTTCCATGAAACTAGATAGGGTCTCATGGGGCCCCGCCCATATGCAAAAAATATCATCGACAAATCTTTTCCAAATAATAACATTTTTTTGAATGTCTGCTTTGGGGCCCATGATTTTCTAGCTCTGTATCTGCATCCTTGGGTACTTTTATTTTGTGAGTACAGTATTTGAGGTCATTGGGTAGTACTTTCGTTTTCAGGTTTTCATCTTTCACTTCCTGCCTTACTTGAGCCATAACTTTTTTATTTATCTGTTTACATAGCCATATGAGGGCTTGTTTTTTTTGTGTAATAAGTTGTACTTTGCAATGACACCATTTAATATAGCATATGATGCAGTGGGAAGCTAGAAAAAAATTCCAAATAGGGTGGAATTGAAAAAAAAAAAACGCAATTCCACCAGTTTTATGGGTTTCATTTTCATGGAGTTCCCTATGTGGTAAAACGGACCTGTTACCTTCATTCTCTGGGTCAGTATGATTACAACAAAATTATATAGTCATTTTAATACCTAAAAAAAAGAAAAACAGTGAAAACATTTTTTATTTTCATTGCCACATTCTTTCTTATAGTTACATCTACGGAGCAGTATGAGAGCTTATTTTTTGCCGGGTGATCTGTACTTTTCATTGATACTATTTTGGAGTGTGTATGACTTTTTACTCATTTTCTAAATTTTTTAGGGGAGGTGGAGTGACAAAAAAAACTGTTTAAATTTGTTTTCGTTTTGTTGTATGCCATAAATGTTTATTTTTTTACTGTTTATTTAAATTTAAATTTGGGGAAAGGAGAGTGATTAGAATTTTTATATTTTTTATTTTTGTTATATTTAAAAAAAAAATTTTTTTAGGCTCCTAGGGCCTTACAACATGCAATTGCATCAGATTGCCATTTCTATTCAATAATGGCATTTACCGGTATACCATTACTGAACAAAAAAATTCATATTGTTATTCCAAAGCAGTGCTGGCACTTGCAGGCCTGCCTTGCAATATACCGTACCAATAATATGCCTGGAAACCCTGTACAAGCTTAGAAATAGGAGAAGATAATGAGGCGGCACTCACCCAGCAGTAAATCCAAAGATCCTTTATTTTAACTGGGATGCGAGTAACACTTTACTATCAGAGTATGCAGGGGTGGACAGCAATTCTTACATGCACAGCGGCGACGGCCGTTTCGCGCACAAATGCGCCTCTTCAGGCCGCTGACGTAAGCGCGTGCAAACACGCTGCCTTTCAACAACCCAGGGGGAGGTTGTCATGACAACTCATGACGCCATATCCCCCTTCTGGTGAAAAATACAATAAAAAGACAAATGGTCTATCATTAATAACAGTACAGTGCAACATTAGGGACATCACAGAAATACACTGAGATCATTACGCTCATTCAGTCCGAGTTTACCTAGGGCATTTGCACGCAGAATCCACCTAGCTTCTCTCTGTAGTAATAACCTATGTCTATCTCCTCCTGCAGGGGGATTAGGTACTAGTTCGATACCAGCAAACTCAAGAGTTCTACACTCATCATTATGTGTCTCCCTCATATGTTTTATAAGTCTTGGGCAGCCCTTACCTGATTGGGCTAAGCACGCTGTTTGTCTAACCCTGACCCTGAGATCGTGAACATTACACATTATTAAAGAATGTTGGAAGAAAACGCACCCAGTCTGGACGACGGGAGAAAAGGGGCAGATGCATTCTTCATACAGTGCAACAGTAAGGATACGTTACAGAATCTGAGTACTAAGGCGTTGGAACTTAAAGTATCGCAACTTGCAGATAGGGAGGTCCGCCTCTTCTGCACTGTCAATTCTCTGAAATCGTATAAAGAGAGTGGCAGGGTTCCTAGAGGACTTAGAGCCTACAAGGAACCCATGCAATATGATCATGAGCCTATTTTTATGAAGGAGTGGCAGGAGCTTACAGATACTGGATACAGTTTTGCGCAGAGATGAGACAGAGTATAACCTTATTAAAGAGGAATTGAAAAAAAGCTAAAGATGAGCTGCAAACAAGATTGAATGAAAGCCAATTGTGTGATTTTAACACAATTGATTAAGATTAAATAAAAAATTGGTAATCACCCAAGCAGAAGTGAAAGAAAGGAAAAAAGATACGTTTTTGAGGGATAAGCAGGACTATGATATGGATCGAGATTTTGAATGGAAAAAGAGGAAACAACGTGTTAAGAAGAGGTATCAACTGCGCAGCAGAAGTAACTTTTGGACAACAGATTCAGATTCCAGCCTTTCAGAGGAATCCAGTAATCAGGCTACACCTGCAGGAATGGCCCACACTCAGGACCCTTTAGAAGGAGGATCAGAATGGGAAGGGGAAAGAAAAAGAGATGTCAGGAAGTTGTCACGCAGGAGAAAGCAGGTCTCGTGGAGACGATGACACTGGTTATAGGAACTGAATATTCCTCTGGGACTGAGAACCTGGTTATCAATCTTACAGGCTGTGAGTTACCTCCTGGATGTATCCGGGTCCTTTCTTGGGGCCTAGGATACAGCCTTGTTAAAGAGATTCTGTCACCAAGTTTTAGGTTATAGAGCTGCGGACATGTACGGCTAGATCGCCGCTAGCATGTCCGCAATATACCTGTCCTATAGGGCTGTGTGCTTTTATTTTCTTTAAAAAAGGATTTTAGAGATATGTAAATTAGTCTTGTAAGGTCCTTGTATAGGACTGGTATATTGCGGACATGCTAGCGGCGATCTAGCCGTGCATGTCCGTATCTCTATAGCCTAAAACTTGGTGACAGAATCCCTTTAAACAATTTAATCCTATCACTTTTGAGATAGATATGTTCAAGGTGATACGTAAATTATTTATTTTTTCAAAATGTTTAAGGATATACCCCAAAAAAGTGCATGAGTAAACAAGGTGAGACTCGCGTCACACCTAGTCCCTTCACCTTCAAAATATCTACCAATTTTAGTGATATGGAAGTATCCTGTCTGGAATTTCTCACCAATAGTGACCTTACTGAAGTGTCTTAGTTTGATGAAAGTGATGTTAGATTTGAAGGTGATGTTAAATCCACGTTCTGTCCCCCTATGCCCACTGGCAGTTCTGTCGGAAAAAAAATTCCACCACGTCCTTAGAGAAATAAAATCTCTCATTTAGGCCCCTTTCACACAGGCGTGTGCGCCCCGTGGTCGTGCTGCGGCCCACAAAATGCGGGCCGCAATGCACAAGCACAGTCCGTAGGGCAGCCGCAGCGGATCGCGGACCCATTCACTTGAATGGGTCCACGATCCGGCTGTTACGCAAAAAGATAGGACATGTTCTATCTTTTTGCGGAACGGAAGTACGGGACGAAACCCCATGGAAGCACCCGTAGTGCTTCCGTAGGGTTCCGTTCCGTCCTTCCGTTCCGCACCATTCCGCATCTACGGATTTGCGGACCCATTGAATGGGTCCGCATCCGTGATGCGGAATGCCCACGGAATGGCACCGGTGTATTGTGCATCCGCAAATGCGGTCCGCAATACGGCAACGGGGCGCACACGCCCGTGTGAAAGAGGCCTTAGCGTGTGGTTCTTGAGAACATTGCCAGGGAGGAGAAATCAGCGTTAGGTTGGCTCAGGTCTCGTAGTAACATGGTCGTGAAACCTGCCGACAAAGGGGGCAACATAGTGCTTATGACAAAGGATGAAACAGTGTATGTGCCTTTGCGAGACTACCCATTACCCATTATACAACAACAATTGAGGAGTTTGGTGCAAAAATATATGTCGCTGGGTTTCATTTCCAACAAAAAGGCTGAAAGCCTGATACCACTTTTTCCGACCAAGCCATGTTGGTACTTTTTGCCAAAGGTGCACAAGTCACTGAGCCTACCCCCGGGTCGCCCCATTGTGGTGGCGATAGGATCGGTGACTGAGCCCCTGTCAAAGTAATTAGATTGGCTATTGAGACCTGTGCTCCCCAGTGCCCCTGCTTACTTACGGGATACCGGCGATTTCCTCCTGGCACTGAATGATTTTCAGTGGCAGGATAGGTATCACTTAGTCTCCCTGGACACCGAGAGCCTCTACACCCGGATCCCTCATGATCTGGGTGTGGAGGCGGTTCTGGACGTCCTTAATAATTTGGGTAAGAGCACGTTATTTTGTAATTTTGTAGGTGAAGCTTTGTATTTTATACTTACCAACAATGTGTTCATGTTCGGAAACAACTGGTACAAACAGAAAGTAGGCACGGCGATGGGTACTCCCGTCTCGTGCACATTTGTAAATATTTATCTTTCTAGATTGGAGGACAGATGTGTGTTCACCACCACGAATCCCTACTTATGTCACATCAAACTATTCTTGAGATTTGTCAGAGATCTTTATGATTTGGTCTGGTTCCAGGGAACAATGCCTTTCTTAATGCTAGTAATGACATGGGTATGTTCTTTACTTTGAACTTTGGAGGTTCTAAACTTGAGTTTTTGGATGTGACTGTCGGGGTGGTTGGCGACGAGTTGGTCACTAGTGGGCACCGTAAACCCACAGCGACCAACTCCTTGCTCCACCACGACAGTTTTCATCCACATGCAGTGAAGAAGTCGGTCCCTTATGGGCAATTTATCAGACTTAGGCGCATTAATAGTACCTGTGAGGGCTTTGAGAAACAAGCCATGGAATTGGTAGAGCGACTGAGATGTTAGATGTAGACCTGGAAAGGGCGAGAAAGTTCTCCCAGAGTGATCTTCTTACTAGTAGGAATAGAACTTCAGATGGAAGTAAGTTCAGTAATGAAGGACAGATCAAGAAAAAGAGGTTTGTGTTTTCCTTTATATTCAGCCCGATGGCGGAGGTTATAAGGAAGACTATATACAGACATTGGGAGATTATCAGAAGGGATGATGCACTTGCAGAATATGCAGATAGACCATTAATCACTTTTAGAAAGAGTCACACCATTAGAGACAGGTTGGTGAGAAGCCATTTTATCCAGGATAAAAACTGCAGCTGGTTACATGAGAGAAGACCCAAAGGCAATTATAAATGTGGCAACTGCTCTTTTTGCAGGTATAATTCCCAGAAGGTATATGTATCAATCAATATTTTAGAGATGGCTCACCTACTCTCCAGCAATATAGAATGTGTGCTTCTACTAAAAAGATCCACCCAATCTTCATAAGTATTGCAGTAAAATAAAAATAGTAGTAGGCACACCTACATTCAGCTACACATGGAGACTGACTGTATTACCAGTGTAAATTTATTAATTAATATATAACATCTAAAAACATTCTATAAAAACATTAAAATCTCTAAAATTGCTACAGTAGGCAGATGGTATATTGCACACAAATTGCAGTCCCGGTTTATAAGGTAGATGACATGGTATCGGTGGCAATGATATTGTAAAATGACACCACCACCCTATTTGTATAAAGATGTGGTGTGGTAATCACAATAAATGTACAATTTCCTTGTATAGAATAGTCTTTCAATGCCAGATCCTTCTTCTGTATTGTATTGGATGTACTGCTGAAGAGAGTATTTATAGTGAGGTCACTATTGAATTAAGTGTCCGTATTATGTCTCCTCTCTGGATGCAAAAGGCAGGTTAGTAAATTGTCATTATGTGATCACATTCGTCTCGACTAATCTTTAGTGCCTTATTCAATTCTGCAGTATATATCGCTGTCACTATCTGTATTCATATAGAACATTTGATTTACTCACTGTTTTGCTGGGTTCACCGGCCTTGCTGCGTATGCCGTGGCGTCCCACTTGTTGCAGATTTGTGAACTCCAGTGATCTCTGCAGTGAGAATGTCCTGTATCGGGTTTGGGGATCCTCGGTGAGTGTATATAGATGTGACGATACTGTGGGTAGCTGGCAATGATCTTGTAAATTCAATCGCTTGTGCATAAGCCAAACCTCACTGAGTTGCTATCTCCCAACGTTCCACGTGTCTGTAAATTCACCGATCCCTCTCCCCGTTATTTTTGGATATTACTGAAGCGCTCCAGTCTTTTAGGTTTTATTCAATAAAGTTGCCTGTTTATTTCATGGGAAATCTTTACCATACACGTTTTGGAGTTAACTACGACTCCTTCCTCTGTGGTCATCTTTCTCATGAATGTGGTCAGTTTAAATACTCTCCCAGGATATGGTTCAATTTGAACTTTCTGCATTATATCAAATATGTGGAGTGGATTTATATTCCTGTTTGATCCTCATTGAGATAATGCTGTATGGAGTGGATCTATCTTCCTTTTAAACTTTTTCAAGGTTTTGTTGAGTAAAAAGAATACACTGTATGACTTATACATAAAAACAGATATGGAAATATGGTGGGAAAAATCTATATGGAAATACAGTGGGAAAAATCGATACTTGTATAAATGCTTTTCTAAAGATTTTCTGTCGATGCATCACATTTATATTTCATTGTGGTGCAACTGCGTCATTGATGCGTTTTTCTAACCAATTCATTTTTGTTTGCAGCTGCAACATGAATGCATTTTTCTTCCCAATTTTTATTTTTTTGTTAACCCAGGTGTTCTTTTTCTATTGGTATATGGACTTAGGGCTCTTATCTCATATAGTACATTGTATATCACATTTATCACATATGGTTATTATACATACTGTTATTTTCTTGTAATGTTTTTTTTTTTTTTGCTGTTGCGGCATTAGTGCGTAGTTCTTACCAATTTATTGTTATTCTAAGTGTTTTTTTCCCCTCAGTATATGACCTTAGGACTCTCATCTCGTATAGTATATTGTATATGTGATTATTATTCATACTATTACTTTCTTATAATGATGGTGTGCTTTGTGATAACAGTGTGTGATCGAGTTATACTTCTTTGTAATAGCAGTATATATGCAGTTATAGTGATATGTTTACGATGTTGTTTCATTAGTTATTAGATCCTAATTTCCCTATGCTCTTACTGCTTACTGTGATAACCATATAATAACAATGGTATGTAATAACAATGGTATGTAATAATATGTTTTTTGTAATGGTGGTATGTGTGCGTCTATAGTAATATGTATGCGGTATTGGTGTGTTTTTCTTGTTAATTCCTTGATCTTTCCCCTTAAAAGTATCAGTATAAGATAACTGTTGCGTAGATCTTTTTTACTTGTTCGTTTCATTTATTTATTTATTTTTATATTTATTATGTTTCTTATTATTTTTATCTTTATTTTTACATGGCTTATTTTATTTGGACTGTATTATCATAAGGGACCCCCATCAGTTGTTTGCCCCTCCAGGGAATTGTCTCAATTTAGAATAATTGGTTATTTTCATAACTGTTTGTTCATCACAGCGAATTTCTTATGGGCAACAGTCACCTATGTAAGTTGTTAGTGGTCTTTAAGTAGTATCGGGAAGGGGGGGGAGCCCTCCATCCAGGGAAGACCTGGACAAATTGTATAACTGCCCGGTCTCCCGTCAATGGAGACCCCCCATCCCCGCCCATCTAGGGAAACCCAAAGAGCTCCATCTTGGCATTAACTCCTGCCGGCAGTAGGGTAGTGAATTAAAAAAATTTCTTCGATTCTATTCTCGACACTTTCCTTATGTGGTCTCCGCCTAGGGTGACCACGTGTCCCGGATCGCCCGGGACAGTCCCGCATTTGGAGAGTCTGTCCCGGGTCCCGGCAGTGTCCCGGAATGACCTGGGGCGCTGTCAGAAGGGGGTCGCCAGCAGGGCACAGCAGGAGATGAGCGCTGCGTGCTTCCACTCATCCCTATAATCATCTGTATCGCCATCCTCAGGACGGCGATACAAATGTCTGTGCTGCGGCAGCTGGCAGGGGAGGGAGAGGTGTGTCCCCTCCCTGTTCCTCTGATAGGCTGCCAGCAATAGGCCGGCAGCCTTTCAGAGGCCGATGCAGGCAGCGCGATGACGTCATCGTGCCACCTGAGCCAGCGAGGGACACAGGCCGGAAGAGGCCTGCATCGCATCTTGGAGGAGGTAAGTTTAAGTTTTTTTTATTTTATATATATGTACAAATTACAATACTGGCACATAAGGGGGGCTACTGGAACAGACATAAGGGGGGCTACTGGCACAGACATAAGGGGGGCTACTGGCACAGACATAAGGGGGGCTACTGGCACAGACATAAGGGGGACTACTGGCACATAAGGGGGGCTACTGGCACATGATAGGGGGGCTACTGGCACATAAGGGGGACTGCTGGCACATAAGGGCCATTTTAGTACAGTGAACTCGTTGTCATGTTCAAGAAACCAATTTGAAATGATTCGAGCTTTGTGACATGGTGCATTATCCTGCTGGAAGTAGCCATCAGAGGATGGATACATGTTCTCATTCTGTTTACGCCAAATTCGGACTCTACCATTTGAATGTCTCAACAGAAATCGAGACTCATCAGACCAGGCAACATTTTTCCAGTCTTCAACAGTCCAATTTTGGTGAACTCGTGCAAATTGTAGCCTCTTTTTCCTATTTGTAGTGGAGATGAGTGGTACCCGGTGGGGTCTTCTGCTGTTGTAGCCCATCCGCCTCAAGGTTGTGCGTGTTGTGGCTTCACAAATGCTTTGCTGCATACCTCGGTTGTAACGAGTGGTTATTTCAGTCAACGTTGCTCTTCTATCAGCTTGAATCAGTCGGCCCATTCTCCTCTGACCTGTAGCATCCACAAGGCATTTTTGCCCACAGGACTGCCGCATACTGGATGTTTTTCCCTTTTCACACCATTCTTTGTAAACCCTAGAAATGGTTGTGCGTGAAAATTCCAGTAGCTGAGCAGATTGTGAAATACTCAGACCGGCCCGTTTGGCACCAACAACCATGCCATGCTCAAAATTGCTTAAATCACCTTTCTTTCCCATTCTGACATTCAGTTTGGAGTTCAGGAGATTGTCTTGACCAGGACCACACCCCTAAATGCATTGAAGCAACTGCCATGTGATTGGTTGACTAGATAATTGCATTAATGAGAAATAGAACAGGTGTTCCTAATAATTCTTTAGGTGAGTGTATATTACACTATTCGAATTACCGGTACATGTAAGGAATTCTCTTATTGTATATTAAAGGGTTTCTGTCACCCCGCAAAACTCTTTTTTTTTTTTTTGGATAGTTAGATTCCTCCTAGTGCGATATAGCAGAATATAATGCTCTTACTTACTTTCATGCGGCCGATTCTTTATAAAACGAACTTTTATAATATGTAAATGAGGGCTCTACCAGCAAGTAGGGCGTCTACTTGCTGGTAGCTGCTGCAGAAATCCGCCCCCTCGCCGTGTTGATTGACAGGGCCAGCCGGGATCTCCTCCTCCGGCCGGCCCTGTCAGTAATTCAAAAATCGCGCGCCTCGCGTCATTCGGCGCAGGCGCTCTGAGATGAGGAGGCTCGTATCCTCAGCACTCCCTCAGTGCGCCTGCGCCAATGACGTCTTCTCTTTCGGTGATGTCATCGGCGCAGGCGCACTGAGGGAGTGCTGAGGATACGAGCCTCCTCATCTCAGAGCGCCTGCGCCGAATGACGCGAGGCGCGCGATTTTTGAATTACTGACAGGGCCGGCCGGAGGAGATCCCGGCTGGCCCTGTCAATCAACACGGCGAGGGGGCGGATTTCTGCAGCAGCTACCAGCAAGTAGACGCCCTACTTGCTGGTAGAGCCCTCATTTACATATTATAAAAGTTCGTTTTATAAAGAATCGGCCGCATGAAAGTAAGTAAGAGCATTATATTCTGCTATATCGCACTAGGAGGAATCTAACTATCCAAAAAAAAAAAAAATGAGTTTTGCGGGGTGACAGAAACCCTTTAATGCATGCTAGTAGTAGATTTTACCAGGGTCGTTTTCTTTGGGAATGTGGTGGACTTGCATCCAATACATTTTCCACATGTGTAGAAGCCTGTGGTGTTTGTCCATTTTTGAATGAATTGTTGCTGTTTACCCATTCTTTTGGGAATTGACGGGGCTACCATTAGTCCCAAATTGGGTGCCTTGGTAAAAGTGATTTGTGGAAATGGAGGTATTAAATGTCCTATCACCTTATCCTTGACTATGTAATGCCAGTGTTTTTTGATAATGTATCTCACCTTTTTATACTGTGCATTAAATGGTAGTATTATCCTCATGTTATCCCCACTATTAATATGGGGTATTTTGGTTTTTGTATTGAAGAAAGTGTCGCGATCTAATTGGCGGACTGTATTAAGTGCCGTCTCTAGTATTTCTGGAGGATATTGTTTTTTGAGGAATTGATCTTTTAGTTGTGTAGCTTCTTCTTCAAAATTTTCTATTTTTGAACAGTTCCTCTTAATTCGCCTAAATTGTCCAGACAGTATGTTTAAGAGCCATTGAGGTAGGTGGCAGCTATTATATAGTATTTAGAGTTCTTGCAATACCAAATTTGTTATTCGATTTCGATACCATAAAAAAGTATTGCGATACTAGATACCATTCGATACCACGCAAAAAAATAGACCAAAAAAGCCACGTGCATTCCGCATTTTAAAAAATGGCGAATCGCACAGTTTTTATGTATTTATTTTTTATGTTAAGGCATTCACCAAATTGATTTTTAATAGTTTGGACTTTTCTGACGTGGCGATATGTTTATTTATTTATTGTTTATATATTTTATATGTGAAATTGGGAAAGGGGGTGATTTATACTTAATATTTTGGTGGTTTTTTTTATACTTTTCTTTTAATAACTATTTCCCCCCATAGGGGCTAGAACCTGGATCTTTTAATCCCTTGTCCTATTCACCCTAATAGAGCTCTATCAGGGTGAATAGGACTTCACACTCTCCCTGCTGCCCTGTGCTCTGTGCACACAGCAGCAGGGAGCCGACTATGGCAGCCAGCCAGGGCTTCAGTAGCGTCCTGGTTGCCGTTGTGACTGATCGGAGCCCCAGGATTACACTCCTGGGGCTCCAATCAGAAGCTGCCACTGCCACCAATGAAGAGGAGGGGACCCTGTGGCCACTGCCACCAATGATTTTAATACTAGGGGGTTGAGAGGGGCGGGGGCACTGTGCCACCAATGATTTTAATGGGGTGGGGGGTTGACGGGGGGAGGAGGGCGCACTGCGCCACCAATGATAATTAACCCTTAATACAGGAGGCGGGTACTGAAAGCAGTGCCACACCTGAGGGGTTAACTGCCGCTGATCGCAGCTCCCTGTCAGAGGCAGGGTGCCGGCTATGCGATTCTGCTGCCGGCACCTGCATCCTGTATTGTGTGTTAAAGACCACTTTATATGGGTCCGGACTTTAAGTAGCAGGCTACATAGAGTGGTGCCCATGGATCTCCCAGCACTTGCTATTATTCCTGGTCGCCGCTTTGTTCGCCCGCTGTGCCCCATTACTGTCTCCTGCTCCGTATGCTAATTACTATCGGAGCAATGGGGAGGAGACATCAGCTTCTCTAGTGGGCGTTACTTCTCCCTGGCTGTAGTGCTGTCCAGTCGCAGCGCTCCGATAGTAATTAGCATATGGAGCAGGAGACAGTAATGGGGCACAGCGGGTGAACGTACCGGCGCCCAGGAATAAGTGCTGGGACATCTCTGGGCGCCGCTCTGTGTAGCCTGCTAACTTAAAGTCTGGACCCAGGAAAAGTCCTATCATTGGTGGCGCAGTGCGCCCGCCCCTCTTCCGCCCCTCTCTCCGTTCATTGGTGGCAGCGGCAGCACAGGGGGAGGGAGAGACAGCTTCCTTTTCCCCTGTGCTGCTGAGGGAACCAGCGCTCTCATGTTCAGCTATACTAGACTGTGCAGCAGCGCAGCCCAGTATCGAAAAAATGGAAATCCCGGTATCGTATTGATACCGGGACAAAAATATCGATTGGGTATCGAAATTTCGATACCCGCAACAACCCTTATAGTATATAGCTGTTTTTCGATGTTGGCTTGTGATAAGTATTACATATCAATCTATTATCATCTACCTTGATCTGCAAATCCAAAAATTCCACCATTGTTTGACAAAACATTGCTGAGAAGCATAAATTATATTTATTTTGGTTGATTTGTTCCAAAAATATTTCCAAGGATTCTTGGTTATTCCTCCATATAAACAGGACATCATTAATGTACCGTTTCCAGAGCACCAGGTCTGCCCCCAGTTTAGGGTTGATGTTTTCTTGTTCCCAGTTTGCCAGAAATAGATTGGCATAACTGGGGGCAAACCTGGTGCCTATGGCCGTGCCACAAATCTGCAGGTAGATGTCTGAATTAAAACTGAAATAATTATGGCTAAGTATATACCGTGTAGTCTCCTGCAGAAATTCTATCTGTTCTTTAGGCAATTGGCTCCCTTGTTGTAACTGTTGTCCCATAGCCTTCAGAGATTGTACGTCTGTACGATTGTACGTATGATCCATTGGGGGTTATACTCCAGTTTATCTATTATTTGTATTACTTGTGTGGTATCTTTTACGTATGATGTAACTTTTTTAGCTGTTGGTTGAAGTAACTTATCAATGTAATGTGATAAATTTGCAGTAAGAGACCCTATTCCTGATATTATTGGTCGCCCTGGTGGATTTATTGGGTCTTTGTGTAGTTTGGGAACACAATAAAACACTGGTAGTCTTCGTTGAGTATTGAGTATATATTGGGATTCTTGTTTAGATAAAATACCTCGCTTTAATCCTTTTTCACATACATTGGATATTTCCTTATAATATTCCTCTGTAGGATCAGTGCGTAATTCCATGTAAGTGGTTGTGTCTGTTAATTGTTTCTTGCATTCTTTGTTATAGTTCTCTGAATCCCATATAACTATCGCCCCCCCCCCCCCCTTCCTTGTCTGCTGGGCGTTTTGTTATTTTTTGTTCTTTCTGTAATTGTTTTATTGCTTGTATCTCTACTTTGGATAGACTGTTATTTCTAATGTTGTTGGTTTTCATTTACCTATTATCATGTTCTACTGATTGTCTGAATGTTGTCATTTCCTCACTGATTCCCAGAAGACTGTCCTTAGTTTTGGAGGTACACAACATAAGGTTACATATTTCATTACCTGCAGGAGTACCTTTGTAGTGTATATGATCTCATGCGGCTGCGGTAATTTCTATATAGGCAAAACCATCAGATGCCTCTTTGAGAGGATTAGAGAACATATGAATTCCATACAATCAGGTAAGGGCTGCCCTGGACTTATAAAACATATGAGGGAGACACATAATAGTGATTGCAGAACTCTTGAGTTTGCTGGTATCGAACTAGTACCTAATCCCCCTGCAGGAGGAGATAGACATAGGTTATTATTACAGAGAGAAGCTAGGTGGATTCTGCATATGAATGCCCTAGGTAAACTCGGACTGAATGACCGTAATGATCTCAGTGTATTTCTGTGATGTCCCTAATGTTGCACTGTACTGTTATTAATGATAGACGATTTGTCTTTTTATTGTATTTTTCACCAGAAGGGGGATATGGAGTCATGTGTTGTCATGACAACCTCCCCCCTTACGTCAGCGGCCTGAAGAGGCGCATTTGTGAGCGAAACGGCCGTCGCCGCTGTGCATGTAAGAAATGCTGTCCGCCCCTGCATACTCTGATAGTAAAGTGTTACTCGCATCCCAGATGAAATAAAGGATCTTTGGATTTACTACTGCTGGGTGAGTGCTGCCTCATTATCTTCTCCTATTTCTGGAATTTTTAACTGTCTGTTTGAAGGCGTTGCACCACTGAATTGCAGTTTAACAAGGGTACGCTGGACGTCCGTGTCTGAATGATCTGTGAATAGGGGGTTATCAGGGAATGCGAGTTCTGCCACCCGCTTCTTCTTCATTTACACCTATACAAGTTTAGGCCTATTATTAGGCCTAAGCAATGCCTTCCCTGATCTCAGTAGAGCACGGCAATGGAGTCGGAAATGAAGAGCAATCCTCTTCAGCAACGAGTCCCGCTTTTTTCTTGGACACAGTGATAGCCAGAGATGGCCTGGTAACCACGTGGGCAACGCCATGAAGAGGCCTTCACAGGGGAACATCACACCAGTCCTACTCCTGGGATTATGGTGTGGGGTGGCATAATGTACGGTAGGTAGCCAGACCTCTCTAGTCTTCGTTTTTAGATACACTAACAGCTCGCTATTACATTGATTGTGTTGTTGAACCAGTTGAAATATCTTTTCATCCAAGTGTCCCAGGAACCATTTTTAACAGAACAACACCAAGCCACATATTACTTGAGCGACTATGAGCAGCCTGCAACCTTCCATGGCCTGCAGCGTCTCCAGACTTGTTTCCCATGGAGCACATCCGGGGCGGCATTAATTGGCAATTGCAAAGGGAACTGCCAGCAGCAGATGTTGATGAAGTGCAACCAGCATGCCACAACTACCTCACTTATAGCATGCAAAGGTGTGTGAGTGCATGTATTTTTGTGCATGGTCCACATACTCAATACTGAATAAATTGAATAATATTTTGAATATTTTATTTTTTGTTTCTAATTATTAACATTTGCATGTCATTAACATGTCTATATATTATGTGATTTCAATAATTCCACAACTTTTCCTTCTTGGTGTTACAAATTCAGTGTTAAGGAGGATAGATAGATAGATAGATAGATAGATAGATAGATAGATAGATAGATAGGGCTATTTACAGTTCAGAATTTTGGTTCAGGGATTTATTGGGCCAAAAAAAGAAGCCTCAAAAATGCCTGACTTGAGCAGTGGTTTTTGTTGCATTTTTTTGCAGAATTTTTGCCCATATAGGGGAGAATTATCAAACTGGTGTAAAGTAGAACTAGCTTACTTGCCCATAGCAACCAAGAAGATTCCAACTTTCATTTTTCACAGCTCTTTTGGAAAATGAAAGATGGACTCTGATTGGTTGCTATGGGCAACTAAGCCAGTTCTACTTTACACCAATTTGATAAATCTCTCCCATAGTGTTTTAGCACCTGACTTTTTTTTTTATGGTGTTTATTTTATACCTGGTGTTTTTTGTTTTTGTTTTTTACAGGAAACATGTGCCTCCTGTAATGTTACTTCCTCTGTAAGGCTGTATGGGGAAAAAAAGCATTGTTAAAAAAAAAATCCATGTAAAAATGCTATTGACCACTTACAGACTCCCCTTTGTATATAGACAGTAAGTCCTGGAAGTGCACATTTAATTTGGCAAGGGTATTTCTTTACACCCTTGCAGAGTTAGCAGCTGCATAGAGATTGTGTATTTTCAGTAGCGTGAGCAGGCTCTGTCAGTGACAGCTGGGCTTCCCATAGAGAAGGCAGAGACAGTTTTTGTTTACTGTCCAATGTATTCTCCATCGCTGTATACACAGTGCTCAATGAGCGCTGTTTATATAGACCAGGAAGCAGCAGTTCAGGGGGGGTGGATAACTGCAGAAGCTGCTGGCTCTTAGCAGACCCAGATCAGCTATGCAGTCAGGTCCAAAAGAGAAGGACATCTGTTTTGTGCAGTTTTAGCCAATAGCTGCAGAGCAGATTATGTCCGGGAGGGCTTTGTTTTGGCAGTGTCTAGTAACATGCAGAGGTTATTCCTTGTGGTGTTAGAGACCTATAGACAGCATAATAGAGTGATAAAGACGCCCTAAATTAGGGCATTTTAGATACACTCTGGTGTTCCAGATCAATGTATCCCCCCCAGGGGTTAATATCTACGCGTGGCTGAGAGACTGAACACTGACACAGAAGTTGGTCAAAGCAATCTCTAATTTTTATTACATGGGATAAGCCGTATATACATCTTCAGAAGAGGGCAGTCCTCTCTGAGACTAAAACATTGTTTCATTGGTCAAAAAGGAAGAAGAGATAAGAGAGAGGAGATAATACACCTGCATCTGCGCAGTGAATACCACTTTGGAATGTGAACTAATGTAAACATCTCGTTACCATCGCCATTTTGTAATGGCGGACAATCTAACAATAATACTGCATACGTCATATGTGACACTTCAAAGAGGTGCTTCTCTATAGGCAGTGAATAATATATATCATCAAGCCATATGATTGGCTTACGCATCTCCACCACACTCTATGGGACACCTGTATAAAGATGAGAAATCAGACACTTCTTACAGCACAGCACTTTGCCCCCCTCTCTCTCTCCTCTCCAGCCTTGAAACAAAGAGAGGGGTGGGGGGGGGGGCACTTGGAGAAGAAAAAGTTAACTCATTACAGTCCTAGATATACAAAATATAGAATAAAATTCACACATCTTTAACAGTCCCCCCTTGAATTTCATTCTCTCCCTAAACCTAACCATCTGTCCCAATGCTCCGCCTCCTTTTCACCAGCTTCCACGACAAGCCATCCCTAGCGAACAGCCTCCCGTGACACTAAATTTGAGCACGGGGAAGTCAGATGATCTTTCCCTAACTGGCGTTGACATTATATGGGGGGACTGGAGGTCATCAGTGCTTCTGATTTTCTGGATCGATGTTTTCATACAATTTTCCATATTCTTTTGAGTCATGATCAACAGTCACACAAGGGAAAGCCAGTCTCAACACTTCCTTGAAATCAATCCAATTTTCCTTTTCTTTGAGCTTCACTGTGCATGTGGTCAACAACACTCGGAATGGACCATCAAACCAGGGTTTTAGGACTTTTCTAACGTGTCTTTTTCTACCACCCAATCTCCAGACACAAGTGGGTGGGTTCCTGGTACTTTATCAAAACCTGGAAGTGAAGCAAAAACTCGAAAATGTACTTTAGTCAAATGCTTGTACAAACTGATCACATAATCTGTCAGACAACCATGTTGCATCTGAAGCTGCTGTGGGAAATAAATCCCATCCTAGGGGCTGACCCAAAAAGGACCTTATAGGGACAAAGGCCTGTCTCACGATTAGGCGTATACCTTACTAAAAGAGGGCTACCAGCAGGCACTCTAAGGCTTTTGAATCTTTAACTTAGTGTCCCGTTCAGTTCCTTTTCTCCACTCTACTGCTGCTTTGTGGATGGTACGAAGCATTGTAAGGCCTGTCCTACACCCAAAACCTTCATCATCTTCTGCATCACTTCACCTGTGAAGTGAACACCTGTGTCACTTTCAATGATCTAAGGTACCCCATACCTGCACACAACTTCGGCCATAATCTTTTTTACTTTTTTGGGTACGGTTTTGGCCATCCTGAAAACAAGTCACATATCAATACATACTCATACATGCCCACCTTGTATAGTTGAAGGTAGTCTGTAAACGTTGAAACAGATACAAAAAGCAAGACGTGTTTCTTGGGTACCTTAACCACCTTGCCCACGTTGTTGTGGGCACAACCGTTTATCCTTGAGTATGTCTGACTGTTACAGTGCTGAACCCTGGGGCGTACCATATGCTACGTACTAAATCACACATAGCAGTTTTTGTCTGGTGCGTCACTCCATGGGTTGCCTGTGCCATCGTGGATTAGAGGGACCTGGGAAGGCAAAGTTTCCCTTCTTATTTGTAGTCCCCCCTTTTCCATCCACCAGTCCCTTTCCTCCTTCCCCATTTGGTTCTGTAAGGTCTTAAGAACTTTCAGGAGACAGGAGGAGTTATTTCAGGGACCTGAACTGTGGCCACTTAAGACAGGGGTCTGCTTAGGTAATTTGGCAGCCATTTTTGCCGCCTGATCTTCCGTGGCTTTCCCCTTTGCCTCCTCTGCATCTGTTTACAGTGGCCTTTCGTTGCTATCATCACCTCTCATGTTAGTGACAAGAGGGCTTCCATCAGAGACCTCACTGCTTCCCCATTTTCGATGGGTTTACCTGAAGCGATCAAGGAGTCTTTGGCTTTCCATATGGGCCCATAGTCATGGGCTATCCCAAAGCACCCCTGGAATCAGTGTAAATGTTGGCTGTTTTTCCATCTGCATATCTGCAAGCCATCTTCAGAGTCTTTTAGCTCCACTTCTTGAGCCGACATGTGTGGTAGTTCACGTTTAATCACCACTGCCCAACCTGTGTAGTACCTGCCATCCTGGCCATACCTCGATCCATCCACAAAGAGCACATGATCTAGATTACCTAATGGCTGATTTACCAAATCCCGCTACCTCTCGTGACATCATCTGCAAACAGTCAGGAGCCTCTTCCTTTGAATCTGGAAGAAAAGTTTAAAGTGCTGTGCCCTAACTCTTCCCTCCCCCCTTGGTCCAGAGGCAACAGGGTGGCTGGGTCCAAAGTATTACACCTTTGCAGAGCAACATTGTCAGGCAACAAAATGGAACACTGCATTATCAAATAACGGGCAACAAAACAATCATTTGGATTGTACGTTCATGAGGATAGATGTAATATCACCATCACTTTGGGGTTCAGAGCTATCTCAGAGCTTTCATCAAGCACAGCTAGTACAACTACAACAGCTCTGATGCAGAAAGGGGCACCTCTGGCCACGGGATCAAGTCTGGCTGTATAATATGCTACGGGGCGTTATTGCTGGCCATGCAGTTGGGTGAGGACAGCTGAGTCATGGCCACTCACTTCATAACAATACAATCTAAATGTAATAATCTGATAGGCTCAGTGTGGGGGAACACAAAATTGCCAGCTCTAGGCATAAAAAGCATCTACCACCTCATCTGTGAGGCGGTAGGGACTAAAGGACAAATCAATCACAGTGGAGTGAGCAGGGGTAATGGGAACCTGAGCCAACAAGGTGTGTGTGTTGGGCACGATGTGGGTGTTAGAAACTGTGGCTTCATTAACGGCATGTAGGTCATGTACCATCCAATGGTGAGTGGTTTTGCTTTTTCAGCTTCTGGGAGTACTGATACAAACATGGACCAGGGAATTTTATCACCAATGGCCAACAAACAAAGTTCCTGGTCGTTGAGAGCACCTGTAAGCTTCACAGTGCCGTCCTCCTGATGTGAGATACCAGAATGTACTTTTGCAAGCAAATCTGCACCTAGGAGGCAACAAAGGGCGTTACCACTGACCAGCAAACGGGCAAGCGGATCTTGGTTAGGGGCAAATCTAATGTGGATGGTTTCTGTTGAAAAGGGAGCGTACTACTTTCCCATCCACTTCTACCCAAAAACTGGTGTCCTTGGAGAGTAAATCAGGGGAGGCCTTGTTTGCTGTGCACAACTGTCTTGGCTGCTCCAGTATCAATCAAAAAGGGACTACTTCTTTATCACCCAGAGTAAGGGATATCATTGGGCCAGACTGAATCTGCTAAAAATGTTTAAAAGTAGAGCCGATACTGGATTTCCTGTTTCCTAATCTTGATCTAACTCCCCCCCCCTCCCTGTCTTTGTGTTCTCCTTATGACAACAAAACATGGGTGTCTGTGGGGACGGACAGTGATCCGGGCATGGTCAACATAGAATACAATCCTCTCGTGTGGTGTGGACGAGGAGTACCACACACAGCACAACACTCTCTCTTCTGGGATCTGGGTCCCACAGACTCTGCAGGCCCATCTCCCAGGACCATTATAGGGTGGCAGACTTACTTTTTCCTCACTTCAATGAGGCGTTTGACATCAGGGCTGTAGCAATGCCAAAGGAACACTACCTATGGTTGGCACCACTGAACCACCCAATGCCGCTTGATGTTACTCTGCATTTTGGCTTACAGAAGTATCCAACTTTCCCTATCGCGGAATTAATAGACTAGAAAACAAAACAGGACTTCTCATCTTCCATGGGAGTGTCTTATAACTAGGGGATGGACACATCCTCCCTCCGCTCTGAGTCATCTAAGTCCACCCCTTTCAGTCGGAGGCTGTGGTCCTCCCTTTGTCCGTCAGTAATGTGGCAGCTATCCATAAGAACAGAGCTCTGATGTTTAGCACAACACTTAACATGTAACACGTAACTTAAAACATTGAAACAAACAGATCTGACAATACAGACATGAACACACAAAGGGCCCATAAAAACTTTTCATTGACTTCGATATATAAAAAAAAATGTACAGCTTGATCAATGCTGTTGGCACCAATAAAAACCCCAAAACTTCCAAGAAAAAATAAAATAAAATCCTCAATGCGCATATTATTTAAAAAAACAAATACCGTACTCCATACGCATTCATATACATTTTCATTAACAGCTCATAATCAGTCTTCACACAAATTCGCCTCAATTACAACTCAAAGCCACACCCATTCACATTCCACTGAATTATTTATGTCTTCCAACCCACATTGTTTCATCCCAAAACTTGCAGCACAGACAAACACAGCTTTCCTGGAAACAGATAGCCACACCACACCCAGAATTGCTGATGGTCTGTCGCTGTAAGACAATAAACATGTTATAATCATACAATCATTTTGTTAAAAGCTGGATTCCCACAGTACACTGCTTGGGAAAGAAGAAAGAAGATTATTGAACAATTCTTTGTCTTCTATAATAATAATAATATTACACATATAACATCACTTACTCTGCATTTTTCCCTCCCCCCATTTTCCGGCTCTTCTTATCTCAGGAATGTTTCTGTGTGAAGGCGGGGGGAAAGTTAATCTCTCTATTTCACAGTTCCATTAACTGACCATCTTTTTGTCCCTCCAGTTGCCATAAATCGACTTGCCGCTCGGTGCCATGCCTGTGCTGCACCTAATAATCATTCAGCTTTCCCCGGCACTGCTCTGTTTTCTCACTCGTTAAAACTCCCCCTTCAACATCACTGGAGTTCTGATGCCCTCAATCTGTAAGCTCTAACTTCACAGTTTCTTACAGATTTTCATCCCTGTTGACAGCCGGGCGACCTTCTGTCCGGGGCTACACTTCTGTAACATTCTTTGTCACATTTTAACTTTCAATTCTCCATATCACATCCTATAATCTCCCTCTTTATAATACTGGGACTGACCCATCTTAACAACAGTATTACAAACTGACACACACACACAAAACAGAGGAGTGATCAGCACCTTTAACCCTTTCCTCCGCAGACAAAGGATTCACCCTCCCGACTGGTTTGCTCAAATCTGACTATCACGTCTGACTAGTCAGCCAGGACTCCCCGCACATCTTCAGGCGGCTCCGTCGCGTCTTCCTGGGGTCAGGTCACGTGGAGAATATCTCTGCAGTCTTCCCTTAGGTCAAGGGTCATACAGCTCCACGCGTCTCCCTGCCAGGTCAGCCGGAGTTTACTTTGTCCCACACCTCGGCGCTACAGTGCCTCCTTCCAAACCAGGAGGTTATGGTCCCCTCCCTTTGTCTGTGGTTTTACCGTCTGTGCTCAACTCACTCCTCACATATCACAGACACACATAAAACATATACACACCAGAGTGATCTATGATTTTAAACTATTGGTTCAATAGACTCTAAGCTTTCAGCATTACAGCCGACTACTATACTTACATCAGTACCACCCCACAGCCGACTGAGCTATCTGAGCATGACGAAGTAAATAGCAGAAAGGCAGATGAGATAAAAAGTTTTCTCACCTTTCTTTGAGGTTGCAATCATCTCCCCTCTGCCGTTCGTCAAGCTCAGGGGCCCGTCTTGTCAGCTGTTTGATGCTACATTCGCTCAGAGTCCCTTCGTGGTCGCCATTTTGATAAAGACGCCCTAAATTAGGGCATTTTAGATACACTCTGGTGTTCCAGATCAATGTACCCCCCCCAGGGGTTAATATCCACGCGTGGCTGAGAGACTGAACACTGACACAGAAGTTGGTCAAAGCAATCTCAAATTTTTATTACATGGGATAAGCCGTATATACATCTTCAGAAGAGGGCAGTCCTCTCTGAGGCTAAAACATTGTTTCATTGGTCAAAAAGGAAGAAGAGATAAGAGAGAGGAGATAATACACCTGCATCTGCGCAGTGAATACCACTTTGGAATGTGAACTAATGTAAACATCTCGTTACCATCGCCTTTTTGTAATGGCGGACAATCTAACAATAATACTGCATACGTCATATGTGACACTTCAAAGAGGTGCTTCTCTATAGGCAGTGAATAATATATATCATCAAGCCATATGATTGGCTTACGCATCTCCACCACACTCTATGGGACACCTGTATAAAGATGAGAAATCAGACACTTCTTACAGCACAGCACTGTTGTGACACAGTTCCCCCACTGCTTCGACCTCAGTGGGGGAACTGTGTCACCATTTTTCAGCAGCAACATGGGTAGGTAACATGGTATCTGTATTAGGGTGGGACTAGTGACTTACAGTTATTGTTATATGCCATCTTTATGAGTAGTATTGCACCGTCCAATTATACCCCACAGCATCCATTGCTTGGACGCTGTGAATAAGAGCTAGGTAGTTGTTCAACATTAGGGGACAGCAATTGCACCCGCAACTACTCCAATGTTCACAGCTTCTGTTTATTGTCTGTTACCTGCTGTATATGGTCACATTATCCCCCATTGTGATTCTCCACATTGCAGAGCCCTTTTGTGGCCCAGTCTCCATGTTCTGTCCCTTTTGAGTCTCACCTGTAATGTTCATGTGATTTATAATAAATAAAATGAGATTTTTTTACCTTGTTAAATCCTTGCTCTTTTTTTGTACAAGTTGCAGTAAGTTGGTGAGTGAGGTTCGGTTTTTGGGTTATTGTAGGCTCTAACTATAGCAGTGGTACATCACACCCAAAAATTGGTAAATTTCACCTGAAAATGTAAGTGACAAATATTATTATTTTTTTTTACTTGTCTACTAGGTATAGCAGTGGTACATCACACCTAAAAATTGGTGAATTTCACCCGAAAATGTAACTGACAAAGTAGTGAAATGATATAAAATAAAATACGTACAAATAAAAAAAAAAATTTGATTTATAAGGTGGAGTTCCATATGGAGTAGGAGTTTGAGGAGGCGGTGGACGTAGCGGTGTAGGTGGAAGCGGTGGTGGAGGAGGACGAGGTAGCCAACATTGTTTTTTGGTTTTAATTTAAATTAATTTTTTAAATTAGGGTACACTCCAAAAGAGTGTGAAATATCCAAAATACAAGAATGAGCAATTGCGCTGCAGTATAACAATGGCTGGTTAAGGCCGGTATACATGTCTATTCTGCACAAGGTACGGACAAGTCCTGTGGGATCCATGCCTGGTTCATTTTAATGAACGTGAGCTTGTCCACATTGGCTGTGGACAGGCAGCTGCGCCTGTCTGTGATGACGCCCCTTGCCGTGCTAAACACACGTTCAGATAATACACTGGCTGCAGGGCAGGCCAGCACCTCCAAGGCTTGAGGGAAAAGTTCAGGCCATGTGCCCAATTTGGAGACCAGAAGTTGAAGGGGGCAGACCCATCATTCAGTATGTGTAGGCGTGTGCACACATACTGCTCCACCATGTTGGTGAAATGCTGCCTCCTGCTAAGACGTTCCATATCAGCTGGTGGTGCTGGTTGTTGTGGCGTGCTGACAAAGCTTTTCCACATTTCGGCCATGCTAACCCTGCCTTCTGAGGTGCTGCCGGTGCCCCAGCTGCGTTGGCGACCTCTTCCTCTGCCTTCGCCTTGTGCTTCCACTATGCCCCCGCGTCTACCAGCATGCGCTTTTACTCACGCATCTTATGATCACACTCCAGTGACGGAGTTAAGGATGGTACGCTGTCCTTGTAACTGGGATCCAGCAGCGTGGCCATCCAGTAATCAGCACAAGTTAGAATGTGGGCAACTCGGCGGTCGTTGCGGAGAGACTGCAACATGTAATCGCTCATGTGTGCCAGGCTGCCCAGAGGCAACGAAAAGCTGTCCTCTGTGGGAGGTGTATCGTCTGTGTCCTCTGTATCGCCCCAGCCAAGCACCAGTGATGGCCATGAGCTGGTCTGGGTGCCACCCTGCTGTGGTTCTGGTCCCTGGCGTTTGTGGGTGCAGGAACCCACCCTCGGAGCCACTTGTGAATGACTGGCCGGAAATCCTATGAAATGATTCCTCTTCCTCCTCCTCCTCCTCCTGTGCCACATGCTCTTCCATTATCGCCAGCAGCGTTTTTTCAAGGAGGCATAGAAGTGGGATAGTTATGCTGAGAACGGCGTTATCGGCACTGGCCATGTTGTTGGAGTACTCGAAACAGCGCAAGGAACACAGGTCTCGCATGGAGGCCCAGTCATTGGTGGTAAAGTGGTGATGTTCCGCAGAGCGACTCACCCGTGCGTGCTGAAACTCCACTATCGCCTGCTGCTGCTCGCACAGTCTGGGCAACATGTGCAAGGTGGAGTTCCACCTTGTGGGCACGTCACATATGAGGCAGTGAGCGGGAAGGCCGAAGTTACGCTGCAGCGCTGACAGGCGAGGAGCAGCAGGGTGAGAACGCCGAAAGCGCGCACAGACGGCCCGCACTTTATGCAGCAGCTCTGACATATCGGGGTAATTTTTAAGCAATCTCTGCACCACCAAATTCAGCACATGCGCCAGGCAAGGGATGTGCGTCAAACCGGCGTACGAGATTTTGCCCAATTATCGCACACCACCAGGCCGGGCTTGAGGCTCACTGGCACCAACCACTCATCGGTCTGTTGTTCAAGGCCCATCCACAGCTCCAGCGCGGTGTGGGGTTTGTCCCCCAAACAGATGCGTTTTAAAACTGCCTACTGTCGTTTACACCTGGCTGTGCTGAAGTTGGTGGTGAAGGTGTTACGCTGACCGGATGAGGAGCCGGTAGAGGATGAGGAAGCGGAGTAGGAGGAGTAAGGAACAGGTGGCAAACTGAAGCGCCCTGCAATCCCAGCAGCCTATCAGAGGAACAATGAAGGGAGACGCCTGAGGACGGTGATACAGATGAATGTAGGGAGATGAGCGCTTCCACAATGCAAGCGCTCATCTCCCGCCGCACCGGATCGAGATTCAGCTGGTTCTCTGATCCGGCTGTAATTTTAACAACCGGATCTGTAGAACCGGAGCGAACCGGCTGAATCCCATGCCTGGCCACGTCCCTTATTTGACGCTCTCCTCATATTTCTCAAATGTAGGATCTTGCCCTAAATGGGTGTTTTAATAATAGCAGAATAGAACCACAGTATGTAAAGGGTGTATCTCACACGCCCTGATCCAGACTAGGCCACAATTAAAGATTTGTGCCCAAAATGGGTGTTTGTTTAATAACTGAATAGAAGCACAGTATGTAAAGGCTGTATCTCACAATGACATATGCAGCAAAAGCTACATAATAAACTTTTTTGCCCAAAACGGGTGTTTGTTTAATAACTGAATATGACAGCAGTATATAACCCTTGAATTTCACACGTGCTGATGCTGCAAGGCCAGAAAAATTGTGTATTTTGCCCCAAAAAGGGTGTTTTATTAATAGAAGAATATAACCACTGTATCTAAATGGTGTATCTCACACCGACTGATCCAGACTAGGCCGCAATTAAATTTGTTTGCCCAAAATGGCTGTATTTCAAATAACTGAATAAAACCGCTGTATGTAAAGGCTGTATCTCACACGTACTGATCCAGACTAGGCCGCAATTTAATTTTTTTGCCCAAACTGGGTGTTTGTTTAATAACTGAATATGACAGCAGTACATAACCCTTATATTTCACACATGCTGATGCTGCAAGGCCAGAAAAATTGTGTATTTTGCACAAAAAAAGGGTGTTTTATTAATAGAAGAATATAACCACAGTATATAAATGGTGTATCTCACACCGACTGATCCAGACTAGGCCCCAGTTAAAGATTTGTGCCCAAAATGGCTGTATTTCAAATAACTGAATAGAACCACAGTATGTAAAGGCTGTATCTCACAATGACATATGCAGCAAAGGATGCAAAATATATTTGTTTACCCAAAACGGGTGTTTGTTTACCGGTAATAACTGAATATGACAGCAGTATATAACCACTGAATTTCACACGTGCTGATGCTGCAAGGCCAGAAAAATTGTGTATTTTGCCAAAAAAATTGTGTTTTATTAATAGAAGAATATAACTACAGTATATAAATGGTGTATCTCACACCGACTGATCCAGACTAGGCCACAATTAAATTTGTTTGCCCAAAATGGCTGCATTTCAAATAACTGAATAGAACCACAGTATATAAAGGGTGTATCTCACACTCCCTGATCCAGACTAGGCCGCAATTAAAGATTTGTGCCCAAAATGGCTGTATTTCAAATAACTGAATAGAACCACAGTATGTAAAGGCTGTATCTCACAATGACATATGCAGCAAAGGCTGCAAAATAAACTTTTTTGCCCAAAACAGGTGTTTGTTTAATAACTGAATATGACAGCAGTATATAACCCTTGAATTTTACACGTGCTGATGCTGCAAGGCCAGAAAAATTTTGTATTTTGCACAAAAACAGGCTGTTTCATTAATAGAAGAATATAACCACAGTATATAAATTGTGTATCTCACACCGACTGATCCAGACTAGGCCCCAATTAAAGATTTGTGCCCAAAATGGCTGTATTTAAAATAACTGATTAGAACCACAGTATGTAAAGGCTGTATCTCACAATGACATATGCAGCAAAGGCTGCAAAATATATTTTTTTACCCAAAACGGGTGTTTGTTTACCGGTAATAACTGAATATGACAGCAGTATATAACCACAGAATTTCACACGTGCTGATGCTGCAAGGCCAGAAAAATTGTGTATTTTGCCCAAAAAAGGGTGTTTTATTAATAGAAGAATATAACCACAGTATATAAATGGTGTATCTCACACCGACTGATGCAGACTAGGCCGCAATTACATTTGTTTGCCCAAAATGGCTGCATTTTAAATAACTGAATAGAACCACAGTATATAAAGGGTGTATCTCATGCGTACTGATCCAGACTAGGTCCCAATTAAAGATTTGTTCCCAAAATGGCTGTATTTCAAATAACTGAATAGTACCACAGTATGTAAAGGCTGTATCTCACAATAACATATGCAGCAAAGGCTGCAAAATAAACTTTTTTGCCCAAAACGGGTGTTTGTTTAATAACTGAATATGACAGCAGTATATAACCCTTGAATTTCACACATGCTGAGGCCAGAAAAATGGTGTATTTTGCCCAAAAAAGGGTGTTTTATTAATAGAAGAATATAACCACTGTATCTAAATGGTGTATCTCACACCGACTGATCCAGACTAGGCTGTAATTAAATTTGTTTGCCCAAAATGGCTGCATTTCAAATAACTGAATAGAACCACAGTATGTAAAGGCTGTATCTCAGTGTTTCCCAACCAGTGTGCCTCCAGCTGTTGCAAAACTACAACTCCCAGCATGCCCGGACAGCCTTTGGCTGTGCGGGCATGCTGGGAGTTGTAGTTTTGCAACAGCTGGAGGCACACTGGTTGGGAAACACTACTGTATCTCACGCGTACTGATCCAGACTAGGCCGCCATTTAAGTTTTTTGCCCAAACTGGGTGTTTGTTTAATAACTGAATATGACAGCAGTATATAACCCTTTAATTTCACACATGCTGATGCTGCAAGGGCTGTAAAATTGGGTATTTTGGCAAAAAAGTGTGTTTTTAAAAACCCAGAACATTATGGCTGTATTTCTTGCTTAAATTGCACACTGACTAATCCAGATGTTGTATATTGCCAAAAAAGTGTGTTTTTTTTTAGTAACAGAATATGAAAGCCGTATATATTAAACTTGAATTTTGCACGTGCAGATCTGTAAAATAGTGGATTTTGCCAAAAAAGTGTGTTTTTTTACTAGCTCAATATGAAAGCTGTATATAACCCTTGAATTTCACACGTGTTGATGCTGCAAGGGCTGTAAAATTGGGTATTTTGGCAAAAAAGTGTGTTTTTAAAAACCCAGAAAATTATGGCTGTATTTCTAGCTTAAATTGCACACTAACTAATCCTGCAAATGCACCAGATGATGTATATTGCCAAAAAAGGGTGATTTAAAAAAAAAAAGATTATTATTGCAGTATTTCAAGCTTGGATTTCAATGTCACAAAAGCTCAGATGCAGTGCTGGTGCACTGAGCTTACATAAAATGGCCGCCGCCCACCTAACTAACAGATGAATAAAAGTTATTTTTTTCTGTCACTGGGCTCAGGGCAGGGTAAAAAGATTGTGCCCTGCACCCACACAACTAAATGTATGTAGATCACTGAGTTAGATTCCAGTTCTGAACAAAGATTCTCTCATATTCTCTCCCTGAAATCACCAGCAGCATCCTCTTCCTACACTAGTAACAGCAGAGTGACGTGCAGCGCTACGTGACTCAAGCTTATATAGAGGCTGGGTCACATGCTGCACTGGCCAATCACAGCCATGCTATTAGTAGGCATGGCTGTGATGGCTTCTAAGTGCACAGAATTAAACACTTGTTGATTGGCTGCTCTGCAGCCTTTCAAAAAGCGCCAAGAAAGCGCCAAACACCGAACCCGAAGCAAACTTTTACTAAAATGTTCGGGTTCGGGTCCGGGGTCCTAAAATCCTAAAGTTCGGTACGAACCCGAACTTTACAGTTCGGGTTTGCTCAACCGCTCAACCCTAAACATGAAGCCAAATTTACTTGTGCTTCATAGTAACAAATCAATTTTTCCTAAAATGGTGGCTGAAAAAAAAAATGCTCACCTCCTCCACTTGCTTGCGGAGAGGCCATCCTCCTCTGTCTTGATTGAAGAAAACCTTACAGCAATCAATCAAGACGGGAGCAGATGGCCTCACTGAAAGCAAGTGGATGAGGTATTTTTTATTATTTTAACACCCGATTAACCCCTGAAAAGCTGAATGTGAGATGCCGCAATCAGTGTTGAACGTGTTATCTGATGGATTAAATGATGAGGGGCGGCTTGATTGCCACTCCCCATCATTGCGCCCACTCCATATAATGAAAAGCAATTTGTGACTAAGCAATTTATAACTAATTTCTTGTAGAAGTTGGGTGAACTTTGCTCATCTCTACTTCTATGCAATATTTTATTTTTGAATTTTTCAATAACAAGAACCAAAGGTTCAATAAAACATAAACATCTCTCCTATGGCACATAGGGGTAAGGATTTACATAACAAATATAAACTTGAATATACACTGATAATAGTGTTGAAGCATTGTAATTTACAAGTTTGTATCAATCAGGTTGCTTTGTGTCCTAGGAGGGAAAACAAAAAGAAAACAGAAAAAAAAAGAAAAAAAAACAAAAACAAAAGAAAAACAAAGGGTGTAAACCCAACAACATCAGATAAATGCAGAATTAGCCTTCAAATCTGGGAAGAATAGTAGGAACTATTACGCCATACGTCCCATCTATAATGGTAGACATCGAGTCTGTCCTGGATCCCAGCTATAGAGTGTTCAAAGGAGCATGTGTTGTTAATAGCCTGCCAGACTTCCCTGATGTGGGGGGTATCTTCCGATTTCCAATGTCGTGTAATTATCAGTTTCGTGGTCATGACTATGTGTGCCATTATAGACCTTGATTGATGGGGAATGTCTTCAAGACTTAGGAGTAGTAATGCCAATTGGGGGGTAAGATCAATCTTAATCTTTAAAGTTTTCCAGATTAGGAAACTTGCTGCTTTCCATAGGGGTCTAATGAAGATGCACTCCCATAGGACATGAAGGAGTGTCCCCTTTCCTCCGCATTGCCTCCAGCATCTATCAGTGGCTCCAGGAAAAATGAGATGGAGCTTGCTAGGGGTATAATACCATCTTAGATATGTCTTAAGAAAAACCTCTTTATGCTTAGTGCAGTGAAAATATTTGTGTACATTTGCAAATGAAGTGTACCAGTCAGCTAGGTCTATTTTAATGCTCAGGTCTTGTTCCCATTTGGCCATGTAGTGGTTTGGAGCAGAGTTGAGGGATTCTGTAAGTTGGTTGTAGAAGCTAGAGATATTCTTTTTATTCTTAAATAATTTGCCTATAGGGGTCATGTGGGGGAGCATCTGTCTATTTCTGATCTCTCTTTTATTTATGAAATCTCTAATCTTGAGGTACCTGTAGAGGTCATCTCTGTTAAGGCCGAATTTAATTTTAAGTTCTGAAAAGGTTAGAATTTTGTCAGCTACCATAAAATCGTGTAGGGAGGCAACGCCTTTGTCTTTCCATTCTTGAGTGGGTATTATGTCAATTTGGTCGAGAAGGAAGTCCAGCGTGCAATCAGTTAGGGGTAGATGGATCTTTCCTTTCCTCATATTAAGGAAGGTTTTCCAGACATTATCTGAAAATCTGATTATGTTAATATGCGGTGGTGGGAGGGGAAGGCCTAAAATGGGTGCCAGCAGTCTTGTTTTAAGTGACCCCAGACCACATATCTGTTTTTCTATTTGGACCCAAATTTTGTCTGAGTTGTTGGACCACCAATGGGAGAGTTGGTCCAAGACTGCTGCATGATAGTAGAACTTAAGATGTGGAACCCCCAGTCCTCCTTTCTTTTGATGTCTCATGGTAGTTTTGAAGGCTACCCTAGATTTTTTGCGCTCCCAAATGTATTTCCTCATTTTGTCATTCAGTGACGCGAAAAATGCTTCAGGGATATCAACTGGTATTGACCTGAAGAGATACAGTAGTCTGGGCAGAAGTAGCATTTTATAAGCTGCTACCCTGCCCAGCCATGATACATTATTTTTTGAAAATTCAGCCATGTCCTTACCTATTGTCGCACCCTTCTTCTAGACTTTTCGATAATAATTTCCCTAAGTTGGCTCATCTCTACTTCTGACGCCTGAAGACTCTCAGGATATATACAAGTAAAAATAGGTAATGGACTGGATCCACAAACTATTTACAAGCCTTGCATAAAGACCACTTATTTTGTTATGATGCTCACCTGTTTTATAAGTTGGAGATCACAGGTGAATTGGGGCTGGCTAGATTCCTTATTCTTCATTCTACCCATCCCAAGGCAAGGAAGGTTGGACTTTGCTGCAGAGGAATCCCCAGGTCACGACTGACCAGATTAGTTGCCAGAAAAGTCATCTGCTGGTGCAAAAAAGCAGTAGAATAGATCAGGTACAGTGTACAGATCAGACATCATCACCAAAAAGCAGTTCAGAAAGTCCAGACGTACCATCCAAGGACAAGACAAGAGAATAGTTAGAAGTTGCCAAGGGTTGGAGGCAGAAGTAGAACTTGATGGTTCAGGGACATATCTGAACAGCAATGCAGGAGGTTCATTTTTTATTGCTATACGAGATATTTTAATGGATTTCCAAAAAAGGATATGTTTTATGGTAGCGCTGGAGAAAGTTTTTTATTGCTACTTTATCATCTGACGCCTGTATGCAGTTCAGGATTTTCCTCCTAGCACCCATGCTCCTAGGAACATGATTATAAAATTAGAGTATGCTAACCACAAGTATTCTTTGCACATTACCCACTCAGTCCATGTTGCTGGCCTGGCGGCACAGACCTGCTCCTTCTCCTCTGCCTTCCCGCAGCAGGGCCATCTACCAGACTCCCATCTTCCAACTTCTGAGGCAGGCCTTGGCCAACCTCTTAACTCTATCTATGGGGCGTGCATGTGCTCCCTTGCTGCTATAGGGCCAGTGCACATGCAGCCTAACCTTCATCTGCTGATAGCTGGTTAACCTGGGGTACTTAAGGCATCTTCTCCTATGGGAGTGTGCCTGAGCAATAGATGTTCTAACATGGTAATCACTGCAAAGGTATTGCGCTCTGTTTGCTCGTGTACCAAACTTCAGCCCCATTTCTGAATCAGATCTGCCATTACCTGACCTGACCTGTGCATGATTACTGTTTGACTCTTAGCTGTGTGCTCTGGCTCCAGACCATAGATTCACACAAATACTGCCTACCCTGACTCCGGCCTGTGACTGATTGCGAGTTTAGCCTGATGCCTCGTTGCCCTGCATCGGTGTCTCTGACCCCCGTGGGTCAGCTGTCAACCACACCTGGCTACTCCAACAAGTAGCAGCCTGATGGCTTTCCTGCAGCAAAGTCCAGATCCATGTATACTAGGGGACTGTTCCACACCCACTGCCATAACACGAGTTAAAGGGGTTATCCAACCCTTATAATTATAGGGGTTGGATAACCTCTTTAAGGAAAAACACACTAATAACTGGCACTAGTCCTCTGATTGCTGGCTGAGGTAAATTATAGCTACTTGATAGGCATGGTAGACTACAGAAATATAGCTGCTCACAATGGTGGGAGCTGCAAGTTCAGAATACTGAGGAATTATGGATACAATATTTTTAAGTACATTTACATGACAGTATGTCACTTTTGACTTCTGATTTTGTTCATTCTTTTTTTAGAAGTCAGAAAATGAAAAGATTGGGCAATATACTGAGGACAGCCATGAACATATAAAAAGTATATGTGGTGTTCATGTGCAGTCAGATCACACTTTGCCATGTTCTTGTTCTCGATTGTGCAGTTGATTACTTTCACATCACACAAGCTTATGTGAGTACAAATGAAGGTTTACAGAGCTGGGATGAAAAGAAGAATATTGAAATAAATTGATTTTCAGTCAGGTATCGTAGATCAGTCATATTTTCAATTGGTCACCTTTGGCCAAATGAGCTCTTCAGAAAGTTTCCAGAGCAAAGCAAGCAGCCCATGAGACAATCTGGAATGCAAACTGTAGTAATCACAACATCATCAACTCAATTCTCCAAGGTGGCTGGACAATAATGCTGTTCTAATTGAATAACTTAGCCACAGCAATTTCCCCTGGGATAGACTCAGCTCAAACGTACAGCCGAAACAGATGGTGTGGAATTGACAATGAAAGTAGCACATTTTTACCAATGGAATTTTATTAACCTGATTTACTACAGTGGCTTGATTCAACCATTCCTTATTTATTACTATACAAGAGCTAGAAAGCTTTTAGGTTGATCAAGGTTGATTGAGACTATAAATGTGTTTGACTACAGAGTCTGGAACACTTCATAACTTTTACTAAACACATAAAAACCTGTACACATTCGTAACATTACCTGTCATATAGAATAGTCAGCTCTGCAATTGATTTCTGTGCTTTATTTTTGTGAACTTTACCATGTTGCAAGCATTTCCCTTAAAGTGGTTTTCTAGATATTCCATAAAAGTTGAATTGCTAGATGTCCAACCAAATTGATACAGACTGATTTCAAGTATGTGAGCATACAATCCCCACTCTTGAGACAAAAAACTGGTTGCATATGAGTGACCATTCTCTATGAATATCCAGATTAAAATAATTAAAGATAATGTTATAAAATGAGTACTATATTGTATGGCCTTTGTAGTGATATTTAGATGGTATGCTCATTTCAGGCATTTATGGTATATCCATGGGATATACCATAACTGCCTAATACTGTAGGTCTGGGCCCAACTCTGAAACCCTCAGCTGTTGGGAGAACATGGGTCTACTAACCTTATTCAGTGGTTTGTGGCTGTTGCAATTTTGCTGCACTTCTCCAAAATGTGAAAATATCAAACTTTCCCATATTTGCAATTTGCATGCTGATTTGTTGTTCAGTAGTATTATAATGACAGTGCATAATGATGTCACCGCTGTGGACAGCAATTGGCCACCTGATGTGTTGTCACAATGGAAGCCATGTCAGCATGCATGACAGAACACAAAGAATGGTTGTGAAACTAGGATATCAGCAGTGAGATCAGGGTGAGGGGTGAGAATTGGTAAAGTAATTAGAGAGGTCAATCTAATGGAACCAATGATTTATTAATATTATATTCCCGAAGAAGCCCTATTTACTTAATACAGAGAATTGGTGCCATAAATAATATAAATAGTGGTTGCTGCTAGAAAACTGTGTTCATAAAAAAGTTAAACAATTCCTCCCCTAAATCTTGAATCAACTTTCATAGTAAAGATAGTTGATACAAATTACCAGAGATGTAATTTTTCTCCAAGAAAGGTATGTAAACACCTAATAATTTTGAGAGGCTGCTTTCACATCCCTGGCAGAGAACAGCCAGCCGGAATTCACAGGATACGGCACGGAATGTCCGCTGACCCTATTAAGTATATTGGGGTCTGGCGGAGATCTGTACGCACTCCATGCTCCGGTTTGTGTCTGGCCGATTCTCCGGTTGTCTGCCGGAACAGCCATGCCGGAGTTTCACACTGGAGGGGTGAAACTAGCCTAATTTAAGCAGTAAAATGTCTTAAAGGGGTTTTCCGATTTGCATCAGCAACTATTAAAATAACCATTTATGATGGTTACTTTTGTAATGTATTTCTTCTACCTTTATTGCTCCTATGTTCTGTGGTCATGATACCATGTCCGTGCAACTCTTTCCTAATTCTGCTGGTTGTCTGCCAGAACAGCCATACCAGAGGTGTAAAACTTTCCTAATTTAAGCAGCAAATCATTTCTGACTTAAAAGTGTTTTCCGGTTTGCATCAACAATCTTTAACCCCTTAGTGAACAGCCTGTTTTGGGCTTTACTGACCAAGGGTTTTTATTGTTTTTTTCATCGTTGCCTTTTAAGAGCTATAACTTTTTATTTTTCTGTTTATGTAGCTGAATGAGGGCTTGTTTTTTATGGGAGAAGTTGTAGTTTTTAATGCTGTCATTTTGGGGTACAGATAACTTTCTGATTAACTTTTTTAAGTCCTTCTGTGGGGGGCGGGATGGCAAAAAACAGCAGTTTTTACATTATAAATTTAACGGTATAAATAACATAATATCTTTATTCTCTGGGTCAGTACAACTTTTGTGCAATAAAACCCCCTTTTTTTTTAAGAAGGAAGAAAATCTTTTTGCATCACCACTTCCCAAGACCCATAATTATAATTTTTTTTTTTATTTCTATAGAGTTGTGTGAGGGTTTGATTTTTGCGGGACAACTTGTAGTTTTCATTGGTATCATTTTGGGGTAAATTACACTTTTTGATTGCTTGTCATTAAGTTTTTTCTGTGGTGACTAAGAATAAATGAGCAATTCTGCCCTTTTTTTATTCTTTTTTTTTTACAGCATTCATCATAGGGGATAATTAACATGATATTTGTGTAGTTTGGGACGTTACAGATGCGGCAATACTAAACTTGTGGGGGAGATTTTATTTTTGCAATTTTTTTCATTGAACAGCATATTTTCAATGAAAAAAAAAAAATTTGATTGGAATTTTTTTTACCACTAAATAGTACTACAAGGGGACTAAAACAGCCAATATTTTGATTGCTTTTAAAATACAATGAACTATCTCTATAGTACATTGCATTTTAATGTCAGTGCTATGCTGACATTGACCAGATGAGGAAATCGCCCAAGGCAGGCTTGGAGCCTATACCAGGCCCCATACAGCCTTTACACACATTCACACCCTGCGATCGCATTTGTGGGTCTGCCAATGGGAGACAGTCTACTCCGTTTGTCACCGCTGTAGAAAGGCGCAGGGATCCGTCATTGACGGAAGGTACGTGTAACCGAGGTTCCTGGCCTCGGTGAGATAAGAACCTGTAATTTTGTGTGTCAGCGGCAGCTAGTGCTCCCCGACACTGTTTTACTTAGTGTGGCTGTAAAGCCGATCCGGGCCAGTTTTTATTGGGAGCAGCCAAAGAGCAGAGTGGGTGGCTGTTCCCCACGTCCAGGCCAGGTTTTGGGCTGGGGTTTAAAAGCCCAGCCAGCAGCTCAACTGGGTGTGGAATGAACCTCCAGGTGATAGTGGAGCTCTGTGTTTTGGGAGCTGAGGAGTTCTGCCATACTGCAAGGCTGAGAGCTGCATGAGAGCTGCCAGCTGGAAGCCAGGCGCCCTAAAGCCTGCTGTGGACTGCCAGGTGAAGTGTTTTTGAGTTCTGTGGACTTTTGCTGTGCGAATTAACACAAGGATTCCTGCGGTGTGAATTAACACCAGGGCCCTGCCAAGTATTGTGTTTCTTTTCTGCCTTTTTGTGTGAATAAACACTGACTTTTGCTTTTCAACCGTGGTTTTGCCTCTGTATTGCGTCCGCTTACCCTGCCTACCAGAGCAAATCCCTACACCGCTTACATGTGGCAGGCTCCATTACCCATGGCATGTAAGGGGTTAAACAGCCGGGCTGTTAGAGCAAGAGCGCACTCTCTGCTGCATGGGGGAGCATTTAGACCGGCCTGATGCCTTTTCTCAGCCCCTTAGTCACCGCCGTAAAAAGGCATATTGGTGGTCACTAAGGGATTAAAATAACCATTTATTATGGTTACTTTTGTAATGTATTTCTTTTACCTTTATTGCTCCTATGTTCTGTTGTGGGCTGTGGTCACATGACCATGTTCATGCAGCTCTGTCCTATTTCTTGTCATATTATGCCCATGGGTGTGTCAAAGCAACAGGGGCAGTGATAGGGGGTGTCTATAAAACTAGCTAGGTGGAAGGAGCTAAGAAGCTATAAACTAGTTGAGCATAGTTAAGGGCATTGATAGAGGGTGTCTAAGTAACTAGCTGGGTAGGCAGAACTATAAAGTAGCTTGGCGTTATTAGGAGCAGTGATAGGGAAGTGTCTATGTAACTAGCTTAGTAGGAGGTATAAACTAGCTGGGCATTGTTAGGGGCAGTGATGGGTGGTGTCTATGTAAGTGGCTGGCTGGGAGGAGCTATAAACTAGCTGGGCATTGTTAGGGGCAGTGATGGGTGGTGTCTATGTAAGTGGCTGGCTGGGAGGAGCTATAAACTAGCTGGGCATTGTTAGGGGCAGTTGTCACGGGAGAGGAAAGTGGAGGGAAGTGCACCCGCTAAACTGCCACCCTCAACCCTGTCCCTGCCTACTTGCACCACCCGCCCTAGGCGATGGGGCGCAACTGGGCAGCGGTCCCTGACCTCTGTAAGTGCAGCGTAGAGAGGACAGAGACAGAGAGAGAACAGGGCAGCAAGGCAAGAACGGCACACATGTGCAGTAAGCAACGGATGGACAGGGAAACAAAACGGAGGTACCCTCTGAAGGAGGAGGCAATGGCGGGTCAGCTAGCCGAGGTCAGTCCGGGAGGTCACCTCAGTGCAAGAGGGAATAGGCAAGAGACAAATCCAAAAATGAGCCGAGGTCAAATCCGAGAGGTAGCGTCAGTACAAGGGAGAAGGCAGCAGGGAGGTCAGAAAACGGACAAGGTCAATTCCAGAGGTCAAACAACGTAATAGAATATTATTCACACAGCCCAAGAGACAAAATCACAGGCAACCTGTGGCCAGCAGGTTGCCTGTTTAAATAGTGGAGGAAAGGGATCATGTGACGTGGCCAGCGTCACATGACCCATTCTCCCTGACAGTAGCTGAGCTCAGCCCCCCTGGTTCCTATGGTGATGGGGAACGCCGGCCGCTCCTGCAGGAGGAGAGCGGCTGGAATTACCGCGTCCCCCGTCACCATGACAATGGGGACGCTGGGAGTTGGGGTGCGCAGCCGGACGCAGCGATCGTCTGGGCTGCCGAGAGATCAGGGACCGCCGGCAGCGAAGAGGAGCCTGCCGCCTGCCTCTCATGACAGCAGTGATAGGGAATGTCTATGTAACTAGCTGGTGGGAGGAGCTATAAAGTAGCTGGGCATTGTTAGGGGCAGTGTCTGTTAAAGCCATATTTATCATGGAATACCCCATTAATGACTGAATAATGAAAAACCTTCGCTGATAGTAAGAGTGTTATTTTCTCCTGACTGCATACTGTATGTATAACCTGTAATCTGCAATGCCTTTCTGTCCTGGGATATCAGTCACATTATTGATATGGTATGATGCAATGCACTGATTTTATGAAGCTGTATGTCTGAATAATTCTTGCTTAAGTGATGTACCCTAGATTTGGAATATACATTTGATAGGAAATTTTTTGTGACCCTTCAAATAGATCTATCTAAAAATGTGACCTTCAAACCAAAGGAAATTTGCACACCTTCATTCTGCTTGGTATGGATAACATAAGTATGAAAAGTTCATTGAAAATTATCAGTAGTAAGTTCTTTATGTTAATACTGTATATATTTATGTATCATTAGAAGGCAAATTACTCTTCCAGACTGTCTGGTAATATCACCCATCATAACATATCACAACCATAATGAAAACAGTACTTTGCCTCTGCAGCCTCTCCAGAAATTCTGTCTTTTTTGTGCATGAGAATCTGATACTTTACATAAGCTTCCATATGTGGTTTGCTCAGTGATGTATAGAGAAGTAAACCTATATTTTCACAAGGTGCAACCATGTCTCGTTGAGTGCATCTTATAATCTTGTTTATCTTGGCAGTATCTCAGTCTTATTTGTCTGGCTCTAAATTAATTTCCATCACAGTTTTACTCAACAGTATCCCACTTAAAGTGTAAGTAGCATATTATTTTAAGAGCATTAAACATAATTTACATTTTCCTTTTCCACTTTTATTTTCTCTAAAGCCCCCTCTTTTCTGTGCTATCTGAATGGATTGTGTATAATTTTCAAGTGTGTAAATCTCTCTTCCAAAAGTTGAAAATTATCAGTAGTAAGTTATTTATGTTAATAATGTGGCCCAGATTTACTAGTGTCTGTGCATAAAATCAATTTAAAAAGTGGTGCAGTTTTGGCGCAATTTGCACAACTAAGATTTCTAAAATTTTTTAGGCTTGCTTTGAAAAGGGGCAGACTTAGTGGGAAGGGGCAAAGCTTTGTGGGAAAGGAGGGGTGAACATTTTGGTCCAAAACTGTGCCACAATTTTGGTGTCAAATTCTGACTCAAAGTAAGCTGACCAATAGTTGGTACAGAGATGCCTTTGCATAGGCTCCACTCCTTGTTTTGGCTAACAAACACTGATGGAAATCGCTAACCAAACTCTGACTGGGTGAATAAAGCCTTATTTCCAGTGGTCACTGCTGCTCTGACTGGAATATATTACCCTATTTTTAACAAAAATTACTCAAAACCCTCATCAAAGTTAACAAAAAGAATCTCTACTGCTGTTTTGTGGGAACGTACATGATGGCCTGGGATTGGCAAGCCTCCAGCCAGTTTTTTTTTTCAGTTAGGTTGAGTGTTTTCTGAAAACCTGTAAAGGGGAAATATCATCAGAAAATGACATATTGTTTAAATCATGTTTTTATATTTTGATTTTTTTTGGGTGAGAATTTTAATTTTTTATTTTCCATATAAATATCTAGATTTATAAAAATCATTAAATCCTGCAGTTTTCACACTGGCCACTAAGCTTTACCCTTTCATGACCAAGGGTCATTGATGCCCCAGTGTCCAGGTCAAAATGTACAAATCTGACATTCATCACTTTATGTGGTAATAGCTTTGGAACACTTTTATTTATCCAAGCCATTCTGAGATTATTTTCTCGTGACACATTGTACTTCATGATAGTCATAAATTTGAGTCAATATATTTCACCTTTATTTATGAAAAAATCCCAAATTTACCAAAATTTACCCCAAAAAATTGAAAAATTAGCAATTTTCAAAATTTCTAAAACAGAGTGATACCTCATAAAATATTTATTACTTAACATTCCCCATATGTATACTTTATGTTGGCATCATTTTGGAAATGTCACTTTATTTTTTAGGACATTAGAACGCTTAGAAGTTTAGAAGCAATTCTTAAAATTTTAAAGAAAATTTCCCAAACCCACTTTTTAAGGACCAGTCTGAAGTTACTTTGTGAGGCTTACTTTGTGGAAACCCCCCATAAATGATCCCATTGTAGAAACTACACCCCTCAAGTTACTCAAAACGTATTTTTCAAACTTTGTTAACCCTTTAGGTGTTCCGCAAGAATTAAAGGAAAAGGGAGATGAAATTTCGAAATTTCACTTTTTTGGCATATTTTCCATTTTTTTCTTTACTCATTGAGGGTTAACAGCTAAACAAAACTCAATATTTATTACCCTGATTCTGCGGTTTACAGAAACACCCCACATGTGGTCGTAAACTGATGTAAGGGCGCACTGCAGGGCACAGAAGGAAAGGACTGCCGCATGGTTTTTGGAAGGCAGATTTTGCTGGACTTGTTTTAGATGCCATGTCCCATTTAACCACCTCCGGACCGCTGTACGCACAGACGCGTCCTGGAGGTGGTTGATTCATTCCGAGTGGACGCATATACGCGTCATCTCGCGAGACGCGAGATTTCCTGTGAACGCGCGCACACAGGCGCGCGCGCTCACAGGAACGGAAGGTAAGAGAGTTGATCTCCAGCCTGCCAGCGGCGATCGTTCGCTGGCAGGCTGGAGATGTGTTTTTTTTAACCCCTAACAGGTATATTAGACGCTGTTTTGATAACAGCGTCTAATATACCTGCTACCTGGTCCTCTGGTGGTCCCATTTGTTTGGATCGACCACCAGAGGACACAGGTAGCTCAGTAAAGTCCCACCAAGCACCACTACACTACACTACACCCCCCCCCCGTCACTTATTAACCCCTTATTAGCCCCTGATCACCCCTAATCACCCCTGATCACCCCATATAGACTCCCTGATCACCCCCCTGTCATTGAATACCCCCCTGTCATTGATCAACCCCCTGTAAAGCTCCATTCAGATGTCCGCATGATTTTTACGGATCCACTGATAGATGGATCGGATCCGCAAAACGCATCCGGACGTCTGAATGAAGCCTTACAGGGTCATGATCAATGACTGTGGTTATCACCCCATATAGACTCCCTGATCACCCCCCTGTCATTGATCACCCCCCTGTCATTGATTACCCCCCTGTAAAGCTCCATTCAGACGTCCGCATGATTTTTACGGATCCACTGATAGATGGATCGGATCCGCAAAACGCATCCGGACGTCTGAATGAAGCCTTACAGGGGCATGATCAATGACTGTGGTGATCACCCCATATAGACTCCCTGATCACCCCCCTGTAAAGCTCCATTCAGATGTCCGCATGATTTTTACGGATCCACTGATAGATGGATCGGATCCGCAAAACGCATCCGGACGTCTGAATGAAGCCTTACAGGGGCATGATCAATGACTGTGGTTATCACCCCATATAGACTCCCTGATCACCCCCCTGTCATTGATCACCCCCCTGTCATTGATCACCCCCCTGTAAAGCTCCATTCAGACGTCCGCATGATTTTTACGGATCCACTGATAGATGGATCGGATCCGCAAAACGCATCCGGACGTCTGAATGAAGCCTTACAGGGGCATGATCAATGACTGTGGTGATCACCCCATATACACTCCCTGATCACCCCCCTGTAAAGCTCCATTCAGATGTCCGCATGATTTTTACGGATCCACTGATAGATGGATCGGATCCGCAAAACGCATCCGGACGTCTGAATGAAGCCTTACAGGGGCATGATCAATGACTGTGGTTATCACCCCATATAGACTCCCTGATCACCCCCCTGTCATTGATCACCCCCCTGTCATTGATTACCCCCCTGTAAAGCTCCATTCAGACGTCCGCATGATTTTTACGGATCCACTGATAGATGGATCGGATCCGCAAAACGCATCCGGACGTCTGAATGAAGCCTTACAGGGGCATGATCAATGACTGTGGTGATCACCCCATATAGACTCCCTGATCACCCCCCTGTCATTGATTACCCCCCTGTCATTGATCACCCCCCCTGTCATTGATCACCCCCCCTGTCATTGATCACCCCCCCTGTCATTGATCACCCCCCCTGTCATTGATCACCCCCCCTGTCATTGATCACCCCCCCTGTCATTGATCACCCCCCCTGTCATTGATCACCCCCCCTGTCATTGATCACCCCCCCTGTCATTGATCACCCCCCTGTCATTGATCACCCCCCCTGTCATTGATCACCCCCCTGTCATTGATCAACCCCCTGTCATTGATCAACCCCCCTGTCATTGATCACCCCCCTGTAAGGCTCCATTCAGACATTTTTTTGGCCCAAGTTAGCGGAATTATTATTTTTTTTTCTTACAAAGTCTCATATTCCACTAACTTGTGACAAAAAATTAAATCTCACATGAACTCACCATACCCCTCACGGAATCCAAATGCGTAAAATTTTTTAGACATTTATATTCCAGACTTCTTCTCACGCTTTAGGGCCCCTAGAATGCCAGGGCAGTATAAATACCCCACATGTGACCCCATTTCGGAAAGAAGACACCCCCAGGTATTCCGTGAGGGGCATATTGAGTCCATGAAAGATTGAAATTTTTGTCCCAAGTTAGCGGAACGGGAGACTTTGTGAGAAAAAAATAAAAAATATCAATTTCCGCTAACTTGTGCCAAAAAAAAAAAATTTCTATGAACTCGCCATGCCCCTCATTGAATACCTTGGGGTGTCTTCTTTCCAAAATGGGGTCACATGTGGGGTATTTATACTGCCCTGGCATTCTAGGGGCCCCAAAGCGTGAGAAGAAGTCTGGTATCCAAATGTCTAAAAATGCCCTCCTAAATGGAATTTGGGCCCATTTGCGCATCTAGGCTGCAAAAAAGTGTCACACATCTGGTATCTCCGTACTCAGGAGAAGGTGGGGAATGTGTTTTGGGGTGTCATTTTACATATACCCATGCTGGGTGAGATAAATATCTTGGTCAAATGCCAACTTTGTATAAAAAAATGGGAAAAGTTGTCTTTTGCCAAGATATTTCTCTCACCCAGCATGGGTATATGTAAAAAGACACCCCAAAACACATTCCCCACCTTCTCCTGAATACGGCGATACCAGATGTGTGACACTTTTTTGCAGCCTAGGTGGGCAAAGGGGCCCATATTCCAAAGAGCACCTTTCGGATTTCACTGGTCATTTACCTACTTACCACACATTAGGGCCCCTGGAAAATGCCAGGGCAGTATAACTACCCCACAAGTGACCCCATTTTGGAAAGAAGACACCCCAAGGTATTCCGTGAGGGGCATGGCGAGTTCCTAGAATTTTTTATTTTTTGTCACAAGTTAGTGGAAAATGATGATTTTTTTTTTTTTTTTTTTTTTTTCATACAAAGTCTCATATTCCACTAACTTGTGACAAAAAATAAAAACTTCCATGAACTCACTATGCCCATCAGCGAATACCTTGGGGTCTATTCTTTCCAAAATGGGGTCACTTGTGGGGTAGGTATAATGCCCTGGTATTTTAGGGGCCCAAATGTGTGGTAAGGAGTTTGAAATCAAATTCTGTAAAAAATGACGAGTGAAATCCGAAAGGTGCTCTTTGGAATATGGGCCCCTTTGCCCACCTAGGCTGCAAAAAAGTGTCACACATCTGGTATCTCCGTACTCAGGAGAAGGTGGGGAATGTGTTTTGGGGTGTCATTTTACATATACCCATGCTGGGTGAGATAAATATCTTGGTCAAATGCCAACTTTGTATAAAAAAATGGGAAAAGTTGTCTTTTGCCAAGATATTTCTCTCACCCAGCATGGGTATATGTAAAAAGACACCCCAAAACACATTCCCCAACTTCTCCCGAGTACGGAGATACCAGATGTGTGACACTTTTTTGCAGCCTAGGTGGGCAAAGGGGCCCATATTCCAAAGAGCACCTTTCGGATTTCACTGGTCATTTACCTACTTACCACACATTAGGGCCCCTGGAAAATGCCAGGGCAGTATAACTACCCCACAAGTGACCCCATTTTGGAAAGAAGACACCCCAAGGTATTCCGTGAGGGGCATGGCGAGTTCCTAGAATTTTTTATTTTTTGTCACAAGTTAGTGGAAAATGATGATTTTTTTTTTTTTTTTTTTTTTCATACAAAGTCTCATATTCCACTAACTTGTGACAAAAAATAAAAACTTCCATGAACTCACTATGCCCATCAGCGAATACCTTGGGGTCTCTTCTTTCCAAAATGGGGTCACTTGTGGGGTAGTTATACTGCCCTGGCATTCTAGGGGCCCAAAGGTGTGGTAAGGAGTTTGAAATCAAATTCTGTAAAAAATGACGAGTGAAATCCGAAAGGTGCTCTTTGGAATATGGGCCCCTTTGCCCACCTAGGCTGCAAAAAAGTGTCACACATCTGGTATCTCCGTACTCGGGAGAAGTTGGGGAATGTGTTTTGGGGTGTCTTTTTACATATACCCATGCTGGGTGAGAGAAATATCTTGGCAAAAGACAACTTTTCCCATTTTTTTATACAAAGTTGGCATTTGACCAAGATATTTATCTCACCCAGCATGGGTATATGTAAAATGACACCCCAAAACACATTCCCCAACTTCTACTGAATACGGAGATACCAGATGTGTGACACTTTTTTGCAGCCTAGGTGGGCAAAGGGGCCCACATTCCAAAGAGCACCTTTCGGATTTCACTCGTCATTTTTTACAGAATTTGATTTCAAACTCCTTACCACACATTTGGGCCCCTAGAATGCCAGGGCAGTATAACTACCCCACAAGTGACCCCATTTTGGAAAGAAGAGACCCCAAGGTATTTCGTGATGGGCATAGTGAGTTCATGGAAGTTTTTATTTTTTGTCACAAGTTAGTGGAATATGAGACTTTGTAAGAAAAAAAAATCAAAAAAAAAAATCATCATTTTCCGCTAACTTGTGACAAAAAATAAAAAGTTCTATGAACTCACTATGCCCATCAGCGAATACCTTAGGGTGTGTACTTTCCGAAATGGGGTCATTTGTGGGGTGTTTGTACTGTCTGGGCATTGTAGAACCTCAGGAAACATGACAGGTGCTCAGAAAGTCAGAGCTGCTTCAAAAAGCGGAAATTCACATTTTTGTACCATAGTTTGTAAACGCTATAACTTTTACCCAAAGCATTTTTTTTTTACCCAAACATTTTTTTTTTATCAAAGACATGTAGAACAATAAATTTAGAGCTAAATTTATATATGGATGTCGTTTTTTTTGCAAAATTTTACAACTGAAAGTGAAAAATGTCATTTTTTTGCAAAAAAATCGTTAAATTTCGATTAATAACAAAAAAAGTAAAAATGTCAGCAGCAATGAAATACCACCAAATGAAAGCTCTATTAGTGAGAAGAAAAGGAGGTAAAATTCATTTGGGTGGTAAGTTGCATGACCGAGCAATAAACGGTGAAAGTAGTGTAGGTCAGAAGTGTAAAAAGTGGCCTGGTCTTTCAGGGTGTTTAAGCACTGGGGGCTGAGGTGGTTAAAGGCCCCCTTATGCACCCTTACAGTAGAAACTCCAAAAGTGACCCTATTTTGGAAACTAGGGGATAAGGTGCCAGTTTTATTGGTATTATTTTTGGGTACATATGATTTTTAATTGCTCTATATTACATTTTTTGTGAGGCAAGGTAACAAAAAAAACAGCAGTTTTGGCAGCATTTTGTTATTTAAATTTTTTTGCAAGATTCATCGGACAGGGTAGATCATGTGCTATTTTTATAGAGCAGGTTGTTACGGACGCAATGATATCAAATATGTCTACTTTCTTTGTTTCAGTTTTACATAATAAAGCATTTTCGAAACAGAAATTATGTTTTTGTGTGCATTTTCTGAACGCCATATTTTTTTCTATTTTTCTGCCGTTTGTCTTGTGCAGGGGCTCGTTTTTTTGCAGGAAGAGTAGACTTTTTTTATTGGTACCATTTTTTGATACAATACAATACAATACAATCATTCATTATTACACTTTATTGGGCAAGGTGACCAAAAAAATTGTTTGTTTTAGCACAATTTTTTTTTTTTTTTTTTTAGTGTTCATCTGAGGGGTTAGGTCATGTGACACTTTTATAGAGAATATCGTTATGGATGTGGAAATACCTAATCTGTATACTTTTAATTATTTATTTAAGTTTTACACAATAATAGCTTTTTTGAAACAAAAAAATTTTGTTTTAGTGTCTCCATTGTCTGAGAGCCATAGCTTTTTTATTTTTTTGACCGATTGTTTTAGAATCAAATTTTTTTTGGGGTGAGGTGACAGTTTGATTGGTACTATTTTGGGGGGCATACACCTTTTTGATCGCTTGGTGTTGCACTTTATGTGATGTTAGGTGACCAAAAATTGCTTTCTTGGCACGTTTTTTATTTTTTTATTTTTACGGTGTTCAACTGAGGGGTTAAGTTATGTGATATTTTTATATAGCAGGTTGTTACAGACGTGGCAATACCTAATATGTCACTTTAACACAATAATAGCAGTTTTGAAGCAAAAAAAATCATTGTCTCCATTGTCTGAGAGTTATAGAGTTTTTATTTTTTGACCTATTGTCTTAGGTAGGTTCTCATTTTTTGCGGGATGAGGTGACTGTTTGATTGGTACTATTTTGGGGGGGCATATGCCTTTTTGATCGCTTGGTGTTGCAATGTTTGTGATGTAAGGTGACAAAAATCTTTTTTTTTTGGCACTGTTTTTATATTTTTATTTTTTACAGCGTTTACCTGAGGGGTTAGGTCATGTAATATTTTGGTTGAGCTGGTTGTTACAGACGTGGCGATAGCTAATATGTATACTTTTTTAATTTATTTCACTTTAACACAATAATAGCATTTTTGAAACATAAAAATTATGTTTTAATGTCTCCATGTTCTGAGAGCTATAGTTTTTCTTATTTTTTGAGAGATTTTCTTATGTAGGGGTTCATTTTTGAGGGGTGAGGTGACGGTTTTATTGGTAGCATTTTGTGGGACATATGCCTTTTTAATCACTTGCTTTTTTTATAAAACACTTTATTTTTGTAATTTTTATTTTACACTTTGCGTCCCCCATACAAGACCTCTGGGGGACATATAAACTTCACTTTTTCTTTTTTTCACTAATGATTTCTCCTGTAACTGGGGCTGACATAGTAGCCCCAATTACAGGGGAAATACACCCCCCAGAGAGGCTGTACAGATTAATACAGCATAATATAGCGCTGTACAGCCTCAGTGCAGGGCTGATCGAGGTCTATGGAAGACCCGACAGCTCCTGCACTCTCCCGGCCACATGTATACAGCGATCTAGAAGGCAGGGACACCTGGAAACTGTCCCTGTCTTCTCTCTGGGGTGCCCTGCTGTCACTGACAGCGGGGCCCCCCGCTCGGCAGCTGCACGATTAGCAAGCAGCTGCCATCTCTGAATGGATGTTCTAAAACATCCATTCAGAGATAAACAACCGCCAATAGGATGTTTAGAGTCTATGGGTGGTCATTAAGTGGTTACATTTGTTTGCTGCCCCCTCCTGCTCATTCCCTGCCATACCCACTTTCCACAAAGGCTGTGACAGCCTAAAAGGGCAAGAAATTGCACATTTTTGAACAAGCTCCCGTCTTCTACATACATTTCTGTTTTGTTTTTATTCCAATGTCTATTGGTTTTCTGATACTCATGATAAGTTATCAATATGTCATTGGTGGTGGTGCAACTCCAGTACCCCTGCCGATCGTCTGTTTGAATGTCAATCATCGAAGAGCTGTGGTCTCTTTCTAGGCCAGTGACGTCACATTCATCGGGCACATAGTCTTGGCATAGCCCAGTCTCATTCAAGTGAATTGGCCTGGGCTGTAATACTATACAATGAATGGTGCTGTACTTGGTATGCCTTGAGGAAGTGCCAGGTATCAGAATCCCACCGATCAGATGATGATGACTAATTCTATGGATAGATCTTCAACAATTTAGACAGCACTCCAAGTTTGGTTAATTGATTTTTATTTTGTTTTAGCCGGCCACACACCCGTATGAGCACATTACTGCCTGATGAAGGGCATACCTGCTGCCCGAAACGTTGCTTCGGTCTGAAAAAAGAAGGACCACTATGTCCGGCTAAAACAAAATAAAAATCAATTAACCAAACTTGGAGTGCTGTCTAAATTGTTGAAGATTTATACGTTCCAAGAGGTGGAGCTAGGAATACACCGAGACGTGCACCCAAACCAGTCAGTTATCGATAGAGTGCTGTGATCACCACGAGATTCTCATAATTCTATGGATAGGTCATCAATATTCTACTCCTGGAAAACACATTTAATAAATCCCCCAACCACCCCCATTGATTTAGTGACCCTGTAAGGGCTCATGCCACAGTTTCTGTTCACATCCAATAGGCATTTTTTGGGAATCAGATGTGAACCTATTCATTTCAATGAGGCTGCAAAAGATGAATACAGTATACCTTGCAATGTACACATCAGCACATCTGTTCCGTTGCCCCACAACAAAAATAGAACATGTCCTATTCTTGTCCATTTTGCAGACAAAAACAGAACATTTTTACAGATTTACATTTTTAAAATGGCGGCATGCACTTGGCCAGGATCCTTGTTTTGCGGACCACAAAACACAGCCATGTGCATGAGCCCTAATACTGTTCATGATTTTGTCCAGCAGAGCAGGAGATCTCTTCAAGGCTCTGTTCACATTGGCCTCTTTATCTCTGTTTTTACAGGATCCATGATGGACATGATAGATCCTTTGTGAACTTTTATTATTCATTTTTATACGTATCCTGCCAGATTTATTTATTTTTTTATAACCAGTCAAGTGTCTATTTTTTACTGGCATGTTATTCTGGTTGTTAAATTATTTTCTCTCATTTTCGCCTATTCATCTGATGGATTTATGATGTTGCTATAATAACAGTGGCAGTGTATGAACTTGACCTGTATAATGCAGTAGGTCCCTTTATGCATTTTTGCCTTAGGCGGCATGTCCCAACACTGCTCCTAATAGTTAAATAGTCCTTCCTACAATGGTAGACACTGTGGCAATTAACTCTACGCATGAGGTCGATACTGTTTTAAAAAAAGCACTGACAATATGAGTCATATAGAAACGATATTCTGTTTAGATCATGTCTTGCATGTTCTCCATTAACAGGGCTAGAAAAGCATTAACATCTATGTTGAGCTGTACTAAAGGGCAAATAGTATCTGTAGATCAGTATTAGTAATGGTACTGTAGGTATGGTTGATAAAAAAAAATATATAATTAAATTTGAAAGCCGATTTATAAAATATGTTTGTATGTGATAAGTACGCCTTATTCGTCCTGAGATTATGAAATCAGACTTTAGATGGACATCTTTTAAATTCGACCACATAGAAGGGGAGCTCATTTCTGAATCATGAAAAAAATATTATCAATTTTTTTTAAACCCCCTTTATTCTCATGACATCTTAAGGTGTATGAAGGAGAGAGGTGGACAAAGGAGCGGGACATAAAACCGAGGTGGGTAGGAAAGCAGAGACAGCTGTCAGCGACCTACTAATCTGACAGATGACAGGCCCAAAGGCAAAGAGAGATCTGCCAGTGTAACAGCCTGCAGTGTCTGCCAAAAAGCCAAATGCAGTAAGTGGAAAAAAATATCTTTAGAAGCTTAGCATCTGGGTCCTGCAGTGGATAGCCTCGCGTTACCTAAAATCTGTCCTCAGAGTGAACTGTAACCTTAAACATGACATTGTTTGCATATAAATGATTCTGAGCAGCTCACAGCTGCGAGATGCAAGTGTGTCTGGCAAATATGTGAAACATATGAAAAGGGAAAAAAAAAAATCTGGCATAATGGCATTACAATACCGTTACTATATTTCTGTCGAATATTGCTGAGCAGACAATGGGGGCACTTGTCTGGAGCGCTGGGGTTACTCAGCGTGGCTTCTAGAAATGATGTGTCAGTATAAGAGTCTTGATCATACAGTAGATAACTATTGCCGCAATCAAATGAGTATAATACAGTAATAAGCACAAATAACATGAGATGGGAAACGCTGGAGCTGGGGCTTACTGGGTTGGAGCTGATTTGTTTTCTTCCTATCGCTCCTGCTAGACTGCAACCGCAGAGACAATATATATGTCACATTTGCAAACACCCACACAGATACTCCAGCTGTCCTCTCTGCAGCTTATCAGTGCTACAGTTCTGGCTGCAAGAGGAAAATACATAGGAACTATGCAGCAGTATTTCCTTCATTTTGCAATTATTTTTTATTTTTTTTATTTTATTTTAATATCACCCTTGAAGACGTGATTGTTCACACGGCTGATGACAGCTACTATGGCAAGGGCAGCATTTAAAACTACACTTTCTATGCCGGTCTGCGAGGCTAGGGTATATATAGCTAGTAAAATGTGTGTGCTGTTACATACTGTAGCGTTATATATCATTTGAATAAAGGTACATCATTTGAATGTTTTATGCTATGTTTTTGAATGGGCCTGTAGGTGTCACTGTTGCTATTGCTGTATGTTTGATTTACTTTCCAAAGACTTTCTAGCACACTCTTGTCCTGCAATATATGGGAATTATTGGTATATTATTCTTTCTAAACTTTTAGAATAAATTAAATGAACTGTTTAGAACTGTAAATACAGTAAATGCTATGGCCAAACATATTACTGGTGGTGTGTGTCTCTATGGATTTAGTTTTACAAAACTAGGACCCAATATTACACGATGAGAAACGCTTTATAGCGGTGCATTCACACGAACGTGGTTTGGTTCTGCATCCGAGATGCATTTTTTGCGGCAAGGATACAGACCCCTTCACTTCAATGGGGCTGCAAAAGATGCAGGCAGCACTCAGTGTGCTGTCCACATCCGTTGCTCCGTTCCATAGCCCCGCAAAAATTATAGATTATGTTCTATTCTTGCCCGTCTTGCGGACAAGAATAGGCATTTCTATAATGCGCCGCCCGTTCCGTTCCGCAAGTTTTGGAAGGGACATGGGCGGCATCTGTGTTTTGCGGATCTGCAATTTGCGGACCGCAAAACACGCCACATTTGTGTGCATGAGCCCTAATACCTTAGTCACATGTCAGTGATTCACGGACTTGTGCTGTCCATGTTCTCCAGACCAGCATGCGTACCTATGCATTTTAATGTTTGTATTCACACATCAGTGTTTTACCATGGTCCCTGGGACCATGGTTTTAGCACGGAAGCATGCCGTATTTTGTCAGTGTTTACGGATCCATCACACTCATTATTGCTTATGGGTCTGTGAAAAAGACGGACGGCATACGGATGCCATTCGTGTTTCACAGACCTATAAGAGGAGATGCTATGAAAATAAATTTTAAGCTGTACAATGTCTATGGAATCGGGAGAGCCAAAAATGGACAAACAGACCAAACAGATTCTTCATGGAAATCATCATGGATGAATCACCGACCATCTTATCACAGATTTCTTCATGGACGCACATGTGAGATTAAGGCCTAATGGATCTTTTTACTGTGGGACCTCATTTTAGTTTTGGAAGAAAACAGGCAATAAACATGGCAGTCTACCTTAAAACTGCTGTACAATTTAATAGTTATAGTATAAATATATCCCCATTACAATAAATAAATATATATATACACTACTCACAAAAAGTTAAGGATATTTGGCTTTCGGGTTAAATTTATGGAAAACCTAAAACGTTCATGCTACAGTTATATTATATCATGAAAGTGGGGCATTTAAGTAGAGGCATGCAATGGTGATTTCCTCATCTCAAACAACCACTCCATTTGAGGTACCCCAGTGTCCAGCAGCCGTTCCCTAATGATGCAACCTTGATGAGCTGGTGCATTGTGTTGTTCATGCAGAGGCACAATGTATTAATGATGTTATTCAAGTAGTATGGGCTTGTCACTATACCATTCACAAAGTGTAGTGCAGTTCTGTATTGACTAGACACACCTGCCCACGCTGTAAGACCACCACACCCAAAGGCTTGTCTGGTGACAACAGTTAGCGCTCTTCATGACGTCTCAGCATGAATCAATTTTCATCAATGAACAGCACTGAGGCCCACTGGACCCTTTTCCAGTGTAGATGCTCCCTGGCCCTCCAAGACGATGGCGCTTGGGCCTGGTGGTATGGCCAGGTACCCTTGAATGTCTGACACTTTGGTGCCTCTCACCTCTCTTAATTGTGCCTGGAGTTGTGTGGCATTCATCAACCAGTACCACAGGGCATTGTTCACAATGCCTTTCTGTGACTCTTCCAGTCACCCTGGATCTCTGTTGCAACCTGCTGATGACACTCTGTGACACTCTAAGCTCAGTGGCCACTTCCGTCTGAGAACATCCTGCTTGAAGCCTCACAATGATGAGGTACCGTTGATCAATTGTTTGGTGTCGTCTTGGTCTCATGATGTCAAAATGATGAGGAGGACTGCTTAAATACCAATTCTAATTGAAACAGGAAATTTATTGGGTGATACATAGATCAAACACCTGTTGTGAATTTTGCCATTAAGCTTCTTGTTAAAGAACAGCATTTTTCCCCCCAGTCAATGTAAAAAAATGTTTCACCATGTTCTGGAAGTGCGGACAGTGGTAAATTAAAGGTCAGTATTGATTTTTTCGTTATTTTCAGTAAACTAAGATCTCAGTATCTGGTGTAAATTATAATAAATCTCTGAGGCCACAGGAAGCCACATCCCTGTCTTTAAGCTATTCCCACTCTTCTCATCAACAATGAGATAAACAAATTCTTAAAAATTAATTCCAGTTCCAGTCCAGTTCTCACAAAATGGTCATCAAATTCGATTTGGGTCCAAATAAATTATTACTCTGAAAAGTTGTGTTTGACAGTCTAGAATCTCATAGTAATGTATCCTAATCTGTGTGAGCTCATTAACACCAAGACAGCATTAGTAATTTCAAAGTGATAGCAACATGTATAGCTATGGGTAAATAAACCCTATGGATCCCCAATAATGAATCGCTCAAGTGGGTTTTGTGAGCATAGAGGATACTGCAGAACATCCGTACATACCTGCTGCAGCCTCTGACCTCCTGCAAAGGAATGACCACTCTTAATAGTGTCTAGTGTTTTCATTCAAGGTATAAACTGCTAAAACTGTAATATATTATTTTTTTTTCCGCTTGTTTCAGAACAGCCATGGATCCTATTGCTGCACTAGCCGGACAGCTGCAGGGGCTGTCTTTGGAGGTAGCTGGCCTTCCCACGACCGTCTCGCAGATACCAGAGACCACAGGCTGCTGGTCCTAGTGGTGGTGGTGGTGGTTACCAGGCCTGTCTTGAGCCTGAAGTTGCCCTCCCAGACAGATTTATATTTCAATGGTTATATATATATATATATATATATACATATAGAGGCACGCACCACAGTACAGTAATAGTACTACAATAGCAACACTACACAATACACCTAACTACTCTAAACACAATACACAATTCCTCCCCAAATCTACCTAAATAATACACTTACATGCACACATATATTTAGCAGCACTCCCACCCTCCTGGCACTATACGCGCTGTCCCTATGGGGATAACAAGGGGTCTGCTGTGGTACAGGGACTGCTGCAGAAGTTCAGGGAGGCAGGGCAGCAGTGAAGGGGTTAATGCAGGTATATTCAGGGATATGGGCTAATGCAGGGGTTAAGGGGTTAATGATACTCAGCCAGTGATCATCTCTAGGGAGTTACAGCTCGTCCCAGGAGAGATGCTTGCTTGCTAATTTTCCTGGGGATGGTTTTCCCTCGTCCATGGGGCTGCATTTCCCTTTTGTATTTTGTTTGGGTTATTTTGTGTGTTGCATTTCCCTGTCATTTGTATTAAGGCCTGAGGGAGACTCCTGTTCGTCTTTCCTTTTGGAAGAAAAGGTTGTCTCAGTCCTGACATTAGTACCAGGGTACTATTGGGTGAGTTAGGACACTAGGTATACGGTGTATGAACTTGCCTACCTCTGGGGTCTGTTCATACTGGTAGTTAGTCAGGACTTTGATTAGGGTTTTACTAGAAGGTGTCCATCTCCTTTCCCTAGTTTCCAGGCCTTATTCCCTCACCCTTTCCCTCCTATGTTTGGTGTGGTGTTTCCCTCCTACACCCGAACGTGACACAAGGGCCATCATTGCGTTGTCATGGAATACTGGGCTATTGCATGCTCATCTGCATATGCAGCTACCAATCTCATCCTCATATCCAGCATCTGATTGGCCCACCAGAGGACCAGGGAATCCTCTAGTGGGCCCAGGCTCCAATACCACAGTAGGCCCCAAAGGTTCAGAGAAAAAAAACATTTGGAGCTGCATTTGGAGACAATAAATTCAAAACCTATTAGAATTTAAAGTGAAGGTTGGGCCTCAATCCTATCCAGAAAACACATGCATTTCTTGGTTAGTCCTTTTTGGTTGGCTGAGGCTGACTACAAGGCATTGTGGCCAAGCGCGCTGGCCCAGGGTCATGTGAGCTTCCTACATTTTCACTGCTTTGCTGTCTTCTGATCTGTAAAATGGCAGATGCCATTTTTAGAAATTCATCTGAAATGAATCTCAAAAGTTTTGTAGTAAAGGGATGGAGATTGCCCATCTGCCCAGCAGTCTCCATCCCTTTACTGCGCATTTACAGAAAGTGATCCCACGAGACTTCAGGGACTGCCTGGCCTGTCTATCACACAGCTGGGGGCGCAGCATAACATAGAAGACAGGGAGGGGAGCCTCTGCATTAGTGATGAGTGAGCATGCTCGGCCGAACTGCTATTCGGCTTGAGCATCGCTATGCTCGGCAGATCTGAGTGCTTGGCCGAATAATTCTGGTGCTCGAATACAATTTAATACAATGGAAGTCAATGAGAGAACCCCAGGCACCCAGCTCGGAAGAGAAGAGGATGTCTGCTTCATAAAAAAAGGTTAGAAATGGATGAAAACCCCAACAAAATGGTTTGGCAACAGCATTAAGAGGATAGCTGGATGTGTCTTAGACTCCTATTATGTACGACATAAAATAGACAACCACACAAAGGCTATATGCCAAAAGCCAGATATGTACAAGCCATCCATAGATTCATGAGACAGATAACAGCCAGCATACCTTACAATGGCAGCCTTGTGCACTATGAGATATTCCAAACCAGCTCTCATCTGACTGAGAACCAGTAAACCTTAAAGTTATTTTGCATCTGTTGGATGGCTTGGGTGGACCTGCACACCTAGATCAATATCATTAGGGAGACAAAAAGTTTTCCGATTGTCCTAACATAATATTCAATAACCTTTCTATACAGTTTTGTCATGTAAAAACTCATTTGCATAAACATGGGCTTATGGGAAAGACATGCAAATGAGCAGAATCTGACTTGTTTTTCAGCTACATAAGACTATGAAAACCAATAGATGGCGCTATTGAGTTATGAACAGCGCCCTCTATTGGTTTCACAGTCTTATGACAAGATAAATATTCTTGTCAGAAGACTATGAAACTAATAGAGGGCGCTGTTCATAACTCAATAGCGCCATCTATTGGTTTCATAGTCTTCTGACAAGAATATTAGACTGAGTCTTATGACATGCTTATTAGTGTAGCCTTTTGCATGGAAAATTCGCAAATAGAATATTCACGATTAGAATATTCACGATCTACACTAGGATGATATCTGACACTGGGAAAGCTGGGTAATAACTCAGTGATAAAATCTGATACTGGGAAAGCTGCTCAAAGAAGAAAAGCCTATAATGGTAAATAGCCCAATTTTCTATGGATATATACTGTATATATATTCAAAAGATGAGGCAGCACTCCAGTAGATGAGGTGAAAAACGGTGGACCCTTTATTGACCCCTTTGCAACGTTTCAACTGCTCAATGCAGTCTTTATCATGCTTGATAAAGACTGCATTGAGCGGTTGAAACGTTGCAGAGGGGTCAATAAAGGGTCCACCGTTTTTCACCTCATCTACTGGAGTGCTGCCTCATCTTTTGAATATATATCATCCCATTAGCTGTCTAGCCTGCGGCTTGGAGGATTTTGGACTAGTGCTGCTGTCTGACTTTTTGTTTGTGTGTTATATATATATATATATATATATATATATATATATAAATATATATATAATCATGTCTATCCTTTTTCTATTGGTATATGTCTTATGTTAACACTAAAAAACCCTTAGGTCTTGTCAGCTGGATCAAGCTAATTCCTCATTAATATGCATACAGACAGGCTCTGAAATTACACACGTAAAATTTATGTAGATGAGCTACCATATAAATTCCAAGCTTCATTCTCTGTTGCAAGAAAGACATGAAGATAATCCTCTCCTATAAAGCGACACAGCACCTTTATATGCCCGGATGTGTGTTTATTATAAAAAATATGTCACTGAGGATAACACATACATGTTCACACAGTTTAAGCATCATTATAGCTGTAATATATTTAATTACCAAAGTAAAAACATTATTTTCATAGTGCAAAAAAGTTTCAGACTAAATAAATACTGGTAGATTTATGTGTTGTTTAGGGCTCTTTCACACTTGCGTTCTTTTCTTCCGGCATAGAGTTCCATCGTCTGGGCTCTATGCCGGAAGAATCCTGATCAGTTTTATCCTAATGCATTCTGAATGGAGAGAAATCTGTTCAGGATGCATCAGGATGTCTTCAGTTCCGGACCGGAACGTTTTTTGGCCGGAGAAAATACTGCAGCATGCTGCGCTTTTTGCTCCGGCCAAAAATCCTGAACACTTGCCGCAAGGCCGGATCTGGAATTAATGCCCATTGAAAGGCATTAATCCGGATCCGGCCTTAAGCTAAACGTCGTTTCGGCGCATTGCCGGATCCAACGTTTAGCTTTTTCTGAATGGTTACCATGGCTGCCAAGACGCTAAAGTCCTGGCAGCCATGGTAAAGTGTAGTCGGGAGTGGGGGAGCAGTATACTTACCGTCCGTGCGGCTCCCCGGGCGCTCCAGAGTGACGTCAGGGCGCCCCACACGCATGGATGACGTGATCGCATGGATCATGTGATCCATGCGCATGGGGCTCTCTGACGTCACTCTGGAGCGCCCCGGGAGCCGCACGGAATGTAAGTATACTGCTCCCCCGCTCCCCACTACTACTATTGCAACCAGGACTTTAATAGCGTCCTGGGTGCCATAGTAACACTGAACGCATTTTGAAGACGGATCCGTCTTCAAATGCTTTCAGTTCACTTGCGTTTTTCCGGATTCGGCGTGTAATTCCGGCAAATGGAGTACACGCCGGATCCGGACAACGCAAGTGTGAAAGAGCCCTTACCCGTAAAAAGTGAAATAATCTGTATAGGGCTTGCAGAAGTCCATGTGCTTGCTGGAGATACCGATTTATATGGAACTGAAACTCCTGCACCAATTCTGTCAAGTGTGAATATACCATTAGCTGGCAGCACTAGCATTTTTTGATTCATTCTATTATTTGCTCATTCAATCATATGACTAATATTTATATCACTTCTTTTGTATATTTCCTGCATTTTTCTGTAGATTTGGCTATTATAATCTCACCAAATCTCCCCTTCTGAGATTGCCTTGGTACATCCTGCCTGGAGTGAACAGTGTCTGAGTGTCATCCTGTCAAAGTGACAAAATGCCATCCTGTCAAAGTGACATTTATTGTCTGGCTAAATCATATCACAGACAGGGTAAATATCATCATATAAGAATAAACAAGCAGAACACTGTGCAAGAATTCTCCTCAATATTGAAATTGCAGCACCAAGATGGACAAGCCATAAGGATATGCAAATCAAAGAAGTAGCAGGTGTCGCTAAGATCTGCAGATGATCAAATTTTCAGGCACCTCCAATCTGTGGCATGTGGGAGGGGCATGAAAGCGAGATTGAAAACAACGTTTTTTAGCCAATGAAACCTCAAAAATCATGTCAAGTGGTGTGGAATGCCTCCTGTTTAGCAATGTACCAGCTATTGCCATTTGTCACAAACTGAGAGGGACAGCATCCTTGAACTGAAAGAACTTAGTTTATCACTCTGGCAGATTGCTACATGCCTAGGCTGAGATATCAGCACTGTTCAGCATTGTGTGTCCTAATGGTCGAGAAAACAACAACAAACTGGAATAGCAAAAAGAGGTGTACAGAAGTGAACCTCTGCACAAATTAATCATATGAAGAACGCAGTCTTGACTGCAAGTGAAATTAGATGTCACATCCCAAACCTAGGGTGGCAAACAGTGTCTACACAAACCATCAGAAGGTGTTTGCATGACATCCCACTTTGAGCCTGATGTCCAGCTACAGGTGTTCGATTGACTATCACCGTTTTTAAAGGCTATCATGGTGCACAGCAAAATCGCTGATATCCTCTTCAGCAATGAGTTACACTTTTTGTCTCTGATGCAATAATAGCTGTAAATTAGTCTGGAGACAATGTTGGCAACGCCTTGAAGAGAACTACATCAGGGAACATCATACTAGTCCTACTCCAAGGTTTATGATGTGAGGTGGCATAATGTATAGAAGCTGGACCCATCTAGTCTTCATTTCAGTTACACTAACAACTCAGAGTTATATTGAGTTGGTCGTGGAACAACTGTGAAGGCTATTTTTCCAAAGTGTCTCAGGAGCCATTTTCAACAGGACAACGGCAAGTGTTAAGTCAGCGGCTACTTCATGAAGGTACAGGTGCAATCCACACACCCGGTGTCTGTCCCCGGATCTGCAGACCCTGGCTCTGATTTCCTGCATATCTTTTGGGGAAAATGTATTATGATATTCTTTATTGAACTTCATTCTTCAGTATTGCAAGAATTAAACCCTTGGTTGGTTCTGAGTGCAGCTGCTAGACTGTTTCTAATGTGTTATTCATCTTTTGCTCTGTATGCCATGCTATTTGTCTCATTCTCTGCTTGAGCAATTGGTTTACTAGCTTGCTAGATCCTATGAAGATGCTCTTTAATCTGCTTGTCTGCCTTTGTACTGACTACTGCCTGATTCCTGGATTCTGACTTTCTGCCATTTTGACCTGATCATTGTCTGATTAATGTACTGACCTTGTGCCACCTGCCCTTACCTTTGGGCTGTTTCACAGTTTTGCACAAACTCTGCCTTACATGACCTCGTCCTGTTACTGACTTAGAGCTTTGTCTGATCCCTCTGTGCTTTGTATCGGTGTCTCTGACCCCCATGAGTCAGCTTTCAACCACACCAGGACTACTCCAGGAGGTAGCAGCCTGGTGGCTCCCCTGCAGTAAATTCAAGATCCCTGTATAGTGTTTAAAGGGTGAAAAGCAGGTGACTGCAAGAATAATGCCCTTAGGATTAGCTCAAAGTCAAACTGGTTGGTTGACACAGTGATTCCACACCCACTACCCATAACACCTAGCCACATGTTGATTGTGCTATCATGGGCTGCAGCGTCTCCCGACTTGTCTTTCATTGAGCACCTCTGCAATGTCATTGCTCATCAATTACAAAGGGAGCTTCCTGCAGCGGATCTTGATGATTTGTGTGCTTAAGTGCATTCAGCATGGTATAAATTTCCTCAGGCAACAATTAATGACCTCATCGATAACATGCCGAGGCTTGTAAGTGCCTGTATGTCTGCGCATAGCACTGATACTCGATACTGTAAAAAATTGAGATCTTTGAATATTTTGTTTGCTTATTTTGTTTTGTTTATTTTTTCATCATTTGCATATGATTAACCCCTTAGTGTCTGACCTGTTTTGGGCCTTACTGACCAGGAGATTTTTTTTCATGTTTTCATCGTCGCCTTCCTAGAGTTATAAAATTTTTAAATAACTCTTTTTGGGAGGAAGATGAGGAAAAAACAGCAATACTACCCCTGAGTTTTTGCATTATAAATTTTGTGGCATTCGTGTACGATTACAGCAATGCCAAATACATATGTTTTTTTTTTTACGTTTTACTGCTTTTGTGCAATAACCTTTTTATTTTTTTATTTTTATTTTTTTAAAGAAAATGTTTTTGCATCTCCGTATCCCAAGACACATAACTTTTTATTTTTCTTTCTATGGACCTGTGTGAGGGCTTTATTTTCTGTGGGATGACTTATAGTTTTCATTGGTATCATTCTGAGGTACATAATGTTTTTTTTCTTTTGCGACTAAGCAAAAGCAGAAATTCTGGCTTTTTTTTTATTTATTTTTTTTACAGTGTTCACTGTACGGGATAAATGACATGATAATTGTGTAGGGCTGGTCATTATGGACGCTGCACTATGTAATTATCATGTACGCAACATAGCATTGCCCATGGCATGTAAGGAACAACCAAGATCTGCTCTCCTGCCAGTCTGGGCTATTAGAGCAGGAGCACTTGTGTTATGTTACAGCCATGCCCCCGTGCAGTGTTTAGAACGGACCTCCGTAAAAGGGAGGCCCAGCCTAAGGACCCTTAGTGACCGCCATGAAAAGGTGTATTGTGTTCACTAAGGGTTAACATATCTATCGATCCTGTGATTTCCGTATTTTCATGCCTTTTTCTTCTTGATGTTGCAATATTTTTGTTAAGGAGTAAATAAGAGAAAATATTCCCAAATTAACTTTATATTTTGTTATGACCAATGTTACATTTTTCAGGATGCTGCTCACTGGATGATAGAGACTCTATATCACTATTTACTGCTCAGCTATAAGCCAGCATCCCTGAGGTGCAGATTCCATTTCGAAGTAATGGCATATTACTGCATCACGCTTACCACAATCAACAGCAGGGTAGAGAACAGGGGCTTAAACAACTGCAAAATAATACTACTATATCAATCCTGTATGGGATCATGTAAAATATTAAAACTGCAAATATACTGTAAATGCTGACTCATAAATATTATTAATACCAGATTTAAATAAAGTTTTCCTTGCAAAATTAATTAAATGTTCATGTTCTCGATTTGCCAAAATTAACTAAATGTTCACATTCTGTCAATTTCTCAGTACTGTTGATACTGGGAAGCTGATATAAACATGGACTTTAACCATCAACATGATCAATTCACAAACATTATGCATGGCATTTACTGACCTATCTAGATAAAAAAAAATGTTGCAATGGGATCAACACATTTTAACAACTAAGGAAAAAGATTTTCCTATCTTAAAAAGCAATGATATATTGTTAAAATATGCCACTAGTGATGGACGAAAATCGGCCTGAATGTTTCGCGAATGAGCGTTCGCGGCGGGCCCCATTCACTTTAATGGCAGTCAAACCTGAAAAACCTTCAGGTAACATTTTCAGCCAACAAATACTTACTAGAAGTGCACAAATAGTCCCACCATATGGACAGTGACATACCAGATCAATGGCAAAAATTCCCACAAAAAATATGAAGTTGCAAGAAAAAGTATGTGAACCCTTTGGAATGATATGGATTTCTGCACAAATTGGTCATAGAATGTGATCTGATCTTCATCTAAGTCACAACAATAGACAATCACAGTCTGCTTAAACTAATAACACACAAATAATTAAATGTTACCATGTTTTTATTGAACACACCATGTAAACATTCACAGTGCAGGTGGAAAAAGTATGTGAACCCCTAGACTAATGACATCTCCAAGAGCTAATTGGAGTGAGATATCATCCAACTGGAGTCCAATCAATGAGATGAGATTGAGACAATGACCCAAAGCATAGAAGTAAATCAACAACAGAATGGCTTAAACAAAAGAAAATAGGCCTTCTGGAGTGTCCCAGTCAGAGTCCTGACCTCAACCCGATTGAGATGCTGTGGCATGACCTCAAGAAAGCTATTAACACCAGACATCCCAAGAATATTGCTGAACTGAAACAGTTCTGTAAAGAGCAATGGTCAAGAATTACTCCTGACCGTTGTGCACGTCTGATCTGCAACTACAGGAAAAGTTTGGTTGAAGTTATTGCTGCCAAAAGAGGTTCAACTAGTTATTAAATCCAAGGGTTCACATGCTTTTTCCACCTGCACTGTGAATGTTTACATGGTATGTTCAATAAAAACATGGTAACATTTAATTATTTGTGTGTTATTACTGTGATTGTCTATTGTTGTGACTTAGATGAAGATCAGATCACATTTTATAACCAATTTGTGCAGAAATCCATATTATTCCAAAGGGTTCACATACTTTTTCTTGCAACTGCATTTTAACCACCTCAGCCCCCAGTGCTTAAACACCCTGAAAGACCAGGCCACTTTTTACACTTCTGACCTACACTACTTTCACCGTTTATTGCTCGGTCATGCAACTTACCACCCAAATGAATTTTACCTCCTTTTCTTCTCACTAATAGAGCTTTCATTTGGTGGTATTTCATTGCTGCTGACATTTTTACTTTTTTTGTTATTAATCGAAATTTAACGATTTTTTTGCAAAAAAATGACATTTTTCACTTTCAGTTGTAAAATTTTGCAAAAAAAACGACATCCATATAGAAATTTTGCTCTAAATTTATAGTTCTACATGTCTTTGATAAAAAAAAAATGTTTGGGTAAAAAAAAAAATGGTTTGGGTAAAAGTTATAGCGTTTACAAACTATGGTACAAAAATGTGAATTTCCGCTTTTTGAAGCAGCTCTGACTTTCTGAGCACCTGTCATGTTTCCTGAGGTTCTACAATGCCCAGACAGTACAAACACCCCACAAATGACCCCATTTCTGAAAGTACACACCCTAAGGTATTCGCTGATGGGCATAGTGAGTTCATAGAACTTTTTATTTTTTGTCACAAGTTAGCGGAAAATGATGATTTTTTTTTTTTTTTTTCTTACAAAGTCTCATATTCCACTAACTTGTGACAAAAAATAAAAAGTTCTATGAACTCACTATGCCCATCAGCGAATACCTTGGGGTCTCTTCTTTCCAAAATGGGGTCACTTGTGGGGTAGTTATACTGCCCTGGCATTCTAGGGGCCCAAATGTGTGGTAAGGAGTTTGAAATCAAATTCTGTAAAAAATGACCTGTGAAATCCGAAAGGTGCTCTTTGGAATATGGGCCCCTTTGCCCACCTAGGCTGCAAAAAAGTGTCACACATCTGGTATCTCCGTACTCAGGAGAAGGTGGGGAATGTGTTTTGGGGTGTCATTTTATATATACCCATGCTGGGTGAGAGAAATATCTTGGCAAAAGACAACTTTTCCCATTTTTTTTATACAAAGTTGTCATTTGACCAAGATATTTATCTCACCCAGCATGGGTATATGTAAAAAGACACCCCAAAACACATTCCTCAACTTCTCCTGAGTACGGGGATACCAGATGTGTGACACTTTTTTGCAGCCTAGGTGGGCAAAGGGGCCCATATTCCAAAGAGCACCTTTCGGATTTCACTCCTCATTTTTTCCTGAATTTGATTTCAAACTCCTTACCACACATTTGGGCCCCTAGAATACCAGGGCAGTATAACTACCCCACAAGTGACCCCATTTTGGAAAGAAGACACCCCAAGGTATTCCGTGAGGGGCATGGCGAGTTCCTAGAATTTTTTATTTTTTGTCACAAGTTAGTGGAAAATGATGATTTTTTTTTTTTTTTTTTTTTTTTCATACAAAGTCTCATATTCCACAAACTTGTGACAAAAAATAAAAACTTCCATGAACTCACTATGCCCATCAGCGAATACCTTGGGGTCTCTTCTTTCCAAAATGGGGTCACTTGTGGGGTAGTTATACTGCCCTGGCATTCTAGGGGCCCAAATGTGTGGTAAGTAGGTAAATGACCTGTGAAATCCGAAAGGTGCTCTTTGGAATGTGGGCCCCTTTGCCCACCTAGGCTGCAAAAAAGTGTCACACATCTGGTATCTCTGTATTCAGGAGAAGTTGAGGAATGTGTTTTGGGGTGTCTTTTTACATATACCCATGCTGGGTGAGATAAATATCTTGGTCAAATGCCAACTTTGTATAAAAAAATGGGAAAAGTTGTCTTTTGCCAAGATATTTCTCTCACCCAGCATGGGTATATGTAAAATGACACCCCAAAACACATTCCCCAACTTCTCCCGATTACGGAGATACCAGATGTGTGACACTTTTTTGCAGCCGAGGTGGGCAAAGGGGCCCATATTCAAAAGAGCACCTTTCGGATTTCACAGGTCATTTTTTACAGAATTTGATTTCAAACTCCTTACCACACATTTGGGCCCCTAGAATGCCAGGGCAGTATAACTACCCCACAAGTGACCCCATTTTGGAAAGAAGAGACCCCAAAGTATTCGCTGATGGGCATAGTGAGTTCATGGAAGTTTTTATTTTTTTTCACAAGTTAGTGGAATATGAGACTTTGTATGAAAAAAAAAAAAAAAAAAAAATAAGCATTTTCCACTAACTTGTGACAAAAAATAAAAAATTCTAGGAACTCGCCATGCCCCTCACAGAATACCTTGGGGTGTCTTCTTTCCAAAATGGGGTCACTTGTGGGGTAGTTATACTGCCCTGGCATTTTCCAGGGGCCCTAATGTGTGGTAAGTAGGTAAATGACCTGTGAAATCCTAAAGGTGCTCTTTGGAATATGGGCCCCTTTGCCCACCTAGGCTGCAAAAAAGTGTCACACATGTGGTATCGCCGTATTCAGGAGAAGTTGGGGAATGTGTTTTGGGGTGTCATTTTACATATACCCATGCTGGGTGAGAGAAATATCTTGGCAAAAGACAACTTTTCCCATTTTTTTATACAAAGTTGGCATTTGACCAAGATATTTCTCTCACCCAGCATGGGTATATGTAAAATGACACCCCAAAACACATTCCCCAACTTCTCCTGAGTACGGCGATACCAGATGTGTGACACTTTTTTGCAGCCTAGATGCGCAAAGGGGCCCAAATTCCTTTTAGGAGGGCATTTTTAGACATTTGGATACCAGACTTCTTCTCACGCTTTGGGGCCCCTAGAATGCCAGGGCAGTATAAATACCCCACATGTGACCCCATTTTGGAAAGAAGACACCCCAAGGTATTCAATGAGGGGCATGGCGAGTTCATAGAAATTTTTTTTTTTTGGCACAAGTTAGCGGAAATTGATATTTTTAATTTTTTTCTCACAAAGTCTCCCGTTCCGCTAACTTGGGACAAAAATTTCAATCTTTCATGGACTCAATATGCCCCTCACGGAATACCTGGGGGTGTCTTCTTTCCGAAATGGGGTCACATGTGGGGTATTTATACTGCCCTGGCATTCTAGGGGCCCTAAAGCGTGAGAAGAAGTCTGGAATATAAATGTCTAAAAAATTTTACGCATTTGGATTCCGTGAGGGGTATGGTGAGTTCATGTGAGATTTTATTTTTTGACACAAGTTAGTGGAATATGAGACTTTGTAAGAAAAAAAAAAAAAAATTCCGCTAACTTGGGCCAAAAAAATATCTGAATGGAGCCTTACAGAGGGGTGATCAATGACAGGGGGGGGTGATCAATGACAGGGGGGTGATCAATGACAGGGGGGTGATCAATGACAGGGGGGTGATCAATGACAGGGGGGTGATCAATGACAGGGGGGTGATCAGGGAGTCTATATGGGGTGATAACCACAATCATTGATCACGCCCGTGTAAGGCTTCATTCAGACGTCCGGATGCGTTTTGCGGATCCGATCCATCTATCAGTGCATCCGTAAAAATCATGCGGACATCTGAATGGAGCTTTACAGGGGGGTAATCAATGACAGGGGGGTAATCAATGACAGGGGGGTGATCAGGGAGTCTATATGGGGTGATCACCACAGTCATTGATCATGCCCCTGTAAGGCTTCATTCAGACGTCCGGATGCGTTTTGCGGATCCGATCCATCTATCAGTGCATCCGTAAAAATCATGCGGACATCTGAATGGAGCTTTACAGGGGGTTAATCAATGACAGGGGGGTGATCACCACAGTCATTGATCATGCCCCTGTAAGGCTTCATTCAGACGACCGGATGCGTCTTGCGGATCCGATCCATGTATCAGTGCATCCGTAAAAATCATGCGGACATCTGAATGGAGCTTTACAGGGGGGTGATCAGGGAGTCTATATAGGGTGATCACCACAGTCATTGATCATGCCCCTGTAAGGCTTCATTCAGACGTCCGGATGCGTTTTGCGGATCCGATCCATCTATCAGTGCATCCGTAAAAATCATGCGGACATCTGAATGGAGCTTTACAGGGGGGTAATCAATGACAGGGGGGTAATCAATGACAGGGGGGTGATCAGGGAGTCTATATGGGGTGATCACCACAGTCATTGATCATGCCCCTGTAAGGCTTCATTCAGACGTCCGGATGCGTTTTGCGGATCCGATCCATCTATCAGTGCATCCGTAAAAATCATGCGGACATCTGAATGGAGCTTTACAGGGGGTTAATCAATGACAGGGGGGTGATCACCACAGTCATTGATCATGCCCCTGTAAGGCTTCATTCAGACGACCGGATGCGTTTTGCGGATCCGATCCATGTATCAGTGCATCCGTAAAAATCATGCGGACATCTGAATGGAGCTTTACAGGGGGGTGATCAGGGAGTCTATATAGGGTGATCACCACAGTCATTGATCATGCCCCTGTAAGGCTTCATTCAGACGTCCGGATGCGTTTTGCGGATCCGATCCATCTATCAGTGCATCCGTAAAAATCATGCGGACATCTGAATGGAGCTTTACAGGGGGGTAATCAATGACAGGGGGGTAATCAATGACAGGGGGGTGATCAGGGAGTCTATATGGGGTGATCACCACAGTCATTGATCATGCCCCTGTAAGGCTTCATTCAGACGTCCGGATGCGTTTTGCGGATCCGATCCATCTATCAGTGCATCCGTAAAAATCATGCGGACATCTGAATGGAGCTTTACAGGGGGGTAATCAATGACAGGGGGGTGATCACCACAGTCATTGATCATGCCCCTGTAAGGCTTCATTCAGACGACCGGATGCGTTTTGCGGATCCGATCCATGTATCAGTGCATCCGTAAAAATCATGCGGACATCTGAATGGAGCTTTACAGGGGGGTAATCAATGACAGGGGGGTAATCAATGACAGGGGGGTGATCAGGGAGTCTATATGGGGTGATCACCACAGTCATTGATCACGCCCCTGTAAGGCTTCATTCAGACGTCCGGATGCATTTTGCGGATCCGATCCATCTATCAGTGGATCCGTAAAAATCATGCGGACGTCTGAATGGAGCTTTACAGGGGGTTGATCAATGACAGGGGGGTAATCAATGACAGGGGGGTGATCAGGGAGTCTATATGGGGTGATCAGGGGTGATTAGGGGTGATCAGGGGTGATCAGGGGCTAATAAGGGGTTAATAAGTGACGGGGGGGGGTGTAGTGTAGTGTAGTGGTGCTTGGTGCTACTTTACTGAGCTACCTGTGTCCTCTGGTGGTCGATCCAAACAAAGGGGACCACCAGAGGACCAGGTAGCAGGTATATTAGACGCTGTTATCAAAACAGCGTCTAATATACCTGTTAGGGGTTAAAAAAAACACATCTCCAGCCTGCCAACTCTCTTACCTTCCGTTCCTGTGAGCGCACGCGCCTGTGTGCGCGCGTTCACAGGAAGTCTCGCGTCTCGCGAGATGACGCGTATATGCGTGACTGTGCGCAGCGCTGCCACCTCCGGAACGCGATCCTGCGTTAGGCGGTCCGGAGGTGGTTAATATGTATTTTAATCAGAGGCCATTTTTATGCGTCTTAACCACTTTAGGACCACAGGTTTATACCCCCCTAGTGACCAGGCCCTTTTTTACAAATTGGCACTTCACAACTTTAACGGTTTATTGCTCGGTCATGCAACTTGGCACCCAAATGCAAGAAACGCACCTGCAGGGCCAGAAAGTACTAGCTTTGCGGCGCCCATGGATAGGCCCCACATATCATGCGGTTTACTCAAACCACGCTAGAGGCGTGTCTATTTTAATTGCTAAAAGTCTTCCATTTCAAATACTATCTGTGCAGCTAGACCCTTATGGTAGGTATGTGATTTTACATGCTTGTGTCAGAGGCCTGCAGTACCTATTTGTGGGACTATATATTCCTCCGCCATTCCGCAGAGAGGTCCTAGACTTAATTACAGCTAAAATAGCAGGATTTCCAGCAATACCTTATATTATTATGGGTGACTATAATGCCACTTTAGATCCTATACGGGACAGAAGGGTTCCCCAGGCCTCACACAACAATGTCCTATCACATTGGGCTAATACTTATGATTTAGTAGAGACGTGGCGCTATTTCCACCCCACAGATGCGGCAATTCTCTTGCTATTCAGCTTCTACTGGCTCACTCTCTCGTATAGATCTGGCCTTTGTCAGCAGAGACTTATCCCCCTATATCAAGTCTAGTGATTATCTACCGAGAGGAGTTTCAGACCATGCCCCTCTCCTTCTGATACTGTCACAGTCGCTGGCTTCGACTGATAAGCAGTGGCGGTTAAACCCTATGTGGCTCGAGGTATTACCTGTGGTGAGCGAGAGTCTAGATGCAATGGGGAACTACTGGGCAGAAAATGAAGGGTCTACGAATCCTCTGGTAGAATGGGATGCTTTCAAATCAGTAATGAGAGGGGCATTGATTGCTGCTATTGCAACTCATAGAAAGGAACTGAATATCAAACGGATAAAACTAGAGACGGAACTAGCTGATAAGGAGAGGTTATATATACTAGATCCGTGCCCTGAGAAGCAGACTTTGTGGCTTGAGGCGCAGCGTAGGTTTACTTTGCATTTAACTGAATATACTGAGAAGAAACTTTTAAATCAGAGGCAAACTATTTTTTCAGATGGTGATAAGTGTGGCAGGGCCTTGGCGTACTTGACTAGATCTGAGACACAGCAAACGGTTGTGGCGGGAGTTCTGAATGACCAAGGGATCTTATTGAGGGAGCCTAGAGATGTCTGCCGACAGTTTGCCTCCTATTATGAGACATTGTATGCCCCCAAGATCACGTGTACTTCAGAGGAAATTGTCAATTTCTTAGCAGGTATTAATATTCCTTCTTTGGACAGAGATGACAGGGGAGCCCTGGCGGCAGACATATCTGACCTGGAGATTGAAACGGCCATTAGTTCCTTAGCAACCAAGAAAACCCCGGGACCCGATGGATTTCCTGCTGAATGGTATAAGCGATTTTCTAAAGACCTGGTTAGTAGATTTGGGAAGCTGTTGAGGTATGCACTGGAAAGTGGTTCGTTGCCACCGTCCTTTCTGGAGGCAACGATAGTAGTGATTCACAAGTCGGGGAAACCATCTGACCAGTGTAGCTCTTATCGACCTATCTCACTTCTGAATCTTGACGTCAAAATCTTTGCGAAGGTACTGGCGTTAAGATTGCGGGGGGTAATTCTCTCCTTGGTTGGGGTAGATCAATCGGGTTTTATGCCAGGGAAAACCACAGATATTAATTTAAGGCGATTGTTCACTAATCTTCAGGTCAAACATGATAACAGAGGTATGAAGGCTCTTGCGTCCTTAGACAATGAAAAAGCATTTGATTCAGTAGAATGGAAATTTATGTGGGCAGTGCTGACTCAAATGGGCTTTCCGGAGAAATTTTTGTGCTGGTTACAAATGCTTTATAGATCCCCTTCGGCGAGAGTCAGGGTGAATGGGTACACATCGGACTCCTTCCCCTTGGGTAGAGGCACTAGACAGGGCTGCCCTCTCTCCCCCCTGTTATTTGCATTAATTATGGAACCTTTGTCGATACTCATATCCTCTAATTCAGGTATAGAAGGCTGGGAAATAGCTGGAATATCAGAAAAGCTTTCATTATATGCTGATGACATGCTGGTTTACCTAGCAGATTCAGGGAAATCCTTGGATACCCTTTTAGGTGTTGTTGATCAATTTGGGGGTTTCTCGGTTCTCCGTGTGAACTGGGCTAAGTCTAGTCTATGTCTGGTTGATGATGTTGACCCAGCTCGCATTTCGGTGAACAATAAGTTTCAGATTGTGGAGCAATTTACATATTTGGGGATTATTGTTCATAAAGAAGTGGCAAAATTTTATGATTTGAATGTTGCTCCTACAATGCAATCCATTACTCGAAAGCTAGAGGCTTGGGAAAACCTTCCTTTAACTCTGGGCGTATCAATGTGGTAAAAATGATTCTTCTCCCAAAATTGCTATACTTATATAGGGCTGCCCCAGTGTTACTCCCCAAGAGACATTTTGCTACTTTGGATAGAATAATCGCTCCCTTTCTATGGAATAAGTCTTCTCCCAGAATAGCGAGATCCACCCTCCAGGCGTCTTACCTGCGGGGGGGTCTTGCCTTGCCAAACCTGTACATGTACTATGTAGCGGTGCAGCTGAGCTATGTGGCGTGGTGGGTACGGGCTGACTCAGGTAACCCGGCGGTAGTGTTGGAGGCAGCTTTATTGGGGTCCTATGAGGCACTTAGGAACTTGGCGTATAGGAGGGGGGCTAGGTCTACAATACACTACACCCAATCGATGGCTGCTGCAGTACAGATGTGGGTCAAATGGGGTCAGAAATGTAACCCTGATGAGAATGATATTACTTGGTCGCCATATTTGCCTTTGTGGAGAAACAGAGTGCTTCCGGAGCTGTTCTCATTACTGGAGTTTGAATTTTGGCCTCAGAGGGGGGTGCGCTACCTTACCCAACTATATGATAAGGGCCTATTTAGAACCTTTAATAGTTTGAAACAGGAGTTTAATTTGCCCCAGCGTTGTTTGTATAGATATCTTCAACTCAGGCATGCCTGTCAGGCTCAGTTTGGTAGAGAACCTTTAAAGCTGGAGTGTGGTACAGTTGAGGCAGCGATTAGGAGGGTTCCGTTGGTCAAACCAGTGTCGACCCTGTATGCGTCGTTGATGGCGTTGCAGGACTCCCCCCTAGACAGGGCATTTGTTAGGTGGAAAAGGGACATTGAAGGTTTGGAAGATGTTCATGTTAAAGAATCTAGCTGCACATGGAGATCTACAGTGGTAAGTGCTAGGGATCAGTTGATTCAAGTTAAATGGCTTCATAGGATTTATTATACTCCTGTGAGACTATTTAAAATGGGTAAATTGCCGAACCCTCATTGTACAAGATGTGGACATGAAAACGGTTGTCTTATACACATGGTTTGGCAGTGTCCGATTATTCATGGCTTCTGGGAAGAGATCCATAAATATTTTAATGACAAACTAGGCTTTCCTAACGTCTGTACTGAACTCACTAGTCTGTTGGGAGTAGCCAACGAGATTGTTCCAACCAAATTTGGCAGGAAGCTGTATAGAATACTCTTATATTATGCTAGGAAAACTATCCTTCTCAACTGGAAACCTCCTAAGAATCCTACTGTGCAACAATGGGTACATCTAGTTAATGCTGATCTTGAATTATACAAGTTTGTGTATGAGAGAAGAGGGACCCCTGATCGCTTCATGAAGATATGGGACCCCTGGATTGGAGCCCAGACTCTAGTACCATAGATGACAGAAAGACTGTTCTGACCAATGAAGGCGTGTGTGAATGTGTGCGTGTGTGCAGTACTTTTAATCTTCCTTAGGATTGATATGTTGGGTACTGTTCATCCTGAAAGTGATATCTTTTTCTTCTGTCCCAAACTTGGGTCATGAGGAACTGTTATGATTGATCCCATGTATTTGATTTGTACTGGACTCAATTGATGATTGTCTGTATTTGATGTGTTTGTTATGCTTTTTGCTAAATTAATAAATAAAAAGATACTATTAAAACTTGGCACCCAAATGAATTTTACCTCCTTTTCTTCTCACAAATACAGCTTTCTTTTGGTGGTATTTGATTGCTGCTGACATTTTTCGTTTTTCTGATATTAATGAAAATAGACCGCAGTTTTCTCAAAAAAAAGTGTATTTTTAACTTTCTCTGGATAAATTGTTCAAATATAATTACATTTCTATACAAGTTTGTGTCAGAATTTATTGTGCTACATGTCTTTGATAAAAAAAAATCCAATAAGTGTATATTTATTGATTTGCGCAAAAGTTATAGCGTTTACAAACTATGGTACAAAAATGTGAATTTCCGCATTTTGAAGCAGCTCTGACTTTCTGAGCACCTGTCATGTTTCTTGAGGTGCTAGAATGCCAGGATAGTATAAATACCCATTAAGATAAAACAAATTATGTATACCACTCTTACTAGTTGCTGTAAGTGGTATGTAGTTACACCCAAATAATGCAGAAAAATATTTGTAAACTGGGATTCAATAAAACGTAACCTTTACTAGGTCAATTAAAATAATTGTCACACTGGGTGACAATTACAAGGTATTTCATGAGGGGCATGGCGAGTTCATGTAAAATTTTATTTTTTGTCACAAGTTAGTGGAATATGAGACTTTGTAAAAAAAAAAACATTTTCCACTAACTTGTGCCAAAAAAAACAATCTTCTATGAACTCGCCATGCCCCTCACGGAATACCTTGGGGTGTCTTCTTTCCAATGGCATTTTAAGGGCCCTAAAGCGTGAGAAGTAGTTTGGAATCCAAATGCGTAAAAAATGCCCATAAACTCACCATGCCCCTCCGCGAATACTTTGGGGTGTCTTCTTTCTAAAATGGGGTCATTTGGGGGGTATTTCTGCTACAGAAAAATATTTGTAAACTGGGATTCCATAAAACGTAACCTTTACTAGGTCAATTAAAATAATTGTCACACTGGGTGAGAGACGACATAGACAACACTTACAACAGTAAATTCCTCCACTGCATCAATTCATATTCATATTCCACTTGGAAATAATAAAAAAGAGAAAGATGGGTGGATCTCACCTCGTCTGGGTGGGGTCCAACTGTGGAGGATGGTCCTGGCAATGGTCTTACCTTGGACCTGTGTGACCAGGTGCTGGTGTGGTGCTGGCACGATGTTAAATCCTGCAAGGCCCTGTTATGGCTTTCCTACCTGCCTAGGGGGATAGGGACTCATTACAAGCCTGCCTACCACAATGGAGCACCCGCCCCGACAGGGGCGACCCCACACCGAGCCTTTCCCTCAGTATGGGTCTTAATCCTATCAAGCCCTAACTACAACGCCCTACATGCCATGTTTCTGTCACTTCTGGACATCATCAGGGGACTTCATATGTATATTCCAGGGCAATCAGAATCAAGGTGATTTTAGCCTCGTATTCTTGGGACAAGGTGATGGATAAATCTTGTCCTCACTGATGCAGGGGAAGTGTCCCTTGTCAGTCCGTGTCTCACCCAAATCACCGTTATTTACCTCTGTAAATGACAACGTTTCCCATTTTTTTATACAAAGTTGTCAATTTACAGAGATATTTCTCTCACCCAGCATGGGTATATGTAAAAATACATCCCAAAACACATTGCCCTACTTCTTCTGAGTACAGCGATACCACATGTGTGACATTTTCTTGCAGCCTAGGTGCGCTAAGGGGCCCAAATTCCAATGAGTACCTTTAGGATTTCACAGGGCATTTTTGGATTCCAAACTACTTCTCACACTTTAGGGCCCCTAAAATGCCAGGGCAGTATAAATACCCCACAAGTGACCCCATTTTGTAAAGAAGACACCCCAACGTATTCCATGAGGGGCATGGCGAGTTCATAGAAGATAGTTTTTTTTGGCACAAGTTAGCGGAAAATGATTTATTTTTTTATTTTTTTCTTACAAAGTCTCATATTCCACTAACTTGTGGCAAAAAATAAAAATTTGCATGAACTCGCCATGCCCCTCACGAAATACCTTGGGGTGTCTTCTTTCCAAAATGGGGTCACTTGTGCAAAAAAGTGTCACACATGTGATATCGCTGTACTCAGAAGAAGTAGGGCAATGTGTTTTGGGGTGTATTTTTACATATACCCATACTGTGTATGAGAAATATCTCTGTAAATGACAACTTTTCCCATTTTTTTATACAAAGTTGTTAATTTACAGAGATATTTCTCTCACCCAGCATGGGTATATGTAAAAATACACCCCAAAACACATTGCCCTACTTCTCCTGAGTACGGCGATACCACATGTGTGACATTTTTTTGCAGCCTAGGTGCGCAAAGGGGCCCAAATTCAAATAAGTACCTTTTAAAAAAAAAACAGGCAGCAACGCAATAAATTTATTAACATTAACTTTATATAACATTTGAAACAGAACATTAACTTTTATAAACTTTATTGAACATTTGAAACAGAACATTAACTTTTTTGCTTACTTGTGATTTTTTTTTTACCTTTAGAGGATAAACCTCTCCTTCCCCATGGGACAATGTGCAAAGCGCAAATCACCCAGAGATGTGGCGAAGTACATTATGCACTTTGTCCCAGGTGAAAGGAGAGGTTTGTGGCAGCTCTCTGTGAAAGGGCCCAAATTCCAATGAGTACCTTTTAGGAGGGCATTTTTAGACATTTGGATTCCAGACTTCTTCTCATGCTTTAGGGCCCCTAAAATGCTAGGGCAGTATAAATACCCAACATGTGACCTCATTTTGGAAATAAGACACCCCAAGGTATTCCGTGAGGGGAAAAGCAAGTTCATAGATTATTATTTTTGCACAAGTTAGCAGAATTTATTTATTTTTTTCTCACAAAGTCTCCCTTTCCGCTATCTTGGTACAAAAAGTTCAATCTTTCATGGACTCAATATGCCCCTCAACGAATACCTTGGGGTGTCTTCTTTCCAAAATGGGGTCATTTGTGGGGTGTTTGTACTGCCCTGGCATTTGAGTGTCTCCACAATCATTACATGTATGGCCAGCATTAGGAGTTTCTGCTATTCTCCTTATATTGAGCATATGGGTAATGAGATATTTTTTTCCGTTCAGCCTCTGGGCTGAAAGAAAAAATGAACAGCACAGACTTCTTCATTCGCATCGATCAATGTGGATGAAAAAATCTCTGCCAAAAAATGTGCAAAAAAAAAGAGGGGAAAGGCGTCTGCCAGGAAATAGGAGCTCCGCCCAACATCCAAACCCACTCAGCTCGTATGCCCTGGCAAACCCGATTTCTCCATTCACATCAACCGATGTGGATGAATAAATCTTTGCCAGAATTTTTATTTATTTATACAAAGCGTTTGCTAAAGCATATGAACACCGCCCCTCAGCTCATAAGCCTCGGCAAACGTATCTTTTTAACTGAAGAGGAGAAATCTCGTCTTGCAGCGCCGCATACACCGACTTTTGTGTAATCTGACAGCAGCGCAATGCTTCTGTCAGAATGCACATCAGTGCTGCAGCTGGTTGATCGCTTGGTCAACCTAGAAGGTAAAAAAAAACAGGCAGCAACGCAATAAATTTAATAACATTAACTTTATATAACATTTGAAACAGAACATTAACTTTTATAAACTTTATTGAACATCTGGAACAGAACATTAACTTTTTTGCTTACCTGTGATTTTTTTTTACCTTTAGAGGATAAACCTCTCCTTCCCCATGGGACAATGTGCAAAGCGCAAATCGCCCAGAGATGTGGCGAAGTACATTATGCACTTTGTCCCAGGTGAAAGGAGAGGTTTGTGGCAGCTCTGTGTGAAAGGGCCCTAAGACCCCTGTGTGCCTGTCCTGTGTCACGCAATCCCTACACTAAAAGTGTACCTGTGTGTGGTACTTGCGGAAACACTCCCCAGGCTGGTCAGGACAGTCAGGACAAAAAAAGGTGGTGTCACGCCGTATTCCAGCCCTGCTACAGACACAACATCTTTTTCTTGGGGAACGCTGAGTTGGGGTACCAGGATAGACACTCGGGAAGTGTCTGGCATGTAGCCGGCTCACTACATCAGGGACTTGGGGCACGGACCCTCCTGGATACAGGAGTTCCGAAATGATCTCTTCCTGGAATTTTAGGAAGGATCCTGTTCTCCCAGCCTTACTGTAGAGAACAAAACTATTATAGGCAGCCAATTGAATTAAATAAACAGACACCTTCTTATACCAGCGTCTGGTGCGGCGGGACACTAAATAGGGAGCCAACATTTGGTCATTGAAGTCCACCCCTCCCATGTGAAGGTTATAGTCGTGGACAGAGAGGGGTTTCTCAATGACTCCAGTTGCCCTTTCAATTTGGACTGTCGTGTCTGCGTGAATGGTGGACAGAAGGTAAACGTCCCTCTTGTCCCTTCACTTCACCGCGAGCAGTTCTTGGTCACACAAGGCAGCCCTCTCCCCCCGTGCAAGTCGGGTATTAACGAGCCGTTGGGGGAAGCCCCGGCGACTAGGTCGCGCGGTGCCACAGCATTGAATTCCGACTAGATGTAAGTGCCGAAAGAGGGCCACACTTGTGTAAAAATTGTCCACGTATAAGTGGTACCCCTTGTGGAGTAAGGGTGACACCAAGTCCCAAACAATCTTGCCACTGCTCCCCAGGTAGTCAGGACATCCGACCGGCTCCAGTTTTGAGTCTTTTCCCTCATAGACCCTAAAACGATATGTATAGCCTGTGGCCCTTTCACAGAGCTTATAGGGACTCATCTATGCAGATGTTCTGATTGGGGGTATATGCATCTGCAAATCTGGATGACAAATGGTCTATGAGGGGCCGAATTTTGTGGAGCCGGTCCTAAGCAGGGTGGCCTCTTGGATGACAGGTTTTATTGTCAGCGAAATGCATAAAACGCATGATGACCTGGACATTGCAGCAGAGAACATGGGGATGTAATGTATTGGGTCTTTAGACCAATAGGACTGCAATAATTGATTTTTAGTTAGACCCATGCTGAGGATAAGGCTCAAAAAAGATTTAAATTCGGAAACTGTGACTGGTTTCCACCGGTAAGGCTGGGCATAGAAGCTTTCCGGATTGGCGGTAATATAGTCTGTGGCGTAGAGATCCGCGGTGAAGAACAGCTCAAAAAACTCAAGGGCCGATCCTAAATGAGCTGTCTCCATGCGAACTACAGACTGGGCGGTGAAAGGGGGCAATACGGGTGCGGCGGAAGCAGGGGATTGCCAATTAGGGTTTGCCAGCACCTCTAGGATACTAAGGGCTGTACGGGCCTGTAAACGTGGTGGCTGCGACGGGGGAGTTAATGCACGTGCCACCGTACCAGCTTGAACTGCCCTTCTGGTGCTCACCACTTCACCAGGGAATACGGCAGTGCTCTTAGAAGGTCCAGGATGTGCTGCGCTGCTGGTGTATGCCGCACCATAAAAAAGATCAGCGCTAGCACCACTCTGCTGCAAATAAGGCTCATCATGCGGGGTAGGCAGAACACTGACATGGGATCGGGTACCCCTGACCGTAGCAGGGACCTCAACCTCGTCATCTTCACTAGCGGTTAGAGTGCCACTGCTGTCTACAGGTTCATATTCTGAACCACTGGATTCAGCGGGTGAGGCGTCCCCATCGCTTTCATCCAACATGGCCAGAATCCTGTAGGCCTCTTCAGCGGAATACCCCTTGTTTGACATTTTGGACTAACTAAATTTAGGGGGTATTCCTTTGAGACTACCCAGGAAAAAGAGCAAACCTGCCTAGTAAAAAGGAGTGCTTGCGAAGTAAAGCTGCGATCGCTAATAAAGATCCAAAAAGCTCAAAAGTGATCTTTATAGCGGCGCAGCGATTTTACGGTGTTTTTGCAGTGATCAGAAAAAAAATATTTCTGTCACTGCGGTGGGGCGGACTGAACGCAAGTGTGCGCACAAGATCAGGCCTGATTGGGCGAACACTGCTACACTTTTTTGTTGAGCCTAAGGTGACCCTAATGTACTTATATAGATCTGATTGCGATCAGTCTTGATCACTTACAGATACTATATAGTACTAGTGCTGATTAGCGACAGCGGTGACGCTAATCAGCGTCTAATCAGTGACAGCGGTGCGGTGGGCTGGGCGCTAACTACCTAACAAGTAGCTAACTACCTGGCGGTGATGAGGGACCCTTACAGGGGGGTGATCAATGACGGGGGGTGACAGCGGGGTGATCAGGGAGTATATATGGGGTGATCAGGGGTTAATAAGGGGTTAATAAGTGACGGGGGGGTGTAGTGTATGTGTGGTGATTGGTGCTACTTACAGAGCTGCCTGTGTCCTCTGGTGGTCGATCCAAGCAAAAGGGACCACCAGAGGACCAGGTAGCAGGTATATCAGACGCTATTTACAAAATAGTGTCTGACATACCCATTTCATTGGATCTTTTAAAAATCTACAGCCTGCCAGCCAATGATCGCTGCCGGCAGGCTGTAGTTGAACAGCCGTTCACAGGAAATCTCGGGTCTCACGAGTTGATGCCTATTGGCGTCATCGAGACCTGAGAGAGCCCCCGGACTGACGCCTATTGGGAGGTGGTTAAAGGGAAACTCTCAAAAATGTGTCCTGCTGGAGCCTAGAAAATTTTTATTTTAGGCCAAGAGTACAGGCCCCAAAAATTAGGCATTCGCCTGACAGAAAAGAACAAGTGATTATGTTGCTGGAGGTACATTAGGCGGTCACTGGATAACAATTTTAACGTAGCCCAGTGAAGTACAGGACCCAAAAATTAGGCATTCACCTGACAGAAAAGAGCAAGTAATTATGTGGCTGGAGGTACATTAGGCGGTCACTGAATAACAATTTTACTGTAGGCCAGTGGACTACAGGCCCTAAAAATTAGGCATTCACCAGACAGAAAAGAACAAGTGATTATGTGGCTGGAGGTACATTAAGCGGTGAAAGGATAACAATTTTACTGTAGGCTAGTACAGGCCCCCAAAAATAGGCATTAACCTGACAGAAAAGAACAAGTGATTATGTGGCTGGAGGTATATTAGACGGTCACTGGATAACAATTTTACTGTAGGCCAGTACAGGCCCCAAAAATTAGGCATTCACCTAACAGAAAAGAACAAGTGATTATGTGGCTGGAGGTACATTAGGCGGTCACTGGATAACAATTTTACTGTAGGCCAGTGGAGTACAGGCCCCAAAAATTAGGCATTCACTGGACAGAAAAGAACAAGTGATTATGTGGCTGGAGGTACATTAGGCGGTCACTGAAAAACAATTTTACTGTAGGCCAGTACAGGCCCCAAAAATTAGGCATTCACCTGACAGAAATGAACAAGTGATTATGTGGCTAAAGGTACATTAGGCGGTCACTGAATAACAATTTTACTGTAGGCCAGTGAAGTACAGGCCCCAAAAATTAGGCATTCACCAGACAGAAAAGAACAAGTGATTATGTGGCTGGAGGTACATTAGGTGGTCACTGAATAACAATTTTACTGTAGGCCAGTGGAGTACAGGCCCCAAAAATTAGGCATTCACCAGACAGAAAAGAACAAGTGATTATGTGGCTGGAGGTACATTAAGCGGTCACTGGATAACAATTTTACTGTAGGCCAGAACAGGCCCCCCAAAATAGGCATTCACCTGACAGAAAAGAACAAGTATTTATGTGGTTGGAGGTATATTAGACGGTCACTGGTTAACAATTTTACTGTAGGCCAGTACAGGCCCCAAAAATTTGGCATTTACTGAACAGAAAAGAATAAGTGATTATGTGGCTGGAGGTACATTAGGCGGTCACTGAAAAACAATTTTACTGTAGGCCAGTGGAGTACAGGCCCCAAAAATTAGGCATTCACCTGACAGAAAAGAACAAGTGATTATGTGGCTGGAGCTATATTAGACAGTCACTGGATAACAATTTTACTGTAGGCCAGTACAGGCCACAAAAATTAGGCATTCACCTGATAGAAAAGAACAAGTGATTATAAGGCTGGAGGTATATTAGACGGTCACTGGATAACAATTTTACTGTAGCCTTTTATGCCGCTGATATACATAAGACAAGAACCATTCTTTGTTTTGTGTGGTGGCGGATATGTGTGGGCTGGAATGAGGAAATTCAATTACACATGGTCGTCACAGGTGTTAAATTCCTCAGAGATCCATGCCGCATTAATTTTTATAAATGTGAGGTAGTCCACACTGTCGTGAGCAGGGCGAGTGCACTTATCGATCATGATCCCCCCTGCTGCGCTGAATGTCCTTTCGGACAGGACACTCGGCGAGGGGAAAGCCAAGAGTTCCATGGCAAATTGTTCCAGTTCTGGCCACAGGTCAAGCCTGCACACCCAGTAGTCAAGGGGTTCCTCGGTTCTCAGAGTGTCCACATTAACCCGATGTAAACCTGTCAGTCTAGGCGTTCCCTGAGGCTGGATACGGAGGGCGGCTGTCGATGGGTTGGGTGCAAGAATGATCTCATATCTGAAGTGACCAACACATCTTCAAACTGACCTCTTCTTGCATGCGCTGTAGAATTGGTACTCGCAACTGTTTCTCTGTGGGTAGAAATTCCTCTGCCACCCCCCGCAACAGCAGAATGCAGCATCTCTCGCAGCAAGGCCTGGAAATGCTGCATTCTGACAGCTCTCTGTGATGCTGGTAGCAGGTCCGCCATTTTGTGTTTGTACCGGTGGTCTAAGTACGTTGCCACCCAGTACTGGTCCTTGCCCTTTATTCTTTTTATATGGGGGTCCCTCTTCAAACACTGGAGCATGAGGGCCCAAAATTTTCACTAAATTGTAAGCGGTGGAGAGCCCTTGCTCCTGCTCATCGCCCCAGGAGAACGTCATCCTCAGTCTCCTCCCCCGAGCCACGGACAACATCAGGGATCCCCGAAAAAGTTTAAAGTCCCCCTCAAAGCCTGCTCTTCTTGCTCCTCCTTCTCCCCCAGCCACCATCCTCCTCTGACTCCTCTTCAGACTCCTGCTGACTTGTCTCAGATGGAATAGCCCCCTCTGGGAATTCATTCACCATTGCGACTTCCTCATCTTTCAGCTCCTGCTCCTCGACGGCTTGATCAATGACATGACGCAATGCACGCTCCAGAAAGAAGGTGTAAGGTACGATGTCACTGATGGTGCCCCGGCTGCAAATGACCAGTTTAGTGATCTCATCAAATGGCTGCAGAAGTCTGCATGCATCGCGCATGAGCAGCCACTGACGCAGTGAAAAGAAATCAAGCTCCCAGAACCTGTCCTGCTGCAGAGTTCGCACAGGTAGTCGTTAATGGCACGTTGCTGCTGGAGCAGCCTTTCAAGCATATACAAGGTGGAGTTCCAGTGCATCAGACTGTTACAAATCAAACATCTGATGGGCAGGTAGTGTCGCCGCTAAACGTCAGCAAGGCGAGCCATGGTCGTGTAGTGTCGCCGCTAAACGTTAGCAAGACGCCCTGGCCCCCGGGGTATTTGGCAATGAATCGCTGCACGACTAAGTTCAGGACGTGTGCCAAGCACGGCACGTGTGTCATTTTGTCCTGTTTCAGTGCGTTAAGCAGATTGGCACCGTTGTCGCACACAACCAACTGTCAAATTGAGCATGGTTAGCCACTGATCGGCCTGTGGCCGCAGAGCAGAAAGGAGTGCAGGACCCGGGTGGCTCTTGGCTTTCAGGCACAACAGCCGCAGCACGGCATGGCAACGTCTCAGCTGGCACGTCGAATAGGTTTTGGGTAGCTTGAGGGTGCAGTGGAAGAGGTGTTAGCAGTGGAAAAGGAGGAGTTAGCTGAGGAGGAGACGGAGGATGAGGAGGAGAAGAAGAGGCAGGCCTGCATGCAATCCGTGGCGGTAACACCAAATCCACAAGGGTGACACGGGTTACATGCTTTACGGATGTCAGAAGGTTCACCCAGTGGGCAGTAAAAGTTATGTACCTCCCCTGCCTGTGTTTGCAAGACCACGTGTCTGTGGTCAGATGTATCTTGGCACCGATACTGTGTGCCAGAGATATATTCACTTGCCGCTAAACGTGGCCATATATCTCTGGGATGCCTTTCTGGGAGAAATATTTACTTCCGGGGACTTTCCATTGCGTTGTGCCAATGGCCACAAATTTTCTAAAGGGCTCCAAGTCCACCAGTTTATATGGCAGTAGTTGGCGGGCTAGCAGTTCGGACAAGCCAGCGGTCAGCCGTTGGGCAAGATGGTTTTCCGGCGTCATCAACTTTTTACGCTCGAACATTTGGGCCACGAAAGCCTGCCTTCTGCCAGATGAACCCGACAACGGCATGGTGGAGGGTGGAGTGGAGGACAAATGGGAGGAGAAGGAGAAGAGGCAGCACGTGGAACGCCGGGAGTGTGGCTTTGTGGGTTCTGACGGCATTGCTCCCACGGGGCTCGATGATGGAAGGCCAGGTGCCATCTTAAAGCAGTCGTCCCTAGGCGAGTGTTGGAATTACCTCGACTTATGCGTTGACAACACAGGCTGCAGATGGCACAATATTGTCAGCAGCTGACACATTAAAAAAAGCCCACACTGCGGAGCCATGTGCTGGCGTCCTGGGAGCGCAAGATGTGACCGCGCATGATGGATGGCTCGCTCCAGATACATTTGCAGTCTGCTTTTTGCCTCATGTACACTGCGAGTTCTGCCTGCTTCTCCTTGCTATCTGCTGCTCTGTCTCTCTCCCTCTGAACTCCCCTCCTCTTCCTCTCTTGTGGACACCCACGTGACGTTCATCGACACGTCATCAACGTCACCTTCACCACCACTGACATTAGAGATCTCGGAGTAGGCAGCAACAGCGGGGACCACCCTCCTTGGACTGATCTGAGTACTGTCGTCAGACCACTGGGTGGCGGCCGTTGCTAGCTCCTCTTCCTCATCCGAAAACAACAATGGCTGCGCATCGGTAAGGTCTGGGAATGGATGGGAAAATAATTACTCTGACTCGAGTGGAGGGGCTATGGTGGTGGTGGTGTCTTTGGGGGTGCACACAGCAGAGAGTGAGGAGAGTGCAGATACAGAGGATGAGGAGGGTGCAGATACAGAGGATGACGAGGGTGCAGAAGGGGAATGCTGAGTGAGCCACTAAAAAAACTCACAGGCCTCAATCAATATTTGGTGGAAGCAGGTATATCGCACCCTTCAATCAGTAGTTTGTTGAAGCAGATGTATCGCAGGCCTCAATCAGTATTTGCAGGGCCGTCTTTGCCGCAGGGCAAAAGGGGCAGCTGCCCCGGGCCCAGTTGCTCCTGGGGGCCCAAGGGAGCTCCGTTTCCAGACTCCCATTTACTAGGTTAAAACATTCGCGGCCTGGGCCCCTGATGTTTTGTCCCAGGCCCCGAATGTCCTTCCTGCCTGCTAGATACAACTGTATTGCCGTACACAGAACGGCAATACAATTGAATCTAATATACACTGTCTGGGAAGAGGTGAAGGACCTGTGGTGACATCACAGGTCATGTGATCAGCAAAACAGGCTGTGATAGGATGACCTGGATGATGTCACCATCATGTGACCAGTGCAGGATTGGACCGGAGTGAAGAGGAGAAGGAGCCTAATGCTGATGTCTGTATATGAGGACTGGAGAGGTAAGTTAAGGGAGAGGCAGAGCAATGCTGGGGGTTGTAGTTATTTAACTAGGATGTATGTTAGGGCTGAAGGGAGGGATGTTATTGACATGGAACTGTGTGCTTGAGGTGGCTGGGGGAGGGACTGATGTTATTTACATGGGACTGTATGTTGAATGTGGATGGTGGGGGGGAATGATGTTTATGTACATGGAACTTGGAACTTAATGTTTAGGCTACGTTCACACTTGTGTTTGGGGATCCAAGTTGTTATCAATGCTCAGTTCAGAAGCCTGCATCTCTGATGGTATGTGGTTGCATGAGTGCGTGTGGCATGGGCAGCTTGCATGTCTGTAAAGACACCATCAATGCAGAAAAATATATTCAGGTTCTAGAACAACATATGCTCCCATCCAGACGTCATCTCTTTCAGGGAAGACCCTGCATTTTTCAACAAGATAATGCCAGACCACATTCTGCATCAATCACAACATCATGGCTGTGTAGGAGAAGGATCCGGGTACTGAAATGGCCAGTCTGCAGTCCAGATCTTTCACCTATAGAGAACATTTGGCGCAACAAAGAAGGCCCAAGACGATTGAACAGTTAGAGGCCTGTATTAGACAAGAATGGGAAGCATTCCTATTTCTAAACTTGAGAAACTGGTCTCCTCGGTCCCCAGACGTCTGTTGAGTGTTGTAAGAAGAAGGGGAGATGCCACACAGTGGTGAAAATGGCCTTGTCCCAACTTTTTGGGGATTTGTTGACACCATGAAATTCTGATTCAACATATTTTTCCCTTAAAATGGTACATTTTCTCAGTTTAAACTTTTGTTCCGTGATTTATGTTCTATTCTGAATAAAATATTAGAAGTTGGCACCTCCACATCATTGCATTCAGTTTTTATTCACGATTTGTATAGTGTCCCAACTTTTTTGGAATCCGGTTTGTATATCGCACCCTTCAATCAGAATTTTGTGGAAGCAGATGTATCGCAGTCCTCAATCAGTATTTGGTGGAAGCTGGTATATCAAACTCCTCAATCATTATTTTGTGGAAGCAGTTGTATCGCAGGTCTCAATCAATTTTTGGTGGAAGCAGGTATATCAATCCCCTTAATCAGTATTTTGTGGAATCAAGTATATAGAATCCCTTAATCAATATCTGGTGGAAGCAAGTATATATCGCATATCGCAACCCTCAATCTGTATTTTGTGGAAGCAGGAATATCAAACCCATTAATCAGTATTTTGTGGAAGCAGGTATATCTCAGGCCTCAATCAATATTTGGTGGAAGCACGTATAACAATCGCCTTAATCAGTATTTTGTGGAAGCAGGTGTACAGCAGGCCTCAATCAATATTTCAAGTTTTAGGGCGAGCACTCAACACTAGCACCAATAGAATAGGGATAAAATATTTATTAAATCACAATTTGGAACACGTGTACATTTCAATAAAATAAAGGGATAAAATACATACAAAATACCACATATAGGGATAAGAGTCGTGACAGTGACTAGTCAAGAAACTTGGATACTGTGTGGAATCTAACACTTGTGGTGGAACAGCTAATAAGTATTCAGCCAGCACAATAGAATGTAGCCAAGGGCATATATCCCATGTGCAGATGATTTGATCAATCAATAGTGCTGGCTTGTATCCGCGGCTCCAGTGTTGATAACGTAGCAGCAACTAAACGCAACAATTGTTCCTATGGTGTGAACACAGGCTACAATGTCCTTCAATAGCGATAGTAGATAATAATAGCTGATATATGCGGCTCCAATGGTGATGACGTAATGGAGCGGCTAAGTTCAACAATTGCCGCTAGTGATTAAACACAAGTTTCACTGTCCTTTAACAGTAATAGTACGGTCTAGTAGCCGTACACATTCAATAGTATGCCTGATCGCATACAAACTGCAACTGTAATGTTCCTACCTTCCTCTTTGATCAATAGCGAGGACGTCTCTGTGGACGTGTGCGGTGGGTAAGCTGCAGGTGGATCGTTCCGGCGTCTGGATGGTGACTGCTGTAATTCGCTGTCTCCAGATATCGCGGGATTACGGAAGCAGTAGGTGTCCTGGATAGCCCAAAGCGCTGTTCGGCAAATAATATGTTTGGCGTCCTAGAAATCCATATTCCTCCGATTTAAATTGATGTTTGCATGGCCATGCATAAGATGCGGAGGTGCTTCTGTTACAGGTGTGCGGCCCAGACGCGTTTCGGGAACTCCTTCCCTTCGTCAGTGGTACTGCAACACCTGTCATACTCCGCCTTTTATATCTTCAACTTGCCTGAAATCCTGAATCACTTGATTGACTTTCGGCTGAAATAAATCTCCTGCGTTTCTTCATGCGTTTTCAGTGCGGTTTTTTTGTAAACTTGTATGCGTTTTTTCATACTATACATTGTTCATGACATTCTACATGTCCTACAGAGATCCAATTTGTAGTTTCATATTGCTCAAGAGTAATATACTCATTATACTGCATAAATGGCACAAAATGATATTATCTTACTTCATAATTAAACGCACTGGATATAATCTTACTTATGCACTATCCTATATGATGCACAACGCAAATAAATAAAAAATAAAAGACTATAATCATACAAAATATATATACATATACACTATGTGTACACATATATACGTATATGCATATCACACACGTTTAAAATCCGATAAAACTACCAAAATACAAAGCAATGTGTAATCCATATTTTAAATATTGTAAGTGGTGCAACATCTTGATAGATAAATTACTAAAACGACTTATAAAAATATGTAAAATATATAAAAAAATATATAAAAAAATAAATATACATAAAAAAGGTTGAGAGAGAGATCCAAGGGCTGTTTTATAAAAAGGCGCTCATTCAGGTAGATTTCAGATGTGCAGATATTGATGGTTGGACTGTACCTCATTATCTAGATGTGTATGAGACTGGGGGCCCACACCCGAGTCCGCGACACAGTGTCGATAAACGACCAAACTGAGTCGCAAGAGTCAGAACGGGGGCACCCAGTCTACAAGAATCCAAAGATCTCCAAGTCAGCATTCAAACCAACTGGCAACAGAGATCCAAACTGGTATATATGTTTGGATTCTATCCTGGACATTTGTTTGATGTAATCTCCCCCACGCCAGTGTTTGACCACCTTCTCCAGTGCCGTGAATACCAGGCCGGAGGGATCTTTGTTATGTATATCTTTATAGTGCTTTGATAGACAATGCTTATCATAGCCTTTCCTTATGTTAGCTATATGCTCAGCCAGTCTGGTTTTCAAGGGGCGTTTTGTTCTCCCTATATATTGTCTCCTACAGGGGCACTGGATAAGGTAGACAACTCCTGGCGTGTTGCAAGTTAGGCAGTCCTTAATCTCCCACATAAATTTATTTTGTGATGAGGAGATATTGGTGGTTTTTCTAGGTGTGGGGTTGACCTTACACGCCATACACTTCCCACACTTAAAAAAGCCTTTTAAATTCATCCAGGAGCCCAGAATTGTATTCGCCTTTTTCGTTATTTTGGATGTTTTAATTGATGGGGCTATTTTTAGGCCTAAATTGGGTGCCTTAGTGAATATTAATGCCGGGGTAGTTGATAATAGATGTCCTATCTTTTTATCACTAAGCAGATGATGCCAGTGGGTTTTAATGATTTTCTGTAATCGTTTGTGACTATTGTTAAATGGGAGAATAATTTTATTATTGATAGCTTCACTATCTTGTGATTCATCAGTTCTATCCGTCTTATTCATGAAAAAGGTGCCTCTATCCAATTTTCTAGTTTTTTCTAGAGCTGAATTGATCACCCTTTCGGGATATTGTCTCTCCATGAATTGATCTTTCATCTTAATCGCTTCTACCTCAAAATCATCGTCCTGTGTACAGTTTCTTTTTATTCTGCGAAACTGGCCATATGGCACATTCAGCAGCCAGGTTGGTAGATGACAGCTCGAAAATTGTATAAAGCTATTTTTTGCGGTAGGCTTCGAGAATGTATTGCATATATATCTTTGTTCTACTGGTTTTATTTTTAGATCCAAAAATTCTGTCTCCTCTGCAATACTTACAGTAAATCTCAAATTCAATTGATTTTGATTAATTTCTTGCAGGAAAGAATCTAATTCCTCTCTACTTTTATTCCAAATAAAAATGACATCATCTATAAATCTCCGCCATAGGACCAGATCCACCCCCAGCCTGGGCTTGATGGTGTTAAATTCCCATTCTGCCAAAAAAAGGTTGGCATAGCTGGGGGCGAATCTGGTTCCCATGGCGGTCCCACACTTCTGTAAATAGAAGTTGCCTTCAAAATAAAAATAATTGTGGGTCAAAATATAATTTATACCCTCTAAGATGAAATCAATACATGCTTCATTCATTGATCCATCTCTCCTAAGTTGTTCCCCTACTGCTAATATACCTTGTTGATGGTCAATCACTGTGTACAGTGACTGAACATCAAGAGTTCCCATGATCCACCCTGGCTCAGTGCGCATTTCTTCCAGTATCTTAATAATGTGGGTTGTGTCCTTGATATAGGAAGATGTTTTCTTAACAACCGGTTGTATCTGTACGTCTATGAATTTAGACAGATTAGATGATATTGAGCCAATTCCCGAGACTATCGGTCGGCCTGGTGGTTTTTCCAGGCTTTTATGCACTTTGGGGAGACAGTAGAAGACTGGTAGTCTCCTCTGTGTCCCCAGAATGAAGTCATATTCTTGTTTCGAAATTATTGTAAGTTCCAGACCTTTTGTACACAATAGTTTCAGGTCTTGCTCAAAACCCTCCAATGGATCATTTTTTAATGGGGAATATGTCTCAATATCTGTTAGTTGGCGTAGACATTCTTCGTTGTAGTCTACTGTATTAAGAACAACCACTGCCCCCCCTTTATCAGCGGGCCGTATTGTAATGGCCTCAGTTTCTTGTAACTGTCTAATAGCATAGTATTCTTGTTTCGTCAGATTATTCTGGTATATCGATCCTACTTTCAATTTACGTATGTCCTCTTCCACATTTTTCTGGAAGGTAGCCATTTCTGCTCTAATTTCATTCCTGGGAAAAAATGTGGATTTATTTTTCAATATGGGTTTACTCGGGTCTACGGGTATATTTCTAATTATTGGATTTTTTAGAAAGTGCTTTTTTAAACATATATTTCTAATGTATTTTTGGATCCCTATGTAAGCGGAAAATTTATCCAATTTTTCAGTTGGCGCAAATTTCAGACCTTTTTCTAATAGCTTAATTTGTGGTTTGGTGAGAATCATTGAGCTTAAATTAATTATTGTAGTGTTAGTGTTAGTTAGTGTCTCCTGTGGTATCTTGTTCTTTCTAGAACTTCTTCTGTTTTTTTTCGTGCCTCTGTGTGATCTTGATAGTGGTTTTTCCGTGAGTCCCTCTGATTCCTGGAGGGATATATATTGTGATCTCTGCCTTGGGGATTGTGGTGTTGGTGATTTTCTAAACTCTGTGTTGGATAATGATTTTTGTGTCTTAAGTTGTATCTGTGTGTTGGAGATTCCTGATTGTGTGTTGGGGGAGTGTGTTCTCTGTGTCTTATTCGTGTCTTGTGATGTGCTGGGGTGTGGTCTAAAAAATGTTGGTTGGATAATTGATCATATCGGTTGTTAACCGTTACCGCATAACTATTTTGTAGATTTCCTTCTTCTCTTTCATTATTAATAATTAAGGGATTATCGTCAGATACAATTGGATGATCCCTACTGTTTTCTGTCTGATGATTCCTATGGAGGTTCAGATGTTTCCTCCCTTTTCTGTTTATTATTTCACTTTCTATCCTGTCCAAACCCCTACATAGTCTTTCCTGCCAGTTCTCAAATTCTGCATTTCTAGGCAGCTTCTCAATCTGTTCTTTAAGACTGGTAATTTTAACATTGACGTCGCCCAATATCTCCATCCTCCTTTTAATAATTAATTTAATCAGCGACACTGAGTTTGAAGCCAATAGGGCATTCCATTCCTCCTCAAATTTTTCGCTGATTAAATCTTGGGCAGGAATTATATTACCTGAAAGGCCTTTGGGTATGTCATTATTCTCTAAATATTGTTGGAGAGACCTAATCTCCCAGTGTTGTCTTAGTTGTTTGTGTAGAAGTCCCTCTACTTCACGAAAAATATCTGACATATTTCTATCTCCCGACTGAGCATTAATATTCACTAAGGCACCCAATTTAGGCCTAAAAATAGCCCCATCAATTAAAACATCCAAAATAACGAAAAAGGCGAATACAATTCTGGGCTCCTGGATGAATTTAAAAGGCTTTTTTAAGTGTGGGAAGTGTATGGCGTGTAAGGTCAACCCCACACCTAGAAAAACCACCAATATCTCCTCATCACAAAATAAATTTATGTGGGAGATTAAGGACTGCCTAACTTGCAACACGCCAGGAGTTGTCTACCTTATCCAGTGCCCCTGTAGGAGACAATATATAGGGAGAACAAAACGCCCCTTGAAAACCAGACTGGCTGAGCATATAGCTAACATAAGGAAAGGCTATGATAAGCATTGTCTATCAAAGCACTATAAAGATATACATAACAAAGATCCCTCCGGCCTGGTATTCACGGCACTGGAGAAGGTGGTCAAACACTGGCGTGGGGGAGATTACATCAAACAAATGTCCAGGATAGAATCCAAACATATATACCAGTTTGGATCTCTGTTGCCAGTTGGTTTGAATGCTGACTTGGAGATCTTTGGATTCTTGTAGACTGGGTGCCCCCGTTCTGACTCTTGCGACTCAGTTTGGTCGTTTATCGACACTGTGTCGCGGACTCGGGTGTGGGCCCCCAGTCTCATACACATCTAGATAATGAGGTACAGTCCAACCATCAATATCTGCACATCTGAAATCTACCTGAATGAGCGCCTTTTTATAAAACAGCCCTTGGATCTCTCTCTCAACCTTTTTTATGTATATTTATTTTTTTATATATTTTACATATTTTTATAAGTCGTTTTAGTAATTTATCTATCAAGATGTTGCACCACTCACAATATTTAAAATATGGATTACACATTGCTTTGTATTTTGGTAGTTTTATCGGATTTTAAACGTGTGTGATATGCATATACGTATATATGTGTACACATAGTGTATATGTATATATATTTTGTATGATTATAGTCTTTTATTTTTTATTTATTTGCGTTGTGCATCATATAGGATAGTGCATAAGTAAGATTATATCCAGTGCGTTTAATTATGAAGTAAGATAATATCATTTTGTGCCATTTATGCAGTATAATGAGTATATTACTCTTGAGCAATATGAAACTACAAATTGGATCTCTGTAGGACATGTAGAATGTCATGAACAATGTATAGTATGAAAAAACGCATACAAGTTTACAAAAAAACCGCACTGAAAACGCATGAAGAAACGCAGGAGATTTATTTCAGCTGAAAGTCAATCAAGTGATTCAGGATTTCAGGCAAGTTGAAGATATAAAAGGCGGAGTATGACAGGTGTTGCAGTACCACTGACGAAGGGAAGGAGTTCCCGAAACGCGTCTGGGCCGCACACCTGTAACAGAAGCACCTCCGCATCTTATGCATGGCCATGCAAACATCAATTTAAATCGGAGGAATATGGATTTCTAGGATGCCAAACATATTATTTGCCGAACAGCGCTTTGGGCTATCCAGGACACCTACTGCTTCCGTAATCCCGCGATATCTGGAGACAGCGAATTACAGCAGTCACCATCCAGACGCCGGAACGATCCACCTGCAGCTTACCCACCGCACACGTCCACAGAGACGTCCTCGCTATTGATCAAAGAGGAAGGTAGGAACATTACAGTTGCAGTTTGTATGCGATCAGGCATACTATTGAATGTGTACGGCTACTAGACCGTACTATTACTGTTAAAGGACAGTGAAACTTGTGTTTAATTACTAGCGGCAATTGTTGAACTTAGCCGCTCCATTACGTCATCACCATTGGAGCCGCATATATCAGCTATTATTATCTACTATCGCTATTGAAGGACATTGTAGCCTGTGTTCACACCATAGGAACAATTGTTGCGTTTAGTTGCTGCTACGTTATCAACACTGGAGCCGCGGATACAAGCCAGCACTATTGATTGATCAAATCATCTGCACATGGGATATATGCCCTTGGCTACATTCTATTGTGCTGGCTGAATACTTATTAGCTGTTCCACCACAAGTGTTAGATTCCACACAGTATCCAAGTTTCTTGACTAGTCACTGTCACGACTCTTATCCCTATATGTGGTATTTTGTATGTATTTTATCCCTTTATTTTATTGAAATGTACACGTGTTCCAAATTGTGATTTAATAAATATTTTATCCCTATTCTATTGGTGCTAGTGTTGAGTGCTCGCCCTAAAACTTGATTTTTCTTTACACACGCCATTAGAGGAGGGGTGTTCCTCTAGTCTGGGCTAGCAGCACCTTCATCCAGAACCCCGCCTGAGGTGAGCCACCATCTTTGAGTTTTTGATTCCTCAATCAATATTTGGTAGAAGCAGGTAGATCACACCCCTCAATTAGTATTTTGTGGAAGCAGGTGTATCGCAGGCCTCAATCAATATTTGGCGGAAGCAGGTATATCGCACCCTTCAATCAGTAATTTGTGGAAGCAGATGTATCGCAGGCCTCAATCAGTATTTGGTGAAAGCTGGTATATCAAACCCCACAATCAGAATTTTGTGGAAGCAGTTGTATCGCAGGTCTCAATCAATATTTGGTGGAAGTCGGTATATCAATCCCATAAATCAGTATTTTGTGGAAGAAGGTGCATCGCAGGCCTCAATCAATATTTGGTGGAAGCAGGGATATCAATCCCCTTAATCAGAATTTTGTGGAATCAAGAATATAGAACTCCTTAATCAATATTTAGTGGAAGCAGGTATATCACATATCGCAACCCTCAATCTGTATTTTGTGAAAGCAGGAATATCAAAACCCTTAATCAGTATTTTGTGGAAGCAGGTATATCGCAGGCCTCAATCAATATTTGGTGGAAGCTGGAATATCAAACCCCTTAATCAGTATTTTGTGGAAGCAGGTGTATCGCAGGCCTAAATCAATATTTGGTGGAAGCAGGTGTAACATCCCAGAGTATGTCACTAAACTCTCTTCACCCAGCTTCATTATGTTAAGATGTGAATGTGTTAATATCCTATGTAATCTGACATTGCATTTGTGTTTAATATGTATATGCTGTAATTTCAAATGTACACCAGCAGGTGGCAGCAATATGTAGTAGAACCAAGCCAGTTAGTGAATAACTTATGTCATTGTAACCAGTTTACAAATTTGTAATGTTCAAGATATCCTGCACATTGTGTGTATTATCTCTCCAGGTGCCACAATGTGATTTTATGCACTGTTTCAAATGATTGCACTTAACCATTGCACTTAACAAAAATTGTAGCAACGTACTTAAAGTGTGCCTTTGTCACAGCTCTTGTTCTCTCCCCCCTTATACGGACTGTCAACATACGGACGTTGTACACCAATGGTCTACACCCGGTGAAGTATACCCATAGGTACCCAGGGTAGGACCAAATGGTAAGTCCTGACAGGTCCAAATTACTTCACAGGTACCCCTGCTGCTTCGGGAATCGTTAGAAGCCCTAGGCTGCTCCTTCCCGCTTGTTAAATGTTCCGGATTGTTCCCATCCGGAGGTGTCTCATTTCCAGGAGATCCATGGAAACGTACTGCCCTCCTCCTGTGACATTGCCAGAAGACACGGAGACGACGCATACCTCCCCTTCTGAGCCTTTTTGCCTAAGGTATGGTACCTCAAGCCTTAGAGCCACAACTTAGCTTCCTCTTAGACATCATAGTGATCGTGCTATAAGCCAAATTTCTTCAGGCTATGATGCAGGGAAGGAAAACAGGATAAAGCCACCCTTCTATTTGCGGGCTTTACATTACATAATGGCGGGATTACGGAGTAAAGACACCCCCATGCTTTCTTTGATGTTTAAAGGATCCAGAACATACAAAGTCCGTCAGTAATGTTTGCTTTGTGCAGTTATAGGTTACCTGGTTATACCAAGATAAGGAAACTGTGTGTTGGACACCTTATGCTAGCGGGCAGGAACCTCGAGGAAACCATTAAATGTTTTGTCTTCGTACGTCATTTATATGTAATTCATGCAGCACTTTGTATTAATTGGGTACCCAGAGCTCATTCCTCTACCGCCTATCTTGCGCGGAGGACGGCTTCACCTAAAGTAAGCGGGTATGTAACATCCCAGAGTATGTCACTAAACTCTCTTCACCCAGCTTCATTATGTTAAGATGTGAATGTGTTAATATCCTATGTAATCTGACATTGCATTTGTGTTTAATATGTATATGCTGTAATTTCAAATGTACACCAGCAGGTGGCAGCAATATGTAGTAGAACCAAGCCAGTTAGTATACCTAGACTGGAATAAACCATTCCAGGCTAGCTCCCCCATCTGAGGAGGAGTGGAATGTTCCCACTCTTACTTCAGAGGGAGGACAGAAAGTTTTAGTGAGTTTGCACCAGCCCCCCTGTTGGGGTAGGCTGTGTGAATAGGAGCTCCCAGAAGACAGGGATCCCAACAAAGGATTCAGGCCTAACCTGAGGCCCAAAGCAACCTTCCCAGCCTGAGTTCCTTACCTCAGCTGGATGACAAAGAAAGCAGCCATCTTCAGAACTACTAGATCTCCAGGAAGAAACCACCATTCCTTGCGAGCAGTCCTGTAAGTACAGATTCCAAATACAAGGAGAAGATAAGTACCTCCATAGCTAGTCAGGCCCAAACCAAGCAGAACCCAAGACAGAGCAGAAGACAGATACCTGCCAGAGTCTTAAAGGCGTATGTTCAGATGCAGAATATAGATATAATTCCTGCCACATATTGCCAATACCTGCTGGGACCCTAGACTATTGCTGTAAATTGTATGGATCTGAAGCTGCATAAGATAACCTCAAGTAAAGACAAGTTGGACCCTATTATCTGTGTGGAATCCCATCATTCCTCCATTACTCCTATTTACAACACTCAATTTTGTTGCATGTGAGCCAGGATACAGGAGTCCAGCCGTACTACAGGTAGGAGACACCGTTGACACAATACAGAGACAATATCCCCCTCTGGCATTCCTAACCTAGTACATGAGCTATACCATCTTAAAGGGCCCTTCTACAGTACCTGCGCAAGCTGCAACTGGCGTCACGAACTTAGTTACACCTAAATCTGACCCACTGCATAGCATGCCCACTGACCCAGTGTCCTGCTCGTTGCACAGGTATGTCAATCCCCTTTAATCAGTATTTTGTGGAAGCACGTGTATCGCAGGCCTCAATCAATATTTGGTGGAAGCAGGAATATCAATCCCCTTAATCAGTATTTTGTGGAAGCAGGTGTATCGCAGCCCTCAATCTGTATTTTGTGGAAGCAGGTATATCAAACCCCTTATTCAGTATTTTGTGGAAGAAAGTATATTAAACCCCTTAATCAGTATTTTGTCGAAGCAGGCATATATCGTAGAACTCAATCAGTATTTTTTGGAAGCAGATATCTCGCAGGCTTCAATCAATATTTGGTGGAAGCCAGTATATCAAACCCCTTAATCAGTATTTTGTGGAAGCAGGCATATAAATCCCCCATAGCAATATTTTGTATAAGCAGGTGCATCGCAGCCCTCTATTAATATTTGGTAGAAGCAGGTATATCTCACCCCTCAATCAGTATTTTGTGGAAGCAGTTGTATCGTAGCCCTCAATCAGTATTTGGTGGAAGTTGGCATATCAAACCCCTTAATCAGTATTTTGTGGAAGCAGGTGTATCGCAGGCCTAAATCAATATTTGGTGGAAGCAGGTATGTCAATCCCCTTTAATCCGTTTTTTGTGGAAGCAGGTGTATCACAGGCCTCAGTCAATATTTGGTAGAAGCAGGTATAAAGAACCCCTTATTCAGTATTTTGTGGAAGCAGTTGTATCGCAGGCCTCAATCAAAGTTTGGTGGAAGTAGCTCTATCAATCCCCTTAATCAGTATTTTGTGGAAGCAGGTGTATCACAGGCCTCAATCAATATTTGGTGGAAGCAGGCATATCAATCCCATCAATCAGTATTTTGTGGAAACAGGTATATAGAACCCCTGAATCAATATTTGGGGGAAGCAGGTATATCGCACCCCTCAATCTGTATTTTGTGGAAGCAAGAAGATCAAACCCCTTATTCAGTATTTTGTGGAAGAAGGTATATCAAACCCCTTAATCAGTATTTTGTGGAAGCAGGTATATAGCACACCTCAATCAGTATTTTGTGGAAGCAGGTATCTCGCAGGCCTCTATTAATATTTGGTAGAAGCAGGTATATAGCATCCCTCAATCAGTATTTTGTGGAAGCAATTGTATCGCAGCCCTCAATCAGTATTTGGTGGAAGCCAGTATATCAAACCCCTTAATTAGTACTTTGAGGGAGCAGGTGTATCGCAGGCCTCAATCAATATTGGAAGCAGGTATATTAATCCCCTTAATCAGTATTTTGTGGAAGCAGGAATATAGAACCCCTTAATCAATATTTGGTGGAAGCAGGTATATCGCAAACCTCAATCTGTAGTTTGTAGAAGCCAGAATATCAAACCCCTTAATCAGTATTTTGTAAAAGCAGTTGTATCGCAGGCCTCAATCAGTATTTGGTGGAAGCAGGTGTATCGCAGGCCTAAATCAATATTTGGTGGAAGCAGGTATGTCAATCCCCTTTAATCAGTTTTTTGTGGAAGCAGGTGTATCACAGGCCTCAATCAATATTTGGTAGAAGCAGGTATAAAGAACCCCTTATTCAGTATTTTGTGGAAGCAGTTGTATCGCAGGCCTCAATCAAAGTTTGGTGGAAGTAGCTCTATCAATCCCCTTAATCAGTATTTTGTGGAAGCAGGTGTATCACAGGCCTCAATCAATATTTGGTGGAAGCAGGCATATCAATCCCATCAATCAGTATTTTCTGGAAACAGGTATATAGAACCCCTGAATCAATATTTGGGGGAAGCAGGTATATCGCAACCCTCAATCTGTATTTTGTGGAAGCAAGAAGATCAAACCCCTTATTCAGTATTTTGTGGAAGAAGCTATATCAAACCCCTTAATCAGTATTTTGTGGAAGCAGGTATATAGCACACCTCAATCAGTATTTTGTGGAAGCAGGTATCTCGCAGGCCTCTATTAATATTTGGTAGAAGCAGGTATATAGCATCCCTCAATCAGTATTTTGTGGAAGCAATTGTATCGCAGCCCTCAATCAGTATTTGGTGGAAGCCAGTATATCAAACCCCTTAATTAGTACTTTGAGGGAGCAGGTGTATCGCAGGCCTCAATCAATATTGGAAGCAGGTATATTAATCCCCTTAATCAATATTTTGTGGAAGCAGGAATATAGAACCCCTTAATCAATATTTGGTGGAAGCAGGTATATCGCAAACCTCAATCTGTAGTTTGTGGAAGCCAGAATATCAAACCCCTTAATCAGTATTTTGTAAAAGCAGTTGTATCGCAGGCCTCAATCAGTATTTGGTGGAAGCAGGTGTATCGCAGGCCTAAATCAATATTTGGTGGAAGCAGGTATGTCAATCCCCTTTTATCAGTTTTTTGTGGAAGCAGGTGTATCACAGGCCTCAATCAATATTTGGTAGAAGCAGGTATAAAGAACCCCTTATTCAGTATTTTGTGGAAGCAGGTGTATCACAGGCCTCAATCAATATTTAGTGGAAGCAGGCATATCAATCCCATCAATCAGTATTTTGTGGAAACCGGTATATAGAACCCCTGAATCAATATTTGGGGGAAGCAGGTATATCGCAACCCTCAATCTGTATTTTGTGGAAGCAAGAAGATCAAACCCCTTATTCAGTATTTTGTGGAAGAAGGTATATCAAACCCCTTAATCAATATTTTGTGGAAGCAGGTATCTAGCACACCTCAATCAGTATTTTGTAGAAGCAGGTATCTCGCAGGCCTCTATTAATATTTGGTAGAAGCAGGTATATAGCATCCCTCAATCAGTATTTTGTGGAATCAATTGTATTGCAGCCCTCAATCAGTATTTGGTGGAAGCCAGTATATCAAACCCCTTAATTAGTACTTTGAGGGAGCAGGTGTATCGCAGGCCTCAATCAATATTTAATGGAAGCAGGTATTTTAATCCCCTTAATCAGTATTTTGTGGAAGCAGGAATATAGAACCCCTTAATCAATATTTGGTGGAAGCAGGTATATCGCAAACCTCAATCTGTAGTTTGTGGAAGCCGGAATATCAAACCCCTTAATCAGTATTTTGTAAAAGCAGTTGTATCGCAGGCCTCAATCAGTATTTGGTGGAACCTGGTATATCAAACCCCTTAATCAGTATTTTGTGGAAGCAGGTGTATCGCAGGCCTCAATCAATATTTGGTGGAAGCAGGTATATCAATCCCATTAATCAGTATTTTGTGGAAACAGGTTTATAGAACCCCTTAATCAATATTTGGTGGAAGCAGGTATATCAAACCCCTTATTCAGTATTTTGTGGAAGAAAGTATATCAAACTCCTTAAACAATATTTGGTGGAAGCAGGTATATCGCACCCCTCAATCTGTATTTTGTGGAAGCAGCTATATCAAAACCCCTTAATCAGTATTTTGTGGAAGCAGGTATATCGCACCCCTCAATCAGTATTTTGTGGAAACAGATATATAGAATCCTTTAATCAATATTTTGTGGAAGCAGGTATATCGCACTCCTCAATCAGTATTTTATGGAAGCAGGCATATAAAAACCCCTTAATCAATATTTGGTGGAAGCAGGTATATCAATCGCCTTTTTCAGTATTTTGTGTAAGCAGGTGTATCGCAGGCCTCAATCAATATTTGGTAGAAGCAGGTATATCGCACCCCTCAATCAGTATTTTGTGGAAGCAGTTGTATTGCAGGCCTCAATCAGTATTTGGTGGAAGCCGGTGTATCAAACCCCTCAATCGGTATTTTGTGGAAGCAGGTATATAGAACCCCTTAATCAATATTTGGTGGAAGCAGGTATATCACACCCCTCAATGAGTATTTTGTGAAAGCAGGAACATCAAACCCCTTAATCAGTATTTTGTGGAAGCAGGTGTATCGCAGGCCTCAATCAATATTTGGTGGAAGCAGGGATATCAATCCCCTTAATTAGTATTTTATGGAAGCAGGTGTATCGCAGACCTCAATCAATATTTGTTGGAAGCAGGTATATCAATCCTTTTAATCAGTATTTTGTGGAAGCAGATGTATCGCAGTCCTCAATCAATATTTGGTGGAAGCAGGTATATCGCACCCCTCAATCAGTATTTTGTGAAAGCAGGAACATCAAACCCCTTAATCAATATTTTGTGGAAGCAGGTGTATAGCAGTTAGAGATGGCCATTCGGTTCACTTGGCGGTCATTTCGCGGCAAACTTTGATCGTTTGCGGTTCGCCGAACAGGCTAACATATGGCTATGTCCGCCGGCGCCTTTTTATTTTGCATTGTGCCAAACTTTGACCCATGACACATTTATCAGGTGGGACAGGACAGCCAATTGAAACATTTCAGCACATGGACACCCCCCGTCCCCTATAAATAAACCCGATCTGGACGCTATTTTACATTGTCTTTTGCCAGTGTAGGAAGAGATTGCTTTGTGGAGCAAGGACAGTTACACCAAACTCTAGCTAATAGGCCCACAAAAGTCCTTTAAAGGACTGTTATAGGTGTGCTATCGATAGGTGTGACATACTGAGGGGTGTGATATTATATACTTTCTAAAATAGAAAGTATATTATAGTGTATTTGTATTGTGCAGCAATTGTGTGCTGTTCTGCTGCGATACCGCAGCTATACAGAGGGACAAACGCTATTAAAGCAACTAATTGCAGCTGGTGTAATATACCAGTTTCCCCCCCAAAAAAACTGATTGAGGCAGGGGTATGATATACCTATAATCTAATTTATATATAGTGCATGTGCAGCATTTGTGTGCGGTTCTGCTGAGATACCGCAGCTATACTTTGGGACAAACGCTATTCTATTGGAACAACTAATTGCAACTGCTGTGATATACTAGTTGTCCCCCAAAAAAGCTGATTGAGGCAAGGGTGTGATATACCTAAAATATAATTTATATATAAAGTGCTTGTGCAGCATTTGTGTGCGGTTCTGCTGAGATACCGCAGCTGTACAGAGGGACAAACGCTACCGGAATAATTAATTTCAACTTGTGTGATATACCAGTTGGCCCCCAAAAAAACTGATTGAGGCAGGGGTGTGATATACCGAGAATATAATTTATATATAGTATATCAACAAAGAGAATCGGTACAACATATTACCTAATAAAGTTAAATTTTATTATGACATAAAACAACATACAAACATAAATGTAGAGACCATACAGCGTGCCTCAAGAGGCAGTCCACAATATATCCACTGCTAGCAGATCTGGATTATTTCAATTATTGCATTCACATGGAGGATGTTGTGGGTGCAGGGTCTAGATCAGCATGCATTATTCAAAGCTGTATCTAGCCATAATGTCACAACTATCTCCAATGTGAGGCAAATTAGACAACAGTGTAGGACGGGCCAAAGTGACATCCATTTATTTTGATCATACCCATCCAAACAATAAAGTTTATCATAAATAATCAAAGTAAATATATCGGACCGATCTGAATTGTTCACCTACCCAATATCCAGTGGCGTGCGTGTAGACTGTCTCTACCTGGCGTACTCCTCGACGTACGTTTCACATTATGGCTAGATACAGCTTTGAATACTACATGCTGATCTAGACCCTGCACCCACAACATCCTCCATGTGAATGCAATAATTTAAATAATCCAGATCTGCTAGCAGTGGATATATTGTGGACTGCCTCTTGAGGCACGCTGTATGGTCTCTACATTTATGTTTGTATGTTGTTTTATGTCATAATAAAATTTAACTTTATTAGGTAATATGTTGTACCGATTCTCTTTGTTGATATACATATTAAGGAGGTTCACCCTTGTTAACACAAGGCTGTTTTGATCCAGTTGAAGAATTTATATATAGTGTATGTGCAGCATTTGTGTGCGGTTTTGCTGAGATACTGCAGCTATACAGAGGGACAAACGCTACTGGAACAACTAATTTCAAATGGTGTGATATACCAGTTGCCCCCCCAAAAAACTGATTGAGGCAGGGGTGTGGCATATCGATAATATAATTTTTCCTTAGTGCATTTGTATTGTGCAGCATTTGTGTGCGGTTCTGCTGAGATGCCGCAGCTATACAGAGGGACAAATGCTATTGGAACAACTAATTGCAACTGGTGTGATATACCAGTTGCCCCCCAAAAAAACTGATTGAGGCAGGGGTGTGATATACCTATAATATAATTTATATATAGTGCATGTGCAGCATTTGTGTGCAGTTTTGCTGAGGAACTGCAGCTATACAGAGGGACAAACGCTACTGGAACAACTAATTTCAACTTGTGTGAAATACTAGTTGCCCCCCCAAATAACTGATAGAAGCAGGGCTGTGATATACCTATAATATAATTTATATATAGTGTATGTGCAGCATTTGTGTGCGGTTCTCCTGAGATACCGTAGCTTCACAGAGGGACAAACGCTCATTATGTCTTTTATAGTTGAGGTATACCTATCATGACAATTACAGGCCTCTCTCATCTTTTTAAGTGGGAGAACTTGCACAATTGGTGGCTAAATAAATACTTTTTTGCCCCACTGTTCCTGTTGTTGCCCAAAAATAAACTGATTAAGGGGTTTGATATACCTGCTTCAAGCAAATACTCATTAAGGGGTTTTATATACCTGCTTCCACAAATACTGCTCTTCTATAGGGACATAGGCACAGGGTCATTTTGAAAATGACAGGCAGAGGAAGAGGCAGGCCATTCCACAGGGGTCGTAGGGGTCGGGAAGGTGCACGGCACGGAGCCTAAGTGGGAAGTTGGAGAAGGTGCAGGGGATTACACCAAAGGACGCACCAGAGTTGGTTGAGTGGCTCACTCAGCCTTCTGCTTCTGCACCTTCCTCATCATCTGTATCAGCACCCTGCTCACTCTCTGCTATGTGCACCCCAAAGACACCACCACCATAGCCTCTCCACTCGAGTCAGAGGAATTATTTTCCCATCAATTTCCAGACCTTACCGATTCACAGTCATTCTTGGCATCGGATGAGAAAGAGGAGGTAACAACAACCGCCAACCAGTAATCTGATGACAGTACCCAGATCAGCCCAAGGTGGGTGGTCCCCGGTGTTGCTGCCTACTCCGAGATCTCTAATGTCAGTGTTGGTGAAGGTGACGATGATGACATGTCGATGGACGTCACGTGGGTTCCCACAAGAGAGGAAGATGAGGAAAGTTCAGAGGGAGAGATTGAGCAGCAGAGAGGGAGGTGAAGGAGGAGAAGCAGGCAGAGCTCGCAGTGCATAGGAGGCAAAAAGCAGACTGAAAATATATCTGGAGCGAGCCATCCACCATGCACGGTCACTTCTGGTGCTCCCAGGATGCCGTCACATGGCTCCGCAGTGTGTTTTTTTATTTGTCAGCTGCTGACAATAGTGTTGCCATCTGCAGCCTGTGCTATCAACGCATAAGTCGCGGTAAGCCCTACACTCACCTAGGGATGACCGCCTTAAGAAGGCACCTGGCCATCACCGAGCCCAGTGGAAGCAATGCCGTCAGATCCCACAAAGCCACATTCCCGGCGCTCCACGTCCTGCCTCTTCTCCTTCTCCTCTCTCCTCCCATTTGTCCTCCACTCCACCTTCCACCGCGCTGTCGTCGTGTTCATCTGGCAGAAGGCAGGCTTCCGTAGCCCAAATGTTTGAGCGTAAAAAGTTTATGAAGCCAAATAACCCTCTTGCCCACCGGCTAACCACCGGCTTGTCAGGACTGCTTGCCCGCCAACTACTACCATATAAACTGGTGGATTAGGAGGCCTTTAAAATTTGTGGCCATTGGCACACCACAATGGAAGGTCCCTGGAAGGAAATATTTCTCTCAGAAGGGCATTTCAGAGCTATATGGCCATGTTCAGCGGCAAGTGAAAGTATCTCTGGCAAATAGTGTCGGTACCAAGATACATCTGACCACAGACACGCGGTCTAGCAAATATGGGCAGGGAAGGTACATAACTTTTACTGCCCACTGGGTGAACCTTCTGAAGGCCGTCAAGCATGTAACCCATGTGGATTTGGTCCACGGATTGAATGCAGGCCTGCCTCTTCTTCCCCTCCTACTCCATCCTCCGCCTCCTCCTTGGCTGACTCCTCCTTTTTCAATACTACCGCCTCTTCCGCTGCACCCCCCAAGCTACCCAGAACCTATTCGACGTGCCAGGTGAGACATTGCTATGCTGTGCTGTGGCTGTTGTGCCTGGAAGCCAAGAGCCACACCAGTCCTGCACCCCTTTCAGCTCTGCAGTCACAGGCCGATCAGTGGCTAACCCTGCTCAATTTGACAGTTGGTAAGGTGGTGTGCGACAACTGTGCCAATCTGCTGAGCGCACTGAATCAGGACAAAATGACACACGTGCCATGCATGGCACACATCCTGAACTTAATCGTGCAGCGATTCATTGCCAAATACCCCGTGGTCCAGGACGTCTTGCGGCAAGCCAGGAACTCCACCTTGTATATGCTTGATAGGCTGCTCCAGCAGAAACGTGCCATTAACGACTACCTGTATGAACTCTGTGGCAGGACAGGTTCTGGGGAGCTTGTTTTTTTCACCGCATCAGTGGCTGCTCATGTGCGACGCATGCAGACTTCTGCGGCCATTTGATGAAATCACCAAACTGGTCAGGCGCAGCCAGAGCGCCATCAGTGACATCGTGCCTTACGCCATCTTTCTGGAGCGTGCATTGCGTCATGTCATTGATCAAGCCGTCGAGGAGCAGGAGCATGAAGATTAGGAAGTTGTAATGCTGAATGAATTCCGGGGGGGGCTATTCCATCTGATACAAGTCAGACTAAGCAGGAGTCTGAAAAGGAGTCAGAGGAGGATGGTGCCTCGGGGGAGGAGGAAGAGCAAGAAGAGCAGGCTTTAAACTTCTCTGTGATCCCTGGTGTTGTCCGTGGATGGGGGGAGGAGACCGAGGACGACATTCTCCTGGGCGATGAGCAGGAGCCAGGCCGCTCCACCGCTTCGAATTTAGTGCAAATGGGGGCCTTCATGCTCCAGTGTTTGAAGAGGGACCCCCATATAAAAATCATAAAGGGCAAGGACCAGTACTGGGTGGCAACGTACTTGGACCCCCAGTAAAAACACAAAATGGTGGACATGTTACCAGCATCACAGAGGGCTGTCAGAATGCAGCATTTCCAGGCCTTGCTTTGAGAGATGCTGCATTCTGCTGTTGTGGGCGCTGGCAGATAAATTTCCACCCACAGAGAAACAGTTGCGAGTACCAATCCTACAGCGCATGCAAAAAGAGGTCGGTTTGAAGATGTGTTGGTCACTTCAGATATGAGATCATTCTTGCAACCCATCGAAAGCCTCCCTCCAGATCCAGCCTCAGGGAACGCCTAGACCAGGAATGGCCAACCTGCGGATCTCCAGCTGTTGCAAAACTTCAACTCCCAGCATGCAAAGACTGCCTACAGCTATCAGCCTACAGCAGGGCATGGTGGGAATTGTAGTTTTAGCTGGAGAGCCACAGTTTGGCCATCACTGGCCTAGACCGACAGGTGTCCGATAACATCGTGTTAATGGCTGATGTGGATGCTCTGAGAAGCGAGGAACCCCTTGACTACTGGGTGTGCAGGCTTGACCTATGGCCAGAGCTGGCACAATTTGCCATGGAACTCCTGGCTTTCCCCTCGTCGAGTGTCCTGTCCGAAAGTACGTTTAGCGCAGCAGTGGGGATCGTAACCGATAAACGCACTCACCTAGCTCACGACAGTGTGGACTACCTCACATTTCTAAAAATTAATGAGGCATGGATCTCGGAGGAATTCAACACCTGTGACTACCACGTTTAATGCCATGCCAGCCCACACATATCCGCCATGACCCAGAACAAATAATGGTCTCTGTCTTATGTAAATACAGCGGCATGAAAGGCCTTTTGTGTCCGGTGAATGCCTAATGTTTGGGACCTCGGAGGAATTCAACACCTGTGACGACCACGTGTTATCTAATTTCAACCATTATCATTAGTTTTTTTTTCAAGAGGGGGGATTTTGTTAGCCATGTTTTTAATCCAATTTTATATTTTGTGTTCTTTTAAACATGTAGTAGACATGTATTTGTACTGGCCTGCAGTAAAATTTATATCCAATGACCGTCTAATATACCTCCAGCCACATAATCACTTGATGTTTTCTGTCCGGTGAATGAATAATTTTTGGGGCCTTTAGTCCACTAACTTGCAGTAAAATTGATATCCATTGACCGTCTAATATACCTCCAGCCACATAATCCCTTGATCTTTTATGTACAGTGAAGGCATAATTTTTGGGGCCTGTAATCTAACTGGCCAACAGTAAAATTGTTATACGGTGATCGCCTAATGTATCTCCAGCCACATTATCAATTGTTCTTTTCTGTACAGTGAATAAATAATTTTTGGAGCCTGTAGTCCACTGGCCTGCAGTAAAATTGATATCCATTGACCGTGTAATATACCTCCGGCCACATATTCACTTTATCTTTTATGTATGGTGAATGCATAATTCTTGGGGCCTGTAATCTAACTGGCCAACAGTAAACTTGTTATACGGTGACCTCCTAATGTACCTCTAGCCACATTATTAATTGTTCTTTTCTGTACGTTGAATGAATAATTTTTGGGGCCTGTAGTCCACTGGCCTGCAGTAAAATTGATATCAATTGACCGTCTAATATACCTGCAGGCCACATAATCACTTGATCTTTTATGTACGGTGCATGCATAATTTTTGGGGCCTGTAATCTAACTGGCCAACAGTAAAATTGTTATATGGTGAACGCCTAACGTACCTCTAGCCACATTATCAATTGTTCTTTTCTGTACAGTGAATGAATCATTTTTGGGGCCTGTAGTCCACTGGCCTGCAGTAAAATTGATATCCATTGACCGTCTAATATACATCCGGCCACATAATCACTTGATCTTTTAGGTACGGTGAATGCATAATTTTTTGGGCCTGTAATCTAACTGGCCAACAGTAAAATTGTTATACAGTGACCGCCTAATGTACCACCAGCCACATTATCAATTGTTCTTTTCTGTACGGTGAATGAATAATTTTTGGGGCCTGTAGTCCACTGGCCTGCAGTAAAATTTATATCCATTGACCGTCTAAAATACCTTCAGCCACATAATCACTTGATCTTTTCTGTACAGCGAATGCCTAATTGTTGGGGCCTCGGAGGAATTCAACACCTGTGATGACCACGTGTTATCGAATGCAACCTATTATCATTTGGGGTTTATTCAAGAGGTGGGATTTCGTTAGCCATGTTTTTAATCACATTTTATATTTTTAGTTCTTTTAAACATTTGTATTTGACATGTATTTGTACTGGCCTGCAGTAAAATTGATATCCAATGACCGTCTAATATAACTCCAGCCACATAATCGCGAATGCTCAAAGTTCACCGCGAAACAACCGCCGGGCGAACTGCAAGGCCATCTCTATATGCCACTGCTTTCTGACTGGTTCAGGGACCTCTGGGAGATCCACCGATTCTGAGAATGAAGTTCACTCTGCATAGCCAACTGTCTAGAACTGTGGCTTCTTCATTCTCAGGATCAACAGGCATGCCAATAGTAAACTATATAGACAAATATATTGCAACACACCTCTTAATCCCTTCCTAACACAGCGATTTTCCGTGTTTGCGTTTTCATTTTTTGCCCCCTGCCTTCCTAGAGCCATAACTTTTTTATTTTTCAGTTCACATACCAGTATGGGGGCTTGTTTTTTTGTTGGACAAGTTGCATTTCTAATGGCACTGTTTAATATTGCATAGAATGTATTGTGAAGCTGGAAAAAATTCCAAAGGGGATGGAATTGGAAAAAAAATGCAATTCCACCACAGTTTTATGGATTTTGTTTTTACAGAGTTCACTATGTGCACAACCCCAGATAAAATGAACCAACCAAATGGGTTCTATACTACCATATCCAATATGAATTAGCAAACACACAAGAATAGGTGGTAGGCAATAAAGCATGTGCACACCAAGAATATATGACAATAATATATTGCCTAATATCAGAAAATCCATACCATGTATAGCCAAAAACACATAAAAACTATTAAAAACAGACACATTTGGGGGGTTGTCAAATATGCATCATCCCACTCAATATCCCGCAAAATCAAGGCATATGAACAGACAAATTAAAACATAATCATACAATGGGCAAAATGAATCAATCAAATCAAAATAGACGCAAAAAATATACAAATGCTAGTAACCTATAAGCTAAAAAATATGCCCCACTGTGCACCTGTATCAGGGGAAAAGGAGAACACTCTACGCGTATCGCTAGCAACCTGGCTTCACCGTGGCATCTGAGAGGTTAAATGTCCACAATCGGCCTTACCACTTATCGTGGACTTTAGTCCCAGGTGTCTGCAGTATAAAGCAGCAGCCACCCACTAGCTATGGCACTCGCTCCACTCCGGAGAAGACGGCATCTTTAAAGACCCGACTGTACGGTGGATGTCGTGAAGGGGTTAATCATTGAATTCAGTTTTTTCATTCAGTCCCATCTCCACAGTTGTATGAAATCCAGCACCTAGACATGCAGTCTGTCTTTACAAATATTTGTGAAAGAATGGGTCGTATTAAGAGCTCACTGAATTCAAGCATGGTACTATAATAGGATGCCACCATCAGCACAAAAACTGTGTGCCGGGAGCAACATAGCATGGGTTTCCATTACCAAGCAGTAGAGATGGCTTTGCGGTTTGCCCGGAGGTCGTATCCCAGCGAACTTTACGCATTTGAATTGCCTAACATGTGAAAATATGGCGAAGTCCACCGGCGCCATTTTCCATGACACATCCATCAGGTGGGACAGGACAGCCAATTGAGATGTTTCAGCACATGGACAAACCCCCACTCTATACCAGAACCCGATCTGGCAGCCATTTTACATTCTGTGTTTTGCCAGTGTAGGGAGAGGTTGCTTTGTGAAGCAGGGACAGGCTGTTAGGGACACAAAAGTAATTTTAAGGACTGGTATAGGTGTGCTATCGATAGGTGTGATATACTTATAATATGCTTTCTAACATAGAAAGTATATTATAGTGCATTTGTATTGTGCAGCAGCTGTGTGCGGTTCTGGATTGATAGTTTCCACCAAATATTGATTGAGGCCTGCGATATACCTGCTTCCGCAAAATACTGATTAAGGGGTTTGATATATCTGCTTCCACCAAATATTGATTGAGGCCTGCGATATACCTGCTTCCACAAAATACTGATTAATAGGTTTGGTATACCTATTTCCCCCAAATATTGATTGAGGGCTGCGATATACCTGCTTCCACAAAATACTGATTAAGGGGATTGATATACCTGCTTCCACCAAATATTGATTGAGGCCTGCGATATACCTGCTTCCACAAAATACTGATTAAGGGGTTTGATATACCTGCTTCCACAAAATACTGATTGAGGGCTGCGATATACCTGCTTCCACAAAATACTGATTAAGGGATTGATATACCTGCTTGCACCAAATATTGATTGAGGCCTGCGAGATACCTGCTTCCACAAAATACTGATTAAGGGGTTCTATATACCTGTTTCCACCAAATATTGATTGAGGCCTGCAATATATCTGCTTCCACAAAATACTGATTAAGGGGTTTGAGATCCCTGCTTCCAAAAAATATTGATTGAGGCCTGCGATAAACCTGTTCTGGATTGATAGTTTCCACCAAATATTGATTGAGACCTGCGATATACCTGCTTCTGCAAAATACTGATTAAGGGGTTTGATATATCTGCTTCCATCAAATATTGATTGAGGCCTGCGATATACCGGCTTCCACAAAATACTGATTAATGGGTTTGATATACCTATTTCCCCCAAATATTGATTGAGGGCTGTGATATACCTGCTTCCACAAAATACTGATTAAGGGGATTGATATACCTGCTTCCACCAAATATTGATTGAGGGCTGCGATATACCTGTTTCCACAAAATACTGATTAAGGGGTTTGATATACCTGCTTCCACAAAATACTGATTGAGGGCTGCGATATACCTGCTTCCATAAAATACTGATTAAGGGATTGATATGCCTGCTTACACTAAATATTGATTGAGGCCTGCGAGATACCTGCTTCCACAAAATACTGATTGAGGGCTGCGATGTATCTGCTTCCACAAAATACTGATCAAGGGGTTCTATATCCCTGTTTCCACCAAATATTGATTGAGGCCTGCGATATATCTGCTTTCACAAAATACTGATTAAGGGGTTTGATATACCTGCTTCCACAAATACTGATTGAGGGCTGTGATATACCTTCTTCCACAAAATACTGATTAAGGGTTTAATATCCCTGCTTCCACAAAATATTGATTGAGGCCTGCGATAAACCTGCTTCCACAAGGAAGTCCTCCACTCCACCTTCCACCGCGCTGTATTCGTGTTCATCTGGCAGAAGGCAGGCTTCCGTGGCCCAAATGTTCGAGCGTAAAAAGTTGATGACGCCGGATAACCCTTTTGCCCAACGGCTGACCGCTGGCTTGTCGGAACTGCTAGCCTGCCGACTACTGCCATATAAACTGGTGGACTAGGAGGCCTTTAAAAAATTTGTGGCCATTGGCACATCGCAATGGGAGGTTCCTGGAAGGAAATATTTCTCCCAGAAGGACATCCCAGAGCTAAAAGGCCATGTTCAGCGGCAAGTGAATATATCTCTGGCACACAGTGTCGGTGCCAAGATGCATATGACCACAGCAACCTGTGGCTCCCATGCTGATTTGGTGTTACCGCCACGGATTGCATGTAGGCTTGCCTCTTCTTCTCCTTCTACTCCATCCTCCATCTACTCCTCGGCTGACTCCTCCTTTTCCACTGCTACCACCTTCTCCACTGCGCCCCCCCAAACTCCCCAGAACCTATTCGACGTGCCAGGTGAGACGTTGCCATGCTGTGCTTCGGCTGTTGTGCCTGGAAGCCAAGAGCCACACCGGTCCTGCACTGGTTTCAGCTCTGCGGTCACAGGCCAATCATTGGCTAACCACGCACAATTTGACAGTTGGTAAAGTGGTGTGCGACAGCGATGCCAATCTGCTGAGCGCACTGTAACAGGGCAAAATGGCACACGTCCTGAACTTAGTCATGCAACGATTCGTTGCCAAATACCCCGGGGTCCAGGACGTCTTGCGGCAGGCCAGGAAAATCTTTGGCCATTTTAGAAGATATTACATGGCCATGGCTCGCCTTGTTGACGTTCAGCGGCAACACCACCTGCCCGTCAGACGTCTGATTTGTGACAGCCTGACGCGCTGGAACTCTACCTTGTATATGCTTGATAGAGATGGCCTTGCGGTTCGCCTGGCGGTCATTTCGCTGCAAACTTTGCTCGTTCGTGGTTTGCTAAACGGGCGAACATAAGGAGATGTCCACCGTCACCATATTCTTTTACATTGTGATAAACTTTGACCCATGACACATCCATCAGGTGGTACAGGACAGCCAATTGAGATGATTCAGCACAAGGACATACCCGGTACCTTATAAATAAACCTGATCTGGCCGCCATTTTACATTCAGTCTTTTGCCAGTGTAGAGAGAGATTGCTGTGTGGAGCAGGGACAGACTGTTAGGGACACCAAACGCTAGCTAATAGGGCCACAAAAGTCCTTTTAAGGACTGGTATAGGTGTGCTATCAATATGTGTGACTTACTAAAGGGTGTAATATACTTAGAATATATAAAATATAAGAAAAAGAACTGGATCGCACATCCTCAATACTATGCTTTTATCTAAACTGCTTCTCAGCATAATTAACATCGCTTCTCAGCGCCATATATAGTATACCTTCCCCTATGCTACATATAGTACATGAGGCATTAGTATGCAATTTGATCAAAAAGCATAGGCCCACTCACCGCGACAAGGTTGCCTCTTTGAATGGGACCCTAACCTAAATATGACGCAGCACTGCACGGCGACCACCAACGCAGCACTACCGCCCCGGCAGGCAGCAGGACCCAGAAGCCAAACAGCACCCCCGCTGTCTGGCAAAGCCACCTTGGCACTGGGCCCCACCAACCCATCAGGACAGCACCAAAGCAAAAAATGGCCACCGTGCAGTACTGCACCATGTGAACAGGTGTGGAACCGACCCCATCACATTCTCTCACCATGTGAACAGGTATGGAACTCTCCCTGTGTAACTCTCAAGAACTCCAACTGAGAGGTAGGAATTTGTACCCTAATGCAGTCTCCTGCTAATTAAAAGCACCTGGGCCAAATAGGGAGGAGTGCTGATACCAGTGAAGAAAAGAATTGTCCATGACATGTAAAATATAAGAAAATGAACTGGATCGCACATCCTCAATACTATGCTTTTATCTAAACTGCTTCTCAGCATAATTAACATCACTTCTCAGCGCAATATATAGTATACCTACCCCTATGCTACATATAGTACATGAGGCATTAGTATACAATTTGATCAAAAAGCATAGGCCCACTCACCGCGACAAGGTTGCCTCTTTGAATGGGACCCTAACCTAAATATGGCGCAGCACTGCACGACGACCACCAACGTAGCAGCACCGCCCCGGCAGGCAGCAGGACCCAGAAGCCAAACAGCACCCCTGCTGTTTGGCAAAGCCACCTTGGCACTGGGCCCCACCAACCCATCAGGACAGCACCAAAGCAAAAAATGGCCGCCGTGCAGTACTGCACCATGTGAACAGGTGTGGAACCGACCCCATCACATTTAGCAGGAGACTGCATTAGGGTACAAATTCCTACCTCTCAGTTGGAGTTCCTGAGAGCTACAGGGTGAGTTCCATACCTGTTCACATGGTGAGAGAATTGTCACAACCAGACAGTTGAGAAGCTCTGACAGGAGCTTTCCAGATCCTCCTCCTTGAGTTTCTTTGTTTTGGTTAAGTTCCTCATCTCGTTAGTCTATCTCAGCTGTCATGCAGTTGGACTGATTGCTTCCCTTTAAGTTCCTCCCCATGATGCATTAGGTTGCGGCTTATACAACTTCCTGGAGTGTGTGTGCTTGCTGTTTCTATTTCCCAGTCCTCTGCAAGATAAGTGCTGTTCCTTTATTTGTGATTTTCTGTCTGCTGGATTTTCAGGTGACCCTGACTCCCTCCGTGTCTAGTGTAGGGAGCCGGTGGTCGTGTCCCCTCACTATTGTAGGGTCTTCAGGTATTAGATAGCGTCCATCCACCTTTGGGGTGTTCGCATAGGCTGAGCAATTAGGGAGAGTGGCAGGTCTCATGTAGGGGTCTCCCTTTTGTTCCTTAGTTGTGGATCCAGTGAGTCATTATTGTATTGCATTGTCTTGTTTCCTGTACACCATCCGTGACATTATAAGCCGCCAAAACCGTCTCAAGCATGGATCCGGTTTCCCTTTTGGCTGAGCGCTTCCAGGGTCTTTCATTGGAGGTAGCTGATCTCCGTAAGACTTTTTCTCAGTTTCAAGTGACCGGTTCAGCTTGCGTTCATGGAGTTTGTTCTGAGCCTAAGATCTCGCTCCCGGATACGTTCTCCGGGGGTAGTGAGTATTTTGTGCATTTTAGAGAGGCTTGCAAACTCCATTTTCGCCTTCTTCCCCATTCCTCTGGTGATGAAGAACGGAGGGTGGGGATCGATATATCGCTGCTCAGGGGTAACGCTCAATCCTGGGCCTTATCGCTGCCAGAGGGGGCACGGCCCCTCCGTTCAGTGGATGAATTCTTTTTAGCCCTGGGTCAGATATATGATGATCCGGATCGTATTGCTCTGGCTGAGTCTAGACTACGTCTGTTATGCCAGGGTAAACAATCCGCAGAGATATACTGCTCAGAATTTCGGAGATGGGCAGCTCATACTGGTTGGAATGATGCTGCACTCCGAAGTCAATTTTGCCATGGTCTTTCTGAGGGATTGAAAGATGCATTTGCCTTTCATGAGAGACCTACCTCCTTGGATTCTGCTATGTCTCAGGCCGTTCGTATTGAGGCATCTTAGAGAGAGAGGAGAGATCTCTCCTTCCTGTCATACTCAGTCCCGGGACAGTGCAGCGGTCTCTTTCTGTGCGCAGGGGTCTCAGTCGCTGTCAGCCCCTTCTGAGCAGGAGCCCATGCAGCTGGGGTTGATGGCCTCTGACAATAGAAGATTCAGCCCGCATGGGAGGGTTTGTTTTCGTTGTGGAGGTATAAATCATTTGGCAAATGTTTGTCCCTCTAGGAGATTCAGGCAGTTTTCTGGGAGTAATAAAGAAACAAAAAGGAAAAAATCTTTTAAAAATGTTCCGTCTGTTACTATTGGCAGGGTTGAGGCGGAAATTGAAGGTTTTCCGTTTACTTGTAGTTCCTGTTTTGTCCTGCCTGCTAGGGTGGCGCTAGAGAGCAAGAGCATTTTTTGTGAGATTTTTGTGTATAGTGGAGCAGCTGTCAATCTCATTGATAATCAATTTGCAATAACTCATGGTTTCCAGGTATGCATTTTGGGAAAGGATATTCCTGTTTTTGCTATGGATTCCGCTCCACTTTCTCAGAAATCATTAAAGGGCATAGTTCACAATATCCGTTTAATTGTGAGTGATGCTCATGTTGAGGATGTGTCATGTTTCGTCCTTAGCGGTTTGCCTACTCCTCTAGTGTTGGGGCTACCCTGGCTCACTAAACATAACCCCACCATTGATTGGCAAGCGAGGCAAATAAATGGTTGGAGTGACTTTTGCAGAGAGAATTGCCTCATGACATCTGTTTCTGAGGTTTCTACTAAGACTGTACCACCTTTCCTCTCTGAATTTTCGGATGTCTTCTCTGAGAGTGGAGTTCAGGATTTGCCCCCGCACAGGGAGTACGATTGCCCTATTAATCTCATCCCAGGCGCCAAGCTGCCTAAATCTCGTTTATACAATCTTTCCCAACCTGAGAGGGTCGCTATGCGTGCTTATATCTCTGAGAGTCTGAGAAAAGGACACATACGACCCTCGAAGTCACCTGTTGCCGCTGGTTTTTTCTTTGTTAAGAAAAAAGATGGTTCTTTAAGACCTTGTCTGGATTTCAGGGAGCTGAACAGTATCACTATTCGTGACCTTTATCCGCTTCCTCTGATCCCGGACCTGCTTAACCAGGTTGTTGGGGCTAAAGTCTTTTCCAAATTAGACCTAAGAGGGGCATACAACCTGGTCAGGGTCAGAGAAGGAGACGAATGGAAGACGGCTTTCAATACCCCTGAGGGCCATTTTGAGAATTTGGTTATGCCTTTTGGTTTGAAGAATGCCGCAGCCGTTTTTCAGCATTTCGTGAACAGCATTTTTTATCATTTAATGGGAAAATTTGTATTAGTGTATTTGGATGACATTTTGATTTTTTCTCCTGATTTCAAGACTCATAAGGAACATTTACGTCAGGTCTTGCTCATCCTGCGGGAGAATAAATTATACGCGAAACTGGAAAATGTGTGTTTGCGGTTCCAGAAATTCAATTTCTGGGGTTTCTTCTCTCTGCTTCTGGTTTTCGCATGGACCCCGAGAAGGTCCGCGCTGTGCTTGAGTGGGAGCTTCCTGAGAATCAGAAGGCGCTAATGCGTTTTTTGGGCTTTGCCAATTATTACAGGAAATTTATTTTGAATTATTCCTCTGTTGTTAAACCACTCACTGATATGACCAGAAAGGGGGTAGATTTTTCTTCCTGGTCGGTAGAGGCACGTAAGGCCTTTTCTAATATCAAGGAGAGTTTTGCTTCCGCTCCCATCCTGGTACAACCTGATATTTTGTTACCCTTCATAGTTGAGGTTGATGCTTCTGAGGTAGGGGTGGGTGCGGTCTTGTCTCAGGGTTCCTCTCCGGCCAAATGGCAACCATGTGCCTTTTTCTCGAAGAAACTCTCCTCCGCAGAGAGAAATTATGATGTGGGAGATAGGGAATTGTTGGCCATCAAGTTGGCTTTTGAGGAATGGCGCCATTGGCTAGAGGGAGCCAGACACCCTATTACTGTGTTTACTGACCATAAAAATCTGGCCTACTTGGAGTCAGCCAAGCGTCTGAACCCGAGACAGGCCAGATGGTCTTTGTTCTTTTCAAGGTTTAATTTTGTTGTCACGTTCCGCCCTGGGGTTAAGAATGTGAAGGCAGATGCCCTGTCACGTTGTTTTCCGGGAGGTGGGAATTTTGAAGACCCGGGTCCCATTTTGGCTAAAGGTGTGGTGGTCTCTGCTCTTTTTCCTGAATTGGAGGCAGAGGTGCAGGCAGCCCAGTCAGAGGCTCCTGATCTTTGTCCTCCTGGGAGGTTGTTTGTGCCTCTCGCTTTGAGACACAAGATTTTTAAGGAACACCACGATACGGTCCTTGCTGGGCACCCGGGGGCAAGAGCCACACTGGATCTCATCGCTCGGAGATTCTGGTGGCCTGCGCTTCGTAAGTCGGTTGAGGGTTTTGTGGCAGCTTGCGAGACTTGCGCTCGTGCCAAAGTCCCTCATTCACGGCCATCAGGTCCTCTCCTTCCCTTACCCATTCCTTCCCGTCCTTGGACACATCTGTCCATGGACTTCATAACGGACTTGCCTCGTTCCTCGGGGAAGACTGTGATTCTGGTGGTGGTGGACCGTTTTAGCAAAATGGTGCATTTCATCCCTTTTCCTGGTTTGCCCAATGCTAAGACGCTGGCGCAGGCATTTATTGACCACATTGTCAAATTGCATGGTATTCCTTCAGACATAGTCTCTGATAGGGGCACGCAGTTTGTTTCCAGATTCTGGAAGGCTTTCTGTTCTCGCTTGGGGGTTCGGTTGTCATTCTCTTCTGCTTTCCACCCGCAGTCGAATGGCCAGACAGAGCGCGTCAATCAGAATCTGGAGACATATCTGCGCTGTTTTGTGGCGGAGAATCACGAGGATTGGTGTTCTTTTTTGTCCCTTGCTGAGTTTGCTTTAAATAACCGTCGTCAGGAGTCCTCTGATAAGTCACCATTTTTTGGTGCATATGGGTTTCATCCGCAGTTTGGGACTTTCTCGGGAGAGGGGTCTTCTGGTTTACCTGATGAGGACAGATTCTCCTCGTCTTTGTCATCTATTTGGCAAAAGATTCAGGATAATCTAAAGAGCATGAGTGAGAGATATAAGCGTGTGGCAGATAAGAGACGTGTGCCTGGTCCGGACCTGAATGTTGGTGATCTGGTGTGGTTGTCTACCAAGAATATCAAATTGAAGGTTCCCTCCTGGAAGTTGGGTCCTAGGTTTATTGGGCCTTACAAGATCCTGTCTGTCATCAATCCTGTTGCCTACCTTCTTGATCTTCCTCAGACTTGGAAGATCCATAATGTTTTTCATAAGTCCTTATTGAAACCTTATGTTCAACCTATTGTACCCTCGCCTTTGCCTCCTCCTCCGATTATGGTTGATGGAAATCTTGAATTTCAGGTCTCTAGGATTGTGGATTCTCGTCTTGTCAGCTGTTCCCTCCAGTACCTCGTTCATTGGGAGGGTTATGGTCCTGAGGAGAGGATGTGGGTCCCAGTGACGGACATTAGGGCCACTCGTCTCATCAGGGCTTTTCATAGGTCCCATCCTGAGAAGGTGGGCCCTGAGTGTCCGGAGTCCACTCGTAGAGGGAGGGGTACTGTCACAACCAGACAGTTGAGAAGCTCTGCACGACGACCACCAACGTAGCAGCACCGCCCCGGCAGGCAGCAGGACCCAGAAGCCAAACAGCACCCCTGCTGTTTGGCAAAGCCACCTTGGCACTGGGCCCCACCAACCCATCAGGACAGCACCAAAGCAAAAAATGGCCGCCGTGCAGTACTGCACCATGTGAACAGGTGTGGAACCGACCCCATCACGTTTAGCAGGAGACTGCATTAGGGTACAAATTCCTACCTCTCAGTTGGAGTTCCTGAGAGCTACAGGGTGAGTTCCATACCTGTTCACATGGTGAGAGAATTGTCACAACCAGACAGTTGAGAAGCTCTGACAGGAGCTTTCCAGATCCTCCTCCTTGAGTTTCTTTGTTTTGGTTAAGTTCCTCATCTCGTTAGTCTATCTCAGCTGTCATGGAGTTGGACTGATTGCTTCCCTTTAAGTTCCTCCCCATGATGCATTAGGTTGCGGCTTATACAACTTCTTGGAGTGTGTGTGCTTGCTGTTTCTATTTCCCAGTCCTCTGCAAGATAAGTGCTGTTCCTTTATTTGTGATTTTCTGTCTGCTGGATTTTCAGGTGACCCTGACTCCCTCCGTGTCTAGTGTAGGGAGCCGGTGGTCATGTCCCCTCACTATTGTAGGGTCTTCAGGTATTAGATAGCCGAGGTACGTGGATATGCGCCCATCCACCTTTGGGGTGTTCGCATAGGCTGAGCAATTAGGGAGAGTGGCAGGTCTCATGTAGGGGTCTCCCTTTTGTTCCTTAGTTGTGGATCCAGTGAGTCATTATTGTATGGAATTGTCTTGTTTCCTGTACACCATCCGTGACAAGAATGTGATGGGGTCGGTTCCACACCTGTTCACATGGTGCAGTACTGCACGGCGGCCATTTTTTGCTTTGGTGCTGTCCTGATGGGTTGGTGGGGCCCAGTGCCAAGGTGGCTTTGCCAGACAGCAGGGGTGCTGTTTGGCTTCTGGGTCCTGCTGCCTCCCGGGGCGGTGCTGCTGCATTGGTGGTCGCCGTGCAGTGCTGCGCCATATTTACGTTAGGGTCCCATTCAAAGAGGCAACCTTGTCGCGGTGAGTGGGCCTATGCTTTTTGATCAAATTGTATACTAATGCCTCATGTACTATATGTAGCATAGGTGTAGGTATACTACATATTGCGCAGAGAAGCGATGTTAATTATGCTGAGAAGCAGTTTAGATAAAAGCATAGTATTGAGGATGTGCGATCCAGTTATTTTTCTTATATTTTATACTTATAATATACTTTCTAACATAGTGAGACGTTTTCCTTTTTTGTCAAGTTTTGAGTCTCCGATTTGTAACAACACTCTTCTTACAAATTTGTCTTCATCCTTTTGAACTTCTAGAACTTTGGCCAATTTCCATTGACTTCTAGGTAAATGTTCTTTTACTAACATTATGTCACCAACTTGAACATTTCTTCTGGGTGTTTGCCATTTACTTCTTAGCATAAGATTGGGTAAGTACTCTTTTCTCCATCTATTCCAAAACTGATCTGATAGATATTGAACTATTCGCTATCTCCTTTTAGCATATAAATCCTCTTTGGTGAACTTGCCATGTGGTGACTGTATGTAATCAGATTTAAGGTGAAGTAGATGGCTAGGAATTAAAGTGTCCAAACTTGTTGGATCGTTGATGTTATCAACTGTAAGTGGACGACTGTTAACAATAGATATTACTTCATAGAATAGGGTCCTAAGTGAAGCATCATCTATTCTTCTGGCGTTCCTTTTCAACACTAAACTTAACACATTTCTTACAGTTCTGATTTGTTTTTCCCAAACTCCTTCTCTATGGCTTGCATGTGGAGCATTCATGTGAAAATCACACTGTTTCTCTAACAAATACTCAGTTACTTTTTCTTTATCGATCTCTTTTAGAGCTTTCTTCAATTCATTCTTTGCTCCAACGATATTAGATCCTGACAGTACCTCTAATGGCTATGAAACATCTCAAGGCATTGATGAATGTGTCAGTTGACATACAGGTATCCCCTAACATTTCCAGGTGAATTGCTCTGGAGCTCAGACATGTAAATATTAGTCCATATCTCTTGTACTCCTTGCGGTTCTGTTTGCTGATGAATGGGCCAAAACAATCCATTCCGCTATAAAGAAATGGTGGTGATGGGTTTACACGATCTGCCGGTAAATCTGCCATTCTTTGTTCTTCGGTAGGTCTACGTGCCTTTCTGCAGACTACACATTTACTTATATACTTAGCTATAACTTTGCTTCCTTTCACAATCCAGTAACTACCTTTTCTCAAACAGCTTTGGGTAAAGCTTCTTCCTTGATGCAAGGATTTGTTGTGGCAGTGATCAATAATCAATCTTGTGAAGGTAGAGTTTTTGGGTAGAACTGCTGGATGTTTCACTCTGCTAGGTAACAATGCATTTTCCAGTCTCCCTCCCACCTTCAGTATACCATCCTGCAGAACAAGATTAAGCTTGTACAATGGGTGGTTATTTGGAAGCCTTTTAGGTTCTTGACTACTGTAAGTCTCTTCAACTCTTCACTGCAGAATCTCTGTTGATTGAGTCTTATGACTGTTTCTTCGGCTTTTATTATTTTCTCTACATTCAATAATTCCTTCTTTCTGATTCCCTTTGCCAAACGTTGAATTCGAGCTACTATGTTTATGACTGTATTCCATTTTGAACATCTGGCTAGTCTTTCAAGTATGTCATCTTGACACTTGGCAGCAGTACTCAATATTTGTACTTTTACTTCTGGATCACCCATAGACAATTCTGTGTAACCTTTACTGGGTGTGACTTCCTTTTCCCAAATGAACTCTGGACAGGTGAACCAGTTAGAATTTTTCAATTCTGTTACATTCAGGCCTCTTGAAGCATGATCCTGCTGGGTTATGCTTTGTGTCAATGTGATGCTAATGTTCTGGATTTGTTATTTGCAGAATTTTCTTAACTCTGTTGGCGACAAAGATATGGAATCTTCGAGATTCGTCGTTTATGTATCCTAGGACAACTTGTGAGTCTGTCCAAAAATATTCTTCATCTATTTTCAATTTCAATTCTTCTTTCAGAAACTTGCTTACTGATGCTGAAACAGCTGCTGTCAGTTCAAGTCTTGGTATTGTCTGAATACTGGTAGGAGCAACTCTGGCCTTTCCCATAACCAGGGCACAGTGTATCTTTTCTTTTCCTATCACTCTGATGTAGGAGCACTGACCATAACCATTACTACTGGCATCTGAAAAGTGATGAAGTTCTATTTTCTTGTACTTTCCAAAATCATGAGGTACAAAACATCTGGGTATCCAAACTTCTCTTAAGTTTTGCAAGTCTATTATCCAACTCTCCCACCTTGGCCTCAAATTTTCATGTATGGGCTCGTCCCGTCCCAACTTCTGTCTGCAAAATTCTTGTAGTATTTCTTTTGCTCTGAGGATTACTGGGGCCAAGAATCCTAATGGATCATATATAGAAGCCACTGCAGAAAGAATGGTACATCTAGTTGCAGCTTTCTCTTCAATAGATACTTCAAAGAAGAACTTGTCATTCAATATATTCCATCCCAATCCAAGTACGTTCTGAACTGGAAGATGATCAGATGATCATAATTGAGATCTACATTCTTCATAGTTGCTGCACGTTCAGAGTCATTGATGGATTCTAGTACCTCTCTGTTGTTTGAGATGAATTTATAAAGGTGCAGGTTTCCTCTTGCGCATAACTCTTGGCTTTCTTTCACTAGTTTGGCTGAAAAACTTTGATAGGGGGTCACTCAATATCAGGCATACACATGGTTGTTTAGTATCCACAATAAAGTTTACTAAGCATAAAATATAAAATATCACATACAGATTGTAACATATCATAAAAGGCTAAAAATACAAAAATACAAAAATACCGCACTAGTTAGAATGATGTCCCAATGCCCACAATGCGATGTGGGAGGGGTGACAATGACCCGAAGGGTAAATCAATCCAGTGTATATCAAATTGGTATCAGTTCAATAAAGCTGGATCTCAGAGTCATAGGTTCATATGTGCTCACATGGGATTTAGATAACAAAGGGTAAATGCTATTGTATTGCTTGATTTTACGTTACCAAGTCTTTATCCGATGTTGCCAATAGTTTTGTGTGGCGTAGTATTCGTACTCGTCCGGTCAGACGTATAGGTGAGATCTCCCGCTCCTACGGATATGATGCAGCGATATAGCAAAGTTCGCTGCTGTGACCTGCCAGGACCTACGTGGCGTCCCACGTGGTTCACTGCTCGGTCATGTGATTTCACAGTCTTTGGGCGGAGATTCAAATCCCCTGTAAGTGAAGTTCATAAATTCGGATGTTGCTAATATCCTCGATACTACAATATGCGATTTGCAATATGTAGTTTGGAGCGCTCCTTTTCGATGATCCCTCACTGTTGTTACCAAACGCGTTTCGGGGTAAAGCGACCCCTTCCTCAGTCGCTTTCTTTCACTAGTTTGATTGCAGCTTCTGTGGACTTTAGACCATCATCTACATAAAAGTTTTTCTTCAGAACATTAGCTGCTGATGGGTAATCCTTTTCATTCTGATAGGCCAGGTACTTCATACCATAATTGGAGCAACCTGGAGACGATGCTGCTCCAAACAAGTGTACTTTCATTCTGTATTCTGCTGGCTCTGTATCTGTATCTCCATCCTCCCACCATAGGAACCTCAGGAAGTCTCTATCTTCATTCTTCACATGAAACTGGTGGAACATCTTTTCAACGTCACACATGACCGCTACGGAATACTTTCTGAATCTACAGAGTACTCCAGGCAGAGTGTTTGTAAGATCTGGTCCTTTTTGTAGATGATCGTTCGATGCAACATCATCATACTTTGCTGAGCAATAAAATACTACTCTAATCTTATCTGGTTTCTTTGAGTGGTAGACACCTTGTACCACACTTCTCCTTCTCTAGGCTGATTATTAACTTTCTCTGCATGTCCTTCTTCAAGGATGCCTTCCATGAATTTAAAATAATCAGTCTTGAGTTTGGGATCTCTTCTCATCCTTCTCTTCAAACATTTCAATCTTGCTAGGGCAAGATCTCTGTTATTTGGCAGACGAGGTCATTCCCTTTTTTTTTGTTATAAATTCCTTTATTATTTTCTAAACCAAATATATAACATTCAGTAACGTGCCATTCAAGTATACAAAAGTAGTGATAGACAACTTAACATATTTGATCCTATTTACCCCCCCCCCCCCCTTGTTCCACTGTTGCAAGATCCAGCCATATCTTAATTTCACCTGTGGTTTCCGTTTCCGGAGCCACCTATATCCGGGCCCTTTAGAGCGAGAAATCCACCCTCTCTAGCGTTGCTCCAATTTCCCTGCCATCCTTCTATAGGCGTCAATATTATCAATCCGAGCCCTCCATTCAATAAAGCTAGGACTATTTTTTGTGCCCCAGTATTTAACAATCAGGGCCTTCGCTACCACAAAGCCCTCCAGACATACTCGTGTCTGGTAGGGCGTCAAGTCAGGGGGAGAGAAGTTGCCCAAAATTGCCTGCATAAAACATTGGTTCAGTTTAATCTTATATCTTCTAGATAATTCCTCATAGATATTAGTCCAAAAACCTCTTACTTCTGAACAGTTCCAGAATAAGTGACCTAGATCAGCATTTTCCGCTGAGCATTTCCAACACAGGTCCCCTTTTTCCTTATATATTTTGGCGAGGAAGGCTGGGGAGTAGTATAGGCGATGTACAATCTTGAACTGAGTAAGTCTATATTTCTGACAAATCAATACTTTTTTTATGTTTTGATATATTATATCCCATTCCAAGATGCTCCCATCGCCCATTTCAGCTTCCCAGCCGCCCTCGCTTTTAAATGTTGTTATTTCCCCTAAACAGTCCCGGAGTCTATGATATATTTGAGAGAGTGTGAGTTGTGTATCCTTAAATCTAAAACAATAATCCAAAAAGGAGTTTGCCCTGATGGTCAAGAGACTTTTATCCTCAGTGTTCCTAATTTGTGCATATCTATATCTATCCAGAAAAGTTACAGGTGTACCCTTGTTCCACTGTTGCAAGATCCAGCCATATCTTAATTTCACCTGTGGTTTCCGTTTCCGGAGCCACCTATATCCGGGCCCTTTAGAGCGAGAAATCCACCCTCTCTAGCGTTGCTCCAATTTCCCTGCCATCCTTCTATAGGCGTCAATATTATCAATCCGAGCCCTCCATTCAATAAAGCTAGGACTATTTTTTGTGCCCCAGTATTTAACAATCAGGGCCTTCGCTACCACAAAGCCCTCCAGACATACTCGTGTCTGGTAGGGCGTCAAGTCAGGGGGAGAGAAGTTGCCCAAAATTGCCTGCATAAAACATTGGTTCAGTTTAATCTTATATCTTCTAGATAATTCCTCATAGATATTAGTCCAAAAACCTCTTACTTCTGAATAGTTCCAGAATAAGTGACCTAGATCAGCATTTTCCGCTGAGCATTTCCAACACAGGTCCCCTTTTTCCTTATATATTTTGGCGAGGAAGGCTGGGGAGTAGTATAGGCGATGTACAATCTTGAACTGAGTAAGTCTATATTTCTGACAAATCAATACTTTTTTTATGTTTTGATATATTATATCCCATTCCAAGATGCTCCCATCGCCCATTTCAGCTTCCCAGCCGCCCTCGCTTTTAAATGTTGTTATTTCCCCTAAACAGTCCCGGAGTCTATGATATATTTGAGAGAGTGTGAGTTGTGTATCCTTAAATCTAAAACAATAATCCAAAAAGGAGTTTGCCCTGATGGTCAAGAGACTTTTATCCTCAGTGTTCCTAATTTGTGCATATCTATATCTATCCAGAAAAGTTACAGGTGTACCCTTTACCAATACGTCCAAGGGGATAATATTACCGTGTGATGTTATGTGAGTTAAGCGGTTAATACCGCGTAAGTTCCAATATTTGTGATCTACAATTAACATGAATTCTGCTAAGTTATGATTGTGCCAAAGTGGAGTAAAATGAGTGGGGTTTTTTACACCCAATATATTCTTAATCTTATTCCAAACCCTATTTAGTGTATCACTGATTAAGCATTGTTTTTTTCTTTTGCCCGGATGACCCGTCTCCAGAATAGAAAAAATATCCCCATGTGGCCCCTGAAAGTCCCTTGCCAGGATACCTAATAGTACAGCAGAATGATGGTCTGCCCCCCCCCCACCCACACACCACTTTATCTGGGCTGCAATATAGTATCCTTGAAGAAAGGGGAGGGACAGACCACCATCTCTCTCAGAGAGGCAGAGATATTTTTGCTTGATCCTAACCCTCCCCCTCCCCCAGATCAACTCATTCAGCAGTTTATCCAGCAGCCCAAAAAATGAATCATCGATCCATATCGGACACGCTGTCAGGGGGTATAGAGCCATGGGGAGGACCACCATCCTTATCAGTGCAATTCTTTCCACCTGTGACAGGGGCAGCTTCTGCCAAATCCGGACCCTCTCTCTGACCTTGTTAATCATAGGGATAATAAGTGACCTGATACCTAAGGGGCCATCCGGAGGTGCTCGGAGAAGGGGAAGGAGTTCGGACTTATCCCAATTTACTTTGTACCCTGATAGTAATCCATATTCTCTCAAAATATTCATGACTGGTGTAACCGCTTTCCACCCTTGCTTCAGAAATACTAAAATATTGTCCACGTATAGACTTGTCTTGTCCGCATCTCCACTCCCTCCAAAACCAATGATCTCGTTGGATTGTCGGATTTTACATGCGAGGGGTTCCAACGCCAGGGCAAATATCAAAGGTGAAAGGGGACACCCCTGCCGGGTACCTCGCTGTAAAGGGATCTGTTCAGAATCAGTCCCATTTATCTTAACCCTGGCGCTAGAATCACAATAAAGTAGTTGTATCCATTTAATAAAATGTTCCCCCAAGTTCATTCTGTCCAAGGTTCCCCACAGGAAGGGCCACTCCATCCTGTCAAAGGCCTTCTCGGCATCCAAAGACAGGATGGAGCGGTCCTCCCCTTCCCCGACATATATATTTAGAAGGGCTCTACGGATATTAGATTGTATATCGCGTTTGGGGATAAATCCAGTCTGATCCGGATGGATCAGGCAGTGGATGACCCCCCTTAACCTATTCACGAGCAGTTTAGCTAGTATCTTGTAATCGGTATTAAGTAATGAAATTGGGCGATATGCCCCAATTTCAGTCTTATCTTTGTCCTTCTTCAAGATCAAGGAGATGGAGGCCTCCCTCAAAAAGGGGGAAAGTGAACCACTGCTCCATGATTCATTGAACATTTGAAGAAGGAGAGGCAACACCGTTTTGCGATGTACTCTATAAAATTCAAAGGGCAAGCCATCCCTGCCTGGAGCCGTATTACTTTTTATGCTATCGACGGCCGCCTCCACTTCCTCAAGGGTAATTGGTAAATTTAATTTGGAGCAGTCCTGTTCAGAAAGGCACGGGAGTTCCACGCTATCAAAGAAAAGGGCCCGGGCTCCGTCATCCCCCCCAAGGTCTGACTGATATACCTTTGTAAAGTGTTCTATAAAGGCAGATTTAATTTTAAAACAATCGTTAGTTAAAGCACCGGTGGGCAGCTTAATTTGCCTTATGGGAATTTGGGTCCGTTGGTTAGCAATTACAGAAGCCAGCATTTTGCCGGTCTTGCCTTTTTCAAAAAAATCTTGCTGTCCAGCAAAAAAGGACCTATGCTGCGCTTTTTCATAGAGAAAGGCCTGATATTTCCTCTTGGCCTCCATTAATATAAGTCGGGTATTTTCCCCCTTCTGTCCGGCCAATTCTACCTTCAGAACCCTTACCCTTTCTGCCAATTTCTTTTCAATACTGGCATATTCTGCCCTTTTCTTCCTAATCCTCATACTATATACCCCTCTAATCATAGCTTTCAGGGAATCCCATACGTAGTGAATATGTGTGGATCCGTAATTTAATGCCCAAAATTCTGAGATATCCTTCCCGATCCTTTCTTGGTCACCCACCACATGGATCCAGTGTGGATTTAGTCTGAAGGATTTTCTCCCCTCTATAGACAGTGAGTCGGCCGTCGAGAGCAACATTGAGGTATGATCGGATATTCCGTGTGGTTCATACTTCATATTTTGTATCCGTTCCAGAAAGTCCGGACTCGCCAGAGCCAGATCTATCCTAGACATAGCCCTGCAGGATCTGCTGAAACAGGAGAAGGCAACCTTTTTCCCATACAAAAACTGCCACACGTCTATAAGGCCCATCTCCTGGCAGATCCTGCTAAGGGTCGTGGACTGATCATTTATAGTCTCCCCTCCACTTAACAGAGATACCCGATCCCCATTAGCCATGACGGAGTTAAAATCCCCCAACACCAATATAGGACATGGATCCCTCTTACAGACATACTCCGCTAATTTCCTCAACACTTCCAAGGAGAAGGGAGGAGGGATGTATACAAATGCAAGTACGCATATCAGTCCCATCCATCGGCCATATAAAAAGACAAATCGTCCCTCTTTGTCAATCCATTGATCATATGGGTCGTAGTCCACATTCCTATGTATATAAACGCTTACTCCTCTCGAATAGGCCGAATGGTAGGAGTGATACTCGTACTGCGTCCAAGGTTTTCGCATATACTGCAATTTTTCGGCAGTAAGATGGGTCTCGAGCAGCACCACGATGGCAGGTAAATGTCTAGAGATAATATCATAGACCACCCTCCGTTTAAACCTGTCAGCCAATCCGCGGACATTCCATGTCAAAATACGTGGCATTTACAGACTAACGGTGGATGGTCAGGTTTTTCCACTCCAACTCCCGGTTCTATGTTGGATCCCGCAGCAGTGGAACTCCCCCCCCCACCTCCCCATGGCGCACAAGACAGTAAAGTCCCATGCTCCTCTTACACATTGCCTAAGCCGCCTCCCCGATCTTGATTACTTTTGCTGGACTTACAGTTGGTAACTCTTGAACAGATATTCAATGACACAATCCTGTCACCTGTCTTGAGTTTGCGATCTGCTGTTTTTCTCCAACAACACCCCATCCTAAATCAGTTTGAACAGCGTAAGGCTCACCCTTTCCTCCTGTGATTACCTTTCGTGAAACCAAGCCTTCGGGACAATCATAGCCTATCAACAGTCCAACACCAAACTCCTTCAGCGGGGACATTTCATGAGATATAACAGATAGGTGCTCCCATTTATTGGCTGTTTCACAGGTAGGTATGCAATCTCGATCTAGAGGTATATCGTCTTTTGTATAAGCTGGAGGTAGATCTAATGTGAAGTTTGAATGAAGTCCTCTAACCCTCAGTCCTTTGACCCTTTGACTGTTCACTACTGTGTCTCTTCCTGTCATTGTGGTGAGTTTGATCTTCACTGGTTCTGTAGCCACTTGTAATTTCTTGCAGATTTCTTGATCAATGAAGGTGACGTCACTCTGGGCATCCAGAAGCGCATAGGTGTATATCTTCTTCTTCCTCCTTTTAGGGTTTAAAATGGACACTGGTACAACCATTGATGTGCCGTTGCTTTCTCCTTCCCTCACTCTGCAAGAGAATACTGATACTTTCTTTCCTTCCTCAGTATCTTTAAGCATTGAGGATTTATCTTTCTTTGGACGTTCTTCATGTAGTGGTGTAGGATGGCATCCTTTGCAAACGCTGCATTTGGCCTTTTTCTTACACTCCTTAGTAACATGGCCTTTTCTTAGACATTTGAAACACAGTTGGTTATCAAGTACACATTTTTTCTTTTCATCTGGGGACTTCTCCTTCAATTGTTGGCACTTATGTATGGAGTGGTATTCTCCAAAGAACATATATTTGAAGGTAGTCTGAAGATTTGTTGGTTCTGTCTCTCTACTGATCCCAGTAGTGACTTTGAACTTGCTCTCGTAGGTATCTGGACCTTTAGCTGCTGCGTTGGTTGCAAAGCTACTGTAGTTGCTTTTGCGCGTCTTATCTCTCTTGCAGGCGTTTCTTCTAAGGATTTTAAGAAGTAAGATGATGTTACTGGATTACATGCTACCTGTGATTCCTTATTGACGAACTCAGAGAACTCTTTAAAACTTGGGAAGTTCTTGCCTAGATCTAACTGTTCAGTCACATAGTGATTCCATCTAGAAGCCACTTCTTCAGGTAGCTTAGTTAGTATCCTGTGGTTTTCTAGATAATCGTTCAGTACTTCTAGTCCTCGTACATGTGGGATAGCATTGCTACATGCTTGCAGGAAGTCACCATACTTTTGGAGTTTAAAGTGTTCTTTAGGACCTATTTTAGGCCAGTTTATTCCGTTTCTCTCAGAAGGCTCTTTGTACTAAGAAAGGATGACCATATCTTGCATTCAATTTTTCCTAAGCTAGCTTGTAGGCTTCTTCGTCTTTCTATAGATTTTACCTTCAAGAATTTCCTTTGCTTCCCCACCAACATATCTCTGAAGGTAGAATAACTTGTCAACTGGACTGAAGCAATGATGCTCAATGATCATTTCAAAACTTGCCTTCCACTCTATGAACTTCAGTACATCTCCTGAAAATACAGTAGGTTCTGGAACGGGAAGTCTAGCTAGGACTGTTGTCTGTGGTCTTGCTGGGACAATGGTTATACCATTCTCCTGAGCATTGCCGTGGCATCTAAGAATTGAATACATCCGGTTCTATTTTCTCACTTAGTTCTGAAGTCCCTTTCTTCATCTTTTCCGGTAGAGATAGAGGGTAAATTCACACACCTTTTTCCTAACACTGGACTAGGCCTCTCTTTGTTTTTCTGAGCAAGGATGGTGATTTCCTTTAATTCTCTTGAGCGTATGAAGGAAAACAGGAGTCTTTTTCTTCACTTAGTACAGATTTGAACCTATGACTAATCTGACTCATAATCTCCTCATATACTCTGAGTCTGGCTTCTATAATCTTAACTTCATTCTGCCTTTCCAGACTTTTCATCTGTTGGCGTTGTGCATCCCTTTAAGCTTCCTTTTCAGCCATCAGTTGGCGCTGCGCCTTCGATAACAGCTTCCATCTCAATCTCTGCTCTCTTGACAGCAAGTTGTTCAGCTAATTCCTTTCTTTTGGCTGAAGTATTTGAGGACTCGGATATGTGGGTGGCACTTCTGCTAGTGAAGGAAGTCACACTTGAGTTTGTGGTAACCCCTAAGAACCTTGCATAGTCTCTCATAAAAAGCTCATTAATTCTACTTCTTGCCTTAACTTCATCATAGTTTTATGTAGATGATAGTTCTCTCATGAGCTTTACCAAATCTTTAGTGACCGCAGTACATGTGTCCATGTTCCTTATAATATCCTGGGAAGGTGTCGTAAATGACCGCAGGTTGACATATGCTGCCGTAAGCTCTGATTCAGATTCTTCTACCGTCTCTACCATATCACTCAAGTTCCTTTTTATATTTTCTTGCTTTAGCTTTCTACGAATATCTTTAATGTATGATTTCCACCTATCATACATCCGGGCAAACTTTTTCTCTTTTAACACTGCCTCTTGCTCGAAATTTTCCAGCATCTTTGAGGTCGGTTTTCTGGCACGTGATGAACGTCTTAATTCATCTGTTTGGGCTATATTTGTTTGAGGCAAGACTAATGCTGCATCAGGTCTTCTACCTCAGACAAGTTCCCTTGCTCTTCAACTTCTACCCTATTTATCTTTGTATCCTCTAACAGTGGCATGGTAATACTAGGCTAAGACATTTTACATTAAATGCAATACTGACAATCAATATGAATAATAAGATGCCTGTCACTTTAAATGCAATATTGACAAATGCAGAAATAAATGACTTTCACTTTAAATGCAATAGAGTCCATGTATTACAAACTGTCCTTTGTCTTTTATTCCTGAACATGAAAATGTCTTTTTATACCAAAACCTATGTGCAATGATAAGTAATAAAAGGAAAGCTCTGACCTTATTTTGAAGACCAGGAACAAATGTCAGTCTTAAAGGAGACGTGTCTTTTCTTGCTTTGATGCGATGCTCTGCACTGACTTGTGATGCTCTGCGAAGACTTGCGATTCTCTGTGATGACTTGCGATGCACTGTGATGATTTACGATGCTTTGTGCAGACTTGCGATGCTCTGTGCAGACTTGCGATGCTTTGTGATGATTTACGATGATTGCGATGCGCTGGCTTGGATACACTGCTGCAGTCAACTTTAAGAGTCGACTGCATTTTGACTAATGCACAAGTTCTATGGCCTCTATGGTAGCTCCGCTGAGGTGTCTTTGTTTGCTCACTCAGGAAACAGTTGCTGCGTGGCGGTATATGCTGGCACTCGGCTGCTGTAATGAGCTTTTTACTGTGCAAGTTGAGGAGCGCTATCACTGTTATGGGGGAGATCTGTGGATGACACATATAGCATAAGATGCTATATAGTGTCATCCATAGATTTCCCCCCATATCAGTGTCATCCACAGATCCCCCTCCCCATAACAGTGCCATCCACAGATCCCCCTCCCCATAGCAGTGCACAGATCCCCCTCCCCATAACAGTGCCATCCACAGATCCCCCTCCACATGCACTGCGTGCAGAATTATTAGGCAAATGAGTATTTTGACCACATCATCCTCTTTATGCATGTTGTCTTACTCCAAGCTGTATAGGCTCGAAAGCCTACTACCAATTAAGCATATTAGGTGATGTGCATCTCTGTAATGAGAAGGGGTGTGGTCTAATGACATCAACACCCTATATTAGGTGTGCATAATTATTAGGCAACTTCCTTTCCTTTTGCAAAATGGGTCAAAAGAAGGACTTGACAGGCTCAGAAAAGTCAAAAATAGTGAGATATCTTGCAGAGGGATGCAGCACTCTTAAAATTGCAAAGCTTCTGAAGCGTGATCATCGAGCAATCAAGCGTTTCATTCAAAATAGTCAACAGGGTCGCAAGAAGCGTGTGGAAAAACCAAGGCGCAAAATAACTGCCCATGAACTGAGAAAAGTCAAGCGTGCAGCTGCCAAGATGCCACTTGCCACCAGTTTGGCCATATTTCAGAGCTGCAACATCACTGGAGTGCCCAAAAGCACAAGGTGTGCAATACTCAGAGACATGGCCAAGGTAAGAAAGGCTGAAAGACGACCACCACTGAACAAGACACACAAGCTGAAACGTCAAGACTGGGCCAAGAAATATCTCAAGACTGATTTTTCTAAGGTTTTATGGACTGATGAAATGAGAGTGAGTCTTGATGGGCCAGATGTATGAGCCCGTGGCTGGATTGGTAAAGGGCAGAGAGCTCCAGTCCGACTCAGACGCCAGCAAGGTGGAGGTGGAGTACTGGTTTGGGCTGGTATCATCAAAGATGAGCTTGTGGGGCCTTTTCGGGTTGAGGATGGAGTCAAGCTCAACTCCCAGTCCTACTGCCAGTTTCTGGAAGACACCTTCTTCAAGCAGTGGTACAGGAAGAAGTCTGCATCCTTCAAGAAAAACATGATTTTCATGCAGGACAATGCTCCATCACACGCGTCCAACTACTCCACAGCGTGGCTGGCAAGAAAGGGTATAAAAGAAGAAAATCTAATGACATGGCCTCCTTGTTCACCTGATCTGAACACCATTGAGAACCTGTGGTCCATCATCAAATGTGAGATTTACAAGGAGGGAAAACAGTACACCTCTCTGAACAGTGTCTGGGAGGCTGTGGTTGCTGCTGCATGCAATGTTGATGGTGAACAGATCAAAACACGGACAGAATCCATGGATGGCTGGCTTTTGAGTGTCCTTGCAAAGAAAGGTGGCTATATTGGTCACTGATTTGTTTTTGTTTTGTTTTTGAATGTCAGAAATGTATATTTGTGAATGTTGAGATGTTATATTGGTTTCACTGGTAAAAATAAATAATTGAAATGGGTATATATTTGTTTTTTGTTAAGTTGCCTAATAATTATGCACAGTAATAGTCACCTGCACACACAGATATCCCCCTAAAATAGCTAAAACTAAAAACAAACTAAAAACTACTTCCAAAAATATTCAGCTTTGATATTAATGAGTTTTTTGGGTTCATTGAGAACATGGTTGTTGTTCAATAATAAAATTAATCCTCAAAAATACAACTTGCCTAATAATTCTGCACTCCCTGTAGCAGTGCACAGATCCCCCTCCCATAACAGCCCCGGCCCTGCCGCTCACAGCAATAGACTATTCTGGCAGTAACTTTTACTCAGTGCATCTTTATTATCTTACAATGAAGCTCCGGTAACAGGCAGAGCAGGCGGCGGCGCAACGTCACTCACGTGATGTGCCTGCTCCGCCCACTTTATGAATGAAGCAGGCGGAGCAGGCGCGTCACGTGAGTGAGTGACGTTACGCCGCCGCCCACTCTGCCAGTTACTGGAGCTTCATTGTAAGGTAAAAAAGATGCACTGATTCAAAGTTTAAGGACCTGCAGGCATAGCGCCTGACCGCCCGCTCCTGCTCGCATACCAACAAATCGGCCGATTATTATCAATAACGTTGATTAATCGTTGCAGCCCAAGTTGTATGCAATTTGGATTGCAATATGGAATTTGAATTTGGATTGTGAACTTTGTAGTTTGCTATTGGTGGAACTGTAAGTAAACACACATATAACTGGTTCAGTATACAGTTCTAATCACTATATTAACAGTAGGAACATTATATAACTGTTTTAAATACCTATTTTGGCCTCTCTGCTTCCATAAAACACATATTTGCATAATGTGTGGATGCAAATATAAAAATACATAAATCGCTGCAAAAGGTGCACCACAATGTGGGAGCTTGGCTGTAAGTTACATCTTAGCACCTCTCAGACCGTGTTCACACTCCATAGGTAGCCTAGTGGTAGGAACCCATGCCACACTGAGATACCTTGACGCTAGTGAAAAAGGGCTCCGTTGTGTTCCTGACTGGAATACATTGACTAAAGTCTCAGTTCTTAACATCAACTTGAGGGATTAGCCAGTGTTGTCAGTTACATATCATTGTGCTGCTCCTTTCGCAGTGATTTTTGTATTTTTATATTTGCATTCACACATTATCCCATCTTGTGTAGGATACCATTTTGATGCATGTGGTCCGCTGCCGACATCCTCCATTGTATGCATTTTTGCTGGGGATTGCAGTTAGCAACGGATCACATGCGGAGGAATTGCTCCTTCGGTTATAAACATGCCACAGTGTTTGGGATTTTTGAGCATTTCCTCCCATTTAGGCCACTTTATTTCAGTTATTTCGCTCTTCAATTTGTCTAAATAAGGTTAGAATTTCTTCATATATTCATCAAAATCTTGTGGAGATAATGAAGTTTTCAGCAATTTCAGATATTTAATAACATTAAATCATGTCAAATATTTATTTGATATTTGTTGATATTTTGCACGAAAATCTGAATCATGTGAATACTGTTATGGGGGATCTGTGGATGGCACTGTTATAGGGGATCTGTGGATGGCACTGTTATGGGGGATCTGTGGATGGCACTGTTATGGAGGGATCTGTGGATGGCACTGTTATGGGAGGGGGATCTGTGGATGGCACTGTTATGGGGAGGGGGGTCTGTGCACTGTTATGGGGAGGGGGATCTGTGGATGGCACTGTTATGGGGAGGGGGATCTGTGCACTGTTATAGGGAGGGGGATCTGTGGATGACACTGATATGGGGGGGAATCTATGGATGACACTATATAGCATCTTATGCTATATGTGTCATCCACAGATCTCCCCCATAACAGTGTCATCCACAGATCCCCCTCCCCATAACAGTGTCATCCACAGATACCCCTCCCCATAACAGTGCACAGATCCCCCTCCCCATAACAGTGCCATCCACAGATCCCCCTCCCCATAACAGTGCCATCCACAGATCCCCCTCCCCATAACAGTGCCATCCACAGATCCCCCTCCCCATAGCAGTGCACAGATCCCCCTCCCCATAACAGTGCCATCCACACAGATCCCCCTCCACATAGCAGTGCACAGATCTCCCTCCCCATAACAGCCCCGGCCCTGCCGCTCACAGCAGTAGACTATTCTGGCAGTAACTTTTACTCAGTGCATCTTTATTATCTTACAATGAAGCTCCGGTAACATGTGAATACATAGATGGTTTTGGTTGAACTCTCATGCCTCTAGGGATGCGATTCTGTTTCACATATTCAACCAATGTAGTGGAATGCAATTCTAAGGTAATAGATCTTTTAACATCACGTTCATACCTCTTTTTGCGGTCCAGTAATGAAGAAGTAGAAAGAAAGTCCATATCTCCTTTACAAGTTTCAATAATCCTATCTCTGCCCATTTCCATGTATGAAAAAACTTCGGGTGAGGACTGTCCCCTTGAGGAATCCATAATGTTATTAGCAAAATCCAATGTAGAGGGTGCCTGCTCCTGTAGTCCAATACAGATAAATACAAATCCAGGGCAGCACACCTTGTTTTCAGTAAGGAGTACGTTTTTCTATTTATTATTTCTATCTCTTGTCTGCCTGCCCTAGCAAGTGACTGGTCTTTCTTTGCTTCTGACGAAGCTGGGCAGTCAATGGATAGGTCTGAGGGCCATCTAGGGGCAGTCAGAGAGGGTTTGTTTATAGTTAGGATACAGGGACGTATTGAGGGGAAGAGACCCAGTATCTGTCTCCCTCCTATATTCTTTCCCTGTTTTTTCCTAACTCACCCTCTGAGTGAGCCAGTGTACACACCGCCTGGCTTATATATATTTTTTCTCCCTACCTGTTCATCTTTGGTTGGCAGTTGTTTTGTAACCTCCTAGTGAGGTATTGTTCATATTTATCACCGTTGGGCCTATTATTTTAAATGGTATTAATAAAATACACATTTTAAGGTACTCCAATACTCAATTTATTCGGAATCTTTATTTTGGGCGCCATTTATATTTATTTTGTTTGACCAGCTTTCACTTAGGTTGTGTTCATCCACAGTAAGGAGTACCAGCAGTAAAAACTTGACCAGTGTCCAATATAATAAAATGAAGAAAAACTGCAGCACATCCAGCTGGTAAAAATTGTGTAATCCTTTTATTCACCCATGCAATGTTTCAGTCAGCTTACTGGGACCATTCTCAAGCAACTTATAAAACGTCTAAGTGCATATATATATATATAGGGTATCACATCATTTACATATTTAATCATTATTTAGTGAAAAAATCACAATATCACAATTCCATATACAATGAATGATGTAAAAAAGCCACCATTGTCATCCAATATAACGTGCCATATTCTGTGCACATATACTTGCCCCGGTGTCTAAAATCTCTAATAATATATCATAATATATAATTGGTAATCGCTCTTAATTATACACTAACTGTGTGGAAAGTGTTAACTCATGGGAGAAGAGAGATCGCTCACCTGTATATCGCTCTGTATGGAAATTGTCCGGCATGATTCCTCGGCGTGTGGGGCGGCGCACTGCGCATGTTGGATGCGCCGTCATCACGTGACGTGAACGGTTGTGTAATTGTTCATTCACAAAATAGTAATAGTAGTAGAACTGTGGAGATACTGCTACACAGAAGCAGGCGCCGCACACTAACGGCGAAAGCGCTGCTGGGCACGGGAGGTGCTGCTCACTAGCGCACTCACCTAAGCCCCATATCAAAAAGGACAGCTCAGCAGGAAACATAAATCGCCTGCCCTGAACTTAATCCTCAAATATTAACAGCATACCCCTATTTAAGTGCAGCCTATAGACTTTAAAAGATAACCGCAGAGCATATTATAGTCCGCAGAGACGCATGGGATATACCGCACTGTATAAATAGTGTCACAGGTTTAATATAGTTTCCCAGGATACACATTTTATTAATAGTATAGTAAACATCAGCATCTCCATATTCGTCAATGGAAAATAATAATTAACAAATACACAGTCCGCCACCTTAATCCATCAGCCATCACAAGCATCAAACGGTGAGACGACTCACACTTTCCCCAGGAATTCTAAAAGAATAAAGATATAAAATTTTAAAATTCATACCACGGAAGCTTTACAGAATTGGAAAAAAGGAAAAAGGAGGGAAAAATGATAGAAATAGGATAAACTCTTATATAAATAACTAGGGTCTATAATCTACATTCAACCCCTTAGGTTTAATGTTCCTAATTTAAATATTCTGATTCACACGCAGAGCAATCATGCCGGCCGATTGCCATACCGAGCGCTATATATACAGGTAAGTGATCTCTCTTCTCCCATGAGTTAATACTTTTCACACAGTTGGTGTATAATTAAGAGAGATTACTAATTATATATTATGATATATTTTTAGAGATTTTAGACATCGGGGCAAGTATATGTGCACACAATATGGCACATTATATTGGATGACAATGGTGGCTTTTTTTACATCATTAATTTATTGTATATAAAATGATATTATGATTTTTTTTCACTAAATGATGATTAAGTATGTAAATGATATCATACCCTATACATATATATACAGTCAGGTCCATAAATATTGGGACATCGACACAATTCTAACATTTTTGGCTCTATACACCACCACAATGGATTTGAAATGAAACAAACAAGATGTGCTTTAACTGTAGACTGTCAGCTTTAATTTGAGGGTATTTACATCCAAATCAGGTGAACGGTGTAGGAATTACAACAGTTTGCATATGTGCCTCCTACTTGTTAAGGGACCAAACGTAATGGGACAATCGGCTTTTCAGCTGTTCAATGGTCAGGTGTGTGTTATTCCCTCAGTATCCCAATCACAATAAGCAGATAAAAGATCCAGAGTTCATTTCAAGTGTGCTATTTGCATTTGGAATATGTTGCTGTCAACTCTCAAGATGAGATCCAAAGAGCTGTCAGTGAAGCAAGCCATCATTAGGCTGAAAAAACAAAACAAACCCATCAGAGAGATAGCAAAAACATTAGGCATGGCCAAAACAACTGTTTGGAACATTCTTAAAGAGAAGGAATGCACCGATGAGCTTAGCAACACCAAAAGACCCAGAAGACCACGGAAAACAACTGTGGTGGACGACCAAAGAATTTTTTCCCTAGTGAAGAAAACACCCTTCACAACAGTTGGCCAGATCAAGAACACTCTCCAGGAGGTAGGTGTATGTGTGTCAAAGTCAACATTCAAGAGAATATTTTACCAGAGTGAATACAGAGGGTGTAAACCAAGATGTAAACCATTGGTGAGCCTCAAAAACAGGAAGGCCAGATTAGAGTTGCCAAACGACATCTAAAAAAGCCTTCACAGTTCTGGAACAACATCCTATAGACAGATGAGATCAAGATCAACTTGTACCAGAGTGATGGGAGGAGAAGAGTATGGAGAAGGAAAGGAACTGCTCATGATCCTAAGCATGCCACCTCATCAGTGAAGCATGTTGGTGGTAGTGTCATGGCGTGGGCATGTATGGCTGCCAATGGAACTGGTTCTCTTGTATTTATTCATGATGTGACTGGTGACAAAAGCAGCAGGATGAATTCTGAAGTGTTTCAGGCAATATTATATGCTCAAAATCAGCCAAATGCTTCAGAACTCATTGGACAGCGCTTCACAGTGCAGATGGACAATGACCCACAGCATACTGCAAAAGCAACCAAAGAGTTTTTAAGGGAAAGTAGTGTAATGTTATGCAATGGCCAAGTCAATCACCTGACCTGAATCCGATTGAGCATGCATTTCACTTGCTGAAGACAAAACTGAAGGGAAAATGCCCCAAGAACAAGCAGGAACTGAAGACAGTTGCAGTAGAGGCCTGGCAGAGCATCACCAGGGATGAAACCCAGCGTCTGGGGATGTCTATGCGTTCCAGACTTCAGGCTGTAATTGACTGCAAAGAATTTGCAACCAAGTATTAAAAAGTAAAAGTTTGATTTATGATTATTATTCTGTCCCATTACTTTTGGTTCCTTAACAAGTGGGAGGCACATATGCAAACTGTTGTAATTCCTACACCGTTCACCTGATTTGGATGTAAATACCCTCAAATTAAACCTGACAGTCTGCAGTTAAAGCACATCTTGTTAGTTTTATTTCAAATCCATTGTGGTGGTGTATAGAGCCAAAAATCTTAGAATTGTGTCGATGTCCCAATATTTATGGACCTGACTGTATATACCATATATATATATATATATATATATAAAGAAAGAAAGAAAACAGCAGCACTCTATAGGTATGCCAGGTGCAATTCCCACAATAACAGCAAAATGAAGGAATGCAGGCAGCACTCCGGTCTTCAAGTGAAAAAGGTGGATTTTATTACACTTAACAGCAATGCAGCATTTCAGCTCTCTCAATGGAGCCTTTGTCAAGCTAGTGAACATAGCGCCCCCAACATATTTAAATCAGGTAAATCTCATCAGTGTTACATAATTGATCATAAATAAATAAACATAATTATACTGTGTAAAACTTGATCTTAAATATTATTTCAATATAATACATGTGCATAAAATACAGCACTATTATATAGTGACTGTGATTACAATAAATAATTTCATTCTATCCATAATTCTGTGTTAAATCCATAATTACAAATAATCTATACATAATGTGCATCTGTGCTAGTCATGTGTTAATTAAAAAGAAGACAAACCCACATCATGAATCCACACATGTGCCACAGCTTCAGCGTCCCATGTTGGAGACTGTGTAGGCGCCGGCATGTGTCCTGCGAACGCGAGAATTCCTCACATCCCGCACATGCGCATCAAGTAAACTTTGTCTGCCCACACTGAACATGTCAGTCCATGTGGTAAGTAGCGACGGCACATCACCAGCGGAACAGGCTATGGTATAGTTGTTATCAGGTGACCATGGCAACAGTTATCACATATAGTAAAAGAATAATAATAGTAGTAATAGCTACGTAACCAGAGGATTTCTATAACGGGGCATGCACCAAGCATCAACTCAGGTGCATATAAGTCCCATCTCGATAAGGGATCAGGGGCAAGTCATTGTCCCCGTCCCTAGCCACTACACCCCCGATACCGCACAGACTATATTAGGGAATGGTGCAGGGTCGCAGATGCTCCACATAGGTGTGCCCGTCCCAGGATTACCAGAACGTGCACCCGAATGCAGAACAGAGGAGAGGGACGTCGAGAACGTCACCCCTCCCCTGCTCCTTCATCCACCAACCTCTACCTCAATTCCCAATAAGGATGAGAAAAGGTGATCTATTGCCACTCCATATCATTGTTTATACAAATAACAGGCATATGTACTATTATTGTTATTTCTTCAAACCACTCCTATTCGTCTGGTCAGATTCAAAAAATGAAAGAGAAAAAAGAACCCCCCCCACCATGGGTACATGACAATGTTACATGGAGGTTTTATGTCGGGCGATGTCTTCACATTCAAGACAATGATTTCCATCCAGATAGCCTGAAACATAAAAGAGAAACAGTTGATTGAGAACACCAATCTTAACTTATACATACAGGCATAGGGCAAGGACCCCACAAGTACATGATCAAACCACCCTAAATTCAACATTTTAAGTATTAGGCTTTAAAGTCTGCAAATGATAAATCCAGTAAAGTTCACTTTGTTTTAGTAAAATTGTCCTGTCACCACCCCGTCGTGGCATGGCGGCCTGGTCAATGATTCTAAAATGTAAGTCCCTCTCGGTATGTTTAGCTTCTGTAAAATGTTTGGACACTGGTAAATCCAGTTTCTTTTCACTAATCGTGTACCTATGTTGATTCAACCTTGTTTTAACATCCCACGTGGTTTCACCCAACATATGTGGAGTCACAAGTCAAATAATGTTTGATTACACACTCATCACCTGTCCGTGGATGTGCAAAAATAGGACCTTTTAACATCAAAGGGCAATTTACACACCCATGACAGGGGTAACAACCCTTTCTTGATGGACCAAAATAAGATCTAAACGAGACCTTTTTTGTACCGATATCAGCTCGTACCAGCTGGTCCTTGATGTTACGTGTACGCCTAGAGGACATCAATGGAGCGTGAACAAATTCTGGGACATGTTTAAAATTACTGCCCAAAATGGGCCAATGTTTCTTCAAAATGTCACTGATTTTATTGCTCAGCGGTGAAAACCGTGTAATAAAGGGAATACGCTTTACACCATCCACCTGTGTTTCCTCTTTCAATAATTACAAATAATCTATACATGAAGTGCATCTGTGCTAATCATGTGTTAATTAAAAAGAAGACAAACCCACATCGTGAATCCTCACATGTGCCAAACAGCTTCAGCGTCCCATGTTGGAGACTGCGCAGACGCCGGCATGTGTCCCGCGAACGCAAGAATTCCTCACATCCTGCGCATGCGCACCATGTAAACGTTGTTGGGGGCGCTATGTTCACTAGCTTGACAAAGGCTCCATTGAGAGAGCTGAAATGCTGCATTGCTGTTGGGGGTAATAAAATCCACCTTTTTCACTTGAAGACTGGAGTGCTGCCTTCATTTTGCTGATATATATATATATATATATAAAGAGAAAAATGGCGGCACTGGCTCCAAAGGGAAAGGCGGGTGCACGTCCCAAAGGGAATGGATTAGTTTCCCTGATAGATAAATTCAGAAAAATGAGCGGCACTCCAAAGGATAAAAGCAGTGAACCCTTTATTCACACCGGTGGTGCAACGTTTCGGCTCTAGTCACGAGCCTTCCTCAAGCAAAGATACAACTCAAATAACAGTGATTATATAGGGAATACAGATCATGTGATCACAAACCAATGGGTGTGTTCAACAAATCATAACAATACATAAAAATAGTTTGCAGTGAATACACATAATACCTTATAGTGTAGATAATTATGCTGGTCATCATTAATAAACAGTGATGTGTACTAAGCAAAAAGCATATATACAGATCGGGTACATAGACACGATCAAATAATGTGACAACATATGATATATTCATTATACATAAGTGTATGTAGGGGGTGGAGCAACGAGGTAATACCGCAGGACATACCCATCCAGCAAGGAGGCTCATTCAGCGCCGTGGAGTCGGCGTTATGGATATCATTCTGCGCAGGCGTGGCAGCGCACCAATAGCGAATACTCAGCAGACCAGGAGTGTCACACGTCATCACAGTGGGCCGACCTCCCTGCGTCACTGCAGACATCCTCCCGGAAGGGCACAGTGTATAATCCTATGCGCATGCTCGGTGGTGAATCGAGCTGGACGCGCCATCTTTGTTACTGGAGAGCTGCCCTTAAGGGGCCACTATGCAAATCGCACCCAACCAAAAACAAAAACGGGCATAGGAGGTTGGAAAAGGGCAAAAGGAAACCCATTAAACAGGGTGCCTATATGCCCCACCATGGCAGAAAATCCACCGCAGTCACGGGGACCGCAGTACCTGCAGGGATAACGCCAGGGATACCAACCTCCCATCCTGCCCGAGAGGGATCTCCTCTAGCTGGCCAACAGATGCTGCAAAAGCGTATAAAATTCAGCTCCCAATAACAAACGAAAAAAATGTATAAGACAAAAAAAAGGATTTAATAGAATGTCAATGAAAATACATGTGTGTCATTTCACGGTGCCTGCCATGCCTGTCAACAACAGAACTAAACCAAATGTAATTGTAAATATAGTAGAATGAACCCCTTCCGTGGTATGCTGCGAATACTCCAGCCGTATGTTCCATACCCCAAAGTGCAGGATATAAGTGATCTAAAGAAAGAAAAAGAGAAAAACATTAGGATAGGAATGATGTGAGTTGTATAACTCTCTGAGTATGTACACAATAAGACGAGACAGTATCCAGAAATGCAAAGGGGGCAAACCAACCCTCACAAAACATCCCCAAAATTGTAATCAGCGTTCAAGCCCTTCGGCTTCAAGCTGTCCAGCTTGTGGATCCAGCTCAACTCTCTGCGTTTAAGTATCCTGGATCTATCCCCACCTCGACAGCGAGACAACAGGAGACGGAGAAAGACAACCCAGGCATCCTCTAATGTGGAGCAGTCTTTTTTAGAGAAGGGTTTACAGTTACCGGAGAGACGCGGCGACGCATTAGGAGAGGTGGTCGTGGACACAAGAGAGCCAGGCGGAGTACGCAGCAGCAAGACCAGGTCAATGGCAACAAAGTCAACCTCAGGGAGGAAGAAGTGACTGTGGTCAATTTATCTTCCAAGGAACTGACTGCTACTCAAGTGAGTGTCCTGTCCAAGGGATTTTCATTTTGTCCCAGTGCACCAGTTGATTGGTTCGATATAGAATCTAACCTGTTTTCTTTTTTTCGGCGCATTAAGCTGAAAGTATGGTTCCATAAGAAAAGTGCGGCTGCGAGACCCCAGATGAGTGATTTCACCCTGGGTTCTCTCAACCTATTTTCAAAAAGTAATTTTGTACCGGTTATCAATGAGCCATCCGTCGATGCTTACATCAGCGCTGTCAGACAGGGAATTTCTGAGCTCAGGTTATCCTCTATGGGGAAGCCGGATTTCAGATACCCCAATCTGACTACCGCTGAGATAGAAGCCTTGGAGTCCCTCAGATCCGACCCCACCCTCACTCTTAAACCGGCTGACAAGGGGGGTGCGGTCGTGGTGATGGATACCACCAAATATGTACATGAAATCATGCGACAACTGAATGACCCACAGGTGTATAGGATTTTAGATTCTGACCCTAAATTCATGATAGCGGACATCATCCGCCGATGTCTCAGGGAGGCCTTGTCCGCAGGCATTATCGATGGGGGTCTCAGTGATTTTCTTGAGGTAGCACATCCGGTCACTCCTGTGATTTATGTGCTGCCCAAGATTCACAAGACCCTCATCGATCCTCCGGGACGACCCATCGTCTCGGGTTCCGATTCCATCTTTAGCGGCATAGCTGTATTCCTAGACAAAGTTTTGCGGGAATTTTCCATAGGGGGATCATCCTACATACAAGACACATCAGATTTTTTGAACAAATTACAAAGTGTTGATTTAACCCAGGTGTCTTCAGTGTTACTCGCATCATTTGATGTGACTTCGCTATACACGTCAATTGTACATGACAGGGGCCTCAGGGCGGTGGAGAAAATGCTGAGGACATCAGCCTACACTCCTCATGCCTCTGAATTCATCATTGATTTACTGAAAATTGTGTTACAGTACAATTACTTTCTTTTCAGGGATGTATTCTATTTGCAAGAACGTGGTGTGGCCATGGGGTCCCACGTGGCCCCCACGTACGCTAATATTTTTATGCGGTGCTATGAGGAAGATGTCGTCTATCTGTCCCACCACTTCAGCCATGTGCTGGGGTGGTGGCGATATATCGACGACATCTTCCTCATATGGACAGGCTCTGAGACTGACTTGGCCGACTTTCATGGCTTTCTCAATAGCCATGATCCCGATCTACAGTTCACCCTCATCCATTCTCGAACTGAGATCCAGTTCTTGGATACACGAGTAGTGTTCAACGAGGGTGTGTTGCAAACTGAGTTGTACACAAAACCTACTGATACCAACACGTTTTTGTGTTACAACAGCTCACACCCTCGGAGAATGATCCGGTCGCTGCCCTTCTCCCAATTTCTCCGCGTCAAACGTGTTGTGTCGGATGAGAACAAACTCGATGCGACTCTGAATTCCATGGCTGTCAAGTTCCAAGATAGGGGTTATCCTAAACCACTACTGAACGAACACATGGACAGAGTGCGCACGCTTGATAGGACTGAGTTACTGACGAAACGGGGCACTGTCCAGAAAAAGGCCAGGATTCCGTTTGTTTCAGTATACACTGAACTCAGTCCTTCAATAAATAGGATACTGAACAAGCATTGGGGTCTGTTGGGTACATGCTTCAAAGATATCCCTGAGTTCTCATGCCCACCATTGTCATCATATCGCCGATCCCGGAACCTGCGTGACCAGTTGGTCAAGGCAGATATTGGCTCCAGGGGATCCTTGAAGCAAACCAAATTGACTCAGTCTGGCTTAGGTTGTTTTCCCTGCTTAAACTGCGTCAACTGCAGATATATCCGCAAGGGAAGGTATTTTGTACACCCCAATACCGGTGTGTCCTACAGCATTTTATTCCATCTGACTTGTGATTCTAACCATGTCATCTATGTGTTGTCTTGCCCATGTAATTTGCTTTATGTGGGTGAGACAACAACTGAATTGAAGACCCGCCTCAATAATCACCGCCTCAGTATACGTAAAAAACGGCTGGATTTGCCAGTAGCAAAACATTTTACTGAGGCCACACACAAAGAAAGTGATTTGAGGTGCTGGATCCTGGATCATATACCCCAGCCTCGTCGAGGTGGGGATAGATCCAGGATACTTAAACGCAGAGAGTTGAGCTGGATCCACAAGCTGGACAGCTTGAAGCCGAAGGGCTTGAACGCTGATTACAATTTTGGGGATGTTTTGTGAGGGTTGGTTCGCCCCCTTTGCATTTCTGGATACTGTCTCGTCTTATTGTGTACATACTCAGAGAGTTATACAACTCACATCATTCCTATCCTAATGTTTTTCTCTTTTTCTTTCTTTAGATCACTTATATCCTGCACTTTGGGGTATGGAACATACGGCTGGAGTATTCGCAGCATACCACGGAAGGGGTTCATTCTACTATATTTACAATTACATTTGGTTTAGTTCTGTTGTTGACAGGCATGGCAGGCACCGTGAAATGACACACATGTATTTTCATTGACATTCTATTAAATCCTTTTTTTTGTCTTATACATTTTTTTCGTTTGTTATTGGGAGCTGAATTTTATACGCTTTTGCAGCATCTGTTGGCCAGCTAGAGGAGATCCCTCTCGGGCAGGATGGGAGGTTGGTATCCCTGGCGTTATCCCTGCAGGTACTGCGGTCCCCGTGACTGCGGTGGATTTTCTGCCATGGTGGGGCATATAGGCACCCTGTTTAATGGGTTTCCTTTTGCCCTTTTCCAACCTCCTATGCCCGTTTTTGTTTTTGGTTGGGTGCGATTTGCATAGTGGCCCCTTAAGGGCAGCTCTCCAGTAACAAAGATGGCGCGTACAGCTCGATTCACCACCGAGCATGCGCATAGGATTATACACTGTGCCCTTCCGGGAGGATGTCTGCAGTGACGCAGGGAGGTCGGCCCACTGTGATGACGTGTGACACTCCTGGTCTGCTGAGTATTCGCTATTGGTGCGCTGCCACGCCTGCGCAGAATGATATCCATAACGCCGACTCCACGGCGCTGAATGAGCCTCCTTGCTGGATGGGTATGTCCTGCGGTATTACCTCGTTGCTCCACCCCCTACATACACTTATGTATAATGAATATATCATATGTTGTCACATTATTTGATCGTGTCTATGTACCCGATCTGTATATATGCTTTTTGCTTAGTACACATCACTGTTTATTAATGATGACCAGCATAATTATCTACACTATAAGGTATTATGTGTATTCACTGCAAACTATTTTTATGTATTGTTATGATTTGTTGAACACACCCATTGGTTTGTGATCACATGATCTGTATTCCCTATATAATCACTGTTATTTGAGTTGTATCTTTGCTTGAGGAAGGCTCGTGACTAGAGCCGAAACGTTGCACCACCGGTGTGAATAAAGGGTTCACTGCTTTTATCCTTTGGAGTGCCGCTCATTTTTCTGAATTTATATATATATATATATATATACATACACTTAGACCTTGTATAAGTTGCTTGAGAACGGTCCCAGTAAGCGGACTGAAACTTTGCATGGATGAATAAAAGATTACACAATTTTCACCAGCTGGATGTGCCGCGGTTTTTCTTCATTTAATTATATTAGACAGTGGTCAAGTTTTTACTGCTGGTACTCCTTACTGACAAGAAGGTGTGCTGCCCTGGATTTGTATTTATATATAATGAATATATTAAGTATGGCACCTTATATTGGATGACAATGGTGGCTTTTTTACATCATTACTTTATTGTATATGGAATTATGATATTGTGATTTTTTCACTAAATGATGATTAAGTATGTAAATGATGTGATACTATATATATATATATATATATGAAGGAAAAAGTCCAGTGGGAGCACCAACCAGAGTGCGGGTGCAGGGCCCAACACAGGGCAGCGGCAAACCCCAATAGTATAGGAAACGAAGAAGTAGGACTGCACTCCAAAATAGTGGTAAAAACAGCAGTGATTTATTCACCCATAATATGGCAAGACTTGCCATATTATGGGTGAATAAATCACTGCTGTTTTTACCACTATTTTGGAGTGCAGTCCTACTTCTTCGTTTCTTATATATATATATATATATATATATATATATATATATATACAGGGAGTGCAGAATTATTAGGCAAGTTGTATTTTTGAGGATTAATTTTATTATTGAACAACAACCATGTTCTCAATGAACCCAAAAAACTCGTTAATATCAAAGCTGAATATTTTTGGAAGTAGTCTTTAGTTTGTTTTTAGTTTTAGCTATTTTAGGGGGATATCTGTGTGTGCAGGTGACTATTACTGTGCATAATTATTAGGCAACTTAACAAAAAACAAATATATACCCATTTCAATTTATTATTTATTTTTACCAGTGAAACCAATATAACATCTCAACATTCGCAAATATACATTTCTGACATTCAAAAACAAAACAAAAACAAATCAGTGACCAATATAGCCACCTTTCTTTGCAAGGACACTCAAAAGCCTGCCATCCATGGATTCTGTCAGTGTTTTGATCTGTTCACCATCAACATTGCGTGCAGCAGCAACCACAGCCTCCCAGACACTGTTCAGAGAGGTGTACTGTTTTCCCTCCTTGTAAATCTCACATTTGATGATGGACCACAGGTTCTCAATGGGGTTCAGATCAGGTGAACAAGGAGGCCATGTCATTAGATTTTCTTCTTTTATACCCTTTCTTGCCAGCCACGCTGTGGAGTACTTGGACGCGTGTGATGGAGCATTGTCCTGCATGAAAATCATGTTTTTCTTGAAGGATGCAGACTTCTTCCTGTACCACTGCTTGAAGAAGGTGTCTTCCAGAAACTGGCAGTAGGACTGGGAGTTGAGCTTGACTCCATCCTCAACCCGAAAAGGCCCCACAAGCTCATCTTTGATGATACCAGCCCAAACCAGTACTCCACCTCCACCTTGCTTGCGTCTGAGTCGGACTGGAGCTCTCTGCCCTTTACCAATCCAGCCACGGGCCCATCCATCTGGCCCATCAAGACTCACTCTCATTTCATCAGTCCATAAAACCTTAGAAAAATCAGTCTTGAGATATTTCTTGGCCCAGTCTTGACGTTTCAGCTTGTGTGTCTTGTTCAGTGGTGGTCATCTTTCAGCCTTTCTTACCTTGGCCATGTCTCTGAGTATTGCACACCTTGTGCTTTTGGGCACTCCAGTGATGTTGCAGCTCTGAAATATGGCCAAACTGGTGGCAAGTGGCATCTTGGCAGCTGCACGCTTGACTTTTCTCAGTTCATGGGCAGTTATTTTGCGCCTTGGTTTTTCCACACGCTTCTTGCGACCCTGTTGACTATTTTGAATGAAACGCTTGATTGTTCGATGATCACGCTTCAGAAGCTTTGCAATTTTAAGAGTGCTGCATCCCTCTGCAAGATATCTCACTATTTTTGACTTTTCTGAGCCTGTCAAGTCCTTCTTTTGACCCATTTTGCCAAAGGAAAGGAAGTTGCCTAATAATTATGCACACCTAATATAGGGTGTTGATGTCATTAGACCACACCCCTTCTCATTACAGAGATGCACATCACCTAATATGCTTAATTGGTAGTAGGCTTTCGAGCCTATACAGCTTGGAGTAAGACAACATGCATAAAGAGGATGATGTGGTCAAAATACTCATTTGCCTAATAATTCTGCACGCAGTGTATATATATATATATATAATATGCACTTAGACCTTGTATAACTTGCTTGAGAACGGTCCCAGTAAGAGGACTGAAACGTTGCATGGGTGAATAAAAGGGCTACAGAATTTTCACCAGCTGGATGTGCCGTGGTTTTTCTTCATTTTATTATATTGGACAGTGGTCAAGTTTGTACTGCTGGCACTCCTTACTGACAAGGTGTGTTGCCCTGGATTTGTATGTATGTGTATATATATATATATATATATATATATATATATATATATATATATGGAAAATCAGACAGCATTCCAGGTTAAAAAAACTGAAGATTTATTAACTCCTGTGGCAAAAAGGAAGCAACGTTTCGGGCTCAACAATAGAGCCTTTCTCAAGCATTGAACACAAGTGCAAGTGACCAATATATAAGCCAAACAGTTCATCTAATCAATAAACATGATGCCAGAAAGCTGTGTACAATTCATAACATAATTAATCAATATACAAATAAAAATACAATATTTCTTTAGAAACCAGTGATCAAAGTCATATCATATATATGCAGTGTTACAGCAATGTAATAGTGTTACATAAAGTGCAAAGTGAATAAATAAGTAAATAATAAAGTGCATATATACATTGTAATGGGGTATATAACTCAATAAAAACATCAATATAAAATATAATCAGGGGGCGGAGACCCGAGAGCAAGGAACCTATAATCATAAACAACAGGTGGATCCAATATGCAGCAGACTGTAGCGCCATGTTTGGCGTCTAGAAAGTCACAGTGTGCATACTCCAGGGGACAGCATGGGTGCGCGGAAACAGGAAGTGACACGCAGTGAAGAACCGCGCATGTGCACCTCCGACCTGTTCCACGCATCACCATCTTTAATGTGGTTTCTATCGGATAGAATTGTGCGCATGCGCACAAACACAATGAGATGATGCCGCCATATTGGACTCAGGCGGGCTGCCCAAATGCTAAATACGAGCCGTAATGGAACTCATGTGGCTCCAACAGAACTGCTCACATTACCACCACACATAGGGGAGGACACACCTTTTTAGGGGGATGAAACCTTCCCAAACTCGGCACCCCTGACCAACATGCACTGCACGTTAGTGCAATGCACATTGAATAAGTGTGCCTGGTGGTATCAGTGTATCGCTTTTAAATCAGGGAATCTCCTGACGGGCAGAACAGATGTATGTGCAAAATATTATACTATAACCACACCTGGAATAAAGGCACAGTAACCAATAAAAACAATAGGATAAAACATATTTGTAGATGTAGCTTCTGGGCACGCTAGTTCTCGTTTCCCATGTCTCCAATTCCCTGTTCTAGATAACTGAGAAGAAAAGAGAGAAAAACAATTACTTATCCAGACATGATATATCAATATCTGTGTTCAAACTCAACCATTACACAGGTGTAGGACCGAGCAGAAAAAGCAGAGGAAAAGGGCAAGCCACCACTCAAACAACACTCCATGGATTATATTCAATGTTGAGGCCAAAGGGTTTAAGACAATTGAGTGTATGCATCCAATACATTTCTCTTCTTTTCAACAACGTTAATCTATTGCCGATCGATGATCCAACACTTCAGATCACATTCACTGTGCCCCAGATCCAGGAAATGTTTTGGTACTGGTAAATCAGACCGCTTTTTGCGGATTGTGTAGCGATAGTTGTTGAGGTCAGTGGACATGTCTCCAACGTTACAAAAGTTTGCAAGGGCATGTCAAAACATAAATGACAAAATTAGAGTTGCAAGTAAGATAGTGTTGAATCGGAAAAGACACCCCCATTGTGGGATGTATAAAAGAACTACCCTTGCAAATATGTTGGCAATTGACACAGCATAGGCAGGGGAAGCTACTTACGCTGCGCTGTGTCAATGAATTTTGCACAAGTTTGTTTATTGGGCCTATGTCAGCAGGAACCAAATATATACACTCACCTAAAGAATTATTAGGAACACCATACTAATACGGTGTTGGACCCCCTTTTGCCTTCAGAACTGCCTTAATTCTACGTGGCATTGATTCAACAAGGTGCTGATAGCATTCTTTAGAAATGTTGGCCCAAATTGATAGGATAGCATCTTGCAGTTGATGGAGATTTGAGGGATGCACATCCAGGGCACGAAGCTCCCGTTCCACCACATCCCAAAGATGCTCTATTGGGTTGAGATCTGGTGACTGTGGGGGCCATTTTAGTACAGTAAACTCATTGTCATGTTAAAGAAACCAATTTGAAATGATTCGAGCTTTGTGACATGGTGCATTATCCTGCTGGAAGTAGCCATCAGAGGATGGATACATGTTCTCATTCTGTTTACGCCAAATTCGGACTCTACCATTTGAATGTCTCAACAGAAATCGAGACTCAGACCAGGCAACTTTTTTACAGTCTTCAACAGTCCAATTTTGGTGAGCTCGTGCAAATTGTAGCCTCTTTTTCCTATTTGTAGTGGAGATGAGTGGTACCCGGTGGGGTCTTCTGCTGTTGTAGCCCATACGCCTCAAGGTTGTGCGTGTTGTGGCTTCACAAATGCTTTGCTGCATACCTCGGTTGTAACGAGTGGTTATTTCAGTCAACGTTGCTCTTCTATCAGCTTGAATCAGTCGGCCCATTCTCCTCTGACCTCTAGCATCCACAAGGCATTTTCCCACAGGACTGCCGCATACTGGATGTTTTTCCCTTTTCACACCATTCTTTGTAAACCCTAGAAATGGTTTTGCTTGAAAATCCCAGTAAACTGAGCAGATTGTGAAATACTCAGACCGGCCCGTCTGGCACCAACAACCATGCCACGCTCAAAATTGCTTAAATCACCTTTCTTTCCCATTCTGACATTCAGTTTGGAGTTCAGGAGATTGTCTTGACCAGGACCACCCCCCTAAATGCATTGAAGCAACTGCCATGTGATTGGTTGACTAGATAATTGCATTAATGAGAAATAGAACAGGTGTTCCTAATAATTCTTTAGGTGAGTGTATATATATATACATATATATATATATATATATATATAATATATATACAGTACAGACCAAAAGTTTGGACACACCTTCTCATTCAAAGAGTTTTCTTTATTTTCATGACTATGAAAGCATCAAAACTATGAATTAACACATGTGGAATTATATACATAACAAACAAAAGTGAAACAACTGAAAATATGTCATATTCTAGGTTCTTCAAAGTAGCCACCTTTTGCTTTGATTACTGCTTTGCACACTCTTGGAATTCTCTTGATGAGCTTCAAGAGGTAGTCCCCTGAAATGGTCTTCCAACAGTCTTTAAGGAGTTCCCAGAGATGCTTAGCACTTGTTGTCCCTTTTGCCTTCACTTTGCGGTCCAGCTCACCCCAAACCATCTAGATTGGGTCCGGTGACTGTGGAGGCCAGGTCATCTGGCGCAGCACCCAATCTCTCTGCTTCATGGTCAAATAGCCCTTACTTTCAAAGTTTTCCCAATTTTTCGGCTGACTGACTGACCTTCATTTCTTAAAGTAATGATGGCCACTCGTTTTTCTTTACTTAGCTGCTTTTTTCTGGCCATAATACAAATAATAATACATACAATAATACAAATTCTAACAGTCTATTCAGTAGGACTATCAGCTGTGTATCCACTTGACTTCTCCTCAACGCAACTGATTGTCCCAACCCCATTTATAAGGAAAGAAATCCCACTTATTAAACCTGACAGGGCACACCTGTGAAGTGAAAACCATTTCAGGGGACTACCTCTTGAAGCTCATCAAGAGAATGCCAAGAGTGTGCAAAGCAGTAATCAAAGCAAAAGGTGGCTACTTTGAAGAACCTAGAATATGACATATTTTCAGTTGTTTCACACTTGTTTGTTATGTATATAATTCCACATGTGTTGATTCATAGTTTTGATGCCTTCATAGTCATGAAAATAAAGAAAACTCTTTAAATGAGAAGGTGTGTTTAAACTTTTGGTCTGTACTGTATATATATAAAGATTTTTGGGTGATTACATTTCATTTAGGCTCAGCATAAATGTATATAGTTACTGCATCAATATAGCCATTTTCTCACAGTCCAAGCAATGCTGTGGCCTTCAACATGTGCGAGAGGCTCAGTTTCCAAGTACTCATTTCCACATGGTTGAAATGTATAATTATAATTTTTTTTGAGGGGGGGTTAAATTTCTTTAAGGTGCAGCATAAATGTATGTGATTACTGCGTCAATATCGACATTTTCGCACACAGTCCAGGCAAAGCTGGAGCCTGCAATGCATCATGTCACTGCCACCAATGCCTGAGGGTCAGTTCCGTGTACTCACTTTCCACACAGTTGAAATTTTTTTTTTTTGAGGGGGTTATTTTTCTTTAACCACCTCCCGTCTCGCTAATGCCGAAAGGCGTGATTGCGGCGGCTCTCCCAGGTCACACTAACGCCGATCAGCGTCATCTCGCGTGAGCCGAGATTTCCTGTGAACGCGTGCTCACAGGAGCACGCGTTCACAGGATCGCGCAGTTCAAAAGTTCATCTGCAGCCTGCGGGCCGCGATCATTGGCTGGCAGGCTGTGGATTTTCGAAATGACCAATGAAATGGGTATGTCAAACGCTATTTTGAAAATAGCGTCTGATATACCTGCTACCTGCTCCTCTGGTGGTCCCTTTTGCTTGGATCGACCACCAGAGGACACAGGCAGCTCTGTAAGTAGCACCAAATCACCACACATACACATTAAACATTACCCTGTCACTTATTAACCCCTTATTTAGCACCTGATCACCATATTAGACTCCCTGATCACCCTGATCACCCCCCTGTCCACCCCCCTGTCATTGATCACCCCCCTGTAAGGGTCCCTCATCACCGCCAGGTAGTTAGCTACTTGCTAGGTAATTAGCGCCCAGCCCACCGCACCGCAGTCACTGATTAGTCGCTGATTAGCGTCATCGCTGTCGCTAATCAGCACTAGTACTATATAGTATCTGTAAGTGATCAAGACTGATCGCAATCAGATCTATATAAGTACATTAGGGTCATCTTAGGCTCTACAAAAAACGCAGTGTTCGCCCGATCAGGCCTGATCTTGTGCTCACACTTGCATTCAGTCCGCCCCACCGCAGTGACAGAATTTTTTTTTTCTGATTACTGCAAAAACACAGTAAAATCGCTGCGCCGCTATAAAGATCACTTTTGAGCTTTTTGGATCTTTATTAGCGATCGCAGCTTTACTTCGCAAGCACTCCTTTTTACTAGGTAGGTTTGCTCTTTTTCCTGGGTAGTCTCAGAGGAATACCCCCTAAATTTAGTGAGCCCAAAATGTCAAACAAGGGGTATTCCGCTGAAGAGGCCTACAGGATTCTGGCCGTGATGTATGAAAGCGAGGGGGACGCCTCACCCGCTGAATCCAGTGGTTCAGAATATGAACCTGTAGACAGCAGTGGCACTCTAACCGCTAGCGAAGATGACGAGGTTGAGGTCCCTGCTACGGTCAGGCGTACCCGATCCCATGTCAGGGTTCTGCATACCCCGCATGATGAGCCTCATTTGCAGCAGGGTGGTGCTAGCGCTGATCTTGTTTATGGTGCGGCATAAACCAGCAGCGCAACACATCCTGGTTCTTCTACCAGCACTGCCGTATTCCCTGGTGAAGTGGCGAGCACCAGAAGGGCAGTTCAAGCTGGTACGGTGGCACGTGCAGTAACTTCCCCGTCGCAGCCACCGCGTTCACAGGCCCGTAGAACCCTTAGTCTCACAGAGGTGCTGGCAAATTCGAATTGGCACTCCCCTGCTTCCGCCGCACACGTATTGCCCCCTTTCACCGCCCAGTCTGGAGTTCGCGTGGAGACAGCTCATTTAGGATCGGCCCTTCAGTTTTTTGAGCTGTTCTTCACCGCGGATCTCTATGACCTAGTTGTGGCAGAAACCAATCGCTACGCCACACAGTTTATTACCGCCAATCCGGAAAGCTTCTATGCCCAGCCTTACCAGTGGAAACCAGTCACAGTTTCCGAGTTTAAATTTCTTTTGGGCCTTATCCTCAGCATGGGTCTAACTAAAAAAAATGTATTACGATCATATTGGTCTAAAGACCCAATACATTACATGCCCATGTTCTCTGCTGCAATGTCCAGGGCACGTTTTGAGGTCATCATGTGCTTTATGCATTTCGCTGACAATAACACCTGTCATCCAAGAGGCAACCCTGCTTATGACCGGCTCCACAAAATTCGGCCCTTCATAGACCATTTGTCATCCAGATTTGCAGATGCGTATACCCCTAATCAAAACATCTGCATAGACGAGTCCCTAGTACATTTTACCGGGCGCCTTGGCATCAAACAGTACATCCCCAGCAAGCGCGCCCGGTATGAGGTCAAACTGTATAAGCTCTGTGAAAGAGCCACAGGCTATACATATCGTTTTAGGGTCTATGAGGGAAAAGACTCAAAACTGGAGCCGGTCGGATGTCCTGACTACCTGGGGAGTAGTGGCAAGATTGTCTGGGACTTGGTGTCACCCTTACTCCACAAGGGGTACCACTTATACGTGGACAATTTTTACTCAAGCATGGCCCTCTTTCGGCACTTACATCTAGTTAGAATTCAATGCTGTGGCACCGTGCGACCTAGTCGCCGGGGCTTCCCCCAACGGCTCGTTAGTACCCGACTTGCACGGGGGAAGAGGGCTGCCTTGTGTGACCAAGAACTGCTTGCGGTGAAGTGGAGGGACAAGAGGGACGTTTACCTTCTGTCCACCATTCACGCAGACACGACTGTCCAAATTGAAAGGGCAACTGGAGTCATTGTGAAACCCCTCTCTGTCCACGACTATAACCTTCACATGGGAGGGGTGGACTTCAATGACCAGATGTTGGCTCCCTATTTAGTTTCCCGCAGCACCAGACGCTGGTATAAGAAGGTGTCTGTATATTTAATTCAATTGGCTGTATATAATAGTTTTGTTCTCTACAGTAAGGCTGGGAGAACAGGATCCTTCCTAAAATTCCAGGAAGAGATCATTTCGGAAATACTGTATCCAGGAGGGTCCGTGCCCCAAGTCCCTGATGTAGTGAGCCGGCTACATGGCAGACACTTCCCGTCTGTCTATCCTGGTACCCCAACTCAACGTTCCCCAAGAAAAAGATGTTGTGTCTGTAGCAGGGGTGGAATAAGGCGTGACACCACCTTTTTTTGTCCTGACTGTCCTGACCAGCCTGCCCTATGCATAGGGGAGTGTTTCCGCAAGTTCCACACACAGGTACACTATTAGTATAGGGATTGCGTGACACAGGACAGGCACACAGGGGTCTTAGGGCCCTTTCACACAGAGCTGCCACAAACCTCTCCTTTCACCTGGGACAAAGTGCATAATGTACTTCGCCACATCTCTGGGCGATTTGCGCTTTGCACATTGTCCCATGGGGAAGGAGAGGTTTGTCCTCTAAAGGTAAAAAAAAATAAAAAAAATCACAGGTAAGCAAAAAAGTTAATGTTCTGTTTCAAAAGTTCAATAAAGTTTATAAAAGTTAATGTTCTGTTCAAATGTTATATAAAGTTAATGTTAATAAATGTATTGCGTTGTGGCCTGTTTTTTTTTTTTTTTTACCTTCTAGGTGGACCAAGCGATCAAGCAGCTGCAGCACTGATGTGCATTCTGACAGAAGCATTGCGCAAGACGAGATTTCTCATCTGCAGTAAAGAAGATACTTTTGCCGAGGCTTATGAGCTGAGGGGCGGTGTTCATATGCTTTGGCAAACACTTTGCATAAAAAATAAAAAATAAAAATTCCAGCAATGATTTATTCATCCACATCGATTGATGTGAATGGAGAAATCGGGTTTGCCAGGGCATACGAGCTGAGTGGGTTTGGATGTTGGGCAGAGATTTTTTCATCCACATTGATCTTTGCGAATGAAGAAATCTGTGGCATTCACTTTTTCTTTCAGCCCAGAGGCTGAACGGAAAAAAAATATCTCATTACCCGTATGCTCAATATAAGGAGAATAGCAGAAACTCCTAATGCTGGCCATACATGTAATGATTGCGGAGACCCTCAAATGCCAGGGCAGTACCCCACAAATGACCCCATTTTGGAAAGAAGACACCCCAAGGTATTCGCTGAGGGGCATATTGAGTCTATGAAAGATTGAACTTTTTGTCCCAAGTTAGCGGAAAGGGAGACTTTGTGATGAAAAAACTAAAAAAAAATCAATTTCCGCTACTTTGTGCAAAAAAAAAAATCTTCTATGAACTCGCCATGCCCCTCACGGAATACCTTGGGGTGTCTTCTTTCCAAAATGGAGTCACATGTGGGGTATTTATACTGCCCTGGCATTTTAGGGGCCCTAAAGCGTGAGAAGAAGTCTGGAATCCAAATGTCTAAAAATGCCCTCCTAAAAGGTACTCGTTGGACTTTCGGCCCCTTTGCGCCCCTAGGCTGCAAAAAAGTGTCACACATGTGGTATCGCCGTACTCAGGAGAAGTTGGGCAATGTGTTGTGGGGTGTCTGTTTACATATACCCATGCTGGGTGAGAGAAATATCTCTGTAAAATGACAACTTTGTATAAAAAAAATGGGAAAAGTTGTCGTTTACAGAGATATTTCTCTCACCCAGCATGGGTATATGTAAAAATACACCCCAAAACACATTTCCCTACTTCTTCTGAGTACGGCGATACCACATGTGTGACACTTTTTTGCAGCCTAGGTGCGCAAAGGGGCCCAAATTCTAAAAAGCACCTTTAGGATTTCACAGGGCATTTTTTACGCATTTGGATTCCAAACTACTTCTCACGCTTTAGGTCCCCTAAAATACCAGAGCAGTATAAATACCCCACAAGTAACCCCATTTTGGAAAGAAGACACCACAAGGTATTTCGTGAGGGGCATGGCGAGTTCATGTAAAATTTTATTTTTTGTCACAAGTTAGTGGAATATGAGACTTTGTAAGAAAAAAAAAGAAAAAAGAAAAAATACATCATTTTCCGCTAACTTGTGCCAAAAAAATAAAAATTCGAGGAACTCGCCATGCCCCTTACGGAATACCTTGGGGTGTCTTCTTTCCAAAATGGGTCACTTGTGGGGTATTTATACTATCCTGGCATTCTAGCACCTCAAGAAACATGACAGGTGCTCAGAAAGTCAGAGCTGCTTCAAAATGCGGAAATTCACATTTTTGTACCATAGTTTGTAAACGCTATAACTTTTGCACAAACCAATAAATATACACTTATTGGATTTTTTTTTTATCAAAGACATGTAGCACAATAAATTCAGACACAAACTTGTATAGAAATGTAATTATATTTGAACAATTTAACCAGATAAAGTTAAAAATACACTTTTTTTGAGAAAATTGCAGCCTATTTTGATTAATATCGGAAAAACGAAAAATCTTAGCAGCAATCAAATACCACCAAAAGAAAGCTGTATTTGTGAGAAGAAAAGGAGGTAAAATTCATTTGGGTGCCAAGTTGCATGACCGAGCAATAAACCGTTAAAGTTGTGAAGTGCCGATTTGTAAAAAAGGGCCTGGTCACTAGGGGGGTATAAACCTGTGGTCTTTAAGTGGTTAAGACGCTGCATAAATGTATGTGATCACTGCATCAATATCGACATTTTCTCACAGTCTAGGCAAAGCTGGAGCCTGCAATGCATCATGCCACTGCCACTAAAGCCTGAGGGTCAGTTCTGTGTACTCATTTTCCACATAGTTGAAATTTTTAAATTATTTGGGGGCAGGAGCTAACATGGTTGAAATTTTTTCGTTTTTTTGACCCCTCTGTTAAATTTTTTGGAAGGTGCACTAGTGCCATATTATTTTATTGGATTACTGCGTCTATACCGCCATTTTGTCACTGTTCTAGAAAAGCTGGAGCCTGCATTGCATCATACCACTGCCAGTAATGCCTGAGGGTCAGTTCCTTATACTCACTTTCCACATGGTTGAAATGTTAAAATTTTCTGGGGTGAGGGTAAATTTGTTTAAGAAGCGCAGCATAAATGTACGTGATTACAGTATTTATACAGAAATTTTCCCGCAGTCCAGGCAGGCTGAATGACCTCTTCTTGCAGCCGGTGCCCTATGATGCCACTCTTGCTGTCTGTCTGCCTACCTACCATCACGTTCTGTACAGCTGCTGCCGGTGCCCTATGATGCCACTCTTGCTGTCTGTCTGTTATTATTTTAAAATTGTGATTTTTAAAAGTATAATGCATTATAATGATAATTTTATTTCTATATTTTATTAGTCTTAAAATGTTAAAAGGAATCTGTCACTAGGAAATTCTCTCCACTGTGCACCTGTGCTCCTCTAGCTTCCTCTGCCAGCCCCTTCCTCTCCTTGATTGGTAGGGTCAAGTTCCTGCATAGTCATCTCACTCGTTCCTGTCAACCAAGATTGAGAGGGGCAGCTGGCAGAGGAAGCAGGAGGAACAAGGGTGCAGAGTTTCTTGAGCACTTAACTGCTTGTTTGCATATTAATTAAAAGTAATTTTTCTCCAGAATGAAGCAACGAATTGCCAAGTGAAAGGTAACATTATATTTAGCTAAGCTAGCCCTATAAGGCATCATGCCTGGTTTAACAGTGAATGTCCCTGTGACAGATTGTCTTTAAAACACCAAAAATATATATTTTTTTGTTTTAGTGTATAGCTTGCTCTCCTTGACTTCTTTGTTGAGATTTGGCTTCAGATGGTTATCAGAAACAGACTGCAATATGCTGGTTTGTTAATAGTACCTGGTAACAAAGCAGCAATTTGCAGTCTGCTGATAGACAGCATCTTAAAAGGGTTGTCCAAGTGTTTAAGTCTACATGCACATGACCATTGCAGATCCTCAAAACACGAATGGCGTCCGTGTGCGTTCCGCAATTTGTGGAACGGCAAGGACAGCCATTACTATAACTGCCTATTCTTTTCCGCAAAACAGACAAGAATGGGACAGGTTATATTTTTTTTGCGGACCACGGAACTGAGCTACGGATGCGGACAGCACACATAGTGCTGTCTGCATCTTTTGCGGCCCCATTGAAGTGAAACTGCGGCTCAGATGCGGACCAAAACAAAACGGTCGTGTGCATGTAGCCTAATACTCATGACCTTTCCTCAGGATAGGTCATCAGTGTCTGATTGGTGGAGTCTGATTCGCAGCACCCTCATGGATAAGCTGTTTGAAGAAACTGTCAGTGACATTATATTCATTGGCCACATAGCCTAGGAATAGCTCAGTCCCACTCAAATGAATGAGACTGAGCTACAGTACCAAGTACAAGCGCTGTGCTTGGTAAGCCGCAAGGAGGCCACAGTGCTCACCGGAGGGCTGTAACCTCTTCAGACAGCTGATCGGTGGTGGGTGTCAGATGTCAGACCCCCATGGATCACATACTAATAACCTATCCTGAGAATAGGTTATCAGTATTAAACAGTTAGAAAACCCCTTTAACTAAAATCTAAAAATTAAGCAAATATAGAAATACAAGGCTATTTCTCTCTCTCTCTCTCTCTCTCTCTCTCTCTCTCTATATATATATATATATATATATATATATATATATATGAAGAATAAACCAGCACCAGGTGGATAAGTTAAAAGTAGGTGCAAACTACCATGGCTATTATATATATGTAGAACTAGAAGTAACAGCACACCACTATATGAACTAAGACACAAGTAAATGGTGAATATGTGAAAAAGGTAAAATGCATGACTGCTATACTTACTATTAGACAAAGTAAAAGCTCTAAGCGCATATTATTGATAAAAGATATATACCAATCGACAAGGTGGCTTCTAACAGATGGGACCTACTCTGACACATGCTTGTATCCTACAAGACTGTGGGTCAAAGGAGCATCCAGCTATTGTGATATTCCTGATTAAAAGCACCAGGCAGGTGGGCGGGAGTGCTAGGTTCCTGCAGAGGATGCCTGTTCCCCTATATATATAGAAATAAACAAAGAATGAACCAGCACCTCCAGGTGCATAAGTTAAAAGCAGGTGCAAACTACCAGCCCGCAGCCAGGTTTTGTAGGAGAAAAGGTTCAGGCTCTTCGGTCTGATGCAAGAGAAGCAGTTGCCACTGTAAAAATTGCTGACAGCCTCTCCTCTAAACAGGCTCAGTAAGCCAGGGAGTTCATTAGTCGAAACACGGATGTGTTCTCGGACCTCCCTGGACACACTTCTATAATCCAGCATGACATTATCACTGAGCCTCAGGCAAAAGTCCAGTTAAAATCATACCGGGTACCTGAGGCTCGGCGAAAAGGCATCGCGGAGGAAGTGCAGCTAATGCTACAACTAGATGTCATTGAGGAGTCCAAAAGTGAATGGGCCAGTCCAATAATCTTAATACCCAAGCCGGAAGGGACGTTACAGTTCTATAACGATTTTCTCAAACTAAACAAAATCTCCAAGTTCGATGCGTAGCCCAGGCCCTGGGTAGATGAGCTTACCGAGAGGTTAGGACAAGGCCGATATTTTTCTGTTTTGGACTTCTTGAAGGGCTACTGGCAAGTGCCCTTAACGGAGGCTGCCAAAGAGAAAACTGCCTTTGTCACCCCTGAGGGGCTGTATCAGTATAAAGTGTTACCCTTTGGTCTGCACGGTGCCCCCGCCATGTTCCAACGACTTATGGACATTGTACTTCGTCCACATGGACAGTACGTGTCAGCTTACTTGGATGATATCGTCATCCACAGTACCGACTGGGAAAGTCATCTACCCAAAGTGCAGGCTGTAGTGGACTCCCTTAGGAAGGCTGGACTGATAGGGTTAGAGACTAAGTACCTGGGGTACGTCATTGGACGTGGAGTTATCAAACCCCAAGTGAATAAAGTAGAGGCGATTCGGAATTGGTCCCGACCTGTCACCACTAGGCAAGTAAAGTCGTTCCTGGGAATGGTGGACGATTATATGAGGTTCGTTCCCCATTTTGCCACTTTAGCGGCTCCGTTGACAGGGCTCTTGAAGGGACGGAAGTCCGTGATGGTTCGCTGGAATGGCTTTTTCTGCGTTGAAGTCGTTCCTGTGCGGGTCACTGGTTTTGGTGACGCCCAACTTCAAGAGGGAGTTTGTGGTACAGACTGATGCCTCTGAAGTAGGCCTCAGAGCTGTACTCTCTCAGGAAATCAATGGGGAGGAACATCCCGTTGTTTTCATGAGCTGCAAACTCACCCCAGCCGAGACTAGGTACAGTATAGTGGAGAGAGAGTGCCTGGCCATCAAATGGGCACTCGAGTTTCTCTGCTATTATCTGTTGGGAAGAAAGTTCCGTCTGGTGACCGACCACTCCCCACTCAAGTGGATGAGCCAGGCCAAAGAGAACTTCAAGCTCTCAGTGGAACACAGGGCGGGCCACTTACAGGGAAACGCAGATGCCCTGTCCAAGGTACACTGTCTGGCAAGTGTTCATCCCCTCAGGGTTGAACAAAGGGGGAGGTATGTAGGAAGGCTCAGGGGTCCGTCATTGACGGAAGGTATGTGTCACCAAGGTTCCTGGCCTCGGTGAAGTAAGAGCCGGTATTTTCAGGTGTCAGCAGCAGCTAATGCTGATTGACACTTTGCTATTTTAGTATGGCTATATAGCTGATCCAGGACGGCTCTTACTGGGAGTAGTAAAAGTGATAGGTGGGTGACTACTGCCCACGTTCCAGGCCGGGTCTTGACTGGCCTATAAAAAACCCAGTCAGCAGTGTTAGCTGTGAATGATTACCTCTCTCTGATAGAGGAGCTCTGGCAATCGCTGGTGTGGTCATTGAGCCCTGTGCTGGGCTGAAAAGCTAAGTGTGTGTTGGGAGAGCAGGCACCCCAAAAGCCTGCATTTTGACTGCTGGAGGCAGAACCGCTGGCAAGGTGAAGTTTTTTTTTTTATGCACAAACTTTCTACTTGGTGTGAACAAACACCAACCTTGCAAAGAGTGACATTGCAAAAAAGTTTGACCTGTGTGAATAAAAACAGACATTTGAATTACAAACTTGTACTTTGCCTCTGTACTCTACCCACTTATCCCAACTACCAGAGCGAACCACCACTATATATATATATATATATATATATATATATACACACACATACATATACCTGTATATGAATCTAAACATGACCACTGATGCTACTTGTATATAATAGAAAATCTCCAGTAGTTATCTGTCTTCACAATTAATGTTGAATTAAATGAATTAACATTCATCTGTTTTGTAGTAGTAAAACACAAACGTCAGTGGTGAAATATTAAGCAATTTTGTGACTGAATTAAGGAATCAGAATACTAATTAGGCCATTTGAAATTGTAGGTCTAATTAAAATATTTACATTGCATTCCTTTGGGGGGACCCAACAAAAGAAAACAAGGCTTTTGATGTCTATTGCCAAGAGGGTTTTCAGGAACTTCAATAAAGCTACACAGTTCAAACCAGCTTTAACTTAGTGATGTTATATGCTTAAGAAGAAACCTAATATCAAAACAGTATTATAATATGTATATGAATTTTTATACAAGTACTGTATAATATGTACAAGTACTGCACAATATTATAGGGCCTGACCTGACATTGGATTGTATACTGTTGATACAGTAGGATTAGCTTATACATTGCTTGCACTGCCCTTGGTCTGTCACTGACTATGATTCTGCCTGACCCCTTGGTGTCCTGCATTGGTGCTTCTGACCCCCATCAGTAACGCATAGAATTATCAATGAAGTAGTGGTGTGGTGGGTCTCCTGCAGCAAAGTCCAGATTCATGTACAAGGTGAATACCAGGGGACTGCCAGGATAATATCCTTAAGATCAGCTCAAAGTCAAATCTGTTGAATGACACAGTAGTTCCACATCCACTGTCATAACAATATATAGGCTCCTTAAATCTACTTCAGAGCTGAATTAGTCCCTAAAAATAGGTTTTTGAAATATTCAATTGCTGCTAATCTTATGTCTTTTAAAATCCCCCAAAAATTTAAAGTACACATAAGTGTTAATTATTATCTATTTATCTGTCTGTCTTGAAAGCAGAGGAATTCTAATTCTGAACATTTAATTTAAATTTTTTTTATTACATTTTGGATTAAAACAAAAATATATATCGACCACAATTTACTAATTACTAATTAACTAATATAAATACAATGAGGGAGAAAAAATAAATGGAGAAAATATTTTACAAGTTTCTCTTGAGATGTTACTGGTTTATTCACAGGCATATGTATATTGCAGTGTTTCCCAACCAGTGTGCCTCCAGCTGTTGCAAAACTACAACTCCCAGCATGCCCGGACAGCCTTTGGCTGTGCGGGCATGCTGGGAGTTGTAGTTTTGCAACAGCTGGAGGCACACTAGTTGGGAAACACTGGTATATTGTATACATTAAAACCAATAATCTGTATTAGCTTTCTAAGCTTAGAAAACCACTATTCTCAACACGATAGGGATATAGCCTGGGGGTAACTGTTCTGGTTCAAATCCCAAGAGAGAAATTGTTTCTCCAGTTAATCTTTCCTCCCTCATTTTAAACCATAATTAAAGTTGATTGAAATTAAAATCTTATGTGTATGGAAAAATGGTCTTCTGCAAGTAATGCTTTACTTTCTAGGCTGTAGGTAGTTAATATGACATTATTCTTTGACACAGCTCTAGGATGAATTTTACCATATGACAGGAGGCTTCCTATTTTGCATTCAACTTCCTTTCCTTTGCAACAGGAGGTATATAATGCCAGCGGTGTAACTCCTCCTCCTCTTTCTTTACTGCTCCATCAGGCAAGACAGGTCAGAGTTTTGCTCTTCCTTTTATTGATGTTTTAACATGTTATTAATTTTATATCATGAGGGTTTTTTTTTCCGTTTATAGTGGGTCTATTCCCTGTACGGATTAGCTTGAAGCGGCAGGATTTTTTTCCCTATGCCGCCATTACGCGCACCTGCGCTTCCCTCCCAATCGGTCCGCCGCCTATAACATCGGCGGATCGCTTATCTCTCTCTCCCCCTGGGGTAACGCTCACCCCTTCCTCATATCGGAGGCACCTCAACGGTGTTACCTGTTTTTTTCTCCACGGCGCCGACGGAACTCTCCCGTCCATCATCGGCGGCGGGCATCTTACTTCTCGCATCGCGAGATCTGAGGCCGCCATCTTGGGCATCGCCGTACCCAGCTCACTCGGTGCTCGGCTCCTTCTGTCCCCGTTTTCTGCTGGCGGCAGACCTACAATCGGAACGGGGGTTCTCCAGGTCAGTTACCTGAGTTTGTGTAAGCACTAAAGGGGTTGACTACGCTGTGCTTCGGGTGAGGCCCTGTTCTCTGCTGCTGAAGTGGTGTGACTACATACATCCACAACTACCTGGGTGCAGCCCAGAGGAAAACCCAATCACCCTGCTGGGGTTATAGGTACTGCAGGTACCGACATTATACAGACTACCTACCCGCTCTGCCCTGTGCCGTGCACTCTGTCACGTAACCCTTGCTAGCATGGATCAGAACGCAGCAAGTTTTCAGGCCATGATAGATGAAGCTGTAGCGGCTTCCATGGAAAAGGCCCTCGCCAGGGTTCTGGCCACATCAGTCGATCAGGGGAAAAAACCCGCGGTACCCCAAGCCCAGGACTATGATTCCGAGGCTTCCCAATCTCGGGGCTATACCGAAGCTCGTCCATCTAAACGACACTGGAAAGGAGATAGGGAGACTGCCACGGACAGGGGCAAGGCCCCCAAACTTAGCAAACCTGCTCCCTCTACTCTCCCGCCAAGACACCATTACTCCTCGGATGAGGAGGAGAGGCTTTCTCCCTCCTTGAATGTCCTGGATTCGTGGCAAGCCGCGGATTCCGATTCGCCCGATGATTTTTGGGGATCAGATGAGGGGTCACAAACTGGATTTCGACAGGGCGTTTTATCAGACAACAAACATCCTCCAGATGACCCAACACCAACCCTGGACGAGGAGGAGGTCATTCTGGACCCTTCAGGCCAACGTCTCTTCGACCCAAGAAACATTCGCCACCCGCGATCAGGGGACTGGACACCTCCTGATCACTTGGCGAGGTTCATGCATCTGTGGCTTCGCAAACCCATGGACAAGACGGTACGTAACCGTCTACGTTCTGAATGTCCTTGTCCTTCGCTACCTGACCAGGTGGCTCAGACTCCGGAATTTGATCAGATTATGACCACCTTTATGTCTCGGGGAGGCCGTGACCCCCGTAAAGGGGTGGAGAAAGCATTCCATGGCACGCAAGATAAATTGCTGGACGCCATCGGCCCACTTTCCCGCATCTTATTTTTGGCGGATGACGCCCTCACTAGGGCTGACCAATTCGATACCAATATGGTTCGTGAATGGGCGCACGATATTCGTGAATGGGCTCAACGATGCTTCTGTTTCGTGGGCAACGCCAATGTATCCCTCTCCGCTGAGAGGAGAAAAGCAGCATTACTCCGTTTGGACGGAAAGTTGGTGGAATTGGGCACCAAGGAACTAGGACCACTGGCACCGGTGACGCCTTTTTGAAGGAGCTCAACAAACACGTGAATGTTTTCACGTCACTCAATAAAGCGCAGACCTCTATGAAGCGGGTCTTTAGAAGCAATCCCCAGAGAGGTGTTTTTGGCAGGGCTGGCCAGCCGTTTCTGGCCTTCTGGCCCCCGATCTCAGAGGCCGCAACCATTTTACCCAGAAGTGGGCTACAAGCAGCCTTTCTCCTTCACCAGAGGGGCCGACAGAGGCCGTGGATCGCGTTCCCGAGGCAGAGCACGTTTCAACCCCACAGGTAAGTCTGTTGCCTCAGGTGCCTCTTATCAATCGTACTGCAGGTCGTATCTCTCTTTATTTTCAGAACTGGTCGGACATCTCGACGGACGCTTGGATCCTTCAAACGGTGCAAGGCTATGTCATAGACCTGGTGGGCCTCCCGGAACAAGCAACCCCACCGCGTCCTCTGAGTTGCTCTGCGGAAGACGACCAACTTATCGAGAACGAATTACAGGAACTTCGATTGAAGGGAGCAATAGAACCCGCTCACGATCAAGGAGGGTTCTTCAGCAATATCTTCCTGGTGAAGAAAAAGACCGGGATTTCAGGCCTGTTATAAATTTAAGGAGGCTCAACGCCTTCGTTCGATACAGGCACTTCAAAATGGAGGGCATCCACCTCCTGAGGGACCTTCTTCAGGACGGGGATTGGTTCACAAGGCTGGATCTTGGTCCACGGGACTTGCCGGCGCTTCCTCAGGTTCCTATGGCAGGATCTTCCCTGGCAGTTTACATGCCTACCATTTGGCCTCAGCTCCGCCCCGTGGTGTTTCACCAAGCTGCTGAAGCCTGTAGTCACTCATCTACGCGCACAAGGAATTCGGTGCATTATTTACCTGGACGACCTGCTTCTGTTTTGCTCAGACAAATCCAGACTGGATCTACACACACGCTTTACCGTAGATTTCCTGACTTCTCTAGGTTTTGTGGTGAACTTCCTGAAGTCGGAGTTATGCCCAAGGCAAACGGTGCAGTTTTTGGGGTTTGTGATAGACTCCAGAACCAGCACGTTAAGTTTGCCGGCGTCAAAGATCACGGTCATCAAAAAGGAGCTACGCAGAGTCATTCGTAGCCACTCCATCCCACTTCGTGTTCTGGCTCGGATTGTGGGACTTCTATCCGCTTCCATACAGGCCATATTTCCGGGACCGCTCCACTACAGAGCGATGCAACGGTTGAAGACCTCCTTCCTTCACCGGAATCCTTCCTACGATCAAACAATCCCGATATCGGAAGAAGTCAGGGAGGAATTCAGATGGTGGCTCGACAGCATGGAGGCATGGAACGGCCGGGCCATCTTCGGGAGCTCGCCCGACATCGTTCTGGAATCGGACACCAGCCTTTGGGGCTGGGGCGCGACGGGCGAAGGCAGGTCGACGGGAGGGACTTGGTCCTCTCAGGAGATTCCTCTTCACATCAATTGTCTGGAACTCCTCGCGGGGTCATTTGCAATCCGCAGTCTGACAAAGGGCAGGTCAAACTGCTGTATTCTTCTCCGGATGGACAACATCTCGGCGGTACGTTATATCAATCGCCTGGGCGGAGCCCGGTCTCGGCTCTTATCCGAGATAACGAAGGAGATCTTCGAGTTCTGCCTTCCCCGCAATATCTCGCTCAAAGCGGAATACCTCCCGGGGGAGACGAATCTGACGGCAGACTGGTTCTCTCGACATTGGAGGGACAACAGCGACTGGAGACTGGATCCTCGGATCTTCCAGAGGCTCTCAACCAGGAGAGGCCCCTTTCGGCTGGATCTGTTTGCATCCCGCAACAACAGACAGACACACGATTATTTCAGTTGGCTTCCGTACCCAGAGAGCAAGGCAGTGGACGCGTTTCTCCAGCAATGGCCGGCCGAGGGGGCGTACGCGTTTCCTCCATTCTCCATGATAGCGAGGACAATTCAGTACCTAAGGAATCAACGTGTTTCCCTTCTGATCATCACTCCCCTTTGGCGGAGCCAGCCTTGGTTTCCGGATCTCTTGGCGCTGTCCTACATGGATCCACTACTCCTACCATCGTATCCGATGCTCCTTACGGATCCGAAAGGGAATCCCCATCCCCTGGTTATTGAGGACCGCCTCGTTCTGACGGCTTGGTCTCTTTCAGGGGAGCCTGGCAGACCAGCGACCTATCGCAGACGGCTAGAGACCTCATATGGGACTCCTGGGCACCCGGGACCAGAAGATGTTACTTATCAGCTTGGGATTCCTGGTCCTCTTGGTGCGGTCAAAGGGAACTTCGATCCATTTACTGCACCTGTGACTGCCATCCTGAATTTTCTTTCCCATCTTTTCTCTATGGGCCGCTCCTATCGCTCTCTCAATGTAGTTCGTTCCGCAATTTCTGCGGCGCATGTCCCCTCATCGGGGATTCCGGTCGGTAGGGACCCGCTGGTGTGTCGCCTACTTAGGGGTATTCGATTACAAAGGCCACCTGGACCCAAATATTCTCATTTGTGGGACGTAGAGTTGGTTCTCCGATTTCTTAGGGATTGGCCGACTAATGATAATCTGTCCCTCAGACAACTCTCGGCCAAATTAACTCTTTTGTTATGTCTGGTTTCTTTCAGACGGGTCTCTGATATACGAGCGTTTGACATTGACGGTTTTTCGGTTTCTCCTGAAGGGGTTACTTTTAGAGTGTCTCGACGTACCAAATCAGACTCTTCTGCGGTGTTTTATCCTTTCTTTGCCTCCGAACCACAGTTATGTGTGTTGTCTACTCTTCATCGTTACGTGGAGCTAACGTCCACCCTCCGGGTTTCGACTGTGGGTCAGCTACTTGTGTCCTATGTTAGACCTCACGTTCCCGTCTCGACTACCACGCTCGCGAGGTGGATACGATGGATCCTATCTCTGGCGGGGGTAGATTCCTCTTTTGGGGCGCATTCGGTACACGGGGCAGCTGCCTCGTCGGCCTTCTTAGCGGGCGCTTCTCTTGCAGACATCCTTCGTGCGGCAGACTGGTCTAGAGAATCCACTTTCCGGACTTTCTACATTCGCCCGAGCTCGGGTGCGGCCATGTGTCTATTAAATCAGCGTTAAAAATGCAAAATAGGAAGCCTCCTGTCATGTGGTAAAATTGAAGATTATGCTAGCTTTAGTGTACCTATAATCTTAATTTTAGTAATGACAGGAGGCGAGTATTTTCCCACCCCCTTTTTTCTTTCCCACCCACAGGTCAGGAGACTCATGTAAGTACACTTGTAATGTGGTTTTTGTCTCATCTTTATCATTGCGTTTCTCTTCAGGTGGTGAGGTTGTGCTGTTTTGGTGCAATATTCATTTTCTGTTAAAATATGTGCGGTATCTAGATGTCAGTTCATTATTACATCCAGGTTCAAATCGGTTTCCTAACCCTTTGCACGCTTTCTTTTCAGTGTAAATCCGCAATGTTAGCGGTTTCGTCTTAGGATGGACGTTCTGGTGTTTGATCTTCGACTTCGGAAGATTTTGGTTCAAGCAAGTTCCCTTGGATGATGGTCTCAAGTTCGGGATCAGTCTTCTTCAGCAAAGTTCCTCTGGTTTGGTTTTTCTTCCGGTAATACGTGTGGTGGACGGTTGGACTTTGTTCTTTGGTTTTCCTGATGTCGCTTATGAAAGAGGAGGAGGAGTTACACCGCTGGCATTATATACCTCCTGTTGCATTTTGATTGGTCATCGTTTTCTCTTTTCTTTACTGCTATGTGGAGTTAGTAAAGGAAGTTGAATGCAAAATACTCGCCTCCTGTCATTACTAAAATTAAGATTATAGGTACACTAAAGCTAGCATAATCTTCAATTTTACTTCATTCCTAGTACCTATTTATACTGTTTGTCAGTGTAAAGGCAAGGAGTGTTACAAAAGTAGTGCTCCAAGGGCTCCAGCTTCCTCCCTGGCAAAAAATAAATAAACACAGATATCTCTGGAGCTATTTAACATACAGACAAAAGAAGGGTATAATTTTAATCAACATGATTGATCCTACCAGGAAATATGCCTGGCTTAATAGGATTTATCATGCTGACAGATACTCTTTAAGGTCCTTAAACTGTAAAGAGCACAGAGGCAGCACATGCTGGAAGGGCATAAATACAGGCAAGTCACATGTCAGAAGGAGGAGTGCGTAGGACTGAGCTGGAAAGATACCGATGGAGACATAGCCAGCAATATTCCTGTGTGTAGCTAGCTACTGTAGCAGTGCAGGTGATTGGTAATCACAAACGTACAGTGCTTCAAGCCTTGGTAATGCCACAGAGCAGCTGAGCATCTCAGATTAGTTGAGGCCAGAGATAACCCAGACTGGACCACAGGGGAACCAATGAATCCACCAGTGGGCCCCTGAGCAAGGTGGGCCCCAAGTTCCCCATCTCTTACACAAGTGGCAAATGACACAGTAGAGTGACTGCACTACATATACGGTACTGTAGAAAGGCAGCATAAAGCACCTCAATCAGCCTATGTTCATAGACAAAACTAGGTATATTATTTAGAAAACGACCTAGTTTATTATTCTAGATGCATCCGGTGGCTGAGATGACTTCTAGATATAGAAGAAGGCCAGCCAAAATCCTCTTTCCCCTGGGACCTGACTTCTCAAAGTTGCTGCAGGAATCCTATAATCAATCATATTGTAGCATATTGTAGTAAAGTTCACCTTGTTTAAACTACAACTGTGTCTGATTCCTGCCTGATTCCTTCCACAATCCTAGTGTGCGGAGCCATGTATACCACTCAGGGCCAAAATGATCCTTTCTATCTGTAAGGTCTGACCATGCAGATTTTAAAACTGAGCATGGAAAAATCTGCAAGCAAATAAACTATACTATATATTTCTTATAGAGAACAATAGGATCTAGATTTTAAGCAAATTTCTTGCAGGTTTTGGCATGGAATAAGCACCAAAATCTGTGTGTAAAATCTACCTTGTGAACACACCCTTATGCAGGTCCTTAGAAACAAAAATGGTGATATCATGTATATAATTTGCAAAATACACTAAGAATTATAACAGCATCATTGATATGGGTGAGAGGGCCACATAGCAAAATCAAAATTATTCATCCCCAAAATATTAACTGGAAAAAAATTGTTAAACATGGAAAGTCTGATTTTCTCATGAAAATTCTCTTTAACGTGAAAATCTGAATTTCTATCTACTTTACATGTCAACCTCATTCAAGCATGTACAGTACAGACCAAAAGTTTGGACACACCTTCTCATTCAAAGAGTTTTCTTTATTTTCATGACTATGGAAATTGTAGATTCACACTGAAGGCATCAAAACTATGAATTAACACATGTGGAATTATATACATAACAAACAAGTGTGAAACAACTGAAAATATGTCATATTCTAGGTTCTTCAAAGTAGCCACCTTTTGCTTTAATTACTGCTTTGCACACTCTTGCCATTCTCTTGATGAGCTTCAAGAGGTAGTCCCCTGAAATGGTTTTCACTTCACAGGTGTGCCCTGTCAGGTTTAATAAGTGGGATTTCTTGCCTTATAAATGGGGTTGGGACCATCAGATGCGTTGAGGAAAAGTCAGGTGGATACACAGCTGATAGTCCTACTGAATAGACTGTTAGAATTTGTACTATGGCAAGAAAAAAGCAGCTAAGGCCTCTTTCACACTTGCGTTGTCCGGATCCGGCGTGTACTCCACTTGCCGGAATTACACTCCGGATCCGGAAAAACGCAAGTGTACTGAAAGCATTTGAAGACGGAACCGTCTTCCAAATGCTTTCAGTGTTACTATGGCACCCAGGACGCTATTAAAGTCCTGGTTGCCATAGTAGGAGCGGGGAGCGGGGGAGCAGTATACTTACAGTCCGTGCGGCTCCCGGGGCGCTCCAGAATGACGTCAGAGCGCCCCATGCGCATGGATGACGTGATCCATGCGATCACGTCATCCATGCGCTTGGGGCGCCCTGACGTCACTCTGGAGCGCCCGGGGAGCCGCACGGACGGTAAGTACACTGCTCCCCCGCTCCCCGCTACACTTACCATGGCTGTCAGGACTTTAGCGTCCCGGCAGCCATGGTAACCACTCTGAAAAAGCTAAATGTCGGCTCCGGCAATGCGCCGAAACGACGTTTAGCTTAAGGCCGGATCCGGATCAATGCCTTCCAATGGGCATTAATTCCGGATCCGGCCTTGCGGCAAGTGTTCCGGATTTTTGGCCGGAGCAAAAAGCGCAGCATGCTGCGGTATTTTCTCCGGCCAACAAACGTTCCGTACCGGAACTGAAGACATCCTGATGCATCCTGAACGGATTACTCTCCATTCAGAATGCATTAGGATAATCCTGATCAGGATTCTTCCGGCATAGAGCCCCGACGACGGAACTCTATGCCGGAAGACAATAACGCAGGTGTGAAAGAGCCCTAAGTAAAGAAAAACGAGTGGCCATCATTACTTTAAGAAATGAAGGTCAGTCAGTCAGTCAGCTGAAAAATTGGGAAAACTTTGAAAGTAATGGCTATTTGACCATGAAGGAGAGTGATGGGGTGCTGCGCCAGATGACCTGGCCTCCACAGTCACCGGACCTGAACCCAATCGAGATGGTTTGGGGTGAGCTGGACCGCAGAGTGAAGGCAAAAGGGCCAACAAGTGCTAAGCATCTCTGGGAACTCCTTCAAGACTGTTGGAAGACCATTTCAGGGGACTACCTCTTGAAGCTCATCAAGAGAATGCCAAGAGTGTGCAAAGCAGTAATCAAAGCAAAAGGTGGCTACTTTGAAGAACCTAGAATATGACATATTTTCAGTTGTTTCACACTTGTTTGTTATGTATATAATTCCACATGTGTTAATTCATAGTTTTGATGCCTTCATAGTCATGAAAATAAAGAAAACTCTTTGAATGAGGTGTGTCCAAACTTTTGGTCTGTACTGTACATCGAAATTTAGTTACTATATAATGCTTACAGTCTACGTCCTCTAGCCATATTGGTCTTTGAAAGTGAACATGGATCAAGTAACCTGATTAAAATAAAGTTTGCTTTAATTACCACTCATAATATGATTTAACATAGATCACATAAATATTAATTCATTTCTTTTAAAAAAAGATATATAACATTGAATTTTCCTGTTTTATTTCATTTCCTGTAAATATTTTGTAAATGGGGAGAATTTTTTAAAGCCTAGTGTTACCCTGTTACCAGGCTTGTAAAATATCTGGACATAATGTACAGTGATATAAATGGTATTTTCCTATGTCATGAGTTAGAGTCATAAATTTGCCATTATGAGGATATTAATGAATGAACTTCATTGCCTGTGGTGTTAACATAGCTTTGGCCATTAAGGAAGTAATAAATATGGGAGCTGTAAAAGCAGAACCCCAGCATTTAGCATAAAAAGATGAAGATTTGTCAGATATTCTGCTCTAGGTTCTTATGGTCTCCTATAGTAAGATCATAAATAGCTGCTACAATGACCTTTCTCAAGTGATGTTCACATAATTTACATTAAGTAAAGAGTTATAGAGCCAATGTGTCATGAGATCCTTAATACTGCCTACCCAGGTAGCGAATCTAATCTAGTGGTATGATTTGGAGCTCATTTTGCCGCGGTGCAAATAATGATGCATATTGCAAAACTAGTCATGAAGATGCAGAAAACAGGTGAAAATAATAAATAATAATATTTAATATAACAAACTATGCTTGTAAGTAAAATTATATAGTGAATTTCCTATGGAATATAGTGTTTGAAAATATCATTATGTCCATATACTATGCTAACTTTCCACCACGTTCCATACACTAAGCCCAGGGTATGGTTGCGCCTTTGCCATTCCACTCCTAGGAACAATTTAAAGTACAGCTCGACTTGCCTTACCATTTGGATCTATATGTCTTGGAATCTTAATTACTTCAGTATACCCAAGCTTACACCAACATATGTAAAAACACATTCACCTTTATATTCTCATAAAGTAGATTTATGCAAAAGCTTTCTGTACGTCATGTAGCAGTGCCTGTTACAAAATCACAAGTTTAATACATTTTATATGAACATTTTTTCAGGAATCATAGAGCTGTCCAGCAGTGGGAAAGGTCTGGCCATTGAATACCAATTTTTCCCCAATTGTCATGTGCAGCACCACTTCTTAGCCAATGACATATGTGTTATGGTGGTGGTCCATACCCACCACCAGTCCTCCCCTGATGGTGGTCACAGCTGCTGCCTTGCTCATCCACTCTGTCCCAGAGATCTGGCAGCCAGGTCCCATCAACATCTACATCTCCCTGCCAAGTGCCACTAGCACTGCACTTCCATCCACAGGCTGAGGCCTGCTTCTTGCTCGCATTGTCTATCAATGTTCGTGGGGCATGCAAGCTTCCACTGGTTTTAAAGTGCCAGAGCCCCCAACATCTATCTCCCTAACCTATGACTGGCCACCCTAGGATATTTAAGGCACCTTTCCTTGTGGAAAGGTACCTGAGCAATAGGTTCTAGTTTGCTAGTTTCCTGTGCCATGTGTTTGCTTGCCTGTTCCATGTACCGACTTTTACCTGTTCTTCATTGATCCTGAGCTGCCCACCCTGACCTCAGACTGTTTATTGGACTGCATTTACTCTGACTGCCTTGTCCTCAGCTAGTCCCTAACTATGTTTTGCCTGATCCTTCAGTGAGCTGCACCAGTTCCTTTGACTCCTGTGGTTCAGCAGTCACTTGAAAAGAGACTACTCCAAGAGGTAGCTGCCTGGGTGTTCCCCTGCAGCACAGTCCAGCTCACTGTACAGCAGTTAAAGTGTAAAGACATGGGGAGCCACTTAGATAACGCCCATAAGAGTAGACCCAAGCCAAACCAGCTCAGCGAATCCACATGCACTTTGTTATAATATGAAGGTTTTCTTCTATATTATATTCTTATTTGTCATATGATTGGCCATAACATTGTACACAACAACTCAGAATTGTCAAATAACTATGAAATGGGAGAATTATTATTTTTGTAATTTCTAAAAAAACATTACAAATGTGGTGAATCCATCTGCCAAATACATCTTAATGGCTGGAGAATCACAATCTGGTATGCAATACTTGTTATGTGAAAATATTTGTGAATCACTATTATTATTCATTCCCAATAGCATTTTACATTCCAATCCAGAAACGGTAGGCTATAATTAAAGCATTACATTGTTCCCATTGAATTTAAATGGATATCCTACAAAAGTGGTGATCAGAGTATCCAAAGAACATAATAGAACTGATACTCCCCTCAATGATTCCCCATCACTGTTGTTCTGCCACCACTCTCTACCAATGCCTCCCATCTTGACCTGCAGGAAATGCCTGCTCAGCCAAACAGTGGCTTTAGTGGTTCACTCCTGTGGCCAAGGATTGGGTAGGCAGGCATTTCAAGGTATATCCTTCATGTTGAGACAGAAAGCAGGAGTAGAGAGCAGTGGGCAATGTCAGGACCACAGTAGAGGGGAATTATGTAAGTAAGTAATACACCTTGACACTGCTACGACCATTATTTGATTAGCTGGAAAGCTCCTCTCTACTGTATCCGAATGCCCAAATTGCACAAAATGGCACAAAGGGAGAAGCAAGTTAAAGCTTGCGTAATGGACCAATAAATATAAATTTAGAAATGAATTAATGTGTTCTTAATAAATATGTAATTCATCCTGGTTTGGGGTTCTAAAGCAGCAGAATAATGCAGTTTCTAGATGCTGAGAATTATGTTAAATGTATTTATAATGAGACATGATGCTGTTGCACCATAAAGGGCAAATACATCTTGAGCAGCAGCTTGTCAAAAAAATATGAGAGCAAGAAATATATTTAGCATTTTAGATTTTCATCAATAGCATAGCCTAGTTTGAGAATGCAGCTTGCAAGACAGAGATTCAAATTCTGAAAATGAGTTGAATGTATATATCATAAAAGACAGATTATTTATAATGTTATGTTATTTTTGAGAACGGCACACATCCCTTGTGTTATGAGCTGATTAAAATTATGGATATTTAATTTGAGAATGTCATGTACTGTACACATTATAATTGAATTAACTGAACAAGCGGCTGCCACGAGTGTATTTTCCAAGTAATAATAACAAGCCATAAACTTAACAGACATTTTTAGATATGGAATTATAGCAACAAGTGAATGTTTAATAGGATTAATGAAGAATATAAAAATTAAATTACAACATGGCCTATACTGAGATCATCATGTCATATTTATGTTCTAATTAAAAGATAAAGGTTTGTAGTAATTATTTTAAGACGTACCGCTGTAATAAATAAATATATGGTAGCAATCTATGTGTAAAGTCGAGTTTTGTTATAGTTTTCCCAAATAGAAGATTAGTGATTAACCAATTAAAGAAACTTCAATTTCTTCCAAATAAAGTGTAAGCCACGTGTCTAACTTTTTGTGAACAAAATGAAAAAAAGCTAAGTTTACCTTATTTTCTTTTTTGTTCTTGGTAATACTTCGCCCCAGGGTTGTAACTAGAATTCTTAGGGCCCCATAGTGCAACCAAGAACTACCCTCCCCCCCCACACACACACGCATACACATTTTTGACTCAATTCTAGTAATACAAATAAAAACAATGATGGTTAGTGTTATATCAGGTATTTTGCACAAAGGAAAACCCACATAATAAAGTTTCACAACTGAAGCCCATACAAAAACTATAAAATGACCCCCCATTAAATTATGCCAACTTTATACCTATAGTACATATTTATGCATAGGACATGTTATACTTTTTTTTTAAAGAATTGCCGGTATTGTGGAGAGGAGTAATATTTATGGTGGTTAATATGTAATAACCCTGGAGATATAGAGTAGGTCTGCGGATAACACCTAATATACCCGGTGGTTTAAGATGATTAAGGGGTTAATGATTTTTTTTTGGGAGTGGTTAAGGGCAGTAAGAGGCTAAATAATTGAATTTCAGTGTTCCACATTCAGAAGATAGACCAAGCCATGTTGAAAGAATATTGGTAGCAAGGTGGAAAACTGTTCCAGAACACCATAAGTAGAGCAGCACAGACAAACTTGAGGTGCGGAGTCTAAGGTAGCTTTTATTTTTTAACCTTAACCCCCACAAGCAGGTGTGGACTTTTCCAATCAGATACTTAGGTAGACAACCCCAGGATATTACACTATAGACAGTCAGACAGCAGATCATGGACTAGATCAGGGCTAAAAAACTGTATTGGAAGGCCTGATCAGAAAGTTAAGCCTTGGACAGTACATACATATTGTAGTCAGGTCAAGCAAAAGTAAAAGTCAAACACAGGAAATCAAAACATTCACAAGCAAACAGGGAGCTAGCCAGGAAACTGATCACATAGGCTGATAACCAAATACTGGAAGATCAGAGGGGTTCCCCATTGAGGTTATAGGAGGGTGACTTTGCACTTCGCACCAGGTCTTGAACAAGCAGCGCAGAGGAGCAAAAGAGCGGTATGGCTTCCCATTGGCATGGTGGCAGTTGGACACCAGACAGGGCAACAAACCCATGGCTAAGATGTGGGCACTTACTGCATACATAATTAATTATAGTTCTGTGACTGCTTCTTATTAGCAGGGTTGTTCCTGCACCAGAGTGAATACCCTCAGCCTTTGCCAATGCCTTGTATAATACACATCATTATCTGTGTAAATCATACACAATATTATTTATTTTATTATTTTTAGCACTCATATCCGCCCACCATGAATATCAAATCATTCCAGTAACCTCCAGGTTTTGTCACCAGCAAAAATCTGAACCTTGTAGGTTAAACAGAGGCAATTGTTTATTGATACACTTGTCATTTTTTCCCCAACTAATATAATCACATACTCCTTTGGTCTAGGTGCAGAATGAAATGCCATTGAGCTATCATTCCCCTGAGTGATCTCTGGTAGGATAATGAATATGAAATTTAAACATGTATTTAGTGTGTGAAGCTGTGCCTTTGTAGTGCCCCGGAGCAAGGGTACTTTGGAGTCTGGACATTTGTGTTTTTTTAGCCCCTATCGCTGTTATACAAAGCCAGCAGCTCCCTACTTTACTTGAACTTTAGAGGGTTGCACTATGATCAATACCGTAAATTATACTTATACTGTTTTATATTGTTGAACTGCATTGTATATTTTTATTGTAATTAAGCTTGAGCGAATGGAGCTTCGAATCATAGATTCAAAGTCAATTTCTTCAAAAACTTAGTTTGAAATGCAGTTTCCGTAAAGCATGGAAATGTATTGGCTCCATGGAGCAAAACTTTGTCTCGGCTGAAGTTACGCGGTAAATAACTTTGGTATTCCTATCTGCTTACTCAACCACTTCGTGACCACCCATTGACTATAAATATCCTGGGTGGTCGGGTTGTGATTTGGAACATCCTTTCAGAGATTGCAGCTGCACACTAATCGTGCAGTTGCTGAGAGGGTGGCCCGCTGTCAGTGTCAGCAGCGCACCCCAGAGAGAAGGCAAGGACCGTTCCTCGGTGTCCCTGCCTTCTGGATCGTTGTATACACAGCACTGAACGAGCGCTGTGTATACAGCAAGGAAGCGATGTGCCACTTCCTGTCCCACCCCGGGGGTCATGTGTCTTCCACAGACCTAGATCAGTCCTGCACTGAGGCTGTGCAGCATAGTATAATGCTGTACAGCCTCTCTGGGGGGTGTACTTCCACTGTAACTGGGGCTACTATGTCAGCCCTAGTTAGAGTAGAAATCAATAGTAAAAAAAAAGTGAAGTTAAATGTTTCCCTAGAAGCCTTGTATGACCTTATGGGGGACAGAAAGTGTAAAATAAAAAAATAGTGTTTTATAAAAAAAAAAGTTTCACATGTAAAAAAAATCCCCAATTAAGTTATTTAAAAAATGTTACAAATAGAAAAAATAAAATAAAATGGACATATTTGATATTGCTGCATCCGTGACAGCCAGTTCTCAAAATATCATATTATCTACCCCATGAGGTGAACGTCTTAAAAAATTAAATAAACATTAGGCAAAACAGCTTTTTTATTTACCTCACCTCCCAAAAAACATAATGTTAATCGATCAAAAAGTCATATGTACCGCAAAATGGTGGCATTAAAAACGTCACCTCATCCCACAAAAAATGAGCCCCCACACAAGACCATAGCCAGAAAATTTTTTAAAATATGGCTGTAAGAAAATGGCAACACAAAAACATGATTTTCTTCTCTAAAAATATTCTTATTGCGTAAAACGTAAAAATAAAAAGAAACTAGACATATTTGGTATCACTGCATCCGTAACTACCAGATCTACAAAAATATCACATGATCGAACCAAGTGAACAGTGTAAAGAAAATATATAAAAATGACACCAACCAACTTTTTTTGTGAGCCAAATGTACCCCAAAATGGTGCCAATAAAAACTACAGCTTGTGCCGCAAAAAGTAAGCCTTCACGCAGCTCAGTCAACAAAAAAGTTATCGCTCTTAAAAACCATGACATTTACATGTTAGAAAATTCAGGTGGCCGCTCCTTCCCTTCTGAGCCCTGGCGTATCCCCAAATAACAGTTTACGACCACAATTGGGGTGCTACTGTATTCAGGAGAAAATGGGTAGCAAATTATGGGGGGATATTCTGCTGTTATTTTTTGTGAAAAAGAAAGTTTGGGCCTAAAGCACCATTTTCTTGTAAAAATAAATAAATACATTTTTAATTTTCACAACCAAGGGTTATTAATTCTATGAAATGCCTGTTGGCTCAAAGTGCTCGCTACACCCCTTAAAAATTCCTTGGGTGCGTTCTGTGTGCGGGAAAGTAAAAAAGAAGTATATATTTCAGAGACCTTTAACCGAGTTTGAAAAACTGTTGCATGCCCCAATAAGTAAGCAAAGAAAAGTCTCTGGGCTCTACTCCCTTCTTGGAGAACAGGGAGAGAACTTGAAACTGACATACTTGCTGGATTGGGAAAAAGAGCTGAAAATAGTACTCACACAACAAGAAACAAAAAATGTGTTAGCAACGTCACACGGCTTTTCGCAATGCGTGAAGCTTCATTTTAAATTGCTCACTAGATGGTATAAAACGCCAGAGTTCCTTTTCAATAGGGGACTGGCGCCCACCCAGAAGTGCTGGAGGTGTGAGAGCGAGACTGGGTCAGTTTCCCATATTTGGTGGACTTGTACTCAGATACAGACATATTGGGGGAAGATCACTGAAGAGATTAGATAGCTCACCTCACATGATTTCCAGATCACGTTAGAAATGGTAGTCTTCTCAAAACGAAACAGTTAGTATACCCCAGCTAAGAATAATTTGGTGACACATCTTATCGCAGCGGCAAAATCCTTGATACCTTTACATTGGCTGGACAAGTGACATGGATGGCTGGGAGTGGAGGGCGAAAGAGAATCAGATCTCTCAATTTGAAGAGATGACTAGTTGGCTAAGTAGATCCCATGACAAATACCTTAAAATTTGGGACAAGTGGAACACATCAGGATAAACCTGTACGTTAATGTCGATAGAGGGAGTATGCATGTATATAGGTGTATGTGTATAAACAAATACACTTCGTTTGCTGGAAAAGGAAATGTAGACTGGGAGAGAGATTGGGGACTTGGGACCTCAAGACTGGAAATCTGGTCTCGCTCTTAACTCCTCTTTAACTCCTCCAGCCCCTCCAACTCCCCCACCCCCCCCCCCCCCAAGTGATCATTAGTGGATTTGGTGAATCAGGCTGACAACATAGAAGGTAAAGTTTTATTGAGTACCGTTATGCCTACCTTCTCCAACCGATCGGCTTTAGCCGTTTACACTAAACTCCTGTGTTACCATGTTTATGTTACTTGTCGAGCCCCTTTGGGGTGCGATAGACGTGTTGTATAATTCTCACTGTGATATGGTTTCGCTGGAATGTCGCTTTAGAGATCTCATGTACGCTGTATCTTTATTTTGCTCGTTGCATTTTGTATGATTAAAAAAAATAATAAAGAATATTCAAAAAAAAAATCCTTGGGTGGTGTAGTTTACAACATGTGGTCCCTTTTTGGGGGGTTTCATTGTGGGGATACCTCAGGGTCTCTTCAAATGCAACATAGCACCCTAAGACCATTCCAGCAAAATCTGCCCTCCAATGTTCACTTGCCTTCTGCTCCTCGCCGTGTGCCCACGGTTTGCTTTGTTGTTAACCCTTGATGTGTTACAGGAAAAAATTTATTAAAATGGAAAATCTGCAAAAAAAAGTGAAATTTTTAAATTTCACCTCTATTTTGCTTTAACTCCTGTGGAATACTGAAAGGGTTAACAACATTTCTAAAACAAGTTTTGAATAGCTTGAGGGTGTAGTTTTTAAAATGGGGTATTTATGGGTGGTTTCTATTATGTGAGCTTCTCAAAGTGACTTCAGAACTGAACTGGTCCTTAACCCTGTAAAAACCCAAATATAGAAAAAAAAATTAGTAAATTTTTTTTTATCTTTCAGATGTTGTTGTAGGATGCCTCTGATACAGAAATTGAAGAGTTTAAAAAAATTTTTTTTTGTTTTAGTTATTTTTTTGGAATTTGTTGTAATATTGCAATGTTGGGCCTAGTTGGGAGCAGAACTTCTAAATTTTGCATTCACACTCTATAAACAAATATAAACACCTAAATATGTAATTGCATGTTTGACTGCTCATGTTTCCCAATAAAACTATATGTTATGAATAATAACTGCACAAATTTGCATTTTTTTCAACAATGATTTATTAATAATAATAATTTAGAAAAATATGATTAGAATGTAAATCACTCATGACAGTGTTCATTCGCAGTTATAGTCCCAAAGACAGTTCTTGTCATCTGAAAAACAGCGACGGACATTGCACTTGCTGCACAGCGTGTTGGTATATCACAGTGTCTGCAGCGTCCTTGTGTGGTTTTCACTGGGAAATGTGCAATAATGTCCTTACCCACATCTGTTGGGGGATGAGAAGATGACCTTTTGGCTGAAATCACATTTGGCGGACTCCCGTCACCTGAAAATGGTCTCTTCTGTGCATTTAAAGGGCTCCTTGATGTTACTGGGCTCTCACTGCTTGATGATGGTCGCCCTCTCTTAGGTTTGTTGGGAGCTACATTCATCAATATGAGAGAGGATGCTAGTTCTGCCTGAAAGTGTCTCCTGTTCAGAATCTCCTTTTTAGAAATGCTGAGAGTTTCGCAGTCCCGTTTGTAGAGGAGCCAGGCATTGATCACGGCAATGATAATGGGACTTATATTTGGCTGCAAATGAGTTCAACAAGTACAAAGCTCCCATGTATTTATTGTAGACACCTACAATACCAAGGCCTGTCAATTTCAATATATTTTTTGGTGGCTTTGTCCCAGAGTTGATACAAGCGTGACTGCCCTGTTTTCATACCATTTGACAGTAGAGATGTCGCGAACATAAAATTTTCAGTTCGCGAACAGCGAACGCAAATTTCCGCAAATGTTCGCGAACGGGCGAACCGCCATAGACTTCAATAGACAGGCGAATTTTAAAACCCACAGGGACTCTTTCTGGCCACAATAGTGATGGAAAAGTTGTTTCAAGGGGACTAACACCTGGACTGTGGCATGCCGGAGGGGGATCCATGGCAAAACTCTCATGGAAAATTACGTAGTTGACGCAGAGTGTGGTAAGTTGAATTCGCAATGCGAATATCATAACCTGCATTAATCGCATTGCGATTACAACTTAGATCTGAGATCCAATTGGTTGTATTGCTAGAATTGACGAATATAACGAATATAGCACTATATTCTAAATCTTCGTTATATCCTAGCAATACAACCATTAGGAACTCAGATCTAAGTTGAATTCGCAATGCGATTAATATAACCTGTATTAATCGCATTGCGATTACAACTTAGATCTGAGTTCATAATGATTGTATCGGTCGCGCCATCACGTGGTAAAGGGCGACGGGGGTGTGACTCACTGCAGCCTGGTGAGTGGTGGGGCGCCGCGGAAGCTGCCCTGCAGGAGTCTCTGGTGCCGGGAGGAGGAGGTAGGTAGAGCGGCTCTGACTTTATAGACCAAATTATTTTAATAATACCCCAATAATAATAAGTTAATAACCTAACCCCATTCATAAATTACCATTTTCTACACCAGCCATAGCAACGCCACTGTAACCATTAGGAACCCAGCTCTAAGTTGTAATCGCAATGCAATTAATATAACCTGTATTAATCGCATTGCGATTACAACTTAGATATGAGTTTCAAATGGTTGTATTGCTAGAATTGACGAATATAACGGATATAGCACTATATTCTCAATCTTCGTTATATTCTAGCAATACAACAACCATTAGAAACCCAGCTCTAAGTGAAATTCGAAATGCGATTAATATAACCTGTATTAATCGCATTGCGATTACAACTTAGTCAAATTTGTGACACTACAGCTTCAGAATGAATCTAAGATGGATGCTGTCCCTAAAATGGATGCTGTCCTTGCTATTTGATAGGAGGTGGGAGGGTCTGGGAGGGGGAGTATGCTGATTGGCTGGAATGTGTCTGCTGACTGTGAGGTACAGGGTCAAAGTTTGCTCAATGATAACGTATAGGGGGCGGACCGAACATCGCATATGTTCGCCCCCGCGGCGAACACGAGCAAGCTATGTTCGCCGGCGAATAGTTCGGGACATCTCTATTTGACAGCACAGATGTTGTGGTTCCCTTCCACTCTGATATCAAAGCTTCCTCTCTGCTCATCTTCAAGGTTACAGTTGGGTAAACGTACTTGCCTGGCTGTTCCCACATAATGAATTCCACAATCAAGGAGCTTAGCTAACAATGGGAGGTGAAGTAGTTGTCTGTGAAAATCTTATAGTTCTGTGCTTTTGGGAGTGTGGAGGCAAGCTTTATCACAACATCACCTGACAGTCCAAGTTCAGATTTGGCTCGTATGCCGTCAACACTGCCTTGGTACACATCAAAGTCACAGAGCATACCAGTTATTCCAGCTCTTACCCACAGTTTGAACCCCCATGGGTGGGGCTTGCCTCTCATATATTGCTTGATGGAGCTGAATTTCCCCTTGAAAGGAATCATCATCTCATCCACACAGGACCTTTCTTTGCTGATGGCATTCTGAAATGGAAATAATAGTAAGTATGGTAGACAAGGTAAATAATTTCTATTTAAATAATCCTAACCCTATTAACACAATACACTGAGGTCTATTATGGCCTATTATGCCCACTTACTTACCATACTAAAAGGATTTCATGCAACCCCCCAGACAATCTAACATACGATGTGCAAAGTCCTCAGGCAATATGTAAGGTGCATATGCTATTTTGACTACCAACCTAACCGAATGTTGTAGAATTACAACATGGACATAACAAGCTCTAAATCAAATTTGCTAAAAAATATTGCACAGTAAGGCCAAGTTCACACGAACGTATGGCTTTTATAGTTTTTTGCGGTCCGTTTTTCACGGATCCGTTGTTCCGTTTTTGAGTTCCGTTGTGTTTCCGTTTCCTTTCTGTTTTTCCGTTCCGTTTTTCCGTATGGCATATACAGTATACAGTAATTACATAGAAAAAATTGGGCTGGCCATAACATTTTCAATAGATGGTTCAGTAAAAACGGAACGGATACGGAAGACATACGGATGCATTTCCGTATGTGTTCCGTTTTTTTGCGGACCCATTGACTTTAATAGAGCCACGGATCGTGATTTACGGCCAAATATAGGACATGTTCTATCTTTCAACGGAACGGAAAAACGGAAATACGGAAACGGAATGCATACGGAACACATTCCGTTTTTTTTTGCGGAACCATTGAAATGAATGGTTCCGTATACGGACCATATACGGAACACAAAAAAAACGGCCCGTACACCCGCAAAAAAAACGTTCGTGTGAACTAGGCCTAACTTAGTATCTACGTGCTCTAGGCATTCTACTAAACACATAAAAAAAAATTCAGGCATTTTACTTACTTGAATGTTGCAATATCCAGTCCAATAAAACGATGGGATGAGCTTTAAGGAGCGTTTTCAGGTAGAATGAGTTCTTGACCAGATGGCCAGGCACATATACATATTTTTTATCCAATAGCATTGCAGGGCTAAACAATAGGGTCCATTGACAATGTAAATGTGGTCTTTAAAAAAAAAGTTAATATTTACAAGTATCTTTTCAGAAGAGCTAAAGGTAATGTTTACAACAGTGGGTCTTACAGGGTTAAAGTTGAGTTTGAATATTTTCTGGAACATTTCAAAAATTGCTTCTAAAATTCTAAACCTTCTAACGATCTAAAAAAAATTTAATTACAAAATGATGCCAATATAAACTAGACATATGATGAATGTTAATTAATGAGTATATTATGAGGTATCACTATCTGTCTTAAAAGCAGATAGATTCAAATCAGGGGCGTGATACAATGTGCTTGTGCCCCGGATGTTTTCAGACCCTAGCAACGCCCCTGGCTGCAGTCATTAACTGGCCTAAGCAGTCATGTGAGGTAGTCAGGCATGTCATCACTGCAGTGACCAGTAGTCCTGGAGAGCATTGCTGGAACGACGGAGGGTTGAGCAAGTGAGTAAGCCTTATTTTGTGCTGTTGCATTGTACAGGGAGTGCAGAATTATTAGGCAAATTAGTATTTTGACCACATCATCCTCTTTATGCATGTTGTCTTACTCCAAGCTGTATAGGCTCGAAAGCCTACTACCAATTAAGCATATTAGGTGATGTGCATCTCTGTAATGAGAAGGGGTGTGGTCTAATGACATCAACACCCTATATTAGGTGTGCATAATTATTTTTCCTTTGGCAAAATGGGTCAAAAGAAGGACTTGACAGGCTCAGAAAAGTCAAAAATAGTGAGATATCTTGCAGAGGGATGCAGCACTCTTAAAATTGCAAAGCTTCTGAAGCGTGATCATCAAACAATCAAGCGTTTCATTCAAAATAGTCAACAGGGTCGCAAGAAGTGTGTGGAAAAACCAAGGAGCAAAATAACTGCCCATGAACTGAGAAAAGTCAAGCGTGCAGCTGCCAACATGCCACTTGCCACCAGTTTGGCCATATTTCAGAGCTGCAACATCACTGGAGTGCCTAAAAGCACAAGGTGTGCAATACTCAGAGACATGGCCAAGGTAAGAAAGGCTGAAAGACGACCACCACTGAACAAGACACACATGCTGAAACGTCAAGACTGGGCCAAGAAATATCTCAAGACTGATTTTTGTAAGGTTTTATGGACTGATGAAATGAGAGTGAGTCTTGATGGGCCAGATGGATGGGCCCGTGGCTGGATTGGTAAAGGGCAGAGAGCTCCAGTCCGACTCAGACGCCAGCAAGGTGGAGGTGGAGTACTGGTTTGGGCTGGTATCATCAAAGATGAGCTTGTGGGGCCTTTTCGGGTTGAGGATGGAGTCAAGCTCAACTCCCAGTCCTACTGCCAGTTTCTGGAAGACACCTTCTTCAAGCAGTGGTACAGGAAGAAGTCTGCATCCTTCAAGAAAAACATGATTTTCATGCAGGACAATGCTCCATCACACGCGTCCAAGTACTCCACAGCGTGGCTGGCAAGAAAGGGTATAAAAGAAGAAAATCTAATGACATGGCCTCCTTGTTCACCTCATCTGAACCCCATTGAGAACCTGTGGTCCATCATCAAATGTGAGATTTACAAGGAGGGAAAACAGTACACCTCTCTGAACAGTGTCTGGGAGGCTGTGGTTGCTGCTGCACGCAATGTTGATGGTGAACAGATCAAAACACTGACAGAATCCGTGGATGGCAGGCTTTTGAGTGTCCTTGCAAAGAAAGGTGGCTATATTGGTCACTGATTTGTTTTAGTTTTGTTTTTGAATGTCAGAAATGTATATTTGTGAATGTTGAGATGTTATATTGGTTTCACTGGTAAAATAAATAATTGAAATGGGTATATATTTGTTTTTTGTTAAGTTGCCTAATAATTATGCACAGTAATAGTCACCTGCACACACAGATATCCCCTAAAATAGCTAAAACTAAAACAAACTAAAAACTACTTCCAAAAATATTTAGCTTTGATATTAATGAGTTTTTTGGGTTCATTGAGAACATGGTTGTTGTTCAATAATAAAATTAATGCTCAAAAATACAACTTGCCTAATAATTCTGCACTCCCTGTATTTTTTACTTTGTGTTTTCAGCCACGGCAACGTGCACCTGTGCATTGGGATGTGCTGACTGACCCCCCTTATTTTCTTTACAGTTTATACCTGACATTTAGGCTACATGCACACGACCGTTCCGTTTGTTGCGGTCCGCAAACTGCGGATCCGCAAAAAACGGAAGCCGCCTTTGTGCCTTCCGCAATTTGCGGCCCATTGTAGAAATGCCTATTCTTGTCCGCAAAATGGACAAGAATAGGACATGTTATATTTTTTTTGAGGGGCCACGGAACGGAGCAAAGGATGCCGACAGCACACGGAGTGCTGTCCGCATCTTTTGCGGCCCCATTGAAGTAAATAGGTCCGCATCCGAGCTGCAAAAACTGCAGCTCGGATGCAGACCCGAACAGCTGCATGAGGCCTTAGCCACAATTTTGAAAAATTTGCAACAATTGGATTGAACAGAACAACAGTTGTTATTTTAACAGCGCACTATTTATATACATTTTTTTTTTTACCAATTATCTACTGTAGATAAATTCCACATCTTAATCTGCCAGAGAACAATGACAAAATATTAAGACATTTGCTTGTACTTTGCTTTGATTTAGCTGATTCAATCATGTTGAATATTTTTTGTTTGTTAGTACATTATAAGGTGTAGATATTTATTTTTTGCTATTTTGTCAAGGTGCTTACCTTTTTGACAGGATGGTTGCTGAATTTTTATGTCTGCTTTTCTAGCTGTAACAGGTCTCTAGAGACCTATGAGAAGGAAAAGCACACATTCTTTATGCCTTTATAGTGCACATGGCTACAGCTGTTAAAAGTACTACTATTTATGTTGGCTATACAGTTTATGTTGGCTCAACTACTTATTTATGGGTCAGAGTGAGTTATTCACATTTTATTAAACAGCCAGAACCCAACTATTAAATATATGAGGCTTGCTCGAACATTCTGTGAGGACTGCAGGACTATTGAGGAACTATATAAGGAACTAAGCTTAAGAGTTTAGGAAAAAATAGGAATTAGATACTGAGTGCTGAAAAATTCAATACAGAAAATTGTTACTTACTTCATATGCTAGATAAGATTCTATAATAATCTCCATACAATTAAAACATTATTACTAGGGTTGAGCGAACTCGAACTGTAAAGTTCGGGTTTGTACCGAACTTTAGGATTTTTGGACCCCGGACCCGAACCCTAACATTTCAGCAAAAGTTCGGGTTCGGTGTTCAGCGATTTATTCGCGCTTTTTGAAAGGCTGCAAAGCAGCCAATCAACAAGCTTTTAACTCTGTGCCCTTAGAAGCCATCATGGCCATGCCTACTAATGGCATGGCTGTGACTGGCCAGTGCAGCATGTGACCCAGCGTCTATATCAGCTGGAGTCACGTAGCGCTGCACGTCACTCCGCTGTGCTTAGTGTAGGGATAGGATGCTGCTGCTGTAAGGGAGAGAATAGCAAAGAATCTTTAATCTGAAGTGCTTGTTAACTCAGCGATCTACATAGATTTAGTTTTGTGGGTGCAATACACAATCTTTGTACCCTGCCCTGAGCCCTGTGACAGAGAAAAATAATTTTTATCCGTCTGTTAGTTAGGTAGGCGGCGGCGGACATTTTATGCAAGCTCAGTGCACCAGCACAGCATATGTGCTTTTGTGACATTCAAATCCAAGCTTGAAATACTGCAATAATAGTCTGGGTTTAAAAAAACGCCCATTTTTGGCAATATCCTACATCTGGTGCCTTTGCAGCATTTGTCAGTGTGCAATTTAAGCTATAAATACAGAAATAATTTTCAGGATTTTAAAAACCACCCTTTTTGGGCAAAATACTAAATTTTACAGCCCTTGCTGCATCTGTACATGGGAAATTCAAGCGTTATATACTGCTGTCATATTCTGTTATTAAAAAAAACACCCATTTTGGGGCAAAGTACTTAATATTGCGGCCTTTGCTGCATCTGTGATTGTTAAAAACAAGTTTGAAATACTTCTATAATTTTCTGGGTTTTAAAAAACACTTATTTTTGGCAATACCCTCCATCTTAGGCCTCTGCCACATTAGTCAGTGTGCAATTTAAGCTAGAAATACAGCTATAATTTTCTGGGTTTTAAAAAACACCCTTTTTGGGCAAAATACTCAATTTTACAGCCCTTGCTGCATCTGTACGTGTGAAATTCAAGCGTTATATACTGCTGTCATATTCTGTTATTTAAAAAACACCCATTTTGGGCAAAATACTTAATTTGCGGCCTTGTCTGCATCTGTCAATGTGAAATTCAAGGATTATATACTGCTATCATATTCTGTTATTAAAAAAACTCAATTTTTGACCAAGGTACTTAATATTGCACTATTTGCTGCATCTGTTATTGTTAAAACAAGCTGGAAATACTTCAATAATTTTCTGTGTTTTAAAAAACACCAATTTTTTGCGATACCCTCCATCTTGGGCTTCTGCCGCATTAGTCAGTGTACAATTTAAACTAGAAATACAGCTATAATTTTCTGGGTTTTTAAAAACACCCATTTAGGGCAAAATACTTAATTTGCTGCCTTGTCTGCATCTGTCAGTGTGAGATATACACTTTAGATACTGCTGTGCTATTCTGGTATCAAAAAAACACCCATTTTGGGCAAAATACTTAATTTGCGGCCTTGTCTGCATCTGTACATGTGAAATTCAAGCGTTATATACTGCTGTCATATTCTGTTATTAAAAAACACCCTTTTTGGGCAAAGTACTTAATATTGCAGTCTTTGCTGCATCTGTTATTGTTAAAACAAGCTTGAAATACTTCAATAATTTTCTGGGTTTTAAAAGACACCCATTTTTGTCAATACCCTCCATTTTGGGCCTCTGCCGCATTAGTCAGTGTGCAATTTAAGCTAGAAATACAGCTATAATTTTCTAGGTTTTAAAAAAACACCCTTTTTGGGCAAAATACTTAAACGGAGTCTGTCACCAGCATTTCACTTTTTTAACCCTTCCCACAGCTCCCTAGCATGCTTACAGTTAATAAAAACGTTACCTCTGGCATCAATCCTGGACTTATAGAACCCTCAAAAACGATCTTTATAAGATATGCAAATGAGGGCTCGCAAGTGCCCAGGGCGGCGTTACTCTCTTAGGTGCCCTGCTTGCTCAGCCTTCTCATTGCGTCCCCCCGCCCCTTCCTACCCTCTGCCCGCCCATCCTTTCCCTCTGACCGCCTTTGTACTAACTTGTTATGCTGCAGATATCCCGCGCCGGTGCACTCATTCCTTTGGCCGGCGCATGCGCACTGCGATGCCCATTCCTTGTACGGCATCACAGTAACTATTGCGCATGCGCCGGCTAACGACGCGAAAATCGACGCGAAAACCAGAGCCTCAAGTCATGCAGCAGTCTCTTCTGCTTTTTGATGACTCTGCTAGCAGGGTTTCCCAGGGCCATCCACCTATCCCTGCCCCAGAAGTGGAAGAGATTGAGTGCACCGATGCCCAACCACTTATGTTTCAAGATGAGTACATGGGAGGACCATCGCAGCACGTCTTGGAAGATGACAAAACACAGGTGCCAACTGCTGTGGCTTTCGAAAGTGTGCAGACCGACAAGGAGGGCAGGGGTGAAGACTGGGTGGAAGATGATGTGGAGGACGATGAGGTCCTCGACTCCACATGGAATCTGGAATCAAGGTCATGCGAGTGACCTGTGTAGTTCGGAGGAAGAGACTGTGGTCGTACAGAGCCACCAGCACAGCAGAAGAGGGAGCAGGGTGCAAAAGCGGAGCGGCCGCCCCCTAGACAGTACGCCTGCTACTGCCCACCGCAGCAAGAGACCGAGCACACCAAAGCCAGCTCCAAGGAGTTCCCTGGCGTGGCAGTTCTTCAGACAATGTGCTGACGACAAGACACGAGTGGTTTGCACGCTGTGCAATCAGAGCCTGAAGCAAGGCATAAACGCTCTCAACCTGAGCACAACCTGCATGACCAGGCATCTAAGTACAAAGCACGAGCTGCAGTGGAATAGACACCTCAAAAACCAAGAAAGGTCTTTGGCTCCTCTTGCTTCCTCTTCTGCTGCAGTCTCGACCTCTTCATCCACCTCTGGAGTGACAGTTCCACTTGCCACCCTGCAAACAGAGTATCTGCCAGCAACACCACCTCCTGGGTCACCAAGCATCTCCACAATGTCCCACGGAAGCGTTCAGCTCTCCATCTCCCAAACACTAGAGCCGAAGAGGAAGTACCCCCCTACCCACCCGCGATCCCTGGCCCTGAATGCCAGCATTACAAAATAACTGTCCTTTAAAATGCTGTCATTCCGTCTGGTGGAGACGGAGATTTTAAAGCCTTATGGCGGTGGCTGTCCCACAGTACGTCGTGCGCAGCCGCCACTACTTTTCCAGGCGTGCCATCCCTTCCCTGCACAACTAAGTGGGGGACAAAATCAGGTGTGCACTGCACAAAGCCATCTGTGGCAAGGTGCACCTCACTACGGATACGTAGACCAGTAAGCACGATCAGGGACGTTATATCTCAATAGCAGCACACTGGGTAAATGCAGTGGCGGCTGGGCCTGAGGCAGATAGCAGTTTGGCGCATGTCCTTCCACCACCGAGGATTGCAGAGCGCTTCAGTTTGCCTCCTGTTGCTTTCTCCTCCTACTTCGCGCTTCCTCATCCTCTACCGGCTCCTTATCCGGTCAGCGTAACACCTTCCCCACCAACTTCAGCACAGCCAGGGGTAAACAACAGCAGGCAGTTTTAAAACGTATCTGTTTGGGGGACAAACCCCACACCGCGCAGGAGCTGTGGACGGGCCTTGAACAACAGACCGATAAGTGGTTGGTGCCAGTGAGCCTAAAGCCTGGCCTGGTGGTGTGCGATAATGGGCGAAATCTCGTAGCAGCTCTGGGACTAGCCGGTTTGACACACATCCCTTGTCTGGTGCATGTGCTAAATTTGGTGGTGCAGAGATTCCTTAAAAATTACCCCGATATGTCAGAGCTGCTGCATAAAGTGCAGGCTGTCTGTGCGCACTTTCAGCGTTCTCACCCTGCTGCTGCTCGCCTGATAGCGCTGCAGCGGAACTTCAGCCTTCCCGCTCACTGCCTCATATGCGACGTGCCCACAAGTTGGAACTCCACCTTGCACATGCTGGCCAGACTGTGCGAGAAGCAGCAGGCAATAGTGGAGTTTCAGCTACAGCACGCACGGGTGAGTCGTTCTGCGGAACAGCACCACATCACCACCAATGACTGGGCCTCCATGCGAGACCTGTGTTCCTTGCTGTGCGATGATGGAAGAGGATGTGGCACAGGAGGAGGAGGAGGAAGAGGGATCATTTCATAGGGTTTCCGACAATCATTCACAAGTGGCTCCGAGGGTGAGTTCCTGCACCCACAAACGCCAGGTACACAATTGTCCAGCTAGGGCACTGTTCTGGAGGATGACGAGGTAGAGGATGAGGAGATGGAGGAGGAGGAACCGTGTTCACAGCAGGGTGGCACCCAAATCAGCTCATGGCCATCACTGGTGTGTGGCTGGCGGGATACAGAGGACACAGACGATACACCTCCCACAGAGGACAGCTTTTCGTTGCCTCTGGGCAGCCTGGCACACATGAGCAATTACATGCTGCAGTGTTTCCGCAACGACCGCAAGGTGGCTACTTTGAAGAACCTAGAATATGACATATTTTCTGTTTTTTCACACTTGTTTGTTATGTATATAATTCCACATGTGTTAATTCATAGTTTTCATGCCTTCAGTGTGAATCTACAATTTTCATAGTCATGAAAATAAAGAAAACTCTTTGAATGAGAAGGTGTGTCCAAACTTTTGGTCTGTACTGTATATTTTTAAAAACAAAAACCAGTGTTGGCTACCTCGTCCTCCTCCACCACCGCTTCCATCTACACTCCTATGTCCACCGCCTCCTCAAACTCCTACTCCATATGGACCTCCACCTCATAAATCAAGTTTATTTTTTTTTATTTGTACGTATTTTATTTTATGTAATTGCACTAATTTGTCTGTTACATTTTCGTATGAAATTCACCAATTTTGGGTTTGATACACACTGCTATACCTACACTGCGTGCAGAATTATTAGGCAAATGAGTATTTGACCACATCATCCTCTTTATGCATGTTGTCTTACTCCAAGCTGTATAGGCTCGAAAGCCTACTACCAATTAAGCATATTTGGTGATGTGCATCTCTGTAATGAGAAGGGGTGTGGTCTAATGACATCAACACCCTATATTAGGTGTGCATAATTATTAGGCAACTTCCTTTCCTTTGGCAAAATGGGTCAAAAGAAGGACTTGACAGGCTCAGAAAAGTCAAAAATAGTGAGATATCTTGCAGAGGGATGCAGCACTCTTAAAATTGCAAAGCTTCTGAAGCGTGATCATCGAACAATCAAGCGTTTCATTCAAAATAGTCAACAGGGTCGCAAGAAGCGTGTGGAAAAACCAAGGCACAAAATAAATGCCCATGAACTGAGAAAAGTCAAGCGTGCAGCTGCCAAGATGCCACTTGCCACCAGTTTGGCCATATTTCAGAGCTGCAACATCACTGGAGTGCCCAAAAGCACAAGGTGTGCAATACTCAGAGACATGGCCAAGGTAAGAAAAGGCTGAAAGACGACACCACTGAACAAGACACACAAGCTGAAACGTCAAGACTGGGCCAAGAAATATCTCAAGACTGATTTTTCTAAGGTTTTATGGACTGATGAAATGAGAGTGAGTCCTGATGGGCCAGAATGGATGGGCCCGTGGCTGGATTGGTAAAGGGCAGAGAGCTCCAGTCCGACTCAGACGCCAGCAAGGTGGAGGTGGAGTACTGGTTTGGGCTGGTATCATCAAAGATGAGCTTGTGGGGCCTTTTCGGGTTGAGGATGGAGTCAAGCTCAACTCCCAGTCCTACTGCCAGTTTCTGGAAGACACCTTCTTCAAGCAGTGGTACAGGAAGAAGTCTGCATCCTTCAAGAAAAAACATGATTTTCATGCAGGACAATGGCTCCATCACATGCGTCCAAGTACTCCACAGCGTGGCTGGCAAGAAAGGGTATAAAAGAAGAAAATCTAATGACATGGCCTCCTTGTTCACCTGATCTGAACCCCATTGAGAACCTGTGGTCCATCATCAAATGTGAGATTTACAAGGAGGGAAAACAGTACACCTCTCTGAACAGTGTCTGGGAGGCTGTGGTTGCTGCTGCACGCAATGTTGATGGTGAACAGATCAAAACACTGACAGAATCCATGGATGGCAGGATTTTGAGTGTCCTTGCAAAGAAAGGTGGCTATATTGGTCACTGATTTGTTTTTGTTTTGTTTTTGAATGTCAGAAATGTATATTTGTGAATGTTGAGATGTTATATTGGTTTCACTGGTAAAAATAAATAATTGAAATGGGTATATATTTGTTTTTTGTTAAGTTGCCTAATAATTATGCACAGTAATAGTCACCTGCACACACAGATATCCCCCTAAAATAGCTAAAACTAAAAACAAACTAAAAACTACTTCCAAAAATATTCAGCTTTGATATTAATGAGTTTTTTTGGGTTCATTGAGAACATGGTTGTTGTTCAATAATAAAATTAATCCTCAAAAATACAACTTGCCTAATAATTCTGCACTCCCTGTAGTAGACAGGTAAAAAAATGTCATTAATTTGTCTGTTACATTTTCGGGTGAAATTCACCAATTATGGGTGTGCTATACCCACTGCTTACCTAGTAGATAGGTAATAAAATTTCACAAATTTTTCTGTTACATTTTCGGGTGAAATTCACCAATTTTTTAGTGTGATATACCACTGCTATACCTAGTAGACAGGTAAAAAAAAAATCATTAATTTGTATGTTAGATATTCGGTTGAAATTCACCAATAGTGGATCCAGTAAAAGGACACACGCACACATCCCAATAATGTGCGTATATGTATATAAATTACCAAGAAATACAACATGATTAGTAAATACAAAGAATTATAATACATAAAATACAAATGCATATATATGCACACAGTGCACAAAAAAATGTGTACATGTCCAATGGAATTGTTATGCATGACAGCAAAGTCCCATATATATAATGTAAAACAATAAATGCATAGTAGATTTACAGACATCCAGTGATTGGTGATGAAAGTGTAATAGATATAAAAATAATAAATGCTGGAGAATGATAGATATGAAATTGAAATTGTAGCCATGAAGTAAATAGATACAAGCCCATATATAAGGGCGGAAAAGGTCTAAAGGGGAAGCAAGAATAGCATAATCCATAAGTGAAGCATAGGAGTAAGGACCTGAAGGAAAAGGTCAAATGTAATAATTGCAGGATAAGACCTGCATGTACATAAAGTGCAAAGTGCAAAGTGTTGAGAAAGGAGTGAAACCAGGTGATATTCACAACCTGAAAAATGTATGTGCATTAAGAATATGTGGCAATGTGGCGGAGCCTGACCGTGTGCTGCATGGCGGCCTGCTTGAGAGGAGCGCTCCCGCCACCCAAGCTGCTTTAAGCCACATTAGCACTCTAATTCCGTGCCATGGTCAAGATCGGCCTAAGCCTGGTGCAGGAGTACTAGCTGGAGTTTTCTGGAGGAGCAAGAGGAGAATAGAATGGAGAAATTCGTCCACAAGCGTGCGGCACAGCTCCCCGTCAGGGAGGACAAGATGGCGCCGAAAGCGTTGAATCGCAGACTGGATGCGGCTCACGGAGAATGCTCTCTGCCCCCTGGAGGGAGACGCCGGCCGCAACATGGGGTGAGTGATTCAGCCCCCTATCTAAGGACTATTTTGATATGGCCCTGCAGAGAGGCCTTAGCCCCGATCGTTGCGGACTTGTCATCTATTAAAGTGGATGTCCGCCACATAGGCAAGTCGTGTGGAGGCCCTAGAGCAATCGCAGGACGCACTTATCTTACAAGCGGCGTCCGTTGCTAAACCTGGTGTCCATAACGAAGCGATCAATATGGCCCTGCTATTAATTGAGGACCAAGAAAATCGTAGCCGCCGTAAAAATATCCGTGTGAGAGGCCTTCCAGAAGCTGCGGATAAAGAAAATCTCTTTGCGGCCATGAATGATCTCTTCACTTACCTCCTGGGGTGCGGAGCGCGCCAAAAACATCATAGTGGAGAGGGTGCACAGATCCCTCCGTCTCAAGCCCTTCTCCGGCGGATAATCCTAGGGACATTATTTGCGGGCCTATTAAGTTTTCGGGACACTGACGCCATTTTAAACAAAGCCAGGGGTCTGGAGGAGGTAAAAAATTGCAGATTCCACAGTTCAGCTGTTTCAAGATGTCGCCCCTTCCACTCCCCAAAAAAGAAGAGTGTTGAAGCCCCTTACAGAGGCTCTGCGTGCAGCCAGGATCCCATACAAGTGGCTTTACCCTTTGGGGTTCAGGTCACATCTGGAATAGGCGCATTATAATCCTGTCACGAGGACTTACCTGTGCTCTGGAATGCCTTACAGATTCCACCGATCGCCCATTCCTTCATGACTTCCAGTCCAGCATGATGGCACGATCCCGCAACTCCCTACTCCGTGGAAAGCAGAAACCAAAGAAGCCCAGAACGTCGAGAATGGACTCTAACGATTGAGGCCCTTTTTATGGTCACTTCAGTTTCTTCCTTTTCTTCTAGCAGGTCACTGGGTTGAGGTCAGAGGTGTGAGGATGAGGCCCTTTTTTGGTCTCTCTCCTCACCCCTGTCATCCTCTCCCTACACGGTTCCCTTTGACACTCTCCTGGCCCAGTTTTTTCGGCCACACTAATTGGTTATAATGCTTTATAATGCAATGCTTATATATAATAGGCTGTATGCTGACTTTATTCCTTAATTTCCTCTCTCCCCATGTAATTTTCCTATTCAGTGTTGTGTTTGTCCCCCCCTCCCCCCCCCCCCTCTTCTCCATGTCTCCTCATCCTTGTTTTCTGAGTTTTTTCCCTTCCTCCCTCCTTTTCCTTTCCCTTTTTCTCTCCTTACCGATTTGACCCATTTACTTGTCACATTTTTGCCTCCCCTCCTCACCCTTTGTTGTTGCTGACCTTATCTTTTCCCTGCACGGGATTAGACCATTCTATGTGCTTCTGTCTGAAATGCTTGGCAGCTTAGGCAGATCAGGCTAGAGGTTTTGTATCCTTACTTCCCCCCCCTCTCACGCTCGTTATAGAGGCACCATATTTTCACTTGCTCAAATTATGTGTTATTACTGTTCTACATTTTTGTGGCAATGTTTGCCTGTTTCTTTTATTTTCAGGTTAAGTTTATCGAGGACATATCTTGCTGGTACGGGCGGGGTTATCTTGTGTTTTTATGACATGGCGGCCCTGACTATCATGTAGCCTAGTTCAATGTGAACGGGTGTAACAATCCCATCAAGCTTAGCGGGTTTTCCAATACTAAGGAGAAGTAGGCTGACATAATTTTACTCCAGGAAACCCACTTTAGAGTAGGGCATGTTCCTAACTTATCCAGATCTAGCTATTCCAAATGGTTTCATGCGTGTCACTCTAGCTCTTCCAGGGGGGTTAGTATTGGGATACATAGGGATGTCCCTCTCACTGATCCCACTATAGTTGCAGACCCGGAGGGCCGCTATATTTTTCTTAGCTGTAAAATCGGGAATGTGGCGGTCACTTTGTGTAACTTATACGCCCCCAACAAGCAAACTGTACCCTGGCTCACTAAGATCATTAGAGATATTTCTGCAATGTATACAGGTATGCTGCTAATTGGTGGTGATCTGAATCTCACTCTTAACCCTATTTTAGATGCATCATCTGGGAGATCAGCTATTTCATACCGTGCTCTGGGGAGTCTTCAGGGTCGCCTGAGGGAGCTCAACCTGTGTGATGCTGGAGGTCCGTCCATGCAGATGCCAAAGATTTTACTTTTTATATCTAATCACACAGATGTATCAGAGGCTCGACTACTTCTTTATCCAGGACAGGTACTTGCAGCAGGTGCATGGGGTATTTATCCACGCTATTACAGTCTCTGATCACGCCCCTATTGTTATGTCCTGTCACTGCCCGGGGTTGCTTCTAGAGAATGGAACATGGAAGCTGAAACCCACGCTTCTTAATACATCCTCACAAATGGATGCTATCTCACGTTCACTCAAAGATTATTTTCAGACCAACTCAGTCACTGAGGCATCTCCCGCCTCCATAAGGGAAAGCCACAAATCTGTGATTAGCGGGGGAGTTGATCTCGATAGGGGCCTCCTGGAAGAAGAAGGGCTTGCGGACATCAACTCCCTTCTATCTAAAATTGCGACACTAGAATGTACACATAAAAGATCGCTGGCTATTCAGGATCATAAGCTCCTTTTATCGTTGAGGAACGAACTGAAAACGCTTTTAAACACCAAGGCCGCGAATGCTTACTTAAAACTGCGTCATAAACAGTATGCCCATGGCGACAAGGGCAATAAGATAATGTCGGCTCTGATTAAAAAGCGTAAAGAGCAATCGCACATTAGCTCCATGAGAAACACAGCAGGTACTTTAGTTTCAGACACTTCAGAAGTTGCTAGAGTATTCACTGCATATTACTGCTCTCTATATAATATTCAGCAGAACGAGACTCCTGTTGTAATAGATTCTAGGTCAAAGAAAGTTGCAGACTTCTTACATTCTCTCACCTTACCTGCCCTGTCTGAATCAGAAAGGGACTCCTTATTAGCTCCTATCACACTAGAAGAAATTAAGAAAACCCTCTCCTCCATTCCCCAAGGAAAGAGCCCTGGCCCTGACGGGTTTCCGATCACGTACTACAAAAAATTTCTCCCGGTCTTAGGCCCCCAACTTGTTAACTATTTTAATGCTTTGCTTTCCGGTGCTGCCATGAATTCTCAGGCTTTGGAGGCGCATATAGTGGTGCTCCCTAAAGAGGGGAAGGATTTATCTCTCCCTTCCAGCTATAGGCCCATTTCTTTGCTAAATGCAGATACTAAATTATGGGAAAAGATTCTGGCCCACAGAATAAATCCTTTACTCCAGAGACTGATAGGGGGCGACCAGGCCGGTTTCGTGGGGGGTCGGGAGTGCAGGGACGGCACTTACAGGGTATTACAAGCCATATGTCCCTGTCACTGCCCGGGGTTGCTTCTAGAGAATAGACATGGAAGCTGAATCCCACGCTTCTTAATACATCCTCACAAATGGATGCTATCTCACGTTCACTCACAGATTATTTTCAGACCAACTCAGTCACTGAGGCATCTCCCGAATAATTATAATCTTTGACGAATAATAAGCAGCTCACCCTTCTCAGCACTGATGCAGAGAAGGCATTCGACAGGGTTGATTGGAAGTTTATGGAAGCCACTTTGAACAAATTTGGATTCCCTCCCCATTTTATCCGTGCGGTGCTGTCCTTGTACTCCTCGCCCCACGCGAGGGTTAGAGTCAATGGGGTACTTTCACCCTCCTTTGCCATAGCCAATGGGACCAGGCAGGGATGCCCCCTCTCTCCTTCCCTTTTCATCCTTTGTCTGGAAACGTTGTTGCAGGCCATCAGACAGGATGATGACATTGCTGGGCTAAAGGTAGGCACGTCGACGCATAAGGTCGCGGCCTTTGCCGATGACATGTTGCTCCTCCTGCCGGATCCTATAAAGGCGTTCCCAGCTATCTTGGGTCTTTTTGAGTCTTTTGGCCATTTGTCTAACTTCAAGATCAATCTATCTAAATGCACGGCATTGGGGGTTTGTGTCCCTGATGCAACCATTTCATTGCTGTCACAGGATCATCCCTTTCAATGGTCGTCCTGTGTCACCTACTTAGGGGTGAAGATTTCAGCCCGTATAGATCAGGCCTTCCAGTTAAACTATGTCCCTCTCCTTGCTGATATTAAAGAACAATTAAAACATTTAGATATTCCATTTGTCTCTTGGATGGGGCGAAAAAATATAATTAAATCGTACATCCTTCCCAAAGTGCTGTTTCTTCTCCAGACTTTACCTATATACTTACCTGACTCTTACTTCCTGGACCTGCGTAGGATTATCTCAGGCTTCATTTGGAGGCGAGCTCGTCCGAGATTGGCATACGACCTGTTAACCCTGCCCAAACACAGAGGCGGCTTTGGCTTGCCAGACATCAAATTATACTATAGGGCTATTCAACTCCGTTTATTGAGTGAATTACTAAACATTAACATAAAAAAATTGGGTTGCCAAATTGCACGCCAATTAACATCTCCAGATGTGCTCGCCCGTCTTTGGACGGTAGATCGTGGTCCTGCGCATGGTATAGATGCACCACCCCTTCTAAAAGGTCTCTTAACATCTTGGAACGCTATAGCCAGGAAGTTTGGGTTTTGCCCTGGTCCCTCGCCCCTCCTCCCCATGCACCTGCTGCCGTACTGCTTATCTTCAAGCTATTCAGATGTCCTGGGGATATGGCCTGCCTTTAACGCATTTGCTGTGGGGGATTTCTTGAGAGATGGGCGGATTGCGTCCTTGGAGGACCTCCGGGCATCACAGTTGGCTTTGAGTTGGACCCCTTTGCATTACTCTCATTTTTCATTTATAGGCCAACAGTACCTCGCTAAAGCTAACAGGAATTTTATTCCCTCTTGGTTCGACTCTATGGTAGCCTCGCACAAACCGGTGAGGAAGGTTATTTCGTTAATTTACAACAAACTGTTGCTGGAGGGCGTACCTAGCAGACCGTCCTTCATTGGGAGATGGGAGCAAGACTTAGGCATTACTTTATCAGATGAGTCTGTCTCTTCACTACTGAGGAATTCTCACGGGTTCTCCAGATGCATCAGAATCCAGGAGAATTCCTTTAAACTGCTGACGAGATGGTACCGCACTCCAGAGGTGCTACATAGGATGGACCCTCTCACTTCCCCAGCCTGCTGGAGATGTCACGAAGAAGTTGGCACAGTCTCACATATATGGTGGTCTTGTCGGGGGGTCTCCCAGTTCTGGACCTCGCTTAGTAAAATATTACAGCAAATTTGTCCTTCGGCCCCTCCACTTTCACCGACTCTGGTTCTTCTCAATGTACCATTAAAGGATTTCCCCTTGCATAAATATTCTCTACTAGCACACATGTTATCGGCTGCCAAACTTTTAATCCCTCTACATTGGCTCTCGACACAAATTCCTTCAATTGAGGAATGGACCCAAAAGGTTCACGAGATCTGTAGGTTTAAAGAACTAACCAGTTGGGAGACCCTCTCACACAACAAATTTAATGACATGTGGGGTCCGTGGTTGAATTGGTTGGAAACGGAGTCGGGGATCTCGTGCCTTTCTACCGGGGTCTCCATAAACACATCCCCCCCTTAGTAATTACCCATTTGTGCTATACACTCTATAATGTATACCATGCTTGTTCAAATTAACAATGGTCATGTCTCACTCAACATCTGCCTACTTTTCTACTGTTCCTAGCCTGCACCACCTCTGTCTGGTGAGCTACGGTGGTTAGCCTCAGGGGAATATGTCCCTCCTTACATGGCACACATACTACTCTTGTTAGGCCCGCTTGACTAGCTTATCTTTGTTCATTGCTTGAACATTTATGTTACTGTACTTATATTCATATCATTGTACTGTATATGTCTCCTCGATTGTTGGGCTGTTGCCCGCATATTGTTCCTGTCTTTTTTACCATGCTTGCCGTGATAAATAAAGATTTGTTAAAAAAAAAAAGAATATGTGGCAATGTAAGTGTGAAAAGCGAGAGCGCACTCCGTGCAAAGGAGGGAAATTATGCGCATGAGAAAGAAAGGGGAAAAAGGAAAAGAGAAAGGATGGAGGAGGGGGAGGGAAAAAGGGGGGGGAAGGGGGAGGGAAGGGGGAAAAAGGGGGGGAGGGGAGAAGGGGAGGTGAAAGGAAAAGGGGTAAGGGGCAAAGGGAGAATGAAAGGAAAAAGGGAAAGGATGTACCTGGAACATCAAAATATTGACACAAATACAGCTGTATATTCTTGTAGATCTTATAGATCTTGTAAATCCAAAGTATATTGCCGATATTAACGCAAATACATCTGTATATTCTTCTAGATCCAAAGTGTTGGGATATTCCAAGTACCATAGGAGAAGAGCAAATATGAAGGATAAAAGAAAAAGTCGAGCGAGACATCAATAGAAACGGTGTCCTGTAAAAAACTAAAAAAGTGCTGGGGGGAAAGACAAATAAGAAAAAGTAAGTTAATAACATGTATACATAAAAATTTCATACAAACTGTTAAAAAAAAGGATGGAATCCACAGTCGTGGACCCAGCGACTACAAGAAAGCGGAGAAACCCAGATTTTCATTGAGGCCCCTGGGACGTAACGTCCCCAGGGTCCAAATCCTGCGGCTCTCCCGTTGGGCCAGCCGCTTGGATGTATTGCCAGCATGCAAATCTACTTGGATACAATCAATTCCCCTCACTTTGAGGAGCCTAGGATTACAAGAGTGGTGTACCTTGAAATGTCTAGTGATGGGTTTGGTAACCTCAGTCTCCTCTAATTCCTGCGCCTTCAAGATGTCCCCCACGTGTTCCCTCACGCGGACCCGCAGTTGCCGTGTAGTCAGCCCCACATAAATCATGGGACATGGGCACTGGGCGTAGTATACCACCTGAGTACTGGAACACGTGAGGGACGGGTTAATTCTGAAAGTTCTCGTGCCAGAGGAATTGACAAAATCAAAAGAGCGCTCCATGTTTGGACACGTAGCGCACCTGCCACATGGTCTGAAACCAGTCCTGGGGGTACCCTGTCCGGCAAAAAGTAGAGGGGGAGTTGGCTGTAAATAGCCTCTTACCAGATTGTCACGCAGGGTATTAGCCCTGCGTGCCGTGACAAGGTGACGTGTGGGCAATTGTTTCTCCAGGATTGGATCAGTGCGTAGAATAGGCCAATGCGTGGCCAAACAGGTCCTCATATCATCCCAATACGAGTGATAGGTACTGATGAATCTTATTTTTCCATCCGGTACTCTTTCTTTTTTAGTCAATAGCAGTTGGGACTGGCACTGATTTTTAGACCGATGACTGTATCCTCTCCTGAGGAACCGGTCCTTCAGGTCACTGGCCTGTCTCTCGAATGTCGCATCATCGGAACATATCCTGCGGATGCGCAGGAATTGACCCACCGAAATCGCAGAGATGGTACTTTTGGGATGTAGAGAGGTTGTGTGTAAGCACATCCCGGCTTTTCTCCATTTGGATTGTTATTTTCCTGCTAGGTCTTCACCTGCAAGCCGGATGCGTATGCCCTTGTTTGTGTGGGCATTCTATCTTTCCTTACCTGGGACTCACCTTTGCCATTACATTTACTGTGTATCCGCGGTGCTATTATATTCTTTCATTATTATGCATTTATCCCGCTGACTACACACACCATCATCTATGACCGGAGTTCCCCTTCCAGGGTGGCGCCGTTTTCTCTTTTCCCTGTTCCTTTTTTGTTCCCTGTCCCACTGCATTTTTTGTATGTAATTTTGATGTTTCTATATGATACAATAAAATATTTATAATATTTACAATTTAGGCTTTTTGAGCTCCAATTTCTCTTTTGTTCTGATTTGTGCCCGGGAGCTTTAGCCGAGTTATCTTCATAGGGGTGCCTTTTTGGGTACATTGGGTGAGCACAGGCTCCCCTTGATTCTTCTTTGCCCTTTTTTGACGCCCCTAGGGTCATCCCCCCTTCCCTTCTGTTCACTGCTATACCTAGTAGACAGGTAAAAAAAAAAACACATTAATTTGTCTGTTACATATTTGGGTGAAAATCACCAATTTTTGGCTATGATATACCACTGCTCTACCTAGTAGACAGGTAACATTTCACTAATTTGTCTGTTATATATTCGGGTGAAATTCACCAATTTTGGGGTGTGATATATCACTGCTATACCTAATAGACAGGTAAAAAAAAATTCATTAATTTGTCTGTTACATATTCGGTTGAAATTCACAAATTTTTGGGTGTGATATACCCCTGCTCTACCTAGTAGACAGGTAACATTTCACTAATTTGTCTGTTACATATTTGGGTGTAATTAACCAATTTTTTGGGTGTGATATACCCCTGTTATACCTAGTAGACAGGTAAAAAAAAATCATTAATTTGTCTGTTACATTCTTGGCTGCCATTTTACCATTTTTGCTGTGAATAAACCCCTGCTCTGCATAGGTGACAGGGACCAACATTTTTTAAAATCATGCTCTTAGCCACATTTTCATTTTGTTGTCATTTGCAGCCCTCTAGCCCTTTCCATTACATTTTTACAGCCATTTTAGTGCTCAAAAGTTCGGGTCCCCATTGACTTCAATGGGGTTCGGGGTCAAGTTCGGGTCCTGAACACTAACTTTTTTGTGAAGTTTGGCTGAACCCGTCGAACCCGAACATCCAGGTGTCCGCTCAACTCTAAATTATTACCAATGTATGGTACATGAGAATGAGAATGTTCAAAATGGAAAAATCTAGTGGTGAAATCAGTATACAGTGTGGAGCTTAATTCCATCTTATTATGTCATGACTCATGACATTATCCATGGTTTTCATCTTGTATCAGCTTATTATCGTGATCTACAATTAAATAACAGTAATTGAATATCATTGGACATCTGCATATAGAATTCACTATCGATATGTCTTCAATTTAAAATATAAAAAAATGTTAACAATTAGTGCACAACCCCAGTAGGGTTACTGCAAAGGGTTAATTGCTGTAATGTTATATTGCTAAGTTCAAATGTTGTGATTTGTTATATTTGTATACTTAATTGCTTAGTATAGACAGCTAACGGTTAACATCTTGGCTCATTTTGTTAGGTTGTCAGGAGATGGGCCAGCGTCTGCCCCCTGATTAGCTGGAGTTAGTGGAGTCTAGAGTCTGCTGAGAAACATTAAAGACCTACATGTGCAAGCTCCTCAGAATTAGGCCCAGTTTCAGAGAATCTCCATCTTCCAAGGAAGCACTTTTACCAAGTGATCCAGAGAGAAGGAAGTTAGAAGCTCAGGAACATACAGGGCTGGGTGCACTTGGTTTTGTGAGAAGGAAAATTGTTAGTTTACCCTCCCACACTCTAACACAGTTTGGCCAACCGTATCTTAAATCTGTACCCCTCAGCCTGGGAATTGCAGAATCATCTACTCAGAGCCTCATTGTATACTTATTATTTTGCTTAGAGACTTTAGAGAGACGGAGAAACAGGTACTGCAACCTCCATCATTGTAGCTGTACTGCGGCGGTTGGTTTATTACACTGTTACCCTCAACCATAGGGGTCTCACTTGTTTGGGATTACTATATCCCCCAGACCATCCTGTACAGGACTACCCCTCCTGTGCCACACTGCATCCCACCCTGGGATAGCAGAATACAAGCTTCTACAGCTTGTTCTTTCCCCAGTGTCCAATCAGCCTAAGGTCAAATACCTGCGGCTATCCTGTTACCTCCTGCAGTCGTTCCCCTGAAGAAGTCACGGACAGAAACGTGCCACGTCAGGAGACCACTGGAAGTATCATCATCCATCTATCACTGGTAAATTATCTGTAGTTCTAGGGTACAGTTCCACTACAGGGACAGGCTACCAGACGAGGTCGCCTTTTCAAAGGCGAGTGCTCTGTGTAGACAGGTAGAAGCATAATAGCCCCCTTCACCTTGTTAGGGTTATATAGGACCATTCCTACTGTCTGATCCACCCGACTACACAGCAGAAGCACCTATTCCCGCCCGGCATACACCCAGTGTCTCCTGCCTCCTGTCACCAAGGAACCTCTCCCATTATCTACAAAGGGTCTGGTAAGACTGTTCGCGTCCTCACCGACGGAGCAGAATTTTTTATCTATACCAGCTAGGCACCATTAAGTTGGTGTTATCCGTGTATGTATGTCTACAATGTTTAGTGAGTCCTATTATTCTGTCATTACTAGATTATATTAAAAGTTATATTTTAAATAAGCATACTCCCCCCTTCCTCTGTGTAGGGGCCCATTGCCTGCTCGTTACTTCGGAGTGTTCTCATAGCCTGTATTGATTCAGTGCTCTGATCAATCTTTGCTCATTAACGAAAATAAGTCTAAATGTTTTGAGTGGGCATCACATTTTCCTCAGGCCACCTTCAAAAGAAGTTCTAGGGCAGGCCACATGACTGCATAGAAGTCATGTTCTTTAATTTACTAAAAGTGGGCCTCAAACATATGAAATTGAACTTCTCAATGTACCAAAATGACCAGGCAAACTGATAATTAAAGAGGCTGTCCAAGATCATTAAACATCTCAGACAAGCCCTAAAATGACTTAGAAATTTTAAATCAGAACATTTTATACCCACCCATTTCTCCAGATATGGTTCTCCTGCTGCTGTTTAAATATAAACAGCAGTGGTGACGTGCCTTCATAAGACTGGAGCCAATAATGGGCTTCAGCAGACCAGCATCGCAGAAAATGGTGCTGGAGAAAGGGATGAGTTAAAGATGTTTTTTTATTTTAAGTCATTTTAAGGTGTAAAAAAAAAAGAAAAAAAGGAAAAACGCCTTGTCAGAGTTTACAGGTTCCAGCACTGTGGCTTCCTTTCCCGGCACTTCTGTCCCCTTCAGATCGGAAGTGTGATGTGCTGAAAACATGCATGTGACTGATACTGGTAATCAATGGCTTTAGTGGTGACATGTGCTTGAACGCCATGCAGTCATACAATCTCTATAGACAAATATTGGTAGTGGTGTAGATTGTACTGATGAGTTCAGTGGGCCTCATTTATCTGTCAATCATCTAACTGTCAATCATCCTTTTCATCCACAGCAACCAATAAGATTGGAGCTTTCATTTCTTGAATTGCTGTGGAAAAATTTTGTGCTGTGATCGATTGATTGCTATAGATCAGGGATCAGCAATCTTCGGCACTCCAGCTGTGGTGAAACTACAACTTCCAGCATGCACACTTGCTTGGCTGTTCTCAGAACTCCCATAGAAGTGAATGGAACATGGGAGTTGTAGTTTCACAACAGCTGGAGTGCTGGAGGTTGCGAACCCCTGCTATAGACAAAGGACGGATTCAGTGTTGAAAAGGGGGTTCCTTTGGTCCACTATGGAAATATTCTTGTGGACCAACCCCTATATCATCAATAAAGTTTAATAGGTTTTGAATCAGAGAATTAGACCCTAGTAGCAAGCCAAATGTTTTTTGTATTTATTAAAATCCTAGATCAATGGTGCCCACAATGGTATTAGAGCCTGGGCCCACCGGATTATCCTCTGGTACGGAGGTGAGGCAGTTCGACCCTGGATGAATTTCCTATCAGACACCCTAGATACAGTGGGATGCGAAAGTTTGGGCAACCTTGTTAATCGTCATGATTTTCCTGTATAAATCGTTGATTGTTACGATAAAAAATGTCAGTTAAATATATCATATAGGAGACACACAGTGATATTTGAGAAGTGTAATGAAGTTTATTGGATTTACAGAAAGTGTGCTATAATTGTTTAAACAAAATTAGGCAGGTGCATAAATTTGGGCACCACAAAAAAGAAATGAAATCAATATTTAGTAGATCCTTCTTTTGCAGAAATTACAGCCTCTAAACGCCTCCTGTAGGTTCCAATGAGAGTCTGGATTCTGGTTGAAGGTATTTTGGACCATTCCTCTTTAGTTCATTCAGGTTTGATGGCTTCCGAGCATGGACAGCTCTCTTTAAGTCACACCACAGATTTTCAATTATATTCAGGTCTGGGGACTGAGATGGCCATTCCAGAACGTTGTACTTGTTCCTCTGCATAAATGCCTTAGTGGATCTTGAGCAGTGTTTAGGGTCGTTGTCTTGTTGAAATATCCAGCCCCGGCGCAGCTTTAGATTTGTCACTGATTCCTGGACATTGGTCTCCAGAATCTGCTGATACATGCGTACCTCAACTTCGACAAGATTCCCAGTCCCTGCAGTGGCCACACAGCCCCACAGCATGATGGAACCACCACCATATTTTACTGTAGGTAGCAGGTGTTTTTCTTGGAATGCTGTGTTCTTTTTCCTCCATGCATAACGCCCCTTGTTATGGCCAAATAACTCAATTTTAGTTTCATCAGTCCACAGCACCTTATTCCAAAATGAAGCTGGCTTGTCCAAATGTGCTTTAGCCCACCTCAAGCGGCACTTTTTGTGCTGTGGGCGGAGAAAAGGCTTCCTCTGCATCACTCTCGCATACAGCATCTCCTTGTGTAAAGTGCGCCGAATGGTTGAACGATGCACAGTGACTCCATCTGCAGCAAGATGATGTTGTAGGTCTTTGGTGCTGGTCTGTGGGTTGACTCTGACTGTTCTCACCATTCGTCGCTTCTGTCTATCCGAGATTTTTCTTGGTCTGCCACTTCGAGCCTTAACTTGAACTGAACCTGTGGTCTTCCATTTCCTCAATATGTTCCTAACTGTGGAAACAGACAGCTGAAATCTCTGAGACAGCTTTCTGTATCCTTCCCCTAAACCATGATGGTGAACAATCTTTGTCTTCAGGTCATTTGAGAGTTGTTTTGGGACCCCCATGTTGCTACTCTTCAGAGAAAATTAAAAGAGGAGGGAAATTTACAATTGACCCCCTTAAATACTCTTTCTCATAATTGGATTCACCTGTGTATGTAGGTCAGGGGTCACTGAGCTTACCAAGCCAATTTGAGTTCCAATAATTAGTTCTAAAGGTTTTGGAATCAATAAAATGACAACAGTGCCCAAATTTATGCACCTGCCTAATTTTGTTTAAACAATTATAGCACACTTTCTGTAAATCCAATAAACTTAATTTCACTTCTCAAATATCACTGTGTGTGTCTCCTATATGATATATTTAAATGACATTTTTTATCGTAAAAAACCAACGATTTATATAGGAAAATCATGACGATTAGCAAGGTTGCCCAAACTTTCGCATCCCACTGTATTCATATCTGGTACAGGCAAAGGTTAGCGCATATCCTCTTGCAATTATAGACAAATGGAAAACACTGATACCCACTTTTACGTAAGAATGTATATCAACTTTATTAGAATCGCATTTGCATGTATCACCGATTCACCAGCAGCCAATAATAAAATAATACAACTATACATCATTCATCAAACATATCTCATGCCAACTAGGCTGCATAGAACAGGCAGAGCACCATCCACAGCCTGTCCTAGGTGCTTGGAAATGGAGGCAGATTTCTGGCACATGATTTGGAGGTGCGGCCCGATTGCTGCATTCTGGGAGGAAGTGACATCTTTTCTATCAGGCTTGGTGCCAGTTGGGGTGGAATGCACACCCGAGATATGCCTGTTGGGAATATTGAATGAGGATATTTGGGATCACTGTATGACAAAGTTTTTAAAATAATCTTTATTCATAGCACGTAAATGCATTGCTCTAAAATGGTACAACCCCATTACACCAAACCTGACCATGTGTAAACAACAAATAGATCAAATCCTACCATACATAGTGCTGGTATTTAAGCACCGTAAGAAACCACCAAAATTTGAGAGAGTCTGGGGTTTGTGGTGCGATTCCCCTCAAACACAGTACTCATACTGGAGACTGCGACAAGCTTTATATTCAGCTCGAGGCTTCATGGCTCAATCAGTATCATGGGAACATGAGAATGATATAGACATAGTATGGCTATACACAGGTGCAGGGAGCCGACGACGGTGCAGTGGGAAATCTAATATTGTAAAAGCATTGGTTTACAATTAGATTGGAGTTATCAGACATTTAAAAGAACATTGTAAAGTTTGGTACTTTAACGTGTATATCAATGTACCATTTCTTCTGTTAATAAAAAAGTTTAAAAAAAAAAATTTAAATGTATAAAAGCCAAGTCTTAGGTTTGGGAAAGAAAATTGTGGAAAGTGTGACACATGAAGTAACTCAGCGTGGCTCAAAATGACAGAGTATGAAAGCTTTTATTTCAGACAGTTTTTGATCTGCCTCTTGACATCAGCACTTAATAGCAGAAGTAGATGTGGAAAACAGCGAGAGGCCTCCAGGCTCAATGGACAGTTTTACACTGTAGTATCCGACGCCTGTTTGAATTAATCTTTATGTTCTTTGAATAATATTCTCTTTATGTTATCTCTGAACAACATCTGCATGCAGAACTGGCATAGACACGCTGTTCTTTTATTGGAGGCCCAAGCTTTATTGATGACAAAATAAATTAAGGTTAAGACTAAGGGCTCATGCATACGAGCATACTTGCACAGTACCCATGCTGCAGACTCTAAATTGTGGTACGCAATGCACGGGCACCGGCCGTGTGCATTTCGCTTGCGGATGCGGACCTATTGATTTGAATGGGTCTGCAATCTGCAACATATGGCCAAAGATAGAACATGTTCTATCTTTTTGTGTTGCAGAGAAATGGAGAAGCCCATGGAGGCGCTTTGTAAAGCTCCCGGGGGTTTCTGATCCGTGCCTCTGTACTGCAAAAATATAGGTGAAGATAAGTCCTATCTTTGGTTGTATCTGGGAGATGTGGACCCATTCAAGTCGGTGGGTCCGCATCCATGATACGGAGTGCACATGGCCATTTATGGTCCAACATACAAGGCACTAAGCTAATACGCTAGTGCGCATGAGTCTTAAGGTTGAACAAATCAATTCTAAACAAATCCGATTTGTTATGAATTTAACAAAAATGTATCCACCAAAGGAATATGAAGCTTTTGCAATTCACTTTGGACGAATTGCGTAAAAAACGGCACTCAATACCATTTAAATGCCGGCTCTCAGGGGAGTTGCCAGAGGCAATGAGCACTTCCATCAATACAGATGGAAGCTCTTATTGCTGGAGCACAGGTAGCTAGGTCCTGTCACTCACCGCTTAGCTCCCTGTGCTCCTTCTCTCCTTCAGGCCGGCGGTGCACAGTATGGTGAAGCAGGAAGACTTCTTCCAGCTCCACCATTCAACATTGAGGCACGGATTGCGCTGCCGGCCAGTGTGGGCGGAGCCTTCAGCCCGGAAATCTGCATAAGCTCCGCCCACACAGTGCTGCAGAGCGATCTGTGTCTGCCGGGAAGAGAGGTATGTGAGCTTCAGGAACTGGACAAGGCGAGAAGTTACTGTGCTTTTTTTTATATATATATACAGAGGGTAGACAGAGGAATTTATTACTATGGAGGGGGCACAGAGGACTTTATTACTATGGAGGGGGCACAATAGGCATTTCTACTATGGAGGGGGAACAATAGGCATTTCTACTATGGAGGGGACACAGAGCCAGAGGGCATTACTACAATGAAGTGGGCACAGAGGGCATTATTACTGTGAAGGGGGCACAGTGGGAATTATTACTGTGAAGGAGGCACAATGGGGATTTCTACTATGGAGGGTGCGTACAGAGGGCATTACTACTATTAAGGGGGCACAATGGGCATTATTAATGTGAAGGGGGCACAATGGGCATTATTACTAAGAAGGGGGCACAGTGGGCATTATTACTATAAAGGGGCACAATGGGGATTATTACTATGAAGGGGGCACAATGGGGATTATTACTGTGAAGGGGGCACAGAGAGGGCACAATGTGGGCATAACTACTGTGAGGGGGCACACATCTGTACAAAACTACTTTGAAGGTTGTACAATAAGGGCAATACTACTGTGAGGGTGTACAATTTTTTCAAAGTATTGGAGGGGTGCCAAATAAAGGACCGACCCCGGGGGTCAAACACCGTAGGCACGCCATTGTCTGTGATTAGTACAATTGTAAATATTTGGCAGGGATCAGGGCAAACCATCCTGTCCCTCCCCTCTTGGTAGGAGGGGGCTTGTTTCTTGCTAGGAATGGAGTTCCTGTTGGGACTGGGACAGGAGAGGAAGTGCAAGCCTGAGCTTTTTTTCAAAAAGAGGATTTTTCAGAGAGATTGTTTATTATTTTGCTTCAAATGGAGTCTTGAGATACTAGTTGGCAGAGTTAAGTGCTACAACTAGCATTAAAGACATTGCTGCAAGGTGAGAGATTATAGCCAAAAATCCCATCACCTAGAAGGTTACTTGGCAAGCACCTTCTAATTGCTAAATTGCCACCATCCAACCTGCCTCCATATAGCTTACTGGTAGGCAGGGTAAGCGGACGCACTACAGAGGCAAACCAAGTTCGTAAATCAAAATGTCAGTGTTTATTTCACACAAAAGGCAAAAGAAAAACGACTTAATACAGTCTTAGTGTTAAATTCACACAATGTAAAGTCCATAGAACAGTCACGTCACCTTTCTAGCTGCTTTATCCCCGGCAGTTCACAGCAGGTTTTAGGGGTCCTGTTTCTCAGAGTGCAGCCCTCATGCGGCTCTCAGCCTTCCAGCACATCACCATGCTTTAGATCCCAATACAGAGACTCAGCTACTGAGCCCAGCTGCCTATTTAAAGGACAGCCAGGTGCTGCCAAAACCCGGAACGGCACTTAAACTCTGGTCCGGTATTTAATCTCACCTGGCTGGAAATCAGCACAGCCGCCCATGTTGGGAGGAAAATACCTGCCTTCCCAAGCAAACCCCCTTGCTATGTCACATACCCCCCATCCCTTTGTTCAACCCTGAGGGGGTGAACACACACCAGACAGTGTACCCGGGACAGAGCATCCGCGTTTCCCTGTAACCAGCCTGCCCTGTGTTCTACTGTAAACTTAAAACTTTGCAAGGACAAGAACCATCTGGTGACCCGAGCATTCCTCTCTTTGGCCTGGCTCATTCACTTGAGAGGCGAGTGGTTGGTCACCAGACGGAACTTTCTCCCCAACAGATAATAGCAGAGAGACTCGAGTGCCCACTTGATGGCCAGGCACTCTCTCTCCACTATACTATACCTGGTCTCAGCTGGAGTGAGCTTACGGCTGAGGAAGACAACGGGATGCTCCTCCCCGTTGACTTCCTGAGACAATACAGCACCGAGACCTACTTTGGAGGCATTGGTCTGTACTATAAACTCCCTTTTGAAGTCGGGCATCACCAAAACCAGGGACCCACACAGGGCCGACTTCAAAGCGGAGAAAGCCTGGTCATTCCAGCGAACCATTACGGACTTCCGACCCTTTAAGAGCCCTGTCAATGGAGCTGCTAAAGTGGCAAAATGGGGAACAAACCTCATTTAATAGCCCACCATTCCCAGGAATGACTTTACTTGCCTAGAGGTGACAGGTCGAGGCCAAATTCCTTATCGCCTCTATTTTGTATACTTGGGGTTTGATGACTCCGCGCCCAATGACAAACCCTAGGTATTTGGTCTCCTCTAACCCTATCGCACATTTTTTTGGGTTAGCTGTTAGACCAGACTTTCGAAGGGAGTCCACTACGGCCTGTACTTTGGGTAGGTGACTTTCCCAGTCAGTACTGTGAATGACAATATCATCCAGGTAAGCCGAGGCGTACCGCCGATGTGGACGAAGCACAATGTCCATTAGACATTGAAAAGTGGCAGGGGCGCCATGTAGACCGAAGGGTAACACCTTATATTGGTACAGCCCCTCTGGTGTAATGAAGGCAGTTTTCTCTTTGGCAGCCTCCTTCAAGGGTACCCGAGACATGGGATATGCATCGAATTTAGATATTTTGTTCAGCTTCCGAAAATCGTTACAAAACAGTGACGTCCCGTCCAGCTTGGGTATTAAGACTATAGGACTGGCCCACTCACTTTTAGACTCCTCGACGACGTCTAGCCGCAGTATGAGCTGCACTTCCTCCGATATGACTTGTCGCCAAGCCTCGGGTACCCGGTATGGCTTTAACCGGACTTTTTCCTGAGGCTCAGTGACAATGTTATGCTGAATTGCGGAAGTGCGTTTAGAGAGGTCCAAGAACACATCCGTGTTCCGACTAACAAACTCTCTGGTCTCCTGAGCCTGTTTAGAGGAGAGGCTGTCAGCAATTTTTTACTGTGGCAACCACTTCCCTTGCATCAAACATAGGAGCTGGAACCTCTTCCCCTAGAAAACCCGACAGCAGGCCGTCTTCAGTACAGGTCTCCCTATCTTTCCAAGGTTTAAGTAAATTAACATGGAAAACCTGCTCCGGCTTCCGCCGTCCTGGCTGGTGTACCTTGTGATTTACCTCTCCAACTTTCTAGAGTACCTCATAGGGCCCCTGCCATCTAGCCAGGAACTTACTGTCCATGGTCGGTACCAGAATTAAAACCTGATCACCCGGGTTAAAGATCCGGACCCGAGCCTGCTGATTATAGATCCGGCTCTAGGCTCGCTGAGCGGCCTCCATATGCACCCTGAAAAGAGGCAAAAAGGGCTCTTTCCGCTGTTGCATCTTGATAACATACTCCAGGACACTTGTATGCGGAGTGAGTTGCTGTTCCCACGCCTCTTTAGCTACGTCCAACAGACCTCGAGGATGTCTGCCATAAAGCAATTTGAAGGGCGAGAACCCAGTAGAAGCCTGGGGTACCTCTCGCACAGCGAACATGAGATAGGGCAGAAGAAGGTCCCAATCCTTCCCATCTTTAGACACCACCCTTTTTAACATAGTTTTTAGAGTTTTGTCAAACCTTTCAACCAGGCAAGGTCCCAATCCTTCCCATCTTTAGACACCACCCTTTTTAACATAGTTTTTAGAGTTTTGTCAAACCTTTCAACCAGTCCGTCCATTTGCGGATGGTACATGGACGCTTGTAACTGTCTGATATGCAGCAACTTACAGTTCCCTCATGACCTTGGACATAAAAGGGGTCCCTTGGTCAATCAGAACCTCTTTAGGTAGCCCCACTCGGGAGAACATCTCCATTAGCTTCTTAGCTATAAGCTTCGCCGATGTATGTCGCAATGGCACCGCCTCTGGGTACCGAGTGGCGTAGTCCAGGACGACCAAGATGTGTTGGTGACCTCTAGTGGACTTCAGTACTGGGCCTACGAGGTCCATAGCGATTCGCTCAAATGGCACCTCGATGATCGGGAGAGGTACCAAAGGAATGCGAAAAAGGTGCTGGGGGCTAGTTGCCTGGCAGGTCGGGCAAGACTTATAGAATTCTTCCACCTCCCTAAACACACTGGGCCAGTAAAACCGTTGTAGTATCCGGTCCTGTGTATTCTACATTCCCAGATGACCCCCGAGAACATGTTGGTTGGCTAACTCTAACACACGTTTGCGATAAGCCTGGGGCACCACCAACTGTTCAATGGATTCACCTCGCAGCTGGTTTACCCGGTACAACATCTCCTGATGAACCACAAAACGGGGGAACACCGACTCTGCCCCTGGTTGTTGTGGTTCACCATCTACTATTGATACATTTTCCCAGGCTCGGGATAGGGTTGAGTACCCGGTGTTGGATGGCCTGGGACGTCTCTCCCTATTATAAGTTCGTAGTGCAGATTGGTGGCAACAGCCACCTCGTGGGTCCACCTGCCGGCATCCGTGGATAGAGACACCATAGCAGTGGGGTAGTCTTTTAAGTTTCCATGAATACACATGACCCCGACTTTCTGGCCAGTATACTCAGTGGACTGTACCAGGGGAGCCCTTACCAGGGTCACCGGGCTCGCCGAGTCCAACAGAGCCTCCGCTGGAGTGTCTCCCACTTCCACCTGGCACAGGTGATTCAGAGTCTTCGGGGCACCCGCTGCACACAGCTTCCTAGCATATAACGACTGACGGAAGCCATAGTTCGTGTCCATGGGTTCCACCTGATGTGGACAGTTAGCTCGTACATGGCCAGGCTCCTGACACCGCCAACAGACTATCGGAACTGGGTCCACAGGGGGTACATCCCGGGCGGGTTTGGTGGGCACAAACCGCCGGGTCTGGGGTGGAGAGTTACGGGATTTGACTACCCCCCCCCCCCCAAAAGAACCCCCCTGTAGATTTCTGGTGGCCTCATAGCGCTCCACCAGGTCGACCATCTCGAGAGCATTACCTGGAGAGACCTGGCCGATTCATTGCTGGAGATGGGGTGGCAAAGCCCTCCAGAACATATCAGCCAACAGACGGTCCAGCATAGCGGTGGGGCTCAGCACGTCAGGCTGTAGCCACTTTTGCAAGAGTTTAAGTAAGTTATAATACTGGGGTCTCACGGGCTCAGCCAGCTTAAATCCCCACTGATGCACCCGCTGGGCCCGGACCAACACATTCACCCCCAGTCTTGCCAGAATCTCACCCTTGACTTTCTGGTAGTCAGCCACTTGATCGTCCGGCAAGTTGAAATACACCCGCTGGGAATTGGATGTCAGGAACGGAGCGACGACCTCAGCCCACTGATATCGGGGTAGATTCTCCCTTGTGGCCCCCTTCTCGTACATCACCAGGTAGGTTTCTACGTCATCGGATGGTGTCATCTTGGGGATCGCTGCACGGACATCATGGACACTCTGGGATGCTCCTGCCGTCTGTAAAGTCATCACGTGTTGCAACAGCAGCTGGTTTGTTTCTTGCTGGTGTTGGTTAGCCTCCATGAGAGCTTTAATTACAGCCTCCATTTTATCACGTGACAGGTTTAAATTTAGCTGGTTTAATCCAGGACATCCAGCTGTACCCGAAAAAATATTTTGGTGTTTAGGCCAGCCTCATTGCGTGTGCCCGCTCCAAGCCACCAATTGTGAGGATATGCTCTGGTAGGCAAGGTAAGCGGACGCACTACAGAGGCAAAACATGTTCGTAAATCAAAATGTCAGTGTTTATTTCACACAAAAGGCAAAAAAAGCGACTTAATACAGTCTTGGTGTTAAATTCACACAATGCAAAGTCCATAGAACAGTCACGTCACCTTTCTAGTTCACAGCAGGCTTTAGGGGGCCTGTTACTCAGCGTGCAGCCTTCATGTGGCTCTCAGCCTTCCAGCACAGCACCATGCTTTAGATCCCTATACAGAGACTCAGCTACTGAGCCCAGCTGCCTATTTATAGGACAGCCAGGTGCTGCCAAAACCCGGGACGGCACTTAAACTCCGGTCTGTTATTTGATCTCACCTGGCTGGAAATCAGCACGGCCACCCATGTTGGGAGGAAAATACCTGCCTTCCCAAACAAACTATGTCACACTAGGAACATGGACTGCCGGAGGATGTGCCTAATTTATGATAAGGCCTGTGCCTCGTCATAAATTAAGCACATCTTCCAGTGGCTTGGGGGAGATCAAAGAGTGGCATAATATGCTTGTGTTTGATAAATGATCCCCAATAAGGCTTCTTTCACGCGTCAGTGAATCACGGATGTGTGCTGGCAGTGGTCTCCATTGACTGCTCACATATCCATTGACTTTAATATGTAAAATCACACATCAGTAGTCTTCCATGTGATACCATGGAAGCATGCCCTATTTTATTATATTTTTTCCATTTTTCCTCATGTACATTATAGTCAATAAGTCAGTGAAAACCATGGACGCAACACTGATGTGTTTGGTCTGTAGTTTTCAAGGACTATTGGTAGAAGATCCCCTGGAAATTCATTTTCAGCCTAGCAGGGTATATGGAATATGGATGACACACGGAGGACAAAAAACGGACACATGGCCAGACACTAGTGTTGATCGAGCACCGTAGTGCTCGGGGGCTCGGGCCGAACACATCAGGATGTTCGGGTGCTTGACCGAGCACCCGAGTATAATTGGAAGTCAATGGGTGAACCCGAGCATTAAACCAGGTACCCCCTGCTCTGAAGAGGGGAGGGTGCCTGGTTCATAGGAAAATGTCAGAAATCTATGGAAACACCACCGAAATGGTTCTGTAACAGCATGGGGAGGATGTCTCGATGCATCTTGGACTTGCAGGTCGCTGCTGGGAACGATGTTGTCCGAATAGTATGCCACTTTTACAGACTGACAGTAATACGCACAAAACCGAATAAAAAAATAGAGGAAAAATTGATAGGAAACATTCTTTCCTGTATATTTACTTGTATATAAAGTGCAAGTGCTGCCAAAAATTACAAGGAAGAGGCACTCCGATACAACCTGTACATCACATAAAGGAGGGCCTCATTCAAATTGTGGTACAATTGTTCATGCATTTGGACTCCTACACTCATAAAGCCTATGCACTAAGTGAAAGGGCTGCCAAAAATTACAAGGAACCGACACTCCAACACACCCTTTATTACACATAAAGGAAGGCATCATACACACCCGTGAAAAATTATGATTGATGGCCTGCTGCTGACCCTCAAAAACATTTGGATCAAGGGCTTGCTGATCTGGCCATCTAAAACATTATGGGTGAGGGCCTGCTGCCACTTTGGTGACTCTAGTTAACCTGGGGCCGATCGAACATCCCCGTGACGGTGACGATCCATTCGGATGTGATGCCTATCAACTTTCAATGTTATTGTCAGCGCAAACAATTGTAACTACGGGTAACGGGGAATCAGTGTTTGATTCAGGAGAGGGAGCCTGAGAAACGGCTACCACATCCAAGCAAGGCAGCACATGCGTGCAAATTACCTGTTAGGTATAATTAGGTGAGGGCCTGCAGGTGAGCTTACCCAGTAAAAAATTTTAGGTGCGGGCCTGCAGGTAAGCTGACACTGTAAAATATTTTAGGTGCGGGCCTGCTGGTGAGCTGACCCTCTAAAAAATTATATGTGAGAACCTTCAGGTGAGCTGACCCTGTAAAAGATTTGAGGTGCAGGCCTGCAGGTGAGGTGACCCTCTAAAAAATTAAATGCAAGGGCCTTCAGGTGAGCCGACCCTGTAAAAGATTTGAGTTGCGGGCCTGCTAGTGAGCTGATCCTGTAAAAGAGTTTAGGTGCGGGCCTGCTGGTGAGCTGACCATGCAAAAGATTTAAAGTGCGGGTCTGCTGGTGAGTAGGGATGAGCGAACCCGAACTGTATAGTTCGGGTTCGTACCGAATTTTGGGGTGTCCGTGACACGGACCCGAACCCGAACATTTTCGTAAAAGTTCGGGTTCGGGTTCGGTGTTCGGCGCTTTCTTGGCGCTTTTTGAAAGGCTGCAAAGCAGCCAATCAGCAAGCGTCATACTACTTGCCCCAAGAGGCCATCACAGCCTTGCCTACTATTGGCATGGCTGTGATTGGCCAGTGCAGCATGTGACCCAGCCTCTATATAAGCTTGGGTCACGTAGCGCTGCATGTCACTCTGCTGATTCAAGCATAGGGAGAGGTTCTGCTGCGACGTTAGGGCGAGATTAGGCAGATTAACTCCTCCAAAAGACTTCATTCTGTGATCGATCTCCAGCTGTGGATCATTGAAGTGCTAATATCGACTTGCTCACTTTTTTTAAGCTGCCCAGAGCGTTTTTAGATCACTTTTTTCTGGGGTGATCGGCGGCCATTTTGTGGCTTGTGGTGCGCCAGCACAAGCTACCACCAAGTGCTTTTAACCATCAATAGTGTGGTTTTTTTTGCTATATCCTACATCAGCTGCAGGCTGAGCCTGTGTCACCGAAGTGCATTTAACCATCAACAGTCTGGTTATTTTTTGGCCATATACTACATCAGGTGCAGGCTGAGCCTGTGTCACCCAAGTGCATTTAACCATCAACAGTGTGGTTATTTTTTGGCCATATACTACATCAGGTGCAGGCTGAGCCTGTGTCACCTAAGTGCATTTAACCATCAACAGTGTGGTTAATTTTTGGCCATATACTACATCAGGTGCAGGCTGAGCCTGTGTCACCCAAGTGCATTTAACCATCAATAGTGTGGTTATTTTTTGGCCATATACTACATCAGGGGCAAGTTGAGCCTGTCACCCAGAGCCTAAAAAATAGACCTGACATTTCTATTCAACCAAATCTGTACTGTTTTAGCTGGTCAAGTTATTTGTAGTGACCGTAAAAGCACAGTTTTTGTTCTGGGTTGAAAAACTATTCCCAAATTTGCCATTCTCAAAATAACTAAGTAGTTAATGTTATATGAGGCCTACTTGAAATCTATCCCAAAAAGGATATCTTAGATTCAAGGTGCTGATAGTGTCATTCAGAAAAACTTAACACACACGCTACCGTGCAGATACAAGTCTAATTCTGTGATTAAACGTATACCTGTCACACAGCACAAAAAACAATAGGCCTCACATTTCTATTCAACCAAATCTGTACTGTTTGAGCTGGTCAAGTTATTTGTAGTGACCGTAAATCACAGTTTTTGTTCTGGGGTGAAAAACTATTCCCAAATTTGACATTCTCAAAATAAGTAGTTTATGCTATATGAGGCCTACTTGAAATCTATCCCAAAAAGGATATCTTAGATTCAAGGTGCTGATAGTGTCATTCAGAAAAACTTAACACACACGCTACCGTGCAGATACAAGTCTAATTCTGTGATTAAACGTATACCTGTCACACAGCGCAAAAAAAAATAGGCCTCACATTTCTATTCAACCAAATCTGTACTGTTTGAGCTGGTCAAATTATTTGTAGTGACCGTAAAAGCACAGTTTTTGTTCTGGGTTGAAAAACTATTCCCAAATTTGACATTCTCAAAATAACTAAGTAGTTTATGCTATATGAAGCCTACTTGAAATCTATCCCAAAAAGGATATCTTAGATTCAAGGTGCTGATAGTGTCATTCAGAAAAACTTAACACACACGCTACCGTGCAGATACAAGTCTAATTCTGTGATTAAACGTATACCTGTCACACAGCGCAAAAAAAAATAGGCCTCACATTTCTATTCAACCAAATCTGTACTGTTTGAGCTGGTCAAATTATTTGTAGTGACCGTAAAAGCACAGTTTTTGTTCTGGGTTGAAAAACTATTCCCAAATTTGACATTCTCAAAATAACTAAGTAGTTTATGCTATATGAGGCCTACTTGAAATCTCTCCCAAAAAGGATATCTTAGATTCAAGGTGCTGATAGTGTCATTCAGAAAAACTTAACACACACGCTACCGTGCAGATACAAGTCTAATTCTGTGATTAAACGTATACCTGTCACACAGCGCAAAAAAAAATAGGTCTCACATTTCTATTCAACCAAATCTGTACTGTTTGAGCTGGTCAAGTTATTTGTAGTGACCGTAAAAGCACAGTTTTTGTTCTGGGTTGAAAAACTATTCCCAAATTTGACATTCTCAAAATAAGTAGTTTATGCTATATGAGGCCTACTTGAAATCTATCCCAAAAAGGATATCTTAGATTCAAGGTGCTGATAGTGTCATTCAGAAAAACTTAACACACACGCTACCGTGCAGATACAAGTCTAATTCTGTGATTAAACGTATACCTGTCACACAGCGCAAAAAAAAATAGGTCCCACATTTCTATTCAACCAAATCTGTACTGTTTTAGCTGGTCAAGTTATTTGTAGTGACCGTAAAAGCACAGTTTTTGTTCTGGGGTGAAAAACTTTTCCCAAATTTGCCATTCTCAAAATTGTGGTGAACGGGAACAATGAGGAAAACATCTAATAAGGGACGCGTACGCGGACGTGGACATGGTCGTGGTGGTGTTAGTGGACCCTCTGGTGCTGGGAGAGGACGTGGCCGTTCTGCCACAGCCACACGTCCTAGTGAACCAACTACCTAAGGTCCCAGTAGCCAGCAGAATTTACAGCGATATTTGGTTGGGCCCAATGCCGTTCTAAGGATAGTAAGGCCTGAGCAGGTACAGGCATTAGTCAATTGGGTGGCCGACAGTGGATCCAGCACGTTCACATTATCTCCCACCCAGTCTTCTGCAGAAAGCGCACAGATGGCGCATGAAAACCAAGCCCATCGGTCTGTCACATCACCCCCATGCATATCAGGGAAACTGTCTGAGCCTCAAGTTATGCAGCAGTCTCTTATGCTGTTTGAAGACTCTGCTGCCAGGGTTTCCCAAGGGCATCCACCTAGCCCTTCCCCAGGGGTGGAAGAGATAGCATGCACTAACACACAACCACTTATTTTTCATGATGATGAGGACATGGGAATACCACCTCAGCACGTCTCTGATGATGACGAAACACAGGTGCCAACTGCTGCGTCTTTCTGCAGTGTGCAGACTGAACAGGAGGTCAGGGATCAAGACTGGGTGGAAGACGATGCAGGGGACGATGAGGTCCTAGACCCCACATGGAATGAAGGTCGTGCCACTGACTTTCAGAGTTCGGAGGAAGAGGCAGTGGTGAGACCGAGCCAACAGCGTAGCAAAAGAGGGAGCAGTGGGCAAAATCAGAACACCCGCCGCCAAGAGACTCCGTCTGCTACTGACCGCCGCCATCTGGGACCGAGCACCCCAAAGGCAGCTTCAAGGAGTTCCCTGGCATGGCACTTCTTCAAACAATGTGCTGACGAAAAGACCCGAGTGGTTTGCACGATGTGCCATCAGAGCCTGAAGCGAGGCATTAACGTTCTGAACCTTAGCACAACCTGCATGACCAGGCACCTGCATGCAAAGCATGAACTGCAGTGGAGTAAACACCTTAAAAACAAGGAAGTCACTCAGGCTCCCCCTGCTACCTCTTCTGCTGCTGCCGCCGCCTCGGCCTCTTCCTCCGCCTCTGGAGGAACGTTGGCACCTGCCGCCCAGCAAACATGGGATGTACCACCAACACCACCACCTGCGTCACCAAGCATCTCAACCATGTCACACGGCAGCGTTCAGCTCTCCATCTCACAAACATTTGAGAGAAAGCGTAAATTCCCACCTAGCCACCCTCGATCCCTGGCCCTGAATGCCAGCATTTCTAAACTACTGGCCTGTGAAATGCTGTCATTCAGGCTGGTGGACACAGACAGCTTCAAACAGCTCATGTCACTTGCTGTCCCACAGTATGTTGTTCCCAGCCGCCACTACTTCTCCAAGAGAGCCGTGCCTTCCCTGCACAACCAAGTGTCCGATAAAATCAAGTGGGCACTGCGCAACGCCATCTGTGGCAAGGTCCACCTAACCACAGATACGTGGACCAGTAAGCACGGCCAGGGACGCTATATCTCCCTAACTGCACACTGGGTAAATGTAGTGGCGGCTGGGCCCCAGGCGGAGAGATGTTTGGCGCACGTCCTTCCGCCGCCAAGGATCGCAGGGCAACATTCTTTGCCTCCTGTCTCCTCCTCCTCCTACTCAGCTTCCTCCTCCTCTTCTTCCACCTGCTCATCCAGTCAGCCACACACCTTCACCACCAACTTTAGCACAGCCCGGGGTAAAGGTCAGCAGGCCGTTCTGAAACTCATATGTTTGGGGGACAGGCCCCACACCGCACAGGAGTTGTGGCGGGGTATAGAACAACAGACCGACGAGTGGTTGCTGCCGGTGAGCCTCAAGCCCGGCCTGGTGGTGTGCGATAATGGGCGAAATCTCGTTGCAGCTCTGGGACTAGCCGGTTTGACGCACATCCTTTGCCTGGCGCATGTGCTGAATTTGGTGGTGCAGAAGTTCATTCGCAACTACCCTGACATGTCAGAGCTGCTGCATAAAGTGCGGGCCGTCTGTTCGCGCTTCCGGCGTTCACACCCTGCCGCTGCTCGCCTGTCTGCGCTACAGCGTAACTTCAGCCTTCCCGCTCACCGCCTCATATGCATCGTGCCCACCAGGTGGAACTCCACCTTGCATATGCTGGACAGACTGTGCGAGCAGCAGCAGGCCATAGTGGAGTTTCAGCTGCAGCACGCACGGGTCAGTCGCACTGCGGATCAGCCCCACTTCACCACCAATGACTGGGCCTCCATGCGAGACCTGTGTGCCCTGTTGCGCTGTTTCGAGTACTCCACCAACATGGCCAGTGGCGATGACGCCGTTATCAGCGTTACAATACCACTTCTATGTCTCCTTGAGAAAACACTTAGGGCGATGATGGAAGAGGAGGTGGCCCAGGAGGAAGAGGAGGAAGAGGAGTCATTTTTAGCACTTTCAGGCCAGTCTCTTCGAAGTGACTCAGAGGGAGGTTTTTTGCAACAGCAGAGGCCAGGTACAAATGTGGCCAGACAGGGCCCACTACTGGAGGACGAGGAGGACGAGGATGAGGAGGAGGTGGAGGAGGATGAGGATGAAGCATGTTCACAGCGGGGTGGCACCCAAAGCAGCTCGGGCCCATCACTGGTGCGTGGCTGGGGGGAAACACAGGACGATGACGATACGCCTCCCACAGAGGACAGCTTGTCCTTACCTCTGGGCAGCCTGGCACACATGAGCGACTACATGCTGCAGTGCCTGCGCAACGACAGCAGAGTTGCCCACATTTTAACGTGTGCAGACTACTGGGTTGCCACCCTGCTGGATCCCCGGTACAAAGACAATGTGCCCACCTTACTTCCTACACTGGAGCGTGATAGGAAGATGCGCGAGTACAAGCGCACTTTGGTAGACGCGCTACTGAGAGCATTCCCAAATGTCACAGGGGAACCAGTGAAAGCCCAAGGCGAGGGCAGAGGAGGAGCAAGAGGTCGCCAACGCAGCTGTGTCACGGCCAGCTCCTCTGAGGGCAGGGTTAGCATGGCAGAGATGTGGAAAAGTTTTGTCACCACGCCACAGCTAACTGCACCACCACCTGATACGGAACGTGTTAGCAGGAGGCAACATTTCACTAACATGGTGGAACAGTACCTGTGCACACCCCTCCACGTACTGACTGATGGTTCGGCCCCATTCAACTTCTGGGTCTCCAAATTGTCCACGTGGCCAGAGCTAGCCTTTTATGCCTTGGAGGTGCTGGCCTGCCCGGCGGCCAGCGTTTTGTCTGAACGTGTATTCAGCACGGCAGGGGGCGTCATTACAGACAAACGCAGCCGCCTGTCTACAGCCAATGTGGACAAGCTGACGTTCATAAAAATGAACCAGGCATGGATCCCACAGGACCTGTCCATCCCTTGTGCAGATTAGATATTAACTACCTCCCCTTAACAATATATTATTCTACTCCAGGGCACTTCCTCATTCAATACTATTTTTATTTTCATTTTACCATTATATTGCGGGGCAACCCAAAGTTGAATGAACCTCTCCTCTGTCTGGGTACCGGGGCCTAAATGTGTGACAGTGGCCTGTTCCAGTGGTGGGTGACGTGAAGCCTGATTCTCTGCTATGACATGAAGACAGATTCTGTGCTGACATAAGGCCAGATTCTCTGTTACGGGACCTCTCTCCTCTGCTTGGGTGACGGGGCCTAAATGTGTGACAGTGGCCTGTTCCAGTGGTGGGTGACGTGAAGCCTGATTCTCTGCTATGACATGAAGACAGATTCTCTACTGACATAAGGCCAGATTCTCTGTTACGGGACCTCTCTCCTCTGCCTGGGTGTCGGGGCCTAAATGTGTGACAGTGGCCTGTTCCAGTGGTGGGTGACGTGAAGCCTGGTTCTCTGCTATGACATGAAGACAGATTCTGTGCTGACATAAGGCCAGATTCTCTGTTACGGGACCTCTCTCCTCTGCTTGGGTGACGGGGCCTAAATGTGTGACAGTGGCCTGTTCCAGTGGTGGGTGACGTGAAGCCTGATTCTCTGCTATGACATGAAGACAGATTCTCTACTGACATAAGGCCAGATTCTCTGTTACGGGACCTCTCTCCTCTGTCTTTGTGCTGGGGCCTAAATGTGTGACAGTGGCCTGTTCCAGCGGTGGGTGACGTGAAGCCTGATTCTCTGCTATGACATGAAGACTGATTCTGCGCTAACATGAAGCCAGATTCTCTGCTATGGCATGAAGAGACTGATTCTCTGCTGACATGAAGCCAGATTCTTTGCTATGGCATGAAGAGACTGATTCTCTGCTGACGTGAAGCCAGATTCTCTGCTATGGGACCTCTGTCCAATTGATATTGGTTAATTTTTATTTTTTTTATTTTTATTTTAATTCATTTCCCTATCCACATTTGTTTGCAGGGGATTTGCCTACATGTTGCTGCCTTTTGCAGCCCTCTAGCTCTTTCCTGGGCTGTTTTACAGCCTTTTTAGTGCCCAAAAGTTCGGGTCCCCATTGACTTCAATGGGGTTCGGGTTCGGGACGAAGTTCGGGTCGGGTTCGGATCCCGAACCCGAACATTTCCGGGAAGTTCGGCCGAACTTCTCGAACCCGAACATCCAGGTGTTCGCTCAACTCTACTGGTGAGCTGACCTAGTAAAATATTGTAGGTGAAGGCCTGCTGGTGAGCTGACCCTCTAAAAAATTTAATGCGAGGGCCTTCAGGTAAGCTGACCCTGTAAAAGATTAGAGTTGCGGGCTTGTTGGTGAGCTGACCCTGTAAAAGATTTGAGGTGCGGGTCTGCTGGTGAGCTGACCCTGTAAAAGATTTTAGGTGCGGGCCTGCTGGTGAGATGACCCAGTAAAAGATTGTAGTTGAAGGCCTTCTGGTAAGCTGACCCTCTAAAAAATTATATGCGAGGGCCTGCAGCTGAGCTGACCTTCTAAAAAATTATATGCGAGGGCCTGCAGGTGAGCTGACCTTGTAAAACATTATATTTGAAGGGCATATATGCGAGGTCATTATGTGTGACGAATAAGCATGTTGATATGATGGAAGAGGAGGAGCAGGATGAGAAAAGGAAGATTCAACCATATACCCTTGTTTGTGGTGGAAGGGGTGCATGGGAATACAGTGTATTCAGTACATTATAAACCACACATTTAAAGTGCCTTTATGTTTAGCCGCTTTCCTCTGGTGGAGTCGAGTCATGGTCAATCCAGGCCTTGTTCATTTTTATAAGAGTCAACTTGTCAGCATTTTCAGTTGACAGACGGATACGCTTATCTGTTATAATGCCACCAGCAACACTAAATACCCACTCAGACAAAACCCTAGTGACAGGGCAGGGAAGCACCTCCAAAGCATAGAATGCTAGTTCATGCCACGTATCCAGCTTGGACACCCAGTAGTTGTAAGACACTGAGGGATCATTGAGGATGCTGACATGGTCTGCTATGTACTCCTTCACCATCTTCCAAAATGTTTCTGTCCTTGTGACAGTAGGGCGCGCATCAGGGTGAGGGTGCTGGCGGGGTGTCATGAAACTGTCCAAGGCTTTGGAGAGTGTTGCCCTGCCTCTGTAGCAACTGCTGTGTGTTCTTCTTGTCTCCCCTCCTCGGTTGGCCAAGGAACTACGGACTCTGCTGCCAGCGTTGTCAGATTAAATTTTTTTTATTTTTTTTTAGCAATTTTTCAACAAGGATCTTCTGGTATTGCACTGTTTTGCTCGTCCTCTCCACCAGAGGAATGAGAGATGAGAAGTTCTCTTTGTAGCGGGGGTCGAGAAGGGTGAACAACCAGTAATCCGTGTTGTCTAAAATGAATATAACTCTCGGGTCGCGGGAAAGGCAGCCTAACATGAAGTCAGCCATGTGTGCCAGAGTACCAACAGGCAAGACTTTGCTGTCGTCATCAGGAGGATCACTCTCAATCTCCTCATCCTCATCCTCCTCTTCTGCCCTCCTACGCTGAACAGATAAATTAAACTTCCATGGGTACTACCCTCTGTAGTGGAGGCAACCGTCTCCTGCTCCTCCTCCTCCTCCTCTTCATCATCCAATTCGCGCTGAGAAGACGAACTGAGGGTGGTCTGGCTATGACCCAGTGTAATATCTTCCTTAATTGTGAGCAATGAGCGTTTGAGTAGACACAGAAGTGGGATGGTTACGCTGATAATAGCGTTATCGCCGCTCACCATCTGTGTTGATTCCTCAAAGTTTCTTAAAACCTCACAGAGGTCAGACATCCATGCTCACTCCTCGCTTGTGAATAGAGGATGCTGACTGGAAAGGTGACAACCATGTTGCAGCTGGTATTCCACTACTGCCCTCTGCTGCTCACAAAGCCTGGCCAACATGTGGAACGTGGAGTTCCAGCGCGTGCTCACGTCGCACAACAGCCGGTGAGGTGGAAATTTAAAAGTGCTGCTGCAGCGTTGACAGACCGGCTGGAGCTGTTGGTGACTTGTGGAAATGTGCACATGCGCAGTGCACCTTCACCAGTAGCTCAGGCAAATTGGGGTAGGTTTTGACAAACCACTGAACCACAAAGTTGAAGACGTGGGCAAGGCATAGGATGTGTCTAAGCTTGCCGAGCTCCAAAGCCGCCACCAAGTTACAGCCATTATCAGACGCAACCATGCCTGGTTCTAGGTTGAGTGGCGAGAGCTACAGCTCAGTCTGGTCTCTTATCCCCTGCCACAGATCTGCGGCAGTATGCTGTTTGTCGCCTAAGCATATCAGCTTTAGCACGGCCTGTTGCCGCTTCCTCACATCAGTGCAACAGTGCTTCCAGCTACCGACTGATGACTGACTGGTGCTGCCATCCCAGGGTACGACTCACTCCCAGCCTCCACAACATTCACCCAGTGTGCCGTCAGGTAAATCTAGTGTCCCTGGCTGAATGCACTTGTCCATGTGTCTGTGGTTAAGTGGACTTTCCCAGGCCAGTAACTGCGTTGGTCAGGGCATGTGTGATGTTACGGGACACATGCTGGTGTAAGGCCGGCACCGCAGACCTTGAAAAATAGTGAAGGCTGGGGACTGCGTAACGCCGAATGGCCGCCTACATCAGGCTGCGGAAGTGTCCACTAGCCTAAATGGTAACATTTTCATGGCCAGTAATTTGGAAAGCTGCACATTTAGTGCTATGGCCTGTGGGTGGGTGGCTGGGTATTTTTGCTTGCATTCAAATGCCTGGAGTAAGGACATTTGGACACTGCGCTGGGACACAGAAGTGGATGTGGTCGCTGATGGTGCTTGCGAAGGTCCAGGTGCAGGGCGGGAGGCATCCAGGCCTGTGCCTTTGACAGGAGATTGGCCAGGACGTAACATAGGTGAATTGGAGACAGTGATGTGACCCGCAGACACAGATTGTGGACCCAGGTGTTTGTCACACTTATTACGGTGCTTGGATGCCATATGGCGGATCATGGTGGTGGTGGTGTGGTTGCTAGTGTTCACGCCCCGGCTCATTTTCGTATGGTACAGGTTGCAAACTACTATTCTTTTGTCGTTCGCACTTTATTCAAAAAAGCGCCAGACTGCGGAACATTTACCCCTTGGCAAGGGAGATTTCCACAAGGGGGTGTTCCATTGAACAGTTGCAGGCCTGTTTGGTGTGGCCCGCCTTCTCCCTTTTGCCACCCCACTGCCTCTTCCAGCCTGTTGTGTTGCTACAGATCCATCCCCCTCTGTACTGCTCTCCTCGCTTGGCTTGCCACCTTCCCAGGTTGGATCAGTGTCCTTATCGTCCACCACCTCCTCTTCCACTTCCTCACTCTGATCATCCTCCTGCTTTGTTGACCTAACCACAACCTCAGTGATTGCCAACTGTATCTAATCCTCTTCATCAACCTCTTGACACAGTAATTGCAGTTGAATTAAGTGTCACAAAGATTAAATATTTTGTTTTTCAGTTTAACTCATGGATGGCATTGTGTCTCAGGACTCTTTTGATCACTGAAAATTTCGGACACCTGTGATAAGTAGATTGGCAGGTGAGTCCAATTTAAGGAAAAACTACTAAAGGAGGGTGTTCCACATTATTAAGTAGAGCACCATTTTCAAGCAATATGGGGAAGAAAAAGGATCTCTCTGCTGCCGAAAATAAATAGTCCAATGCCTTGGACGAGGTATGAAAACTTAAGCGTGATCATCGCACTATTAAGAGATTTGTGGCTGATTCAGGGCACAGACGGGTTTGTGCAGATAAAGGCACATTGAGGAAAGATTTCTGCCAGATCCATCCATTGGATCAAGAGAGCAGCTGCAAAATACCATTACATAGCAGCAAACAGATATTTGAAGCTGCTGGTGCCTCTGGAGTCCCACAGACATCAAGGTGTAGAGTCTTCCAGAGTCTTGCAACTGTGCATAAACCTTCTATTCGGCCACCACTAACCAATGCTCACAAGCAGAAATGGCTGCATTGGGCAGAAAAATACATGAAGACTAATTTTCAAACAGTCCTGTTCACTGATGAGTGCCGTGCAAACCTGGATGGTCCAGATGGATGGAGTAGTGGATGGTTGGAGAACAGCCACCCTGCTCCAACAAGGCTGTGACATCACCAAGGCGGTGGTGGAGTCATGTTTTGGTCCGGAATCATGGGAAGAGAGCTGGTCGGCCCCTTTAGGGTCCCAGAAGGTGTAAAGATGACCTGGTACAGAAGGAAGAACTATGCTTTCCGTAATAAAATCATCTTCATGCATGACAATGCACCATCTCATGCTACAAAGAATACCTCTGCATCAATGGCTGCTATGGGGATAAAAGGAGAGAAAGTCATGGTGTGGCCTCCATCCTCCCCTGACCTCAATCCTATTGAGAACCTTTGGAGCATCCTCAAGCAAAAGATCTATGAGGGTGGGAGGCAGTTTACATCCAAACAGCAGCTCTGGGAGGCTATTCTGACATCTTGCAAACAAATTCAAGCAGAAACTGTCCAGAAACCCACAAGTTCAATGGATGCAAGACTTGTGAAGCTGCTATCAAATAAGGGGTCCTATGTTAGAATGTAACGTGACCTGTTAAAATGTTTGAAAAGTTAAAAGTTTGATTGAAATAGCTTTTGATTTCAGTAAATATGCTGCAAACACAACAAATGAAAATTTTCAGTTCTTTACAACCTATGAAGTGTTTTGAAAATTACTGTGCGTAATAATTTGGAACAGTGCATTGTAAGTTTTTTATGTTTAAAAAAAATACTGTTTTCATTAGGAGGCTTGTTCAATAAAATTGTACTCTTAATAGTTGATAACATAATAATTATGTTGACTGTTAATTACATCAATTATTTAGGTGAATGAGAAACATATCATAATAATAATTATTCAATAATTTGGAACAGGGTGTAATTGCCGTTGACCACCGTCATGTTCTTGTGACTGTGGATGCTCGAGAGGTTGGGAATCAGGGCACAAGATCTCATTTCCCTCTTCAAGCGTGCTTGGCGAGAGGGCCAGATCAAGTAATGGCGCTGAAAAGAGCTCCTCGGAATATCCGAGTGTGGGATCACTTGTTTGGCTACACTGTAAATGGTGGGAGGAAGGAGGATCACGGTGAGGATTGTGTGGACCAGACTCCTGGCTACTGAGACTGGACTTGGTGGAAGACAGAGTGGTGCTTAACCGACTTGAAGCATTATCTGCTGCAATCCAACCGACCACCTGCTCGCACTGGGCTGACTTTAAGAGTGGTGTCCTGCGCCACCCTGCAAACTAGCACATGAAGCTAGGTATCGTGGATGATTGTTTTTCTTGTGCTCTGGCAGCAATCACAGTTTCTCCGCACCCAGGGTCACGGCCTCTGCGTGCACCATCATCATCACGGCCACCTCCCCGTCCCCTACTGCTCGCCTTCTTCATTTTAAATGTGATATATTCTTGAAAGTATATCACACGTACAGTAGTGTAGGATTTGGAAGTGTATGTGCAAAAAAATTTATAACAGTATTTGTGATGAGTTTAAGCATGCATGGGATAGGCATAAGGCCATCCTTCATATAAGATAGGGCCAGGGGCTATCCATAGTATTCAGTATATTGGGCAGACTAGATGGGCCAAATGGTTCTTATCTGCTGACACATTCTATGTTTCTATGTTTCTATGAGGAAACGATATACAGGACAGGTGCCACAGGTAATGTCACAGTTTGCAGTGTCTACAGAAAAACTGCACTGGATGTCACAGATATTTTAGGAATGCGCACACTTTAGACAGGAGATGTGGCGCGGAAAATTTAACAGTCCTCAGCGGATATCTTCTACTGAAAAATTGCACTGGATGTCACTGATATTTTAGGGATGCGCACACCTTTGACAGATGTGGGGCGGATAATTTAACTGTCCGCAGGGGTCACAGTCTATGGAAAAACTGCACTGGATGTCACTGATATTTTAGGGATGTGCACACTTTAAACAGGAGATGTGGAGCGGATAATTTTACTGTCCGCAGCGGCCTATTACACGGTATTTAGCGCAGGATGTGCTAAAAATACATATTGCTACTGTCACACACAATACTCCTTAACAGGACTTTTGGGTGTCTGAAAAGTTTTTTGTATAAAAATCTTCCTATTACCCTCCCTATACTGTCTGTCCCTTCCTATGCACAGCTTTCCCTAACACTGAGCAATTTAGCGCAGGTTGGGCTACAAAAATATATTACTGCTGTCAGACACAATAGTCCTTACAAGGACTTTTGGGTCTCTGAAACGTTTTTGTACACTTATAATATTCGATTACACTCCCTACACTCTCTGTCCCTTCCTATCCTCAGCTCTCCCTGACTTAGAATGAGCCGAACACGCGTCATCGGGTGCTATAAAGCACGTGTTCCGGCCAGCCAATCACTGTAATGCCTGTAGCCAACATGGCTACTGGCATTACAGTGAGGGCAGTACTTACCTACACGTTTATTGGCTGCTCAGCAGCCGCGAAACATACGGGAAGGAGATTCGAGCATTGCGCTCGAGCACATGCGGTACTTGCCCGAGTACCGCCATGTGTCGAGCATAGTGATGTTCGAGCCAAACTAGTGGGAAACTGGTGCAAATTAATTAATAAAATCCCACCCCCTCCTGTTTTCTGATTACTTCATGTATAACAGAAAATAATGTATGTCTTAAAGACATAATTAAAAGGAACATTTCTATTCTCCTAAATGTAAAATGATATGAACATTTAGCTAAGCAAAAACTGCAAACATTTCACACAAATTTCAACATTAATAGTTATAGTAAAATAATGCTCAGGTTTAGAGTTGAGCGGACACCTGGATGTTCGGGTTTGACGGATTTGACGGATTCACAAAAAAGTTCGAGTTCGGGACCCGAACTTGACCCCCAACCCGAACCCCATGGAAGTCAATGGGGACCCAAACTTTTGAGCACTAAAATGGCTGTAAAAAAGTCATGTAAAAGGACTAGAGGTCTGCAAATGGCAGCAAAATGTGCTTAAGAGCATAGCAAGTGCTCTGCAAACAAATGTGGATAGGGAAATGACTTAAAATAACATAAAATACGTTTTTAAAAAAAGGATGAGGTTCATATGGAGTAGGAGGTTGAGGAGGCGGTGGATGTGTAGGTGGAAGCAGCGGTGGAAGATGAGGAGCTAACCTACATTGCTTTTTGGTTTTATTTTTTATTTTTATCGTTTAAATTAGGGTACACCCCAAAACATTGGGAAATATAACCTGTTATAACCCCCTTCAGCCGTGCTAAACAAACATTCAGACAATACACTGCCTGAAGGGCAGGCCAGCACCTCCAAGGCGTAAAGGGCAAGCTCAGGCCATATGCCCAATTTGTAGACCCAGAAGTTGAAGGGGGCAGACCCATCAGTCAGTACGTGTAAGCGTGTGCACACATACTGCTCCACCATGTTGCACATCCCCGTGATGTCCACAATCCAATTGGATAAATGCTCTATCAACTTTCGATGTTCTTTTCTGCGCCTACTATGTTGATCACGGTTAGCGGCGAATCAGGGTTCCACGCCGGAGAGGGAGCGTGAGAAAGGGATACCACATCCAAAGGAGGTCAATAGCTGCAATGTGATCAAGCTGAAATGTGGGACAAACTATTGAAGCAAAAGCTTCCAAGTAAAGGAGGGGGCGCGCGGCAATTACCCACTCCCGACTTGGGGAGGTAGTGACGATAAATAACAATACAGGACTCTTAAGATGCCCCCTGCTGGGCACGACGTACTGTGGGACAGCCAACGCCATAAGGCTTTTAAAACTCTCCGTCTCCACCAGACGGAATGACAGCATTTCAAAGGCCAGTAATTTTGAAATGCTGGCATTCAGGGACAGGGATTGCGGGTGGGTAGGGGGGTACTTCCTCTGCCGCTCCAGTGTTTGGGAGATGGAGAGCTGCACGCTTCCATGGGACATTGTGGAGATGCTTGGTGACCCAGGTGTTGGTGTTGCTGGCAGATCCTCTGTTTGTGGGGTGGAAGATGCCACTGTCACTCCCCAGGTGCATAAAGAGGCCGAGACTGCAGCAGAAGAGGAAGCAGGAGGAGCCAGAGACCTTTCTTTATTTTTGAGGTGTCTACTCCACTGCAGCTCGTGTTTTGCACTTAGATGCCTGGTCATGCAGGTTGTGCTCAGGTTGAGAACATTTATGCCTCGCTTCAGGCTCTGATTGCACAGCGTGCAAACCACTCATGTCTTGCCGTCAGCACATTGTCTGAAGAACTGCCACACCAGGGAACTACTTGTAGCTGGCTTTGGTGTGCTCGGTCTCTTGCTGCGTTGGGCAGTAGTAGGCGTACTGTCTAGGGGACGGCCGCTCCGCTTTTGCACCCTGCTCCCTCTTCTGCTGTGTTGGTAGCTCTGTGCGACCACCGCCTCTTCCTCCGAACTACACAGGTCACTCGCATGACCTTGATTCCATGTGGGGTTGTGGACCTCATTGTCCTCCACATCATCTTCCACCCAGTCTTCACCCCTGCCCTCCTTGTTGGTCTGCAGACTTTCGAAAGCCACAGCAATTGGCACCTGTGTTTCGTCATCATCTGAGATGTGCTGTGGTGGTCCTCCCATGTACTCAGTTTGAAACATAAGTGGTTGGGCATCGGTGCACTCAATCTCTTCCACTTCTGGGGCAGGGCTATGTGGATGGCCATGGGAAACCCTGCTAGTAATCAAAAAGCAGAAGAGACTGCTGCATGACTTGGGGCTCAGACTGCTTGGCTGATTTGCAAGGGGGTGAGGTGAAAGAATAATGGACGTCAGCTGCAGGTGCTAACTCTGATCTTTCAGCAGGAGACTGGGTGAGAGACAATGTGTAGGAACTGGAGGCACTGTCAGCAACCTAATCTACTATCGCCTGTACTTGTTCTGGCCTCACCATTCGTAGAGCCGCATTAGGCCTGACCAAATAACACTGAAGGTTCTGTCGCCTACTCGCACCTGAGGAAGGTGTTTAACTTGTGCGTGTAGCTGGCACAGATCGACCACGTCCTCTCCCTGCAACAGGAGCTCCACCAGCAGCACCACGACTGGGGCCACGTCCTTTATTCAATGCTCTCCTCATTTTCCGCAAATTAAGGATCTTGCCCAAAATGTTTTTTGTTTTTTTTTGTAACAGAAGATAACAGCACTATCTAACACGAGTGTATTTCACACTGACAGATGCAGCAAAGGCTGCAAATTTAGTATTTTGCCCAAAATGTGTGTTTTTTTTAATAACAGAAGATAACAGCAGTATCTAACGCATGTATTTCACACTGACAGATGCAGCAAAGGCTATAAATTTAGTATTTTGCCCAAAATGGGTGTTTTTTTTAATAACAGAAGATAACAGCAGTATCTAACACATGTATTTCACACTGACAGATGCAGCAAAGGCTGCAAATTTAGTATTTTGCCCAAAATAGGTATTTTTTTAGTAACAGAAGATAACAGCACTATCTAACGCGTGTGTATTTCACACTGACAGATGCAGCAAAGGCTGCAAATTTAGTATTTTGCCCGAAATAGGTGTTTTTTTAATAACAGAAGATAACAGCAGTATCTAACGCGTGTATTTCACACTAACAGATGCAGCAAAGGCTGCAAATTTAGTATTTTGCCCAAAATGGGTGTTTTTTTAATAACAGAAGATAACAGCAGTATCTAACGCGTGTATTTCACACTGAAAGATGCAGCAAATGCCGCAAATTTAGTTTTTTGCACAAAATGGGTGTTTTTTTTTATACCAGAATATAACAGCAGTATCTAACGCGTGTATTTCACACTGACAGATGCAGCAAATGCCGCAAATTTAGTATTTGGCCCAAAATGGGTGTTTTTTTAAATAACAGAATATAACAGTAGTATCTAACGCTTGTATTTCACATTGACAGATGCAGCAAGGACTTCAAAATTTAGTATTTTGCCCAAAAAGGGTGTTTTTTAAAGCCCAGAAAATGATTGCAGTATTTCAAGCTTGTATTTAACAATGACAGATGTGTGAGATTGTGAAACAGCTATTCCAGCATAATGTTTGTGCCTAAATTGTACTTAAACTGTCATTTGGCATTCCGGGCACTAGTGGCCACTGTTTTGCAGCTACAACCAGCACACTCTGGGATTTGCATATGTAAAGCAGGTGATGACTCATGCTGGCTGCTTCTGAGTGAACCAGGAAGTGTTGATCTGACATGGTGGAAGGATTGTGCTGTGAGGGACTGAATCCGATTCCATCCTGGCTTGCGGATGTCCGGCAGTGAATGGACACTCAAAGGAAGGAGAGTATCTGTTGTCCTCTTTCTGGATCCAGCTCTTTGAAAGAGAGGTTGTCCCAGGAAGACCAGTTCCAGTGTATGGACAGAAAACCTTATCATCAAGCAAGGCCGCACGGTTGCTGAGAGCTTGGTGGCCATCCCGGGTAAGCGGCATCCAAGGGCCCAGAACGGACGCAGGTCAGTACACCTGATTACCAATTGTACTTTACTGTTTGGCGCCTAAAGTAACAGAGACTAGCCTAGGCCTTGTATTAGCTAGTTAGAAAGGTTTATAGCTTTGTTAGGCCTTACTGTAAAGGACTGCAGCGCAGTAATTGACTTGCAGGCTCTGCTGCGTCTGCCACCGGTTGGGTGTGTCCTCTATAGTGGCACAGTACGACTTGTAGGCTCTGCTGTGTGCGCCAACGGGCTAGGCCTGTCCCTCGGACAGGGACGGTGACTGTGGGCCTGGGGTATTAACTATTCTGTTTATACTTGTGTTATCACTATTTCCAAAGTAAAGTTTCTGTTCTTGCAAATAAAGCTGGTGTCAGTGTCACTTTCCTTGTCTCTGACTTTGCTGTATCCTGGGGAGCCCACCCCAGTACACGGCTTACAACTTGGCATAGTCGGCAGGATACAGCGGCCGTTATGGACGGGAACGCGGCGGGAGATCATCCCCTGATGCCATTGGTGATCAGGACCCAGCCCAGGGTGCACAGGCGCATGTCCAGCTTGCCCCCAACAATATGGCTACCCTAGTAGGATACATCCCTGTAAGGGCACTGATGCGTCATCTGCCAAAGTATGACGGTAGAAACATGACATTACAGGACTGGACTGAAAGGGTGCGAGGTGCGGTTAAAATGTGTAACCTGACCCCCGAACTGCGGGCCGAGATTTGCGTTGGGAGCCCTAGAGGGTGATGTCAGGCGGACAGTGATGGTAAGGCCTGACTCCGAGAGAGATACCCTAGAGAAGATATTCTCCCTGCTAGAGAGAGCCCAAGGGGGGCGGGCCAAAGTGGTACAGTTACGGAGTCACTTCTTTAACCGACCCCAGCGAGAGGGCGAGACCCTGATGCAATATTCCAATGCTCTACAGGAAACACTAAATGAGATACAACGACGAGACCCTGAGGCCATGGGCGCCTTCCGGGAGGTGGACCGGCTTCTACGAGATCAGTTAATAGTGGGGCTCTCAAATAAATTCTTACAAGATAAATTACAAGAGATGACCCGAACAATGGCCGAGATAACATTCTACAGCATCTACTTAGCCGCCGTAAAGAGAGAGGAAGAGCCCATACCTGTGGCAGCGAGAGTGGTGAATAGCACGCATGTTACAAGGGACCGGCCGGGATCTGAAGAATTGGAGTCCTTAGAGGATGTTGTCCAGGCCCTGCGGGCGGAATGGAAAGAGCTTCGGCTGGAAGTGTCCCAGATGAGGGCAGAACCGTCTCGGCCTCCGGAAACGATCCCCGCACCTCGTGTCACTCCACCCAGAACAATCCCGGTGAGGGGGCCGGTCAGAAGAGGGCCCCTCTGTTGGGCTTGCCAAAAGTACGGCCAAAGAGTATGACCAAAAAGTACCCAGAACAGGTAGCATCTGAGCCGACGTTAAACTTCCGACTTCTGCAGTAGCTGGGCGTCCTGCGGCGGTGCACCAGAAGTTAAGCCCTCTGTGTGAAGAACGTGATCTGTATGCCAGCAGCCCCGTATTAGAAGCCAAGTTGGAAGGCCGAAAGGTTTGCTGCCTAGTTGATACAGGGTCAGAATGCACTCTAATGCCTCTGGAGTTCTTCGAGAGGCACTTCGGGCATATGATGGAGCCCGAAGACGGGAGCGTCATCAGGCTGACGGTTGCCGATAATAGAGAGATGGATGTTTGAGGGATAGTCTGGATGCGGGTCCGACTGTTTGGGCAAGACATCGGCAAGAAAGGGGTCGTGCTGGTGGACCAATCATCCCAGAAAGGAATGGACGTGACCCTGGGCATGAATATATACTGAGAGATCTAGACCATCAACTCTATGCCAAGGAAGGGCTGAAGTACTGGCAACGGGCCACCGCACACCGGCCTACCCAGAAGGTCTTACAACAAATGGTGAGGAACTGTAGCCTGCAAAAGAGTAACCTGTCCGGATGGGCCATTGGAGACGTGAGGGTGCTACGGAGGACTCCGTTGAAGATCCCACCTCGACAGGAGCGAATATTGATGCTGCCAGTGGGGGCTGGACGACGACTGAATGGACTGGAGGTCCTGATCGAGCCCGCTTATCAAGAAGAAACGCAGATTTGCCCACTGGTAGCCCGGGCCCTCGCCGTTGTGAAAGACAGATGTGTGCCTATACACTGCTGTAATGTTGAAGACTGCGAATTAACCGTCCCGGCAAAAGCCCTGCTGGCCAAAGTTTATGTGTCTGTAGGGGGTATCGCTCGACGAAGGGGCTTCACGCTGCAGCCAGATAGGAGATCAGCCTGGACCTATGCTGTGGAGATCCATTCAAGGGAAACCCCGACAGCGGAGTGGAACGGCCGAGTGATCATGGCCCTTATGGGGGTGGACTGCAGAACCCTGACCCCGGGGGAACAAAAGCTGCTGTAAGACACCCTCTGTGAATTTCAGGAGGCCTTCTCAAGACATGATGAGGACTTTGGGTGTGCTACTGCCATCAAACATGAAATCCCAATCGGCGATGCTGCGCCGATCAGGGAATCCCACCTAAGATGTATCAGGAGGTGAAAGATATGGTGGCCAGCATGTTGGAGAACCGGGTGATCCAGGAGAGTCAAAGTCCGTGGGCTGCTCCGGTAGTCCTGGTGCAGAAGAAAGACAGGAGTCTCCGGTTCTGGGAAGCTGAATGCTCAGACCGTCCGGGATGCCTACCCCCTTCCGCAGATTGAGGAGTCATTATCAGCCCTAAGCCAAGCAAAGTTCTTCTCAACTCTTGATCTGGCTAGTGGGTACTGGCAGGTGCCGGTGGCCAAGAAGGACAAAGCCAAGACGGCCTTCATTCTACCTATGGGACTCTACGAGTTCAACCGGATGCCCTTCGGCCTCTCCAATTCTCCGGGGACATTCCAGCGATTGATGGAACACTGTCTGGGGGACCTCAACTTCGAATCAGTATTGATATACCTGGATGAAATAGTAGTGTTCGGGGCTTCCTTTCAAGATCACCTCCAGAAGCTGCGACAAGTCTTGGGACGGCTACGAGACCATGGGCTCAAGATCAAGCCAAATAAAATGCCAGCTGTTCCGACAGCAGATAGAGTACTTAGGTCATGTGGTCAATAGTGTTGAGCTCGAATATTCGAATAGCGAATATTAATCGCGAATATCACAACTTCGCTAATTCGCGAATATTTTGAATATAGTGCTATATATTCGCTATTTCGAATATTCAGCATTTTTTAACATCTGAAAACATGATTCCTCCCTGCTTCTTTCTTGTGAGTCAATAAGTCAATAAGTCATTAGCCCACAAGCAACTTAAGCAGGAAGGAATCATGTTTTCATATTGAAAAAAAGTGACGAATATTCTAAAAAACAAATATATAGCAATATAGTGAATATATTCGTTATTTAGAATATTCGCATTATTTTTTCCTATCTGTACAGTTGTTTGAATACTCCTCCCCGACAAGCATCCCCGTCAACATGGGAACGCCTGTGGGTTTGAAAATACCATCGGATCTGAGTTTTCCTTGAGATCGTGAAGACTCAGATCCGATGATATATTCTAACCCACAGACGTTCCCATGGTGACAGGGTCGCTTGTCGGGGAGCAGTATGCCAAAGTGGAATAACAGTACACATTGAAAAAAAAAAAAAGATTAATATTCTAAATAACGAATATATTCGCAATATTGCTATAACTTTGTTTTTTAGAATATTCGTCATATATTCTAAAAAACAAAGTTATAGCAATATAGCGAATATTCGTAAAATACACATATAGACTGTAATTTCGCTAATATAGTGCCATAGTATTTTTTTTTTAATACTGTCAATTTTTTCCAAAACTAAAGTTCAGAAGAGACAAAAAAATTAGACTATAAAAAAGATTATAGCACTATATTAGCTAAATTACAGTTTATATGTGTATTTTACGAATATTCGCTATATTGCTTTAACTTCGATTTTAGAATATTCGTAATATTCTAAAAAACGAAGTTATAGCAATATAGCGAATATTCGTAAAATACACATATAGACTGCAATTTAGCTAATATAGTGCTATAGTGTACATTTTTTCCAAAACTGAAGTTCAAAGAAAGTGCCTTACAGTTCAAAGAAAATCGCAATAAGTGAATAACTAAATCGCATATTATTCACGATAAATAGAATAATGGCGAATATTCTATTTCGACGAATATAAGATGAATATTCAATCGAATATTCGCGAAGTATGGCGAAATCGAATATGGCACCTCCTGCTCATCACTAGTGGTCACCCAGGAGGGGGTAAAACCGGCCCCCAGCAAGGTGGAGGCCGTTCAGAAGTGGCCCCGGCCAAGTACGCTACGGGAGGTACGAGCGTTCGTGGGACTGGCGGGCTACTACAGGAGGTTTATACCGAAATTCGCTCATCTGGTGGGCCCGTTAAACGAGTTGCTAAGAGGCACGGCTGGGGGCCCGAAGAAACGCCCCATTGACTGGGGTCCTCGGCAACAAGAGGCCTTTGAAGCGGTGAAAGAGGCGCTGACCAATGCCCCGTTCCTGGCTTACGCGCGGTTTGATACCCCATTCCTGCTGTATACTGATGGAAGCCTACATGGTCTAAGGGCCGTATTGTCCCAAGTCCAGGATGGACGGGAGAGAGTCATCGGCTATGGGAGCTGGTCTCTAAGAGAGTCAGAACGCAACCCTGATAACTATAGCTCCTTTAAACTGGAACTACTGGCACTGGTGTGTGCCATGACCGAAAGGTTTGCAGAATATCTGACTGGTGCAGAAGTGACCGTGATGACGGACAACAACCCGTTGGCACACTTGGAGAATGCCAAGCTCGGTGCACTCGAGCAAAGATGGTTGGCCCGCCTCTCTAAGTACCAATACCGCATCAAGTTCCGGTCCGGTAGGGAGAACGGCAATGCCGATGCTCTCTCTCGAGTTCCAGTAGGACAGTCGACTCAGAGAGGCAATGAGAAGTTAGAGGATACTGAAATTCCTGACCTTGGTAGCTTACCTCTGTTCCCGGATGTGGCACATTCAAGTGGGGTGGCGTCTGGAATGACGCTGGTGCTGGGGAAAACGTTGACTGATTGGCAGAGAGTGTGGGATAGCTGCCGGCATTTGTGGAAAGTGAAAGAATGGGTTCGGAGCAAGATCTGGCCTCGGCCAGAAGAACGAGCCCACCTGACCCCAGAGGGTCAGAAGTTGTTAAAGCAGTGGGACAAGCTGACAATTACCCAGGGCATCCTGTGCAGGATCATATACTTACAGTCAGAGCTGCAGTACCGGCAACAGATTGTCATCCCCATGTCGTTGGGACCAGAAGCCGCCAGGGAAGTTCATGAAAAGGGAGCTCATTTTGGGAGCGACAAAACATTCAAGTGGCTCCAACGGCTGGTATACTGTCCATATCTGGCCGACATGGTGGCCGCGGCATGTCTTAAGTGTCGATCCTGTGGGTAGAGTAAGAGTACTGAACAGCGGGCTCCTGTGCAGGCCATCCGTACCTCAGCGCCCCTAGAACTTATGATCAATTATGTACAGATTGGGTACTCTACCTCGGGACACTCGTACTGTCTAGTCATGACTAGAGTTGAGCGAACACCTGGATGTTCGGGTTCGAGAAGTTCGGCCGAACTTCCCGGAAATGTTCGGGTTCGGGATCCGAACTCGACCCGAACTTCGCCTCGAACCCCATTGAAGTCAATGGGGACCCGAACTTTTCGGCACTAAAAAGCTAAACTAAAACAGCCCAGGAAAGGGCTAGAGGGCTGCAAAAGGCAGCAAAATGTAGGTAAATCCCCTGCAAACATACGTGGATAGGGAAATGAATTAAAATAAAAATTAAATAAATAAAAATTAACCAATATCAATTGGAGAGAGGTCCCATAGCAGAGAATCAGGCTTCATGTCACCCACCACTGGAACAGGCCACTGTCAGATATTTAGGCCCCGGCACCCAGACAGAGGAGAGAGTTCCCATAGCAGAGAATCAGGCTTCATGTCATAGCAGAGAATCAGGCTTCATGTCACCCACCACTGGAACAGGCCACTGTCAGATATTTAGGCCCCGGCACCCAGACAGAGGAGAGAGGTCCCATTGCAGAGAATCAGGCTTCATGTCACCCGCCACTGGAACAGGCCACTGTCAGATATTTAGGCCCCGGCACCCAGACAGAGGAGAGAGGTTCCATTGCAGAGAATCAGGTTGCATGTCACCCACCACTGGAACAGGCCACTGTCAGATATTTAGGCCCCGGCACCCAGACAGAGGAGAGAGGTCCCATAGCAGAGAATCAGGCTTCATGTCATAGCAGAGAATCAGGCTTCACGTCACCCACCACTGGAACAGGCCATTGTCAGATATTTAGGCCCTGGCACCCAGACAGAGGAGAGAGGTCCCATAGAAGAGAATCAGGCTTCATGTCATAGCAGAGAATCAGGCTTCACGTCACCCACCACTGGAACAGGCCATTGTCAGATATTTAGGCCCCGGCACCCAGACAGAGGAGAGAGGTCCCATTGCAGAGAATCAGGCTTCATGTCACCCACCACTGGAACAGGCCATTGTCAGATATTTAGGCCCCGGCACCCAGACAGAGGAGAGAGGTCCCATAGCAGAGAATCAGGCTTCATGTCATAGCAGAGAATCAGGCTTCATGTCACCCACCACTGGAACAGGCCATTGTCAGATATTTAGGCCTGTCGGCGGGTAATAATTCAATTCAGAATTATTAATTATGGTCATAAAAATAATTAATCATAAAAAAAATTAAATTTATAAAATTTGTCATAAATTCTTAAAATCATGACCTGGTGAATTGTAGACAACCTAATTGATACAATTCACATCTGAGTCCGACTATTTCCTCAGATAAATAAGTTATTTTTGACGTGAGATGACGTTAATGATAAAATGTAGTTCTGCATTATACAATAATACACAGGTATTATAAAAAATATGCAGATTTATTGGTTACAAGGTTATAAACATATATAAGTAAATAAACACAATGATACATGCAAATGAATATATATAGCAGTAATATAAAGTATTACAAGCTTAACAATACATGTGAGTGGAAATAACTTGTCACATTATAACCAAGCTATTAATTAGGTTAGGATATCAAAGTATGAACATAAGTTATATATATTACTTCTGTTCAGAGAAAACCTCATGATATCAAGATGGGCATGTCTAATCCTAGACATCAATATAGAATGCTAAATACATTCTGCCCCCCCTAACCAACTACACAACACATGACTTCAAGATGGGCAAATCCATCCAAGGATATAACTTAGAAGAGATAACTGTATCCTTCCGCCCCATCCTGGACTATTTTCACATATATAACTTTGGTAAGACTATTAAGACAAATAACAGGGATCTAGGATCTTAAATGGAAAGGATTTGAAACAAATCTTTCCTGTGGGAATCCATCACTTAGCTTGGCGAAGAATGTTCTATCAATATATATATATATATATATATATATATATATATATATATATATATATAAAAGCAATCATTTAATGCTTTGCTAGATTTTGAGTCTTGATTCTTCTGCAGGTAGAATGAAGCCTCACAATATCCTAAGACTACATCTCAATATGGAGATGATCAATTAATTTAATAATTTATTTATTCGCCAATCTAGATGGTATAATTTCACCCACACTATCAAATTAGTCTTAATAAAATGAAATATCATTTTCTGTGTCTCTTACCAAGTCCTAGTAGGAATCTCACTTCTGCTCCTAGGAAAGCTGGGTGGTCCATCATAGCGCATTTCATCATGGCTTTCATTTTGATAGACCCCTCTAGAGAGCTCCACTTCTCTTCCTCCTCTCTCCTTTTCTCTCTCTTTCTCCTCTTCCTACTTCCTTCCTTCTCCCTTCTGCCTCCTGTGTATGGCTTATGATCACAAACTTATCAGTTAGACACACCTTCCTAGTTTGGAACTTTCCAATCATTGTCGGATGGGCGTGACCATTGATAAAAAATGTGACATCATAACCTTACCCAGAATGCACTTTTACTACTGTTGTATTGTCACCTACTGATACATAGGTGGCACTGCTGTGTAAGCTATTTGCATCATAGCATAAAGGGTTAACTTATGTAAGTCTGAATATACATTTTGACCTTAGAAGCTTTAATTCAAAGCCATAGGGATTAATTCTGACACTTGTAGCAATTAGAGACAGACCTCTAGGCGTCTCTCTGAACGTTTCTCACACTTAATTTATGGATCGTAAATGGCTTTGTTTTCTCACAGAGATATCAGTACCTTCTGTCATACCAAAGATGTGATTAATTGTTACAAAACACACATCTTCACAGACACTCTTCTAATGAGAAATATATACAATATACTGGATACATGTTGTCTTCGTAACATATAACAATATAATATAAACAAATATATATATGTCCTACTGATTGTCTTATGCTAAGGACTAACTAAGGCTCAATAAATGAATACATACATATTATATATTTGCTTCATTAATAAATGCCTAATTGTATAGGTAATTATCACCAGCTGCATAGAGCTTATCTTTATCTACCGTCGTAAATTTAAAAGTAAACAAGGAGGCTTCTTCTCAGACTGGTACATTCACCAGAAAATAACACTGAAGAGTATAAACCTTTGTGTGACCTTAATTTGGCCTACTCAAGACATACAAAATTGTAACTATAGTCGAGCATGGCTCTTAAAGGAAATGAACATCCATCTTGACAATAATGAATTGGATATAAACGTATTTACCTATGAAAAGGCACAACAGGCCCCGGCACCCAGACAGAGGAGAGAGGTCCCATAGCAGAGAATCAGGCTTCATGTCATAGCAGAGAATCAGGCTTCACGTCACCCACCACTGGAACAGGCCATTGTCAGATATTTAGGCCCCGGCACCCAGACAGAGGAGAGAGGTCCCATTGCAGAGAATCAGGCTTCATGTCACCCACCACTGGAACAGGCCACTGTCAGATATTTAGGCCCCGGCACCCAGACAGAGGAGAGAGTTCCCATAGCAGAGAATCAGGCTTCATGTCATAGCAGAGAATCAGGCTTCATGTCGCCCACCACTGGAACAGGCCACTGTCAGATATTTAGGCCCCGGCACCCAGACAGAGGAGAGAGGTCCAATAGCAGAGAATCAGGCTTCATGTCAAAGCAGAGAATCAGGCTTCACGTCACCCACCACTGGAACAGGCCATTGTCAGATATTTAGGCCCTGGCACCCAGACAGAGGAGAGAGGTCCCATAGAAGAGAATCAGGCTTCATGTCATAGCAGAGAATCAGGCTTCATGTCACCCACCACTGGAACAGGCCATTGTCAGATATTTAGGCCCCGACACCCAGACAGAGGAGAGAGGTCCCATTGCAGAGAATCAGGCTTCATGTCACCCATCACTGGAACAGGCCACTGTCAGATATTTAGGCCCCGGCACCCAGACATAGGAGAGAGGTTCCATAGCAGAGAATCAGGCTTCATGTCATAGCAGAGAATCAGGCTTCACGTCACCCACCACTGGAACAGGCCATTGTCAGATATTTAGGCCCCGGCACCCAGACAGAGGAGAGAGGTCCCATAGCAGAGAATCAGGCTTCATGTCACCCACCACTGGAACAGGCCACTGGCAGATATTTAGGCCCCAGCACCCAGACAGAGGATAGAGGTCCCATAGCAGAGAATCAGGCTTCATGTCACCCACCACTGGAACCGGCCACTGTCAGATATTTAGGCCCCGGCATCCAGACCGAGGAGAGAGGTCCCATAGCAGAGAATCAGGCTTCATGTCATAGCAGAGAATCAGGCTTCATGTCACCCACCACTGGAACAGGCCATTGTCAGATATTTAGGCCCCAACACCCAGACAGATGAGAGAGGTCCCATTGCAGAGAATCAGGCTTCATGTCACCCACCACTGGAACAGGCCACTGTCAGATATTTAGGCCCCGGCACCCAGACAGAGGAGAGAGGTCCCATTGCAGAGAATCAGGCTTCATGTCACCCACCACTGGAACAGGCCACTGTCAGATATTTAGGCCCCGGAACCCAGACAGAGGAGAGAGGTCCCATTGCAGAGAATCAGGCTTCATGTCACCCACCACTGGAACAGGCCACTGGCAGATATTTAGGCCCCGGCACCCAGACAGAGGAGAGAGGTCCCATAGCAGAGAATCAGGCTTCATGTCATAGCAGAGAATCAGGCTTCACGTCACCCACCACTGGAACAAGCCATTGTCAGATATTTAGGCCCCGGCACCCAGACAGAGGAGAGAGGTCCCATAGCAGAGAATCAGGCTTCATGTCATAGCAGAGAATCAGGCTTCACGTCACCCACCACTGGAACAGGCCTTTGTCAGATATTTAGGCCCCGGCACCCAGACAGAGGAGAGAGGTCCCATAGCTGAGAATCAGGCTTCATGTCATAGCAGAGAATCAGGCTTCACGTCACCCACCACTGGAACAGGCCATTGTCATATATTTAGGCCCCGGCACCCAGACAGAGGAGAGAGGTCCCATTGCAGAGAATCAGGCTTCATGTCACCCACCACTGGAACAGGCCACTGGCAGATATTTAGGCCCCGGCACCCAGACAGAGGAGAGAGTTCCCATAGCAGAGAATCAGGCTTCATGTCACCCACCACTGGAACAGGCCACTGTCAGATATTTAGGCCCCGGCACCCAGACAGAGGAGAGAGGTCCCATAGCAGAGAATCAGGCTTCATGTCATAGCAGAGAATCAGGCTTCATGTCACCCAACACTGGAACAAACCATTGGAGAGAGGAGAGAGGTCCGATTGCAGAGAATTTCATGATTTTCCTATTCCATGACGTAAAGTCATGATTTTATTAAAGACACGGAGGCGAGTATTGCTTTAACTCCTCTTTACTGTTACCATAGCAGCAAAGAAATGAACAAAGAAAACCATAGTAACCAACTCCTCCCCTCTATCCCAGCATATAATGGCTCAACCCCTGGGATCATCCTCTTTCTTTGTACAGCTACCCCGAACTGCAGACATTCTGAGACTGGCGATCCCGGTCTGGAACCACAACTCCTGATAACTCAGAAAACCAAACTCCTCAACGGAAGGAAAAAATGCTCATTGACGCCGTAAACGAACCGGCCATGCACCTGTATCTGAATCCTCAACCAAGCCGACATCTCAACCTGTGGAATAGAAAATAAACCAGAGATAGAAACATAAAGACAATAACTAGTACAAGGCATACATGAGTTCTAAACAATACCTATGATCCTGAGACAAAATATAAGAAAAGGATAGGATGAAAGATAATCCTACAATTCAAAGACTTATATGTAAACAAGGGCGGGAAGGGAGGGCAATACTCGCCTCCGTGTCTTTAATAAAATCATGACTTTACGTCATGGAATAGGAAAATCATGAAATTTTATCACAAGACACGGAGGCTCCTATTGCAAGTTTAAAGCTGAGAAACGACAGAGGTAAAAGCATGCGGTATGGGACGAAAATAAAATTCCCGAAAAGTGGACACTCTAGACCAGTCCGCTAATCGCATGACATCCTCCAGGTGGGCCCCGAGACAGTCATGGAAGTAGCACTGCGAACCGAATGAGCTGTAAATATATTAGTGTCAATGCCCGCCTGGCCCAGTATCTCCTTCACCCAACGTGACAAGGTTACACTAGAGACGGGAGCATAAGGTCAAATTAGGAAATTCCGGAGAACGCAGAGTAACAGTACGGGATTCATACTCCTGCAAGCAAGCTATCGGGCAAAGTTGAGGCGATTGTCGGAAACAGGGGAGTAACTATCAGGGAAGCAGGGGAAGCAGATGCTTCGGGCCCCCGAGCTTAGAAGGGGCCCGGGAGCAGTAGCAGGGGTGTCAGCAGGGCAGGGTTGCATGTACTATGATGTAAACTTCTGGCCTCACAGGCAGCAGGCAGCGTATAGTGGAGGGCCGCACTGAAGATAACAGCAGCTCTTGTCAGCAGCAGCTTATGCTGCTACCTTAAAAAATCTCCCTGGAGCTTCCTTAAGAACCCCCCCCCCCCCCCCCCCTCCTCCCCAGTTTGCTCCTCTTCACTTACTGTCATATTACGGCAGGGCAGTAGTGCTCTTTGCTCTGCTATCAGTGTCTAGTCGGGACAGAGTGAGGGGGGGGGGGGGGGCTGCACTGCTCTCTAAGGAGGAGACACCCAGCCATGTGCTCGGGGGGGTTAGAAACTCTTCTGGATCCTCCACAGCCTGACAAATCCCTCTAGCCTGCATAAAAGGCAAGTGTATGTATGTGAAAGGTGTGTGTGTGATTATCTATCTATCATCTATCTCCTATCTATCTATCTATCTATCTATCTATCTATTATACTGTGTATATACATGTAACAGAACCTAGTTATCTCACCAGTGGAGGCATTTGGTGGAAATTTCAGTGCATAAAATGCATATGTGAAATGAGAAACAGGCCTAAGACTATATAATGAATGTCTGTGTATATTTATACATTCAGCCTCATACTGAGGATGCATAGGGGAAATACACTGCCCAGTGGATGCTATTCCTGTACTTGCTTGAAATTGGTTATGCTATTTTATTCTGTGTATTCAAGTAAGCAAGAGTTCACATCTCCATTTCATTTTCGGTTCATCTGATCCGTCAGAACAGAAAAAAAGGATCCTGTAAACAAATGGATCCTGTTGCATCCGTTATGCACATTTGGCATCCGTTTGAGCCATTTCTACCTGAGATCCGTTTTTTTTTTTTACAGAAAGAAAACTCCTGTACGCAGTACTTTTTTCCGTCTGATAGAACAGATCTCAGAAATGGCTCAAACAGATGCCAAATGTGCATAACGGATGCAACAGATCCATTTGTTTACAGGATCTTTTTTTTTTTTTTTTAATTACAAGATACATCCAGTTTTTTGTTTTTTTTTCGTTCTTCTGACACATCAGAAGAACGGAAAATTAAACGGAAATGTAAACTCTCCCTAATTATATTTATTGGCATTGTACAGGGAGTGCAGAATTATTAGGCAAGTTGTATTTTTGAGGATTAATTTTATTATTGAACAACAACCATGTTCTCAATGAACCCAAAAAACTCATTAATATCAAAGCTGAATATTTTTGGAAGTAGTTTTTAGTTTGTTTTTAGTTTTAGCTATTTTAGGGGGATATCTGTGTGTGCAGGTGACTATTACTGTGCATAATTATTAGGCAACTTAACAAAAAACAAATATATACCCATTTCAATTATTTATTTTTACCAGTGAAACCAATATAACATCTCAACATTCACAAATATACATTTCTGACATTCAAAAACAAAACAAAAACAAATCAGTGACCAATATAGCCACCTTTCTTTGCAAGGACACTCAAAAGCCTGCCATCCATGGATTCTGTCAGTGTTTTGATCTGTTCACCATCAACATTGCGTGCAGCAGCAACCACAGCCTCCCAGACACTGTTCAGAGAGGTGTACTGTTTTCCCTCCTTGTAAATCTCACATTTGATGATGGACCACAGGTTCTCAATGGGGTTCAGATCAGGTGAACAAGGAGGCCATGTCATTAGATTTTCTTCTTTTATACCCTTTCTTGCCAGCCAAGCTGTGGTGTACTTGGACGCGTGTGATGGAGCATTGTCCTGCATGAAAATCATGTTTTTCTTGAAGGATGCAGACTTCTTCCTGTACCACTGCTTGAAGAAGGTGTCTTCCAGAAACTGGCAGTAGGACTGGGAGTTGAGCTTGACTCCATCCTCAACCCGAAAAGGCCCCACAAGCTCATCTTTGATGATACCAGCCCAAACCAGTACTCCACCTCCACCTTGCTGGCGTCTGAGTCGGACTGGAGCTCTCTGCCCTTTACCAATCCAGCCACGGGCCCATCCATCTGGCCCATCAAGACTCACTCTCATTTCATCAGTCCATAAAACCTTAGAAAAATCAGTCTTGAGATATTTCTTGGCCCAGTCTTGACGTTTCAGCTTGTGTGTCTTGTTCAGTGGTGGTCATCTTTCAGCCTTTCTTACCTTGGCCATGTCTCTGAGTATTGCACACCTTGTGCTTTTGGGCACTCCAGTGATGTTGCAGCTCTGAAATATGGCCAAACTGGTGGCAAGTGGCATCTTGGCAGCTGCACGCTTGACTTTTCTCAGTTCATGGGCAGTTATTTTGCGCCTTGGTTTTTCCACACGCTTCTTGCGACCCTGTTGACTATTTTGAATGAAACGCTTGATTGTTCGATGATCACGCTTCAGAAGCTTTGCAATTTTAAGAGTGCTGCATCCCTCTGCAAGATATCTCACTATTTTTGACTTTTCTGAGCCTGTCAAGTCCTTCTTTTGACCCATTTTGCCAAAGGAAAGGAAGTTGCCTAATAATTATGCACACCTAATATAGGGTGTTGATGTCATTAGACCACACCCCTTCTCATTACAGAGATGCACATCACCTAATATGCTTAATTGGTAGTAGGCTTTCGAGCCTATACAGCTTGGAGTAAGACAACATGCATAAAGAGGATGATGTGGTCAAAATACTCATTTGCCTAATAATTCTGCACTCCCTGTATAGTGTGTATAGCTGTAATATTGTGAAAGGCAGGAGCGTACCTATAGTGGAAGCAGGGGACGCAGCTACTGCGGGGCCTGAACTCAAAAGGGGCCCACCTGAGAAGAGGACTAAATTGTAAAAGGGCCCCCACAAATAGTTAAGGCTGCGTGCAGCCTGTAATTGTGGGAGGGGCCAGGTCCCCCTTCTTAAACCCCCTCGTCCAGCTCACCTCACCGCGCCCGCCTACTCGTACTTCCGGTGACTCCCGTCACTTCCGGTGCCAGTAGCGTTCGTGGTCCCCGACGTGTCTTGTCTCGACTTCCTGACGTCAGGTTTAGGTATTGGGCGGAGGTCTTACGTTCTCACCAAAAAAAAAAAAAAAAAAAAAAAAAAAAAGATTATTTTTCCGACAGGTTCTGCAGAAGGTCACTGCCGGCCACTCGCGGGAAGTCTCAAACTTGAGGGTTTTCAGGTAGGTAATTCTGGGCTGCACCCCGCAGTTGCTCTTACCTGCATCCCGGGTAGCCTCCCCGGAGGCATTCAGGGGATGTTTCTCTCCTATTTAACCTGAGACGTTCAGGTGTCCTCCCTGTCCAGGTACCCTGAAGCGTTCAGGTGTCTTCTCTGTCCATCTTAGCCTGAGGCGTTCTGGTGTCTTCTCTGTCCAGTTACCCTGAAGCGTTCAGGTGTCTCCTCTGTCCTTCTTAGCCTGAGACGTTCAGGTGTCTTCTCTGTCCAGGTACCCTGAAGCGTTCAGGTGTCTCCTCTGTCCATCTTAGCCTGAGACGTTCAGGTGTCATCTCTGCCCAGGTACCCTGAAGCGTTCAGGTGTCTCCCCCGTCCACTGTTGCCTGTAGCATCAGGGTCTCGTTCCTGGTTTCTTCAGCCCACTGCGTGCAGCCACCATTACTGTCGTTAGCCGGTGAGTCAGGTGTCTCCCAGTTCCTACGTATCTTGCGGCACCCAGGCAACCCTGCTCACGTCCCCAACCTGAAACGTTCAGGTCACTCCTCGCCGCTCATCCTGGAACATCCAGGCCTCCTTCTTACCGCAGTCTTCGACTCCGCCTCCTGGCTCTCCAGATACCCCTCTGTTCTTGGTTTCATGTTTCATCCACGTCTCTCTGTTTGCATTATTAGCCGGCACAGCGGTGTGTCCGTCCGCATCAGCATTGGTTTTCAGGTCCCGCTCCGCAATTTTCTCACGGCGCTCCTAACTTTTCCAGTCCTCAGGGCCAGCCGGGTCGTTCCCGTCGATCCTCAGACGGTAAGGAAAGGGTCTTGAATCCACGCTCTCAGGTACGGGCCCCCTCCTGTCACCTTACTGACCGTGGCCGCGGCCACAAACAGTTAAGGCTGCGTGCAGCCTGTAATTGTGGGAGGGGCCAGGTCCCCCTTCTTAAACCCCCTCGTACAGCTCACCTCACCGCGCCCGCCTACTCGTACTTCCCCCCCCCTTTTCCCACCCCTTTCTTTCTACTCTCCCTAGGGTTGGCCCTCTTTTAGGCAGGTCCACGTCCCGTGGCTCCAGGCACACACCAGCCACTGTTAGGCCCCCTCCTGTCACCTTACTGACCGTGGCCGCGGCCACAATAGTATTATATACAGTGACATGATATGCAGTATATGTGTGGGAAACGGACGAAGTCGCAGCAGGGCCTGGTCTGAGTGAGTGATTTTGACTAGCTGCAGGACTGGGGCCCATGAGGGGGGGGGGGGCCCATTCAATAATTTGGTGTGGGGCCCAGTCAGTTGTAGTTACGCCACTGGTCGGAAGGAAGGATAAGTCACCGAACGGATGTTAGTTTTTGTGCGCCTGGAAATGTTAAACTGGACACCCTCCAGAGTGAAAGAACGTGCATCGTAATCAAGGGCCCGAACGTCCGAGACCCTCTTACAAGATATGAGACAAAATAACGTTACCAATTTCGCCGATAATTGGTGAAGGGACAGTTGAGCGTTAGTAGACCAAGAAGATAGAAAATTTAATACCAACCCCACATCCCAGGTAGCAGAGAAGCGAGGTCTGGGAGGTCAGGACAGACGAGAGCCTTTAAGCAAGCGACACACAAGAGGGTGTTGGCCCGCAGGGCATCCCTCAAAACCCTCGTGTCTAGATGATATCGCTGACCTGTAAAGGTTAATAGTACGATAAGCCTTCCCCGCGTCATAGAGGGAAGACAAAAAAGACAAAACCGTATTTACAGGGGCATGAAGGGGATCCAAAGTGCGCTCTTCGCACCAACGAGCCCAAGCGTCCCAGGCGGCTCGATAAGCCCGTCTGGTTCCGGGGGCCCATGCGTTTTCCAGTAGGAAAACAGTTGTGTCCGAAACTCCAGACAACGAGCCGGAACACCCGAGATCCTGCAAGCGAGAAGTAGTAGCAGCCCTGCCTGAAGTAGGGGATGGGATTCCCCTGTCAGGCTCTGAAGCAGGGAGAGATGGTCCGGAAGGAGAAGCGGAAAATCCACCAAAAGATCCAGGACCAGAGGGAACCAAGGCTGAGACCTCCACAAGTGCAGGATCAAGACAAGTTCCGCCGCTTGACGCTGAACTTGTAGAAGAACTCGAGGGATCAGAGCAAATGGGGGAAAAGCGTACATCAACGCCCCCCCCCCCACACTGTTGCAGGAACGCGTCCACCGCTTCCGCCAGAGGATCTGGTCGCCAGCTGAAGAATCTGGGCAGTTGGGCGTTCAAACGGTTCGCAAACAAATCTATAGAGGGAGCACCCCAACGAGATGACAAAACTAGGAATACCCTCTCGTCTAGCTTCCAGTCGCTGGAATCCGATATGTAGCGCAAATTCCAGTCCGCTAACACATTGTGGAGGCCAGGGAGATGTTCCGCAATTACCACAATACTCCTGGCGAGGCAGAACTCCCAGAAGTCCTTCGCCAGGTAGGTCAGAACCGAAGAAGGTGTTCCGCCAATACCGTTGACGTACCGGACCGCGGAGACATTGTCCATCCGTAGTCTGATACAAGTTGTGACTGTGCCATTGGCGAAACTGCGAATCGCCAGAGACCCTGCCAACAACTCTAGGCCATTGATATGGAGGTGAGTCTCTTCTGAGGACCAAGGGCCTCCAGTGGATACCCCATTGCAGTGTGCCCCCCCACCCGTGCAAGCTGGCGTCTGACTCTATGACAAGATCCGGTTGCGGACCGAATATGGCCTTGCCATTCTAAACCGACAGGTTCTGAATCCACCATCGCAACTCGTCCTTTGTCTCTCTTTCTAGAAAGACCATGTCTGAGTACGTGGCTCCGGACCGAAGATGGGCAATCTTGAGCCGCTGGAGGGTCCGGTAGTGTAAGAGGGCCGGAAATATGGCCTGGATAGACGATGCCAGAAGCCCTATTAGACGCGCCAAGTGTCGTAGAGATAACTGTGGTCGAAGCAAAGCATGGCGTAGCTCTTTGCAAATCGACCGGATTTTGGATAGGGGTAGGTGCAGGGTCAGGGACGAGGAGTCTACTCTGAACCCCAGGAATTCCATCGAAGTAGATGGCGTGAGGCAGGACTTTTCTTGGTTTATGATAAACCCTAACCTTGAAAGGAGATTGACGGACATGGTGAGGTGTCTGCGAAGGAGGGACGGACTTTGCGCCATGATAAGAATATCGTCTAGATAAATTATCATGCGCACCCCTCTGTTGCGCAGCCAAGTCACCACAGGTTTCATCACCTTGGTGAAAAACCAAGGGGCGGACGAGAGGCCAAAAGGTAGGCAAGTGAAACGCCAGACCTGGTCTCCCCAAAGAAAACGGAGCAGATCCCTGGAGGCAGGGGCCACCGGGACCGTGAGGTACGTATCTTTGAGGTCTAATTTGACCATCCAGTCGCCTGCGAGAAGCATGTCCCTTAGTAGATGGATGCCCTCCATCTTAAAGTGGCGATATTGGACTAACGCATTGAGGGGTTTCAAGTTGATGACTGGGCGCATCTGACCTCCCTTTTTCTGCACCAGAAACATTTTGCTGATCACACCTGTGTTGTGAGTCGTGGTGCGTTCTATTGCCCTCTTGTGGAATAATTCCAAAAGCTCCTTGTGCAGGTGTTGTTGGATTGAACCGGTTAAAGGTATAGGACGGGAGGGGGGGTATAAGGCTCGGGGGGGCTACTAAGTCTATTGTGAAACCTCTGACGGTGTTCAGCACCCACCGGTCTGAGGTGATCTCGGACCAGGCATGGAAAAAGAGACGGAGTCTGCCCCCGACACAACCTGTTGAAGAAGGCAAAGGGAGAGTAGGGTAGGTACTTACCGACTGGTCGTCTAAAGGAGGGAGCTCCACGGAAACCCCTGGAACGTCCTGGTGTGCCCCTTGAAGGGAAGAAGGAAGGCTGGTGTCTGGGATCCTGAAGCAAGGATCTGTAATTGTAGGAGCCTCTCCCCGTGCCGCGGGGGTGGAAGTTAGAACGGCCAGACAGACGGCCCCTTGAGCTGCCGGCCCTACTGGAGAAACGGTTATTAAAGACTTTTCTCATGGAGGTCTGGGCCTTGTCTAGAGCTGTAAAAGCCCTGACGTATCTGCCCAATTCTTTTATAAATGGCTCTCCAAATAAAAGGCCTTGGGCATCTTTGCCCGCCTCAGATAAGGCTAGGTTGGAGAGTTTTGGCTCCACTTTCATTAAAATGGCTTTTCGCCTTTCTATAGCCAGGGAGGAATTCACATTCCCTGTAATACAAATGGCCCAATTCTATGGGGTCTACTGATTTACCCTCTGCCTTGGCGGATTCCGCCATATCGAATATTCTGGCTAGAGGACCCGTAATGTCTAGGAGCTTGTCCTGAACGGCTCTAAGAGCCAAATCCAACCCCTTCTTGGGGTTAAACCCCGTTTTAGACAGAAACTGGACCATCTTGGGGTCCACCGTGGGTGTCTCACACACCTTGTGAGGGATAAGAGGGCGTGGACACTCTGCCCGCAGCTTGTTGCGCGACTCCTTGCTTAGAGGAGTGCAAATTTTAGCCTCAAAATACTGAGCCACATGAGTGGCCGGGAGCCATTCCGCAGAGCGGGGGTGATGTAGCTCATCGGGATTGAATAAGGGATCCCCCAGGGGGTCAACCAAAAGATCCTCCTGCATAGAATGACACTCCATAAGAGTGGTCGTAGTTCTAGCAGGTATGGGGTTAGGCAATAAGTCTAGGGGATCAACCGTAACATCTGCTAGTTCCTCAACCGAGTCATAATTAGACTCATTCTGTGCCTCCTCTAGGGATTCCTTGTCTGAATCCGATACTGGCTCAGGCAGGGTCCTGGCCGTCTTCCAAGCGCGAGATCTTTCTGCCTGTCGCGGGCAGGCTCTTTTACGCGGGACAACCGCGTGATCATGTGATGGATTTCCATCGGTCACACAGGTTCTGGAGGCTGAGGGCATATCAAGATCTACATCTGAGTTCTGAGTAGCCATGGCTGACTGAGAACATAGGGCCTTTGATATAGAATGCGTTATGGCTGAGGACATTGAGCCCATAGCCGAGGCAATCGCATTTGAGATATATTGCTGCAGAGCTGCGTTCTGCATGTCATTAGGGGAAACATCAGTACGGCTGTCTAATGCAGGGGGCACTGAAGAGCAGCAGGGTTTCCCTGTCCAGGGGTAGAACTGGTGCTACGGCGAGACATGGATGTGTGGCAGGAATAATTCACCCCAGACCACAAGAGCACAGGAAAAACAGACCTAAGGACAAAGGAGAAAAAACTAATGAGGATCCAAAATCAGAAAACAAAGAGAGGAACAAATGCAGAACGGGAGGGGGACTCACCAAGGGTCACCGGAGGACAGATCGGGGCTCCTGCAGCTAGTGTGGCGAGAATGCGACTCTGGCTAAGATGGCGCCGAGATCCCGCGATATTTCGGTAGAAAAAGGGCTGCAGAGATCCGAAATCCCGCGAGATCACGGATGAAACGAGAGGGAGCCCCAAGATGGCGCCCGTAGTCTCGCACTCCCGAGAACTCGGTCGGGAAGGAGACAGGGTGCGGGAACCGAACAGAGGGACCAGAAGAAAGCAGGGAGCCCGGTAAGCGCCGATGGAACAGGGGATTAAAGTGTGTGGGGGGGAAAAACGCCGATACCAGCGTTAAGAGCAAAGCGAAAATTAGGGATATACCATAAGATAGCGGCCCGACCCAGAAGGGAAAAGGGGCCAACAATACATTAATGAACCCTGGGAGTTAACCCTGAGCTGTAAGCAGAAAAACAAAAAGAACAATCATGAATATATCACCGGTAAACTGATACTCATCTGCCATGGCAGCAGCAAAGAAAGAGGATGATCCCAGGGGTTGAGCCATTATATGCTAGGCTAGAGGGGAGGAGTTGGTTACTATGGTTTTCTTTGTGAATGACTGTTCATTTCTTTGCTGCTATGGTAACAGTAAAGAGGAGTTAAAGCAATAGGAGCCTCCGTGTCTTGTGATAAAATCAGGCTGCATGTCACCCACCACTGGAACAGACCACTGGCAGATATTTTTAGGCCCCGGCACCCAGACGAGGAGAGGTCCATTCAACTTTGGGTTGCCCCGCAATATAATGGTAAAATTAAAAAAAGAGGATTGAATGAAGTGCCCTGGAGTACAAGAATATATTGTTAAGGGGAGGTAGTTATAAATGTCTATATCTGCACAAGGGATGGACAAGTCCTGTGGGATCCATGCCTGGTTCATTTTTATGAACGTCAGCTTGTCCACATTGGCTGTGGATAGGCGGCTGCGTTTGTCTGTAATGACGCCCCCTGCCGTGCTGAATACACGTTCAGACAAAACGCTGGCCGCCAGGCAGGCCAGCACCTCCAAGGCATAAAAGGCTAGGTCTGGCCACGTGGACAATTTGGAGACCCAGAAGTTGAATGGGGCCGAACCATCAGTCAGTACGTGGATGGGTGTGCACACGTACTGTTCCATGTTAGTGAAATGCTGCCTCCTGCTAACACGTTCCATATCAGGTGGTGGTGCAGTTAGCTGTGGCGTGGTGACAAAACTTTTCCACATCTCTGCCATGCTAACCCTGCCCTCAGAGGAGCTGGCCGTGACACAGCTGCGTTGGCGACCTCTTTCTCCTCCTCTGCCTTCGCCTTGGGTTTCCACTGGTTCCCCTGTGACATTTGGGAATGCTCTCAGTAGTGCGTCTACCAACGTGCGCTTGTACTCGCGCATCTTCCTATCATGTTCCAGTGCAGGAAGTAAGGTGGGCACATTGTCTTTGTACCGGGGATCCAGCAGGGTGGCAACCCAGTAGTCCGCACACGTTAAAATGTGTGCAACTCTGCTGTCATTGCGCAGGCACTGCAGCATGTAGTCGCTCATGTGTGCCAGGCTGCCCAGAGGTAAGGACAAGCTGTCCTCTGTGGGAGGCGTATCGTCATCGTCCTCCGTTTCCCCCCAGCCACGCACCAGTGATGGGCCCGAGCTGCATTGGGTGCCACCACGCTGTGAACATGCTTCATCCTCATCCTCCTCCACCTCCTCCTCATCCTCGTCCTCCTCGTCCTCCAGTAGTGGGCCCTGTCTGGCCACATTTGTACCTGGCCTCTGCTGTTGCAAAAAACCTCCCTCTGAGTCACTTCTAAGAGACTGGCCTGAAAGTGCTAAAAATGACCCCTCTTCCTCCTCCTCCTCCTCCTGGGCCACCTCCTCTTCCATCATCGCCCTAAGTGTTTTCTCAAGGAGACATAGAAGTGGTATTGTAACGCTGATAACGGCGTCATCGCCACTGGCCATGTTGGTGGAGTACTCGAAACAGCGCAACAGGGCACACAGGTCTCTCATGGAGGCCCAGTCATTGGTGGTGAAGTGGTGCTGTTCCGTAGTGCGACTGACCCGTGCGTGCTGCAGCTGAAACTCCACTATGGCCTGCTGCTGCTCGCACAGTCTGTCCAGCATGTGCAAGGTGGAGTTCCACTTGGTGGGCATGTCGCATATGAGGCGGTGAGCGGGAAGGCCGAAGTTACGCTGTAGCGCAGACAGGCGAGCAGCGGCAGGATGTGAACGCCGGAAGCGCGCACAGACGGCCCGCACTTTATGCAGCAGCTCTGACATGTCGGGGTAGTTGTGAATGAACTTCTGCACCACCAAATTCAGCACATGCGCCAGGCAAGGGATGTGCGTCAAACCGGCTAGTCCCAGAGCTGCGACGAGATTTTGCCCATTATCACACACCACCAGGCCGGGCTTGAGGCTCACCGGCAGCAACCACTCGTCGGTCTGTTGTTCAATACCCCGCCACAACTCCTGCGCTGTGTGGGGCCTGTCCCCCAAACATATGAGTTTCAGAATGGCCTGCTGACGTTTACCCCGGGCTGTGCTGATGTTGGTGGTGAAGGTGTGTGGCTGACTGGATGAGCAGGTGGAAGAAGAGGAGGAGGAAGCGGAGTAGGAGGAGGAGGCTACAGGAGGCAAAGAATGTTGCCCTGCGATCCTTGGCGGCGGAAGGATGTGCGCTGGGGCCCAGCCGCCACTACATTTACCCAGTGTGCAGTTAGGGAGATATAGCGTCCCTGGCCGTGCTTACTGGTCCACGTATCTGTGGTTAAGTGGACCTTGCCACAGATGGCGTTGAGCAGTGCACACTTGATTTTATCGGATACTTGGTTGTGCAGGGAAGGCACAGCTCTCTTGGAGAAGTAGTGGCGGCTGGGAACAACATACTGTGGGACAGCAAGCGACATGAGCTGTTTGAAGCTGTCTGTGTCCACCAGCCTGAATGACAGATATTCATAGGCCAGTAGTTTAGAAATGCTGGCATTCAGGGCCAGGGATCGAGGGTGGCTAGGTGGGAATTTACGCTTTCTCTCAAATGTTTGGGAGATGGAGAGCTGAACGCTGCCGTGTGACAGGTGGTGGTGTTGGTGATACATCCTCTGTTTGCTGGGCAGCAGGTGCCAACGTTCCTCCAGAGGCGGAGAAAGAGGCCGAGGCAGCAGCAGAAGAGGTAGCAGGGGGAGCCTGAGTGAGTTCCTTGTTTTTAAGGTGTTTACTCCACTGCAGTTCATGCTTTGCATGTAGATGCCTGGTCATGCAGGTTGTGCTAAGGTTCAGAACGTTAATGCCTCGCTTCAGGCTCTGATGGCACAGCGTGCAAACCACTCGGGTCTTGTCGTCAGCACATTGTTTGTAGAACTGCCACGCCAAGGAACTCCTTGAAGCTGCCTTTGGGGTGCTCGGTCCCAGGTGGCGGTGGCCAGTAGCAGGCGAACTCTCTTGGCGGCGGGTGTTCTGCTTTTGCCCACTGCTCCCTCTTTTGCTACGCTGTTGGCTCGGTCTCACCACTGCCTCTTCCTCCGAACTCTGAAAGTCAGTGGCACGACCTTCATTCCATGTGGGGTCTAGGACCTCATTGTCCCCTGCATCGTCTTCCACCCAGTGTTCCTCCCTGACCTCCTGTTCGGTCTGCACACTGCAGAAAGACGCAGCAGTTGGCACCTGTGTTTCATCATCATCAGAGACGTGCTGAGGTGGTATTCCCATGTCCTCATCATCAGGAAACATAAGTGGTTGTGCGTCAGTGCATTCTATGTCTTCCACCGCTGGGGAAGGGCTAGGTGGATTCCCTTGAGAAACCCTGCCAGCAGAGTCTTCAAACAGCATAAGAGACTGCTGCATAAGTTGAGGCTCAGACAGTTTCCCTGATATGCATGGGGGTGATGTGACAGACTGATGGGCTTGGTTTTCAGGCGCCATCTGTGCGCTTTCTGCAGAAGACTGGGTGGGAGATAATGTGAACGTGCTGGATCCACTGTCGGCCACCCAATTGACTAATGCCTGTACCTGCTCAGGCCTTACCATCCTTAGAACAGCATTGGGCCCCACCAAATATCGCTGTAAATTCTGGCGTCTACTGGGACCTGAGGTAGTTGGTACACTAGGACGTGTGGCTGTGGCAGAACGGCCACGTCCTCTCCCAGCACCAGAGGGTCCACTAACACCACCACTACCATGTCCGCGTCCCTTACTAGATGTTTTCCTCATTGTTACCGTTCACCACAATAAGAAAAAAATTATTTGGCCCAATGTATTGAATTCAAATTCAGGCCTTTTTTTACAGGCACCTAACACTATCTGGCTATCTATTTAGGTACCGTATTACACTAATACAGGCACAGCAGAAACCACTGATTTAGGGAATTGCTAATTTGGGAATTGTATTTCAACCCAGAACAAAAACTGTGCTTTGACGGACATTAAATAACTTGACCAGCCACAGCAGTAACCTGAGATTTAACTGAATATAAATTGTAGGCCTAGTATTTAGGCCCTCGATGAATGACAGGTATCCCTTTACGGACAGAATTACACTTGGAGATGCACGGTAGCGTGTGAAGTTATTGAGAATGACCCTATCAGCACCTTCAATGTAATATACCCTTTTATGGATAGATTTAAACTTGGCCTGATACAGCAGAAACCACTGATTTAGGGAATTGCTAATTTGGGAATTGTATTTCAACCCAGAACAAAAACTGTGCTTTGACGGACACTAAATAACTTGACCAGCCACAGCAGTAACCTCGGATTTAGCTGAATATAAATTGTAGGCCTAGTATTTAGGCCCTGGATGGATGACAGGTATCCCTTTACGGACAGAATTACACTTGGAGATGCACGGTAGCGTGTGAAGTTATTGAGAATGACCCTATTAGCACCTTCAATGTAATATACCCTTTTATGGATAGATTTAAACTTGGCCTGATACAGCAGAATCCACTGATTTAGGGAATTGCTAATTTGGGAATTGTATTTCAACCCAGAACAAAATCTGTGCTTTGACGGACACTAATTAACTTGACCAGCCACAGCAGTAACCTCGGATTTAGCTGAATATAAATTGTAGGCCTAGTATTTAGGCCCTCGATGGATGGCAGGTATCCCTTTACGGACAGAATTACACTTGGAGATGCACGGTAGCGTGTGAAGTTATTGAGAATGACCCTATCAGCACCTTCAATGTAATATACCCTTTTATGGATAGATTTAAACTTGGCCTGATACAGCAGAAACCACTGATTTAGGGAATTGCTAATTTGGGAATTGTATTTCAACCCAGAACAAAAACTGTGCTTTGACGGACACTAAATAACTTGACCAGCCTCAGCAGTAACCTCGGATTTAGCTGAATATAAATTGTAGGCCTAGTATTTAGGCCCTGGATGGATGACAGGTATCCCTTTACAGACAGAATTACACTTGGAGATGCACGGTAGCGTGTGAAGTTATTGAGAATGACCCTATCAGCACCTTCAATGTAATATACCCTTTTATGGATAGATTTAAACTTGGCCTGCTACAGCAGAAACCACTTATTTAGGGAATTGCTAATTTGGGAATTGTATTTCAACCCAGAACAAAAACTGTGCTTTGACGGACACTAAATAACTTGACCAGCCTCAGCAGTAACCTCGGATTTAGCTGAATATAAATTGTAGGCCTAGTATTTAGGCCCTGGATGGATGACAGGTATCCCTTTACGGACAGAATTACACTTGGAGATGCACGGTAGCGTGTGAAGTTATTGAGAATGACCCTATCAGCACCTTCAATGTAATATACCTTTTTATGGATAGATTTAAACTTGGCCTGCTACAGCAGAAACCACTTATTTAGGGAATTGCTAATTTGGGAATTGTATTTCAACCCAGAACAAAAACTGTGCTTTGACGGACGCTAATTAACTTGACCAGCCACAGCAGTAACCTCGGCTTTAGCTGAATATAAATTGTAGGCCTAGTATTTAGGCCCTGGATGGATGACAGGTATCTCTTTACGGACAGAATTACACTTGGAGATGCACGGTAGCGTGTGAAGTTATTGAGAATGACCCTATCAGCACCTTCAATGTAATATACCCTTTTATGGATAGATTTAAATTTGGCCTGCTACAGCAGAAACCACTGATTTAGGGAATTGCTCATTTGGGAATTGTATTTCAACCCAGAAAAAAATATATCCTTTGCCAGACAGCAGACAGTATTACAATTGGCTAGCCACAGCTGAAACACCAGATTTAGGGTACTGCTATTTTGGCAATTGTATTTCACCCCTCAATAAAATAGCAAGCACAGCCAAGCCCCTGATGTAGGATATAGCAAAAAAAAAAACCACACTATTGATGGTTAAATGGACTTGGTGGCAGCTTGTGCTGGCGCACCACAAGACACAAAATGGCCGCCGATCCCCCCAGAAAAAAGTGACAGAAAAACGCTCTGGGCAGCCTAAAAACAGTAAGCAATTAACTAGCAGAAGTTGAATGATACACAGCTGTAGATCGATCACTTCAGTAAGTGTTTTTGATGAGTAAATCCCTGCCTAATCTGGCCCTAACAGCAGCAGCTGCATCCTATCCCTACACTGATCAGAGCAGAGTGACGTGCGGTGCTAAGTGACTCCAGCTTAAATAGAGGCTGGGTCACATGCTGCACTGGCCAATCACAGCCATGCCAATAGTAGGCATGGCTGTGATGGCCTCTTGAGGCAAGTAGTATGATGCTTGTTGATTGGCTGCTTTGCAGCCTTTCAAAAAGCGCCAAGAAAGCGTTGATTACCGAACCTGAACTCAGACTTTTACGTAAATGTTCGGGTTCGGGTCCGTGTCACGAACACCCCAAAATTCGTACGAACCCGAACTATACAGTTCGGGTTTGCTCATCCCTAGTCATGACAGATCACTTTACCAAGTATGCGGTGCCCACCAGAGACCAAACCGCAGAGTCGGCTGCTGAAGCTGTCTGTAAACACTTTATACAGGTGTTCGGGTGTCCACGGAGAATACATTTCAGGGTACTCTAATGAATGAACTGTACCAACTGTATGGGATTGAATGCTCCCGCACCACTCCATATCACCCACAAGGAAACGGGGCATGCGAATGCTTCAATCGCACCTTGCTTCAGATGCTGCGGACTCTGAAAGACAGTGAAAAAGCCCAGTGGCCCGCGTTCCTACCTGAGGTTATGTGGGCCTATAAGAACAGAGTACACAGTACCACCGGATACTCTCCATATATGCTCATGTTTGGACGAGCCGGACGGGAGATTGAAGATCTCCACATGCCCAACCCGATGGAGCCCCCACCGAAAAGTACCACAGCATGGGTGCAGGAGTACCGCCGCCGGCTGAGAGCGGTCCACAAGGTTGTGGGGGAGCGCCTGGGTCAGGTGGTACACCCTAACCCAAGACCAGTGCAGAAAGATGGGTATGTCCCGGGTGATCGGGTGATGGTCAAAGCCAAACGGCCATCTGGGAAGATGGATGGACGGTGGGAGGCAGTTCCATACACGATGAAGAGAAGGGTAGACCCCGCTATTCTGGTCTATGAGGTAGAGCCAGTAGGGACAGGGGGACCCTTACGGAACTTACACTGTAATATATTGAGAAGTTGCAATTTTGATGAGCCGATGTGCGTGGAGGGGGTGCCTCCTCACGCTCCGAGCATGGAGGAAAGTCCCTCAGATGAGGAAGAGGAGGAATGGTGGGTTGTCCCTGCCCAGGTGTCCACAGAGGATCCAGCTGTGACAGGTTTGCCACCCAGGTGCAATGCTGAACAGTCAACAGCTCCTCTCTCGTAAGATATGCCTGATGTCCCCAGTATTTCTGAGACCCTCAATCTGAGAAGGTCCATGAAGCCCAATGCTGGTGTGCCTCCACAGCGCTATGCACAGAATGAGTTTGTATGGTGAGTGTTGCCAAGGATGACAACCTCTAGTGGGGTGGTATGTGAGATTGTGGAACAGCTATTCCAGCATAATGTTTGTGCCTAAATTGTACTTGAACTGTCATTTGGCATTCCGGGCACTAGTGGCCACTGTTTTGCAGCTACAACCAGCACACTTTGGGATTTGCATATGTAAAGCAGGTGATGACTCATGCTGGCTGCTTCTGAGTGAACCAGGAAGTGTTTATCTGACATGGTGGAAGGATTGTGCTGTGAGGGACTGAATCCGATTCCATCCTGGCTTGCGGATGTCTGGCAGTAAATGGACACTCAAAGGAATGAGAGTATCTGTTGTCCCCATTCTGGATCCAGCTTTTTGAAAGAGAGGTTGTCCCAGGAAGACTAGTTCCAGTGTATGGACAGAAAACCTTATCATCAAGCAAGGCCGCACGGTTGCTGAGAGCTTGGTGGCCATCCCAGGTAAGCGGCATCCTAGGGCCTAAAACGGACGCAGGTCAGTACACCTGATTACCAATTGTACTTTACTGTTTGGCGCCTAAAGTAACAGAGACTAGCCTAGGCCTTGTATTAGCTAGTTAGATAGGTTTATAGCTTTGTTAGGCCTTACTGTACTGGACTGCAGCACAGTAATTGACTTGCAGGCTCTGCTGTGTCTGCCACCGGTTAGGTGTGTCCTCTATAGCGGCACAGTACGACTTGTAGGCTCTGCTCTGTGCGCCAACGGGCTAGGCCTGTCCCTCGGACAGGGACGGTGACAGTGGGCCTCGGGTATTACTTATTCTGTTTAAACTTGTGTTATTACTATTTCCAAAGTAAAGATTCTGTTCTTGCATATAAAGCTGGTGTCAGTGTCACTTTACTTGTCTGTGACTTCGCTGTATCCTGGGGAACCCACCCCAGTACACGGCTTACAGATGCAGCAAATGCCGCAAATTTTGTATTTTGCCCAAAATGGGTGTTTTTTTAATGACAGAATATGACAGCAGTATCTAACGCTTGTATTTCACACTGACAGATGCAGCAAGGGCTGTAAAATTTAGTATTTGCCCAAAAAGGGTGTTTTTTAAAACCCAGAAAATTGTTGCAGTATTTCAAGCTTAAATTTCACACTGACAAATGCTGCATAGGCCCCAGATGGAGGGTATTGCCAAAAATGGGTGCTTTTTTAAACCCAGAAAATGATTGCAGTATTTCAAGCTTGTATTTAACAATGACAAATTCTGCAAAGGCCACAGATGTAGGGTCTAGCCAAAAATGGGTGATTTATTTTAAACCCAGAATATAATTACAGTATTTCAAGCTTCTATTTGACTGTCACAAATGCACATATGCTGTACTGGTGCACTGAACTTGCATAAAATGGCCACCGCCGCCCACCTAACTAACAGATGGATAAAAGTTATTTTTCTCTGTCACTGGGCTCAGGGCAGGGTAAAAAGATTGTGCACTGCACCCAAAAAACAAATTCTAGGTAGATCGCTGAGTTAACAAGCACTTCAGATTAAAGATTCTTTCCTATTCTCTCCCTTTACAGCAGCAGCATCCTATCCCTACACTAATCAGAGCAGAGTGACGTGCAGCGTTACATGACTCCAGCTTATATAGAGGCTGGATCACATACTGCATTGGCCAATCAGAGCCATGCCATTAGTAGGCATGGCTGTGATGGCTTTTAAGGGCACACAAGTTAAACGCTTGTTGATTGGCTGCTCTGCAGCCTTTCAAAAAGCGCCATTAAATCGCTGAACACCGAACCTGAACTTTTACTGAAAAGTTCGGGTTCGGGTCCGGGGTCCAAAAATGCTAAAGTTCGGTATGAACCCAAACTTTACAGTTTGGTTTCGCTCAACCCTACTCAGGTTATCACAAGGTGCATTTTCTAAATATGAGAAAGGCCATAATCTTAACAGTTAAAGTGCAATCCCAACATGAGAGGTCTGTTATCTGAAATATTGGGCAGGACAAAACTGTTGGAGCCAGTGAACGTAAATTGTTAAAGGATAATTGGGAAAATGCATTTACACTGGTGCAGCTTACCAAGAGTGCGAAAATGTTTCACTGAGTATAGCGTGATTCGTATTCATCAATGGACCTGGTTTTGTCTTCTACTTTTCTAATAAAATCTAATTGAACCACATTTGTGGGGATGAAGGGGCACAAGGGTATCATAAATATGGTGTTCAGCATTGACGCCATATTTTTCAATGTATTTATCCCTGAAGACATGATAAATACTGTGAACTCATTTAGCAATATTTTATTAAAGAGGATATTATTAAAGAGGATCTTGGGGAATGCTTTAAAATGGCAACAAGCAAGCCCTCCAAGAATGCGACTTGGACTGGTTGCTGCCAGCTGCCAAAATAAGTGGGGAGAGGGAGAGTCTGGTCTCTTCATTACTGTCTGGCTGCTCAGCTTGGAAACCTACAGCATCTCACACAGGATTGCTTCATTACTATCTATTGTACGGCAGGAATACATACTAACAACGCAGTCCTGTGAGTGATATGTCACGATGGTTGAAAGGAATGAAGAATGGACAGCATCCTTACAGTAATCATGCAGTCCTGCTCCCCATTCCTACCAGGTGTCTCAGCCAGGTCTGTATTTACATTGCTACAGCAGTGATATAGCCATGTACCCCACTTGACGCTGTAGAAAATCAATGGCCTTAGTAGTGTTGTGCCTTATATCTCCAGAGTCTAGTCAATGAAGCAGTGATGTGGAGTATATGCTGTAGCTGGCCAGCTAAGACCTGTTCTAGGTTGCTAATATAGCTTGTGTGTTTATACAGCTAGACCTGACAATAACCTTAATACAGTTCCTATGTTTGTGTGTTAAAGACAAAAGCAGAATTATTTACAGTGACTTCATGTTTGGATGTCATATAACTGTTATATATTGTGCTCACAGAAGCAGAAAAGATAATATGCCTTTAAGATTCATTATATGGATGTGAGGTAAGCTCAATGACACAGCAGAAACAACAGAAAGGATAGAGTTAAACTGTTGTTGCTAGGCAGGTGTCTAGACCAATCACAGCTATCCTCACACACAGCCTGTGTGGGAAATTCCCTAGCAGGAGCTGCTAGAAAAATTACACCAGAGGAGAGAAGCTGAACAGGCATTCACTCCACAAAGAGCTGTGTTTTATGAAAGCAGAGATGCCAAAATAGGTATTTAAAACAGTTATATAATGTTCCTACTGTTAATATAGTGATTAGAACTGTATACTGAACCAGTTATATGTGTGTTTACTTACAGTTCAACCAATTGCAAACTAGTTGCATGACTCTTTGGGGCGTGCATCTTAGAAGTTTTGGTGAGTTGAAGGCTGGGGGCTCCTGTTAGGGCTTGAAGGCCTGCAGGGGCATAATGTTGATGTTTGGTGCTCTTGGGTCGGTGAGTGCGGCCAGGATTAAGGTTAAATTACAACTGGAGGATTAAAATGGTTGGGTTGCCTTTCAGGATACCTCATCATCAGGGGGTTATGAAGTTGCAATGTTTTGGCATGATTCAGTTTCATGCAAGTTGTGTAAATAAATGTTTATTATGGATAATATTTTAATAAATTGGTCGCTACGGCCTTTTTTTTACACCAAAATATAGTCTCTGTGTGTTTATTAATGGGAAAATGGAGTTGTGGTAAAGGTGAGTAAGTCATGCAAAAAAGATAGGGAGGGCTGAAAATGGGATCAACAGTAAGTAAAGGATATTTTTTAATTTTTTCATTTTACCCCATTTAGTGGCACTGGGAACATGTTTTAAGTCAGATAACCCCTTTGACAACTGAGAAAACGAATTTGACAATTTTTTTATTTTTATTCAAATTACTGATTTAGTTGAGTTTTGGACATTCTCTTAATTGATAGTTCCCTGCAAGATAAACACCATCCATTATATATTTATGGTGTATTCTATAATTAATACCTAAATGTTAATCTTTAAAATACGTGTCTATAAATAAATAAATCTTTTTAACTATTTCGGTATTCAGGAGCCAGTCATGTACCGACAGACTGTCTGGGGTAAAGACATGAAGTGCTTGCCAGAGGAAGAAGGTATGTTCGATAGTTCCACTACCATGGCATCAGTCCTATTGGCCTGCTTTGCAAATAATGCTGGTTTCTTTTTATATGACCTACTTATTTGTGGCCTTAAAGCTGTGGTCAAGCCACAGCACAATTGCAGTCATGTGCTGGAATCTGCTTTGCCTAAACAAAGGCACTTACCTACTTCCAGCGCTCTGTTAAAGTAAAGAGGGTCTCTTCCTTGCTGCTCTTTTCCTCTGTGGAAGTCTAGCATGCCAACTGTCATCATGTGGACTACTGAAGCTATTCATTAGCTTTAGTGGTCATGAGTAGTTTGGGAAAGTTTCACAGTTGAGGCCTGTGAATGGCTATAGTAATGGGCATGAGGATGGACAGGACCAGAATCAGCAGGGAAGAGACCCTGGGCACTGGAACAGAGCACCAGTGACTAAGTAAGGCTACTTTCACACCTGCGTTCAGGTGTCCGCTCGTGAGCTCCGTTTGAAGGGGCTCACAAGCGGCCCTGAACGCAGCTGTCCGGCCCTAATGCATTCTCAGTGGAGGCGGATCCACTGAGAATGCATCCGCCTGCCAGCGTTCAGCCTCCGCTCCGCTCAGTAAGCGGACACCTGAACGCTGCTTGCAGCGTTCGGGTGTCCGCCTGGCCGTGCGGAGGCGAGCGGATCCGTCCAGACTTATAATGGAAGTCAATGGGGACGGATCCGCTTGAAGATGACACCATATGGCTCAATCTTCAAGCGGATCCGCCCCCATTGACTTTCAATGTAAAGTCTGAACGGATCCGCTCAGGCTACTTTCACACTTAGAAATTTTTCTAAGTTATAATGCAGACGGATCCGTTCTGAACGGATGCAAACGTCTGCATTATAGGAGCGGATCCGTCTGATGAAACATCAGACGGACCCGCTCTGAACGCTAGTGTGAAAGTAGCCTAAGTGACCATGGTGATATAACCAAATCGGTTCTGGCTAGGTCCTGCATTTCAAGGTATGAAAAAAGGAATTGTTGAGGAATATTAAACCTATACTGTAGTAGATCAAAAGGAGGAATTTCCCGGGTCAAAGGTCCAACCTGAAACCAAAGTTTAGACATATGGGACGATCTGTTAACGGCATATCCTGAGTGAAAAGAGCAGCAGAAAGGGCTGAGGTAGACTGAGGACATAGAAGAGGTGGCATGCCTAGATATGGAACCCTATTAAAGGGATTTGGGATGGCTTATTTCTGTCTACTGTATTTTTCGCCCTATAAGACACACCTGCCCATAAGATGCACTTGGGTTTTTGAGGAGGAAAATAAGAAAAAAATATTTTGAACCAAAAGGTGTGCTTTTGGTGGGTTTTGAACTACCAAAATGGTGGTCTGTGGATGACACTATTATGGGGGATCTGTGGATGGCACTGTTATGTGGGCATCTGTGGATGGCACTGTTATGGGGGCATATGTGGATGGCACTGTTATGGGGCATATGTGGATGGCACTGTTATGGGGGATCATTGTGGGGGCATCTGTGGATGGAACTGTTATGGGGGCATCTGTGGATAACAAATATATAGCATCTTATGTGTCATCCACAGATCCCCCATAACAGTGTCCCTGTGTAGTGAATGGGGGCCGGCATCTGTTTCTGTAATGGCGGCGGGGCGGTGCAGTCACTGTATTCTACTACACCGGACCCCGCTCTCTGTAGTATACAGTAATCATATCTAACTTGTGGGTATTGTTAAAGTATTCCAATCATCTTAAATCTAGCGCTGTACTACTTACAACTAACGAGCACCCGCCCGCCCGGCCTCCTGACTGCCAAGAAGTTAGTTGTAAGTAGTACAGCGCTAGATTTAAGATGATTGGAATACTTTAACAATACCCACAAGTTATATATGATTACCGTATACTACAGAGAGCAGGGCCCAGTGTAGTAGAATACAGTGACTGCACCGGGCCCCGCTGCCATTACAGAAACAGATGTCGGCCCCCAGCCCCTCCTCCCTCTCAGCATATTCACCGGACGGTCGCAGAATTCGCCCCCATAAAACGCACTGCTATTTTCCCTCCACTTTTGGGGGGGGGGGAAAGTGCGTCTTATAGGGCGAAAAATACGGTATTTATTGGGTTGTATTTGTATTATAATTACAGCCCACTCAAAATATCCTTGTACTAGTAAACTAATATATAAGCTAAGTACGACATATTCTATTGTAGCAACCACTGTGCATCATGGAGCACATCCTGAGAACAGCCAAGGACCATGAAAGTGATATCAGCAGAATATCCTATTATTACACAGAACATCTACAAAACATCTTCCATTTATATTTATCAAAAGAATAAATTTAACAATACAAAAGCTAAAGCAGAGTTATCCCATCTACTTATATCAGCTAATACCTGTCTCCTCTTTGTAACTTCTAAGGGCTCATGCCTACGAATGTAAGGGCTCAATGCCCGTGATGTGGAGCGCTAATTGCAGAGCGCAATTGCTCAACGCACAGGCACCAACCGTGGGGCAACCGCATGCGGATCGCAGACCCACTTGAGTTGGGTCCGCGATCTGCATCCGACGGACCGCCCCACAAAAAAGTAGTGCATGCACTACTTTCTTGCGGTGCGGAGGCACGGCCAAAAACACCACGGAAGCACTCGGTAGTGCTTCCGTGGGGTTCCGATCCATGCCTCCGTTCTGCATCTCCGTGTTTGCGGACCCATTCAAGTGAATAGGTCCACGATACATGATGCGGAATGCATATGGCCAGTGCCTGTGTATTGCGGATCCGCTGTATGCGGGCCGCAATACGGCCACGGGGGGCACACGGTCGTGTGCATGAGCCCTAATACTGAATATTAATGAAAGAGTGAGGCTCTCAGAGATCTGTGTGGAAGGACTAAGAGGTGAGACTCTCTCCACACTAGGGCTATGTGAACGTACTACGGTGTATTTCTAGCCTGTTATACAATGATTTTCACAGAAGGTACACTGTATAGTACAGAATGAATTGTTGATCCCAATAATTTCTATAGACATATAAATGAAATTTCCCTGGTGTCAATCAGATATCTATTCTGCATTTCTACACAGGCTGCTTTATGAACGCAGGGCCGGCATTGGGGGGGGGGGGGGGAAAATGGGCAATTGCCTAGGACCCCCATTGTCTTAGGGGCCCCCTGCTTCAGTGCTGCTGTTCAGCTGAACATCCGAGGAAGAAAACAGACGGAACAGCTGCACTTTACAAGGCAGTGTACAGACTCCTCCCTCACATATAAGAAAAATCATTACCCTAGTGCTGACAGGACCTGCGATAATATGTGATGCAAGAGGCGGCACTCAGCAGAGAAGAGGGGATGAAGGACCTGTGATGACCTCACCATTATGTGACCAGAACAGGAGGCGAAGCCTGCAGTGCAGTAAAGTAATGAAGAAGACCAGCCATGCTTGTGAAGAAGTATGGATTCAATGTAAGTGCAAGGGAAATGCTGAGAGTTGTAGTCCTCTCCTCTTATACCTCCTGTTATGTAATATCAGAGTACATTACTGCAGGAGGTTTGAAGAGAGGATTACAACTCCCAGCATGTCCAGCTTGTTATGTAATATCAGAGTACATTACAAGAGGAAGTATAAGAGGAGAGGACTACAACTCTCAGCATGTCCGGGCCATTATTATATAATATCAGGGTACATTACAACATCCTGTATATGCTGGGAGTTGTATATCTCCTCTTATAATGTAGTCTGATATTACATAATAATGGTTTGGACATGCTAGGAGTTATAGTCCCATCCTCTTATACGTCCACCTGTAATGTGCTCTGATATTAAAGGGAACCTGTCACCTGGATTTTGTGTATAGAGCTGAGGACATGGGTTGCTAGATGGCCGCTAGCACATCCGCAATATGCAGTCCCCATAGTTCTGTGTGCTTTTATTATGCAAATTAACCTGACATGAGTCCTGTCCCTGACTCATCTCAGGGACAGGACTCATCTCAGGTTAATTTGAATATGTATCAAATCTATGGGGACTGGGTATTGCGGATGTGCTAGCGGCCATCTAGCAACCCATGTCCTCAGCTCTATACACAAAATCCTGGTGACAGGTTCCCTTTAAATAATAATGGCTTAGACATGCTGGGAGTTATAGTCCTCTCCTGTTATACCTCCTGCAGTAATGTGCTCTGAATTAGGGCCGGGACGATGGATAGGCGAGGGTAGTCTTTCTCCTAGGGCGCAACTTCGCCCCATAAAGGGGGAAGCACTCATGGCCGTCCAACTTCACAAGCCTCAGGCCGCTAGGGCTCAATCCTGTGAGGCATTAGAATAGAGCAAGAAGCCGCAATGACATCACTGCAACCTCCTGCTCTGGGTCTCGCATGATGACGTCATCACGTGAGACCCGGAGCAGGAGTGGTGATGTCTTTGGGACCGCATGCATCAGGACGCAGCAACACAAGCTACAGATAAAACTGTGGTCTGCATCGCAGACAGCGGAGGGGGGGATGGGAGGGAAGAGGGGGTTTTTTTGTGCTTTTTTATACTAAATGTCCACACTGCTGGGGGCACCAGGCAAAGGGGGGGGGAAGGAGATCATTATATATACTAGCAACTACTGGGGAGAAATGGAGGAGCATTATATACATACTGGCACTACGGTGAAACATTATATATGTGTATATATATATATATAGGCACTATGGGTTGAGCATTATATATATATACATATATATATATATAGTGGGGGGCACTACAGGGGGACATTAGAGCCACTGGGAGCGTTATGGTTATATTATTACTACTAGGGTGCTGTAGGGGCGTTATTATTATTTGACGCAATTTGGAGGGCATTGCTACTAATGGGGGCTATCTTGGGAAGTATTATCACTATTCGGGACACCATTACTAATGAGGGCACTCTGGTTATATAGCATAGTATAGTTTTGTGGACATGGCGGGGAGCACAGCAGGCCCAGTATTAGGTAGGGGTAGCTTCAAGAGGTTCTCCGGGTTTTTCATATTGATGACCTATCCTTAGGATAGGTCATCAATATTAGATCGGCGGGGTCTGACATCCGGCACTCCCGACGATCAGCTGTTTAAGGAGAAGGCGTGTGCTGTGTGCACGTGCCGTCTTCCTTCTCTCTTACTGCTCTTCTGCTGTATGTCTATGGGACAGCAGCAGTGAACAGCACGCGCCGTGTCCTCAAACAGCTGATTGGCGGGGGTGCCGGACGTCGGACTGTGTTTTTAGCACATTATTGCAAGATATGGGCCCCACTTTTTGATTTTGCCCAGGGCCACTGTCACGCCCTGCCCTGTGGGTGTTCTGAGGAGATCTGTCAGAATTTTTGCACATGACTCGATCTGACAGTTTGTATTGTTGTGGGTTTGAGCAGAATCCCACCTCCTCCCAGGTGTTGTTCTTTAGGTAATTGGTTAGGCTATTTATTACTCTCTCTCCCTATAGCCTTTGTGGGTTATAGTTCTGCCTTGCGTGAGCTCTGGAAGTTTGGTGGATCGTCTGCTCCAACACATCTCAAGATAAGTCCTTTTCCCTTTTTCCTTCTGTGTCTGTTTTGACTAGGCCTCTAGGGTGACGCTAGCTTCTTCAGTTGTAGAAGGAGCTGGGTGTCTCTTTCCCTTTTCCCTATGGCTGAGGGTTTAGTTCAGTCTGTTATAGTCGTGGGCATGTGCATATCTACCATCCAGATACGCACATGGGCATAGCAGCTTAGGGAAAGTGTTTTAGGGATTGCTAGGAGCGGACCCCTTTGTTCCCTAGCATTTGGGGCCTAGTCAGTTGTTTTTGTTTGCTTTGCCTTGTTCTGTTTCCTTCCCTTATCTTACCTACCATGACAGCCACATTTTGTCTAAAACCGGTCCTGCAGGAACGCGACTTATCAACGCTGGTCCAAACATAACTACAGGTGATTAATTGTTTTAACTGTTTTATTATAGAGAAGAGAACTCCTTATAACAGGGATTTCTTATTAACATTTTCAAAGAAATTCTTTAGATCTGCACTGGATTAAAGCGACACTAAGCTACTTTTATCAAATTTTATATTTTCTTAAGCAGATCATAGTCATTGGACTAAGGATCACTGAGCACTAAGTAAATGACTTCAGTGGAACATCATAAAATAGGGGATCTATTAGGTTATCCATTCCTATTTATCATATTAAAGCATAGGAAGGAAGCTGGCTCACATTTAGACTGGCACTGGATACGCCTCTTCAAAACTTCAGCAGATCTTAATAAATGACCCCCAAAATTTTTGTAGCTTTTTAGGGCTAGTAAATAAAAAAACACTGTAATTGTGAGGAAAATGAAAGTGAGGAAACACCAAAAAAAAACTGTCCTTATTGCCTTTCAGCTAACACCAAGCCACAGTGTTTTTCTTTAATGAAAAAATAAGCTTAAAAACACTGCAAAATACACCAACCTTTTTCTGAATAACTTTGTGTGTAAAACCACCCTATAGCTGCTAAATAAGGAGACATGGGCCCAGAGGCATATATTGGATAGGTGTGACATAGGCTCAATATCAATAAAAAATACAAATTATAAGATAGATATGAATGAGAACAAGTTACTAATTAGAATAAATGATACGAGATATCCATATATAAAATATATATAAGCAGCGTGTTGTACCTGCTGAAAAAAAAAATCATACTCATCTGCTCCACACCACGCTGTGATTTCTGCCTGTGCCGATGCAATCAATGACTGGGCTGATCTTTCCATTAAACCTCCTATCTTTGTAGGCTCCACTTCTGGTTTTGGCTCACAATCACAGATGGAAATCACTAACTGGATCGCTGAGTGTGAACTAGACCTAAGGCTAATGGTTTTCAATGGCATCACGATGCAACACGCAACATGCCATGACTGGGACAATGGCCGAAAATCCAACACTATTAGATTATTGGTAGCAGTCGACTTTGCTCTCGTAGACCACAATGCAAGTTGCATGTGACTGCAATCTATCTGCTACTTGTTTCTAATTTGGTTGTGTTTTTACAGCCAAATCACAACTCTAATATAGTTGCACAACACCAAATTGCAGGCAAGTTGCACAAATGTTTTTGGCTTCGTAAACTTTTGTGAGACACCGCGTGGCCCCAACCTAAATTGTCTATTCCTACCATCTGATACTTCTACCAAATAATGTTAAGGGTACGACCACTATGTTCGGTTGTAAGCCGCTTGGTTCGCGGGGTTGAGAACTGCGTGGCTAATTAGGTCGCAGTTGCCTCTTATTTAAGTAGGACCACACTGTATAGCTGGTCTTCATTGTTAATAGCCGTGGCCGCAGCTAGCAGTTCCCCAAAAGGCTCACAAATGTGCCATGTGGTCATACCCTTAAAATAATCTGTACCCTGAGATAAGTAAAGAGTTTAACCATAATCATATCAAATTCCGACAAAGTTATACTCAGGGTCCCTCTCCATATATGTCCTAACCCCAGATTAGAACACCTCTAATGAGAGAGATATGAAGAAAATAAGACTCAGCCACTGGTGATCTATTCATGTGATCTTGCTGGTTCCATGTGGGCATTCAGTATAACATTATTTATTTTGCCCAGGTGTATACGTACACGTGGTTTGTGTTCCATAGTGAGGCACACATGATCTGCCAACCAAAACACATATAGGAAGTCTTAGACCAGATGTCAACAACGTTTCTTGATCTGAGGGTTGCAGTGTGAAACTATGCTACTTCAAGGGGCCGCAACAACATTTCTGATGCCTAAAAGAGAAACAGTTTACAGACCAGTAGACCTGTCCGGGGCTTTTTTAGTGGGAGTACTCTGTATGGTAGTACAATTATTTAAGAGGGAACCATGCACTCATATTCAATATTAATAACAGGGGACACTCTGTGTATGCTATATAATATACTGCCTTAAATGACAAAGATCCTAAAATTAAGGAGACTAGTCAGTAGAAACAGAAACAGGCACCTCTATGTGAAAAACTCCTGGTCATACAAGGTCATACAACTCCTGGTCATACACCCAGTATACAAGGCAAAAGAAATGGTACTGTGCAGTTTCCATATATATAGAATAAGAGCATATACTGAGAATTACACCCAGTATACAGGACAAGAGAAGTGGTACTGTGCAGTGTGTCTGTCTGTGTGTATATATATATATATATATATATATATAAATATATATATATATATATATATAGTAAGAGCATATAATGAGAATTACACCCAGTATACAGGACAAGAGAAGTGGTACTGTGCAGTGTACATATATACAGAGTAAGAGCATATACTGAGAATTACATCCAGTATACAGGACAAGAGAAGTGGTACTGTGCAGTGTCCATATATACAGAGTAAGATCATATACTGAGAATTACATCCAGTATACAGGACAAGAGAAGTTGTACTGTGAAGTACATATATATAGACATTAGTAATTACACCCAGTATACAGTAGGACATAATCAGTGGTGCTGTGTGGTGTCAGTATGTATATAATTAGCAGACATTGAGAATTACAAAATAAGTGTATACAGATACTGAGAATGACACCCAGTATACAAGACACCAGGCTGCTGCTTGTCATTTTCTCCCTGCTGTCCTCTGTTGAGGCTTTTACTGTAGGTGCTGAAGGACCCTTGATCTTGTGACCTGCACAAGTGATCATATGGTCTCTCAGTACTCCCAAATACAGCGATGTCTAAGGATAATTATGTATAGTAGTTTGACATAACTGTTAGGGATGGCCTTGCGGTTCGCCCGGCGGTCGTTTCGCTGTGAACTTTGCTCGTGGTTCGCCGAACGAGTGAACATATGGCAATGTCCGCCGACGCCATATTCTTTTACATTGTGAAGAACTTTGACCCATGACACATCCATCAGGTGGTACAGGACAGCCAATTGAGACATTTCAGCACATGGACATACCCCCTACCTTATAAATAAACCCGATCTGGCCGCCAATTTATATTCAGTCTTTTGCCAGTTTAAGGAGAGGTTGCTGTGTGGAGCAGGGACAGACTGTTAGGGACACCAAACGCTAGCTAAGCACTGGTATAGGTGTGCTATCGATAGGTGTGACATACAGAGGGGTGTGATATACTTATAATATACTTTTTAACATAGAAAGTATATTATAGTGCATTTGTATTGTCCAGCAGTTGTGTGCGGTGTGTGCGGTTCTGCTGCGATACTTCAGCTACACAGAGTGACAAACGCTAGTGGCAGAAATAATTTCTACTGGTGTGATATACCAGTTGCCCCCCAAAAAAACTGAAGCAGGGGTGTTATATACCAATAATATACTTTCTATATAGTGCATTTAGGCAGTGCAGCATTTTTCTTGCGGTTTTGCTGCGTTACAGCAGCTACACAGAGTGACAAATTCTATTGGAACAAATAATTTCTACTGGTGTGAGATACCAGTTGCCCCCCCAAAAAACTGATTGAAGCAGGGGTGTTATATACCAATAATATACTTTCTATATAGTGCATTTGGGTAGTGCAGCATTTGTTTGCGGTTTTGCTGCGTTACCGCAGCTACACAGAGTGACAAACGCTATTAGAAGAAATAATTTCTACTGGTGTGATATACCAGTTTCCCCCCAAAAAAAGGGATTGAGGCAGGGGTGTTATATACCTTCTTCCACAAATACTGCTCTTCTATAGGGACTTTTGTCACAGGGTCATTTTGAAAATGACAGGCAGAGGAAGAGGCAGGCTATTCCGCAGATGTGGTAGGGGTCAGGCAGGTGAACCAGGCCGGAGCCTAAATGGGAAGTTGCAGAAGGTGCGTGCGATTACGTCAAAGGACGCACCAGTCTGCACCCTCCTCATCCTTTCTATCTGCACCCTCTTCACTCTCTGCAGTGTGCACCCCCAAAGACACCACCACCATATACCCTTCACTCAAGTCAGAGGAATTATTTTCCCACTCATTCCAAGACCTTAACAATGCGCAGCCATTCTTGGCATAGGATCAGGAAGAGGAGGTATCAACGGTCGCCACCCAGCAGTCTGACGACAGTACCCAGATTAGCCCAAGGAGGGTGGTCCCCGATGTTGCTGCCTACTCCGAGATCTCTAATGTCAGTGGTGGTGAAGGTGACTATGATGATGTATCGCTGGACGTCACGTGGGTGACCACAAGAGAGGAAGAGGAGGGGAGTTCAGAGGGAGAGACTGAGCAGCAGATAGGAAGGAGAAGGAGAAGAAGCAGGCAGAACTCGCAGTGCACAGGAGGCAAAAAGCAGACTGCTAATGTATCTGGAACGAGCCATCCACCATGCACGGTCACATCTGGCGCTCCCAGGACGCCGGCACATGGCTCCGCAGTGTGGGCTTTTTTTAACGTGTCCGCTGCTGACAATAGTGTTACCATCTGCAGCCTGTGCTGTCAACGCATAAGTCGCGGTGAGCCCAACACTCACCTAGAGACGACCGCCTTAAGAAGGTACCTGGCTTCCCATCACCGAGCCCAGTGGGAGCAACACCGTCAGAACCCAGAAAGCCACACTCCCGGCGCTCCACATCCTGCCTCTTCTCCTTCTCCTCTCACCTCAAATTTGTCCTCCACTCCACCTTCCACCGTGCTGTCGTCGCGTTCATCTGGCAAAAGGCAGGCTTTCGTGTCCCAAATGTTCTAGCGTAAAAAGATGATGACGCCGGATAACCCTCTGTCACGGAACCATGAACCAGACGTACAACAAGAGATAAGAGAAAATAAGAAGGCTTTATTGAAAATAAAGCTGTAAAGCAAAAGTCCAAACGGATGGTGAAACCGAGCAGAGTCTTTGCGAAGCCAGAGGTCAGGTAATCAGCAGGGTAGTCAGACGAAGCCAGGATCAGGAACCAGCAGGGTAGTCAGACGAAGCCAGGATCAGGAACCAGCAGGGTAGTCAGACGAAGCCAGGATCAGGAACCAGAAGCAGCAGCAGTCTTAGAAGCATGTGAACACAAGAGGACCAAGCAAGGAACTGAAGCCACAGACCTCCTATATATATGAGCTAGGCATCCAGCTCCTCCCAGTGGGAAGGAGGAGCCGCAGGGTGGAAGGCTACAAGAAACCCAGAAACCAAGATGGCCGCCAGCACATGTCAAACGAAGGATAACAGCAAGAAGGTAAGACCATGACAGTACCTCCCCCTCAAGGGCCCCTCCTCCGCGGAGCACAAAACGGTTTCTGAGGGAAGCGTGCGTGGAAGGCTCGGAGCAAGGCAGGAGCATGGACATCTGCGGAGGGAACCCAGGAACGCTCCTCTGGACCATAACCACGCCAATGGACCAAAAACTGCAACCGACCGCGGACCAGGCGTGAGTCCAGGATATTGCTCACCTCATATTCCTCACGATTGCCCACTTGGACCGGACGAGGCCGAGGAACCGAGGAAGTGAAACGATTACACACCAGTGGCTTCAACAGGGAGACATGAAACACGTTGGAGATCCGCATGCCAGGAGGAAGCGCAAGGGCATAGGCTACCGGGTTTACCCTGCGAAGCACTCGGAAGGGACCAACAAAGCGAGGCGCCAGCTTGGGAGTGGGCACTCGAAGGTTGAGGTTGCGGGTGGACAACCATACACGGTCTCTGACCTGGTAGGAAGGAGCAGGTGCTCGTCTGCGATCAGCCTGGAGTCTCTGGCGCTGCGCAGAGACCTCAAGGGACTTCTGGATCTGTACCCAAGAAGCACGTAGGACGGAAAGGTGATCCTCCACAGCCGGAAAATCCTGGGGAGAGAATACCTCCGGTAACACGGCAGGTTGGAACCCATAATTGGCCATGAAGGGAGACGTCCCAGAGGAAGAGTTCACTGCCGTGTTCCTGGCAAACTCAGCCCAAGGCAGGAGGTCAACCCAATTGTCTTGGTGATCGGAGACATAGCAACGAAGGAATTGCTCCAAGGCCTGATTGGATCGTTCTGCGGCCCCATTGGACTGAGGGTGGTAGGCCGAGGAGAAGGAGAGATGAATCCCCAACTGGGAGCAAAAGGCGCGCCAGAACCTGGACACAAACTGACTCCCCCGATCCGACACAATCTCCTTGGGAAAACCGTGCAACCGGAAGACCTCCCTGGCAAAAATCGTGGCCAACTCTTGTGCAGAGGGTAACTTCTTGAGAGGAACACAGTGGCACATCTTGGAAAACCGATCCACAATCATGAGAATGACCGTATGGCCTCGGGATGCAGGGAGGTCCACAATGAAATCCATCCCCAGGTGTGACCATGGGCGCTCCCCGGTGGCTATGGGTTGCAGAAGGCCCAACGGAAGGTGCCGAGGGGACTTACTCTGGGCACAAACGGAGCATGCCGCTACATATGCGGCGATGTCGGAACGTAGGGAAGGCCACCAGAACAGACGTGAAACAGCCCAGGACAGCTGATTCTTTCCAGGATGCCCCGCGGTCTTGGAGTTATGGTAGGTTCGCAACAACCGAGTGCGCAACTCCTCAGGCACAAAACATCTGCCGTTGGGTCTCCCAGAGGGAGCACCAGATTGAGCCGCCAAAATCTGCTCACCCAGGGGAGAGGTCAGGCTGGTGCGAATGGCGGCCAGGATCTGATTCGGAGGTATGACCGAAGTCGGAATCGACTCCTCCCTGGACAGCTCGGAGTACTGCCGTGATAAGGCATCCGCCCTGATGTTCTTGGAACCGGGTAGGTAGGAGACCACGTAATTAAAACGTGACAAGAACAGAGCCCATCTGGCCTGACGTGGTGTCAATCTCTTGGCCTCAGAAAGGTAGGTCAGATTCTTGTGGTCCGTCAGGATGAGAACCGGAACCACCGAACCCTCGAGCAAGTGCCTCCATTCTTTAAGGGCCTGCACGATGGCCAATAACTCCCTGTCACCAATCTGATAGTTGCACTCCGCGGAAGACAGTTTCCGGGAGTAAAACCCACAAGGAAGCAGAGGACCCTCTGGTGTTCTACGCTGAGACAGAAGGGCGCCTACTCCCGTCTCAGACGCGTCCACCTCGAGGACAAAGGGCAACCCAGGGTTGGGATGCGACAGAATCGGAGCCGACACAAAGGCGGACTTTAGGGCCTCAAAAGCTCGGATGGCCTCGAGCGGCCAGACCTGGGAATTACTGCCCTTCCTGGTCAGATCCGTGAGAGGCTTGGCCAGCATGGAAAAGTCCCTGATGAACTTCCGATAATAATTGGCGAAGCCCAAAAAGCGCTGCAGGGAACGAAGACCACTGGGCTGGGGCCACTGTAAGACAGCCGAAACCTTCTCAGGATCCATGGAGAACCCCTCAGCGGAAATGATGTAACCTAAGAAGGTTACCTGGGATCGGTGAAATTCGCATTTCTCAAGCTTACCGAACAGCTTGTTCTCTCGTAACCGTTGCAACACTCGTCTGACATCCAGAATGTGGGCCTCCATGGATTCAGAATATACCAAGATGTCATCCAAATAGACCACCACACACTGCTGCAACAGGTCACGGAAAACATCGTTGATGAATTCCTGAAAGACTGCGGGCGCATTGCACAACCCAAAGGGCATAACCAAGGATTCATAATGACCGGTCCTGGTGTTAAACGCGGTCTTCCACTCATCGCCCGCCTTGATCCTTACCAGGTTATATGCCGCCCTCAGGTCGAGTTTGGTAAAGACCGTGGCCCCTTTAAGGCGATCGAACAGCTCGGAAATCAAGGGTATCGGGTAAGCGTTCTTGATCGTGATGCGATTGAGACCCCTGTAATCGATGCAAGGCCTCAACTCACCGCCCTTCTTTTTCACAAAGAAAAATCCAGCCCCTGCCGGGGACGAAGATTTGCGAATGTGTCCGCGTGAAAGCGCCTCCCTCACGTACTCCTCCATGGCCTCATTCTCCGCTACCGACAGTGGATAGACTTTGCCACGAGGAGGAACGGCACCAGATTGTAACTCTATGGCACAATCGTATGGGCGGTGCGGAGGTAGGGCAACCGCGCGCACCTTATCGAATACATCCCGGTACTCCTCGTATTCAGGAGGCAACAGAGAGTCCGAGGAAGTACACAGCAACTTGACAGACCCATGGATGCAACTAGCCCCACACTGCGGTGACCACGAGAGGATCTCGACCGATCTCCAATCGAAAGTCGGATTATGCTTCTGGAGCCAGGGGTACCCCAAGACCACCGAGTAGTGTGGAGACGAAATAACCTGGAGGCAGACCGACTCTCTGTGAACGGCACCAATGGCTATCCCCACTGGAAGGGTCTCATGAGTCACGTGTGGCGGCAGAAGGGGTCTGCCGTCTATCGCCTCAAGAGCCAGTGGGGAACCTCGAGCCTGCAGAGGAATGGAATTGGCGGCAGCGAACACACTATCAATGAACAAACCACCAGCACCAGAGTCCACCAACGCCTGGGTCGTCACCGAGCCCCCGACCCAGGAGAGGACAACAGTGATCAGTGGTTTGTCAACACGGGAAACCGGGGACGAGGAGACTCCACCCAAGATCTGCCCCCGACAGGATCTCAGGTACGAGCGTTTTCCCGGACGGTTCGGACATGCCAACCGAAAATGCCCACCGAGACCACAGTACATGCATCGGCCCTCGCGTCTCCGGAGTGCCCTCTCCCCCTCGGACAGGCGAGCAAACCCCAGCTGCATGGGTTCACCCCCAGACAAGTCATCCCCAGGAGGCGTGGGAGGAGAGGGAGGCACGGGTGGGACAGCAAACGTAGGCACCAATCTGTTAGAAGACCTCCGCCGGTTCTCCTTAAAGGAAGGTCTCTCCCTGAGTCTGGTGTCAATCAAAATCAGGAAAGAAATAAGAGACTCGAGCTCAACTGGTAGGTCCTTAGCTGCAACCTCATCCTTCAAGGCATCCGAGAGACCATGAGAGAAAGCAGCGACCAGAGCCTCATTATTCCAGCCCACCTCTGCTGCCAGGGTACGAAACTCAATGGCGTATTCAGCTACGGATCGTGAACCCTGTCTGATGGACATAAGGAGCTTCGCAGCAGAGGCAGCACGAGCCGGCACATCGAATACCTTCCGAAGAGAAGCAACAAAACCGGAAAACTCGGCAACCACCGGATTGTTGTTCTCCCATAAAGGGCTGGCCCAGGCCAAGGCCTTGTCCGAGAGCAGCGAGATCAAGAAGCCCACCTTTGATCTCTCAGTGGGAAAGGCATGTGGCAGCAACTCGAAATAAATGCCCACCTGGTTAAGGAAACCTCGGCACTGAGTTGTGGAAGAGGGGCAGAACCGGTCATACCCCGAAACACCGCAGGCGCAACAACAGGTGTCGGGGTAGACTCTGGCGCAACAACCGGAGCGGCAGTAGGAGCGAGCCCAGGAGCGACAACCGACCCATCGGCAACGGGAGCGAAATGAGCCGTGCGTTCAAGCAGGGTTTGCAACGCCACAGCGAACCGACCCAACAGGTGATCCTGCTGATCAAGTCTGGCAACCAGCGTGGGTAGCGAGGATGGCCCTGTACCGTCAGAATTCATGGCTTGGTCCTAATGTCACGGAACCATGAACCAGACGTACAACAAGAGATAAGAGAAAATAAGAAGGCTTTATTGAAAATAAAGCTGTAAAGCAAAAGTCCAAACGGATGGTGAAACCGAGCAGAGTCTTTGCGAAGCCAGAGGTCAGGTAACCAGCAGGGTAGTCAGACGAAGCCAGGATCAGGAACCAGCAGGGTAGTCAGACGAAGCCAGGATCAGGAACCAGCAGGGTAGTCAGACGAAGCCAGGATCAGGAACCAGAAGCAGCAGCAGTCTTAGAAGCATGTGAACACAAGAGGACCAAGCAAGGAACTGAAGCCACAGACCTCCTATATATATGAGCTAGGCATCCAGCTCCTCCCAGTGGGAAGGAGGAGCCGCAGGGTGGAAGGCTACAAGAAACCCAGAAACCAAGATGGCCGCCAGCACATGTCAAACGAAGGAGAACAGCAAGAAGGTAAGACCATGACACCCTCTTTTCCAAAGGCTGAACGCTGGCTTGTCGGAACTGCTAGCCCGCCAACTACTGCCATATAAACTGGTGGACTCGGAGGCCTTTAGAAAATTTGTGGCCATTGGCACACCGCAATGGAAGGTCCCCGGAAGGAAATATTTCTCCCAGAAGGGCATCCTGGAGCTATATGACCACATTCAGCGGCAAGTGAATGTATCACTGGCACACTCTGCCAAGATACATCTGACCACAAACACGTGGTCTAGAAAACACGGGCAGGGAAGGTACATAACTTTTACTGCCCACTGGGTGAACCTTCTGACGGCTGTCAAGCATGCAACCCGTGGCACCCGTGTGGATTTGGTGTTACCGCCATGGATTGCATGCAGGCCTGCCTCTTCTTCTCCTCCTCCTACTCCATCCTCCGTCTCCTCCTCGGCTGACTCCTCCTTTTCCACTGCTACCGCCTCTTCCGCTGGGTGCCCCAAGCTCCCCAGAACCTATTCGACGTGACAGGTAAGACGTTGCCATTCTGTACTGCAGCTGTTGTGCCACACCGGTCCTGCACTCCTTCCAGATTTACGATCACAGGCCGATCAGTGGCTATTACCACTTGACATTTGGTAAAGTGGTGTGCGACAACGGTGCCAATCTGCTGAGCGTGCTGAAACAGGGCAAAATGACACACGTGCCGTGCATGGCACAAGTCCTGAACTTAGTCGTGCATCGATTCGTTGCCAAATACCCCGGGGTCCAAGACGTCTTGCGGCAGGCCAGAAAAATCTCTGGCCATTTTAGAAGATCTTACACAGCCATGGTTCACCTTGCTGACGTCCAGCGGCGACACCACCTGCCCATCAGACGTCTAATTTGTGACTGCCCGACGCGCTGGAACTCCACCTTGTATATGCTTGATAGGCTGCTCCAGCAGAAACGTGCAGTTAATGACTACCTGTACGAATTCTGCGGCAGGACAGGTTCTGGGGAGCTTGTTTTTTTTTTTACCGCGCCAGTGGCTGCTCATGCGCGATGCATGCAGGCTTCTGCGGCCATTTGATGAGATCACCAAACTGGTCAGTCGCAGCCAGGTCGTGTCATTGATCAAGCCGTCGAGGAGCAGGAAGATGAGGAAGTCGCAATGCTGGATGAATTCCCTGTGGGGCTACTCCATCTGAGACAAGTGAACAGGAGACTGAAGAAGGGTCAGAGGAGGATGGTCCCGGGGCAGAGGAGGAGGAGCAAGAAGAGCATGCTATAAACTTTTCTGGGATCCCTGGTGTTGTCCGTGGCTGGGGGGAGGAGACCGAAGACGACATTATCCTGGATGATGAGCAGCAGCCAGGCCACTCCACCGCTTCCAGTTTAGTGCAAATGGGGGCCTTCATGTTCCAGTGTTTGAAGAGGGACCCCTGTATAAAAAGCATAAAGGGCAAGGACCAGTACTGGGTGGCCACGTACTTAGACCCCCGATACAGAAACAAAATGGCAGACATGTTACCAGCAACACAGAGGGCTGTTAGAATGCCTGTAGTCCCGATCCCTTCCTAGCCCTACCTACGAACATAGCCGAACAATCTCTTCTGAACCATCTATCACCATCAGTTGATGCTGGTACTAATCCCAGACCAGTTATTTCTTGCATTCAGTCCCTATCTCCCTACCTCATCCAATCCCCCACAACACACCTTAATCCTTTTCAAAATCTGCGCTCACAGCAAAACTTGAAAATCACTCATTTTTTAAGTCCAATTCAATCTCTTTCCCGCAAAAGCAAGAGAGTAATGTCCGACGAGGAGGCTGGCAAGGAGGGAGAAGACCCAGGCCCAGATATCAAGAAAGCACGGGCCGAGACATGGGAGGTAGTAAGTCGTCCATTGAAGATCTGAAAGAAAAGGGCATCTTTAACCTTTCAAGTTATACTCTAAAAAAGAGCGAAATAGAGGCCTCTCCAAGGGCTTGTTGTTTTTTCCATCCAGAGGCCCAGATATTTTTGAGCTATTTGTGGACCTTAACCAGTATATAAGAAAATTGACCCTTAAGCCTCACTACTTATTGAAAAATCTAGCTGGAAACAAAGGGCCTTTGGCTACGAGCAGTCAGGCACCTGCCATGACGGACAACAACAACATCAATGCCCTGATGGAGGATCTCTTTGATTGCCCCATCCCAACTCAATTCAGACCACGTTCCACCTTTTACCTGATAGAAAATCGGGGACCACACCTTGAAACATTTTATAATCTGGTTTTGGAGGACCTCAAGGTCTTGGTCAAATCTGACCAAGGGGGGAAGTGTCACCGCCAGAACCTCACAAGCGCCCAAAACAAGGCCATTAACTCTCTGAAATCTAATCGCGAGATAGTGATCAAAAGTGCCGATAAGGGCGAGGGTATTGTGGTCTTGGACACAAGTGCGTATGATAAAGAAGCCCTAAGAATTCTATCGGATGAGGTATACTATATTAAGTTACCAGGTGATCCTAGTGATTCTTTTAAAAAAGCCCTGGTACTATTATTAGATAGGGGTGTTGCAGAAAACATCTTGACTATAAGAGAGAACCAATTCCTAAAGATCGCCTTCCCCTCCATACCCTATTTTTATTTTTTGCCGGAAATACATAAAACCCCAATTAACCCCCCGGGACGACCAATTATTTCAGGAGTCGACTCACTCACTTCAAATTTGCAACACTTATCGTCCTACTTAAGGGACTCCAGTCATCTAATAACACTTCTTCAAGAGCTATGCTAGGAACCAGGTATGCTGTGGGCCACACTAGATGTGTCGGCCCTATACAGCAATATACAACATCATCTGGGTATTCAGGCAGTGAAAGAATTTCTCGATGAAGACTTGTTCCTTCCACCGAACCAGAAGACCTTCATCCTAGACTCCATTAATTTCATACTCACACACAACTATTTTCACTATAAAGGGGATTTTTACTTACAGAAATGTGGCACGGCTATGGGCACCAAATTTGCCCCCTCCTACGCAAATTTATTTATGGGGGCATTTGAGAGTAAGGTAGGCCTACTCAACCACAAAAGCATAATCTTCTATAAAAGATTTATAGACGATATTATTATAATTTGGAAGGAGGGGTCTTCTTCCCTATTCAAAACAGTTGAAACTTGTCCTTCACGGCCCATTCAGACCCAAACACTGTGGTATTTTTAGACCTCCACCTTCAAGCCCAGGGAAATAGCATTGTAACAAGCACCCACTTTAAAGTGGATGCTAATAGTTACTTAGATTTCTCCAGCTGCCACTTCCATAAATGGAAGAAAAATATTCCATATGGACAGATGAAGCGAGTACGAAGAAACTGTTCTGATGATAGTATTCTAATCAGTCAATTGGAAGTATACAGAAGAGGTTTAAGAAAAAGGGTTACCCAAAAAATCTCATTCAAGACTCTAGAACAAAAATCCTTAATGAGAGCCAGGCAGAGTGCCTAAAGCCACGTACAGTAACAACCAAAACAGAACCATCAAACTTTCAACTTAACTTTTTACCAGATATAATTCTCTTCATGGCCAAATAAGATCGACTCTTCAGAAATATTATGTATAGCAAAGAAAAGCAGGCGACACCACCTTCTGGAATAAGCGTGGAACAATGGAAATACTCTTTAGAATATTTATTCTGAGATATCACACATAAAAAATGGCCAATATTATAAAATAAAATACAATAAAACATTCAATTACAATAATACACTGGATAAAAATACAATTAAATCAATAAGGATGTGGTCTCCTGAAATAATGTCTCATGAGATAAGTTGCGGCAGAGAGCTGTAAAAATCCACCTGTAGGTGTTTGCCAAATGGGACTGTCTCTGTGAGACTCTTACCGCTCAGTAGTCCCGATGTTATTAGTATATGGTTAACTTCCACGGAGCGGTGGAGAAGTGTCGTCACCAGAACCCTGGATTCTCAACGCTGAATGATGAACAAGCGCGCAGCTTGCAGTAAGTAGTCACACAACGGTGCAGGATACAAACACCGGAGCGCAGGACGCTGAATGCTGAATGTTCAGCTCGGAGGGCGTGCTCTCGATCAGATGATCCTATGTAAATGAATCAGATGTTCCGATCAGCTGGTATGTATCGCCCAATCACGTACTGCTCAGGTCCTTGTACCAAAAGGTCACTTGGCACAGCGTCAGTCCAGGTCCTAAATTGCAGTATTGGTGGATAATATTTAGAGTGTAAATTCTCTTTGTCCACGGAATCTTTTTTACTTGGGGCCCGGACCAGTACTAGATATGAAAGTTGCGTAGTCCGCTAGACGCGTTTCGAGGCCTCCTGCCTCTTCCTCAGTAGCTACCAGACTGCGCTCTTTCAAACATTATATAGGATGCATAATTAAAATCATTCATGAAACCTGTGTTCAGGTTAAAACCAACTGAATCATGGGTTGTATTCTAAAAACATGGAATGGATTCTAAAATGGAGACTAATATGGAGACAAATATAATTAAAACATAAGTTTGTGTCAAAATCATTACACAGAATATATCTACATTTTTCTCTTCAAGTGTCTATAAGAGTGCCAATAGATTACCAATAAATTAATATTCACACAGTTCCTTCATAGCATTGCCATAATAGATCTCAATGCACACATGCATTTCCTGTGCGTTTTTTCATTCTCATATGCACACATGCGTTTCTTTTGCGTTTTTTAGTTTTTTTGTTGTTCTCATATATCATAATAAAGAATACCTCAACCTTCAACTCAAAATTCAACGAAACATAGTCATATAGTTGTTCAACAGGGAAAATACCATATATTTTTTTATATATATAATTTCATATATTTATTCGGCTGAAAAAGTTTTTGTTTCTCATTTATTGTAGATATAGTGAAACAAACAAAAACGTTTTCAGCCGAATAAATATATGAAATTATATATATATAAAAAAATATATGGTATTTTCCCTGTTGAACAACTATATGACTATGTTTCGTTGAATTTTGAGTTGAAGGTTGAGGTATTCTTTATTATGATATATGAGAACAACAAAAAAACAAAAAAACGCAAAAGAAACGCATGTGTGCATATGAGAATGAAAAAACGCACAGGAAACGCATGTGTGCATTGAGATCTATTATGGCAATGCTATGAAGGAACTGTGTGAATATTAATTTATTGGTAATCTATTGGCACTCTTATAGACACTTGAAGAGAAAAATGTAGATATATTCTGTGTAATGATTTTGACACAAACTTATGTTTTAATTATATTTGTCTCCATATTAGTCTCCATTTTAGAATCCATTCCATGTTTTTAGAATACAACCCATGATTCAGTTGGTTTTAACCTGAACACAGGTTTCATGAATGATTTTAATTATGCATCCTAAATAATGTTTGAAAGAGCGCAGTCTGGTAGCTACTGAGGAAGAGGCAGGAGGCCTCGAAACGCGTCTAGCGGACTACGCAACTTTCATATCTAGTACTGGTCCGGGCCCCAAGTACGAAAGATTCCGTGGACAAAGAGAATTTACACTCTAAATATTATCCACCAATACTGCAATTTAGGACCTGGACTGACGCTGTGCCAAGTGACCTTTTGGTACAAGGACCTGAGCAGTACGTGATTGGGCGATACATACCAGCTGATCGGAACATCTGATTCATTTACATAGGATCATCTGATCGAGAGCACGCCCTCCGAGCTGAACATTCAGCATTCAGCGTCCTGCGCTCCGGTGTTTGTATCCTGCACCGTTGTGTGACTACTTACTGCAAGCTGCGCGCTTGTTCATCATTCAGCGTTGAGAATCCAGGGTTCTGGTGACGACACTTCTCCACCGCTCCGTGGAAGTTAACCATATACTAATAACATCGGGACTACTGAGCGGTAAGAGTCTCACAGAGACAGTCCCATTTGGCAAACACCTACAGGTGGATTTTTACAGCTCTCTGCCGCAACTTATCTCATGAGACATTATTTCAGGAGACCACATCCTTATTGATTTAATTGTATTTTTATCCAGTGTATTATTGTAATTGAATGTTTTATTGTATTTTATTTTATAATATTGGCCATTTTTTATGTGTGATATCTCAGAATAAATATTCTAAAGAGTATTTCCATTGTTCCACGCTTATTCCAGAAGGTGGTGTCGCCTGCTTTTCTTTGCTATACATTTCACTTTCTTAATTGGGTGAGTGACCCAATCAGCAGTGAACCCACCGCTATCCGTTCATCTTTAGTGTTGAGCCTCCCTACTTTGCCACTTTTCTGCTCTTCAGAAATATTGGCCAATTCTCCATCATGATCCTGTAATAGGCAAAACCCTTTCTACTAAACCCATGATCACTTTTAGACTAGCACAAACTTTAAAAAGTATGGTAGCCCCCTCCTGCCCTAAACTCACCGCAGCAGACCCTAAGGTTCCAAAGAAAGATCCCGACCCTCCAAGAAAAGGGTCTTTTCGCTGCGGATCTAAATGATGTATGTGTTGCCTTAGTATTTCTAACAATGTCGACACCATTATTATTCAAAATACTGTGAATCTATTAAATTAAAATATCATATGAATTGCACTATAAAGAATGCAATTTATATGTTGGAATGCCCTTGTGGCCTCCAGTACATTGGCCGTACAACCCAGACAGTAAGGGAGCGATTAAATCAAAATCGCTCCAATATTCAACGGCAATATTTAAAACACGGTGTATCAAAGCACTTTTCAGAGAGGCATGGGGGCTGTTTTGATGGTTTAAAATTGACTCCGATCGACACCGTATCCCAGTCATACACGCAGTTGTGTCGGAGGGAAATGTACTGGATATATAGATTTAACACACTTGTCCCGTATGGGTTGAATGAAACCCTACAGTACAGTCATTATTAATTTTACTTATATTTGAGACAAAAAGTGAGTAAATTGGGTATGATAAATATATCTAATACATTATTTAATAATTAATATATTCTAGAGTACAGTTGAACACCAGGGAAAACATTTTATTTTATTTATTTATAAATTTTAATTTTTAATTTTTTATTTATATAATATATATATATATATATATATATATATATATATATATATGTATAGAATAAAGAAAAAAGGCAGCACTCCAAATTTGTAGTGAAAAAGGTGGACGGTTTATTCACCCATCAGACAGCAACGTTTCAGCTCTCTCAATGGAGCCTTTGTCCATTGAGAGAGCTGAAACGTTGCTGTCTGATGGGTGAATGAACCGTCCACCTTTCTCACTACAAATTTGGAGTCCTGCCTTTTTTCTTTATTCTATACACTTGGGACCTTGGTCTCAGGCCCCCAAGAGGACTTTGCACCCTCGGTTAATGTGTGCTGCTTTTTTTCTTTCTTTTTCTATATATATATATGTATATTTCAATATTATTTTTAAGTATAACTGAATCTTATTGATTTTTTAATTAAAATTTTATTGACCGTGTAATACTGGCGGTTCACATATCGGTGTGTACACATACAGGTATACATGTTTGTTTAACCAATGGGTGTATTTATGTATACATTTTAATTTATTTATTTATCTGTATACACTTATGTATTGATCCCAGGGGCGTACCTAGAGCATTTGGCACCCGGGGCAAGAACCCTTTGTTTGGCACCCCCCCCCCCCCCCACCCCCCAAGAAAGTTAAGAAAACATGCACAAACTTTTTTCAATGTTTTCAATAATATTTATAAATAAAAATAAAACCCCTTAATAAAATAAACCTCTGCAAACCCCCTTAACGATATAAACCCATTAACCCCCCTTAATAAAACCCATTAACCACCCCTTAATAGACCCCTTAACCCTTCCTTAATAAAATAAAAACCTGCACCCCCTTAACCACCTCAGCCCCCAGTGCTTAAACACCCTGAAAGACCAGGTCACTTTTTACACTTCTGACCTACACTACTTTCACCGTTTATTGCTCGGTCATGCAACTTACCACCCAAATGAATTTTACCTTCTTTTCTTCTCACTAATAGAGCTTTCATTTGGTGGTATTTCATTGCTGCTGACATTTTTACTTTTTTTGTTATTAATCGAAATTTAACGATTTTTTTTGCAAAAAAATGACATTTTTCACTTTCAGTTGTAAAATTTTGCAAAAAAAACGACATCCATATATAAATTTTGCTCTAAATTTATTGTTCTACATGTCTTTGATAAAAAAAAAATGTTTGGGTAAAAAAAAAAAATGGTTTGGGTAAAAGTTATAGCGTTTACAAACTATGGTACAAAAATGAAAATTTCCGCTTTTTGAAGCAGCTCTGACTTTCTGAGCACCTGTCATGTTTCCTGAGGTTCTACAATGCCCAGACAGTACAAACACCCCACAAATGACCCCATTTCGGAAAGTACACACCCTAAGGTATTCGCTGATGGGCATAGTGAGTTCATAGAACTTTTTATTTTTTGTCACAAGTTAGCGGAAAATGATGATTTTTTTTTTTTCTTACAAAGTCTCATATTCCACTAACTTGTGACAAAAAATAAAAAGTTCTATGAACTCACTATGCCCATCACGAAATACCTTGGGGTCTCTTCTTTCCAAAATGGGGTCACTTGTGGGGTAGTTATACTGCCCTGGCATTCTAGGGGCCCAAATGTGTGGTAAGGAGTTTGAAATCAAATTCTGTAAAAAATGACCTGTGAAATTCGAAAGGTGCTCTTTGGAATATGGGCCCCTTTGCCCACCTAGGCTGCAAAAAAGTGTCACACATCTGGTATCTCCGTACACAGTACCTGTGTGTGGTACTTCCGGAAACACTCACCTAAGCATAGGGCAGGGTGGTCAGGGCAGTCAGGACAGAAATAGCGGGTGTCACGCCTTATTCCACTCCTGCTACAGACACGACATTTTTTTCGGGGTGGCGGTTGGGTTGAGGTACCAGCAACGACACTGGGGAAATGTCGCTCGTGTAGACGGCTAACTACACTGGTGGATGGGGCCACGGAACCTCCTGGGTAAAGGAGGTTCGCGATGATCTCTTCCTGGAATTTGAGGAAGGATCCTGTTCTCCCAGCCTTACTGTAGAGAACAAAACTATTGTACAGCACCAATTGAATTAAATATACAGATATACAAATATCTGTACCTTTACAAATATACCTTCTTATACCAGCGTCTGGTTCTGCGGGAAACTAAATAGGGAGCCAACATCTGGTCATTGAAGTCCACCCCTCCCATGAGCGCATTATAGTCGTGGACTGAGAGGGGCTTTTCAATGACACGGGTTGCCCTTTCAATTTGGATTGTCGTGTCTGCGTGAATGGAGGAGAGCATGTAAACGTCACGCTTGTCTCTCCATTTCACCGCGAGCAGTTCTTCGTTACACAAGGCAGCCCTCTCCCCCCTTGCAAGACGGGTGGTTACAAGCCGTTGGGGGAAGCCCACGCGACTAGTTCGCGCGGTGCCACAGGTGCAAATCCGTTCTAGAAACAAATGCCTAAAGAGGGCCACACTTGTGTAAAAATTGTCCACATAAAGATGGTACCCCTTGCCGAATAAGGGTGACACCAAGTCCCAGACTGTCTTCCCACTGCTCCCCAGGTAGTCAGGGCAACCGACCGGCTCCAGGGTCTGATCTTTTCCCTCATAGATCCGAAATTTGTGGGTATAGCCTGTGGCCCTTTCACAGAGCTTATACAATTTGACCCCATACCGGGCACGCTTGCTTGGGATGTATTGTTTGAAGCCAAGGCGCCCGGTAAAATGTATTAGGGACTCGTCTACGCAGATGTTTTGCTCAGGGGTATACAAATCTGCAAATTTCTGGTTGAAATGGTCTATGAGGGGCCGAATTTTGTGGAGCCGGTCAAAAGCTGGGTGGCCTCTGGGACGGGAGGTGGTGTTGTCGCTAAAATGCAGAAAACGCAGGATGGTCTCAAATCGTGTCCTGGACATAGCAGCAGAGAACATGGGCATGTGATGAATTGGGTTCGTGGACCAATATGACCGCAATTCATGTTTTTTTGTCAGGCCCATGTTGAGGAGAAGGCCCAGAAAAATTTTAAGTTCGGAAACTTGGACTGGTTTCCACCGGAAAGGCTGGGCATAATAGCTTTCCGGGTTTGCGGTTATAAATTGTGTGGCATACTGGTTGGTCTCTGCCACGACTAAGTCCAAGAGCTCCGCAGTCAAGAACAGCTCAAAAAATCCCAGGGCCGAACCGATTTGAGCCGTCTCAACCCGAACTCCAGACTGGGCGGTGAAAGGGGGAACTACAGGTGCGGCTGAAGTTGGTGACTGCCAATCAGGGTTTGCCAGCACCTCAGGGACTCTAGGGGGTCTACGGGCCTGTCTGCGCGGTGGCTGCGACGGGGTAACTACTGCACGTGCCACCGTACCAGCTTCAACTGCCCTTCTGGTGCTCGCTACTTCACCATGTTGTACGGCAGTGCTGGTACTAGGTCCAGGAAGGGCTGCGCTGCTGGTGTATGCCTCACCACGTGATCCGGCAGCGACAGCCCCACTCTGCTGCTCTTGAAGCGGATCCTGCGTAACCTGTGGTCTAGCGACACGGGGCCGGGTACGCCTGGTGCTGCCAGGGACCTCCACCTCCTCGTCCGAACTTTGGGTCAGAGAGCCACTGCTTTCCACAGGTTCATATTCTGACCCGCTAGATTCGTCAGATGAGGGTTCCCACTCCTCATCCGACTGGGTCAGAATCCTGTAGGCCTCTTCAGAAGAATACCCCCTGTTTGACATTTTGGACTACTAAATTTAGGGGTATTCCCTGAGACTACCCAAGAAAAAAAGCAAACCTGTACCGGAGGCCGCTGCGGTTGATAAAAAATATCAAAACTGATTTTTTTTATCGCCGCAGTGCGTGTAAAGTGAATGTGCAGTGATCAAAAAATAATAATTTTTTGTCACTGCGGTGGGGCGGGTGTGGGTGAACGCACGTGTGGGCGACCGATCAGGCCTGATCGGGCAAACACTGCGTTTTGGGTTGAGGGCGAACTAAAGTGACACTAATACTAATATAGATCTGACCGTGATCAGTTTTGATCACTTACAGATACTATAAAAGTACAAATGCTGATTAGCGATACGCTAATCAGCGAATAAAAGTGACTGCGGTGCGGTGGGGTGGGCGCTAACTGACGCTAACTACCTAACCAAGGGGCCTAAACTATCTCTAAAACCTATCAGTCAATACCAGTGAAAAAAAAAAAGTGACAGTTTACACTGATCACTTTTTTTCCTTTCACTAGTGATTGACAGGGGCGATCAAAGGGGTGATCAAAGGGTTAATTGGGGTGCAGGGGGGTGATCTGGGGCTAAGGTGTAGTGTTTGGTGTACTCACAGTTCAGTCTGCTCCTGTGCTGGATCCAACCGACGAAAAGGACCAGCACAGGAGCAGAGAAGCCATATAACAGATCATATTTACTAATATGATCTGTTATCTGGCTTGTGATTCGATTTTTTAAAAATCAGCCATAGGCGTGCGCACGGGGTGTGCCGGGTGTGCCTGGGCACACCCTAATCACACCCCTGTGCTCCGCCTCCTGTACTGCCGCCTGCCACTTGAGCCCCGGCTGCCAGCCCTGGACAGCTTCAATGACATACATCTGCTTATACGACTGCTCACTGCTGCTGCGCTCCGTCTCCCGGCGGCCGGCCGCGTAACTTCACTCACTCCGACGTCACGCGCCTGCTCCGCCTGCTTCATTAATAAAGTGGGAGGAGCAGGCGCGTGCGGCGTGACGGAGTGAGTGACGTCACGTTACGCTGCCGCCGGCCTAGTTTGAATATTTGAAGAGCCTGCCTGCCCGCCCAGTGCCCATGCCCAGTGAATATGGTGATTGTGTCAAAAAGAAAAACTGAATACCAGCTGGAGTCCTGTCCAAGTAAGTTAGTAATAGATTAAATAGTACTAGTAGTACAATTTGGCACAAGTTTAACAACACTTTACATAAGGAACGCAGCAGGGTCTTACAATAGTTGCCAGCCTCCACCCCCTGTTGGGGGGTCACTGTCAGGGAGACTGTTATGGGGGGGATCTGTGGATGATGACACATATATTGAACAAGATGCTGCTATATATGTGTCATCCACAGATCCCCCCTGGCCCCCCATAACAGTGTCATCCACAGATTCCACACAGATGCCCCCATAACAGTGCCACCCACAGATATCCCCTTAATAGACTGTTAAGGGGATATCTGTGTGGAATATGTCACCTTTTATGGGGGATATGTGGATGATACTGTTATGGGGGGATCTGTGGATGACGCACTGTTAATAACAGTGCGTCATCCACAGATGCCCCCATAACAGTGTGTCATCCACAGGTCCCCCATAACAGTGTGTCATCCACGATGCCCCCATAACAGTGCGTCATCCACAGATGCCCCCATAACAACCCTAATGTCGGTTTGCGCTGTCTCCGAGTCAGGCTCGAAGTCAAGTGGGCAGCGGCCTCCTTGCTTCAAGTAAATCTAAGCCCGCCCCTTACCCCCTCCTCTACAATTAGATGGACATGCTGCCGGGATCGCGATCTTCTAACGCATGCGCGGTACGCTGCCTGTTACAGCGTGACGGCTGGGCGCACGCGCAATCAAACTGTCCGGAGCATCCGCAGTCAGCAAAATGTAGGCGGGTGAGTGAGGATCGCGTTGTAACAGGCAGCGTACCGCGCATGCGCTAGAAGAGCGCGATCCCGGCAGCATGTCCATCTAATTGTAGAGGAGGGGGTAAGGGGCGGGCTTAGCTTTACTTGAAGCAAGGAGGCCGCTGCCCACTTGACTTCGAGCCTGACTCGGAGACAGCGCCAACCGACATTAAAACAACGTTTTTAACAAGTATGAAGAAACGCAAAGAGCAAAGAAAAATATGATTAGCAACACACTGGGGGATACTGTAAGGTACTGTGGTCGGTTTAATATGCGTTTTGCAGGTGACAGGTTCCCTTTAAAGGTTTCCGTTTTGCATTCCATCTTGCCATTCCGTTATATTTCGTTTGAAATGGAACCTATAACGGAATGGGATAACGCAGATGTGAACCCACCCTTAGGAATAGATTGTTTCTGAATACTCAAGCGTACAGAGGAAGAAAGGAAAACTCTTGAAAGCTTGTCTTTTAAGTATTAGGTTAGTACAATCAAAATTGACACACTGTTGGGGAGGATCTGTGGATATTTGTGTGTGTATATATATATGTGTATATATATATATATATATATATATATACACACACACACGGCGTGTGTGTTTGTGCTTTACGGTGCACACCCTAATGCAATAGGCTGCGCACGCCTATGAAATCAGCAACCTGCCAGCGACGATCATTGGCTGGCAGGTTGCTGATGCAATTCTCCTCGAACTTTTGCCGGCCCGCGATGCGCATGCGCGGGCCGGCTGTGACTGAAATCTCGCGTCTCGCAAGAGGACGCGTCGGCGCGTCCACTCGGAATGAAACAACCACCTCCAGGACGCGTCTGTGCGTACAGCGGTCCGGAGGTGGTTAAACCCCAGTATAATAAACATTGGTGGCCCAGTGCGCCCCCCCAACATAATAAACATTGGTGGCGCAGTGTGCCCCCCCTCCCTAGTAAAATAAACATATAAACATTGGTGGTGCAGTGCGCCCCCCCCCAACACCCTAGTATAATAAACATTGGTGGCGCAGTGTGCCCCCCCAACATAATAAACATTGGTGGGCAGTGCGCCCCCCCTCCCTAGCATAATAAACATATAAACATTGGTGGTGCAGTGCGCCCCTTCCCCCAACACCCTAGTATAATAAACATTGGTGGCACAGTGTGCCCCCCAACATAATAAACATTGGTGGGCAGTGCGCCCCCCCTCCCTAGCATAATAAACATTGGTGGTGCAGTGCGCCCCCCCCCCCAACACCCCAGTATAATAAACATTGGCGGCACAGTGCGCCCCCCCCCCACAACATAATAAACGTTGGTGGGCAGTGCCAATGAGGGTTAAAAAAATAAATAAAAATTAACTCACCACCTCCAATTGATCGCGTAGCAGCCGGTCTCATGTACTTTCTTCAGGACCTGTGGTGATGTCACTGAGCTCATCACATGATACATCACATGATCCATCACCATGGTAATGGACCATGTGATAGAGGCTGGAGCTCAGTGACGTCACCACAGGTCCTGAAGAAATTACAAGGAGACCGGCAGCAGCTACGCGATCAATTGGAGGAGGTGAGTTAATTTTTTATTTTTAACCCTCATTGGCACTGCCACCAATGTTTATTATACTGGGGGGGGGGGGCCGCACTCAATGTTTATTATACTGGGGGGGCGCACTCAATGTTTATTATACTGGGGGGGGCCGCACTCAATGTTTATTATACTGGGGGGGGCTCACTCAATGTTTATTATACTGGGGGGGGCCGCACTCAATGTTTATTATACTGGGGGGGGCCACACTCAATGTTTATTATACTGGGGGGGGGGCCCGCACTCAATGTTAATGAAGATAACTGACCTTTAATACAATGCAGGAGGCGGGTGCCGGAATCAAATAGCAGCACCCGACCTCTATGACAGGGAGCGGCACCTGAGGGGTTAACTGCCGCTGATGAGGCTGATCGCAGCTCCCTGTCATAGAGGTCGGGTGCCGGCAATTTGATTCCAGCACCCGCCTCCTGCATTTGTATTAACAGCTCAGTTATCTTCATTGGTGGCGCAGTGGCCACAGCCCCTCCCCCGGCCCTGTCCCTCTTCTTATTGGCCGCGGCGGCAGCAGCATAGGGGGAGGGAGAGACCATCTGGAGCCCTGCCCCTATCACAGCGCCGCACCTGGCCCACTCGCCACATTTTTATTTTATTTTTTTATCCTCAGTCGCGGCTGGCACCCCCCTTGTGAGTGGCACCCGGGGCGGGCCGCCCCCCCCCCCCCCCCTTGGTACGCCACTGATTGATCCACCCAACTATCGATCTGTTTTATGTTTTGGGTGGGTCTACTTATTAATGTTGATTCCTTTAGTCGATCCTTTTATTAATATTAATGCATAAACTATATATATAGTTTAAATTGGCCAAAATAAGAGAATTTGCTCGCAGGGAATGGTGGTTTCTTCCTGGAGATCTAGTAGTTCTGAAGTTTGCTGCTTTCTTTGTCATCCAGCTGAGGTAAGGAACTCAGGCTGGGAAGGTTTCTTTAGGCTTCAGGTTAGGCCTGAATCCTTGGTTGGGATCCCTGTTTTCTGGGAGCTCATATTCACACAGCCTACCCCAGCAGGGGGTGGCTGGTACACTGCCTAGAACTTTCTATCCTCCCTCTGAAGTAGGATCTGGGAACATTCCACTCCTCCTCAGATAGGGGAAAGCTAGCCTGGAATGGTTTATTCCAGTCTAGATATACTAACTGGCTTATTCTGTCTACATATTGCTGCCACCTGCTGGTGTACATTTGGAATTACAACAAATACATTCAATACAGACATAGAAATGGCATACAATATAAATGCAATGTCAGGTTACTCAGGGTGACAACACATCTACATTTTAACATCATGAAGCTGGGTGACAGAGTTTTAGTGACATACTCTGGGATGTTACATATGCAGCACTTACAGGCCTTGCCTTGAGAAATTCTGCTTTCTGCTTTTGCAGGCCCTGGCAGAGGAATTTCCACTCACAGAGAAACAGTACCAATCCAACAGCGCATGCAAGAAGAGGGCGGTTTGAAGATGTCTTGGTCACTTCGGATATGAGATCATTCTTGCAGCCAACCCATCGACAGCCGCCCTCCAGATCCAGCCTCTGTGAACGCCTAGACCGTCAGGTGTCGAACTACATCAGGTTAACGGCCGATGTGGACGCTCTGAGAAACAAAGAACCCCTTGACTACTGGGTGTGCTGCGTGGCTTGACCTGTGGCCAGAGCTGGCACAATTTGCCATAGAACTCTTGGCTTGCCCCTCATCTAGTGTCCTGTCCGAAAGGACGTTCAGCGGCCTCCTTGCTTCATATGAAGATAACCACGCCCCCTTCCCTGCCCCATCTCTGTGACTTACAGCCGGCAGTTCGGCTGGTTTTGCCAAAATCTAAGCATAAGCGCTGTCAGTCACAGCAAATGGGCAGGGAAGAGGGCGTGGTTATCTTGACTTGAAGAAAGGAGGCCGCTGCCAACTTGCCTTCAAGCATGACTAGAGAAGCGCGCCAGCAGGGGATAAAAGAACGTTTTCTGAGCTTTAGCCGCATCGGCCTTCAGAAAGAAAATTATCATCGGAAACACGCTGCTGGCTACTGTTAGGTACTGCTGGCGGCTTGGGATGGTTTTTGGAGGTGACAGGTTCCCTTTAAACATATGTAGTTGACCTGTATTTGTACTGGCCTTTAGTAAAATTGAATCCATTGACTGTCTAATAGAACTCGATCCACATACTTACTTGTTCTTTTCTGTACGCTAAAATGCATAATTTTTGAAGCCTGTAGTCCACTGGCCTGCTGTAAAATTGATATCCAATGACCGTGTAATCTACCTCCAGTCACATACTTACTTGTTCCTTTCAGTCCGCTGAATGCATAATTTTTGGGGCCTGTAGTCCAATGGCCTGCTGAAAAATTGATATCCAAAAACCGTGTAATCTACCTCCAGCCACATACTTACTTGTTCTTTTTTGTCCGCTGAATGCATAATCTTTGGGGCCTGTAGTCCACTGGCCTGCTGTAAAATTGATATCTAATGACCGTGAAATCTACCTCCAGCCAGCCACATACTTACTTGTTCTTTTCTGTCCGCTAAATGCATAATTTTTGGGGCCTGTAGTCCACTGGCCTGCTATAAAATTGATATCCAATGACCGTGTAATCTACCTCCAGCCACATACTTACTTGTTCTTTTCTGTCCGCTGAATGCATAATTTTTTGGGCCTATAGTTCACTGACCTGCTGTAAAATTGATATTTAATGACCGTGTAATCGACCTCCAGCCACATACTTACTTGTTCTTTTCTGTCCGCTGAATTCATCATTTTTGGGGCCTGTAGTCCACTAGCCTGCTGTAAAATTGATATCCAATGACCGTGTAATCTACCTCTAGCCAGCCACATACTTACTTGTTCTTTTCTGTCCTCTGAATGCATAATTTTTGGGGCCTGTAGTTCACTGGCCTACTATAAAATTGATATCCAATGACTGTGTTATCTACCTCCAGCCACATACTTACTTGTTCTTTTCTGTACGCTGAATGCATAATTTTTGGGGCCTATAGTCCACTGGCCTGCTGAAAAATTGATATCCAAAAACCGTGTAATCTACCTCCAGCCACATACTTACTTGTTCTTTTTTGTCCGCTGAATGCATAATTTTTGGGGCCTGTAGATCACTGGCCTACTATAAAATTGATATCCAATGACTGTGTTATCTACCTCCAGCCACATACTTACTTGTTCTTTTCTGTACGCTGAATGCATAATTTTTGGGGCCTATAGTCCACTGGCCTGCTGAAAAATTGATATCCAATGACCGTGTAATCTACCTCCAGTCACATATTTACTTGTTATTTTCTGTCTGCTGAATACATAATTTTTGGGGCCTGTATTCCACTGGCCTGCTGTAAAATTGATATCCAATGACCATGTAATCTACCTCCAGCCACATACTTACTTGTTCTTTTCTGTCCTCTGAATGCATAATTTTTGGGGCCTGTAGTTCACTGGCCTGCTGTAAAATTGATATCCAATGACTGTGTAATCTACCTCGAGCCACATACTTACTTGTTCTTTTCTGTCCGCTAAATGCATAATTTTTGGGAACTTTAGTCCACTGGCCTGCTGTAAAATTGATATCCAATGACCGTGTAATCTACCTCCAGCCACATACTTACTTGTTCTTTTCTGTCCGCTGAATTCATAATTTTCTGGGGCCTGTAGTTAACTGGCCTGCTGTAAAATTGATATCCAATAACAGTGTAGATCTACTCCAGCCACATACTTACTTGTTCTTTTCTGTCCGCTGAATGCATAATTTTTGGGGCCTATAGTCCCACTGGCCTGCTAAAAAATTGATATCCAATGACTGTGTAATCTACCTCCAGCCACATACTTACTTGTTCTTTTCTGTCCGCTGAATGCATAATATTTGGGGGCCTGTAGTCCACTGGCCTGCTGAAAAATTGATATCTAATGACCGTGTAATCTACCTCCAGCCCACATACTTACTTTTTTCTTTTCCTGTCCGCTGAATGCATAATTTTGGGGGCCTACAGTCCACTGGCCTGCTAAAAAATTGATATCCAATGACCGTGTAATCTACCTCCAGCCAGCCACATACTTACTTGTTCTTTTCTGTCCGCTGAATGCATAATATTTGAGGCCTGTAGTCCACTGGCCTGCTGTAAAATTGATATCCAATGAGCTATGTAATCTACCTCCAGCCACATTACTAACTTGTTCTTTTCTGTCCGCTGAAGGCATAATATTTGGGGCCCTGTAGTCCACTGGCCTGCTGAACAATTGATATCCAATGACCATGTAATCTACCTCCAGACAGCCACATACTTACTTGTTCTTTTCTGTCCGCTGAATGCATAATTTTTGGTGCCTGTAGTCCACTGGCCTGCTGTAAAATTGATATCCAATAACCGTGTGATCTACCTCCAGCCACATACTTACTTGTTCTTTTCTGTCCGCTGAATTCATAATTTTTGAGGCCTGTAGTTCACTGGCCTGCTGTAAAATTGATATCCAATAACAGTGTAATCTACCTCCAGCCACATACTTACTTGTTCTTTTCTGTCCGCTGAATGCATAATTTTTGGGGCCTATAGTCCACTGGCCTGCTAAAAAATTGATATCCAATGACTGTGTAATCTACCTCCAGCCACATATTTACTTGTTATTTTCTGTCTGCTGAATACATAATTTTTGGGGCCTGTATTCCACTGGCCTGCTGTAAAATTGATATCCAATGACCATGTAATCTACCTCCAGCCACATACTTACTTGTTCTTTCTGTCCTCTGAATGCATAATTTTTGGGGCCTGTAGTTCACTGGCCTGCTGTAAAATTGATATCCAATGACTGTGTAATCTACCTCGAGCCACATACTTACTTGTTCTTTTCTGTCCGCTGAATGCATAATTTTTGGGGCCTGTAGTCCACTGGCCTGCTAAAAAATTGATATCCAATGACCGTGTAACCTAACTCCAGCCAGCCACATACTTGATTGTTCTTTTCTGTCCTCTAAATGCATCATTTTTGGGGCCTGTAGTTCACTGGCCTGCTGTAAAATTGATATCCAATGACCATGTAATCTACCTCCAGCCACATACTTACTTGTTCTTTTCTGTCCGCTGAATGCATAATATTTGGGGCCTGTAGTCCACTGGCCTGCTGAAAAATTGATATCCAATGAGCATGTAATCTACCTCCAGCCAGCCACATACTTACTTGTTCTTTTCTGTCTGCTGAATATACATAATTTTTGAGGCCTGTAATTCCACTGCCTGCTGTAAAATTGATATCCAATGACCATGTAATCAACCTCCAGCCACATACTTACTTGTTCTTTGTTCTGTCCTCTGAATGCATAATTTTTGGGGTCTGTAGTCCACTAGCCTGCTGAAAAAATTGATATCCAATGAGCATGTAATTTACCTCCAGCCAGCCACATACTTACTTGTTCTTTTTCTGTCTGCTGAATACATAATTTTTTAGGCCTGTAGTCCACTGGCCTGCTGTAAAATTGATATCCAATGACCATGTAATCTACCTCCAGCCACATACTTACTTGTTCTTTTCTGTCCTCTGAATGCATAATTTTTGGGGTCTGTAGTTCACTGGCCTGCTGTAAAATTGATATTTAATGACCGTGTAATCGACCTCCAGCCACATACTTACTTGTTCTTTTCTGTCCGCTGAATTCATAATTTTTGGGGCCTGTAGTCCACTAGCCTGCTGTAAAATTGATATCCAATGACCGTGTAATCTACCTCTAGCCAGCCACATACTTACTTGTTCTTTTCTGTCCTCTAAATGCATAATTTTTGGGGCCTGTAGTTCACTGGCCTACTATAAAATTGATATCCAATGACTGTGTTATCTACCTCCAGCCACATACTTACTTGTTATTTTTCTGTACGCTGAATGCATAATTTTTGGGGCCTATAGGTCCACTGGCCTGCTGAAAAATTGATATCCAAAAACCGTGTAATCTACCTCCAGCCACATACTTACTTGTTCTTTTTTGTCCGCTGAATGCATAATTTTTGGGGCCTGTAGTTCACTGGCCTACTATAAAATTTATATCCAATGACTGTGTTATCTACCTCCAGCCACATACTTACTTGTTCTTTCTGTACGCTGAATGCATAATATTTGGGGCCTATAGTCCACTGGCCTGCTGAAAAATTGATATCCAAAAACCGTGTAATCTACCTCCAGCCACATACTTACTTGTTCTTTTTTTGTCCGCTGAATGCATAATTTTTGGGGGCCTGTAGTTCACTGGCCTACTATAAAATTGATATCCAATGACTGTGTTTATCTACCTCCAGCCACATACTTACTTGTTCTTTCTGTACGCTGAATGCATAATTTTTGGGGCCTATAGTCCACTGGCCTGCTGAAAAATTGATATCCAATACCGTGTAATCTACCTCCAGTCACATATTTACTTGTTATTTTCTGTCTGCTGAATACATAATTTTTGGGGCCTGTATTCCACTGGCCTGCTGTAAAATTGATATCCAATGACCATTGTAATCTACCTCCAGCCACATACTTACTTGTTCTTTTCTGTCCGCTGAATGCATAATTTTGGGGCCTGTAGTTCAACTGGCCTGCTGTAAAATTGATATCCAATGACTGTGTAATCTACCTCGAGCCACATACTTACTTGTTCTTTTTCTGTCCGCTAAATGCATAATTCTTGGGAACTTTAGTCCACTGGCCTGCTGTAAAAAATTGATATCCAATGACCCTGTAATCTACCTCCAGCCACATACTTACTTGTTCTTTTCTGTCCTCTGAATTCATAATTTTTGGAGCCTGTAGTTAACTGGCCTGCTGTAAAATTGATATCCAATAACCGTGTAATCTACCTCCAGCCACATACTTACTTGTTCTTTTCTGTCCGCTGAATGCATAATTTTTGGGGCCTATAGTCCACTGGCCTGCTAAAAAAATTTATATCCAATGACCGTTAATCTACCTCCACCACATACTTACTGTTCTTTTCTGTCCCTGAATGCATAATATTTGGGGCCTGTAGTCCACTGGCCTGCTGAAAAATTTATATCTAATGACCGTGTAATCTACCTCCAGCCACATACTTACTTTTTCTTTTCTGTCCACTGAATGCATAATTTTTGGGGCCTACAGTCCACTGGCCTGCTAAAAAATTGATATCCAATGACCGGTGTAATCTACCTCCAGCCAGCCACAGTACTTACTTGTTCTTTCTGTCCGCTGAATGCATAATATTTGAGGCCTGTAGTCCACTGGCCTGCTGTAAAATTGATATCCAATTGACCGTGTAATCTACCTCCACCCTGCACATACTTACTTGTTCTTTTCTGTCCGCTGAATGCATAATATTTGGGCCTGTAGTCCACTGGCCTGCTGAACAATTGATATCCAATGACCATTAATCTACCTCCAGACAGCCACATACTTACTTGTTCTTTTCTGTCCGCTGAATGCATAATTTTTGGGTGCCTGTAGTTCACTGGCCTGCTGTAAAATTGAATCCAATAACCGTGTAATCTACCCTTCCAGCCACATACTTACTTGTTCTTTTCTGTCCGCTGAAATTCATAATTTTTGGGGCCTGTAGTTCACTGGCCTCTGTAAAATTGGATATCCAATAACCGTGTAATCTACCTCCAGCCACATACTTACTTGTTCTTTTATGTCCGCTGAATGCAGTAAATTTTGGGGCCTGTAGTCCACTGGCCTGCTAAAAAATTGATATCCAATGACCGTGTAACCTAACTCCAGCCAGCCACATACTTGATTGTTCTTTTCTGTCCTCTGAATGCATCATTTTTGGGGCCTGTAGTTCACTGGCCTGCTGTAAAATTCATATCTAATGACCATGTAATCTACCTCCAGCCACATACTTACTTGTTCTTTTCTGTCCGCTGAATGCATAATATTTGGGGCCTGTAGTCCACTGGCCTGCTGAAAAATTTATATCCAATGAGCATGTAATCTACCTCCAGCCAGCCACATACTTACTTGTTCTTTTCTGTCTGCTGAATACATAATTTGAGGCCTGTAGTCCACTGGCCTGCTGTAAAATTGATATCCAATGACCATGTAATCTACCTCCAGCCACATACTTACTTGTTCTTTTCTGTCCTCTGAATGCATAATTTTTGGGGTCTGTAGTCCACTGGCCTGCTGAAAAATTGATATCCAATGAGCATGTAATCTACCTCCAGCCAGCCACAAACATATTTGTTCTTTTCTGTCTGCTGAATACATAATTTTTGAGGCCTGTAGTCCACTGGCCTGCTGTAAAATTGATATCCAATGACCGTGTAATCTACCTCTAGCCAGCCACATACTTACTTGTTCTTTTCTGTCCTCTGAATGCATAATTTTTGGGGCCTGTAGTTCACTGGCCTACTATAAAATTGATATCCAATGACTGTGTTATCTACCTCCAGCCACATACTTACTTTTTCTTTTCTGTACGCTGAATGCATAATTTTTGGGGCCTATAGTCCACTGGCCTGCTGAAAAATTGATATCCAAAAACCGTGTAATCTACCTCCAGCCACATACTTACTTGTTCTTTTTTGTCCGCTGAATGCATAATTTTTGGGGCCTGTAGATCACTGGCCTACTATAAAATTGATATCCAATGACTGTGTTATCTACCTCCAGCCACATACTTACTGTTTCTTTTCTGTACGCTGAATGCATAATTTTTGGGGCCTATAGTCCACTGGCCTGCTGAAAAATTGATATCCAATGACCGGGTAATCTACCTCCATCACATATTACTTGTTATTTTCTGTCTGCTGAATACATAATTTTTGGAGCCTGTATTCCACTGGCCTGCTGTAAAATTGATATCCAATGACCATGTAATCTACCTCCAGCCACATACTTACTTGTTCTTTTCTGTCCTCTGAATGCATAATTTTTGGGGCCTGTAGTTCATTGGCCTGCTGTAAAATTGATATCCAATGACTGTGTAATCTACCTCGAGCCACATACTTACTTGTTCTTTTCTGTCCGCTAAATGCAAAATTTTTGGGAACTTTAGTCCACTGGCTAGCTGTAAAATTGATATCCAATGACCGTGTAATCTACCTCCAGCCACATACTTACTTGTTCTTTTCTGTCCGCTGAATTCATAATTTTTGGGGCCTGTAGTTCACTGGCCTGCTGTAAAATTGATATCCAATAACCGTGTAATCTACCTCCAGCCACATACTTACTTGTTCTTTTCTGTCCGCTGAATGCATAATATTTGGGGCCAATAGTCCACTGGCCTGCTGAAAAATTGATATCCAATGAGCATGTAATCTACCTCCAGCCAGCCACATACTTATTTGTTCTTTTCTGTCTGCTGAATACATAATTTTTTAGGCCTGTAGTCCACTGGCCTGCTGTAAAATTGATATCCAATGACCATGTAATCTACCTCCAGCCAACATACTTACTTGTTCTTTTCTGTCCTCTGAATGCATAATTTTTGGGTCTGTAGTTCACTGGCCTGCTGTAAAATTGATATTTAATGACCGGTGTAATCGACCTCCAGCCACATACTTACCTTGTTCTTTTCTGTCCGCTAAATTCATCATTTTTGTGGGGCCTGTAGTCCACTTGCCTGCTGTAAAATTGATATCCAATGACCGTGTAATCTACCTCTAGCCAGCCACATACTTACTTGTTCTTTTCTGTCCTCTCTGAATGCATAATTTTTGGGGCCTGTAGTTTCACTGCCTACTATAAAATTGATATCCAATGACTGTGTTATCTACCTCCAGCCACATACTTACTTTTCTTTTCTGTACGCTGATTGCATAAGTTTTGGGGCCTAGTAATCCACTTGGCCTGCTGAAAAATTGATATCCAAAAACCGTGTAATCTAACCTCCAGGCCACATACTTACTTGTTCTTTTTTGTCCGCTGAATGCATAATTTTTGGGGGCCTGTAGTTCACTGGCCTACTATAAAATTGATATCCAATGACTGTGGTTATCTACCTCCAGCCACATACTTACTTGTTCTTTTCTGTACGCTGAATGCATAATTTTTTGGGCCTATAGTCCACTGGCCTGCTGAAAAATTGATATCCAATGACCGTGTAAACTACCTCCAGTCACATATTTACTTGTTATTTTCTGTCTGCTGAATACATAATTTTTGGGCCTGTATTCCACTTGCCTGCTGTAAAATTGATATCCATTGACCATGTAATCTACTCCAGCCACATACTTACTTGTTCTTTCTGTCCTCTGAAATGCATATTTTTGGGCCTGTAGTTCACTGGCCTGCTAGTAAAATTGATATCCAATGACTGGTGTAATCTACCTCGAGCCACATACTTACTTGTTCTTTTCTTATCCGCTAAATGCATAATTTTTTGGGAACTGTAGTCCACTGGCCTGCTGTAAAATTGATATCCAATGACCGTGTAATCTACCTCCAGCCACATACTTACTTGTTCTTTTCTGTCCGCTGAATTCATAATTTTTGGGGCCTGTAGTTAACTGCCTGCTGTAAAATTGTTTACCAATAACAGTGTAATCTACCTCCAGCCACAGATCTTACTTGTTCTTTTTTGTCCCTGAATGCATAAGTTTTGGGGGCTGTATTCACTGGCCTACTATAAAATTGATATCCAATGACTGTGTTATCTACCTCCAGCCACATACTTACTTTGTTCTTTTCTGTACGCTGAATGCATAATTTTTGGGCCTGTAGTCCACTGGCCTGGCTGTAAATTGATATCCAATGACCGTGTAATCTACCTCCATCACAACTTTACTTGTTATTTTCTGTTCTGCTGAATACATAATTTTTGGGGCCTGTATTCCACTGGCCTGCTGTAAAATTTGATATCCAATGACCATGTAATCTACCTCCAGCCACATACTTACTTGTTCATTTCTGTCCTCTGAATGCATATTTTTGGGGGCCTGTAGTTCACTGGCCTGCTATAAAATTGATATCCAATGACTGTGTAATCTACCTCGAGCCACATACTTACTTGTTCTTTTCTATCCGCTAAATGCATAATTTTTGGGAACTTTAGTCCACTGGCCTGCTGTAAAATTGATATCCAATGACCGTGTAATCTACCTCCAGCCACATACTTACTTGTTCTTTTCTGTCCGCTGAATTCATAATTTTTGGGGCCTGTAGTTAACTGGCCTGCTGTAAAATTGTTTACCAATAACAGTGTAATCTACCTCCAGCCACATACTTACTTGTTCTTTTCTGTCCGCTGAATGCATAATTTTTGGGGCCTATAGTCCACTGGCCTGCTAAAAAATTGATATCCAATGACCGTGTAATCTACCTCCAGCCACATACTTACTTGTTCTTTTCTGTCCGCTGAATGCATAATATTTGGGGCCTGTAGTCCACTGGCCTGCTGAAAAATTGATATCCAATGACCGTGTAATCTACCTCCAGCCACATACTTACTTTTTCTTTTCTGTCCGCTGAATGCATAATTTTTGGGGCCTACAGTCCACTGGCCTGCTAAAAAATTGATATCCAATGACCGTGTATTCTACCTCCAGCCAGCCACATACTTACTTGTTCTTTTCTGTCCGCTGAATGCATAATATTTGAGGCCTGTAGTCCACTGGCCTGCTGTAAAGTTAATATACAATGACCGTGTAATCTACCTCCAGCCACATACTTACTTGTTCTTTTCTGTCCGCTGAATGCATAATATTTGGGGTCTGTAGTCCACTGGCTTGCTGAACAATTGATATCCAATGACCATGTAATCTACCTCCAGACAGCCACATACTTACCTGTTCTTTTCTGTCCGCTAAATGCATAATTTTTGGTGCCTGTAGTCCACTGGCCTGCTGTAAAATTGATATCCAATAACCGTGTAATCTACCTCCAGCCACATACTTACTTGTTCTTTTCTGTCCGCTGAATTCATAATTTTTGGGGCCTGTAGTTCACTGGCCTGCTGTAAAATTGATATCCAATAACCGTGTAATCTACCTCCAGCCACATACTTACTTGTTCTTTTCTGTCCGCTGAATGCATAATTTTTGGGGCCTGTAGTCCACTGGCCTGCTAAAAAATTGATATCCAATGACCGTGTAACCTAACTCCAGCCAGCCACATACTTGATTGTTCTTTTCTGTCCTCTGAATGCATCATTTTTGGGGCCTGTAGTTCACTGGCCTGCTGTAAAATTGATATCCAATGACCATGTAATCTACCTCCAGCCAGCCACATACTTACTTGTTCTTTTCTGTCTGCTGAATACATAATTTTTGAGGCCTGTAGTCCACTGGCCTGCTGTAAAATTGATATCCAATGACCATGTAATCTACCTCCAGCCACATACTTACTTGTTCTTTTCTGTCCTCTGAATGCATAATTTTTGGGGTCTGTAGTTCACTGGCCTGCTGTAAAATTGATATCCAATGACTGTGTAATCTATTTCCATCCACATACTTGTTCTTTTCTGTCCGCTAAATGCATAATTTTTGGGAACTTTAGTCCACTGGCCTGCTGTAAAATTGATATCCAATGACCGTGTAATCTACCTCCAGCCACATACTTACTTGTTCTTTTCTGTCCGTTAAATTCATAATCTTTGGGGCCTGTAGTCCACTGGCCTGCTGTAAAATTGATATCCAATAACCGTGTAATCTACCTCCAGCCACATACTTACTTGTTCTTTTCTGTCCGCTGAATGCATAATTTTTGGGGCCTATAGTCCACTGGCCTGCTAAAAAATTGATATCCAATGACCGTGTAATCTACCTCCAGCCAGCCACATACTTGATTGTTCTTTCCTGTCTTCTGAATGCATCATTTTTGGGGCCTGTAGTTCACTGGCCTGCTGTAAAATTGATATCCAATGACCGTGTAATCTACCTCCAGCCACATACTTACTTGTTCTTTTCTGTCCGCTGATTGCATAATATTTGGGGCCTGTAGTCCACTGGCCTGCTGAAAAATGTATATTCAATGACCGTGTAATCTACCTCCAGCCAGCCACATACTTACTTATTCTTTTCTGTCCGCTAAATGCATAATTTTTGGGGCCTGTAGTCCACTGGCCTACTGTAAAATTGATATCCAATGACCGTGTAATCTACCTCCAGCCACATACTTACTTGTTCTTTTCTGTCCGCTAAATGCATAATTTTTGGGGCCTGTAATCAACTGGCCTGCTGAAAAATTGATTATCCAATGACCGTGTAATATACCTCCAACAGCCACATACTTACTTGTTCTTTTCTGTTCGCTAAATGCATAATTTTTGGGGCCTGTAGTTCACTGGCCTGCTGTAAAATTGATACCCAATGACCGTGTAATATACCTCCAGTCACATACTTACTTGTTCTTTTCTGTCCGCTGAATGCATAATTTTTGGGGCCTGTAGTCTACTGTCCTGCTGTAAAATTGATACCCAATGACCATGTAATATACCTCCATCCAGCCACATACTTATTTGTTCTTTTCTGTCCGATGAATGCATAGTTTATGGGGCCTGTAGTCCACTGGCCTGCTGTAAAATTGATATCCATTGACCGTGTAATCTACCTCCAGCCAGCCACACACTTACTTGTTCTTTTCTGTCTGCTGAATGCCTAATTTTTGGGGCCTGTAGTCCTATGGCTTTCTATAAAATTGATATCCAATGACCGTGTAATCTACCTCCAGCCACATACTTACTTGGTTTTTTTTTGTCTACTGAATGCATAATTTTGGGGGCCTGTACTCCACTGTCCTGCTGAAAAATTGATATCCAATGACCACGTAATCTACCTTCAGCCACATACTTACTTGCTCTTTTCTGTTCGCTAAATGCATAATTTTTGGGGCCTGTAGTCCTCTGGCCTGCTGAAAAATTTATATCCAATGACCGTGTAATATACCTCCAGCCAGCCACATACTTACTTGTTCTTTTCTGTCCGCTGAATGCATAATTTTTGGGGCCTGTAGTCCACTGGCCTGCTGTAAAATTGATATTCAATGACCGTAAAATATACCTCCAGCCACATACTTACTTGTTCTTTTCTGTCCGCTGAATGCATAATTTTTTGGGCCTGTAGTCCACTGGCCTGCTGTAAAGTTGATATCTAATGACCGTGTAATCTACCTCCAGCCAGCCACATACTTACTTGTTCTTTTCTGTCCGCTGAATGCATAATTTTTAGGGCCTGTAGTCCACTGGCCTGCTGTAAAATTGATATCTAATGACCGTGTAATATACCTCCAGCCAGCCACATACTTACTTGTTCTTTTCTGTCCGCTGAATGCATAATTTTTGGGGCCTGTAGTCCACTGGCCTGCTGTAAAATTGATATCTAATGACCGTGTAATATTCCTCCAGCCAGCCACATACTTACTTGTTCTTTTCTGTCCACTGAATGCATAATTTATGGGGCCTGTAGTCCACTAGCCTGCTGAAAAATTGATATCCAATAACCGTGTAATCTACCTCGAGCCAGCCACATACTTGATTGTTCTTTTCTGTCCGCTGAATGCATAATTCTGGCCTGCTGTAAAATTTGTCACGCTGGGTAGGATACAAGATACAATAAACACACAGAAAACCACAAAACAAGCGTCTAGGCCAGAAGCTGGGGATAAAGGTCACCTACTGGCAATTCCCTACCAGCTCTCCCTGGACTTCTGTGCCCACATTCAGACCCTAAAGGTGGGAATCAACGTGCCCCCGTGCCTAAGGCTTAAGATTCCCTAAAGTCCCTAAGATGGTGGAAAGGGGGAAAGATGCAGCCTGCTTCCTCAGGACCTGGAGGAAGCAGATGTCTCTCTAACAGCCTAGACAGAACACAATAAGGAAACCAAAACCAACTTATCTTGTAACTGAGCAGAAACCTTTCCTCAGAGCAAGATTGAAGCTATAACCCGTACAGGACACTGGGAAGGGGCGTAATTTAAACTCACACAAACGACCCCACCCAGTGCACCTGAAGGGAGGCGGATATAGCTCAACTCCAAATCCAAAACAAACAAAAAACTACAGACATGCTGCTAACCTGGCAGACCTCCACACATAACCTGAGCAGGGCATGACAGTATCCCCCCCCCCCCCCTTCTACAGGTGACCTCCGGACACCCCGGTCCAACTTTATCCGGGTGGGCCCTGTGAAAGGCCCTCACCAGTCGGCTGGCATTAACATCCACAGCCGGAACCCACATCCTCTCCTCGGGGCCGTATTCCCTCCAGAGTACCAGGTACTGAAGGGAACCCCGAAGAACACGTGAGTTGAGAACCCTAGAGATCTCAAACTCTAAATTGCCATCAACCAGAACAGGGGGAGGAGGCAATGGCGATGGTTCCACCGGTTTCACATATTTCTTTAGTAAAGACCTGTGGAACACATCATGGATCCTCCAGGTCTGCGGAAGATCTAGACGATACGCCATTGGATTGACAACCGCACATATTTTGTAAGGTCCAAAAAATATTGGACCCAGTTTCCAAGATGGTACTCTCAGTTTAATATTTTTAGTAGATAACCACACCAGATCACCCACACACAGGTCCGGACCAGTCATACGTCTCCTGTCAACCATTCGCTTATACCTCTCACCCATATTCTCGAAATTCACTTGGATCCTCCGCCAAATAGAAGACAAGGCAGAAGAAAATCTATCCTGCCTCTGGCATTCCAGAGGAACCAGTCCCAGAAAAGGTACCAAACTGAGGATGAAAACCGTATGCGCCAAAAAATGGTGACTTACCCGTGGACTCCTGCCTATGGTTATTCAAAGCAAACTCTGCTAGGGATAAGAATTATGACCAGTCCTCCTGGTTCTCAGCCACAAAACACCTCAAGTAGGTCTCCAGGTTTTGGTTAGTACGCTCTGTCTTCCCATTCGACTGCGGATGAAAAGCCGAAGAGAACGAAAGTTGAATACCAAGACGAGAGCAGAACCCCCTTCAAAACCTGGAGACAAACTGCGTGCCCCTATCAGAAACCACACCTGAGGGAATGCCATGTAATTTCACGATGTTATGAACAAAAACCTGAGCAAGAGTCTTAGCATTGGGCAGACTAACTAACGATACAAAGTGAGCCATTTTACTAAAATGGTCCACAACCACCAAAATCACAGTTTTCCCGGAGGAACGTGGCAGATCAGTAACAAAGTCCACAGACAAGTGCGTCCAAGGACGAGATGGAATAGACAAAGGAAGAAGTGAACCAGAAGGTCGAGTGTGAGCAATTTTTGACCGTGCATAGGTCTCACAAGCTGCTACGTAATCCTCAACACTCTTACATAACCCGGGCCACCAGAACCTCCGGGAAATAAGATCAAATGTGGACTTGCCACCAGAATGTCCAGCAAGGACAGTATCGTGATGTTCCTTGAATACCTTGTATCGCAGTCCAGCAGGAACAAACAACCTCCCTGGGGGACAAGAATCAGGAGCCCCCTCCTGGGCTCCCAACACCTCCATCTCCAACTCGGGGTACAGAGCGGAGACCACCACCCCATCAGCCAAAATCGGAGCAGGATCCTCTGAATCACTTCCCCCAGGAAAACTACCAGACAATGCATCTGCCTTGACGTTTTTAACCCCCGGGCGAAAAGTAACCACAAAATTGAACCTAGTAAAGAACAGTGACCATCTAGCCTGTCTAAGATTCAGACGCTTGGCAGATTGCAGGTAAGCCAAATTCTTATGATCAGTATATACCATAACGGGATGAGACGCCCCCTCCAACCAGTGACGCCATTCCTCAAAGGCCAATTTGATGGCCAGCAATTCCCTATCTCCTACATCATATTTCCCTCGGCGACCGAGAGCTTCTTGGAAAAAAAGGTACACGGACGCCATTTGCCAGGAGATGAACCCTGCGACAACACTTCTCCAACCCCCACCTCTGATGCATCCACCTCCACCACGAATGGCTGAGACACATCGGGCTGCATCAGAATGGGAGCAGACGCAAAACATTCCTTAATAGCCGAAAAGGCCTGCAATGCCTCATCCGACCAGGCAGAGAAGTCGACACCTTTCCTAGTCATATCGGTCAAAGGTTTTATAATGGTAGAGTAGTTCAAGATAAATTTTCTATAATAATTGGTAAACCCCAAAAATCGCATCAAAGCTTTCTGATTCTCCGGTCGGTCCCATTCCAGAACCGCCCGGACCTTTTCGGGGTCCATATGAAAACCAGAGTCAGAAAGCAGATATCCCAGAAACGGAAACTCCTGAACAGAAAACACACATTTCTCCAATTTAGCATATAATTTATTCTCCCGAACGATCGACAAAACCTGTCTCACGTGATCCTGATGGGTCTTCAGATCAGGAGAGTAAATTAGTACAGTATGTCATCCAAGTAAATTACAATGAACCTTCCCACAAAATGATGGAAAATGTCATTGACAAATCGCTGAAACACTGCTGGCGCGTTAGTTAACCCAAAAGGCATAACCAGATTCTTGAAATGACTCTCGTGCGTGTTGAAGGCCGTTTTCCACTCATCCCCCTCCTTGATTCTGATCAGATTGTAGGCCCCTCTTAAATCTAACTTGGTGAACACCTTGGCTCCAACAATTTGATCAGAAAGGTCAGAAATCAAAGGAAGGGGATACTGACCGTAATGCGGTTCAATTCCAGGAAATCCAGACAAGGTCTAAGTGATCCATCCTTTTTCTTTACAAAGAATAAACCAGCTGCGACCGGAGACTTAGATGGCCTAATATGACCCTTTGCCAAACTCTCGGCAATATACTTCCGCATGACCTCTCTTTCGGGTTGAGAAAGATTGTATAGCTGAGACTTTGGCAACTTAGCCCCTGGGATGAGATTAACCGGACAATCATATTCACAATGAGAAGGCAACTCCTGAGCCCCACCCTCCGAAAAGACATCCGCAAAATCTGAGAGATACTGAGGTAGAACCGTAGTAGACACACCTGAGATAGACGCACTAAGACAATTGTCCAAACAAAATTCACTCCAACCAATGATCTGCCTTGCCTGCCAATCTATAGTTGGGTTATGTTTTATCAACCACGGTAAACCTAAGACCATAGGAGCGGGCAAGTCCTTTATGATAAAACAAGAAATGATCTCAACATGTGAATCACCCACCCTTAACTGAATACCATTAATACCAGCACCACAGTCAATGAATACTTCAAAATTAAATTTTCCTGACTCTAGCGCCACCATAGCTGGAAGGAGAAAACGAGTCTTGCAGGGAGATTGCATACCTGCTTGCTTTGACACCCAATTCACACTACCAAGAGTCAGGGATGTTTTTTTATTTTCTTTATGTAAACCTCTTTGTGGTTCTTTATCATCAACATGCGGTTTAACAAAAGGACAAGCATAAACAAAATGACCACTTTCTCCACAGTAATAACATAGCTTATGCAACCTCCTAAAGTTCCTATTACCAGAACGAAAAGGCACCTGACCCAGCTGCATGGGTTCCTCCCCTACCCCAGAATTACATGTCATATTACCCTGGGGAACCGGTGAGACGAAACCACTCACAGAGGGGATCCCTCGTGCGGAAGGAACCTTACACCTCTCTCTAATGCGTCTATCTAACCGTACTGCTAAAGACATAGCGTTTTCCAATGTATCCGGATACTCATGAAAAGCAAGGGGATCTTTCAATCTCTCAGACAACCCCTGACAAAACTGACTACGTAGCGCGGGGTCATTCCACTCAGACTCTGTAGTCCATCTCCTAAACTCAACGCAGTACGCCTCTGCAGTATGTTCTCCTTGTAATAAATTACGCAACTTAGATTCCGCCATCGAGACCCGATCTGGGGCATCATAAATTAATCCCAAGGCTTTAAAAAATTAATCCACGATCGGAGGGCCAGAGAACCGGTCGGCAGAGAAAAGGCCCAGGACTGCGCATCCGCTTTAAGCAGGGATATGATTATCCCTACTCTCTGATTCTCATCACCAGATGAAGACGGCCGCAGCTGAAAATAAAGCTTGCATGACTCTCTAAAGCAGATAAAGTCATCCACACCCCCTGAAAATCTATCAGGGAGAGAGACTCTAGGCTCCCCATAAATTTGACTTCCTCCTATAGCACCTGATGCCAGAGCATTCTGACACCGTGCGACAGAATTACGCAAATCAGCAACCTCTAGGGATAATCCCTGCATGCGATCAACTAACGCATCAATTGACTCCATCTCAAAGCAGCTGAGAAATGGCAGTCTAGGAATTGGCGGGTTATAATGTCACGCTGGGTAGGATACAAGATACAATAAAAACACAGAAAACCACAAAACAAGCGTCTAGATCAGAAGCCGGGGATAATGGTCACCTCCTGACAATTCCTTACCAGCTCTCCCTGGACTTCTGTGCTCACGTTCAGACCCTAAAGGTGGGAATCAACGTGCCCCCGTGCCTAAGGCTTAAGATTCCCTAAAGTCCCTAAGATGGTGGAAAGGGGGAAAGAGGCAGCCTGCTTCCTCGGGACCTGGAGGAAGCAGGTGTCTCTCTAACAGCCTAGACAGAACACAAAAAGGAAACCAAAACCAACTTATCTTGCAGCTGAGCAGAAACAGCAAATCACCTTTCCTCAGAGCACGATAGAAGCTATAACCCGTACAGGACACTGGGAAGGGGCGTAATTTAAACTCACACAAACGACCCCACCCAGTGCACCTGAAGGGAGGCGGATACAGCTCAACTCCAAACCCAAAACAAACTAAAAACTACACTCGTGCTGCTAACCTGGCAGACCTCCGCACATAACCTGAGCAGGGCATGACAAAATTGATATCCATTGACAGTGTAATCTACCTCCAGCCAGCCACACACTTACTTGTTCTTTTCTGTCTGCTGAATGCATAATTTTTGGGGCCTGTAGTCCTCTGGCCTGCTGTAAAATTGATATCCAATGACCGTGTAATCTACCTCCAGCCACATACTTATGTGTTCTTTTCTGTCCACTGAATGCATAATTTTGGGGGCCTGTAGTCCACTGTCCTGCTGAAAAATTTATATCCAGTGACCGTGTAATCTACCTTCAGCCACATACTTACTTGTTCTTTTATGTCCGCTGAATGCATAATTTTTGGGGCCTGTAGTCCTCTGGCCTGCTGGAAAATTGATATCCAATGACCGTGTAATCTACCTCCAGCCACATACTTGTTCTTTTCTGTATGGTGAATGAATAATTTAACACCAGTGACGACCACGTGTTATTGAATTTTAACTATTATCATTAGGGTTTTTTTCAAGAGGGGGGATTTCGTTAGCCATGTTTTTAATCCAATTTTATATTTTTCGTTCTTTTAAACATTTGTATTTGACCTGTATTTGTACTGGCCTGCAGTAAAATTGATATCTATTGACCATGTAATATACCTCCGGCCACATAATCACTTCATCTTTTCTGTCTGGTGAATGCCTAATGTTTGGGGCCTGTAGTCCAGTGACCTATAGTAAAATTTTTATCCATTGTACTTCAAGCCACATAATCAGAATTTCTTTTATGTCAGGTGAATGCCTAATTTTTAAGGCCCGTACTCCGGTTTCCTAAAATAAAAATTTGCTAGGCTCCAACAGGGCACATTTCAGAGAATTTCCCTTTAAGACGCATAAAATGTCCCCTGATTAAGATACATATTTTTTGTTGGAATTTTTGTCATTGATCCCCCTCTAGTATGTCACTGTCCATGTTGTGGGACCATTTGTGCACTTCCACTAAGTATTTGGTGGCTGAAAATATGAGCGTAAGGTTTTTCAGGTTCGTCTGCCATTAAAGTTAATGGGGCCCACCACAAACTTGTGGTTTGTGAAGATTTGATCGCGTTCGCAAACCGTCCCGAACGATGTTTGTCCATAACTGTATGTCATTTTGATATAACTGTATTCAGGGATGTACAGGAGTAGGAGTGCAGGGCTGAAGACTAAATTGTCACCCTCTGCAGTCCTGGCAGAGCACCACCTGAGGCCACCGTCTCACTTTGCTTCATGAGTGGTGTGCCTCTGGTTGTTTGTCTGTAAACTCTTTGCTTCCCAATCTTCTTCTGCTCCAGGTGTACCCTATGTCTTGATGCTAGATAGCACCAGAATCATGTGTTTCCACAGGGGAGTAGGCAGGGGTGAGTTATTACAGCCATGCTCAGTGGTCCCGAGTGGTCGGTTAGGTATAATAGACTATTAATCTGTGATCAGTGGGGGTCTTGGGGGGTGGATCCCTTACCCATAAGCAGAGCAAAGGAGCTGCAGTGTTGACTCGAATGGACTGGACTGTTGTACATCCACATCTACACAAAATATAAGATACTGACTTAAAGGAGCTTGGGCAGGGGAGTGGCTTTAGGGGGTGCAGAGGTAGCAGTCGCTACCAGGCTTAGGAACCTGAAGGAAGGGGGGCCCAAGCTGAAGTCTTGCACCAGGGCCCATGAGCTTTTAGCTATGCCTCTGGGCTTGGGGCTTCAATGAGTGCTACTATTTCACTCTACTTATCGTGGGGGTTCACCTCCTAATTATCAGTAAAACAGTTGCAGTGATAGTTAAAGGGGTTGTCCGGGTTCAGAGCTGAACCCGGACATACCCTTATTTTCACCCAGGCAGCCCCCCTGATGCTAGCATCGGAGCATCTAATGCTCCGATGCCCTCCCTTGCCCTGCGCTAGATCGCACAGGGCACAGGCTATTTTGTTTTCAATAACACACCGCCGGGCGGAAACTTCCGCCCGGCAGTGTGTTCTGTGACGTCACTGGCTCTGATGGGTGGGCTTTAGCGCTGCCCTAGCCATTCTACTGGCTAGGGCAGCGCTAAATCCCACCCATCAGTGCCGGTGACGTCACCGGGGTTCCTGGCAGCCCCATGGAGAGCCCCGGTACGCCGGGGTGAAAATGGGGATATGCTCGGGGTCAGCTCTGAACCCGGACAACCCCTTTAAGACTTATGCCCACAAAAGAAAGAACTATCAAAATGAAGAATGACATGAGATGATAGTGCATGGTCAATAGTGCTGGTGTTTCAAAGACCCAGTCAGTCCTAGCCCAACTGACCAACGTAGGGCTCTGCCACACCTTTAGGTTTTTATGCAGTTTTTGAAGCCAAAATCAAGAGTGGATCATAAAAGGAGAGAGAGAGAGCACTAAGGACAGGTGCAACTTTTTTCCACTCTTGGTCTTAGAGATTAAATGCATGCTGCAGGCATTATAAAAATTATGATGTATTCTTACCTGGCAGGGTAGATACCATGATCACTAGGGTAGTTCTCCCAGGGTGTGGCTCATCTATTTTACTCTGGGTGTGCTGACCCCTGCGATTTCCTCAAATGCACAGCACAGCATAATTAGTTGTAGTGGGGGACCACATTCGCTCTTTTGTCTAATGAAAAAAATATATGTATGATTTCTTGAACTATTTCTTCTAGTTTTTAGCTGACAAGAAAATGGTATTATCTTGCAAAATATTAATTATATTTTTATAAGGTATTTTAAAAAAAATCTCAAAACTACTGTATAGTTGTGAACATTTAAACGGTGCCTCAAGAGTTGGTGGTTTTCACTTCTCCCACCAGAACTTTAAATTTGACAGAGGAAGACACAGCTGGCAGACTAGGCATTGTTGCCAAGGCAACCATATGTGCTGCAAGCGCTGTACAGTTGCCTTGGAAACCATGCCACCCGATCTGCGTCCCTCTCTCCAGCAACACTGGAAGTACCCTTTGAAACAAGAAGACACTATATCCCTTATATCCTATAATTATTAGGCTCGTATTTAGTCAAATGACCAAAAAGTTCCACTCATGGAAGAACAGTGATGTTTCATTATGAAGAAATAACTAGTATAAAAATAAGTGGAAGAGTAGATTTCCATTCATTTAGAAGATCCTTACAGGTTATATTGTACAGTGTGCTTTTTGAATGGGTATGCTTGTCACAAACTCTATGTATTATGTTGTCTTTTTTGTTTTTCCATACTTGTGCTTTTTAAGGCATACGTCTTGCGACAATAGGGTTTAGTTAAAAGAAAAAAAACAATTGGTATGTCATTGTATGATTCACCATAATTGGTCCCAAACACTTCAATTTTACCATTATGTCATTGTTTCTGGCAGATGCTATCAAAATCACGGCATGGAGGAGATTAAGGTAACTTTAAGTTATCTCTCAAAACAACAGATACTCATCCTAAAATGAGACATCTAATTACAGCCCTTGAGGACATAGCTATGCCTTTATATATCCATCTATCTATAATCTGTTCTCTTCCACCATAGCTTGTTGTAGCTGTGTGACTGTGGCCATTGTCTACCAAATTACAGATATATTCCTATAGAACAGCCTATGCAATGAACACAATTTGCACTTCCCTATCCAAGGTTGCAATTCATCATAGGAGCGTCCATAAAAACAAAGCATATAAATGAAGACACAAGGGACCAGTTTTAGCTGTCACAATATGGTGTTCTTTTCAGCTGCTCATCCACAGAATTGCACCTCCACCCTGCTGTGTTTACCCTCATGTATATTTCAGGCTTTCCTCCCTCCAGCTCAGTAAACACATATGAGGAGAATATATTTCAAGACACAAGGCTTATACAACAAAAAAACATTTCAGCCTAAAAATAATGTCTTGTTCTAGGTGAGCAATACAACTACAACTACACACTACATTAACCTTTCCCAATAAAGCCCCAGAATCCAACTGGCATCCAACTCATTAAAACGATGAAAACAGACAATGAATATCTAAAGATAAATCTCCTTCTGGTTATTCCTAGGACTGCCCGCCAAGTGGCAACAAAATCAATCTCTAGCTGTTGACCAAAGCTGCCCATTATTATATTTATGTTGAGCCATGCCAAAATCGTTGGAATCCACTGACAATCTAATGTATATGGTGCCTCCTGACTGTACTCCAATGGCAGATGTAGGCAAAAAGGATCTGGTAGCATGATTGCTTAATGGTTAGCACTGTTTGCAGTACTGTGTTCCTCTGAGTACTCCAATTTTCTCTCACACTGCAAAATAGAAAAAACAAATCATGTAGATAATGTAGAGATAATTAGGGTCATTGGGTAACTGAAAAGCATGGTTAGGTTGGTAGAAGATGAGACTTCTGATGATTAAGCAGCATGGTGGAAAGCTTTGTAGACTAGGATGAGAGTTTTCAATTACTTATAATTCTGAAAGAAAAGGGTAGCCAGTAAATTGAGTGACATGAAACTAATAGAAAACAGAGGCATAGTACAACTGCGGAACAGATTTTCATGATGAACTGAAGCAAAGGCAGTTTTTTTTAGTGTTATACCAAACAATAGTGACTTGAGGCAAAAAATGGTTACGGCCTGGATTAGTGTTTTCTCAATATCAGTGGGCAGAGAGCCCAAGAGAGGAGAGGAGTTATAGTAGCAAGAATGGTGGTAGTAGTGAATATTCACTTTGTCGCTCCCCTGGGCCATGCACTTTTCTTCCCCTCAGGGCACACTCAGCTCTTGAGATTTTCATGCCAGATGGTGGTTTGGAGGGCCCTTGATAGTGATGGATTGGAGGTTCAAGGCAGAGTCCCTTGACAGCAGAAGGTGTCAGTGCAGTGAAGGAAATAACAGAAGAACAATTCTTTACTGAACCATAAAGTTCAGGTATATTAATCACCATTCTCAGCATGCATAGACTGGCAGATCTTTCACAGTTATGCAGTCTCCACAGTTCTTACAGGGTACACAGCTACAGTAGTGGCTAACAGGCACGGTCATCATTTTGGAGCAATTATGCTTAAATTGCAATTCTCTAATTGACTTTAATGTAATCATTCAGGAAATACTCAATGTTATGTGAGGTAATGCAACCACAGGGTGATCAGTAATGTCAGGCATAGTGTTGCACCTTTCTTAGATACATTTTTTCACAAATGTCCACTTCGGGATGTGGATACTTTATTGGTGTGTCCAGGCACCATAGTACTTTAATCTCCTAGACATGTGGTTATGGAGGCTTAGTGGTCAGACAGCATTTCTCCACAGGAATTCTTTTCACGCCTCCTCCTTACTTCTGGCTTGCCTTTTTATGGATAGATTGCGATCTGTATCTATGTTTATCTCTTGCCTCTGACTAATTTAATTATGAGCTAAGCTTAGCTAGCTCTGTTCTCATCAATGTCTAGGCTCTAACTGACTCTAGGCTGTTCTATCTATTCCTCCTAAGGAAGAGTACACACAGCCCCATATAGTGGGCTAGCAGTTGTGACCTGTACTCGACTTTAACATGAAAATGCATTAATACACACGAGTTCACATCTTTCATATCTGGTAAATCATCTTTTAAGCAGCTTAAAAACCCATTTGCCTTAGTAGTAGGATGCTGCAAGTTGTGAAGTAGAGATGAATATGAATTATTTTGTTAAGGTGAATTTAACAATATCCCATATGCCTATATGGCATAGGAGTAGGAGTTCCAAATGTTCCGCCTGTAGATGCATATCATTGGTATCATTATACTGTAGAGAATTAGAAGATTATTTTATGCAGTAAATTTAGTTGGTTGTACCAGCTACAATACAGTACAAGGGAAAAGAATCAAAGAAAGTTCTCATCATGTTTCAATTTTCCCTATATAACACAGACAAATCAAAAGATAGTGGTTCCATTTTGATCCTAAAATAAAAGCTTGTGTGCCACACAAAAAAAAGATGAAGAAAAATATTGGCAGGACATGAAATGAAATAAAATATTAAATTTTATAATACACTTACCCCTTAACTGGGACTTCCCCCATTAACAGTGACCTCCACAGCACCCCGCCAGCTTAACAGAGACCTCCACAGCGACCAGCCCCTTAACAGTGAACTCCACAGCACCCCGCTCCTTAACAATGACCTATGTCAAGACTGAAGGACCTGAGAGCTTATATTGGCTAATAAGGATTATGTGACCATGTACATGGCAGTTAGGATATGAGTGAAGAACCTGAAAGCTTCTATTGGCTAATACTTTTTTGTGAATATCTTAAGAATAGTATGTCTTAGAGAGCAGAGACCTTTATGAAACACTTCCCAGATACCCAATGTACCTATGTGGCAAATTTGGTGTCCATCAGTTCAGGCGCCTGAATGTCTATAGAGGACAGACAGACAAACAGACATTGATTTTTATAATACAGATTAGGCCAACATGCTTTAATGACCCTTGATGCTGAAAGGGTGAAACCCTTCCTAAAGCAGCCATTTTGTATCTTTGTCTTTTAACCCATGCCTTCCAGTAGACATAACTTTTTATTTTGACATCAACACATTAAGGCCTCATGCACACGACCGTTGTGTGCATCCGCGGCCGTTGTTCCGTTTTCCCCTTTTTTTTTTGCGGACCCATTGACTTTCAATGGGTCCGTGGAAAAATCGGAAAATGCACCATTTGGCTTCTGCGTCCGTGATCCGTTTTTCCAGTCCGTGAAAAAAAAAAGACCTGTCCTATTTTTTTCACGGACAACGGTTCACGGACCCATTCAAGTCAATGGGTCCGTGAAAAATCACGGATGCACACAAGATAGTCATCCGCGTCCGTGATCCGTGTCCGTGATCCGTGTCCGTTTTTCCTATCATTTACAATGCAAACTTGACTTAGTTTTTTTTTTTCACTTTTCATGTCCGTGGATCCTCCAAAAACCAAGGAAGACCCACGGAAGAAAAAACGGTCACAGATCACGGAACAACGGAAATATGTTTTGCGGACCGCAAAAAAAACCGGTCGTGTGCATGAGGCCTAACATAGCTATATGGGGCTTTTTTTTTTTTTAGGGACATGTTGCACTTTCAGGCACCATGTAATATTCCATACGATGTATTTGGAAACAAGAAAATAATGAATGGGTTGGACTGGAAATATAAAACACAATTGTACCATTGTTTTATGGGTTTCATTCTTCTCTGCACTGTTGCACTCTAATTGGCAGTTGCACTCTAATTGTGCAGGAGCATGTTGCTATGGAGCCCCCATAGAGAAGGCAGGGGAGAATTTTCACCATCCCTGCCTTCCCTATCGCTGTATATACAGTGCTGAACAAGTCATGTGACTTTCGCAGGCTGGGAGTCTGCACAAGTTGTTGGGCCTTAGCAGACACAGATCAGCTCTGCAGTTAGGCTGGTGCTTTGTAATTGTGGCTACTACTGTATGTCAGCCTCAATGACAGGAGAAATCAGCAATTAAAAAAATGTAGTGGTAAATGTCCTCCAAAGGTCTTGTATGACCTTATGGGGGGTGCAAAGTATAAAAAAACAAAAAAGCCTCCCCTCATCAAGCCATTTACTATTGTAAAAAAATAGAAAATAAAATACATATCTTAGATATTGCCAAATCCGTAACGACCGCCTCTATAAAAATATCACATGATATAGCCCCATCAGGTAAACACCATAAGATAAAAAAAAATACAGTATTTGGTATTGTCATATCCGTAATGACCTTCTCTATAAATATATCACATCATCTAACCCACCAGGTGAACACCATAAAAAAAACTATGCCAGAGTATCAGTGTTTTGGATACCTTACATCCCAAAAACCTAATATCAAGCAGTCAAAATGTCTTATATACCCCAAAATGATACCAATAAAAAAAATCAACACATCTTGCAAAAAATGAGCCCTCACACTAGACCATCAGCAGAATAATAAAAAAGAAACTGTGAAACAAAAACAATAAACAAAAAAAATGTTTATTTTGTAAAGTAGCAAAACTGGAATAAAATTATATAAAATTGGTATCTCTGTAATCAGACTGACGGGGAGAATAAAGATAACATATATTTTCTGCATGGGGTACGCCGCAATAATAAAAACTAAAAAGTAAGAATTGCTGCCATCTCCTGGTTCCCAAAAAGCTAAATAAAAAACAATCAAAAAGTTCTATGTACCCCAAAATAGAACCAATGATAATGGCAACTCATCCCACAAAATATAAGCCCTCATACAGCTTTTTCAAGAAAAAAATGAAAAATGTATGGTTCTCAGAAAATAGACGTACTGGTACTCAGAGACTGATCGAGAGAAACATGGCGCACATAAACTAATCCATCAAAATCTGTGTTGCAAATGCCAAAATGTTGTCTTTCCCTTCTGAACCTTGCAGACTACCTAAACAGCAATGTATGTCCACATTTTTGGCATTTCCATATCTAGTAGAACCTGCCTAACTAATTTGAGGGACGTGGTGTGAGCAGGGCCGGACTGGCCATAGGGCAGACCGGGCATTTGCCCGGTGGGCCGGGCCGCCTGGTGGGACGGGCCGAACACAATCAGCCGGGCCGCCGACTGAGTTTTTTTTTTTAAATGAATGTGGCAGCAGCCGGGCAGGAGTGGAGATGAGCGCTTCCATTGTGGAAGCGCTCCTCTCCATATTCATCTGTATCGCCGTCCTCAGGATAGCGATACAGATGAATGGAGCAGGGGAGAGGCATCTCCCTTGCCCATTCCTCTGATAGGCTACAGGCCTAGTGCCTGTAGCCTATCAGAGGCCGATGCAGGCGGAGCGGGAGCGGTGACGTCATCGCGCACCCCGCCCGAGCCGTACAGCGCGGGACACAGGCTGGAAGAGGCCTGCATCGCATCGCTGACAGCAGCATGGAGGTAAGTAATTGAGTTTATTGTTTTTATTATTTAATTTAATACTATACTGTGGCAAGAAGGGGGGTGGGGGCACTATATACTGGCACAATATAGGGGGGGCACTATGGGGCCCTATATACTGGCTCAATATGGGGGGGGACACTATGCAGAAGAGGGGAAGCACTATGGGGCCCTATATACTGGCACAATATAGGGGGGACACTATGGGGCCCTATATACTGGCTCAATATGTGGGGGACACTATGCAGAAGAGGGGAAGCACTATGGGGCCCTATATACTGGCACAATATAGGGGGGACACTATGCAGAAGAGGGGAAGCACTATGAGGCCCTATATACTGGCACAATATGGGGGGGGGTCGGCACTATGGAGAAGAGTGGAAGCACTATGGGGCCATATATACTGGCACAATATGGGGGGGCCTATATACTGGCACAATATGGGGGCACTATGGAGAAGAGGGGAAGGAGCACTATGGGGGCATCTACTGGGGGCCCTATATACTGGCACGCATTATAGGTGGGCACTATGAAGAAGTGGGGGACAAGAGCACTATGAGGGCATTATATAGGGGCATTTAATACTGGCACCCATTTTGATGCCACTATGGGGAAGGGAGGAAAGGAGCATTATGGGGGTATCTATGTGGGGTAGTCTATAGAGGCATTTTATAGTGCCACATTATGGAGGGCACTATGGAGACGGGGAAGGAGCACTATGGGGGCATCTTCTGGGGGGACTATATAGGAGTATTTTATACTGGCACAAATTATAAGGTCACTATGGGCACCTAAGCTCAACTGGTGGCCCTAAGTGTTTTTTGTAGTGGCACACAGTACGGGTCACATGAGGGCACTCTGGGGACATTGGCTCTACTGGGAGCACTAAGAGGAGGTATTTCTTTTTTTACTGCCACACAACGGGGCATTTTTTGTACTGGTGCACATTATAAGGGGGGGTTCTACTGTCACACATTATAAAGAAAATTATTACTATCGGGGCATTATGGTGGGCTTTATTACAATTGGGGGATTATGGGAGCATTATTACTTGTGGGACACAATTACTGTTGGGGGCACTGTAGGAGCACTATTACTACTAAATGCACTCTGGCAAAGAAATAATTACTATTGTTGGGACTTTGGGAGCACCATTACTTTGGGGGCACCCTGGCACAGCATCAGCTTAGCATAGTTCTTTTTGCAGTATAGTTTTGGGGAGCACAGCTTCTCAGTATTGGGGGTGCATGATGGGATGTTAATTGGAGGATGATGGAAAAGTAGGAAACTAAGATGTCTGTCAAACTCTGCAGAGACGTGAGATGGCTGAAAGAAATTATCACGGTGGTCTGGTCTGAATGGAGAAGATGAAGAAAGAGAACATCTACATCAGAGGAGACGTCACTGGATATAAGAGGTATGGGGCGCTGTATTAGGCTACTTTCACATCTGCGTTAGTGATCCTGGCAGGCTTTTCCAGCTGAGAATTCACTGGATCCGGCACTGTTGGATGCAGACTGAATGCCCGCCAGCCCCATTAACTATAATGGGGTACGGCAGAGATCCGGCCACAATCTGGGAAAAATGCAGAGAATCAGCGGGACATAAATCGCTGCATGCTGTGCTTTGTGTCCAGTCGATTCCTTGCATTTTCTGCCGGATTAGGTGGCCGGATCGTACTAAGACCCCTAATGTCACCTGGGGACCCCCAAAGAAGCTTGTGTGTTGGCTGAAGCCTTCCTATCTTACTGGTGGCTGGCCCTGCCTCTCAATTGTGCTTCCGGTTTTGGCTCCGCCCCTAGACTGCAAGGGGATGGGGCCTGTTGGGGGTCATGTGATTGGGCTGCTCAGTCAAAAATGGCCGGGTCAAATGCCATATATGAGGAAAACTTTTAATTAGCATTTTGTATGGCACCCTGCCAGGGGCGTACATAGAAATCATTGGGCCCCATAGCAACAGTCTGAATTAGGCCCCCCCAGCTCCGCCCACTACCACCTTTTGCCCATCCCAGTAACTGCCCTGGCTCCTCCCCCGCCACGCCTTCTTTTTCCAGTGGCTAGGGGATAACTTCAAACAACCGGACTACCCCTTTAAAGCGGGAATATCCAACCTACGGCCCTCCAGCTATTGCAACTACAAGGCAGGGCAGGCAAGAAGGTTTAGTTTTGCACCAGCTGGGGGTTTGGCATCCCTGACAAAGTGTATTTAAACTTTTAAATACAGTTTATTAAAACCTATTGTAAGTACCTTTTGTTGTAAGACATTTTCTAACAATTTTTTCCTCTATGTGAAATAGGCGCTGAATTCAGGTGCGTATAACGCTTTATAATCCGTACTCTCATAAACCACTGGTGTTCTGCCAGATTTCTATACCTTGCCAAAACGCTATACCGGAAGCGTCGCGGCCGCACAGGAATCAGTTGGCGCAAGCGCACATCCACTGGATTAGCAAAAAAATCATTGCAGCGCCACGGGAGAAGGACTTCATGCGCATGCACGAAACCGTACACCGCGCGTGCGAACTTAGGGGTAGGTAGATTTTTTAGCGCAAAATGTTCCATCAGATCTCCCTACCCCTGAGTGCGCACGCCCGCACAAATCATAAGGAGCAGTTCATCCTTACCGCAGAGCTGAGTGCAGAATATCGAGGTCACCACATAGCAGAGCTGAGTGCGGGATATTACCCCATTATCCAGCACTCAGCTCTGCGGTGTCCCCCAATATCCCGCACTCAGCTCTGCGGTAAGGATGAACTGCTCCTTATGATTTGTGCGCGCGTGCGCACTCAGGGGTAGGGAGATCTGATGGAACATTTTGCACTGGAAAATCTACCTATCCCTAAGTGCGCACACGCGGTGTACAGTTTCGCGCATGCGCATGAAGTTCTTCTCCCGCGGCGCTGCAATGATTTTTTGCTAATCCAGTGGATGTGCGCTTGCGCAGCGCCGCACACACCCTCCTCCAGCTGATTCCTGTGCGGCCGCGTCACTTCCAGTGTGGCGCATCAATTCCGGTGTAGCTTTTTGGCAAGGTATAGAAATCTGGCAGAACACCGGAATAGGATGGGCTATGTCAGGTTTTAGCAGAGTGGGCACAGGGAGCCATATGTATGCGAGCACAGCTGAGTGAGTGCAGGGCAGGGGCCCGCATACACATCGCTCCTCCTGCCTGTGCCCACTGTGCTAAAGCCTGACATAGCCCATCCCCCCACATCTAAAGATTTTTGCTGCTGATACTAGTGTGCCCCAGCCCCCCCCCCCCCCCCCCACACACACACACAGATCATGGTGAGGGGAGACTGCCCTATTGCACACTATCCCCCATATAAGTATGAACAGCAAGCAGAGTTCTTGGAGGGAGGGACACACTGTTCTCTATATGATAAGCTATTTTTCCCGAACAACCCACCCCCACCCCCGCTCAGGAACTCTGCTTGCTTCTGCCCCAGCAGAGCCACCTCTTCCCCCTACTAACCATCCACCCACTAACTTTTTTTAAACATAGAGGCACTCACTTCTTGCAACTCACTTTGTGGCACACAGTGAAACTTGCCGGCGACACTGGGGGCTGGAGTGCAGTGGCTTCACTGAGCAAGGCAGTGCAGTATCACACTGCAGAGTGCCATGTCTCGCCCGCTCAGTTCTGTCTGCTGCTGCGATACACTGGCCAATCAGCAGCAGGAGCTTAGCACTGCTAAATGCTGATTGGCCAGTGCAGTCCCCAGCAGACAGAGGAGAGCGAGCGCTCACCTGGCTGCAGGGCTGGCTGTCAGGGTCAGGGACATCGCTGTCTGTGCACTGTGTTGTGCACACAATATATGTAAGGGAGGAGGGGGGCCCAAGCAGAGGGGGAAGCAGGGCTAGTCTGAACCACAGATAGGGCTGTGGCAATGTCTTAATACACAACTGGAGACATTGTAGGGGACGGGGTCTTCTATCCACTCCGGGCCCCCCCCCTTGGCACGGGCCCCGTACCAGATGCGTGGTCTGCCTATATTGGCGGTACACCACTGCACCCTGCTCATTATACCTGTGGTATCAAAATGCTCACTCCACTCCATAATACCTTGAGGGGTCACTTTTTCAGAGGTTACATTTATCATTTCACTCCAGAGCCTCTACAGCTGGACAAACTACATAAATCACCACACTGGTCTCAAAATGTGCATAGTACTCTTTTACTCCTGAGCCCTCTGATACGTTCAGGCAAAAGATTAGGGTGACATGTAGGATGTTTCTAAAACCAGGAAACACAGCAAGATAATAGGAGGGCTAACTTTTCACACTGGCACACGCTGGTCACAACACATTGGGCACAGGCGTGCACAACACCTGTAGGGTCAAAATGCTCACTACAACCCTTGGTAAATTCTGAGAGGTTGTGGTTTCTAAAATGGGGTTACTTCTTCAGAATTTCTGTTTTGCACTTTGGCTGGATTGCTCCCTGGTCGGGGGTCTCCATGCACGGCCGTGGCATATAAGGGTGAGCTGAAATTATTTATTTGTTTGTGGTCGAAAATTATGTAACAAAATTTGGGGTGCTTTTTCTCCTATTACCACCTGTGAGGATCAAAAATCTGTGGCAAAAGCAACATTTTATTGTGAGAAATCAAATTTTCACAGCTGTTCCTATATTCTTTGATATTGGGATCAAAGCACTCACAACATCCCTTGATATATTCCTTGAGTGGTGTTGATTCCAAAATGGGGTCACATTTTTGGGGTTTCCACTGCAGGGTTCTTTTCATATGTGACATAGTGCTTGAAAACCATTCCAGTAAAATCTGCTCTCCAAAAACCAAATAGCGCTCCTTCACTTCTGAGCCCTGCAGTTTACGACCACATATGGATTGTTCGCGTATTCAGAAAAAAAATGAGTAACAAATTGTGAGGTGATTCTCTTCCTGTTACCTCGTATGTAAATGAAAAAATTGTGGCTGAAGTGACATTTTATTTGAAAAATATATTTTTTTTTCAATTTTACAGCCAAGTGTAAATTCTATGAAATGCCTGTGGGTTCATAGTGCACAAAACACCACTTGATTTTTAATGTAAGGATACCTCAGGGTCTCTTAAAATGTGACATGATGACCAAAAAACATTCTAGCAAAATCTGTCCTCTAAAAATCATATGGCACTCTTTCTCTTCTCAGTCCTGTTGTGCACCCATACAACAGTTTACGACCACATCTGGAGTGCCTCTGTAAACTGCAGAATCAGGGTAATAAATATTTAAGTTTTATTTGCTGTTAACTTGCTGTGTTATAAGGAAAATGGATTAAAAATGACAATCTTCAAAAAATATAAAAATTTCACTCCATTTGGCGCCATTCAATTCTTGTGGTACGCCTAAAGGGTTAATTTGAGGGGTGTAGTTTCTAAAATGGGATCATTTATGGGTGATTGCTATTATGTAAGCCCCTCAAAGTAACTTCAAACTGAATTGCTCCTTAACCTGTTCCGGACACATGACGTACCGATACGGCATGTTGTCCCGGTACTTAAGGACACAAGACGTACCGGTACGTCATGTATACTTCCGATTACCGGCGGGCGGTGATCGGAACCCGGTGCCTGCTCAAATCATTGAGCAGGCACCTTGGCTCAATTAGAGATGTCGCAAACATAAAATTTTCCGTACGCGAACGGCGAACGCAAATTTTTGCAAATGTTCGCGAACGGGCGAACCGCCATTGACTTCAATAGGCAGGCGAATTTTAAAACCCACAGAGACTCTTTCTAGCCACAGTAGTGATGGAAAAGTTGTTTCAAGGGGACTAACACCTGGACTGTGGCATGCCGGAGGGGGATCCATGGCAAAACTCCCATGGAAAATTACATAGTTGACGCAGAGTTGGGTTTTAATCCATAAAGGACATAAATCACCTAACAATCCTAAATTTTTTTGAACAACGTGGTTTAAAACATCCAGTGTATGTATACGATCCGGTATGATGTTGTATCGATCAGGTAGTGTAAGGGTTACGCCCGCTTCACAGACATTGACAGACCAAACTCCCCTTTTAATGCACCGCAAACTACCGCAAACAGTCCATTTGCCCAACCGCAAACTCCCCATTTGCACAAGGTTGGATACCAAGCTAGCCATGTCCCATTGATGTCATTGAAGGTTTCTTCCTCCACCCAGCCACGTACAACACCAAGGGTCCCCGAAAGGTGAATTGAATTGATTTTTCGAACGGGGAGATGGTTAAAAAAACGCTGGCTTCCTCCCCTTTGTTTTAATCCACGGTCACTGCGTCTGCGCCGTGAAATTTACTCTCAAACCCGATATGAGTGGTATTTTCTGTAGTTCTCTTCTCATCAGTTTAATCCCTGTTACGTCCCCAATCTGGGGTCCATTTATTGAATAGATTTTTTGAACGGGGAGATGGCTAAAAAAACGCTGGCTCCCTCCCCTTTGTTTTAATCCACGGTCACTGCGTCTGCGCCGTGCAATTTACTGTCACACCCGATATGAGTGGTATTTTCTGTAGTACTATTCTCATCAGTTTAATCCCTGTTACATCCCATATCAGGGATTGCCTTTTGTGAAAAAAAATTTAGGCCAGGTACCTTCGACTGCCTTCACAGTGACAGACCAAACTCTGATACACCAAACTGAATTGATTTTAGGAACGGGAGATGGAAAAAGCAGCTTGGTCGGTCCTCTTACTCCCAAGTTGGGGCACTGCGCGTGCACAGAGCAATGTGCTGTGACACCCTATATGAGTGGTGTCTTAACTAGTACTATTCCTATCAGTTTAATCCCTGTTACGTCCCATATCAGGGATTGCCTTTTGTGAAAAAAATTTTTAGGCCAGGTACCTTCGACTGCCTTCACAGTGACAGACCAAACTCTGATACACCAAACTGAATTGATTTTAGGATCCGGGAGATGGAAAAAGCAGCTTGGTCGGTCCTCTCACTCCCAAGTTGGGGCACTGCGCGTGCACAGAGCAATGTGCTGTGACACCCTATATGACTGGTGTCTTAACTAGTACTATTCCTATCAGTTTAATCCCTGTTACGTCCCATATCAGGGATTGCCTTTTGTGAAAAAAATTTTTAGGCCAGGTACCTTCGACTGCCTTCACAGTGACAGACCAAACTCTGATACACCAAACTGAATTGATTTTAGGAACCGGGAGATGGAAAAAGCAGCTTGGTCGGTCCTCTCACTCCCAAGTTGGGGCACTGCGCGTGCACAGAGCAATGTGCTGTGACACCCTATATGACTGGTGTCTTAACTAGTACTATTCCTATCAGTTTAATCCCTGTTACGTCCCATATCAGGGATTGCCTTTTGTGAAAAAATTTTTTAGGCCAGGTACCTTCGACTGCCTTCACAGTGACAGACCAAACTCTGGTACACCAAACTGAATTGATTTTAGGAACCGGGAGATGGAAAAAGCAGCTTGGTCGGTCCTCTTACTCCCAAGTTGGGGTACTGCGCGTGCACGGAGCAATGTGCTGTGACACCCTATATGAGTGGTGTCTTAACTAGTACTATTCCTATCAGTTTAATCCCTGTTACGTCCCCTATCCGGGGACGTGTGTCGAATTGATTAACCATTGTTGAATTAACGAACCATTACGACATCCTGAAATAATTTAGTTCTGAGCTCTGTACTTGCTTTGTATTGGAATTGATGGGGATTTTTTAAATTGTCTGCATTATTTCTAATAAACTATTAAGAGACTTTATTATGATTTTTTTATTTTATGTATTAAAAAGCCATACAACTTAAAAAAAAAAGAAAAGAAAATTTATGTTTTTTCTATGAAAAATTATCCACCCGATCGCTTTTGGTCTCATCAGAATGAAGCAACGGCCTTATCATCTGGGGTGTGGCAACATTGCCAACACACTCATAGAGGTGATGATCGCTTCATTGTGATACGCAAGCCCCTTCACCACGACAAGGTAACGATCACGAAGGGGAATTGACACATGTATGTGCCTTTTTTTTTGTTTTGTTTTTGCAGCCACAGTGCAGCACCAGAGGCCAGAAAAATTAAGCATGTACACATGCCTGAAAAATAATGGTATTGTTGCAGCCGCTGTTGTAGCAGCGGCCGGAAAAATTGATGTTTTCCAGGCAGAAAGGTGACTAAAACATTGCGGCTTGAACCCTAGTTGGTGGCGGAGAATTCACGAACGTCATCCGGTATGCAGACATTAAATACAGCAGCGTGGGGACCATTTTGAGGCCAAGGCATGTCATCAGGCCTTTTGTTAGTCAAACGTATCCCCCACTGTCAGTCCCTTCGGGATCCATGCCTCATTCATCTTAATGAAGGTGAGGTAATCATCAACACTTTTTTGACCGAGGCGACTTCTCTTGTCAGTGACAATGCCTCCCGCTGCACTGAAGGTCCTTTCTGACAGGACACTTGAAGCGGGGCAGGCCAGAAGTTCTATCGCAAACTGGGATAGCTCAGGCCACAGGTCAAGCCTGCACACCCAGTAGTCAAGGGGTTCATCGCTCCTCAGAGTGTCGATATCTGCAGTTAAGGCAAGGTAGTCTGCTACCTGTCGGTCGAGTCATTCTCTAAGGCTGGATCCCAAAGGGCTGTGGCGATGTGTAGGACTGAAAAAGCTCTGCATGTCCTCCATCAACAACACATCTGTAAAGCGTCCTGTCCTTGCCGCCGTGGTCGTGGTAGGAGGAGGATTACTTCACCTCTTCCCCAGTTAGATTCCCGTTGTGCTGTGACATCCCCTTATAAGCTGTGTAAAGCATATTTTTTAGTTTGGTTTTGAACTGCTGCATCCTTTCCGACTTTCGGTAATTTGGTAACATATCCGCCACTTTCTGCTTATACCGGGGGTCTAGTAGCGTGGCCACCCAGTACAGGTCGTTCTCCTTCATCCTTTTTATATGAGGGTCCCTCAACAGACATGACAGCATGAAAGACCCGATTTGCACAAAGTTGGATGCCGAGCTACTCATTTCCCGTTCCTCGTCCTCACTGATGTCATTGACGGTCTGTTCTTCCCCCCAGCCACGTACAACACCACGGGTCCCAGATAGGTGACAACAACGAGCACCCTGGGATGCCTGCTGTGGTTGGTCTTCCTCCTCCTTAAAGCCACATTCCTCCTCTGACTCCTCTTCCTCATACTCCTCTTCCAGCGTTGCCGCAGGTCCGGCAAGCGATGATGACAAGGCTGTTTCTGGTGGTGATGGTGACCACAACTCTTCCTCTTCCTCTTCACGCTCATCTACAGCCTGATCCAGCACTCTTCGCAGGGCACGCTCCAGGAAGAAAACAAATGGGATGAGGTCGCTGATGGTGCCTTCGGTGCGACTGACTAGGTTTGTCACCTCCTCAAAAGGACGCATGAGCCTACAGGCATTGCGCATGAGCGTTCAGTAACGTGGCAAACAAATTCCCAGCTCCGCAGAGGCTGTCCTAGCACCCCGGTCATACAAATACTCGTTGACGGCTTTTTCTTGTTGGAGCAGGCGGTCGAACATTAGGAGTGTTGAATTCCAATGTGTCGGGCTGTCGCAAATCAAGCGCCTCAATGGCATGTTGTTTCGCCGCTGGATATCTGAAAAGTGCGCCATGGCTGTGTAGGAACGCCTGAAATGGCCACACACCTTCCTGGCCTGCTTGAGGACGTCCTGTAAGCCTGAAGACTTAGACACAAAGCATTGTACGATGAGATTCAACACATGTGAGATGCACGGCACATGTGACAACTTGCCCAAATTCAATGCCGCCAACAAATTGCTTCCATTGTCACACACCACTTTGCCGATCTCCAGTTGGTGTGGGGTCAGCCACTGATCCACCTGTGCGTTCAGGGCGGACAGGAGTGCTGCTCCGGTGTGGCTCTCTGCTTTAAGGCAAGTCAACCCCAAGACAGCGTGACACTGTCGTATCCGGGATGTGGAATAGCCCCTGGGGAGCTGGGGGATTCAGTTGATGTGCAGCCAGTCGCCGCAGCAGAAGAGGACTCAGCCGAGGAGGTTATCAAAGAGGATGGAGTAGGAGGAGTAGAGGAGGTGGCAGTAGGCCTGCCTGCAAGTTGTGGCGGTGTCACCAACTCCGCTGCAGAGCCACGCATTCCATGCTTGTCAGCCGTCAGCAGGTTGACCCAATGCGCAGTGTAGGTGATATACCTGCCCTGACCGTGCTTTGCAGACCAGGTATCAGTGGTCAGATGGACCCTTGCCCCAACACTGTATGCCATAGATACCATGACTTCCTTTTCAATTTCAGAGTAGAGGTTTGGGATTGCCTTTTTTGAAGAAAAAATTTGTCCGGGTACCTTCCACTGTGGTGTCCCAATAGCGACAAAGAGTTCCGTCAAGCCAGCTGTCAGACGCCAGGCAAGGGGGTGACTTTGTGACATTGGCTTCTTACGCTCAAACATGTCCTTGACAGACACCTGACTGTGGGCAGATTAGCAGGAACTGCTCAAGGCGAGAGACGGAGTGGCGGATGGTTGAGAGGGGGCAAGGAGGACAGCAGTGGTTGACGTGGCTGAAGATGCTGGACCAGGAGGAGGATGGCGGCTTTGAGTTTGTGTGCTGCTTGTACTCATGTGTTGATCCCATAGGCGTTTGTGATGTGCGATCATGTGCCTTCGCAAAGCAGTTGTACCGAGGTGGGTGTTGGACTTCCCACGACTCAGTTTCTTTTGGCACAGGTTGCAAATGGCATTGCTGTTATCAGAGGCAGACACACAAAAAAAATGCCACACTGCTGAGCTTTGCAATGACGGCATTCTGGTGGTGGCAACAGCATGCGTTGATTGGTGTGCTGTCTGCCTGACCCCGGGTGCCGATACATGCTGTCTGACTGTGCCACTAGCTCATTGCGACGACCTCCCCCTGCTTCCAACTCGTCTCCTCCTTCTCTCTGTCTCCCCTTCTGAACTTTCCCCCTCTTCTTCTTCTCTTCGAGCAGGCACCCACGTGGCATCCACGGACACATTGTCATCATCAACCACTTCACTTGTATCTGACACCTCAGCAAAGGAAGCAGCAGCGGGTACAACATCATCATCATAATCATCATCACACTGTACGTCCATGTGTGTAATCCTGCCTGACTGAGACATATCCCTGTTATCTACATCCTCTGGCAATAATGGTTGCGCATCACTAATTTCATCCAACTGATGTGTAAATAACTCCTCTGACGGATGAAGTGAAGCGGCTGTGGTGGCTGTGGTGGTAGTGGTGGTGGTGGCGGCGGGCGGGAGAGTGGTAACTTGAGAGCAGGTGACCGAAGCTGAGGTGGAGGAGGATGGTGCGTCAAGGTTCTTAGCGGAAGCTGTTGAAGATTGGGTGTCCTGTGTAAGCCAGTCAACTATTTTCTCCGAATTTTTCGGATTCAGGGTACGTGGCCTCTGAACACTGGGCATTATTCCAGGGCCAGTGGAAATCACAGCACCATGACGGCCCCTGCGGGGTGGCCTGCCTCTGCCTGTCATTTTTTTTTTAGATAAGTGGTACTATGCGTGCAAGGAACTGTGCCACCCTATATAAGTGGTGGGCAGTGGGCACAGTACAGTCTGTGTGGACCTGACACACACTGGCTTGCAACTGCGATTATATTTATTACAGAGAAATAATAAATTGACTTTAGTTTTATCTGCAAGGTATTGTAACACCCTGTAACGGTATGAGTGGTGGCCTGCCAAGTGGACACAGTACAGTCTGTGAGCCTGCAGCCTCTCACTGTCTGGCAACTGTGATTATATTACAGAGAAAAAATAAATTGGCTTTTTTTTTATCTGCCAGGTATTGTGAGTGTGACACCCTGTAACGGTATGAGTGGTGGCCTGGCCAGTGGACACAGTACAGTCTGTGAGCCTGCAGCCTCTCACTGTCTGGCAACTGCGATTATATCACAGAGAAAAAATAAATTGGCTTTTTTTTATCTGCCAGGTATTGTGAGTGTGACACCCTGTAACGGTATCAGTGGTGGCCTGGCCAGTGGACACAGTACAGTCTGTGAGCCTGCAGCCTCTCACTGTCTGGCAACTGCGATTATATAAAAAAATATTTTAAGAAAAAATTGCCTTTTTTTAATCTGCAAGGTACTGTCTGTGACACCCTGTATGAATGGTGTGCACACAGTACAGTCTGTGAGCCTGCATCCTCTCACTGCCTGGCAACTGCGATTATATAAAAAAAAATTAAAAAAATTGCCTTTTTTTTATCTGCAAGGTACTGTCTGTGACACCCTGTATGAATGGTGTTCACACAGTACAGTCTGTGAGCCTGCAGCCTCTCACACACGGGCAGGTAACTGCAATATATATATATACAGTATACACTGCTCAAAAAAATAAAGGGAACACAAAAATAACACATCCTAGATCTGAATTAATTAAATATTCTTCTGAAATACTTTGTTCTTTACATAGTTGAATGTGCTGACAACAAAATCACACAAAAAAAAAAATATGGAAATCAAATTTTTCAACCCATGGAGGTCTGGATTTGGAGTCACACTCAAAATTAAAGTGGAAAAACACACTACAGGCTGATCCAACTTTGATGTAATGTCCTTAAAACAAGTCAAAATGAGGCTCAGTAGTGTGTGTGGCCTCCACGTGCCTGTATGACCTCCCTACAATGCCTGTGCATGCTCCTGATGAGGAGGCGGACGGTCTCCTGAGGGATCTCCTCCCAGACCTGGACTAAAGCATCTGCCAACTCCTGGACAGTCTGTGCCACTGTTAGCGCATCGCACACCCCACCGCTGATCAACTTCAGACGGTTGATCAGCGATTTAGAATTTATTTATTTAAAAAAAAAATTATTTGGCCCTTTTTTTAGTTAGTCTTGTCTTGTCTGTTAGGTTTAGGGTGAGTCCGCGAACACCCGTGCCCCCACACACACCCACACCAAATAAAGTTTTCCACGCACGAACACACACTCCCCTATGGCCCGCCAGATGTTCTCGGCCGAGGAGGCATACGCCCAGCTTGCCTCCGAGTCCGAGAGTCCCAGTGAGGACGAGGATGACCCCACTTTCCTTTTGTCATCCGCGTCCTCCTCATCATCTAGCGATGATGATGAGCCCCCAAGGCGGCAGAGACGCCGCCAGGCCGAGCAAGGGGACCGCCATGCTAGGGACCCTGTGGCCCACCCTAGTACGAGCAGCTCTGGGGCACGTACTAGTTTTCCAGCCCACCAGTTAAATCCACCGGAGCTCCCTGACGGTGAACTTGTCTGGTATACCCCAGAGCCGTGATTCCTGATTTTGTAGGCCAACCAGGAATCCAGATTTCCACAGTGGGCTTCACTGAATATGACTATTTTAGTCTTTTTTTCAGTGACCACTTTAATCTGATGGTGGAGCAGATTAACCTGTACGCCCAACAGTTCGTTGCTCAACACCCGGGCACCTTTTTGGCTAGGCCCGGTGGCTGGACTCCGGTCAGTGCAGCCGAGATGAGGACGTTTTGGACCTCGTGCTGCACATGGGCCTAGTCAATAAACCTAGTGTCAGGCATTACTGGAGTGGGGACGTCCTCTACCAGACCCCACTTTACAGTACGGCCATGACACGCTCCCGGTTTGAGGCCATCCGGAAAGGCCTGCATTATTCAGATAATGCAGTATGTCCCCCCCAAGGTAATCCTGCCTATGACCGCCTGTACAAAATCAGGCCAGTCATCGATAACTTTGGGGTCAAATTTGTACAGGCCTATGTACCTGGAAGGGGGGTCGCGGTTGATGAGTCTCTCATTGCTTTCAAGGGGAGACTCCTTTTCCGCCAGTATGTTCCCTCTAAGCGGGCGAGAAATGGCGTGAAGCTGTACAATCTTTGTGAGAGTACCTATGGGTACACTTACAAGTTTCGTGTGTACAAGGGGAGAGATTCCCGTATTCAACCCCCAGAATGTCCCCCCACTCTGGGTGTTAGCGGGAAACTTGTGTGGCACCTTATGCACCCACTGCTAGATAAGGGTTACCACCTGTACGTGGATAACTTTTACACTAGTATTCCCTTGTTCCAGTCCCTCGCCGCCAGATCCACGTCCGCTTGTGGGACCGTGCGTAAAAATCAACGCGGCCTCCCTACCCACCCCCTCCAGGTACCTATCCCCAGGGGTGAGACCCATGCCCTTACCAGTGGAAACCTGTTGCTGGTCAGATATAAGGACAAGAGGGATGTCCTTGTACTGTCCACAATTCATGGTAAAGGCATCACCCCTGTCCCTGTGCGAGGTACCGCAGCAACGGTCCTCAAGCCCAATTGTATCGTCGACTACAATCGGTATATGGGAGGAGTTGATCTATCTACCTCAAGCCATATAACGCCATGCGCAAAACCCAGGCATGGTGCAAAAAAGTTGCGGTCTACTTGGTGCAGGTTGCCTTGTACAACTCTTTTGTGCTGTCCCGCAGCGCTGGCAACATTCCTTCAGTTCTATGAGGCAGTCCTCAAGGACCTGATCTTTTCTGACCGGGAAAGAGCAGGCCGGAGTACCTCGGGAACTGGAGGCGCCCGGATCGTCCCTGCCCAACACTTTCCAGGTATGGTCCCTCATCCTGGAAAGAAGGGACGGAACCAAAAAAGGGGATACGGAAGGACACCACTACTCAGTGTGACACGTGCCCTGATCATCCGGGCCTCTGCATTATTGGTTGCTTTAGGGAGTACCACACTTCCATGGAGTACTAAATTTATATCCCAATTTAGCCACTGACAATCGGATAAAAAACTATGGTTCTCAGACTTGAGACACTAAAACGAAAAAAAAAAAAAAAAAATATATTATTTTGTAAAACTAAAATAAATAAAAAAGTAGACATATTAGGTATCGCCGCATCCGTAAGAAACTGCTCTATAAAAATACCCCATGACCTCAGATGAAAACGGTCATAAAATAAAAACGGTGCAAAAAAATTTATTTTTTTGTCACCTTACATCACAAAAATTGTAATAGCAAGCGATCAAAAAGTCATATGCCCCCCAAAATAGTGCCAATAAAACCGTCCTCTCATCCCACAAAAAATGAGCCCCTACCTAAGATAATCGGCTAAAAAAATAAATAAATGACTCTTAAACTATGGAGATACTAAAATGTTAGGTATCGCCGCGTCCGTAAGAATCTGCTCTATAAAAATACCCCATGACCTAACCCCTCAGTTGAACTTGGTCAAAAAAATAAAATAAAAACGGTTCCAAAACAGCAATTTTTTGTCAAATTTTCCATTTTAATCTGTTTTTTCCAATAACAAAGCAAGGGTTAACAGCCAAACAAAATGCTATATTTATTGCCTCGATTCTGTAATTTGCAGAAACACCCCATATATGGCCGTAAACTACTGTACGGCCACACAGTAGGGCGTAGAGGGAAAGTAGCGCCGTGTGGTTTTTGGAAGGCAGATTTTGCTGGACTGGTTTATCTACATCATGTCCCATTTGAAGCCCTCCTGAAGCACCCCTAGAGTAGAAACTCCACAAAAGAGACCCCATCTAAGAAACTGCACCCCTCAAGGTATTCAAAACTGATTTTACAAACTTTATTAACCCTTTAGGTGATCCTCAACAGTTTATGGCAAATGGAGATGAAATTTCAGAATTTCTATTTTTGATAACCTTGCCTCACAAAAATGTAATATAGATAAACCAAAAATCATATGTACCCTAAAAATAGTCCCAACAAAACTGCCACCTTATCCCGTACTTTCCAAAATGGGGTCACTTTTATGGAGTTTCTACTCTAGGGGTGCATCAAAGGGGCTTCAAATGGGACATGGTGTAAATAAACCAGTCCAGCAAAATCTGCCTTCCAAAAACCACACGGCGAACCTTTCCCTCTACGCCCTACTTTGAGCCCGTACAGTAGTTTACAGCCACATATGGGGCGTTTCTGCAAATTACAGAATCGAGTCAATAAATATAGCATTTTGTTTGGCTGTTAACCCTTGCTTTGTTATTGGAAAAAAACTGATTAAAATGGAAAATTTGACAAAAAATTGCTGTTTTGGAACCGTTTTTATTTTATTTTTTTGACCAAGTTCAACTGAGGGGTTAGGTCATGGGGTATTTTTATAGAGCAGATTCTTACGGACGCGGCGATACCTAACATTTTAGTATCTCCATAGTTTAAGAGTCTTTTTTTTTTTTTTTTAGCCGATTATCTTAGGTAGGGGCTCATTTTTTGGGGGATGAGAGGACGGTTTTATTGGCACTATTACAGAATCGGGGCAATAAATATAGCATTTTGTTTGGCTGTTAACTCTTGCTTTGTTACTGGAAAAAATTGATTAAAATGGAAAATTTGCCCAAAAATTGAAATTCTCAAATTTCATCTCCATTTGCCAATAACTCTTGTGCAACACCCAAAGGGTTAACAAAGTTTGTAAAATCAGTTTTGAATACCTTGAGGGGTGTAGTTTCTTAGATGGGGTCACATTTATAGAGTTTCTACTCTAGGGGTGCATCAGGGGGGCTTCAAATGGGACATGGTGTAAATAAACCAGTCCAACAAAATCTGCCTTCCAAAAACTATACCGCGCACCTTTCCCTCTACGCCCTACCATGTGCCCGTACAGTAGTTTACGGCCACGTATGGGGTGTTTTTGCAAACTACAGAATCGGGGCAAAATAAATATAGCATTTTGTTTGGCTGTTAACCCTTGCTTTGTTACTGGAAAAATGGATAAAAATGGAAAATTTGCGAAAATTTTATCTCCATTTGCCATTAACTCTTATGGAACACCTAAAGGGTTAACAACGTTTGTAAAATCAGTTTTGAATACCTTGAGGGGTGCAGTTTCTAGAATGGGGTCATTTTTGGGTGGTTTCTATTATGTAAGCCTCCCAAAGTGACTTCAGACCTGAACTGGTCCCTAAAAATTGGGTTTTTGAAAATTTCTGAAAAATTTCAAGATTTGCTTCTAAACTTCTAAGCCTTGTAACGTCCCCAAAAACTAAAATGTCTTTCCCAAAATGATCTAAACATGAAGTAGACATATGGGGAATGTAAAGTAATAACTAATTTTTGGAGGTATTAGTATGCATTACTGAAGTAGAGAAATTGAAATTTGGAAATTTGCAATTTTTTCCCAAATTTTGGTAAATTTTGTATTTTTTTATAAATAAAAATGAATTTTTATTTACTTTATTTTACCAGTGTCAGGAAGTACAATCTCAGAATGTCCTGGATAAGTCAAAGCGTTTTAAAGTTATTACCACTTAAAGTGACACTGGTCAGATTTGCAAAAAAAATGGCCTGGTCCTTAAGGTGAAATATGGCTGTGTCCTTAAGAAGTTAAAAAAGTAAAATTTTGAAAATTTTTAAAAAGATCCTAAAATTCTATGCCTTCTAACATCCTAAAAAATAAGATGACATTAAATAAATAATGCCAACATAAAGTAGACATATGGTGAATGTTAATTAATAACTATTTTGTGAGGTGTTACCATCTAAAACATGTTGATCCAAAATTACCACTAACATGAAGTACAATGTGTCAGAATTCCAAAATTATTACTACATACAGTGACCTATGTCAGATTTGCTAAATTATTTGTGGTCAGGAAAAAGGGTGAATGGCCCTGTCTGAAAGTGGTTAAGCTACCAGTTTATACTTTTTAACTTTATTTTTAGTCTCCCTAGGAGATCTCAACATGCAATTGATACATTACTTATACATTACCATCAACTGCAGTGGTTTACCATTGTAGTGTATGGTAAAATCTCTGTATTTCTATTAAGCCCTTTCTGAGGCAGGGTTTACTATGAACTTTACTGTGGAAGGCCTGGAAGTTTTTGCAAGGCTCCTGACTGCCATAGCAGCTGAACGACTCATGTAATCTTCACACCAGGGCAACTGTTTGGTACAGTAACTGGAATCAGCTTGTTCACGGCAAATGACCTCTCAGATGCTATGGTCACCACTGACCCATGGCATCTCACCCTGAGTGGGTGCCTTGTTTAAACACGTTTTTCTGTCCTGCAAAAAAACGTATAGAAAAGTATACGTTTTGTTTTTTTAAAAATTGAGGTGAATGGGAGACAGATGGAAACGTAAGACAATACGTTTTCATCTGTTAAATGTATCTGTTTTTTTCCAGATACTTCGTTTGATACCTTTCAAATCTTTATTTAAAAAAAGAAAGGTTTCACAAAAACTTATAATTTTTTGGTTAAAAAAAAGTACACAAACATATTGAAACGTATGCACATTAGTCAAATGTATATGCAGTGGCGTACATAGAGATGTAAGGGTCCCATAGCAAGGATCAAGCCAGGCCCCCCACACAGGACAAAAGGGTTTCCGCCTAAACCCCTTTCAGTTACCCTTGGGCCATTTTTTCCACTGCCTCATTTGCTAAAAGTTGTTCCTTTTAGAGGATAAAGTCCTGACCAAGTTTTCACCTGCAGTAGAAGTGGGGATGATCCCAACTGGGCCCCCTCTTGCCCTGGGCCCCATAGAAGTCTCATGGTCTGCCACTATGGTAGTTACTCCCTTGCATATACGTTTAAAAAAAAGGATAGATAACCACAAAATTGCATACATTTGTGCATGTGTTAATACTGTATGTCTAAATGTATACACATGACGCACAGCAAAAATTAGATTTGAATAGACCCTTAGGCTGGAAAGTAAGAGGCAAAATGCCATCCTTGCCATATTCTTTAGCTTCAATCCAATGTTATCCAGTTTCTGATTATGACACATTATCATAATTTATGGTAATGAGATACAATTACCTTTTTATTTAAACAATATTTATATTTCTCTTGCATGACGAGCGTGGGGATAATCTGCCTACATATGGGTTGCCAGGTTACTGTATCGCTGTGTAGACAATGAGCCAGGGTCTATAAAGGAAATGCGTGCCTATGTTACCCGTCACACCATAATAAATCACTATGTGCTGAACCGTGGAGTAAAGAAAGAGTTAATCAAATGCCTCAGCTAACACAGTGTGAAGTAAGCCATCAAATATGGGCTGAAATAAACAGGCCATTGCTCCCAGATTGCTGTGGCATTGTTCATCTGACCTTGCTGGACTCTCATTTGCCAACCATCCCCTTGTCTCCATAGTTACTGGATGTGAAGACCAGCTCCCTTGAGTCTCCTTGTAGGGTAACCATGGTGATTTGGAGAGCGGTGCCAGTGAAAGACATAGGACCTGACTGAAGGAGACGCGAGTCCTGATACCAGAGACTCACAAAGAGCAGGATGGTGCGTAAAATATAGAAACAGAAGCACTAAACAACACAAATATAAGACAGTGACAAAGCATTTAAAAATGTTTTATAAAAAATGTGCAGAAAGTAATATATTGTAGATAAATTTAAGCTAAACACTATCAATAATTATCTATTATGTACCCATTTATATTTATATTACCTATCTATATTATCTATCTATCTATCTATCAATCATCTATGTATTATCTATCTATCTATCTATTCTTCTACATTACTATTATCTATTTATCTATATTATCTATATTATCTATCTATCTATATATGTATTTATCATCTATCTGTCTATCTATCATCTATGTATTATCTATCTATCTATACTTCTACATTACTATTATCTATTTATCTATATTATCTATCTATCTATCTATCTATCTATCTATCTATCTATCTATCTATCATCTATATATGTATTTATCATCTATCTGTCTACCTAATTAGTATTTGCTGAGAGAGATGTAAAGTGGTTTTTAGGGCTACAGATATTGATGATATAATCTCAGGCACCCCAGCTGATCAGCTGTTTTGGGCTGCTATGGTGCCAGAGGCTAGCTGTATATGAAGGGAAGCAGAAGGCTCCGTACACTGTGCAGTTTCAGACTCCAGTGTACTCAGCTCCCATTCACTAAGCTGCAGTACCTGGATACGGCCACTATACAGTGAATGGAGCTGTCTGCCTCCAGCTCTGTACACTGTATAGTTTCCTGCACTGCAGCAGCCCAAAACCTCTGATCAGTTAGGATACCAGGTATCGGAACCTAGCCAATCTGATATAAATCACCAGAGGATAGGCTGCCAATATCTGCAGCACGCAGAACTCCTTTAATAGTAAAAGGGTAATCCAGTAATTACTATTGATGACCTATTCCCTCTGGTCCAGACATCACCACCTTACTATCCAGAACCTCACAATGTCTATCTTCTATAGCCTCCTTCTCCTCCTCCTGCTTTCTAAAACTTAACATGGATATAACAGAATTTATCATCTTTCCCGCATCTTGCTCCCCCCCCCCCCCCCCAACCTATCTATCACAGTCAATGGCTGCACACTCTCCCTGGTCAACCAAGTCCACTGCCTTGGAGTAACCTTAGATTCTTTCCTGCCCTTCAAACTGCACATCCAAGCCCTCTCCACCACTTGCCGCCTCCAATCCAAAATAACTTTCACATCCACGCATTCCGCAAATGGGAGTCTGCAAAAATGTACTACTGCCTACACTATTGTAACATCCTCCTCTGTGACCTTCCATCTAGGACCCTCACGCCCCTCAAATCTATCCTCAACTCTGCTGCCCGACTAATCCACCTCTCCCCTTGTTACTCCTCTGCCTCCCCCCTTCTCTGCCAATCCCTTCACTGGTTCCCCATTGCCCAGCGAATTTAGTTTTAAAATACTAACAAATACATACAAAGCCGTCCATAACCTGTCCCCTCGATAAATCTCTGAGCTACTTTCCCGATACATCCCCACACATAATCTCTGAGACTCTCATGTACAGTGGAATCCTTCAAAAGAAACCTGAAAACCCACCTCTTCAGACAAGCCTACAACCAGTGACCCTGCTGCTGCTGCTGCTATACAGTCATGACCAGCTTTACCCTCACCTACTGTGTCCTTCCACCATACCTCACCATACCTTGTAGATCGTAAGCCCTCACAGGCAGGGCCCTCTCTCCTTCTGTACCAGCCTGTAACTCATCTTGTTCATGCTTACTGCAACTGTCTGTATTATGTATGTATACCCCTTATTATATGTACATCAACATGGAATGAATGGCGCTTTATTAATAATAATAATAATAATAATAATAATAATAATGATAATATTAATAATCCTCTGGATAGGTCATCAACATGAGATTGTCAAACACCAATCAGCTGTGGCTGATGGATGGCCTGTGGATTTGCAGTTTCATATGCTACAGATTCTCATGCAAATTAGCCCCATTCAATGGGGCTAATCCTCCCTTGGCTACCCACCATGGTTATCCCCGTGGAAACTAAACAGAAACTGCAACAAAAAGTGGTAGTGCAACTCAGCACCATTCACTGGAAGGGAACCAAGCTGCAATCCTGTACAAGATTACAAAGATTACAAAAAAGGACACCAGACCAGGAAAGTACAGATTGGGCTCATCATGGGAGGCAAACACATACTCTGTCTGTAAGGGGGAACTGTGCATGAGCCAGGATCTTCCAGGGCAGGGATATCATAGGTGGGCCTGGATCTCTGTGGAGGCATTGTGACTAGGGATGAGCGAATCTACTTTGGATGAAACATCCAAAGTCGTTTTGCATAAAACTTCGTTAGAATACTGTACGGAGCGAGAACTTGTAGATTGTATTGGCTCCGATGAGCCTAAATTATAACTTTGCGAAGTCTCTCGAGACTTCAGGTAATAGCTTCAGATATTAATTTCTACTGTAAGAAAACTTTTACCGAACTCTGGTTCAGTTCCAAGGTAGCACTTGTAATCGAACCTGAGTTCTGGAAAAGTTTTTTTACAGTAGAAATTCATTTCTGAAGTTATTACCCGAAGTCTCGGACCGCTCATTCTGTACAGTATTGAAACAAAGTTTTTTGCAAAAAAACTTCGGATGTTTCATCTGAAGTTTATTCGCTCAACCCTAATTGTGACCATAATAAACAGAAAATGTGGCTCTAGCTAGAAGGCACTATGACTGACGTGATATACTGGGGTATTTTGGCAATTTTGGAATCAGTTCTACAGTAATTGTCATTGGAGCATATGTGTCTGGAACATTAGAGAGAGCACACACAGAAAAAGTTGAATTTAAAGCACCTAATATATTTTATTAAAAACTAATATTACTACCCTAAAATGATTTTTTTTAAATATACTTTAGTTTATCTCCTTGCAAAATAGGCACCTGAAGTTCAGGGTCCTATAGAACTTTACATTCGGTACTCCCATACAGTGCTGTGTATGAGAGTATGGATTCCTCTTCGGCTGCACTGAATGCACTGAGCATTGAAGCTCCTGCCTGTAAGAGCGCTGCACTTCTAAAACCTTGCATAGCCTATTTTTGGCAGAACAGGCACAGGCAGGAGCACAGATGTGCTATGTGAGCTCCTGCCTGCACCCACTTGCTCCGCTCTGACCCCTAGAGTTTGGAACAATCGTGTTTAAACCCGCAGTTGAGTCTAGTCAAAACCAAAGCCTGATGATAAACTCGCTGATCGGGCAAGAATGCTCCTTTCTTGGATTTAGGGTTTATTAATGCATATGTAGTTCAAGGCTTGTCCCCACTCCAGACAAAATGAACTCACTTGGACAATGACTGTCTGAAAAAGGGGGAAGGCGTCGCAATAGGAATTGTCTGAAACAGGTACAGAAAATATGACATTATATCCGACTTGAGTGTTTTTCCACCCGAACTAGGACAAAATATTTTTTAAGGGTGCATTCACATGGCCATATTGTTTTGCGGATCAGCAGTTTGCGGAACGCACATGGCCGGCACTATCCTAGAAAAAGCCTATTCTTGTCCAATTGAGGACAAGAATAGGACATGCTCTATCTTTTTTTGCGGGGCCGTGGAACGGAACTTTTGCGGCCCCATTGAAATGAATAGTTCTGCACCCGTTCCACAAAATTGCAGAGCGGGTGCGGACCCGTTCATATGGTCGCGTGAATGGGCTCTAAGGTAAAGCTCAGCCAGAATAGGAACTAAGGGTTAGTGAGTATTTTATTTTGAGAGTTGCCATTTACATGGAAAATTAAATTGTAGCGAGTGTACCTCTTGTCGAGTAATAGATATATTTAGGCAGTGGTATGCTAAAGGGAGGGGGCGCCCCGGGTGTCCACTCTCAGGTGGGTGCCAGAGCCCACAAGCAATGAGTGCTTCCATCAATACAGATAAAAGTGCTCATTGCTGGAGCGCCAGGAGCTGCAATCCTGTCAATCCTGTCACTCAGCTCCCCGCACTCCATCTCAAACTTCACCATGCTCCACCATTCAGCCTGCAGGCATAGATCGCGTTGCCGGCCTGTGTGGGAGAAGCCTGCTGCCCGGGAATCTGCATAAGCTTCTCCCAGACAGTGCTACAAAGCGATCTGTGTCTGCAGGGTAGAGCTGGATCTGAGCATCAGGAATGGGACACAGAGTTGGCACAGAGGGCAATACTACTACAAAGGGGCACCAGAGGGCATTACTACTATTAAGGGGGCACAATGGGCATTAGTGCTGTGGAGGGGGCTCAATGAGCATTACTATTGTGGAAGAGGTACAATGGGCATTACTACTATGAAAGGGGCACAGAGGGAATTACTACTGTCAAGGTGGCACAGAGGGCATTACTCCTGTGAAAGGGTGAACATAACTGTTATGGGGCACAGAGTGGGCATTATTACTGCGAAGGGGGCACAATGGTCATTACTACTGTGAAATTGTGGGCATAACTACTCTGAATGGGAACAGAGAGGGTATTACAACTGTGAAGGGGGCACAGATAGGACATTACTATTGTGAAAGGTGCACAGAGAGGGCATAGCTACTGTGAGGGGGCACAATGAGGGCATAGCTACTATGAAGGGGGCACAATGAAGGGATAAGAACTTTAAGGGGCAAAATATGGGCATAACTACCATGAGGAGGCATAATGAGGCATAACTATTGTGAGGGGGAATATATCTTGACAAAACTACTGTGAAGGTTGTAAAATGAGGGCAATACTACTTTGAGGGGGTACAAATTTTTTAAAGTATTGGGTGGGTGCCAGAGAAAGGACCCGCCCCGGGTGCCAAACACCCTAGGCACGCCACTGTATTTAGGGTCTCTGTCTTGCAGTAGTTAACTTTAAAGAGGTTCTCTACTTGCAGAGCTGCCTAGGGGGCTTAGGAGGTAGGGCCTTACTACACATTACACTGCTCTACAATAGCTGGTAATGATGTGATCCTGCCTATGATATGCCATCATGGCTGAGCAGCCTGGCAGGAAAACTCACCAATATGTAGTATACGTAAGTGCCAGAGTGTAGTTTGTAGTGAGGCCCTTCTCCCTCACCCATCTAGGCAGCTCTGCAAGTGGAGGCAACCAGTCCTGCTCATAATCTAGGAAAGGTTGCTGTCGGTCATTTTACATCATTCCAGGAGAACCCCTTTAATATAGCTGAAGTGATCAAACCTATCAAAGTCCTTTATGAGTATGGGGCAACTATAGTTAAATTGGAAATAATCAGGTTGGAGGCATATAAAGATATTCAATGTTGTCCCCCTTAACCCCATAAGGACACAGCCTTTTTTCACCTTAGGACCAGGCCATTTTTTGCAAATCTGACCAGTGTCACTTTAAGTGCTAATAACTTTAAAACGCTTTGACTTATCCAGGCCATTCTGAGATTGTTTTTTCGTCACATATTGTACTTCATGACACTGGTAAAAGTCAAAAAAAATAATTTTTTTGCACAAAAAAATACCTAATTTACCAAAAATTTGGAAAAATTTGCAAATTTCAAAGTTTCAGTTTCTCTACTTCTGTAATACATAGTAATACACCCAAAAATTGTGATGACTTTACATTCTCCATATGTCTACTTCATGTTTGAATTATTTTGGGAATGATATTTTATTTGGGGATGTTATAAGGCTTAGAAGTTTAGAAGCAAATCTTGAAATTTTTCAGAAATTTACAAAAACTCAATTTTTAGGGACCAGTTCAGGTCTCAAGTCACTTTGCGAGGCTTACATAATAGAAACCACCCAAAAATGACCCTATCTAAGAAACTACACCCCTCAAGGTATTCAAAACTGATTTTGCATATGTTGTTAACTCTTTAGGTGTTGCACAAAAGTTATTGGCAAATGGGAAGGAAATTTGAGAATTTCATTTTTTTGTCAAATTTTTCATTTTAACCCATTTTTTCCACTAACAAAGCAAGGGTTAACAGCCAAACAAGACTGTATCTTTATTGCCCTGACTCTGCCGTTTACAGAAACACCCAATATGTGGCCGTAAACTACTGTACGGCCACACAGCGGGGCGTAGAGTGAAAGGTGCGCCGTTTGGTTTTTGGAAGCCAGATTTTTATGGACTGATTTATTTACACCATGTCCCATTTGAAGCCCCCTGATGCACCCCTAGAGGAGAAACTCCCTAAAAGTGACCCCATCTAAGAAACTACACCCCTCAAGGTATTCAAAACTGATTTTACATACGTCGTTAACCCTTTAGGTGTTGCACAAGAGTTATTGGCAAATGGGGATAAAATTTGAGAATTTAATTTGTTTGCCTAATTTTCCATTTTAACCCATTTTTTCCACTAACAAAGCAAGGGTTAACAGCCAAACAAGACTGTATCTTTATTGCCCTGACTCTGCCGTTTACAGAAACACCCCATATGTGGCCGTAAACTACTGTACGGCCACACAGCGGGGCATAGAGTGAAAGGTGCGCCGTTTGGTTTTTGGAAGGCAGATTTTGCTGGACTGTTTTTTTGACACCATGTCCCATTTGAAGCCCCCCTGATGCACCCCTAGAGTAGAAACTCCCTAAAAGTGACCCCATCTAAGAAACTACACCCCTCAAGGTATTCAAAACAGATTTTACAAACTTCGTTAACCCTTTAGGTGTTGCACAAGATTTCATGGAAAATAGAGATACAATTTCAAAATTTCACTTTTTTGGCAGATTTTCCATTTTAATATTTTTTTCCCAGTTACAAAGCAAGGGTTAACAGCCAAACAAAACTCATTATTTATGGCCCTGATTATGTAGTTTACAGAAACACCCCATATGTGATCGTAAAATGCTGTACGGGCACACGGCAGGGCGCAGAAGGAAAGGAATGCCATACGGTTTTTGGAAGGCAGGTTTTGCTGGACTGGTTTTTTTGACACCATGTCCCATTTGAAGCCCCCCTGACGCACCCCTAGAGTAGAAAATCCAGAAAAGTGACCCCATTTTAGAAACTACGGGATAGGGTGGCAGTTTTGTTGGTACTAGTTTAGGGTACATATGATTTTTGGTTGCTCTATATTACACTTTTTGTGCGGCAAGGTAACAAGAAATAGCTTTTTTGGCACCGTTTTTTTTTTTGTTATTTACAACATTCATCTGACAGGTTAGATCATGTGGTAATTTCATAGAGCAGGTTGTCACGGACGCGGCAATACCTAATCTGTATACAATTTTTTTAAATTATGTAAGTTTTACCTAATGATTTCATTTTTAAAACAAAAAAAAAGTTTTAGTGTCTCCATAGTCTAAGAGCCATAGTTTTTTCAGTTTTTGGGCGATTATCTTAAGTAGGGTCTCATTTTTTGCGGGATGAGATGATGGTTTAATTTGCACTATTTTGGGGTGTATATGACTTTTTGATCGCTTGCTATTACACTTTTTGTGACGTAAGATGACAAAAAATGGCTTTTTTTACACGGTTTTTATTTTAATTTTTTTACGGTGGTCACCTGAGGGGTTAGTTCATGTGATATTTTTATAGAGTCGGTCGATACGGATGCGACGATACCTAATATGTATACTTTTTTTTAATTTATGTAAGTTTTACACAATGATTTCATTTTTGAAACAAAAAAAATGCAGTTTTAGTGTTTCCATAGTCTAAGAGCCATAGTTTTTTCAGTTTTTGGGCAATTATCTTAAGTAGGGTCTAATTTTTTGCGGGATGAGATGACAGTTTGATTGTTACAATTTTGGCATGCATGCGACTTTTTTGATCACTTTTATTACCTTTTTTTGGGAAGTAAGGTGGGCAAAATTTCAATTTCATCATAGTTTTTTATTTTTTATTTTATGGCGTTCACTGTTCGGGTAAAGTAACATGACCGTTTTATAGATCAGGTCGTTACAGACGCGGCGATACCAAACATGTGTAGGGAATTTTATTTTTTTCATTTTTAATCAGTGATAAATGTGTATTTTGATTTTTACTTTTTTTTCACTTTTTTTTTACCCAGACCCACTTGGTTCTTGAAGATCCAGTGGGTCTGATGTCTGTATAATACAGTACTGTACTCTATATAGGGTACTGCACTGTATTTTACTTACACTGAACAGATCTATGCCTTCAGCACAGATCTGTTCAGCACCATGGACAGCAGGACGCCTGAGACGGCGTCCTGTTGCCATGGGAACCTTCCCCGTCTGCCACAACTTCGCAGACGGGGAAGGGTGAGGACGGGGCTGGCGGGGGGAGATATTTCAAGCTTTGATTTGTTATAATTTGGATTATTATGGTTTACAGTTTATGAAATCCCAAAGTCACAATCTCAGGAACCCTTTGCTCAGGGGATATGGATTAATTAGCTGACAAGAGTGTGACACTTTGAGCCTAGAATATTGAACCTTTTAACAATATTCTAATTTTAAGTTGCATTAATGCAATTCCTTTTAATTTGCATTACTGAAATAAATGAACTTTTGCACGATATTCTAATTTTTCGAGTTTTACCTGTAGATATCTCTGACGTCTGGTTTGGACCTTAAGGCCACAGCTAAATTCTCCATGATGAGAAAATAGAGCAAGGGGGATAGAGGGCACCCCTGAAATGTCCCATTTTGGATGTCTAGTTAGTCCAAGAGCATTCCATTTACCCAAACTTGTGCAGATTGTTCTCCATAAAGGGAAAGGGTATCTTTTGTACAAAGTCTCCCCCAGTCTCACTTGTCTCAGAAAGACTATACATAAAAAAAATTAAAGTCCAAACAAATCTAAAACAAGAGGGGGTGCAGCAGTGAGTACAGGTACAGGTGAAACACGGAAAATTTGAATATCGTCCAAAAGTCCATTTAGTTCAGTAATGCAAATTAAAAGGAGTTGCATTAGAGCAACCTAAAATTAGAATATTGTGAAAAGGTTCAATATTCTAGGCTCAAAGTGTCACACTCTAGTCAGCAAATTAATCCATACCCCCTGAGCAAAGGGTACCTCAAAATTGTGACTTTGGGGTTTCAGAAGCTGTAAGCCATAATCATCGAAATTATAACAAATAAAAGCTTGAAATATCTCGCTTTACATGTAATGAGTCTATCTCATATGTTAGTTTCACCTTTTAAGTTGCATTACTGAAATAAATGAACTGTGCACGATATTCTAATTTCTCGAGTTGAGTACAGTGAATACAAGTAGGATAATATATAGAAAACGTATAAATCACAACGCAATCTGTGTAGTTATGAAGCACAAATTGATGTCCCCTTCGCCAGACCTGGAGATAGAAAGTGAAGCCACAACTATATGGTCCCATTATTAGGACGACTTCCTACTTTTGTTGTCAGCAGCGCGTAGCTCATGAAGGAAGTCATGTGTCGTGAGCTGGCTTGGTGGGTAAGTAAGATGTGAGATAGGCTGTGCACATATCCCTCATTGCCTGAGGAGGTGGTGATGGTGAGTTCACTAAGGCTTGGATGTATTTCTGGAGTGTAATAATATTACAGGTTATAGCTAGTAGAGAGGGGTCGTTGATCCAGGGAGTTATTCTGATTGCCTGATTGGAGTTAGGAGGGAATTTTTTCTCCAAAAATGAGGAAAATTGGCTTCTACCTCACTGGGGTTTTTGTGCCTTCCTCTGGATCAACTTGCAGGATAACAGGCTGAACTGGATGGACAGATGTCATTTTTTCAGCCTTATAAACTATGTTACTATGTCCAGTATTCTGCATTGGACCACAATGGCCCTGTTGAGTAGTTGTAAGTGAGCCCCTTGTTAGCAGATTTGGTCCCTTGTACCACTTTTTCACATTATTTCCTCTTTCATGTGGTATCCGTGCTTTTCAGGCCCAATGCTCTGTGAGCCCAGTGGATCTCTTGAGCAGCTGTAGCAGGTCAGCTAAGCATATTTCTGAAGACTCTCCGATTAAGTTTTAGGGCCCAAGTCTTCAAGCAGGCCCTACATCTATTACAATTTTCTGAATCATTGAGGGCTCTATAAAGGTTTTTAATATGTTCTGTAGGAGAGTCCAATGGATGCTAATGGGCAAGTACTTGCGCTGAAACAGGGCAGATCTGAGCAGTTGAACGTCTAGGTCACAATTAATATAAGGACTACAGTCATTGTGACATTTTACAGGGCCATTACATTGGCCACCTCTATTTGACCAGATGATGTCACGTGCATCAAACATCTGACACTGTGTCCTCAAGTACACAAGGCCATTCTTACAGTATTACATTGCACATTATTACAGTGCAGATTGGTAAGTATATTGCTGTCTTACAAAGCAGCGACCTTGCTTACTACAATGTACTATTATGGTTTGGGGCTGGAAGGAGTTAAATATAGACCTTCGATAGGGGTGAAGGATAGAGTTTTAAAAGACACTTTACATTCCATGAAACAGTGCAGTATGATAAGGGTTATACAATGATTCTGAAAAGTGGTGTGTGCTGTATTGCTGGAGAATAAGTGTTTTACCTCATTCTGATAATGGTCCTGTAGTATTTGGAATGATTGCTAGAATAAAAGAGGGCCATAGGGTGCATGCAATACGTTTTTACAGCACTGTACAATATCTGAATAGAAGTTATTGGTTAGATTACCACTTACATGGGTTGAGGTCCAGACAGTAATCTGCAGAATATTTCCAAACCAACCTACAAATGTTAGCGTTATACCCACAAACATAGATATATGGCACAGATTGGAGCCTGAACGTTTCTCAATTTTTGGGCATGTAAACAGGAAAATCAGCCACTGTACAGTATTTACTATCCAGTCATTTATTCAACATATACTGTATATTATGTCTATAGACCGGGGGATTATCAGTTTTATCATCTATAGCGGTACTGAGAAACATTAAATGCCAGGCATGTACCGAGGTCGTTCAGACTCAAAAAAGGGGAGCATGAAGTTTACCGGGACACCATGCCGTACCGGTACGTCATATGTCCCTAACAGGTTAAAGGGGTATTCTCATCTTAGACAATGGGGGTATATTGCTAGGATATGCCCCCATTGTCTGATAGGTGTGGGTCTCACCTCTGGGACCCGCACCTATCTTGTAAACGCAACCAGCAAAGTCCCAGAGGGCTATTTCCATTGGCACTATAGAAATGAATGGGAGTGGTGACCATGCAAGAGCAGTGCGCTTCCTTTCACTTCTATGGGGAAAGGGATTGGTGGTGGCCGGATCTGGGGAAACCCAGGGTCCTCCAGCCACCACTTTCCCCGCTCCGTTTGGGAATACCCCTTTAAGGGGCTGTCTATTGCTATGTAAATACAGTTTAAAGGAGTTGTTCGATATAACTGCATAATTAAAGACCAGCAAGAAAGTGAGACAAAATAAAAATACCAATACCAGTGCCGTAACTCCCATCTCCACATTTTCTGGTCCACACCAGACAAAATGTGGTGACATACCTTTTTAGATCACATGATTACTGCAGCCAATCACTGGCCTCAGTCGTCACACGTGCAACAATGTCATGTTACTGCCTAGCCCAAGTAGTGACGTGCCGTCGGTCCGCTCTTGTTTTTACCCTACCTTATGCACAGTGATGACCCAATGATTTTTCTGGTCGTTTGTTCCCATTCAGTTTCTTGAATTTTATTGACAGCAAGAACATCCCTGCCATTACTAACTACTATTTTTGGTGTTATAAGTGATCGGCGGTACATTTACATGTTCCCAAGCATTTTTTGTTCCCGATCATCTCCTGTGTAAAAGACCCCAAGTAAGGGCTCATTCAGACAGCCGTGCGGACCCATTCATTTCTATGGGGCCACAAAAGATGTGGACATCACACCGTGTGCTGTCTGCATCCGTGGTTTGTTCCGTGGCTCCAAAGAAAAGATAGAGCATGTCCTATTCTTGTCTGCAATTGCGGACAAGAATAGGTATTTTCGATTATGCTTGCGGCCATGTGCAGATCCGCAGACAACTACGTTCATCCGAATGCGCCCTAAAACCTATCATACCCAAATGAAGAAAAAGACAGAGATCTGATGATAATGCATAAATATTTCTATTCATTGACAGCAAGCAAATGTGAAAATATTTTATTAAAATACAAAGTATATTGAAAAGTGGCAGAAAAGCTGAACTATGCATCTTTAAACCTTTAATAAATATTTAATTGCGATTTGATGCAATTTCTATGTTCCTTCTATGCTGAATTTTACAGGCTATGTTTATCCTTGGAAGATATTGTACCTATGATCATTTCATGTGACTATGCAAAAAAATAAATATGTGACCCTATTCTGGTCCTCACATACTTAAAGGAGTAATCCATGATTTCAATATTGATGGCCTATCCTCAGGATCAGCCATCAATATAGGATTGGCAGGGTTGACAGCCCACACCCCTGCTGATCAGCTGTTTGAGAGTAGCTCTGGTGCCGAAAGTCATGGTTGGAACTACACAGCTCTGTCCATTGTGTAGTGGATGTAGCATGTAACTGCAGCACTGCTCCCATTCACTTCAATGAGAGCAGCTCTGCAGTTGTGGGATTGTGGATAAACTCTGCCTGTGTAATGTTTATGTTTAAATTGTATTGGAGCTGTCATTTGGCATTCCGGGCACTAGAGGCCACTGTTTTGCAGCACAGTCAGCACACTCTGGGATTTGCATATGCAAAGCAGATGATGACTCATGCAAGCTGCTTCTGAAAACCAGGAAGTGTGAGCTGATCTGACATGGTAGAAGGATTGTGCTGTGAGTGAATGAATCCGATTCCATCCTGGCTTGCGGATGTCCGGCAGTAAATGGACACTCAAAGGAAGGAGAGTATCTGTTGTCTCCTTTCTGGATCCAGCTCTTTGAAAGAGACATTGTCCCAGGAAGACCAGTTCCAGTGTATGGACAGAAAGCCTTATCATCAAGCAAGGCCACATGGTTGCTAAGAACTTGGTGGCCATCCTGGGTAAGCGGCATCCTAGGGCCCAGAACGGACGCAGGTCAGTACACCTGATTACCAATTGTACTTTACTGTTTGGCGCCTAAAGTAACAGAGACTAGCCTAGGCCTTGTATTAGCTAGTTAGATAGGGTTATAGCTGTGTTAGGCCTTACTGTACTGGACTGCAGCGCAGTAATTGACTTGCAGGCTCTGCTGCGTCTGCCACCGGTTAGGTGTGTCCTCTATAGCGGCACAGTACGACTTGTAGGCTCTGCTGTGTACGCCAACAGGCTAGGCCTGTCCCTCGGACAGGGACGGTGACTGTGGGCCTGGGGTATTACTTATACTGTTTGTACTTGTGTTATTATTGTTTCCAAAGTAAAGTTTCTGTTCTTGCATATAAAGCTGGTGTCAGTGTCGCTTTCCTTGTCTATGACTTCGCTGTATCCTGGGGAGCCCACCCCAGTACAAGGCTTACAACTTGGCATAGTCAGCAGGATACAGCGACCGTTATGGACGGGAACACAGCGGGAGATCATCCCCCGGCGCCATTGGTGCCGGATCAGGACCCAGCCCAGGGTGCACAGGCGCAAGTCCAGCTTGCCCCCAACAACATGGTTACCACAGTAGGATACATCCCTGTAGGGGCACTGCTGCGTCATCTGCCAAAGTATGACAGTAGAAATATGACATTGCAGGACTGGACTGAAAGGGTGCGAAGTGCGGTTAAAATGTGTAACCTGACCCCTGAACTGCGGGCCGAGGTTGCTTTGGGAGCCCTAGAGGATGATGTCAGGCGGACAGTGATGGTAAGGCCTGACTCCGAGAGAGATACGCTAGAGAAGATATTCTCCCTGCTAGAGAGAGCCCAAGGGGGGCGGGCCAAAGTGGTACAGTTACGGAGTCACTTCTTTAACCGACCCCAGCGAGAGGGCGAGAACCTGATGCAATATTCCAATTCTCTACAGGAAACGCTGAATGAGATACAACGACAAGACCCTGAGGCCATGGGCGCCTTCCGGGAGGTGTACCGGCTTCTACGAGATCAGTTCATAGTGGGGCTCTCCAATAAATTCTTACAAGATAAATTACAAGAGATGACCCAAACAATGGCCGATATAACATTCTACAGCGTCTACTTAGCCGCTGTAGAGAGAGAGCCAATACCTGTGGCAGCGAGAGTGGTGAATAGCACGCATGTTACAAGGGACCGGCCGGGATCTGAAGAATCAGAGTCCTTAAAGGATGTGGTCCAGGCCCTGCGGGTGAAATTGAAAGAGCTTCGGCTGGAAGTGTCCCAGATGAAGGCAGGACCATCCCGGCCTCCGGAAACTGTCCCTGCACCTCGTGCCACTCTACCCAGAACAACCCCGGTGAGGGGGCCGGTCAGAAGAGGGCCCCTCTGTTGGGCTTGCCAAAAGTACGGCCATATGGCCAGAGAGTGCCCAGAACAGGTAGCATCTGAGCCGTCGTTAAACTTCCGACCGCTGCAGTAGCTGGGCGTCCTGCGGCGTTGCACCAGAAGTTAAGTCCTCTGCGTGAAGAACGTGATCTGTATGCCAGCAGCCCCATATTAGAAGCCGAGTTGGAAGACCGAAAGGTTTGCTGCCTAGTTGATACAGGGTCAGAGTGCACCCTAATGCCTCTGGAGTTCTTCGAGAGGCACTTCGGGCATATGATGGAGCCCGAAGACGGGAGCATCATCAGGCTGACGGCTGCCGATAATAGAGAGATGGATGTTCGAGGGATAGTCTGGATGCAGATCCGACTGTTTGGGCAAGACATCGGCAAGAAAGGCGATGGACCATTCGTCCCGGACAGGAATGGACTTGACCCTGGGCATGAATATACTGAATATACTAAGAGACCTAGACCATCAACGCTATGCCAAGGAAGGGCCGAAGTACTGGCAACGGGCCACCACACACTGGCCTACCCAGAAGGTCTTACAACAAATGGTGAGGAGCTGTAGCCTGCAAAAGAGTAACCTGTCCGGACAGGCCATTGGAGACGTGAGGGTGCTACGGAGGACTCCGTTGAAGATCCCACTTCGACAGGAGCGAATATTGATGCTGCCAGTGAGGGCTGGACGATGACTGAATGGACTGGGGGTCCTGATCGAGCCCACTTAGCAAGAAGAAACGCAGATTCGCCGACTGGTAGCCCGGGCCCTCGCCGTTGTGAAAGACGGATGTGTGCCTATACGCTGCTGTAATGTTGAGGACTGCGAATTAACCGTCCCCGCAAACACCCTGCTGGCCACAGTTTATGTGTCCAAAGGGGGTTTCGCTCGACGAAGGGGCTTCACGCTACAGCCGGATAGGAGATCAGCCTGGACCTATGCTGTGGAGATTTATTTAAGGGAAACCCGACAGCGGAGTGGAACGGTCGAGTGATCATGGTCCGTATGGGGGTGGACTGCAGAACCCTGACCCCGGGGGAAAAAAAAGCTGCTGGAAGACACCCTCTGGGAATTTCAGGAGGCCTTCTCAAGACATGATGAGGACTTTGGGTGTGCTACTGCCATCAAACATGAAATCCCAACCGGCGATGTTGCGCCGATCAGGGAACGTTACCGGCAGATTCCACCTAAGATGTATCAGGAGGTGAAAGAAATGGTGGCCAGCATGTTGGAGAACCGGGTGATCCAGGAGAGTCAAAGTCTGTGGGCTGCTCCAGTAGTCTTGGTAAGGAAGAAAGACGGGAGTTTCCGGTTCTGCATGGATTATCGGAAGCTGAATGCTCAGACCGTCCGGGATGCCTACCCCCTTCCACAGATTGAGGAGTCATTATCAGCCCTAAGCCAAGCAAAGTTCTTCTCAACTCTTGACCTGGCTAGTGGGTACTGGCAGGTGCCAGTGGCCAAGAAGGACAAAGCCAAGATGGCCTTCATTTTACCTATGAGACTCTACGAGTTCAACCGGATGCCCTTCAGCCTCTCCAATGCTCCGGGGACATTCCAGCGATTGATGGAACACTGTCTGGGGGACCTCAACTTTGAATCAGTATTGATATACCTGTATGACATAGTAGTGTTCGGGGCTTCCTTTGAAGATCACCTCCAGAAGCTGCGACAAGTCTTGGAACGGCTACGAGACCATGGGCTCAAGATCAAGCCCAAAAAAATGCCAGCTGTTCTGACAGCAGATAGAGTACTTAGGACATATAGTCACCCAGGAGGGGGTAAAACCGGCCCCCAGCATGGTGGGCCCGTTAAACGAGTTGCTAAGAGGCACAGCTGGGGGCCCAAAGAAATGCCCTGTCGACTCGGGGCCCCGGCAACAAGAGGCCTTTGAAGCGGTGAAGGAGGCACTGACCAATGCCCCGATGCTGGCTTACGCGCGGTTTGATTCCCCATTCCTGCTGTATACTGATGGAAGCCTACATGGTCTGGGGGCCGTATTGTCCCAAGTCCAGGATGGACGGGAGAGAGTCATCGTCTATGGGAGCCGGTCCCTAAGAGAGTCAGAACACAACCCTGATAACTATAGCTCCTTTAAACTGGAACTACTGGCACTGGTGTGGGCCATGACCGAAAGGTTTGCAGAATACCTGACTGATGCAGAAGTGACCGTGATGACAGACATCAACCCGTTGGCACACCTGGAGAATGCCAAGCTCGGTGCACTCGAGCAAAGATGGTTGGCACGCCTCTCTAAGTACCAATACCGCATCAAGTTCCGGTACGGTAGGGAGAACGGCAACGCCGATGCACTCTCTCGAGTTCCAGTAGGACAGTCGACTCAGAGAGCCGATGAGGAGTAAAAGGATACTGAAACTCCTGACCTTGGTCGCTTACCTCTGTTCCTGGATGTGGCACATTCAAGTGGGGTGGCATCTGGAATGACGCTGGTGCTGGGGAAAACGTTGACTGATTGGGAGAGAGTCCAGAATAGCTGCCGGGATTTGTGGAAAGTGAAAGAATGGATTCGGAGCAAGATCTGGTCTCGGCCAGAAGAACGAGCCCGTCTGACCCCAGAGGGTCAGAAGTTGTTAAGGCAGTGAGACAAACTGACAATTACCCAGGGACTCCTGTGCCGGATCATATACTTACAGTCATAGCTGTAGTACCGGCAACAGATTGTCATTCCCATGTTGTTGGGACCGGAGGCCGCCAGGGAAGCTCATGAAAAGGGAGCTCATTTTGGGAGCGACAAAACGTTCAAGTGGCTCCAACGGCTGGTATACTGTCCAGATCTGGCCGACATGGTGGCCGCGGCATGTCTTAAGTGTCGATCATGTGGGTTGAGTAAGAGTACTGAACAGCGGGCTCCTGTGCAGACAATCCGCACCTCAGCGCCCCTAGAACTTCTGATGATCGATTATGTACAGATTGGGTACTCTACCTCGGGACACTCATACTGTCTAGTCATGACAGATCACTTTACCAAGTATGCGGTAGCTGTGCCCACCAGAGACCAAACCGCAGAGTCGGCCGCCGAAGCTGTCTGTAAACACTTTATACAGGTGTTCGGCTGTCCACGGAGGATACATTCTGACAAGGGAGCATGCTTTCAGGGTACTCTAATGAATGAACTGTACCAATTGTATGGGATTGAACGCTCCCGCACCACTCCATATCACCCACAGGGAAACGGAGCGTGCAAACTCTTCAATCGCATCTTGCTTCAGATGCTGTGGACTCTGGAAGACAGTCAAAAAGCCCAGTGGTCCACGTACCTACTTGAGTTGATGTGGGCCTATAACAACAGAGTACACAGTACCACCGGATACTCTCCACATATGCTCATGTTTGGATGAGCCAGACGGGAGATTGAAGATCTCCACATGCCCAACCCGATGGAGCCCCCACCGAGAAGTACCACCGCATGGGTGCAGAAGCACTGCCGCCGGCTGAGAGCGGTCCACAAGGTTGTGGGGGAGCGCCTGGGACAGGTGATACACCCTAACCCAAGAACAGTGCACAAAGATGGGTATGTCCCGGGTGATGGTCAAAGCCAAACGGCTGTCTGGGAAGTTGGATGGACGGTGGGAGGCAGTTCCATACACGATGAAGAGAAGGGTAGACCCCGCTATTCTGGTCTATGAGGTAGAGCCAGTAGGGACAGGGGGACCCTCACGGAACTTACACTGTATTATGTTGAGACGTTGCAATTTTGATGAGCCGGTGTGCGAGGAGGGGGTGCCTCCTCACGCTCCGAGTATGAAGGAAAGTCCCTCAGATGAGCAAGAGGAGGAATGGTGGGTTTGCCCTGCCCAGGTGTCCACAGAGGTTCCGGCTGTGACAGGTTTGCCACCCAGGTGCAATGCAATGCTGCAAAGTCAACAGCTCCTCTCTTGTCAAATATGCCTGATGTCCCCAGTACTTCTGAAACATTCAATCTGAGAAGGTCATCGAGGCCCAATGCTGTTGTGCCTCCACAGCGCTATGCCCAGGAAGAGTTTGTATGGGGAGAGTTTCCGAGGCCGACAACTTCGAGTGGGGTGGCATGTGAGATTGTGGATAAACTTTGCCTGTATAATGTTTATGTTTAAATTGTATTGGAGCTGTCATTTGACATTCCGGGCACTAGAGGCCACTGTTTTGCAGCACAGTCAGCACACTCTGGGATCTGAATATGCAAAGCAGATGATGACTCATGCAAGCTGCTTTTAAATACCAGGAAGTGTGAGCTGATCTGACATGGTGGAAAGATTGTGCTGTGACTGAATCCGATTCCATCCTGGCTTGCGGATGTCCGGCAGTGAATGGACACTCAAAGGAAGGAGAGTATCTGTTGTTTTCTTTCTGGATCCAGCTCTTTGAAAGAGACGTTGTCCCAGGAAGACCAGTTCCAGTGTATGGACAGAAAGCCTTATCATCAAGCAAGGCCGCATGGTTGCTAAGAGCTTGGTGGCAATCCCGGGTAAGCGGCATCCTAGGGCCCAGAATGGACGCAGGTCAGTACACCTGATTACCAATTGTACTTTACTGTTTGGCGCCTAAAGTAACAGAGACTAGCCTAGGCCTTGTATTAGCTAGTTAGATAGGGTTATAGCTGTATTAGGCCCTACTGTACTGGACTACAGCACAGTAATTGACTTGCAGGCTCTGCTGCGTCTGCCACCGGTTAGGTGTGTCCTCTATAGCGGCACAGTATGACTTGTAGGCTCTGCTGTGTGCGCCAACGGGCTAGGCCTGTCCCTCGGACAGGGATGGTGACTGTGGGCCTGGGGTATTACTTATACTGTTTGTACTTGTGTTATTACTGTTTCCAAAGTAAAGTTTCTGTTCTTGCATATAAAGCTGGTGTCAGTGTCGCTTTCCTTGTCTGTGACTTCGCTGTATCCTGGGGAGCTCACCCCGGTACACGGCTTACACAGTTACCAGCTCTGTCTACTAGGCAGTGGACAGAGTTGTGTAGTTCTGGAACCGACCTCCAGGGCCACAGTTAGGCACCTTTCACATGAGCGAGTATTCCGTGGGGGTACAATGCGTGATGCGAACGCCTTGCGCCCGCACGGAATCCAGTCCCATTTATTTAAATAGTCTGTGTACATGAGCGTTGGTTTTCACGCATCGCTTGTGCGTTGCGTGAAAATCGCAGCATGTTCTATATTCTGCGATTTTCATGCAACTCTGGCACCATAGAAGTGAATGGGGCTGCATGAAAATCATTTTTCACGGATGGTTGCTAATAGATGTTGTTTGTATACCTTCAGTTTTTTATCATGCATGTGCAAAACACATTAAATCGCATTGCACCCGCGCGATAAAAACTGAACGTGATCGCAGACAAAACTGAATGACTTTGTTTGGGAAATCACACATTTTTCACTGAACGCATTTGCAATGCATCCGGACCTAATCCGCACATGCTCGTCTGCAAGGGGCCTTACTCTAAATCAGCTGATCATGGGAGTGCAAGGTGTCAGACCTTGCCAATCATACGTCCTGAGGATAGACCATCAATATTGAAATCCTGGTACACTGCTTTAAACCCCTTTAAACCCTTAGTAACCTCCAATACACTTTTTTACGGCAGTTACTAAGGGGCTTTAGTCTAGGCCGCCGCCTTTTATGCAGAGTGTGGGCTTACCTTTCACATGAGTCGCCGGGCTCCTGCTCTAACAGCATGGATCAGCAGAAACGCAGTTAATAGCGATTGCGGCATATAAATGGTTTAGAGGGAGGAGGCTTCCTCTGTCTGCCATAAACACCCTGAAAATGAGATTGAGGGTCGCCCATGTAGACTGATATGTCAATATAAGGCTGCACCTCTCTGGTGCAGGCTCCATAAGCAGTACAGTCCCCTTGTGTAAATAGTAAATGGTTAAACATTTCTTAATAAGATTTTTATTAAGTCAAAAAATACACCTTTTTTCTATTGAAAAAAAGCTTTTCAATGAAAAAAAATCCCCACCACATATTTTCTATAGTTGAATCCGTAACGACCCACACTACACAATTATCATGTAATTTATCCTTACAGTGAACACCGTAAAAAAGTAAAATAAAAAAGTCATCACTGCCAGAATTGCTGTTTTTGATTTATTTTTATTTTTTTAAAAGGGTTTTATTGTTCAAAATAGTAAAATGTAAAAAAAGAACTACTGTATATGTATTTGGTATTGCTGTAATCGTACTGACCCAGCAAATAAAGTTCTGTTATTTATGCCAAAAAATAAATGCTGCATTCATTGCTGTTTTTTCCCATCTACCCCCATCAAAAAAAAAGAGTTCTTAAAAGTTAAATCAGTATGTTAAATCTACCCTAAAATGGTGCCATTATAAATTACAACTTGCCCCAGAAAAAAACTCCTCATATAATTACATCGACTGAAAAATGAAAAAGTTCAAGCTCATGGAATGCAACGATGTATATAGTGTATGAAAAAAAAAAATCTTGGTCACTAAGACCCAAGAAAGGCTGATCACTAAGGCGTCAAGAGACAAAATGTTTAAAATTGTTAAAGACAATTATCCTTTAAATCGCATAATAATAATTGGCAAGAGATTTGTGATTTTGGAATTAAGATTACATATCACCGTTTGTATCCCGCTCTAATCTGAGCATTTGATGTTCCTGTCAGTCACCACTGGCTTACAAGGACAATATTTCTCCAAAGTAATTACTTTTGTCAATATGTATTAGAAATGTATGCAATTCTCCTGTAAACCATCCCACACCTGCATCCCACGTGCTGTCTTGAGACTTACTATCTTATTATAATCTTCCTGGGTAAGAAGTCTCATTACATAGAAAAACAGCAGTAAAATCCAATCTCAAGGAGGAAGATTACCGAACATGGAGAAATACACTAGAGGAGAAGAAGAAGCTGGTGTTGGCATAGATTTATGTCCAGACACATAAATCAAATGCATAAATGCTCTTCATATCTCATTATTCCTTATCACCTGCAATGTATGATGGATTTATCTTTTCAAGTGCTGTGAATGGCTCGCTGGGTGAGATTCACCAGGCTAAAATACCAGTCAGAAAAACACAGCTATGTGCCATCATTGAAGTCACTTGTAGCAATTGTAGGTTCATGCTGTGATTCTTGGAAGTCTAGCTTGATGGAAACAAGGGTTTTGTTTCTTGAATGAATATCATTTTGTTGAAGACACAGAAGTGGCCATTGGGGTGAGGGGTCATTCACACTGTAAGCAATTTGTCCTAAAACTGGGGTAACTGTATGTAAAACACAGCAAAAATTCATATAAACACCTAAAATTACTGTAACATATACAATACAGTGGATAGTTCATGATTTGAGGTTCTTTTAACAAACCAATAATTGGGTCAAATATCAGGGATGAGTATTTGTAAAAGTGCTCATTCCTGATAATTGACAATCATTCATCGGGTGTCTGTGTCTTTGGGCTAGTACCAAAATTCATAGTTTCTGTGCAGCACATCTCACTGTATAAACAGGGATCTGCATTCCAAAAACAATGATTCACTCTGGGGGTGACGGACGATGGTAGCGATCACTAGTCCCCATATAGCGGAAGTCATTGCTGCATGTAAATGTGCCAGCGAGCCCTGGAGGGGAGAGGATGAGAGTGGTGGTAGTGGCAATGATGGTGGCAGTAGTATTCACAGTGGCAATCCTCACTCTGGCACTCCCTTGGTCGTGCAGTAAAGGGGTGGCACATACTTTTTTCCTCTCAGGGCACACCCTGGTTTGGCTTCTACTGCCTGGAAGTAGGTGGGACACCCTTGGTGTCGGCCAGTTTAGTCAGGGCTCCCGTGGGGTGACAGGCATGGCCATACTGTGGTAGTGCAGTGCAATGTTTTTAGGTGAAAATAAATGTACTTTACTAGAGCAACTCAGCAGATGGTACATATAGGCCCTAACAAAAGTATGCACAGTCTTAACAGGTTCATAGACACTTTTCCCAAGGCTATGTATAGGGAGAAATCAGCTATATAGTTGTTTCTCTGACTCCCTTTACAGCAGGGGTGGGAAACCTCCAGCCCACAGGCCACATACGGTCCAAGGGATCATCTCATGTGGCCCCCTGCCAGAGCATATAGTAAAAATGCTAATGACTGATTCCATTATGGAAGCGCTCATTAGCATGCGGGCGGCAAGGAAGGGGAGAACAGCACTGCACTGGCTGTACTCACCTTCCCAGGTCTTCTTGTCCTGACACGTACAGTGTCAGGACGTAGTGCACGTAGATGCACATTATGACATAATGCTGTGTGCTAGAAGGTCACAGTACAGCGTGGCCAGGGAGGGTAAGTGAATCTGCCAAGTGGCAGCACCATCCAGAGCTGGAGGGGTAAGTTTATTTATTTATTTATTTATTTTAATCGTCTGATCTGAGGTCTGATAGGGAGCTGATATGAGGCTAATGGGTGGAGAGGGTCTGATAGTGGTCTGATCTGAGGCTGGGGGGTTTGATCTGAGGCAGGGGAGGCGCTGATGAGGGTCTAGGTTGAGAAGGGTCTGATCTGTGGCTGGGGGGTCTGATTTGTGGCTGGGGGTATGATCTGAGGCTGTGGGGGTCTGATTAGGGTCTGATCTGAGGCTGGGGGTCTAATCTGAGGCTGGGGGGGTCTGATGGAGGTCTGATCTGAGGCTCGGGGGTTTGATGGGGGTCTTATCTGAGGCTGGGGGTCTGGTCTGAGGCTGGGGGGTCTGATGGGGTCTGATCTGAGGCTGGAGGTCTGATAGGAGTCTGATCTGAGGCTAATGTAGGCTGGGAGGACTGATAGGAGGCTGATGGAGGTGGGGGGGCAGATCTGAGGCTGAGAAAGGGACAAAGGCAGGGACAGTTGTGAAGGAAGAGGCAGGGACAGTGAAAGGGGGTGAATCCCTCTCTGGTAAACCCCCCCCCCCCCACCCCTTCCCGGGAATTAGGTTTGGCTGCCATTAATCCCAAATAAAGAACTAAATACATAACATTCTGAATTTAAAAATTAGACTGCTATGTTTGGTCAAAATGGCACGTGTACTACATGTAATATATAGCACAGGCACCATTTTGTGCTGCAAAAATATAGCGCTCTAGATTTTTTTAAATTGAACCGCAATTTATGTAACTTACATGTAAGTCAATTATATGTTTGACCAAATATAGCAGTCAAATTTTTAAGTAGAGAATTTTGTATGGCCCGCGACGATGTTACAAATATCCAAATGGCCCTCGTCAGCAAAAAGGTTCCCCACCCCAGCTTTACACTTAAGCCATAGGCCTCATGCACACGGACCGGTGTGTGCATCCGTGTCTGTTGTTCCCGTTTTCCTTGATTTTTCTGCGGACCCATTGACATTCAACGGGTCCGTTGAAAACTCGGAAAATGCACCATTGTACATCCGCGTCCGTGATCCGTGTTTCCTGTCTGTCCAAAAAATATGACCTGTCCTATTTTTTTGACGGACAACAGTTCACGGATCCATTCAAGTCAATGTGGTCCGTGAAAAACATGGATGCACACAAGATTGTCATCCGCGTCCGTACATCTGTGTCCGTAGGCTTCTTCACACAGACGGATCCGCTGATCCGTCTGCATAAAAGCTTTTTAGATCTGAGTTTCACTTCGTGAAAACTCAGATCCGACAGTATATTCTAACACAGAGGCGTTCCCATGGTGATGGGGACGCGTCAAGTTAGAATATACTACGAACTGTGTACATGACTGCCCCCTGCTGCCTGGCACCACCCGATCTCTTACAGGGGGCTGTGATCCGTACAATTAAACCCCTCAGGTGCCGCACCTGAGGGGTTAATTGTGTGTATCATAGCCCCCTGTAAGAGATCAGGTGCTGCCATGCAGGAGGGGGGCAGACCCCCTCCCTCCCCAGTTTTAAATTCATTGGTGGCCAGTGAGGCCCCCCTCCCTCCCTCCCCTGTATTTAACTCATTGGTGGCCAGTGCGGCCCTCCCTACCTCCCTCCCCTGTATTTTACTCATTGGTGGCCAGTGCGGCCCCCCTCCCTCCCAGTATTATATTCATTGGTGGCCAGTGTGACCCCCCCTCTCCCCCCCCCCCAATTAAAATCACCTTCCCCCATCATTGGTGTCAGCGGAGAGTTCCGATCGGAGTCCCAGTTTAATCGCTGGGGCTCCGATCGGTTACCATGGCAGCCAAGACGCTACTGCAGTTCTGCCTGCCATGGTTACTTAGCAATAGAAGCATTATACTTACCTGGGATGTCTGTGACCGGCCGGGCGCTCCTCCTACTGGTAAGTGACAGGTCTGTGCTATAAGCAATGTGCCGCACAGACCTGTCACTTACCAGTAGGAGGAGCGCCCGGCCGGTCACAGATATCGCAGGTAAGTATAAAGCTTCTATTGCTAAGTAACCATGGCAGCCAGGACTGCAGTAGCGTCTTAGCTGCCATGGTAACCGATCAGAGCCCCAGCGATTAAACTGGGACTCCGATCGGAACTCTCCGCTGTTTTAACCTATAGCATTTGTTTTAACCTATAGCATGAATACACATGAGCTCTGCATTAACATAATAGATGACTCATAGTAACAGCATTTAACCAATCAGGTATAAACACATATGTGCTTAGTATGCATTGATTGAAGATGACCCTATAAGGTAAGACTGTGCAAACTAAGGAATGTATGGGTATTTTGAAACTGCACAGGAAGTTTCTCACATTCCACAAAAAAGGGAATCTTGAAACAGTGCACTGGCCAGATGTAATCGTAATACACATTGTTAAAACAGACAAAATGGAGTTACTTATACCCCATCAATCCCCTCTTAGAACCTTATATATATATATCTTATACTATATGGTTCTTTCTCTGCTCTCCCTTAGTTTGCTTATAAGCCTTTAGATATTCCATATACCCTTCAGGAGTATAATCCTCAGTCTTTGTTGAGGTTGTGTTTGCCTCTTCTACCTGTACCGGAGTATAGAGGAATGTTGGGTGTACCCCTCTTTCGGACACTTTTTGACATATGGCAAGAAGGGAGGGCACACACTGTAGACAACAGCAGAGGCACACTATTGCAGTGACTACGGCGAGTGCCACTCCTAAAACATACCTTATTTGACCAAAGTCAGGTATCCAGCCAAAAAGCCAGTCCCACCAAACTTGGTCAACATCTTGTTTTATATGTTTAATCATCTCTTCTAGTTGGCCTATTTTATCTTTTATTCCACGGGAGTGGTCTGATAAATTGAAACAACACATCCCTGCGAACGCTGAGCATCCTATACCATGTTGGAGCAATAAATAGTCAATAGTTGCCCTATTCTGCAAGATAGCCTTTTTATATGATTGTATATCCAGCAGCATATCTTGCAGAATTGCACTAGTGACATTTATTTGTTTTACCATAAAACAGGCAAGTTTTGATATTGTCCTGTGGATATACAGTCATGTGAAAAAATTAGGACACCCTTTGAAAGCATGTGGTTTTTTTGTAACATTTTTAATAAATGGTTATTTCATCTCCGTTTCAACAATACAGAGAGATTAAAGTAATCCAACTAAACAAAGAAAACTGAAGAAAAGTCTTTTCAAGATCTTCTGTAAATGTCATTCTACAAAAATGCCTATTCTAACTGAGGAAAAAGATAGGACACCCTCACATGTATTCCCTCTTAAATTGGCTCAGATCTCACACAGGTATATCACACCAGGTGCACATAATTAGTAGATCGTTACTCTGCATGTTGAATGAGGCTTGCCCTATTTAAACCTCAGACATTTAGTTTGGTGTGCTCCTGACTGTTGAAGTGAGAGTGAGCACCATGGTGAGAGCAAAAGAGCTGTCAGAGGACTTCAGAAAAAAGATTGTAGCAGCCTATGAGTCTGGGAAGGGATTTAAAAAGATCTCAAAAGATTTTGAAATCAGCCATTCCACTGTCCGGAAGATAGTCTACAAGTGGAGGGCTTTCAAAACAACTGCCAACATGCCCAGGGTCTGGTCGCCCCAGCAAGTTCACCCCAAGAGCAGACCGCAAGATGCTAAAAGAGGTATCCAAAAACCCTAAAGTGTCATCTCGAGAACTACAGCAGGCTCTGGCTACTGTTGATGTAGAAGTACATGCCTCTACAATCAGAAAGAGACTGTACAAGTTTAACTTGCATGGGAGGTGTGCAAGGAGGAAACCTTTGCTTTCCAAGAGAAACATCGAGGCCAGACTGACATTTGCCAGCGATAAAGTTGACAAAGACCAGGACTTCTGGAATAATGTTCTTTGGACAGATGAGTCCAAAATTGAATTATTTGGACACAACAGCAGAGGACATGTTTGGCGTAAACCAAACACAGCATTCCAAGAAAAGAACCTCATACCAACTGTGAAGCATGGAGGTGGAAGTGTCATGGTTTGGGGCTGCTTTGCTGCAGCAGGACCTGGTCAGCTCACCATCATAGAATCCACGATGAATTCTACTGTGTATCAGAAGGTGCTTGAAGAACATGTGAGACCATCAGTTAGAAAATTAAAGCTGAAGCGGAACTGGACCATGCAACATGACAATGACCCAAAACATACTAGTAAATCAACCAAAGATTGGCTGAAAAAGAAGAAATGGAGAGTCCTGGAATGGCCAAGTCAAAGTCCAGATTTGAATCCCATTGAGATGCTGCGGGGTGACTTGAAAAGGGCTGTACGTGCAAGAAACCCCTCAAACATCTCACAGCTGAAAAAGTTCTGCATTGAGGAGTGGGGTAAAATTTCCTCAGACCGATGTCGAAGACTGGTAGATGGCTACAAGAACCGTCTCACTGCAGTTATTTCAGCCAAAGGAGGTAACACTCGCTATTAGGGGCAAGGGTGTCCTATCTTTTTCCTCAGTTAGAATAGGCATTTTTGTGGAATGACATTTACAGAAGATCTTGAAAAGACTTTTCTTCAGTTTTCTTTGTTTAGTCGGATTACTTTAATCTCTCTGTATTGTTGAAACGGAGATGAAATAACCATTTATTAAAAATGTTACAAAAAACCACATGCTTTCAAAGGGTGTCCTAATTTTTTCACAAGACTGTATATGGCCAACCCTGGTACTCATGTATTCTGCTCTAGAGAGGAGATTCACATTATAGTCACAATTTTCTGGTAGCTGTAGAGAAGTGTCTCTCGTGTGTCGCGTCTACATTGCTGGGACTAGTGGTATCATTGTTAATGTTAACCTAGCTATTGTACAGGGTCCCTCTGTAATATTGGCCGGTATGTATGTGTAACTAGTATTTCCACAGGCCAATACCCATCCTGTTGGTAGAGGTACATGTTTGTCTAGGGATGGTACTGTTTTAGTAATATTACATTGCATATTCTTTCCTGATACTATCTTTTTACAGCTACCTAGATCTCTATTGCAAATATTTGGCTTTGGCATTTTTGCTTGTATGCAGAGAGGCAATAGTTTCTCATCGCAGGAGAACTTGTAACATATTTCTGCTGCTGTAACAAGACCTGTAATCATTTCTATCATATTACTTTGCAGAGTCTCATATGTAGAACAGTTATAACAAGCATGATAAGGATTTACGTATCCATATTTAACATCATGATCCTGCAAATCAGTGTCATTCAATTGCGAACGTAGGAGCCCCGTCCATACATCTACTGGGGTGGGGACTGCTACCAGACATGTCTCCAAAATGTTAGATGCGGATAAAGTGGTTCGGAGACAGAAATCAGTTAAGTTCAGAGTTTTGGCCAGGTACAGCCATAAGTTCTCCTTTGTCTTCCACAGATTGTCGCCTTCCCCCCTGCATTCCGTTTTTCAGGTATGTCTGTCTGTTCCACAGCCGTGGGACAGTGAGTAGGAGACACAAAATTGCAATTATTAAGGCACTGCATCTCAGCCATCTCGAGGAATTTCCCTACTGTGTCATCTCGTTGGGGGTCAAGGCTGTCTGCCTCCGTTAGTACCCCTTCTGTATCTTCTCAGAGGTCAAGGCTGTCTGCCTCCGTTAGTACCTCTGGGCCTTGTTGGAGGTCAGGGCTGTCTGCCCCCGTTAGTACCTCCTGTCTTTCTCTCACAAGCTTCACTCGGGTGGCGTGGATCCAAATTGGAGATTGTTCAGTCAGCACAGCTGTTCTGGTTACTGCAACCACGGTAGTAGGTGGGCCATATACGAAATCACCTTGAGCTCTTCCTTTCTTCAGTGTTTCGACCACCACCTCATCCCCCACCCTGTATGGGTGGGTGGGTTCCTGTGGAAAAGAGGGAGACTTACAAGCAACTTTGTCCTCAGTTTTGTTAAGTACCTGTATCAATTTGGTGACATATTCTTCCCTTATTAAATCAAAGTCTCCTCCCTGCACTATCATTGGGCATCTGGCCCAGGGGGTGGGGAAAGGCCTCCCCATGAGTATTTTAATGCTGTTATTTCCTACTCTGTGGAAATGTGCTATTTAAGATGGAAGCACTGTGTTGGGGAATGCATAGCTTCCCCTCTTCGCAGACTAATCCTGTCTTAGGATTTTTCTGCAACAATACTGGATAACACCAGTCTTGCTGTTCCTGTTCAGTGGCATACCTTTGAAGATCAGTAAGCATTTTCAACATCTCAAGGGTTGGAGGTGCCAGACATGGCATCTCCCAATGGTTACACAAACCTGTGGGGTTGCATTTGGCCACTTGTTTTGCCACCTTATCTGCCAGCGCATTGCCCTGTGAGACATGATCCTTACCATCTGCTGCCATGAATCCTCTCCTCTGCCAAATCTTACCATGGTCCCACACTACCCCATGTGTGTACCTACTCTCAGTATAGATGGTAACAGGTCTGTCAGCATGTAGAATACATGCTCTAGTGAGTGCAATGAGCTCAGCTGCCTGCTGTGTTGAGTGTGGATGCCCTTGAGTAGGCCTACAACATCATGAGTAGTGTGCAAAATGGTGTAATGTCCCATTGTGAAAGGAGTTGCCAACTCTACCATCATAGCACAGGCTGCAAGAGAACACAGACATGCCGGCATCCCTTGAACAGGGGTGGGCATTACCTTTGAGAAAAATACACAAGGACGCAACTTGCCTCCGTTTTCTTGTGTCAGTACACCCGCCATGGTTTTACAATTTTGGCGTGCAAACATGTGGAAAGGCATACTATAGTCAGGGAGGCCCAGCCCTGGACTCGACATGAGTGAACATTTCAGATAATCAAATGCATTGTACATTTCAGAAGACCATTTAATCAAATCTGGATTTTCGTCCAGAGTGGCTTGCCTCAAAACATTGTCATAATAGGAGCAATCAGGAATCCATTGTCTACAGTAGTTTATCATCCCAAGGAAAGATAACAGTTCTTTCTTGGTGTGCGGAGTGACCAGACCCGCAATAGACTGGACTCTTTCTATATAAAAGGGTTTCTGTGGCTCACCAGACGGTCAGTATGGATAGAGGTGCTTAATCACTGATACACCTATGACCGTGAGGATATATTAAAAATAGAAAAGAATTGTAATGGCACACTCGCATTTGGATTAAATAAGGGGATATTTAATGTTATATAAAGTAAAATCTTTGATGGTATTTATTTAAATTACATAAAATGATGATATAAAAATGAAATAAAAATATATATTATAGTATAAGTTATGATAGAGTTTCTATACTAAAGAACACCAAGAATAGTGTCTATTAGACAGAGGTATATATTTCAATGGGTTTTGTTGGAGTAGGATTCCCTAGGATTGAAAGTAGTGTCCAAAATGTTAAAAATGTTCTTCAAAAAAAAGTTCTTCAAAAAAAGTTCTGGAATCAATAAGTATACAGTCCAAAAAAGGCCTAATAATAAATGTTGCCTGTCTTCAGTTAAATGGTGATGTTCTTGAGAAGAGTGCAGTATATTCGCATATAAAATCCAATAGATAAAATAAGACAAGATAAGACAAAAAGTGCCGTGCAAAAAATTTGAAAAAAATTGAAAAAATATGTGCTCAATAGAGTAAAATATGTTGTGCACAACAAAACGATGTTGATTTTTTAGCATATAAGTGATCTAAAAATGTGTTCTTAAGAACGTGAATTAAACACCATATATATAGTCTTCATATATTGTAATGCTATACAATAGTTGCTGGTATGGATGCAACAATATTAGGTCCTGTGTTAAAGGCGGATACCAACACTTGAAAATCCGGTGAACACAGGACCTAATATTGTTGCATCCATACCAGCAACTATTGTATAGCATTACAATATATGAAGACTATATATATGGTGTTTAATTCACGTTTTTAAGAACACATTTTTAGATCACTTATATGCTAAAAAATCAACATCGTTTTGTTGTGCACAACGTATTTTACTCTATTGAGCACATATTTTTTCAAATTTCTTTTTTGCACGGCACTTTTTGTCTCATCTTGTCTTATTTTATCTATTGGATTTTATATGCGAATATACTGCACTCTTCTCAAGAACATCACCATTTAACTGAAGACAGGCAACATTTATTATTAGGCCTTTTTTAGACTGTATACTTATTGATTCCAGAACTTTTTTTGAAGAACTTTTTTTACATTTTGGACACTACTTTCAATCCTACTCCAACAAAACCCATTGAAATATATACCTCTGTCTAATAGACTCTATACTAAAAGAACACCAAGAATAGTAACTCTATCATAACGTATACTATAATATATATTTTAATTTCATTTTTATATCATCATTTTATGTAATTTAAATAAATACCATCAAAGATTTTACTTTATATAACATTAAATATCCCCTTATTTAATCCAAATGCGAGTGTGCCATCACAATTCTTTTCTTTTTTTAATGGACTCTTTCTATGCTGATTCTCCTTTCACCTTTTGTGAGGACAAAGCCCAAGTATTCAACCTACATTTTACACCATTGCATTTTCTTAAGTGCCACTTTGTGACCACATCCTGACAATCATTATAACAGTGATAAACTATCCTGAATGCTGGCCTCCGCTGGCATGCTACACAGTAACAAAACATCGACATATTGCAACAGCACAGAACCTTGGGGGGGTACCATGGTTTTAACGTGGCTTGGAGGACTATGCTGTACACTACAGGTGAATCAGCATATCCCTGGGGCATTCTGCACCAGGTCAGTTAACGTCCCTCAAAGGAAAAAGCAAAAAGTAGTCTGGTTATCTTATCAACTGGGATAGAAAGGAATGCATTTTTCAGATCTATCACACTGAACCAAACAGCGTCTGCTGGAATGGCAGATAATAATTGAGTGACATCAGGTACAACAGGGGCTATAAGCACAATGATGTTGTTGATGGCCCATAAATCCTGTACAAAGCGGATAGTACCATCTGCCTTTGTCACTGGATTCACGGGCGTGATGTAGGGTAAAATCACCTCTTCCAGGATTCCCGTTTGTAGGAATTCTTCTATCATTGGCCTAAGTCCATCGAGTTTCTCTTTTGACAACGGGTATTGTTTCTGGAACACTGAGATGACACCTGGTTTCACAGTAGTTTTGTAAGGTGTGCAATCTATGAATCCTGTGTCATATTCATTTAAAGACCATAATGCAGGGTTAATGTTATTAAGTTCTGGGTGTTCCTGCATGTTTGCAAGAATCAGTGGCACTGGTGTAGATATTGGAATGAGACCTGAGTGTACTCTTATGCCCTGATTCTTTGCTGATACTTGCAAGTCAAGCTTAATGAACAAATCTCTCCCTAACAGGCTGACTGGGCAATCTAGTATAATGCTAAATACATGATCTGTGATGTATTCCCTGTCCATGGTCTCGAGTGGTAGTGAGTCAGTTTTGAAAGGTTTTGTCAAAACCCCATTAATTCACATAGAAGGCTCAGATTCTCCTTCCTCCCACTCTTAGTCATCTAAGTCCACCCCTTTTAGTCAGACGCTGTGGTCATCCTTCTGTCTATCATTAGTGTCCCAGCTGCCCATGAGAACAGATCTCAGATGTTAAGCACAACACTTAACATGTAACACGTAACTGCAAACATTGAAACAAACAGATCTGACAATACAGACATGAACACACAAAGGGCCCATAAAAACTTTTCATTGACTTCAATAAAAAATAATGTACAGCTTGATTAATGCTGTTGGCACCAATAAAAAACAAAAACTTCCAAAAAAATAAATAAAATTCTCAATGCGCATATTATATGAAAACAAATACCGTATTCCATACGCATTCACATTTTCATGTACTCATTTTCACAAACAGCTCATAACCTCGCCCTCATACATAAAAACTGAATTGCATACGCAGTTCTGCTAAAAACATCTCTCAGTCTTCACACATATTCAACTCCACTACAACTCAGAGCCACACCCATTCACATTCCACTGAATCATTTGTCTTCCAACCCAGTCCCATTCTTTGTTGCATTCCAAAACTTGCAGCACAGACAAACACCGCTTTCCTGGAAACAGATAGCCACACCACACCCAGAATTGCTAATGGTCTGTCACTATTGTGCTACTTTTTCCAATGTCTTCTGGTCTTCACTCTGTGATTAATCAACTCTTATAAGAAGACAATATACATGTTATAATCATACAGTAATTTTGTTAAACCCATATCATCTTATATGCCAGGTGGTCTTAGTTAGTGTTTGCACATATATAATATTTTTTTTGTTAAAAGCTGGATTGTTACACATATAACATCATTTACTCTACACGATTCCCTCCCCCCCATTTCCTTTGCCTTGCGTCTCTTATCTCAAGAATGTTTCTTTGTTTAAGGCAGGGGAAGTGGATCCGTCCATCACAGAACGTTCAACTTAAATATTCCTCAAAATTTTTATAGATACTGCACCAAACAATACTTATCCATTAACTGGCCATCTTTTACTGGTCTAATTTCTAATGCTAGGGCTATGGATCGTCCCTATTTAAACACACACATATATTTAGGGTAACAAAACGTAACCAGTTCATTTCTGAACATTTAACACAAGCCCTTTCTGATTGCAGACACTGGGGCACTTTTTTTCTTGCTAGTGCCATCAATTAACTTCCTGACACTGCTCTGTTTTCTCACTCACCAGAGCCCCCCCTTTACCATCACAGGAGTTCTGATGTACACAGTCTGTAAGCTCTAACTTCACAGATTCTTACAGATTTTCATCCCTATTGCCAGCCAGTAGTTAACCCAAAATACATCAATTTGACAATAACAGTGGGATGTGACCGTATACTTACCACCCGGTCAGTATCTCACACAAACAGATAATCTTATCACTTCTAAGATTCTTATACTATATACAGGGAGTGCAGAATTATTAGGCAAGTTGTATTTTTGAGGATTAATTTTATTATTGAACAACCATGTTCTCAATGAACCCAAAAAACTCATTAATATCAAAGCTGAATATTTTTGGAAGTAGTTTTTAGTTTGTTTTTAGTTTTAGCTATTTTAGGGGGATATCTGTGTGTGCAGGTGACTATTACGGTGCATAATTATTAGGCAACTTAACAAAAAACAAATATATACCCATTTCAATTATTTATTTTTACCAGTGAAACCAATATAACATCTTAACATTCACAAATATACATTTCTGACATTCAAAAAAACAAAACAAAAACAAATCAGTGACCAATATAGCCACCTTTCTTTGCAAGGACACTCAAAAGCCTGCCATCCATGGATTCTGTCAGTGTTTTGATCTGTTCACCATCAACATTGCGTGCAGCAGCAACCACAGCCTCCCAGACACTTCAGAAAATAAAATAAAATGAAGTCTCTGTAGAAAATACTCGTCCTCTCTAGCGCTGCAAATCCAAAGACAATGTGGGAAAAGTCAGTTGTATAGGAGTATATAGAAGGATTGCGCTGCAGGAGAGAAATCTTATTTGTGTGAAAAAATTTTCCTTTTATCAGTCTTCAACTAGTGTGAACACAGGCCAACCTCACAATCCGACACTGGTATGGAGACCTGTGGTGTAATAAAAAGCGCACTATGGTGTAGCAAATTCCAAGCACTTAACGCACCATGTGAATAGATTATACTCACAGGATTTCCAGTGGGTAAATGCGTGTAGAAAACTGGATGGTATCTTCAATTGGATTCTGCTGAAAGAAGAGAACTATAGCGTAGTATGTAGTGACACTTAATGCGCCTGCAACACAATTCTACTCACAGAACTTCACTGGTAAAGTGCATGGAAAAATTCTCTGCGGAGTCTTCACAGACAGCTGGGCAAATGGAACAGGCACGAATCAGGACACTTAGACATGAGAAATCCTAAAAACAGTCCAGCAGATGAAACGCTTCTACACCTAGATGGCAATGAACCACAGCTTCCAAAAAGGACTAGCAGGTAGGATGGATACGCACCAAAGGGTCAGATAAAAAATTATTTAATAAAAGCCAAAAATTACAGCTTTAAAACATATATTAAAAATCTCTGTAATGCCCGACCCGGGTTTCGCCGTGATGCTTCGTCTGGGGCGAAGCATCACGGCGAAACCCGGGTCGGGCATTACAGAGATTTTTAATATATGTTTTAAAGCTGTAATTTTTGGCTTTTATTAAATAATTTTTTATCTGACCCTTTGGTGCGTATCCATCCTACCTGCTAGTCCTTTTTGGAAGCTGTGGTTCATTGCCATCTAGGTGTAGAAGCGTTTCATCTGCTGGACTGTTTTTAGGATTTCTCATGTCTAAGTGTCCTGATTCGTGCCTGTTCCATTTGCCCAGCTGTCTGTGAAGACTCCGCAGAGAATTTTTCCATGCACTTTACCAGTGAAGTTCTGTGAGTAGAATTTTGTTGCAGGCGCATTAAGTGTCACTGCATACTACGCTATAGTTCTCTTCTTTCAGCAGAATCCAATTGAAGATACCATCCAGTTTTCTACACGCATTTACCCACTGGAAATCCTGTGAGTATAATCTATTCACATGGTGCGTTAAGTGCTTGGAATTTGCTACACCATAGTGCGCTTTTTATTACACCACAGGTCTCCATACCAGTGTCGGATTGTGAGGTTGGCCTGTGTTCACACTAGTTGAAGACTGATAAAAGGAACATTTATTCACACAAATAAGATTTCTCTCCTGCAGCGCAATCCTTCTATATACTCCCAGACACTGTTCAGAGAGGTGTACTGTTTTCCCTCCTTGTAAATCTCACATTTGATGATGGACCACAGGTTCTCAATGGGGTTCAGATCAGGTGAACAAGGAGGCCATGTCATTAGATTTTCTTCTTTTATACCCTTTCTTACCAGCCACGCTGTGGAGTACTTGGACGCGTGTGATGGAGCATTGTCCTGCATGAAAATTGTCACGAGTTGGAGGTCCCAGGAGAGACCACCGCGTCGTCATGCAATAAACGGAAATCAGGTACAGACACAAGAGTTTATTGCACAAACAAAAACATGGAAGGCAGCACAGACAAAACATGAGCTCTATGTACCGTCAGCACAGTGGGAGAAAACCCCCACTGTGCCACTGTCTAGTAATACTCCAGAGGGGCGTGACTAAGCAACTCCTGGTGTTCACTAGAGCCCTAGATGGTAGGGTTAGACTTTGCCGCAGGAAGTTGCCAGGGTCGACTCTGGAGCGTGAACTAGACAGTGACAGCAGGAACGAATGGACAACAGGTACCAGAAGGTACCGACGGCACATAGGCATACATAACATACAGGCAAATACAAAACAGGGCAACTAATAATACAAGCAGGAGATCATGCAAGGGAGCAGGAGTGGCAATGAGCAGAGAAGGACTTGCTCCACCAGTAGTAAACTGCATGGCCTTGTCATGCCACTCTGCTGCAAAGGCTTGCTGAACACAGACATCAGAATAAACACAAAGTAACTAAAACATAACTGGCAGAACAGAAAGACAGGAAAGAGGACAGGAAAAAGGACGCAAATGAACAAGTAGGGAAACCCACAGAGCACAGACAGACAGACACGGATCCCATGGGTCAGCAGCATGGGAGAGAGTACAAACCAGGAGCAGGACAAGACAACACACACCAGGAGAGCTGACCCAGAACTGCGGAAACCTCAGCCTTATATACAGGTTCCATGGGTGCAGCAGAGAGACCACACCCATGGAGCAGACAGAGGATTAACTCCTAATAGGCACACAGGGGAGTTAACCCATAAAGAACCACAAATTACACAGGAACGGAACTTCAGCGAGGAGCGCCGAACAAGCAATGACGGAAGGTCACAGCCAGAGATAGTGGCTGTGACAAAAATCATGTTTTTCTTGAAGGATGCAGACTTCTTCCTGTACCACTGCTTGAAGAAGGTGTCTTCCAGAAACTGGCAGTAGGACTGGGAGTTGAGCTTGACTCCATCCTCAACCCGAAAAGGCCCCACAAGCTCATCTTTGATTATACCAGCCCAAACCAGTACTCCACCTCCACCTTGCTGGCGTCTGAGTCGGACTGGAGCTCTCTGCCCTTTACCAATCCAGCCACGGGCCCATCCATCTGGCCCATCAAGACTCACTCTCATTTCATCAGTCCATAAAACCTTAGAAAAATCAGTCTTGAGATATTTCTTGGCCCAGTCTTGACGTTTCAGCTTGTGTGTCTTGTTCAGTGGTGGTCGTCTTTCAGCCTTTCGTACCTTGGCCATGTCTCTGAGTATTGCACACCTTGTGCTTTTGGGCACTCCAGTGATGTTGCAGCTCTGAAATATGGCCAAACTGGTGGCAAGTGGCATCTTGGCAGCTGCACGCTTGACTTTTCTCAGTTCATGGGCAGTTATTTTGCGCCTTGGTTTTTCCACACGCTTCTTGCGACCCTGTTGACTATTTTGAATGAAACGCTTGATTGTTCGATGATCACGCTTCAGAAGCTTTGCAATTTTAAGAGTGCTACATCCCTCTGCAAGATATCTCACTATTTCTGACTTTTCTGAGCCTGTCAAGTCCTTCTTTTGACCCATTTTGCCAAAGGAAAGGAAGTTGCCTAATAATTATGCACACCTAATTAGACCACACCCCTTCTCATTACAGAGATGCACATCACCTAATATGCTTAATTGGTAGTAGGCTTTCGAGCCTATACAGCTTGGAGTAAGACAACATGCATAAAGAGGATGATGTGGTCAAAATACTCATTTGCCTAATAATTCTGCACGCAGTGTATGTATGTATATATATTTATATATATATATATATATATATATATATATATGAGTTAATCCAAGCTTGTAACCTTCTGTTCCCTGAACAGGATTTCTTTATAGTGCACTATATTTATCTCTAGTGATATGGACTCCCAGAGTCTCTTATAATGACCTTTTTGGCTCCCTGAGCCTTGATGTGTCCCCTGGACACAACAACCTACCGAAGTCTTAAGTAAATGGTTCAACTTACTTGGGTCGAGACGTGGCCAGTGCCCTCGGATCAGACGGATGACAAAAATTTATGTCTTTCACACCGGACCCGAGGATGACCCTCTCGATCCCGGACACGAGCCCCCAAAGCTGTTAGGCAATTTAAACTCTTTGCCTTGGTGTCCCTGACACCAGACTTTCGGTGATAAGCTTGAATTAAGTATTTTCTGGTACCAGGAGGGTGAATCAGATTTAACACCAAACATTTGTCTTGTTCTAATTCACTCTGTTTATTAACAGTTGGCAAACACTTAATATAGAGGGGGTTGAGCTTCCTTGACATCCAATCATATGTTAGCATTTGTTTTAACCTATAGCATGAATACACATGAGCTCTGCATTAACATAATAGATGACTCATAGTAACAGCATTTAACCAATCAGGTATAAACACATATGTGCTTAGCATGCATTGAGTGAAGATGACCCTATAAGGTAAGACTGTGCAAACTAAGGAATGTATGGGTATTTTGAAACTGCACAGGAAGTTTCTCACATTCCACCTTGCCTCTCCTGACTTTAGCTGCTTACCCTATAAATTCTTTACTGCCTGCCCTGACCTTAGACTTGTTTTAAGGATTCGCACGTATGCTGCCTGCCCTGACCACTGCTTGTTTCCTAAATATGAGTATTGCTTAACCCCCTCAGTGCTTTGCACTGGTGTCTCTGACCCCTGTGGTTCAGCTGCCAACTACAACATGACTATACCAAGGGGTATCAACCTGGTGGCTCCCCTGCATCCAGTTCCCTCTTTAGGGGTTAAATTGCAGAGGTCATTCTGGCCTTGGAATGATTACCGTGTTCTAATTAAAATTACAGTGGGGAATAACTATCTGCTACACTTGAAGTAGTAACTATCCGCCACCATTGATCTTGTGAACTATTTGACAGGTTATGTGGTGCCAAGATGTTCAGATTAGATCAGCATGGAGCGTACAACCTGATCCGCAACCTTGAAGGGTATGAGTGGAAAACTCCTTTCAATACCCTTGACGGCCACTAGGAGTATTTAGTCATAACCTTTGGTCTTAGCAGTGCTCTAGGATTCTTCCAGTGTGAAAAAGACCCCCAATCAGACCTTAGATCAGACTCCAATATAAATGAACCCCAATCAGACCTCCGTTCAGACCCCCATGCTCAGAGCAGACAAAAAAAATAATCAACTTACCTGCTCCGGACGTCACTCTTCCTGACATGCTGTGCTGTGACCCAATGTTGCACAGCGTGAGGTCATAGAGCACCAACGTCCTCACTGTGCACAGTTGAGGAAGACCAGGAGGCGCTGAGTACAGAGCCTGTACAGAAAGCACTGCATTCACCGCTCCCCAGTCCACCTATACTAATGAGCTCACTAGTATTCGCCCCATAAGATGCACTGACATTTTCCCCCAATCTAGGGGCAAAAAGTGTCTTATAGGGTGAAAAATACAGCAGTTTATAAGGCTGAAAAAAGACATCCACTACCACTTTAATTTAGAATTATCCCCATTCCTCAGCTCTATTGTTTGTATGTGAAATGTTATGCAGCCATTTTATTATCAACCATGTTTGCTTGATGGATATGCACCTGTCACTATAAATATGAATGTGCTAGTCTAAATTTTCTTGTAGTAATATTTATACATAGTTAACAGATCTCCCCTTAGTCGTCTTTTTTTAAAACGAAATAACCCTAATTTTGACAAACTTTCTGGGTACTGTAGTCTACCCATTCCAGTTATTACCGTATTTTTCGCCTTATAAGACGCACCGGAGGAGGAGTAAAATAAGAAAAAAATATTTTGAACCAAAAGGTGTGCTTTTGGTGGGCTTTAAACTAATGGTAGCCTGTGAATGACACTATTATGGGGGTCTATGGATGGCACTGTTGGGGGGTCTGTGGATGACACTATTATGGGGGTCTGTGGATAGCACTGTTATGGGGGTCTGTGGATGGCACTGTTATGGGGGTCTGTGGATGGCACTGTTATGGGGGTCTGTGGCTGACACTGTTATGGGGGTCTGTGGCTGACACTGTTATGGGGGTGTCTGTGGATGGCACTGCTATGGGGGCATCTGTGGATGGCATGACACTGCTATGGGGGGGGGGGAGCTGTGGATGACAGATAAATAGCATCTTATGCTATTTGACATCCACAGATCCCCCCATGACAGTGTCAGCCACTGTGAATGACCCCCAATGTACTAATGGTATCTACTGTAACAGCAGGCATGCAATGGTTAACTATAGATATGTTCGATCCAGCGCTGAGCAGCCTGTACTTACAATCATAGCAGGCTGGAGGCAAGAGGTAGGAGGCTGGGCGGACGGGCACTGGCATCGTAACTTTCTATGTCACGTGCCTGCGCCGCCTGCTTCATTCATAAAGTGGACGGAGCAGGCACGTGACGTAGGAAGTTACGCTGCCAGTGCCCGCCCGCCCAGCCTCCTGCCTCCAGCCTGCTATGATCGTAAGTACAGGCTGCTCAGCACTGGATTGAACATATCTATAGTTAACCATTGCATGCCTGCAATTACAGTAGATACTATTAGTACAGTGAGTGGGGCCCGGTGCAATAGAATACAGTGACTGCACTGGGCCCCGCTGCCATTACAAAACTAAAGGCCGGCCCCCAGCCCCACCCCCTCCTCTCTGATACACACGCCGGCCGAGCTGTGCAGCTTGCGGTCGGCGGTGTATCCGTGTAAAAATGGCAGCCCCATAAGAAGCACTGACATTTTCCTGCCACTTTTGGGGGGGAAAAAGTGCATCTTATAGGGCGAAAAATACGGTACTTTAGTTGCCCAGAACTGTACACAGTACTCCATGTGTGCTCTGACGAGTGATTTGTAAAGTGGCAGGACTATGTTCTCGTCTCGGGCTTCTACAACTTTTTTGATGCACCCCAAAATCTTATTGGCCTTTCCAGCAGCTGCCTGGCACTGGTTTCTACAGTTAAGGCCTCCTGCACATTAATTTCAATGGTTCTGCCAAAAAAATGGAATGCACTTTCAGTTTTTCCGTTCCGTTGAAAGAACATGTCCTATTATTGCCCGCAAATCACGTTCCGTGGCTCCATTCAAGTCAACGGGTCAGCAAAAAAAACGGAACACATACGGAAATGCATCCGTATGTCTTCCGTATCCATTCCATTTTTGCAGAACCATTTATTGAAAATGTTATGCCTAGCCCAATCTATGTAATTACTGTATACTGTATATGCCATACGGAAAAACGGAACAGAAACGGAAACACAACGGAAACAAAAAATGGAACTACGGATCCATGAAAAACAGACCGCAAAACACTGAAAAAGCCATACCGTCGTGTGAAAGAGGCCTAAGTTTGCTGTCCTTTTCCATGTCAGTGTTACCCAGTGTTTTACCACTTAGCATGTACTGGTGACAGGGCCGTTTCTTGGGGCGGGCGGGCCGGGCAGCCGCTCAGGGCGCTGTCAGAAGGGGGGCACCGGCAGGGCACAGCAGGAGATGAGCGCTGCACTTCCATTGTGGAAGCGCTCACTCATCTCCAAAGTCATCTCATCTGTATCGCCGTCCTCAGGACGGCGATACAAATATCTGTAATGCGGCAGGGCAGGGAGAGGTGTGTCCCCTCCCTGTTCCTCTGATAGGCTGCCGGCCTAGTGCTGGCAGCCTATCAGAGGCCGGTGCAGGCGGAGAGGGACACAGGCCAGAAGAGGCCTGCATCGCATCCTGGAGGAGGTAAATATAAGTTTATTTTTTATTTTTTTAATATGTAAAAATGACAATCCTGGCACATAAGGGGGGCTGCTGGGCTGGCACAGACATAAGGGGGGCTGCTGGCACATAAGGGGGGCTACTGGCTACTGGCACATAAGGGGGGCTGCTGGCACATAAGGGGGGCTACTGGCTACTGGCACATAAGGGGGCTGCTAGCACATAAGGGGGGCTACTGGCTACTGGCACATAAGGGGGGCTGCTGGCACATAAGGGGGGCTTCTGGCACAGACATAAGGGGGGCTGCTGGCACATAAGGGGGGCTACTGGCTACTGGCACATAAGGGGGGCTGCTGGCACAGACATAAGGGGGGCTGCTGGCACAGACATAATGGGGGCTACTGGGCTGGAACAGACATAAGGGGGGCTGCTGGGCTGGAACAGACATAAGGGGGGCTACTGGCTACTGGCACATACGGGGGCTGCTGGCACATAAGGGAGGCTACTGGCACATAAGGGTAAGGGGGCTGCTGGCACATAAGGGGGGCTACTGGCACATAAGGGGGGCTACTGGCACATGATTGGGGGGCATCTATGGGGGCACATCTTACTGGCACATGATATGGGGGCACATCTTACTGGTACATGATTGGGGGGGCATCTATTGGGCACTTATTACTGGCACATTATTGGGTGGCACTATAGGGACATCTACAGAGGCTAAAAAGAAGGGGTATTTTATATGGGGGCTCTGTATAGGGGCATTTTATACTGGGACACATTATGGTGGGTACTATGGGGAAGGGGGGAGAGGAGCACTATGGGGTCATCTACGGGGGCACTGAGAAGGGGTATTTTATATTGGTACATTATGGGAACATTAGCTCAACTGGGGGCATTACAAGGGGGTATGTTTTGCACATTATAAGGAGAATTATTACTACTGGGGGGGCATTATGGTGGTCTTTATTACTCCCCCATGGTATGACCCCCTAGTAGCAGCACCAGCCTCTCTCTGCTCTGCTATCCCTCTGCCCCTTAATCCTTATTATGAAATCTTTCTCATTAGGATAAAACACAACATCAGCTCCGCCGAGCCCCAAAGTGTTGAAGTGGTGTCCGAGATCCCCAAGGGCCAAGCCAAGTAATTGTAAGTTTTCATGTGAAATATGTTTATGTTATACACACATAGCCTACACTGTGCCACACAATATACAGTATACCTCTACACTGTGTAGGGGTTAGGCTCCATTCACCCGTCCGCAAAATGGGTCCGCATCCGTTCTGCAATTTTGCGGAACGGGTGCGGACCCATTCATTCTCTATGGGGACGAAATGGATGCGGACAGCACACAGTGTGCTGTCTGCATCCGCAATTGCGGAGCGCGGCCCCGATCTTCGGGTCCGCAGCTCCGCAAAAGATAGAACATGGGGTGCCGGGCGGGTGTGTTGTGGACCCGCAATTTGCATTAAAAAAAAAAAAAAAAAAAATGTATATATATATATATATATATATATATATATAGTGAGACGGTTGCAAGTACTCTTCTGACATGATTTTATCGAGCAGTTTTGGGGGGGGGGAGTTTTTTTGACACTCGACCTGAGAGAAATTTTACCTAGAAACTGCACTGACTGGTGACTTGCATTATTCCTTCCCATGTGCATAACCTTACATTTGTCAGTGTTAAACCTCATCTGCCACTTCTCTGCCCAAGCCACCAACATAGCCAGATCCCTCTGTAGCAGTATACATTACACAGTTTAGTGTCATCTGCAAAAAATGATATTTTACTGTGCAGGCTTTTACAAGATCATTAATAAATATATTGAAGAAGATAGGGCCCAATACTGACCCCTGAGGTACTCCACTAGTGACAGTGACCCAATCTGAGTGTGTACCATTAATAACCACCCTCTGTTTTCTATCATTGAGCCAGTTACTTACCCACATACAGACATTTCCCCCACTCCAAGCATTCTCATTTTATATACTAACCTTTTATGTGGTACAGTGTAAAATGCATTGGAGAAGTCCTGATATACGACATCCATTGACTCACCTCTGTCAAGTCTAGAACTTACCTCCTCATAGAAACTGATTAAATTAGTTTGACATGACCGATCCCTCATTAAGCCATGCTGATAGGGCGTTACATGTTTATTTTTATTGAGACACTCCAGAATAGCATATCTTAGAAAACCCTCAGTTTACCCACGACAGATGTTAAACTTACTTGCCTATAGTTTTTGGGCTCTGTTTCTGACCGCTTTTTGCGTAACGGAACGGCAGCCCATTGTAGAAATGCCTATTCTTGTCCGCAAAACAGACAAGAATAGGACATGTTCTATTTTTTTTGCCGGGCCACAGAACAGTGCAACGGATGCGGACAGCACACGGAGTGCTGTCCACATCTTTTGTAGCCCCATTGAAGTGAATGGGTCCTCATCCGAGCCGCAAAAACGGCGGCTCGGATGCGGACCCAAACAACGGTTGTGTGCATGACGCCTTATAGGAATGTCTCATAGGTTTAAATATGAGCTATTTTGCTGTGACATATTTCTGTGTAATTTTTATAATGCCGCAAATAACATTCATTCCACAGCTATGTCTGATCAACTAAATTTAATGTCTTTCACATGTGTATATTTATTGTTCTATTTTATATCATAGTTTGTGCTGCAAATGAGAAAAGAAAAGTTAAAGAGAACCTGTAACCTCTCTTGCCATGGCTGTTTTAGCAACTGCTTGCATTCCCCATGTAATAACATTCCTGGAGCATCTATTGTTATTACTCTATAATGGACCAGTACGTTATATTTTTCCCATTAAAAGTTAAAGAGTTTGTCAGGGTTCAGAGCTGAAACAGGACATATCCCCTTCTTCACCTGCTCAGCCCCTCTTTAACGCTGTCCTAACCTGTAAAACGGCTAGGGCAGCACTAAAGCCCACCCATTTTTGCCGATGATGTCACCAGCAAAACTGCTGCGCCCAAGCCACCGCCTAGCAGTGTAAAAATGTAACAAAAAAAGCCCTTGCCCTGCACGATACAGCGCAGGGCAAGGGAGAGCATCAGAGCATAAATGCTCCAATGCTCATCTCAGAGGGGCTGCCTGGGTGAAAAAGGGGAATTGCAAGCAGTTTGCAATGAAGTGGGTGCCGCATTATTGGACTGAGGGAAGCAGGATGATCGCTTCAAGGAATTGCCAATATGCAGCCAGCCAGTAGCGCAGGGGCAACACATGAGGTGCATGGTGGACCGATGAGGGGCCAAGTAATAAAACACAGTTCATCAGTTTACTCACGGTTAGCAGATAGCCTCCCTGGGCTGGCAGCACAGTGTTGAGGTGGACAGCACAAAATCCTCCGGGGTACGCTCTGTGGTAGGGAAGCATCAGCCAAGATGGTGGTTGAGGTGCCCTTGATGTTAGGGGTGCTTAGGGTGCTTGTTGCAGCTGAGTCCCTTGATGTTTTTTGTCGTGACGCCAGTACCGTTAATGGTGGTACAACCATAGGTAGTAATAATGAGGTAGACAGTGGTAAGGTGCAACTCACAAATTTTACTGATGTTGTATTTGGCTGCAGCAGTACAGAATACAGTATCTTGTTGGTATTAGAGTTAATCTGCAAATCCAAGTTTTGTTTGGGATGCCACGAAGGTCTGATTTCAGTATGGAGACCTCGTTGTGAGCTCTTCATTCCTGCCTTTGCTATAGAACATAGAAAATAGAAGGAATGAGAACTCCTATTAGATGTGAGGTGCTTTGGCTATGAGGGTGCATGTACCCCTAATAATACTTTGTTGTTTTCATACACTCAGTAAAGTTCTTTAAGTGCAAAGTTTGTAATTTGTTCACACAATAATTACAACAAAGTGCAAAAAGAATGATTTCAAAATTGTGGACATGACACTAAGAGCTCAGCTATATGAGCAGGGCATTCTGCGGCCACATGTGTTGTGTCTCATAGCTGGACTTCCAATTGGCATTTTTTAGCAGGATAATGCTCACCCACACAGAGGAAGGGTTTTCCAGGAATGTCTCTGCCAGATTACAACAGTTCCTTGGCTTCTTTAGTTGCCCGATTTATGTCCAATCGAGCATTTATGGGAACTAATAGGATACCAGCTTCGGCAACCTATGAATGTGCAGTGTCTATAGGCCCAGCTGCAACATTTGTGGGCAAATGTTCCACAGGATACCATACAGAACTTGTATGCCTCCATGCCCAACTGGATATCACCTTGTATCCAGACTAGAGGCGCCCAACAGGGTACTTCAGCCTCCTTTCAATTGCACAGTTTTTTCCAATAAACGTATCCTTTTGCTCTAATATTGTAATCTCGGATCATTGAGGTTCTGGGGTACAGAGTTACGAGCCTCTAAACGACAACTCAGCTGATCCCATAGTTTTTCAATGGGATTCAGGTCTGGAGAAAGTGCAGGCCACTCCATTTGAGGTACTCCTGTCTCCAATAGTCGTTTCCTAATGATGCAACCTAAAGCAGCTGGCGCATTGTCATCCATGAAGATGAAATTAGGCCTGTGTTGTTCATGCAGATGCACAATGACTGGATTTATGATGTTATTCAAATAGTATGGGCTTGTCACTGTACCATTCACAAAGTGTAGGGCAGATCTGTATTGAGTAGACACACCTGCCCACACTGCAACACCACCACCACCAATGCAAGACAATGACGCCTGTGCCTGGTGGTGTCGTCAGGTACCCTTGCAGGTCGTCTATCACGCAGATCACGGTGATATAAATGGTTTTGAATGGTCTGACGTGTCACTTGGGTGCTTCTCACCTCCCTTAAATGTGCCTGGAATTGTGTGGCATTCATTATCCGGTACTACAGGGCATTGTTCATAATGAAGCGGTCATTAGTGTCGGATGTAGCCAAAGAACTTCCTCTTCTATGCCTTTCTGTGACTCTTCCAGTCTCTCTGTATCTCTGTTGCCACCTGCTGATAACACTCTGTGACACTCTAAGCTCAGTGGCCACTTCTGTCGGGAAACATCCTGTTTGAAGCGTTGCAATGGCAAGGTAGTGTTGATCAATTGTTAGGTGTCGTCTTGGTCTCATGATGTCAAAATGTGAACAGCATGATGAGGAGGACTGTTTAAATACCAATTCTAATTTGACCAGGAAATTTATTAGGCGATTCATGGATCAAATACCTGTTGTCAATTTTACCGTTAAGCTCCTTGTTAGAGAACAGCAAGTTGTGCACAAAGTACTAAAACATTGAACAGATAGACATAAGCATTCAAAAGTTTAAAGAAGGTCACATTAAATTCACCTGTAAAGGTCAGAGTGCATTTTAGGTTCACCCTGAAATTTCACCCACAAGCCAAATTTCATCCACAAGCCCTAACGATCAGCTGTTTGAGAAGGCACCGGTGCTCCTTTGAGCGCCGTGGCCTTCTCTCAGCTTTTTCTAGGCTAGTGACGACACCTTCATCGGTCACGTGGCCTAGGAGAAACTCAGCCTCATTGAAGTGAATGGGGCCGAGCGCAATACCAAGAGAAAGCTCACAGGAGTGCCGGTGCCTTCTCAAACACCTGTTCCGCGGAGGTCCCAGGTATTGGACACCCACCAATCAGATACTGATGACCTACCCAGAACATAGGGTATCAGTTTGAAAATTTTGGTAAGACCCTTTTAAGTCTCTTCAGAAGTTTGAGAACCATTAAAAGGGACAGTGCATGGACAAGAAAGCTAATGAAGGTAAAGCACGTTTATGGCTGAAGATTTCACTGCATGCAGTTTGGGTTTTATTGCTTCAAGCATCAGTCACACTACTGAAACGGACTGGCATCCCTTATAGGACTACACCCCACAGCTGGGCATGCCTCCCAAGTTCCTCTTTTTGACCCAAAGTCCCTCTGTCCCGCTTTGATCCTTAAATGTCTCTCATTTTCACCTGGGGAATTAATGCATAAATATGCATTAATAAACTTGCTAAATTTCTCCTCACTAAACTATCTGTATGGTTTCTAACTGTATATTAGACCATAACTTCATTATTTGGTGCAATGTGGACCTTAAAATATATATATATAATCCGATGACTTATATGCCAATATTTAAATGAATATTGAAGAGCAAGAAAGAAAATTGTCCCAGGGGCTCCACATGCTGTCAAAAATACAGGAACTTATCCTCACTGTAACGGGATGCCGAAGGCGCACTCGGTCTCCCATCAGCCGCAGACCTGCTGCTTAGCTTCGGGAGCGAGGATCTGTGTTTGACCTTGTTCCCAGGGCAGCTTTGCTAGCTGGCTGGCTCCCTGCTCCTAGGTCTGCCTTGAGCGTCGAGCTGATCACTCGGTGCTCGACTGGTCGGTCTGTCGGTCATGTGATGCTGGCCATGTCACATGACCCTCACTCCCCACTATAAATACAGGCAGCCTGCTGGCCACAGGTTGCCTGTTAATTTTAGGTACCTGGTGATTGTTTTGTTCCTGCATACTTACCTGATCCTGTGTTCCCTGACGATTCTCTGCCTGCTCCTCCTGTACTGCGCATCTCTCCTGGTATCCTGACCCCGGCTTCCACCTGACGATTCTTTGCGGACTCCTGTTGTACTTTGTTTCTCTCCTGGTATTTGACCTCGGCTTTTCCTGACTATTCTCTGCTCATTCCTTAGTACTGCGTAGCTCTCTAGGTATTGACCCGGTCCTTTCACGTTCCGTTATTTGTCTTGTCTGTCTTCCCAGCACGTATTCTAAGTTAGGGACTGCCATCTATTTGTCCCCTGTCATTAGGACTTGCGAGGCAAGTAGGCAGGGCCAGGGGTGAGGGTGGAGCGCAGTGGTCACTATCCTCCCCCCTGTGTGTAGTGTACGTTACCGTTACACTCACCTAACCGATCAACCAGCTGCTACAATTCTGATAGAGTCAGTAATTATGCTTTGGGCAGAGTTAAGCCTCATGCACACGTCCGTGGAACACGGTCCGTGTGATACCGGCCTGGATTTCTTCTGAGTGCAGGAGCGCACGGCATCATTGGTTGCTATGACGCAGTGCGCTTCCTGCTGCTGCCACAGTACAGTAATACACTCGTATGATCTATACTAGTGTCTTACTGTGCGTGTGCATGAGGCTTTAGAGGCATAGCCTAGTATGAAAAAATTTGCGTCAATGTGACGCATGTGTGTTAACTCTACTACATCTGTATTGTCCCTTTGTAATTTTCAAAATTTGGGAGGTATGGCATTATAGTACATGTAACTGAGAGAAAATTGCATGTCTTTGATCATTTGGGAAGTTTGGTTTCGTTTGCTAAAGGCCTCATGCACACGACCGTTGTGTGTTTTGCGGAATGGAACAGCTGGCCCCAAATAGAACAGGCCTCATGCACACGACCGTGTGCATTCCGTATTTTGCGGAATGGAACAGCTGGCCCCAAATAGAACAGTGCTATCCTTGTCCGTAATGCAGACAATAATCGGACATGTTCTCTTTTTTTGCGGAACGGAAATATGGACATACGGAAACGGAATGCACACGGAGTAACTTCCATTTTTTTTGCTGACCCATTGAAATGAACGGTTCCGTATACAGTCCGCAAAAAAAAAGAATGGACACAGAAAACAAAAAACGTTCGTGTGGATGAGGCCTAAGGGTAATGAAATACCTACTCAGATGTACATAGGCTTTAAAGTATTGAGCTCATGTTATTGCATAGAAAGCAGGCAGTACGTATTTCCATATTACTTCTAGAAAAAGTGTATTTCCCAGCCCACCTCATGTAGTAGCTTTTTAGAGCGATATTATGGTAAAGTACATAATATATGAGAACACTAGACTGCCATCTTGTGGTGGTGAACAAAAATAACTCCAACTGATAGAATTGCTTGAGAATGCAATAAAAAGACCATAGGCTTCTATTGTGCAGACGTGCCAAATACTAATATGCTTTTCAGAGTCACAAAGTATGTTTGCCTGGCATCCTCCCCTGCAGGACATCAGGGAGATGGGGAGGATGCAAGGCACAGCATGTGGGAGGAGCAAACAGCAAGGAAACGCGGTAACGTTGGTGGAGAGAGGAGGAAACCTTTGCAGCTTAGGGATGGGTGGATCGTCGCCAGACCGCCTCCTGCCGGGTGCTTGATAAGGCAGTGGGGCATGTATATGCTGTGGGATTTTAAATAGGTGCGCCTGAGCACGCTCCACCTCCCGGAAAACAGACAATTCCAGTTGGTGGAACACACGCCGCGCCACCACTTACGGTGTTGTGGAACGCATGCATCACTTCCGGTTTATTGAATTGCATGTGCTCCAACATACAGCGCAGCGTGCGTTACACCAACCGGAAGTGTGTGTTAACCGGGAGGTGGAGTGGCTCAAGCGCACCTCTTTAAAATCCCACAGAATATACATGCCCCACTGCCTTATCAAGCACCCAGCAGGAGCCGGTCTGGCGACGAATGGGGCACATCACTTGAAAGTTAAGAGATCCTTATTGTATTTCTTTATCTCGAATAAGTGTCTACCTTGCGGGCGTACATATCTGTTTTTTATTTGCAGGTTGCATCTCTTCCAGCCCCTATTTTAAGGTCGGCCTCATTTGTCTTATCTTTCAGACAAAGTTTGTCATCCACAATGATGGAATGTACTCAGCTATTATCTATTGGATAAAGTATGCCATCCATGTAGTTTGAGTTTATTTATTGCTTTGGAGGCAAAGCCTGGGGTCCAGCGGTATCCAGGTAGGAGCACCGTGACACACATAAAGAGACATTTGGGCCACACCATTACACCACTCAGCATTTCCTACACCTGGGATGCCTTACATAGTGGGCCTTTGGGGGGGGTCCGCCCATTGCAGTACCATAGCGGCATACAGAATGTCCAAGCATGGGTGAGATATAAGAGCTAATTCATGTGTTTCTGAAATTCTTGTGGCTTTACCATTTAACTGGGGATTTGCAGAAATCCATGTGCTTGCTGCTGAAACAACCCCTTTCAGATGAATGAAGCAGATTTTTAGTTCTGCAACAACTCTGCCGAGTGCAAATCTACCCTTTGACTATAGAGGTATACACCAGATAAATGAGCCCAGCCTTGCTACACAGTAGCTACACTTGCTGCATTTTTGGTCTGATTTCATAAACATGGAAGTAGTCTCTCTTGTCCTGCAGATTTGTCTCCAAACTAGTATTACTAATAATCAATATCAATTCTATAAATGGTGATTCAGGTAATTTATAGCATGAGTACAAGTGCAGGGAGGCGCAGGTCAGAAAGGATGGAAGTAGTGGTTGCCGCCCTGATGGTGGTAGTTGTATTCATAATTCACAGTGGCAGTCCTCCCTCTGGCATTTCCTGATGCTGTGTAGTTACTGGAGAGTGCCCCCTTTCTTCACTTGGGCACACCCTGTTATTTGGGCTCCTACCTGGTGGTAACTGAGGTGCCCCTGATGGTGTCAGTTGGCAAGATGCAATGCAGGAGGGCACGGGCAGGCATAGGTGAATCATGGAGACCATGACTAGGCCCGTTGACTGCAATAAGTGTGGCTTCTCTTTACTGAATTTGATGACAGGAGCAACTGTACAAATAGGAGCAAAGGCACAGTTTCAAGATAGATCACTGTGCAATCCTCTCTCTCTCTCTCTCTCTCTCTCTCTCTCTCTAAAGAACACTTTAAAGCCTCTGCAGAACCTCAGGCATGAAATAAGGTTCTTATTTGCTTCATCTACAGTTCCCAGACTGAGGGGTGAAGAGATTTAGATTTGAATGCCCAATCCGTGTCAAAGTGAGGGATGCTTTAGCAGTATTCCCTCTTCACAGCAGCAAACTCTTTCTGCTATATATATACCTGGCACTACTAGGGGCACCAAGGAAGAGGGGGAGCAATGTATAGACCTGGCACTACTGGGGGCACAGAGAAAGAGGGGTAGTTAGAGCGTGGCAAATCACTTCAAACAGATAATAATGGAAAATGCTGGAGTCCTCATAGAAAGGGGTACACTTAACATTGGAAAATTGGACCCTTAAAACATAACTTTTAATAAAGATATAACTAAAATTGCCCTATATGGAGTAGCGAATAGATACTTAATCATGGCCAAACATATATAGCCTAGCTACCACTGTACATATAAGATCCACTGAATAGCTCAGGTGATGAAACGTATAGGTACCATGAATTAGGGACAAAGCACTTTAGTCAAGTCCTGGGGCATTAATACTAATGCCGGGGAAGACTCTCCCTGCACAAACCCTGACTGGACCTCTGCCCAGGGACAACCCCTGATGGTGGGATTTCCCACCATCATAGGGTGCCTGCCCTAAGTGGCCCTAACAGGCCCTAGATGATAATAGGTAGAAGTTGAATTGGTAATAATACCTTGACGCGTTTCACCCAAACGGGTTCCTAACGGGGTCAATACAATCTGAATACACTCAAACTACATGGATGGCATACTTTATCCAAAAGAGAATAGCAGAGTACAAGCTGAAAACACTCAAAATATGTGGACAAAAAAAAAACATTTTTGTCCAACAGATAATAGCTGAGTACATTATAGGGCGATTTTAGTTATATCTTTATTAAAATTAAATTTTAAGGGTCCAATTTTCCAATGTTAAGTGTAGTTTGAGCATTATATATACCTGGCACAAATGTGGGCAACAAGGAAGGGGGGCTATATACAGACCTGGCACTACAAGGGGCACCAAGAAAGAGGGGTGCATTATATAGACGTGGCACTGCTGGGGCCACCAAGGAGGCCTTATATACTCCTGGCACTACTGGTGGCACCAATGAAGGGGGGGAGCATTTTATAGACATGGCACTACAGAGCAGGGCATTATCTACTGTCTACTGGCACTACAAGGCGAGCATTATCTACTGCCACTACAGGGAATATACACTCACCTAAAGAATTATTAGGAACACCTGTTATATTTCTCATTAATGCAATTATCTAGTCAACCAATCACATGGCAGTTGCTTCAATGCATTTAGGGGGGTGCTCCTGGTCAAGACAATCTCCTGAACTCCAAACTGAATGTCAGAATAGGAAAGAAAGGTGATTTAACCAATTTTGAGCGTGGCATGGTTGTTGGTGCCAGACGGGCCGGTCTGAGTATTTCACAATCTGCTCAGTTACTGGGATTTTCACGCACAACCATTTCTAGGGTTTAAAAAGAATAGTGTGAAAAGGGAAAAACATCCAGTATGCGGCAGTCCTGTGGGCAAAAATGCCTTGTGGATGCTAGAGGTCAGAGGAGAATGGGCCGTCTGATTCAAGCTGATAGAAGAGCAACGTTGACTGAAATAACCACTCGTTACAACCGAGGTATGCAGCAAAGCATTTGTGAAGCCACAACACGCACAACCTTGAGGCGGATGGGCAACAACAGCAGAAGACCCCACCGGGTACCACTCATCTCCACTACAAATAGGAAAAAGAGGCTACAATTTGCACGAGCTCACCAAAATTGGACTGTTGAAGACTAGAAAAATGTTGCCTGGTCTGATGAGTCTCGATTTCTGTTGAGACATTCAAATGGTAGAGTCCGAATTTGGCGTAAACAGAATGAGAACATGTATCCATCATGCCTTGTTACCACTGTGCAGGCTGGTGGTGGTGGTGTAATAGTGTGGAGGATGTTTTCTGGGCACACTTTAGGCCCCTTAGTGCCAATTGGGCATCGTTTAAATGCCACGGGCTACCTGAGCATTGTTTCTGACCATGTCCATCCCTTCATGACCACCATGTACCCATCCTCTGATGGCTACTTCCAGCAGGATAATGCACCATGTCACAAAGCTCAAATCATTTCAAATTGGTTTCTTGAACATGACAATGAGTTCACTGTACTAAAATGGCCCCCACAGTCACCAGATCTCAACCCAATAGATAATCTTTGGGATGTGGTGGAACGAGAGCTTCGTGCCCTGGATGTGTATCCCTAAAATCTCCATCAACTGCAAGATGCTATCCTATCAATATGGGCCAACATTTCTAAAGAATGCTATCAGCACCTTGTTGAATCAATGCCACGTAGAATTAAGGCAAAAGGGGGTCCAACACCGTATTAGTATGGTGTTCCTAATAATTCTTTAGGTAAGTGTATATATATATATATATATATATATATATATATTCTGGCACTATGGGGGGCATTATATATATATTGTAATATGGGGGAAGATCGCTCCAATAAACCAGGTGCATGAGCCAGCCCAGGGTTATAGAAAACTGATGTTTATTTTCCTAAACGAAAATAGGTACAGCTTCCAGCAGTCAAGGTACAAACAAACCCAACTTAAAGTCCGCTTAGTTTAGCACAACATAATCAATAGAACAGTCCGTTCAAAAATAAAGGTATTTTTACCCTGGGTTCTTTTTAGTCCGTGGTAGATTCCAGTCGGCTCTCCTGCCAAACTTTCCACATGTCCTCAGTTTCCAGCTCTGTTCACAGCCAGCCACAGCAGTGTGTCCACCACACACTCCACACACCCCTCACTCACTTCCTTTTCCTCTTATCAGGAGAGTGAGTTAACCCTGTGGGTACCGGATCCTAAGTAGTGCTTTCTTAAAGGCACCACAACCCAAATAATGATGATACATATCGGTCACTGAGGACCCAACCTTGGCGTCCTCTACAATATATATATATATATATTGTGACGGTATGCGAGGCGAGGTGGTGGATGATAGGTATGTTTCACCTCGCATGCGCTCTGTTGTGAGGGACTGAACCGGAATCCGGCCCGGGTTTTTCCAGCCTCTAAGGCAGGCTTGGTTCCGGTCCAGAGATTGTGGTCCACTGGAGTTCACCTCCAGGTGGACTTTAAATAAACAGGAAGAGAGCACAACAGGTCTCTCATGTGCTGAGTCTCAGGATTGTAACCTGTGTGGCTGAAGGGAGAGCTACGTTTGTATGCAAGAGAAACTAAAGGTTTGCTTTACCATTTGTGCTGGCGGTGTCGGGGAGCAGCCCCACACCGTATAGTCAGGACATAACTGTATAGCTTAGCGCCGGACGGCAAGGATTTACTTTCTGTTTTGTTTGTTTTCTGCTGTGCAAACCTTTTGGGCTAAATAAACCTGGCAACCAGACAGACTTTCAAAGAAACTGCCTGCATACGGACTGTCTGTTTTCAGAAAAGGTGAGTGGTGGACTCAGCGGGCATTTTCTGAAAATGGAGGAAATGTTAAAGGCCCTGCTACAGGCCAATGCAGCTCAGCGGGAATCCAACCGCCAAGTCGCAGAGGCCGCTGCAGCACAACAGGCGGCCCAACAGGAGATGAACCGGCAGTTCGCAGAGGCTCTTGTGGAGCTGAAAAAAGGGTTCGCACCTCCTGCGCCAGGGGAACCAAAATTGGTACGTGCCTCGTATCACCTACAGAAGATGACACCTACTGATGATGTTGAGGCCTACCTTGCGACTTTTGAGAGAGTTGCTGTCCGCGAGGAGTGGCCAAAAGAACAGTGGGCGGGTCTAGTGGCCCCGTTTTTGACAGGGGAACCTCAAAAGGCGTACTTTGATCTCGAACCGGATAAGGCCCAGGACTATGAGACACTGAAGACGGAGATACTTACACGCTTGGGTGTCACCATGGCAGTCCGAGCCCAGCGTGTGCATCAGTGGACTTACTCCAGCGGCAAGCCACCCCGTTCTCAAATGTTTGACCTGATCCATCTCACCCGGAAGTGGTTGCAGCCAGAGACCTTGACCGGCCCTCAGATCGTGGAGCGTGTAGTAATGGACCGGTACCTGCGTGCGCTCCCTGCAACATTGAAGAAGTGGGTCGGACAGGGGGACCCCAACACTGCAACCCAGTTGGTGGACCTAGTGGAGAGGTACCTTGCTTCTGAGGACTTGCTGAATCCGTCTATGCCCCACCGTGGAGCGTCTTGGGACGCAAGATCACCCCCAGGATCTGGTAAGACTGTTCCAGGGTTCAAAAGCAGGGGTAATGTTAAGACTGATTTTGCAGCTAATGAGACTGTGGGTCCTAGACCTGGAGACTGGCCAAAGAAGCCAGGAAGGTCTTTGGGACCCTTAAAAGGACTGGGGGTAGAGCACATACAGTGTTATCGGTGCCATGCATTTGGGCATATTGCTGCAAACTGTCCGTTAAGCGATGAGCCTATGCAGTGTGACTATGCTTACAGGAAAAGACACATTTCTCTTTTTGCACAGGTCGCGTGTACTGCAGCATGTTCGAGTCACAACGAGAGACAAATGTGTGCTATCTCTGTGGATGGAAAACCACTCACAGCCCTGCTAGACTCGGGTAGTGTGGTGACACTAATCAGGAAGGATTGTGTAAACCCCTCCAAACTACACCCCAGTACTATCGGGGTCATTTGTATTCATGGGGACACACGGGACTACCAGACAGCAGTGGTTGAGGTTGATACCCCTTGGGGCAGTGTGACACATTCAGTCGGGGTGGTGCCGTCACTGCTTCACGAAGCGTTAGTGGGGAGAGATTTTCCCTATTTTTGGAGCTTATGGGAAGGCAAGGGGAGACTGGTAGATAGAGCTCCCCCTGCTGGGGAGGCACGGGAGCTCTCGCCAGATCCTTTTTTCCAAAGGGAAGGGGACGTTGTTGAGGAAGCGGGAGATCCTCTTCCTTTCCCTGTCTTGGCTGGGGAGCCGGAGGACCGGGAAGCTAGCCCTCAGTTCGAGGGTAATGAACAGGAGAATGTCTCTGACCCTGACAGTGAGAGTAGTCCAAATGTTATGCCAGATTTAGAAGTCAGGAGAGAGGATTTCTGTACCGAACAACTGCGAGATGTCACCCTCATTAGAGCTAGGGAAAATGTTAAGATGGTGGATGGGGAACCGGTGGTCCCTAACTGGGGGGTGTCCTTCCCCCACATGGCCCTCAACAACAATTTACTGTATCAGGTGATAAAACGTGGAGAAGACGAGGTCGAACAGCTACTGGTTCCCAAACCCTTCCGCAGGGTCGTACTAGACCTGGCACATAGTCACGTGATGGGGGGACATCTCGGTGTTGAAAAGACCAGGGAGAGAATCGCCCAGAGATTTTTCTGGCCTGGGTTGCATGCAGATGTCAGGCAGTACTGTGAGTCGTGCCCCGAGTGCCAATTGTCAGCACCGGCGCCCCACTTTCGCAGTCCCCTGGTCGCTCTACCAATAATTGAGGTCCCTTTTGAACGGATTGGCATGGACCTGGTGGGGCCAGTGGTGAAGTCTGCCCGGGGTCACCAGCATATTCTGGTAATCCAGAGTTGGTCCAGGTGTTTAGTCGAGTGGGGATCCCAAAGGAGATCTTAACCGATCAAGGCACCCCATTTATGTCCAGGGTCACCAAGGAACTGTGTAAAGTATATAAAATTTCCCATCTCCGCACCTCGGTCTACCACCCCCAAACGGATGGACTTGTGGAGCGATTTAATAAATTGCTAAAAAGTATGCTGAAAAAGGTGGTTGACAGAGATGGGAAAAATTGGGATTTCTTGCTACCATATCTCATGTTTGCCATACGCGAGGTTCCGCAGGGGTCCACAGGGTATTCCCCCTTTGAGCTCTTGTATGGTAGACATCCCAGGGGGCTGCTAGATGTCGCCAAAGAAACGTGGGAAGGAGAGGCCACCCCGTATCGAAGCGTCATAGAGCATGTCTCCTTGATGCAGGATCGAATCTCAGCTGTCTTGCCCCTGGTTCGTGAACATATGGAGTGAGCCGAGGAGGCCCAGAGGAGGGTCTATAATCGGGGTGCCAAGGTCCGTACTTTCAGCCCCGGGGACCGAGTGTTGGTACTGGTTCCCACGGTTGAAAGCAAGTTCCTGGCTAAGTGGCAGGGTCCCTTTGAGGTGGTTGAAAAAGTAGGAGAGGTCAACTACAAAGTCTACCAACCTGGGAAACGGAAGCCACAACAGATTTATCATGTAAATCTCTTAAAACCCTGGAAGGACAGAGAGACTTTATTGGCCACATCTCCGGCTGCAACAGTCCGGCGACCGGTGATCCCTGATGTCCCCATAACAGAATCCCTATCCCTGGTGCAACAAAGTGACGTTAGGGCGTTTTTGTACAAAAATAGAGACTTTTTCTCCCCCTTACCCGGACGAACCAACGTGATTCGGCATGACATAGTGACAGAACCTGGGGTTCGCGTAAATGTAAAGGCATATAGAATACCGGAGGCCAGGCGAGAGGCAGTCGCAAAGGAAATAAAAATGATGCTAGAATTGGACGTGATAGAAGAGTCCCACAGTGATTGGTCGAGCCCCATAGTGCTGGTCCCAAAACCCGATGGCACTGTTAGGTTTTGTAACGACTTTAGGAAACTCAACAGTGTCTCAAATTCGATGCCTACCCGATGCCTCGGGTCGACGAACTCGTGGACAGGTTGGGACAAGCCCGCTACATTACGACCCTAGACCTGACGAAAGGCTACTGGCAGATACCCCTAACTGAATCGGCCAAGGAGAAAACTGCCTTTTCCACTCCTGAAGGCTCGTTTCAGTATAAGCGGAAGCCTTTTGGTCTGCATGGAGCTCCTGCATCATTCCAGCGAATGATGGATAAAACTTTGAGCCCACATCGCCCGTATGCAGCTGCTTACTTGGACGATGTGGTCATCCACAGCCCAGATTGGGAATCGCACCTGCTTCGGGTACAAGCAGTGGTAGATTCACTTAAGGAAGCAGGTCTCACGGCCAACCCAAAAAAGTGTGCCATAGGCCTGGAGGAAGCCAAATACCTTGGCTACGTTATTGGCCGGGGACTGGTCAAGCCCCAGACCAATAAGGTTGAGGCCATTCAAAAATGGCCCCAACCGATAAACAAAAAACAAGTTCGGGCCTTTATTGGCATTACGGGGTATTACCGGCGGTTTATACCCGACTTTGCCACCATTGCCGCCCCTCTGACTGACCTGACAAAGGGCAGGGGGTCGTCCATGGTTAAATGGAATCCTGAAGCCGAGGAGGCCTTCCAGAAGTTAAAGCGGGCCCTTTGTGTACTACCGGTGTTGGTAACCCCGGACTTCTCAAAGGAGTTTGTGGTACAGACGGACGCCTCTGAGGTGGGCCTAGGGGCTGTCCTATCCCAAACCAGAGACGGTGAGGAGCACCCAGTGGTATACCTGAGCCGAAAGCTGAACAAGCATGAAAAGAACTATGCCATTGTCGAGAAGGAATGTCTCGCTATTAAATGGGCCCTAGACTCGCTGAAATATTACTTACTGGGAAGGTCGTTTAAGCTCGTCACCGACCATGCACCCCTAAAGTGGATGTGTGACAACAGGGAAAAAAATAGCCGCGTGACAAGGTGGTTTCTGGCCTTACAGCCCTTTAACCACCTCAGCCCCCGGTGCTTAAACACCCTGAAAGACCAGGCCACTTTTTACACTTCTGACCTACACTACTTTCACCGTTTATTGCTCGGTCATGCAACTTACCACCCAAATGAATTTTACCTCCTTTTCTTCTCACTAATAGAGCTTTCATTTGGTGGTATTTCATTGCTGCTGACATTTTTACTTTTTTTGTTATTAATCGAAATTTAAAGATTTTTTTGCAAAAAAATGACATTTTTCACTTTCAGTTGTCAAATTTTGCAAAAAAAAACGACATCCATATATAAATTTTGCTCTAAATTTATTGTTCTACATGTCTTTGATAAAAAAAAAATGTTTGGGTAAAAAAAACTATGGTACAAAAATGTGAATTTCCGCTTTTTGAAGCAGCTCTGACTTTCTGAGCACCTGTCATGTTTCCTGAGGTTCTACAATGGCCAGACAGTACAAACACCCCACAAATGACCCCATTTCGGAAAGTAGACACCCTAAGGTATTCACTGATGGGCATAGTGAGTTCATAGAACTTTTTATTTTTTGTCACAAGTTAGCGGAAAATGATGATTTTATTTTTTTTTTTCTTTCAAAGTCTCATATTCCACTAACTTGTGACAAAAAATAAAAACTTCCATGAACTCACTATGCCCATCAGCGAATACCTTGGGGTGTCTTCTTTCCAAAATGGGGTCACTTGTGGGGTAGTTATACTGCCCTGGCATTCTAGGGGCCCAAATGTGTGGTAAGGAGTTTGAAATCAAATTCTGTAAAAAATGACCAGTGAAATCCGAAAGGTGCTCTTTGGAATATGGGCCCCTTTTCCCACCTAGGCTGCAAAAAAGTGCCACACATGTGGTATCTCTGTATTCAGGAGAAGTTGGGCAATGTGTTTTGGGGTGTCATTTTACATATACCCATGCTGGGTGACAAAAAATAAAAAATTCTAGGAACTTGCCATGCCCCTCACGGAGTACCTTGGGGTGTCTTCTTTCCAAAATGGGGTCACTTGTGGGGTAGTTATACTGCCCTGGCATTTTCCAGGGGCCCTAATGTGTTGTAAGTAGGTAAATGACCTGTGAAATCCGAAAGGTGCTTTTTGGAATGTGGGCCCCTTTGCCCACCTAGGCTGCAAAAAAGTGTCACACATCTGGTATCGCCGTATTCAGGAGAAGTTGGGGAATGTGTTTTGGGGTGTCATTTTACATATACCCATGCTGGGTGAGATAAATATCTTGGTCAAATGCCAACTTTGTATAAAAAAAATGGGAAAAGTTGTCTTTTGCCAAGATATTTCTCTCACCCAGCATGGGTATATGTAAAATGACACCCCAAAACACATTCCCCAACTTCTCCTGAGTACGGAGATACCACATGTGTGGCACTTTTTTGCAGCCTAGATGCGCAAAGGGGCCCACATTCCTTTTATGAGGGCATTTTTAGACATTTGGATCCCAGACTTCTTCTCACGCTTTAGGGCCCCTAGAATGCCAGGGCAGTATAAATACCCCACATGTGACCCCATTTTGGAAAGAAGACACCCCAAGGTATTCAATGAGGGGCTTGGCGAGTTCATAGAAATTATTTTTTTTTGGCACAAGTTAGCGGAAATTGATTTTATTTATTTTTTTCTCACAAAGTCTCCGCTAACTTGGGACAAAAATTTCAATCTTTCATGGACTCAATATGCCCCTCACGGAATACCTTGGGGTGTCTTCTTTCCGAAATGGGGTCACATGTGGGGTATTTATACTGCCCTGGCATTCTAGGGGCCCTAAAGCGTGAGAAGAAGTCTGGAATATAAATGTCTAAAAATTTTTACGCATTTGGATTCCGTGAGGGGTATGGTGAGTTCATGTGAGATTTTATTTTTTGACACAAGTTAGTGGAATATGAGACTTTGTAAGAAAAAAAAAATTATTTCCACTAACTTGGGCCCAAAAAATGTCTGAATAGAGCCTTACAGGGGGGTGATCAATGACAGGGGGGTGATCAATGACAGGGGGGTGATCAATGTCAGGGGGGTGATCAGGGAGTCTATATGGGGTGATCACCACAGTCATTGATCACGCCCCTGTAAGGCTCCATTCAGATGTCCGTATGCGTTTTGCGGATCCGATCCATCTATCAGTGGATCCGTAAAAATCATGCGGACATCTGAATGGATCTGACAGGGGGTGATCAGGGAGTCTATATGGGGTGATCACCACAGTCATTGATCACGCCTCTGTAAGGCTCCATTCAGATGTCCGTATGCGTTTTGCGGATCCGATCCATCTATCAGTGGATCCGTAAAAATCATGCGGACATCTGAATGGAGCTTTACAGGGGTGTGATCAATGACAGGGGGGTAATCAATGACAGGGGGGTGATCAGGGAGTCTATATGGGGTGATCACCACAGTCATTGATCACGCCCCTGTAAGGCTTTATTCAGACATCCGTATGCGTTTTGCGGATCCGATCCATCTATCAGTGGATCCGTAAAAATCATGCGGACATCTGAATGGATCTTACAGGGGGGTAATCAATGACAGGGGGGTGATCAGGGAGTCTATATGGGGTGATCACCACAGTCATTGATCACGCCCCTGTAAGGCTCCATTCAGATGTCCGTATGCGTTTTGCGGATCCGATCCATCTATCAGTGGATCCGTAAAAATCATGCGGACATCTGAATGGAGCTTTACAGGGGTGTGATCAATGACAGGGGGGTAATCAATGACAGGGGGGTGATCAGGGAGTCTATATGGGGTGATCACCACAGTCATTGATCACGCCCCTGTAAGGCTTTATTCAGACGTCCGTATGCGTTTTGCGGATCCGATCCATCTATCAGTGGATCCGTAAAAATCATGCGGACATCTGAATGGATCTTACAGGGAGGTAATCAATGACAGGGGGGTGATCAGGGAGTCTATATGGGGTGATCACCACAGTCATTGATCACGCCCCTGTAAGGCTCCATTCAGATGTCCGTATGCGTTTTGCGGATCCGATCCATCTATCAGTGGATCCGTAAAAATCATGCGGACATCTGAATGGAGCTTTACAGGGGTGTGATCAATGACAGGGGGGTAATCAATGACAGGGGGGTGATCAGGGAGTCTATATGGGGTGATCACCACAGTCATTGATCACGCCCCTGTAAGGCTTTATTCAGAAGTCCGTATGCGTTTTGCGGATCCGATCCATCTATCAGTGGATCCGTAAAAATCATGCGGACATCTGAATGGATCTTACAGGGGGGTAATCAATGACAGGGGGGTGATCAGGGAGTCTATATGGGGTGATCACCACAGTCATTGATCACGCCCCTGTAAGGCTCCATTCAGATGTCCGTATGCGTTTTGCGGATCCGATCCATCTATCAGTGGATCCATAAAAATCATGCGGACATCTGAATGGAGCTTTACAGGGGTGTGATCAATGACAGGGGGGTAATCAATGACAGGGGGGTGATCAGGGAGTCTATATGGGGTGATCACCACAGTCATTGATCACGCCCCTGTAAGGCTTTATTCAGACGTCCGTATGCGTTTTGCGGATCCGATCCATCTATCAGTGGATCCGTAAAAATCATGCGGACATCTGAATGGAGCTTTACAGGGGTGTGATCAATGACAGGGGGGTAATCAATGACAGGGGGGTGATCAGGGAGTCTATATGGGGTGATCAGGGGCTAATAAGGGGTTAATAAGTGACGGGGGGGGTGTAGTGTAGTGTAGTGGTGCTTGGTGCTACTTTACTGAGCTACCTGTGTCCTCTGGTGGTCGATCCAAACAAAGGGGACCACCAGAGGACCAGGTAGCAGGTATATTAGACGCTGTTATCAAAACAGTGTCTAATATACCTGTTAGGGGTTAAAAAAAACACATCTCCAGCCTGCCAGCGAACGATCGCCGCTGGCAGGCTGGAGATCAACTCTCTTACCTTCTGTTCCTGTGAGCGCGCGCACCTGTGTGCGCGCGTTCACAGGAAATCCCGGCTCACGCGAGATGACGCGTATATGCGTCGCTGAGCGCAGGGCTGCCCGTTAGGCTGTCCGGAGGTGGTTAAGTTTTCAGTAGAGCATAGGCCGGGCAAGCTCCAAAACAATGCGGATGCCCTCTCCCGCATGCATTGTATGCTGGGGACAGTTGCTCAGCCGCGGGGGCTAGAGCAGAGGGGGGGGATATGTGACGGTATGCGAGGCGAGGTGGTGGATGATAGGTATGTTTCACCTCGCATGCACTCTGTTGTGAGGGACTGAACCGGAATCCGGCCCGGGTTTTTCCAGCCTCTAAGGCAGGCTTGGTTCCGGTCCAGAGATTGTGGTCCACTGGAGTTCACCTCCAGGTGGACTTTAAATAAACAGGAAGAGAGCACAACAGGTCTCTCATGTGCTGAGTCTCAGGATTGTAACCTGTGTGGCTGAAGGGAGAGCTACGTTTGGATGCAAGAGAAACTAAAGGTTTGCTTTACCATTTGTGCTGGCGGTGTCGGGGAGCAGCCCCACACCGTATAGTCAGGACATAACTGTAAAGCTTAGCGCCGGACGGCAAGGATTTACTTTCTGTTTTGTTTGTTTTCTGCTGTGCAAACCTTTTGGGATAAATAAACCTGGCAACCAGCCAGACTTTCAAAGAAACTGCCTGCATACGGACTGTCTGTTTTCAGAAAAGGTGATCCCCACCAGCTAATCTCCCACAATATATATATATATTGTCACGCTCTAGTGTGGGAGGGAAACCCCACACCGAACATAGGAGGGAAAGGGGAAAGGAAAGAAGGCCTGAAAACTAGGGAAGGAAGATGGACGCCTCCTAGTGAAAACCCTATTTAAAGCCCTGATTGACTACCAGTATGAACAGACCCCAGAGGTAGGTGAGTTCATATACAGGAATACCTAAAGTCCTATCTAACCCTAAAGGACCCTGGTACTAATGACAGGAATGAGACATCCTGTTCCTCCAAAAGGAAGAATGAACGGGAGTCTCCCTAAGGCCTAATACAAAAATAACAAGAGATGCAACACACAGAAAAGCCAAAGTACAAAGGGAAAGGTAACACTTAACTTCCAAGAAGCTATGGCAGCACCAGGAACTCAGCCGAGATCCAAACACCAGCTATCCACAGGTCCAACTGAAGCTATAAACTGCACAGCATTGTGGGAGAAACAACTATGAATAGGGAAAGTTAAACAGCCACAATAGCAACACCTAGAGGTTAAGGATGTGGCGCCTATTGATCCACAAGGTAAACATGTCAAATCAAACCACGTGTTGCCAGTCTCAAAGATCTCCTGCCACATCGCGGGGACATCCGTATGTCTCGGTACGTCCATGGCACATACTGGCACTACAGACAGGCATAGAGGAGCATTTATATACCAGCACTATGGGGGGCATTATATATATACTGGCACTACAGGGGGGCATAGAGGAGCATTATATACTGGCACTACAGGGGAGTCAGTTTTTATTTATATATATATACAGTTTCAAGAAAAAGTATGTGAACCCTTTGGAATGATATGGATTTCTGCACAAATTGGTCATAAAATGTGATCTGATCTGCATCTAAGTCACAACAATAGACAATCACAAAAAATAGTGGTAGGTTGTGGTGGCTCACTAGCAAGTAGTTAAGGTATGGTGCTGCAAGCTCATATAGAGGGAATCACCCCACACTCTCTTAAAAGGCAAATGTAGTAATAGGAAAATGAGCGAGCACTCATACACTTGGCAACCAAATTGACATGTGCAGAAAATATTTATTAAATCCCCATAAAATACAAGTAATAAAATTTATAAGAACAATGTAGCAATAATATACAACATTACAATCACATATATTGTGGTAGATATGATCGACACTATATTCGATAAAAATATATTCGGTAGAAAATTCAATGTTGAAATATTCGATAGAATATTCGATACCACTCAATAGTGTCGATAAATTCAATAATATATATCACACCAAAAAACTTCAAGTATATGCTGTTATTTGGGAAAGAGAGGGTATTATCTTCTAGAGCACTATCCCAATTTGGGAAACTGAATGTCACTGAAAATGTTGTAGGTGTATTCACTGGGAGTGCAATATGTTCATAAAGTGTCCACAGGAATCCTGATAATGTGAAAAGTCTCTTATAGCATATCCTTTTAAGGTCGATATGAGCTTTGAATCGAAGAAAACTTTAAATCGATATTTGGCTTACCGTCTAGCGTCTGCTGTCTCCCTATTGCTTCAATGGAGCTTTAAATATTTGCCGGCTTATTCAGTCGCTCCATACAGCAAGCTGGTTTAAATTTTGCGGGAGTTCCAAAGATCGCGGGAGTTGCCACTGAGGAAGGGAGAGTGAATCTATGGTGAAACAAGTGATGTACCTGCATTGAAAAGCCTCCGATAATACTGTATGGCCATACAGAAGAAAATTTCTACAGTAAAGGATTAACTATTCTTATCGTCGAAAGCTGCACCGAAGGAAATTGCGGAACAGAGTGGCAACTCCCGCGATCTTTGGAACTCCCGCAAAATTTAAACCAGCTTGCTGTATGGAGCGACTGAATAAGCCGGCAAATATTTAAAGCTCCATTGAAGCAATAGGGAGACAGCAGACGCTAGACAGTAAGCCAAATATCGATTTAAAGTTTTCTTCGATTCAAAGCTCATATCGACCTTAAAAGGATATGCTATAAGAGACTTTTCACATTATCAGGAATCCTGTGGACACTTTATGAACATATTGCACTCCCAGTGAATACACCTACAACATTTTCAGTGACATTCAGTTTCCCAAATTGGGATAGAGCTCTAGAAGATAATACCCTCTCTTTCCCAAATAACAGCATATACTTGAAGTTTTTTGGTGTGATATATATTATTGAATTTATCGACACTATTGAGTGGTATCGAATATTCTATCGAATATTTCAACATTGAATTTTCTATCGAATATATTTATCGAATATAGTGTCGATCATATCTACCACAATATATGTGATTGTAATGTTGTATATTATTGCTACATTGTTCTTATAAATTTTATTACTTGTATTTTATGGGGATTTAATAAATATTTTCTGCACATGTGAATTTGGTTGCCAAGTGTATGAGTGTTCGCTCATTTTCATATTACTACAATAGACAATCACAGTTTGCTTAAACTAATAACGCACAAATAACTAAATGTTACCATGTTTTTATTGAACACACCATGTAAACATTCACAGTGCAGGTGGAAAAAGTTTGTGAACCCCTAGACTAATGAAATCTTCAAGAGCTAAATTGAGTGAGGTGTCAGCCAACTGGAGTCCAATCAATGAGATGAGATTGGAGGTGTTGGTTACAGCTGCCCTGCCCTATAAAAAACACACACCAGTTCTCAGTTTGCTTTTCACAAGAAGCATTGCCTGATGTGAATGATGCCTCGCACAAAAGAGCTCTCAGAAGACCTACGATTAAGAATTGTTGACTTGCATAAAGCTGGAAAGGGTTATAAAAGTATCTCCAAAAGCCTTGCTGTTCACCAGTCCACGGTAAGACAAATTGTCTATAAATGGAGAAAGTTCAGCACTGCTGCTACTCTCCCTAGGAGTGGCCGTCCTGTAAAGATGACTGCATGAGCACAGCGCAGACTGCTTAATGAGGTGAAGAAGAATCCTAGAGTGTCAGCTAAAGACTTACAAAAGTCTCTGGCATATGCTAACATCCCTGTTAGCGAATCTACGTTACGTAAAACACTAAACAAGAATGGATTTCATGGGAGGATACCACATAGGAAGCCACACCTGTCCAAAAAAACATTGCTGCACGTTTACAGTTTGCACAAGAGCACCTGGATGTTCCACAGCGGTACTGGCAAAATATTCTGTGGACAGATGAAACCAAAGTTGAGTTGTTTGGAAGAAACACACAACACTATGTGTGGAGAAAAGAGGCACAGCACACCAACATCAAAACCTCATCCCAACTGTGAAGTATGGTGGTGGGGGCATCATGGTTTGGGCTGCTTTGCTGTGTCAGGGCCTGGACGGATTGCTATCATCGAAGGAAAAATGAATTCCCAAGTTTATCAAGACATTTTGCAGGAGAACTTAAGGCCATCGGTCCACCAGCTGAAGCTAAACAGAAGATGGGTGTTGCAACAGGACAAAGACCCAAAGCATAGAAGTTAATCAACAACAGAATGGCTTAAACAGAAGAAAATACGCCTTCTGGAGTGACCCAGTCAGAGTCCTGACCTCAACCTGATTGAGATGCTGTGGCATGACCTCAAGAAAGCTATTCACACCAGACATCCCAAGAATATTGCTGAACTGAAACAGTGCTGTAAAGAGGAATGGTCAAGAATTACTCCTGACCGTTGTGCACGTCTGATCTGCAACTACAGGAAAAGTTTGGTTGAAGTTATTGCTGCCAAAGGAGGTTCAACAGTTATTAAATCCAATGGTTCACATACCTTTTCCACCTGCACTGTGAATGTTTACATGGTGTGTTCAATAAAAACATGGTAAAACTTAAGTATTTGTGTGTTATTAGTTTAAGGAGACTGTGATTGTCTATTGTTGTGACTTAGATGAAGATCAGATCACATTTTATGACCAATTTGTGCAGAAATCCATATCATTCCAAAGGGTTCACATACTTTTTCTTGCAACTGTGTATATATATATATATATATATATATATATATACTGCCTGTCCCCCAAAAAAAGTCGCCACCTGGATTTAACTAAGCAAATAGTTATGAGCCTCCTTTTGGATAATTACTGCATGGGGGATTATCTTTCAGCTTTCAACAAGTTATTTAACCCCAACTGGCGCAATGAGTTGCCTCTCATTTCTTAACCCCTTAAGGACTCAGCCCTATTTCACCTTAAAGTATAACTGTCGTTTTTTTGTTTTTTTTTTGGAGTATTGGATTGTGGTGATTAATATCTCGGTGGCCCTATTTCAACTTTTCACTGTGTATTCAATTACCCCTTAATTCCACATTTTTGTTCTCTGTGCTGCCTACTTTTACCTGTGCTTAAAATAGGATTGCTAGGCATGTTCCGTCCTGTTGAAGGACGGAGGACGCAGAAGCACGCAGCGTGCAAGGTCAGATTACTGACAGCCAGGGACTGTAAGTAAATGATTAAAGCCAGGTCCTCCCCAGCAGCTGATAACAGTGCCTGGGCTGTGTGCACTTCTCCCTGTCCCTGCGCTTGACAGACGCTCCCTCACTCAGCAGAGCTGGAGAAGTAGAGTTGAATCAGCGCAGACCAGGGAAGGGAGATCTGCCGTCTGCTCAGTGTATAAATGAAAGCGACATGTGGTAAGAGGACCCCTTTGTGCTGCAGGAGATTAACCCTTTAGGGGGAGGGCTCTGGTTACTGACACTTTTGGGGGGCTATTGTTACTGGCTAGTGAGGGCAGGCGGGATTAGCATTAGGGTGAGGGCAGTGGCGGCCATCTTAACTGAATAGTGAGATTGCAGTTTTATGCAGACTGGTTGCTAAGAGCTGAATCTTATTAAATATGGGGTAAGTCAGTCTAATAGTAACTGATTCTGGAAAATCATGTTATTAGTAACTACATATATGAAAATTGAAATTAGGGTCTAAGTGTGACAGTTATCCTTTAAGGACTTGGCCATTTTTTGCAAATCTGACCAGTGTCACTTTAAATGCTGATAACTTAAACGCTTTGACTTACCCAGGCCGTTCTGAGATTGTTTTTTCGTCACATATTGTACTTCATGACACTGCTAAAATTGGGTCAAAAAAGTTAATTTTTTTGCACGACAAAATACCAAATTTACCAAAAACTTGTAAAAATTAGCAAATTTCAAAGTTTCAGTTTCTCTACTTCTGTAATACATAGTAATACCCCAAATTTTTTTGATAACTTTACACTCCCCATATGTCTACTTTATGTTTGTATCATTTTGGGAATGTCATTTTATTTTTTGGGGATGTTTCATTGCTTAGAAGTTTAGAATCAAATTTTGAAATTTTTCAGAAATTTTCCAAATCCCACTTTCTATGGACCAGTTCAGGTCTGAAGTCACTTTGTGAGGCTTATGTAATAGAAACCACCCAAAAATGACCCCATTTTAGAAACTACACCCACAAGGTATTCAAAACTGATTTTACAAACTTTGTTAACCCTTTATGTCTTCCACAAGACTTCATGGCAAATGGACATAAAATTTCAAGAATTTCGATTTTTTGGGAAAATTTTCCAATATAATCAATTTTTTCCAGGAACAAAGCAAGGGTTATCTGCCAAACAAAACTCAAAATGGGTCGCCCTGATTCTGTAGTTTGCAGAAACACCCCATATGTGGTCGTAAACTACTGTTTGGCCAAACGGGAGGACATAGAAGGAGGGAACGCCATATGGTTTTTGCAAGGCAGATTTTGCAGGACTGGTTTTGTTTATACCATGTCCCATTTCAAGCCCCCCGTTGCACCCCTAGAATAGAAATTCCAAAAAAGTGACTCCATTTAAGAAAGTACACCCCTCAAGGTATTCAAAACTGGGTTTACAAACTTTGTTAACCCTTTAGGTGTTCAACAAGAGTTAATAGCAGATGGAGTAACAATTTTGGAATTTAAATTTTTGGGAAAATTTTCCATTTTAACCGATTTTTTTCCAGTAATAAAGTAAGGGTTAACTGCCAAACAACACTCAATATGGGTTGCCCTGATGCTGTAGTTTGCAAAAACACCCCATATGTGGTCCTAAACTACTGTTTGGCCAAACGGGAGGACATAGAAGAAGGGGAACGCCATATGGGTTTTGGAAGGCAGATTTTGCAGGACTGGTTTTGTTTATACCATGTCCCATTTCAAGCCCCCCGTTGCACCCCTAGAATAGAAATTCCAAAAAAGTGACTCCATCTAAGAAAGTACACCCCCGTCTCCGCCGCCTTGGGGGCTCATCGTCATCAGATGATGATGAGGAGGATGCAGATGATAAGAGGAACGTGGGGTCATCCTCATCCTCACTGGGGTTCTCGGAGTCGGAGGCAAGCTGGGTGTATGCCTCCTCCACGAGAACATCCGGCGGGCCATGGGTATGTGTGTGTGCGTGTGTATGTGCGTGCGTGTAAAACTTTATTGTATGTGCGTGTGTGTGTGGGGGCATGGGTGTTCATGTACTAAAGAGTAAAAAAAAAAAATGGACAAGTGTTAGGAAAAAAAGTTCAAACTTGCTGATCAGCGGTGGGGCGGGCGATGCGCTAACAGTGGCCGGACGCTAAGAGTGCCGGCCAGTCAGCGCATGCAAATTTTTTTTTTCTAGAAAAAGTGGTGGTGGGGGGGCAAGTGGCGGAGGGGGTCTAGGGTCTGAAAGCTAGAAAACAATAAATTTAGATAAAGTGTTTTTTTTTTTTCCTAACTAACTTTTCCCTTCTATCCCTGCCTAACGGTGCCTCTCCCTCACTGACCCTAACCTACCTGGAGGGTGATGGGTGCCGACGGGGGGGATCGCAGGAGCCTGGTGAGGACGGTTGTGGACGGTGCAGGTGCTGAAACAGGAAGAGGAGGGGAGAGAGGAGCGCCAGGAGTTTGAATCTCCCGCCTCTCTCCAGCACCAATCAGCACCCTGGACAGCGGCCATCAGCACCACGGCCAGCACCGCCTCTCCCAAATGCTCGGACTGTGATTGGTGCCACCGATCACAGTCCTTTTCCGGTTCATTGGGTCACCGGAGACCCGAATGGACCGGAAACGCAGCAAACCACAGGTCTGAATTGACCTGTGGTTTGCTGCGATCGCCGATGCGGGGGTCACATGACCCCCCCGGCGTTTTGACAGGATGCCCGCTGAATGATTTCAGCGGACATCCTGTTACGATTAACTCCCGCCGCGCCGCAATCGCGATTTAAAGTTAGGAAGTACAGGTACGTCCTGAGTCCTTAAGTACTCGAGAAACAGGGCGTACAGTTACGTCCTAAGTCCCTAAGGGGTTAAACAACCATGTCAAAAGACACATCTCGTGGTCGTGGAAAAGATGTTAGTCTGTTTGAGAAGGGTCAAATTATTGGCATGCATCAAGCAGAGAAAACATCTAAGGAGATTGCAGAAATTACTAAAATTGGGTTAAGAACTGTCCAATGCATTATTAAAAGGATAGGTGGGGACCCATCGTATTCAAGGAAGAAATGTGTCGGGAAAAAAATACTGAATGATCATGATCGGCAATTACTTAAACATTTGGTGAAATCAAATCGAAGAAAAACAACAGTAGAACTCGGGGCTATGTTTAATAGTGAAAGTAAGAGCATTTCCACACGCACAATGCGAAGGGAACTCAAGGGATTGTGACTGAACAGCTGTGTCGCCGTAAGAAAACCACTAATCAGTGAGGCAAACCAGAAAAAAAAGGACCATTTACATGAGGAGATTATCATGATGATGTACTTGATATCAAGCATTCATACTGAATAATTGTCAGAATAAATATCATGATTGTTTATTCTGTATCAAAGAACATTTTGCTGAAAATGTGTTGAGAAGTGTTTCCTACATAATGTTTTGATTAAAAGGGACAAAATACAAGAAATTATCTCTGTACGTGAATATCAATATAAATGGGAAAGAATTGTTACTTATAAATGGACCTTTACTGCTCTGGACTAACTACTGTAGATTTTAGAATATTTAGGTTACAACATTGCTGTAAAAATTCCCAAACTAAGTGCAAAGCAATCTATAGTAGCCCCTCAAAAATGCCAACTCATTGGAAACAGGTAAACCTACAGCGAAACAAGAGTCCTTAAACAGCAATATATATGAAAATAAAAATAAATTTTATTAAATGCATAAATATAAAAACATGTTTTAATATTTAGGTATTTAATAAAATGTATTTTTATTTTCATATATATTGCCATTTAAGGACTCTTTTGTTTCGCTGTAGGTTTACCTTCTGTAGATTTTACTCTATGACTAGAATTATATTCATGGCTGGCCTTCACATATGGTTTTAAAGGGCTTCTGTCATCCCACTAAAGTGATTTTTTTTTTTTGGGGCTAGTTAAATTAGTTATATAGCGATATATGAAAATATAATTGTGTTACTTACATTGATCCAGCAGTTTATTCAAAAAACAAAGTTTTATCATATGCAAATTCGGTCTCTACCAGCAAGTAGGGCGGCTACTTGCTGGTAGCTGCTGCAGAAATCCGCCCCCTCCTCTTGTTGATTGAACTCCCTCAGTGCGCCTGCGCCGATGACATCACCAAAATCGAAGACGTCATCGGCGCAGGCGCACTGAGGGAGTGCTGAGGAGACGAGCCTCCTCATCTCAGAGCGCCTGCGCCGAATCCACACAGGCGCGCGATTTTTGAAATGCCGACAGGGCTGGCCGGAGGAGGAGATCCCGGCTGGCCCTGTCAATCAACAAGAGGAGAGGGCGGATTTCTGCAGCAGCTACCAGCAAGTAGCCGCCCTACTTGCTGGTAGAGACCGAATTTGCATATGATAAAACTTTGTTTTTTGAATAAACTGCTGGATCAATGTAAGTAACACAATTATATTTTCATATATCGCTATATAACTAATTTAACTAGCCCCAAAAAAAAAAAAACACTTTAGTGGGGTGACAGAAGCCCTTTAAGCTTTGTGGGGTTTTGCTCTGGTAGACAGGCTAGCGGACGCAGTATAGAGGCAATCACAGAGTCTTCTACTTAAACAGTTCGGTGTTTATTCACACATAAGGAAAAACAAAATGACCGTTCATAGTCTTGGTGTTTGTTCACACCATGCAATGTCCATAGAACAAAATCTTCACCTGGTTAGCAGTTTTCCACCCGCAGTCCACAGCAGGCTTTAGGGGCCTGATGCATGCGGCTCTCAGCCAAAACACAAATTCACTCCCTAGCTTCTCTGTCAGATGGAGGATAAACCACACCCAGCTGAGACTGCTGGCTGGGTTATATATAGGCCAAAAAAGACCCGGCCTGGAGCGTAGGGAGAAGCCACCCACCCAGCACTTTGGCTACTCCCAGTAAGAGCCGGCCCGGATCGGCTTTACAGCCATACTAACAATAAACAGTGTCAGTCAGCACTAGCTGCCGCTGACACTTAAAACTACCAGCTCTTACCTCACCGAGGCCAGAAATCTCGGTGACACTTACCTTCCATCAATGACGGCCCCTTGCGGCTTCCTACAGCTTCTAGAAATATAGACTAAATCAGGAATGTGCTGGTATCCTACCTGATCAGCGCACCGACCAAGCAAACGGCGAACCTCATATCCGACACTACACTCTAACCATGGTAGGTTCCCATGGAGATGGGAACGCTTTTCAGGGCGGAGTGTAGCCTAAACTCAATGTAAGGGACTCTGGGAGGCCAGAAAGAGTCCTGAGGAAATCGTAATTACGAATGTCCCGCCCCCTCAGAGCGGACAGTACACTCTACACACGGGAGGTTGCCATGGTGATTGGGAACGCTTCCAGTGTGAAACAGAAAGGAAACCTCTCAGAGTGACTGTGGGGGAAGGAAGGGGGGGGAGACTGGATTACTGTGTGGATGATAATGAGTCTGACCTTAGAGAATTGATTCATTTAGAATACATATAAATAAATAAATACCTGAATTAATTGCACATATAGATAAATTAATTTCTGCAAGGTAACAATGATAATAAAATAAATAAATAAAAAACATGAAGGAATAGATAAGATAGGATCAACCTAACATGTATCAAATTCGTATTCATAATAATATAAGATAAAAATGAGTTGAAATAAAAGGCAGTAAATCAGAAGTAATAATTTCAGTGATGAGAGAAAAAAATATTAGTAATAAGAACAAAAATCATAATAATAATAAAAATAATATATATATAAAAAAAGAAAAATATATATAATAAAAATAAATTATATAGATATAAAATATATAATTTTATATATATATATATATATATATATATATATATATATAGAAAAAGAAAAAAGCAGCACACATTAAAAATGGCTAGTAGATGGGTTAATAAACCATCCACTTTTTTCATCACTACCTTGGAGTGCTGCCTTTTTTCTTTCTATACAGTTGCAAGAAAAAGTATGTTAACCCTTTGGAATGATATGGATTTCTGCACAAATTGGCCATAAAATGTGATCTGATCTTCATCTTCATCTGCAACATTTAATTATTTGTGTGTTATTAGTTTAAGTAGACTGTGATTGACTATTGTTGTGACTTAGATGAAGATCAGATCACATTTTATGACCAATTTGTGCATTCCAAAGGGTTCACATACTTTTTCTTGCAACTGTATAAATATATATATATATATACAAACGGAAAATGCAAATGTGATCGCACACTACATCCAGCACTCTGCCCTCCATGCTGGATGAGACATTGGTTTATATTTTGGCCAAAGCATAGTAAGCCACTCACCGCGTCAAGGTCGTCTCATGAGTGGTCCCTAACTCTTGTTCCTACCTGTTCATGGGCCATGACAGCCACATAAAATCCAGGGAATGCAGGTCAGCATGCAAGCCAAGTACACTTTGCTTGTAACCCCGTCCGGTGCCATTACAGCTTTCATCGGATCCAGGGATGCAAGTACCAACATGCATGCTGAACCCACCATATACTTCTCCTGGAGCCAGATGGCTAATGGTAGGTTCTATACAAGCAGACTCAGTTTTATACTGACTTTAAAACCAGCCTCAAGGACAGATTAACTGGTCAGGTGTGCAATGACTCCAAGGAGATCGCCACGCCTCCAATATATACTACAAAGAAAAAAAATAAGGGGTTGGGTCAGCACAACCTGCCTGTAGGTGCAGATCACTATGGCGAAATACATATACAAACGGAAAATGCAAATGTGATCGCACACTACATCCAGCACTCTGCCCTCCATGCTGGATGAGACATTGGTTTATATTTTGGCCAAAGCATAGTAAGCCACTCACCGCGTCAAGGTCGTCTCATGAGTGGTCCCTAACTCTTGTTCCTACCTGTTCATGGGCCATGACAGCCACATAAAATCCAGGGAATGCAGGTCAGCATGCAAGCCAAGTACACTTTGCTTGTAACCCCGTCCGGTGCCATTACAGCTTTCATCGGATCCAGGGATGCAAGTACCAACATGCATGCTGAACCCACCATATACTTCTCCTGGAGCCAGATGGCTAATGGTAGGTTCTATACAAGCAGACTCAGTTTTATACTGACTTTAAAACCAGCCTCAAGGACAGATTAACTGGTCAGGTGTGCAATGACTCCAAGGAGATCGCCACGCCTCCAATATATACTACAAAGAAAAAAAATAAGGGGTTGGGTCAGCACAACCTGCCTGTAGGTGCAGATCACTATGGCGAAATACATATACAAACGGAAAATGCAAATGTGATCGCACACTACATCCAGCACTCTGCCCTCCATGCTGGATGAGACATTGGTTTATATTTTGGCCAAAGCATAGTAAGCCACTCACCGCGTCAAGGTCGTCTCATGAGTGGTCCCTAACTCTTGTTCCTACCTGTTCATGGGCCATGACAGCCACATAAAATCCAGGGAATGCAGGTCAGCATGCAAGCCAAGTACACTTTGCTTGTAACCCCGTCCGGTGCCATTACAGCTTTCATCGGATCCAGGGATGCAAGTACCAACATGCATGCTGAACCCACCATATACTTCTCCTGGAGCCAGATGGCTAATGGTAGGTTCTATACAAGCAGACTCAGTTTTATACTGACTTTAAAACCAGCCTCAAGGACAGATTAACTGGTCAGGTGTGCAATGACTCCAAGGAGATCGCCACGCCTCCAATATATACTACAAAGAAAAAAAATAAGGGGTTGGGTCAGCACAACCTGCCTGTAGGTGCAGATCACTATGGCGAAATACATATACAAACGGAAAATGCAAATGTGATCGCACACTACATCCAGCACTCTGCCCTCCATGCTGGATGAGACATTGGTTTATATTTTGGCCAAAGCATAGTAAGCCACTCACCGCGTCAAGGTCGTCTCATGAGTGGTCCCTAACTCTTGTTCCTACCTGTTCATGGGCCATGACAGCCACATAAAATCCAGGGAATGCAGGTCAGCATGCAAGCCAAGTACACTTTGCTTGTAACCCCGTCCGGTGCCATTACAGCTTTCATCGGATCCAGGGATGCAAGTACCAACATGCATGCTGAACCCACCATATACTTCTCCTGGAGCCAGATGGCTAATGGTAGGTTCTATACAAGCAGACTCAGTTTTATACTGACTTTAAAACCAGCCTCAAGGACAGATTAACTGGTCAGGTGTGCAATGACTCCAAGGAGATCGCCACGCCTCCAATATATACTACTTGCATCCCTGGATCCGATGAAAGCTGTAATGGCACCGGACGGGGTTACAAGCAAAGTGTACTTGGCTTGCATGCTGACCTGCATTCCCTGGATTTTATGTGGCTGTCATGGCCCATGAACAGGTAGGAACAAGAGTTAGGGACCACTCATGAGACGACCTTGACGCGGTGAGTGGCTTACTATGCTTTGGCCAAAATATAAACCAATGTCTCATCCAGCATGGAGGGCAGAGTGCTGGATGTAGTGTGCGATCACATTTGCATTTTCCGTTTGTATATGTATTTCGCCATAGTGATCTGCACCTACAGGCAGGTTGTGCTGACCCAACCCCTTATTTTTTTTCTTTGTAGTATATATTGGAGGCGTGGCGATCTCCTTGGAGTCATTGCACACCTGACCAGTTAATCTGTCCTTGAGGCTGGTTTTAAAGTCAGTATAAAACTGAGTCTGCTTGTATAGAACCTACCATTAGCCATCTGGCTCCAGGAGAAGTATATGGTGGGTTCAGCATGCATGTTGGTACTTGCATCCCTGGATCCGATGAAAGCTGTAATGGCACCGGACGGGGTTACAAGCAAAGTGTACTTGGCTTGCATGCTGACCTGCATTCCCTGGATTTTATGTGGCTGTCATGGCCCATGAACAGGTAGGAACAAGAGTTAGGGACCACTCATGAGACGACCTTGACGCGGTGAGTGGCTTACTATGCTTTGGCCAAAATATAAACCAATGTCTCATCCAGCATGGAGGGCAGAGTGCTGGATGTAGTGTGCGATCACATTTGCATTTTCCGTTTGTATATGTATTTCGCCATAGTGATCTGCACCTACAGGCAGGTTGTGCTGACCCAACCCCTTATTTTTTTTCTTTGTAGTATATATTGGAGGCGTGGCGATCTCCTTGGAGTCATTGCACACCTGACCAGTTAATCTGTCCTTGAGGCTGGTTTTAAAGTCAGTATAAAACTGAGTCTGCTTGTATAGAACCTACCATTAGCCATCTGGCTCCAGGAGAAGTATATGGTGGGTTCAGCATGCATGTTGGTACTTGCATCCCTGGATCCGATGAAAGCTGTAATGGCACCGGACGGGGTTACAAGCAAAGTGTACTTGGCTTGCATGCTGACCTGCATTCCCTGGATTTTATGTGGCTGTCATGGCCCATGAACAGGTAGGAACAAGAGTTAGGGACCACTCATGAGACGACCTTGACGCGGTGAGTGGCTTACTATGCTTTGGCCAAAATATAAACCAATGTCTCATCCAGCATGGAGGGCAGAGTGCTGGATGTAGTGTGCGATCACATTTGCATTTTCCGTTTGTATATGTATTTCGCCATAGTGATCTGCACCTACAGGCAGGTTGTGCTGACCCAACCCCTTATTTTTTTTCTTTGTAGTATATATTGGAGGCGTGGCGATCTCCTTGGAGTCATTGCACACCTGACCAGTTAATCTGTCCTTGAGGCTGGTTTTAAAGTCAGTATAAAACTGAGTCTGCTTGTATAGAACCTACCATTAGCCATCTGGCTCCAGGAGAAGTATATGGTGGGTTCAGCATGCATGTTGGTACTTGCATCCCTGGATCCGATGAAAGCTGTAATGGCACCGGACGGGGTTACAAGCAAAGTGTACTTGGCTTGCATGCTGACCTGCATTCCCTGGATTTTATGTGGCTGTCATGGCCCATGAACAGGTAGGAACAAGAGTTAGGGACCACTCATGAGACGACCTTGACGCGGTGAGTGGCTTACTATGCTTTGGCCAAAATATAAACCAATGTCTCATCCAGCATGGAGGGCAGAGTGCTGGATGTAGTGTGCGATCACATTTGCATTTTCCGTTTGTATATGTATTTCGCCATAGTGATCTGCACCTACAGGCAGGTTGTGCTGACCCAACCCCTTATTTTTTTTCTTTGTAGTATATATTGGAGGCGTGGCGATCTCCTTGGAGTCATTGCACACCTGACCAGTTAATCTGTCCTTGAGGCTGGTTTTAAAGTCAGTATAAAACTGAGTCTGCTTGTATAGAACCTACCATTAGCCATCTGGCTCCAGGAGAAGTATATGGTGGGTTCAGCATGCATGTTGGTACTTGCATCCCTGGATCCGATGAAAGCTGTAATGGCACCGGACGGGGTTACAAGCAAAGTGTACTTGGCTTGCATGCTGACCTGCATTCCCTGGATTTTATGTGGCTGTCATGGCCCATGAACAGGTAGGAACAAGAGTTAGGGACCACTCATGAGACGACCTTGACGCGGTGAGTGGCTTACTATGCTTTGGCCAAAATATAAACCAATGTCTCATCCAGCATGGAGGGCAGAGTGCTGGATGTAGTGTGCGATCACATTTGCATTTTCCGTTTGTATATGTATTTCGCCATAGTGATCTGCACCTACAGGCAGGTTGTGCTGACCCAACCCCTTATTTTTTTTCTTTGTAGTATATATTGGAGGCGTGGCGATCTCCTTGGAGTCATTGCACACCTGACCAGTTAATCTGTCCTTGAGGCTGGTTTTAAAGTCAGTATAAAACTGAGTCTGCTTGTATAGAACCTACCATTAGCCATCTGGCTCCAGGAGAAGTATATGGTGGGTTCAGCATGCATGTTGGTACTTGCATCCCTGGATCCGATGAAAGCTGTAATGGCACCGGACGGGGTTACAAGCAAAGTGTACTTGGCTTGCATGCTGACCTGCATTCCCTGGATTTTATGTGGCTGTCATGGCCCATGAACAGGTAGGAACAAGAGTTAGGGACCACTCATGAGACGACCTTGACGCGGTGAGTGGCTTACTATGCTTTGGCCAAAATATAAACCAATGTCTCATCCAGCATGGAGGGCAGAGTGCTGGATGTAGTGTGCGATCACATTTGCATTTTCCGTTTGTATATGTATTTCGCCATAGTGATCTGCACCTACAGGCAGGTTGTGCTGACCCAACCCCTTATTTTTTTTCTTTGTAGTATATATTGGAGGCGTGGCGATCTCCTTGGAGTCATTGCACACCTGACCAGTTAATCTGTCCTTGAGGCTGGTTTTAAAGTCAGTATAAAACTGAGTCTGCTTGTATAGAACCTACCATTAGCCATCTGGCTCCAGGAGAAGTATATGGTGGGTTCAGCATGCATGTTGGTACTTGCATCCCTGGATCCGATGAAAGCTGTAATGGCACCGGACGGGGTTACAAGCAAAGTGTACTTGGCTTGCATGCTGACCTGCATTCCCTGGATTTTATGTGGCTGTCATGGCCCATGAACAGGTAGGAACAAGAGTTAGGGACCACTCATGAGACGACCTTGACGCGGTGAGTGGCTTACTATGCTTTGGCCAAAATATAAACCAATGTCTCATCCAGCATGGAGGGCAGAGTGCTGGATGTAGTGTGCGATCACATTTGCATTTTCCGTTTGTATATGTATTTCGCCATAGTGATCTGCACCTACAGGCAGGTTGTGCTGACCCAACCCCTTATTTTTTTTCTTTGTAGTATATATTGGAGGCGTGGCGATCTCCTTGGAGTCATTGCACACCTGACCAGTTAATCTGTCCTTGAGGCTGGTTTTAAAGTCAGTATAAAACTGAGTCTGCTTGTATAGAACCTACCATTAGCCATCTGGCTCCAGGAGAAGTATATGGTGGGTTCAGCATGCATGTTGGTACTTGCATCCCTGGATCCGATGAAAGCTGTAATGGCACCGGACGGGGTTACAAGCAAAGTGTACTTGGCTTGCATGCTGACCTGCATTCCCTGGATTTTATGTGGCTGTCATGGCCCATGAACAGGTAGGAACAAGAGTTAGGGACCACTCATGAGACGACCTTGACGCGGTGAGTTGCTTACTATGCTTTGGCCAAAATATAAACCAATGTCTCATCCAGCATGGAGGGCAGAGTGCTGGATGTAGTGTGCGATCACATTTGCATTTTCCGTTTGTATATGTATTTCGCCATAGTGATCTGCACCTACAGGCAGGTTGTGCTGACCCAACCCCTTATTTTTTTTCTTTGTAGTATATATTGGAGGCGTGGCGATCTCCTTGGAGTCATTGCACACCTGACCAGTTAATCTGTCCTTGAGGCTGGTTTTAAAGTCAGTATAAAACTGAGTCTGCTTGTATAGAACCTACCATTAGCCATCTGGCTCCAGGAGAAGTATATGGTGGGTTCAGCATGCATGTTGGTACTTGCATCCCTGGATCCGATGAAAGCTGTAATGGCACCGGACGGGGTTACAAGCAAAGTGTACTTGGCTTGCATGCTGACCTGCATTCCCTGGATTTTATGTGGCTGTCATGGCCCATGAACAGGTAGGAACAAGAGTTAGGGACCACTCATGAGACGACCTTGACGCGGTGAGTGGCTTACTATGCTTTGGCCAAAATATAAACCAATGTCTCATCCAGCATGGAGGGCAGAGTGCTGGATGTAGTGTGCGATCACATTTGCATTTTCCGTTTGTATATGTATTTCGCCATAGTGATCTGCACCTACAGGCAGGTTGTGCTGACCCAACCCCTTATTTTTTTTCTTTGTAGTATATATTGGAGGCGTGGCGATCTCCTTGGAGTCATTGCACACCTGACCAGTTAATCTGTCCTTGAGGCTGGTTTTAAAGTCAGTATAAAACTGAGTCTGCTTGTATAGAACCTACCATTAGCCATCTGGCTCCAGGAGAAGTATATGGTGGGTTCAGCATGCATGTTGGTACTTGCATCCCTGGATCCGATGAAAGCTGTAATGGCACCGGACGGGGTTACAAGCAAAGTGTACTTGGCTTGCATGCTGACCTGCATTCCCTGGATTTTATGTGGCTGTCATGGCCCATGAACAGGTAGGAACAAGAGTTAGGGACCACTCATGAGACGACCTTGACGCGGTGAGTGGCTTACTATGCTTTGGCCAAAATATAAACCAATGTCTCATCCAGCATGGAGGGCAGAGTGCTGGATGTAGTGTGCGATCACATTTGCATTTTCCGTTTGTATATGTATTTCGCCATAGTGATGTGCACCTACAGGCAGGTTGTGCTGACCCAACCCCTTATTTTTTTTCTTTGTAGTATATATTGGAGGCGTGGCGATCTCCTTGGAGTCATTGCACACCTGACCAGTTAATCTGTCCTTGAGGCTGGTTTTAAAGTCAGTATAAAACTGAGTCTGCTTGTATAGAACCTACCATTAGCCATCTGGCTCCAGGAGAAGTATATGGTGGGTTCAGCATGCATGTTGGTACTTGCATCCCTGGATCCGATGAAAGCTGTAATGGCAACCGGACGGGGTTACAAGCAAAGTGTACTTGGCTTGCATGCTGACCTGCATTCCCTGGATTTTATGTGGCTGTCATGGCCCATGAACAGGTAGGAACAAGAGTTAGGGACCACTCATGAGACGACCTTGACGCGGTGAGTGGCTTACTATGCTTTGGCCAAAATATAAACCAATGTCTCATCCAGCATGGAGGGCAGAGTGCTGGATGTAGTGTGCGATCACATTTGCATTTTCCGTTTGTATATGTATTTCGCCATAGTGATCTGCACCTACAGGCAGGTTGTGCTGACCCAACCCCTTATTTTTTTTCTTTGTAGTATATATTGGAGGCGTGGCGATCTCCTTGGAGTCATTGCACACCTGACCAGTTAATCTGTCCTTGAGGCTGGTTTTAAAGTCAGTATAAAACTGAGTCTGCTTGTATAGAACCTACCATTAGCCATCTGGCTCCAGGAGAAGTATATGGTGGGTTCAGCATGCATGTTGGTACTTGCATCCCTGGATCCGATGAAAGCTGTAATGGCACCGGACGGGGTTACAAGCAAAGTGTACTTGGCTTGCATGCTGACCTGCATTCCCTGGATTTTATGTGGCTGTCATGGCCCATGAACAGGTAGGAACAAGAGTTAGGGACCACTCATGAGACGACCTTGACGCGGTGAGTGGCTTACTATGCTTTGGCCAAAATATAAACCAATGTCTCATCCAGCATGGAGGGCAGAGTGCTGGATGTAGTGTGCGATCACATTTGCATTTTCCGTTTGTATATGTATTTCGCCATAGTGATCTGCACCTACAGGCAGGTTGTGCTGACCCAACCCCTTATTTTTTTTCTTTGTAGTATATATTGGAGGCGTGGCGATCTCCTTGGAGTCATTGCACACCTGACCAGTTAATCTGTCCTTGAGGCTGGTTTTAAAGTCAGTATAAAACTGAGTCTGCTTGTATAGAACCTACCATTAGCCATCTGGCTCCAGGAGAAGTATATGGTGGGTTCAGCATGCATGTTGGTACTTGCATCCCTGGATCCGATGAAAGCTGTAATGGCACCGGACGGGGTTACAAGCAAAGTGTACTTGGCTTGCATGCTGACCTGCATTCCCTGGATTTTATGTGGCTGTCATGGCCCATGAACAGGTAGGAACAAGAGTTAGGGACCACTCATGAGACGACCTTGACGCGGTGAGTGGCTTACTATGCTTTGGCCAAAATATAAACCAATGTCTCATCCAGCATGGAGGGCAGAGTGCTGGATGTAGTGTGCGATCACATTTGCATTTTCCGTTTGTATATGTATTTCGCCATAGTGATCTGCACCTACAGGCAGGTTGTGCTGACCCAACCCCTTATTTTTTTTCTTTGTAGTATATATTGGAGGCGTGGCGATCTCCTTGGAGTCATTGCACACCTGACCAGTTAATCTGTCCTTGAGGCTGGTTTTAAAGTCAGTATAAAACTGAGTCTGCTTGTATAGAACCTACCATTAGCCATCTGGCTCCAGGAGAAGTATATGGTGGGTTCAGCATGCATGTTGGTACTTGCATCCCTGGATCCGATGAAAGCTGTAATGGCACCGGACGGGGTTACAAGCAAAGTGTACTTGGCTTGCATGCTGACCTGCATTCCCTGGATTTTATGTGGCTGTCATGGCCCATGAACAGGTAGGAACAAGAGTTAGGGACCACTCATGAGACGACCTTGACGCGGTGAGTGGCTTACTATGCTTTGGCCAAAATATAAACCAATGTCTCATCCAGCATGGAGGGCAGAGTGCTGGATGTAGTGTGCGATCACATTTGCATTTTCCGTTTGTATATGTATTTCGCCATAGTGATCTGCACCTACAGGCAGGTTGTGCTGACCCAACCCTATATATATATATATATATATATAAAGAAAGAAAGCAGCACACATTAAAAACGAGTGCAAATCCTTTCAAGGACCTGTGACCAAGGTCCCTTATACATATGTTGAAAAATGACGGCAGCACTCCAAATTGTGATGAAAAAAAGTGGATGGTTAATTAACCCATCTACCAGCAACGTTTCAGCTCTCTCAATGGAGCCTTTGTCCAGCTGAATAATGTGCACAGTGTCATACATAAATAGTGCAAGCAATTAACATCCATGATTCATTAATAAAGTAGTATAAAAATATAAAGATATCACAGTGACTTTAAAAACATAATTCATCTGTCGAAACATAGTGATATCATGGTTCTTCAATCATAAAATACCTGATAATACATATACAGTGCATATAGTGTAAAAATGTATTGTAGTGTTAATACATATACATGATTATCAATAAATAAATAAAAAACTGTGAATATCAATTACAACTTGATTAGAACCTTAAAAACATGTGGAATCATCACGATTGATCATGATGGCATGTTAGAACCAGCTTGGCATCCAGAAGAGCGGCTAGCACATGCGTCACTGTCCGTGCTCTCGCGACACACGAGAATATGTCAAAGGGTATGGGAACCACATCAAAGATGGCCGCTCGCTTGACTGTGTTCAGGGCGCATGCTCGTGCCAATACTGACAAGTATCAGCCACAGCGCGCTGGCAGGCATGTCGGAGCACCACCATTTCAGTCAGTCATCAGCCATATAGAAAGTAGCCCCTGTCAGCAGTCTGACCTACCAGTCGCTTCCAGCAGTCTCAGCACCAGCAATCAGTGCCACTAGCAACAGCCACAAGTCAGTGCCAGCAGTCTCAGCCACAACCACCAGTCTCCGCCACCAGCCACATGCACCAGTCAGAGCCACAGCCATCAGTCAGTGCAAGCAGTTTCAGCCACCAGCCACAGCCAGCACTCTTAGCCACAGCCAACAGTCAGTGCCAACAGTCTGAGCTACAGTCAACAGTCTCGGCCACCAGCCACAGTCACCAGTCTCAGCCACCAGTCAGTGCCAGCAGTCTCAGACACAGCCACCAGTCTCGGCCACTAGCCACAGCCACCAGTCTCAGCCACCAGTCAGTGCCAGCATTTTCAGCTACAGCCAGTACATAGTGCCAGCAGTCTCAGCCACAAGCCACAGCCAGAAGTCTCCAATCTCACCCACCAGTCAGTGCCAGCAGTCTCAGCCACAGCCACCAGTCTCGGCCACCAGTCAGTGCCAGCATTCTCAACTACAGCCAGCACTCAGTGCCAGTAGTCTCAGCCACAAGCCGCAGTCTCCAGGCTCACCCACCAGTCAGTGCCAGCAGTCCCAGCCAGAGACACCAGTCAGTGCCAACATTCTCAGCGACAGCCACCAGTCACAGCCACCAGTCAGTGCCAGCAGTCTCAGCCACAGCCAGCACTCAGTGCCAGCAGTCTCAGCCACAAGCCGCAGCCAGCAGTCTCAGCCACAGCCACCAGTCAGTGCCAGCAGTCTCAGCTGCAGCCAGCAGTCTCAGCCACAGCCACCAGTCCGTGCCAGCAGTTTCAGCCAACAGCCGCAGTCTCAGCCACAGCCAGCACTCAGTGCCAGAAGTCTCAGCCACAAGCCACAGCCAGCAGTCTCAGCCACAGCCACCAGTCGTGCAAGCAGTCTCAGCCACCAGCCGCAGCCAGCAGTCTCAGCCACAGCCAGCAGTCAGTGCCACCAGTCTTAACAACCAGTCAATGCCAGCAGTCTCATCCACAGCCACCAGTCTCGACCACAAGCCACAGCCACCAGCCTCAGCCACCAATCAGTGACAGCAGTCTTAGCCACAGCCAGCACTCAGTGCCAGCAGTCTCAGCCACCAGTCAGTGCCAGCAATCTCAGCCACAGCAAGCAGTCAGTGGCAGTGATGCATATTACAGCCACATACACTCACCTAAAGAATTATTAGGAACACCATAATAATACGGTGTTGGACCCCCTTTTGCCTTCAGAACTGCCTTAATTCTACGTGGCATTGATTCAACAAGGTGCTGATAGCATTCTTTAGAAATGTTGGCCCATATTGATAGGATAGCATCTTGCAGTTGATGGAGATTTGAGGGATGCACATCCAGGGCACGAAGCTCACGTTCCATCACATCCCAAAGATGCTCTATTGGGTTGAGATCTGGTGACTGTGGGGGCCATTTTAGTACAGTGAACTCATTGTCATGTTCAAGAAACCAATTTGAAATGATTCGAGCTTTGTGACATGGTGCATTATCCTGCTGGAAGTAGCCATCAGAGGATGGATACATGTTCTCATTCTGTTTACGCCAAATTCGGACTCTACCATTTGAATGTCTCAACAGAAATCGAGACTCATCAGACCAGGCAACATTTTTCCAGTCTTCAACAGTCCAATTTTGGTAAACTCGTGCAAATTGTAGCCTCTTTTTCCCATTTGTAGTGGAGATGAGTGGTACCCGGTGGGGTCTTCTGCTGTTGTAGCCCATCCGCTTCAAGGTTGTGCGTGTTGTGGCTTCACAAATGCTTTGCTGCATACCTCGGTTGTAACGAGTGGTTATTTCAGTCAACGTTGCTCTTCTATCAGCTTAAATCAGTCGGCCCATTCTCCTCTGACCTCTAGCATCCACAAGGCATTTTTGCCCACAGGACTGCCGCATACTGGATGTTTTTCCCTTTTCACACCATTCTTTGTAAACCCTAGAAATGGTTGTGCGTGAAAATCCCAGTAACTGAACAGATTGTGAAATACTCAGACCGGCCCGTCTGGCACCAACAACCATGCCACACTCAAAATTGCTTAAATCAGCTGTCTTTCCCATTCTGACATTCAGTTTGGAGTTCAGGAGATTATCTTGACCAGGACCACAACCCTAAATGCAATGAAGCAACTGCCATGTGATTGGTTGACTAGATAATTGCATTAATGAGAAATAGAACAGGTGTTCCTAATAATTCTTTAGGTGAGTGTATAAGCCAGTATTTTACAGTAAGAGAGAATATTAGAACATTAGAAGGTCCTGAACAAGGCAAAGTGTTGCAAGATTCAGACAGAATATTTACAAGAAATGTTGTCTATAAAGAAATTTTATAGAAAAATGTAAAGAGGTAAAAAATACAAAGTTTTTTCTGAATATCTGCTTCAAATAATGTATATTGCAGATTGTTACAAAGTTTTACACTAAGGCTATAATAATTATACTTACTGTATTGTGATATATTCGTTTCCATTTTATTTTTATTATTATTTTACTTTTGACTTCTTGCCAAAATATTTTTGACAAAAGATAAATAAAACAAGAAATACAATGTGGTCAAGTTCCCTTGCTATTTAATATAGACTGTTCCTACTAATGTTTATGCACTACTGTTCTAGCGCCCGTTATTGTAACGGGCTTAATGTCTAGTATCTATATGAAGTGTGACGGGGATGGTGGTGAAACTCTCCTCGACGTGCGTTTCGCGGTCTTGCTTCTTGGAGGAGGAGGGGCTAATAATAACAGTAATAATGATGATAATATTGCCTACTCTTCTGTTTAAATCTCACTAATATCTTAATAAAGTAGAATTGATAAATGATTAACTGTCTCATTTTCTCCTGGACTCACTGACTACAGTATGACTATAACGACATATGGAGCATTCCTGGTGCTAATTACTAATCCTCTCCCTAGTTCTTAGTATTTTCTGGAGCCAGCACTACAAGTCTTTTACTGGGCACAAGTTGTCAAGTAATAACATATAAGCTCTCTCCTCACTGCGGGGGTTCACACAGCAGAATTCAGAAGGTCATCTTCATATTTCTAGATTTTGCTGGAGTCTTCTAGCTTTTAACTTCTGGGTGTTGCTTGGATTTTCTTCTAGTTGTAGCATTGATCTTCTTCTAGGTTTAGGCTAGGGTCTTCTTCTAGGTGTAGAGTTGGTGTCTTCCTCTACATGTAGGTATAGTTTGGATCTTCTTCTAGGTGTATGTTTTCTTCCATTAGACGTTCACCACGCATTGATGGTTCTTGACAACCCCATCCTAGGCTCATAGATTTAGACAATGATCTGATAAACACAAGATTTTTTTTTTTTCAGAGAAAACACTTTATGATCTGTAGGATCCTTGACTTGTAGAGAAGGGACACAGAATCTGTAGTAATACAAGTTGTATAAAGCAGCGGTCCCCAACCGCCGGGCCGCAGCCCAGGACCGGGCCGCAGCCCAGGACCGGGCCCTGGAAGATTGTTTTCCGGGCCGTGGTAGTACAGAGGAGCAGAGACGTCCGTGATAGGTTAATGCTCTATGACGCACTGGCCGTTGCCAGGGGCGGCCCTAGAGACTGTAGCCCTGGTGGACTGGCTGGTACCAGAGAGCGCGCAGACTTAGGGCTCATGTTCCGGTAAAATTCAGAGCTCTGTCCAGTGCCCTCAGCGGGAGTATGAGGCGGCTACGGGCAGCAGGTAACTAGTCAGACTGTGGTGAGTTGGACAGGGGGCAGACGGCGAGGGTGACACATAACAGGTTCCTATCTCCTGTGCATCACTGAGTGTCGTTCCGCGATCTGCCCTGCCAATGTCGCGCCTCACATCTGTGATCCATTACACGGGGGGGATGGGGATATGTGCGAGCAGCCGGCATGGTGATAGTGTCGAGTCGACACATGTGGAGGTCTGTCATCTGTGCACTTACCCGTCTATCGGTCGCAGCGCATCATCTCCAGGGCAGTTGAAAATGGCGAAGCCTTTACCAGAGCCCGGCCTGTACTTATGTGCTAACTGTCCGGCAGCCATCAGAGCCCGTGACCAGGTGAGAGAGCCTCGGCGGGGGGAGAGTTAGTGCAGGGGAGGCAGATCGGGAGCACAGGTAGCGGCGCTGCACTCGCTGACAAGTGGAGGGAGGACAATCAGCCCATCATCATTCCTCCTGCTGTACACAGCTGGGGACATGATGGGGCTGCGGGCAGCGTAACATCCCGGGGCACCAAGTGCTGCCAGGTCCCTGCACGGCCGGCTCTGCGGCGGTAAATGATGCGCTCTGCAAAGTTTGTAATGTCTGCCTGCTGCAGCCAAGTTGGCCTCGAGCACGGCCATGAACCCAGCGGGGAGCTGCATACCTGCTGCCATCATTAGGCCGGAGCTCCTGCTAGCCACAACTGGTGGCCATTCCTGCACCGTGCTCCATCCCTGCAGTTACCATTCGGCCACTTCTTAGTTCTGTCCCTTTCTAGGAAAGCTGGGTGACAGCCTGTATACCACACAGAAAGCTGGGTGGCAGCTCCTAGGAGAGCTGTGTGGTATACAGGCTGTCTGTCACCCAGCTTTCCTGGTCTCCTGAAGAGAATATATCTCAGTATAGGAACATTTAGATACGTTATCATATGATTTACCCATTCAGGAGTCTTGGAAAGCCGGGTTGCAGCTCCTATAAGAACTAAGACTACTGAATGGCCAAATCATCTGATGACTTCTCTATATGTTCCCGTACTGATATATATTCTCCTCAGTGACGTCACAGCGCAGGGATTATACATACAGTGACGTCACAGCGCAGGGATTATACATACAGTGACGTCAGTGTCACGTGTTATTTTTGTAGCTGAAAATAAGGCTTTATAAAGTAAAAAAAAAAAAATGGCTCCTAACTTTTTTAGCTGGCTCTTAGGTTCCAAGGAAATTTGTCAAGCCCTGCCATAAGGTCACCTATTATTAATCTGAGGTACATGGTGCTATTACATTAGTACCCCCCATGTACCTCACATTTAAAGTAAGTGGCCCCAAGCACCTCAAAAAATAATGGGCTGACCAGCACCCCTAAGCCCCGCCCACTCACTAAGCCCCGCCCCATGACCCCCCACCCCACCCGGTCCCTGGGAAAATTGTCGTCCGTGAAACTGGTCCTTGGTGCAAAAAAGGTTGGGGACCACTGGTATAAAGGGCAGAGAATTCCTAGGTTTTATTATCGTCTTCATAGTTTGAGGTCTCTGCGGACATGCAGTAAACATAACTTGTCCTTATTTCTATATGGGGTTCCCCTCTCAATGATAAGATGAGGTATCCCACTATTGTGTGGAGGACTGTCTGCTAAAGTTGAAGCCAATACATCAGGCTGGCCGCATCCGAGGTGTAATTATCTACAATGTGTCTCTAGATCTTGGTTTAGCTTTGATTATAACATTATATTAGCAATTGTTCTCCACGTAAAGTGTTTCCATATGTGGTGTCGCTCTGAGTCACTTGTCATTGTAACGATGCAGCAATAACACTGATTGTCACTTACCGGCGACCAGACCAGCCCACCGCGTCACGTGACAAGGGTTGCCCAAGCCCTTTAGGCCGATTCACCTCACGCCCTCACACGTTGTTACGCCCTATGCCGGGCCGTAAGCTCCACTCGCAAGCAGAAACCCACACAATAGCAAGCCTCACAGAAAAACAACATACAGCCTCAGACTGCGCGCACACTCTTCATGGACGGGCGCTATGGGCCCGGCTGGTTGAACGACAGAAATGAATGTCTGTCTTTCTGTAATTGTAATGCGCTCTATTTATTTATGCATCTTCTCATAGGCCTATGTTTATCTCTGTTTTGGGTCTCCTCTACCTTATGCATAGCATCAGGCCCCTCTGTCCACACAATGTAGTGTTATATGTTTGGTTGTGTCCATGTATATTTTGCGCACTTCTACCCTCTGTTTACAGAGACATCGCAAGCGCTATCTTTATATTATATCTCTTCCACTTATCCAAGTCCTTGCATATAGGCAAGTGAATATTGTCAGATTCTATATCTATGTTGTCATTTTGATGGCACCTGCATCGTTACTGCTGGTTGTATGTTTTTATATATGTCACTTTACCTCAGGGGCGAACAGCTGTGGATGACGGCGCCGGCCGTTCCCTGTCCGCCTCTATATAAAGTGCGTCTGCGTCATGACGTATTGAGCGGCCTGAGGAAGCGCGATCTCACGCGCGAAACGGCCGTCGCCGCCTGCAATAGTGTGTCCGCCCCTGGATCCCCAATGTATCCACTTCCAAGGAAGCTTCAATAAACTTATCCATTTGTATCCTGGTGAGTGCCGCAACGCTACTTATTCTTCTCCTCGCATTGTGAGCTATTACATTAGTACCCCCCATGTACCTCACATTTAAAGTAAGTGGCCCCAAGCACCTCAAAAAATAATGGGCTGACCAGCACCCCTAAGCCCCGCCCACTCACTAAGCCCCGCCCCATGACCCCCCACCCCACCCGGTCCCTGGGAAAATTGTCGTCCGTGAAACTGGTCCTTGGTGCAAAAAAGGTTGGGGACCACTGGTATAAAGGGCAGAGAATTCCTAGGTTTTATTATCGTCTTCATAGTTTGAGGTCTCTGCGGACATGCAGTAAACATAACTTGTCCTTATTTCTATATGGGGTTCCCCTCTCAATGATAAGATGAGGTATCCCACTATTGTGTGGAGGACTGTCTGCTAAAGTTGAAGCCAATACATCAGGCTGGCCGCATCCGAGGTGTAATTATCTACAATGTGTCTCTAGATCTTGGTTTAGCTTTGATTATAACATTATATTAGCAATTGTTCTCCACGTAAAGTGTTTCCATATGTGGTGTCGCTCTGAGTCACTTGTCATTGTAACGATACAGCAATAACACTGATTGTCACTTACCGGCGACCAGACCAGCCCACCGCGTCACGTGACAAGGGTTGCCCAAGCCCTTTAGGCCGATTCACCTCACGCCCTCACACGTTGTTACGCCCTATGCCGGGCCGTAAGCTCCACTCGCAAGCAGAAACCCACACAATAGCAAGCCTCACAGAAAAACAACATACAGCCTCAGACTGCGAGCACACTCTTCATGGAGCTAACAGGTTCTTAAGGTTACAAGACAAACCATCAAACGTTTAGGTTTAATGTATAAAAAATAGACAGTACTTGGTTACAAAAATGATTAACAAGAGACATACATAAATGGCAAACAATTGTAAAATAAAAAGGAGAAAACAAAGAAAGTTCTAATACTTAACATTTGTGTGGCAAAAGTACTTTCCTCCCAGGAGATTTGGGCAGAGTAAGAGTGCACAAACCAATTCGATTGGATCTCCCACTTTTTGACACCCAAATATCCCAGGAATCACATTTTTATGCCTTTTCTCCAGGGGCAGGCCTAAGGGGGATTTTCCCTCCCACTTCTGACTTAGCCCCTCTGGGCCGAGCTTCATTACCCATGCAGCCGGCCCACTGGCCATCTAGGGAACAGGTAAGAAAATATCAAGAAGATAGTTTCCCAGTTGCCCTGGTGAAGATACAGACCCCAGACTTTCTTCATAATTCATATCTCATTGTTCCCAGTCCTAGCATATCAAAAGAGACACGTCCAGGACGCTCGGAAGATGAGATCCTTATTTTAAGAAGATGAAGGCGAGTTGATATGCCATGTCTGGTATCCATGCAATGCCCTCATCATACCAGATATGATGAGCTGAGTTTTGGAGACATCAACCCCATCCTAAACAAGTTATGAAGGATTACAACTTATTGTTCTTTCTCTGGTATGAAGCTCCCATGCTGACAAACGGCGCCGGAGAGCTTCTGCTGTTCCCTGTCCTGAGTGTGACCAGCAAACAGCCCATCCTGGTTAGCATCTCTGTGCTAACTATCCCCCCGGGGAGCAGTTTGCTGTTTTCACAGGTATGAGGCAGACATCTCGGCACTATATGCAGCCTTCAACCAATTCATCAATGGCTGCTGGCCTGGCAATACAAATACATAAATACATACTGTATATGAATGTGAATCACACTGGACTATGTTACACTGCGACATATACCCATAAAACATATAATATCAAAGCAAACATTATAACTAGGAATAAGGCGGTCCTTATTCCTGACACAGATATATGGCCATTTCTGGGAGAACATCTTCTTTACAGGGTTTCCTGCTGTTGACTGTCCAAGTGTTAGGGAATATGAGTCTAATAGAGGGGATACCCTGCTCAGGACTCCACTATAATAACCAGAGCAGGGAGACACTATGATGAGTTTCCTTCGCTCTGGGCGTCTTGTCCATCTGTGCATTTATTTTAATGGCTGCCATGTAGACTATTCATAGAAAAGTAAGCTGTCAAGGACCTTTGCCTGTCACCTATTTCCCCCACCTTCCAAACGACAAGGTTTTCAGCCAACCATAGAAACCCTTTACTATAAGACACTTATTCCCTCTCATTTCTCTGCGCTGGTTGCCATGGAAACCTCCCAACCAGTAACCAGCAGCCATCTTGTCTCCCTCTAAATAGGGATCTGCAAGAATAACAGTGACATGATTCCTCCATCTGCTGTGTATCCATGGAGGACTAGAGCTGAGCCGATCACTGGCGATCGGCTCATCAACAGTACAGTGGGTTAATTTCCTATTACTGAAACTTATTTGCTGTAGATAAGACAAAGGCTAATATCTGGTAAATCTCAGAAAATTTCCATTGGTCTCTACCAAGTACATTAACACCCCAATACCCCAGGACGCCATGTACAGTGGATGATAGGGGTGATATAGAGTATAGACACATCTTACTTGTCTGGGTGCAGAAGTGACATCCATAGATTGGAGATCCCATAACAATTGCTATGGTGTTGTCGTCATATATTTCTTTTTTGCGTGTTGTTTATTGGGGGCTGGGACTCTAAAGAAATGTTTATTTCTTATAATATTGTAGTGAAATGTATTACTACCTTAATTCCTGATTACAGAACAGTGCCATATCTACAGACAACAGGACACCAAACATTATGGAGGGCATTGCTACTAATGGGGCACTCTTGGGGAGTATTATCACTATTGGGGGCAGTGGCACTATTACTAATGAGGGCGAATCGCGCCACAGCAATTTTTTTTGCTCTAGGCCACACGTCAAACATAACTAAACACCTAATCTTACCCAGTCCCCTAAATGCCTCCACATGGTAATTATTCCCCCTTTATGCCACCACACAGTAGTTATGCCAGCATTGTGCCCCCTTCACAGATTATGCCCAGATATGTGCCCCTTCACAGTAGCAATGCCCAGATATGTGCCCTCTCACTGTAGTCATGCCCAAATATGTGCCCCCACACAGTAATTATGCCCAAATATGTGCCCCCTCACAATAGTGATGCCAAAATGTGTCTCCTCACAGTAATATGCCCAGATATGTGCCCCCTCATATACCCAGGATTGTGCCCCCTCATAGTAATATGGCCAGATATGTGCCCCCCTCGCAGTAATATGCCCAGCTGTTCCTACTCACAGTAATATGCCCAGTTGTGCCCCCTAACAGTAATATGCCCAGTTATGTTCCCAGAGAGCGGGACATACCTCCCCTGTACTAGGGACAGCCACTGAAATCCGGAACCGTTCCGCCAAATCGGGGACGGTTGGGAGGTATGCAGTTAGGGGGGCACTATTACTATGGAGGACTATCTATATGGCACTGTTATATTGACAATATAGTGTTTGTGTGCATGGGGGAGCACAGCAGGCACAGTATTGGGAGTAGCAGCAGGATGCCAGTGATCTGTATAAATTTGGGGTCTGAGTCCCCCATGTAACATGTGCCATATACAGTCGTGGCCAAAAGTTTTGAGAATTACATAAATATTGGAAATTGGAAAAGTTGCTGCTAAAGTTTTTATAATAGCAATTTGCATATACTCCAGAATGTTATGAAGAGTGATCAGATGAATTGCATAGTCCTTCTTTGCCATGAAAATTAACTTAACCACCTCCGGACCGCCTAACGCAGGATCGCGTTCCGGAGGTGGCAGCGCTGCGCACAGTCACGCATATACGCGTCATCTCGCGATGGCCGAGATTTCCTGTGAACGCGCGCACACAGGCGCGCGCGCTCACAGGAACGGAAGGTAAGAGAGTTGATCTCCAGCCTGCCAGCGGCGATCGTTCGCTGGCAGGCTGGAGATGTGTTTTTTTTAACCCCTAACAGGTATATTAGATGCTGTTTTGATAACAGCGTCTAATATACCTGCTACCTGGTCCTCTGGTGGTCCCCTTTGTTTGGATCGACCACCAGAGGACACAGGTAGCTCAGTAAAGTAGCACCAAGCACCACTACACTACACTACACCCCCCCCCCCCCCGTCACTTATTAACCCCTTATTAGCCCCTGATCACCCCTGATCACCCCATATAGACTCCCTGATCACCCCCCTGTCATTGATTACCCCCCTGTCATTGATCACCCCCCTGTAAAGCTCCATTCAGATGTCTGCATGATTTTTACGGATCCACTGATAGATGGATCGGATCCGCAAAACGCATCCGGACGTCTGAATGAAGCCTTACAGGGGCGTGATCAATGACTGTGGTGATCACCCCATATAGACTCCCTGATCACCCCCCTGTCATTGATTACCCCCCTGTCATTGATTACCCCCCTGTAAAGCTCCATTCAGACGTCCGCATGATTTTTACGGATCCACTGATAGATGGATCGGATCCGCAAAACGCATCCGGACGTCTGAATGAAGCCTTACAGGGGCATGATCAATGACTGTGGTGATCACCCCATATAGACTCCCTGATCACCCCCCTGTAAAGCTCCATTCAGATGTCCGCATGATTTTTACGGATGCACTGATAGATGGATCCGATCCGCAAAACGCATCCGGACGTCTGAATGAAGCCTTACAGGGGCATGATCAATGACTGTGGTGATCACCCCATATAGACTCCCTGATCACCCCCCTGTAAAGCTCCATTCAGATGTCCGCATGATTTTTACGGATGCACTGATAGATGGATCCGATCCGCAAAACGCATGCGGACGTCTGAATGAAGCCTTACAGGGGCATGATCAATGACTGTGGTGATCACCCCCCTGTCATTGATTACCCCCCTGTAAAGCTCCATTCAGATGTCCGCATGATTTTTACGGATGCACTGATAGATGGATCCGATCCGCAAAACGCATCCGGACGTCTGAATAAAGCCTTACAGGGGCATGATCAATGACTGTGGTGATCACCCCCCTGTCATTGATTACCCCCCTGTAAAGCTCCATTCAGATGTCCGCATGATTTTTACGGATGCACTGATAGATGGATCCGATCCGCAAAACGCATCCGGACGTCTGAATGAAGCCTTACAGGGGCATGATCAATGACTGTGGTGATCACCCCCCTGTCATTGATTACCCCCCTGTAAAGCTCCATTCAGATGTCCGCATGATTTTTACGGATGCACTGATAGATGGATCGGATCCGCAAAACGCATACGGACGTCTGAATGAAGCCTTACAGGGGCGTGATCAATGACTGTGGTGATCACCCCATATAGACTCCCTGATCACCCCCCTGTCATTGATTACCCCCCTGTCATTGATTACCCCCCTGTAAAGCTCCATTCAGACGTCCGCATGATTTTTACGGATCCACTGATAGATGGATCGGATCCGCAAAACGCATACGGACGTCTGAATGAAGCCTTACACGGGCGTGATCAATGACTGTGGTTATCACCCCATATAGACTCCCTGATCACCCCCCTGTCATTGATCACCCCCCTGTCATTGATCACCCCCCTGTCATTGATCACCCCTCTGTAAGGCTCCATTCAGACATTTTTTTGGCCCAAGTTAGCGGAATTTTTTTTTTCTTTTCTTACAAAGTCTCATATTCCACTAACTTGTGTCAAAAAATAAAATCTCACATGAACTCACCATACCCCTCACGGAAACCAAATGCGTAAAATTTTTTAGACATTTATATTCCAGACTTCTTCTCACGCTTTAGGGCCCCTAGAATGCCAGGGCAGTATAAATACCCCACATGTGACCCCATTTCGGAAAGAAGACACCCCCAGGTATTCCGTGAGGGGCATATTGAGTCCATGAAATATTGAAATTTTTGTCCCAAGTTAGCGGAACGGGAGACTTTGTGAGAAAAAAATTAAAAATATCAATTTCCGCTAACTTGTGCCAAAAAAAAAAAATTTCTATGAACTCGCCATGCCCCTCATTGAATACCTTGGGGTGTCTTCTTTCCAAAATGGGGTCACATGTGGGGTATTTATACTGCCCTGGCATTCTAGGGGCCCCAAAGCGTGAGAAGAAGTCTGGTATCCAAATGTCTAAAAATGCCCTCCTAAAGGGAATTTGGGCCCCTTTGCGCATCTAGGCTGCAAAAAAGTGTCACACATCTGGTATCGCCGTACTCAGGAGAAGGTGGGGAATGTGTTTTGGGGTGTCATTTTACATATACCCATGCTGGGTGAGAGAAATATCTTGGTCAAATGCCAACTTTGTATGAAAAAATGGGAAAAGATGTCTTTTGCCAAGATATTTCTCTCACCCAGCAAGGGTATATGTAAAATGACACCCCAAAACACATTCCCCAACTTCTCCTGAATACGGCGATACCACATGTGTGACACTTTTTTGCAGCCTAGGTGGGCAAAGGGGCCCACATTCCAAAGAGCACCTTTAGGATTTCACAGGTCATTTACCTACTTACCACACATTAGGGCCCCTGGAAAATGCAGGGCAGTATAACTACCCCACAAGTGACCCCATTTTGGAAAGAAGACACCCCAAGGTATTCCGTGAGGGGCATGGCGAGTTCCTAGAATTTTTTATTTTTTGTCACAAGTTAGTGGAAAATGCTGATTTTTTTTTTTTTCATACAAAGTCTCATATTCCACTAACTTGTGACAAAAAATAAAAACTTCCATGAACTCACTATGCCCATCAGCGAATACCTTGGGGTCTCTTCTTTCCAAAATGGGGTCACTTGTGGGGTAGTTATACTGCCCTGGCATTCTAGGGGCCCAAATGTGTGGTAAGGAGTTTGAAATCAAATTCTGTAAAAAATGACCTGTGAAATCCGAAAGGTGCTCTTTGGAATATGGGCCCCTTTGCCCACCTAGACTGCAAAAAAGTGTCACACATCTGGTATCTCCGTACTCAGGAGAAGGTGGGGAATGTGTTTTGGGGTGTCATTTTACATATACCCATGCTGGGTGAGAGAAATATCTTGGCAAAAGACAACTTTTCCCATTTTTTTATACAAAGTTGGCATTTGACCAAGATATTTATCTCACCCAGCATGGGTATATGTAAAATGACACCCCAAAACACATTCCCCACCTTCTCCTGAGTACGGAGATACCAGATGTGTGACACTTTTTTGCAGCCTAGGTGGGCAAAGGGGCCCATATTCCAAAGAGCACCTTTCGGATTTCACAGGTCATTTTTTACAGAATTTGATTTCAAACTCCTTACCACACATTTGGGCCCCTAGAATGCCAGGGCAGTATAACTACCCCACAAGTGACCCCATTTTGGAAAGAAGAGACCCAAAGGTATTCGCTGATGGGCATAATGAGTTCATGGAAGTTTTTATTTTTTGTCACAAGTTAGTGGAATATGAGACTTTGTATGAAAAAAAAAAAAAAAAAAATCATCATTTTCCACTAACTTGTGACAAAAAATAAAAAATTCTAGGAACTTGCCATGCCCCTCACGGAATACCTTGGGGTGTCTTTTTTCCAAAATGGGGTCACTTGTGGGGTAGTTATACTGCCCTGGCATTCTAGGGGCCCAAATGTGTGGTAAGGAGTTTGAAATCAAATTCTGTAAAAAATGACCTTTGAAATCCGAAAGGTGCTCTTTGGAATATGGGCCCCTTTGCCCACCTAGGCTGCAAAAAAGTGTCACACATCTGGTATTGCCGTACTCAGGAGAAGGTGGGGAATGTGTTTTGGGGTGTCATTTTACATATACCCATGCTGGGTGAGAGAAATATCTTGGCAAAAGACAACTTTTCCCATTTTTTTATACAAAGTTGGCATTTGACCAAGATATTTCTCTCACCCAGCATGGGTATATGTAAAATGACACCCCAAAACACATTACCCACCTTCTCCTGAGTACGGAGATACCAGATGTGTGACACTTTTTTGCAGCCTAGGTGGGAAAAGGGGCCCATATTCCAAAGAGCACCTTTCGGATTTCACAGGTCATTTTTTACAGAATTTGATTTCAAACTCCTTACCACACATTTGGGCCCCTAAAATGCCAGGGCAGTATAACTACCCCACAAGTGACCCCATTTTGGAAAGAAGAGACCCCAAGGTATTTCGTGATGGGCATAGTGAGTTCATAGAAGTTTTTATTTTTTGTCACAAGTTAGTGGAATATGAGACTTTGTAAGAAAAAAAAAAATCATCATTTTCCGCTAACTTGTGACAAAAAATAAAAAGTTCTATGAACTCACTATGCCCATCAGCGAATACCTTAGGGTGTGTACTTTCCGAAATGGGGTCATTTGTGGGGTGTTTGTACTGTCTGGCCATTGTAGAACCTCAGGAAACATGACAGGTGCTCAGAAAGTCAGAGCTGCTTCAAAAAGCGGAAATTCACATTTTTGTACCATAGTTTGTAAACGCTATAACTTTTACCCAAACCATTTTTTTTTTACCCAAACATTTTTTTTTTATCAAAGACATGTAGAACTATAAATTTAGAGCAAAATTTCTATATGGATCTCGTTTTTTTTGCAAAATTTTACAACTGAAAGTGAAAAATGTCATTTTTTTGCAAAAAAAATCGTTAAATTTCGATTAATAACAAAAAAAAAGTAAAAATGTCAGCAGCAATGAAATACCACCAAATGAAAGCTCTATTAGTGAGAAGAAAAGGAGGTAAAATTCATTTGGGTGGTAAGTTGCATGACCGAGCAATAAACGGTGAAAGTAGTGTAGGTCAGAAGTGTAAAAAGTGGCCTGGTCTTTCAGGGTGTTTAAGCACTGGGGGCTGAGGTGGTTAATCCCCAAAAAAAACTTTCCACTGCATTTCATTGCTGTCATTAAAGGACCTGCTGAGATCATTTCAGTAATCGTCTTGTTAACTCAGGTGAGACTGTTGACGAGCACAAGGCTGGAGATCATTATGTCAGGCTGATTGGGTTAAAATGGCAGACTTGACATGTTAAAAGAAGGGTGATGCTTGAAATCATTGTTCTTCCATTGATAACCATGGTGACCTGCAAAGAAACGCGTGCAGCCATCATTGCGTTTCATAAAAATGGCTTCACAGGCAAGGATATTGTGGCTACTAAGATTGCACCTCAATCAACAATTTACAGGGAGTGCAGAATTATTAGGCAAGTTGTATTTTTGAGGATTAATTTTATTATTGAACAACAACCATGTTCTCAATGAACCCAAAAAACTCATTAATATCAAAGCTGAATATTTTTGGAAGTAGTTTTTAGTTTGTTTTTAGTTTTAGCTATTTTAGGGGGATATCTGTGTGTGCAGGTGACTATTACTGTGCATAATTATTAGGCAACTTAACAAAAAACAAATATATACCCATTTCAATTATTTATTTTTACCAGTGAAACCAATATAACATCTCAACATTCACAAATATACATTTCTGACATTCAAAAACAAAACAAAAACAAATCAGTGACCAATATAGCCACCTTTCTTTGCAAGGACACTCAAAAGCCTGCCATCCATGGATTCTGTCAGTGTTTTGATCTGTTCACCATCAACATTGCGTGCAGCAGCAACCACAGCCTCCCAGACACTGTTCAGAGAGGTGTACTGTTTTCCCTCCTTGTAAATCTCACATTTGATGATGGACCACAGGTTCTCAATGGGGTTCAGATCAGGTGAACAAGGAGGCCATGTCATTAGATTTTCTTCTTTTATACCCTTTCTTGCCAGCCAAGCTGTGGTGTACTTGGACGCGTGTGATGGAGCATTGTCCTGCATGAAAATCATGTTTTTCTTGAAGGATGCAGACTTCTTCCTGTACCACTGCTTGAAGAAGGTGTCTTCCAGAAACTGGCAGTAGGACTGGGAGTTGAGCTTGACTCCATCCTCAACCCGAAAAGGCCCCACAAGCTCATCTTTGATGATACCAGCCCAAACCAGTACTCCACCTCCACCTTGCTGGCGTCTGAGTCGGACTGGAGCTCTCTGCCCTTTACCAATCCAGCCACGGGCCCATCCATCTGGCCCATCAAGACTCACTCTCATTTCATCAGTCCATAAAACCTTAGAAAAATCAGTCTTGAGATATTTCTTGGCCCAGTCTTGACGTTTCAGCTTGTGTGTCTTGTTCAGTGGTGGTCGTCTTTCAGCCTTTCTTACCTTGGCCATGTCTCTGAGTATTGCACACCTTGTGCTTTTGGGCACTCCAGTGATGTTGCAGCTCTGAAATATGGCCAAACTGGTGGCAAGTGGCATCTTGGCAGCTGCACGCTTGACTTTTCTCAGTTCATGGGCAGTTATTTTGCGCCTTGGTTTTTCCACACGCTTCTTGCGACCCTGTTGACTATTTTGAATGAAACGCTTGATTGTTCGATGATCACGCTTCAGAAGCTTTGCAATTTTAAGAGTGCTGCATCCCTCTGCAAGATATCTCACTATTTTTGACTTTTCTGAGCCTGTCAAGTCCTTCTTTTGACCCATTTTGCCAAAGGAAAGGAAGTTGCCTAATAATTATGCACACCTAATATAGGGTGTTGATGTCATTAGACCACACCCCTTCTCATTACAGAGATGCACATCACCTAATATGCTTAATTGGTAGTAGGCTTTCGAGCCTATACAGCTTGGAGTAAGACAACATGCATAAAGAGGATGATGTGGTCAAAATACTAATTTGCCTAATAATTCTGCACTCCCTGTATAGGATCATCAAGAACTTCAAGGAAAGAGGTTAAATTCTTGTTAAGAAGGCTTCAGGGCGTCCAAGAAAGTCCAGCAAGTGCCAGGATCGTCTCCTAAAGAGGATTCAGCTGCGGGATCAGAGTGCCACCAGTGCAGAGCTTGCTCAGGAATGGCAGTAGGCAGGTGTGAGTGCATCTGCACGCACAGTGAGGCGAAGACTTTTGGAAGATGGCCTGGTGTCAAGAAGGCCAGCAAATAAGCCACTTCTCTCCAAAAAAAACATCAGGGACAGATTGATCTTCTGCAGAAAGTATGATGAATGGACTGCTGAGGACTGGGGCAAAGTCATATTCTCCGATGAAGCTCCTTTCCGATTGTTTGGGGCATCTGGAAAAAGGCTTGTCCGGAGAAGAAAAGGTGAGCGCTACCATCAGTCCTGTGTCATGCCAACAGTAAAGCATCCTGAGACCATTCATGTGTGGGGTTGCTTCTCATCCAAGGGAGTGGGCTCACTCACAATTTTGCCCAAAAACATAGCCATGAATAAAGAATGGTACCAAAACACCCTCCAACAGCAACTTCTTCCAACAATCCAACAACAGTTTGGTGAAGAACAATGCATTTTCCAGCACAATGGAGCACCGTGCCATAAGGCAAAAGTGATAACTAAGTGGCTCGGGGACCAAAACGTTGACATTTTGGGTCCATAGCCTGGAAACTCCCCAGATCTTAATCCCATTGAGAACTTGTGGTCAATCCTCAAGAGCCTGGTGGACAAACAAAAACTTACTAATTCTGACAAACTCCAAGAAGTGATTATGAAAGAATGGGTTGCTATCAGTCAGGAATTGGCCCAGAAGTTGATTGAGAGCATGCCCAGACGAATTGCAGAGGTCCTGAAAAAGAAGGGCCAACACTGCAAATACTGACTCTTTGCATAAATGTCATGTAATTGTCGATAAAAGCCTTTGAAACGTATGAAGTGCGTGTAATTATATTTCACTACATCACAGAAACAACTGAAACAAAGATCTAAAAGCAGTTTAGCAGCAAACTTTGTGAAAACCTAATATTTGTGTCATTCTCAAAACTTTTGGCCACGACTGTAGAAATACTGATGTCTTCTTATGCAGTGTCCCACTACCCTCGTGGGTACTGCAAAGTTGTTGTATTATGCTTTTTATGCTTTATATAGCCTGTTTTTACGCTGCAATGCATTTTTATGCATAATCCCTGTTTACAAGTGTGTCTAATTGCATTTCACTGAGCCTACCACTAGGGGGAGATAATACCTCCCATATATATAGTCAAGCTCAGGCCTAGCCAGTTGGGACCAGTTCCAGAATCAGTTGAGTGCAGTCTAGCAGTGTGTGGTGTGTGCTGTCTGCAATCTTGAGCTCTCAGACAGTTTTCAGTCCAGAGCTGAAGTGCTCCAATTTACTCAGAAATTACTAAGGAAAGAGACCCCCAAAGGGTTATGGCCATATCCTACTAGTGTTTTAGGACCTTTTGGATTCCCAAGTGAAGGAGTCACCAGCCTCTGGCAACTTTACAAGCCTGAACCGGGATGACCAGGACCATTACTGAAGTCCTCTACCCGTAAGGCTACGATTTCATTACATTTAATAGTTAGAGAGGGACATTTACACCTGTCAGCAGAGGACTTGTGCAATGAGCAGGACCGTGGTACGGTTACACGGACGCCAAATTATGCAGTGGGTCCGAATATGGGTATATAAGTCTATAGTTTTTGTTTGTGACGCCAATTGCAGCGTGCGCAGGGTACAGTCTCAGGGCCCTTTAAGGTTTTGCAACTCACGTACCAGGTGAGGAATGCCAGGGTGGTATAATGTCTCTGTGTAGTAGTAGGTATAGTGTCAACGGTGTCTCCTACCTTGGTACGGCTGGACTCCTGGATCCTGGCTCACTTGCAATAAATGAGTGTTGCTAGTAGGAGTAATTGAGGAACTTGGTAGTAATGAATGAGATCCAGACTTGAAATATAATTCAACTTGTCTTTCCTGGAGGCAGCATTAATCCATATGAGTTACAGCAATAGTCTTGGGTCCCAGCAGGTATTGGCAATGTATGGCAGGGATCAATATCTCTTCTGCTTCTATCATGTGCCTGGAGAATATGGCAGGAATCTGTCTTCTGCTCTGTCTATCTTCTGCTGTGTATGGGACTGACTAGCTGAGGAGGAATTTGGCTTCTCCTGGTCTCTGGATGATACTCACAGTTGTGCTCACAGGGGATGGTTTTTCCTGGCGTTCTGGAGGTAGCTGCTTGCTTGTCACCAGTTGAGGCTGAAGGGCTCAGACTGGGAATGAAGATCTTTGGTCTCAACCGAGACAAGATCCTGGTTTGGGATCCCTATTTCTGGGAGCTCCTACTTGCACAGCCTTCCACTAGCCGGGGTGGCTGGCACACTAACTCTAACTTCCTTTCCTCCCCATGAGGCAGGATGTGGGAACATTCCACACCTCCTCAAAGAGGGGGGAGCTAAACTGGAATGTACTATTCCAGTCTAGATATGCTAAACTGAAGTAAATCCCTTCTGAACACATTGCTGCCACCTGCTGGTGTACATGGAAATTACAGCAAATACATGTAACAGGCTTAGAAAATGCACATTTGTGAGGAATATTATGCAAAATCATATTAGATGACAAGGCACATATTACCAACAAATAGTAGCGGGGAAAAAAGAGTTTAGTAACATAACTCTGGGATGTTACACTTGCAGCAGTGTTACCTCTGTACCAAGAGACTGTTTAATACTTTGGATGTACTGTTATCAGGAGTTATCTTCAGTAAAGTTCAACCCTGGATTTCATCCTTCCTGTCTCAGTCTCAAGTTCCTCCATTAACACTACAGTAAATGGTTGTCACGACTACAAGGGACCTTGCCACTGGCACATTAATACAGACCACCAAGGGCACCTCGAACCACCATCTGGCCAGTGTCCCTTACACCAGAGTGTGCCCCAGAGAATCCTTGTGCCATTCTCCTTTTCACTTATGCGAGCCTGCCCAGGGACGACATAACCGTGAGTAACCAGAACTGTATTTACCTCGGCCCACCTATTGCTCACACCGTGACCTCACACATAATTCCCCTGCAAGGACTGGCATACCGCACTCATGTTGCAGAGAGGGCGGCACACTCCTGACCAAAGATGTCTGCCCATGATGGTCTGGACCAAATGGAGAAAAGAAGGGAAGAGAACAACTCAAATCTATGGATATGTCACCTGTAATTAACTGGTTCTGCCCTTGACTGCCTCTTTTGAAATGTGTTTTAATCTCTTTATTAGCGTCTGACCACATGGTCAGGTTTCTGCATGCAGTTTTGGTAGCAAACACCCGGAGTGAATGAAAAAAAAAAAAAGAGGACGTTTTCTCTGTCCTTTATACTTTCTCTCCTTTTATATTTCAAAACTTTTTATTGAGCAAAATGATGCAGTCACAATATAATGCAGTATCGCAGAAAATAACATCAAATAGCTCACAGAGTTTAACTAAACAAAACTCCAAACAGAAAAAAACTACGACTTTCTCTCCTTTTATGAGCCAAAACTGCATGTAGAAACCTGGCCGTGTGGCTGTATCCTTAGAAGGTAGGGTCACTTTAAAGTCCATTCCATCACCTGGTAACTTAAGGAGGACTTTAAATTTTTATGGAGGTACTACAGCAGACAGCACACGTAGTGTTGTCTGCATCTTTTTCAACCCCACTGAAGTGAATGGGTCCGCATCCTAGCCCCAAAAAATGCGGCTCGGATGCGGACACAAACAATGTTTGTGTGCACGAGGCCTTATGCTGCCTTCTCTTATTACTAATAAGAAGTTTATGTGTAAAGGTACTGATTGGTGGTATCGTTTGGGGGGGGGGGGGTTGTCCCTGCATAGTGTGTCACTGACAGAACTGATTGGACAATGCCAGACTGTGCTGGGGACCCCCCTTCCCCCAATGGTAATTCAAATCTACACCTGTCGAAGAAAAATGGCATAACAGAGTCACAGGAATAAATGATAAATATTCCAGGATTGTCATTTCATGTGGAATACAATTATTTATTACAACAGACATGTCAGGACTGCTCTTTTAACAGTCTGCCAAATGTTATTGGCTGCTGATATGCAAGGCTACCATCAGAAATTTTGGGGCCCCTTACACAGCTCAAGGCCTGGGTCCCCCCCCCTCCTACCCCGCCCCTTTAGAATCTGTCCTGACTCCGCCTCCCAGCCCCCCTCCACCCCCAAGGACCCACCCCCAATTTCATTATTTTTTTACAACTACAGGTAACGAGTGACATCATAGCACAGCGGACGTACCTCCCGATGGCCACTGCTGTTTTAAAGTGGCAGCGGCCGCCGGACCCAGAGGTATGACCGGGTGCTGCATGAAAGTGTATGATGTGAGTGTGACTGATCGATTGACTGCACTGAGTACAAATTGCAATCAGTCAGTCAGGTCAGTAGCGACTCTAAGAACAATATATAGGGGGGCACATAAGATACCACAGTCAAAAAGGTGGGGGGCACTAATAATTTTCACCACTTAATCATACTACTGAAAAAACGAAATAAGTATATATAAATAAGATATCAAAATACGAGTGTATTGCAGTATGCAGGGATGCCACATTATAGCACCACTACATTTACATTTATTTATTATCAAAAAGCATCATACATAATTAAAAAAAAACTTTTTTACTGTCCCTTTAACCCCTTAAGGACTCAGGGCGTACCGGTACGTCCTAACTTTAAATCGCTATTCCGGCGCCGCGGGAGTTAATCGGAACGGGATGCCGGCTGAAATCATTCAGCCGGCATCCTGTCACAACGCCGGGGGGGGGTCATATGACCCCCCGTATCGGCGATCGCAGCAAACCGCAGGTCAATTCAGACCTGCGGTTTGCTGCGCTTTTTGCTGATTCCGATCCCCGCGGTCCCTGGCCGCGGGGATCAAACTTCAAAATGCCCCATATGCATTTTTTTTCACCCCCCCCCCTGCACCCCTGAATGGTTTTAATGCGGCGGGTGGTGCAGGAGGGGTGTTGCGGGCAGTGCGGGCGGTACGAGAGGCGGGCGGTGCGGCAGGCGGGATTGCGATCCCGCCTCCCCTTGAATAATCGTTGGTGTACAGTGGTATACTAGAGTGTCAGCTCATTGCTGACACTCTGGTATAAACGGCTGACATCTGTGATGCGATGTCAGCCGTTAACCCTTTCCATACAGCGGTCCGTACGGACCGCTGTATGGAAAGAGTTAACAGTAAGATGCGGCTCCCTCCCTCTCCCATCGGGGGGCTGCTGTGCCTTTGCAGCCCCCCGACAGGATGGGGTGACAGAGGGAGGGAGCCCCCGTCCTTACCCTTCCCCGTCTGCGAAGTTGTGGCCACAACTGAGCAGACGGGGAAGGTTCCCATGGCAACAGGACACCTAAAGGCATAGATCTGTTCAGACAAAGTGTAAGTAAAATACAGTACAGTACAATATATATTGTACTGTACTGTATTATACAGACATCAGACCCACTGGATCTTCAAGAACCAAGTGGGTCTGGGTCAAAAATAAAGTTAAAGAAAGTGAAAAAAAATGTAAAAATAAAAAAACACATTTATCACTGATTAAAAATGAAAAAAATAAAATTCCCTACACATGTTTGGTATCGCCGCATCCATAATGACCTGATCTATAAAACGGTCATGTTACTTTACCCGAACGGTGAACGCCATAAAAATAAAAAATAAAAAACTATGATGAAATTGAAATTTTGCCCACCTTACTTCCGAAAAAAGGTAATAAAAGTGATCACTTAATAAACTATCAAAAGTACCTTATAGATCATCCTCATTGTGTAAGCACACGGTCTTGTCCCGCTTTTCTGGCATGTATATGCATGGAAAAATCGCCTTATAAAGTACTCTCCTCCAGCTCCACAAGTCACGGTAGAAGTCAAGGGGGTAGCCCTTCCCTCACTCCAGGCTGTAACTCCCCTGCCCTAACCCCGCCTCTATGCAGTCTAATTGACACCCGGCTCAGTCGCCGGGACCGCGCTTGTACAGGCGGCGCACGCCATTTACTTACAAAAGAAGCTATTCAGTCGTCTGCTGTGCCGTCCTCTGCTTGCTTTTGCAGATTCTTTCCCCTCCTTTCTCTCTCTTCCTCAGTGTGCAGGCGCACTGTTATGGGGGATCTGTGGATGACACACTGTTATGGGGGATCTGTGGATGACACACTGTTATGGGGGATCTGTGGATGACACACTGTTATGGGGGATCTGTGGATGACACACTGTTATGGAGGACCTGTGGATGACACACTTTTATGGGGGATCTGTGGATGACACACTGTTATGGGGGATCTGTGGATGACACACTTTTATGGGGGCATCTGTGGATGACACACTTTTATGGGGGATCTGTGGATGACACACTTTTTTGGGGGATCTGTGGATGACACACTTTTATGGGGGATCTGTGGATGACACACTTTTATGGGGGATCTGTGGATGACACTTTTATGGGGGATCTGTGGATGACACTTTTATGGGGGATCTGTGGATGACACACTGTTATGGGGATCTGTGGATGACACACTGTTATGGGGGATCTGTGGATGACACACTGTTATGGGGGATCTGTGGATGACACACTGTTATGGAGGACCTGTGGATGACACACTTTTATGGGGGATCTGTGGATGACACACTGTTATGGGGGATCTGTGGATGACACACTTTTATGGGGGCATCTGTGGATGACACACTTTTATGGGGATCTGTGGATGACACACTTTTATGGGGATCTGTGGATGACACACTTTTTTGGGGGATCTGTGGATGACACACTTTTATGGGGGATCTGTGGATGACACACTTTTATGGGGGATCTGTGGATGACACTTTTATGGGGGATCTGTGGATGACACTTTTATGGGGGATCTGTGGATGACACTCAACCACTCTCAAACCCAACTGGTCAAACTTGTTAAATGGATCCCAAACACAATATGCACAATAATAACACCCCCACCCCCTCTAACACTTAATTAACCCCTTCATGGCCTAAACATTTTTTTTTCAAAGCAGAACACACAGCTAAATAGGACTGGGTGAGCTGGCAAGGGAGGGGTTAATAACAATAAGTGATGGAGGATCATGGCCTTGTGAGATAATCCAGAAAACAGCTTTGCATTTTACCCCCGAGCAAAGACCACACAACATTATCCCACAGGGTCATGATCCTCCATCACTTATTGCCAGCCCACCCAGCCCCTTATGGAAACAAGTAATAACCTAATGGACCTTAATGAATCATTGGGGTCCGTCCAAGTGGTCCAACATGTGTGTGATGGAGTGGAGGCTGGAGCATGGAGCCGGCACTGACTCCTTCCTGGGCTGGCTAAGTGGGGCGAGGGCATTAGGGCAGCTGGGCAGGCTTCCACAATTCTTTCCAGTCCCACTCCCAGAACAGAAGTTCCCGCCGCCGCGCCTGGCTGCAAGCCTGCAAACCAGAATTGACTGTCTGGCAGTGGCAGGCAGGCGGCGGCGCGCTAATCTGAAGGCAGCGTGAGGCAGCAGGCAGCGTCTGACGTCCTCTGCGCAGCGGCTCAGAGAGTCAGAGCCTTTTATAGGGGAATGCAGCCGGTATACCAGGTATACGGGAATCAGCGGGGGGGGGGTCAGGCAAAGAATAATCAATTGCCCCCCTCTAGCGACGCAATGAAGTTCAAGTCACTGACAAATAGGAGAAAATAAAAATTTGAACTGGCCGGGCCCCCCCGGGGTCCGGGCCCCTTACTGGGGTATCGGCTGTACCCCCCTGATGGTGGCCCTGCTGATATGGTTCTATTGAGTAGCATCTAACTCAAGAACATTGCATTAACTCTTTTGGTATTAGTAAACCCTTTGCAGTAGTCCTCTGGGATACTTCATAAAAAAAATTTGATTTGTTACAAATTACTTAAAGGGGTTGGCCACCATACGCAGAAAAAAAATAAAGGGTCCCAGATAATACCTAAAGCCACAAGGTATTTGTATGCTTTGTGCATATAATTTTTCTAATGTGTTCAGCATAGTATTCCATTGATGAGAGGCTGTGTGGGCGGAGCAGCTGCAAAGTGAAAGTAAAAATCCCAGCATGCATCACTGCAAGCATCTTCAGAGGAGCAGTCACATGACATCCCTGGCCAAACAAAACAAATCGTGTTTTTTTTTTTGCGTCACCATTTTCTGAAAGCTATTGATGTTTTTATTGGTACCGTTTTTGGGTACATATGATTTTTTGATCGCTTGGTATAACATTTTTTATGATGTAAGGTGACAAAGGAATGGCTTTTTTGGAACAGTTTTTCTTAAAAAAAAATCTTGCTGTTTACCTGAGGGGTCTGTCATGTTATATTTATACAGCAGGTTGTTACGGACTTGGCTATTCCTAATATATATATATATATATATATATATATATATATATATGTATATGTAATTACACACATTTATATATATAACATATATACACAAATGTATATACATTCCATTTTACTACTGAAAAATGTACTTTACTGGGGCTCTGATTAGGGCTGCATCCCCCTCCCCCTCCAGGGAGCTCTTCTTGTCTGCTATCTGTGAATGGGAGCGCATGGTATCTCTGTACACCCTGATGCAGGCAAGAGGAGCTCCCTGTAGGGGGGAGGTATTGTCTGCGGCTGGATGAAGTGCGGGTTATATTACTGCTGGACACCCTTTCAGTGCTGGTGCCCTGGAGCGCACGGCATCAGTGTGTACAGAGATGCCATGCGCTCCCATTGCTCTGATGTTTGTGAAATACAGCCAGGAGATCAGACGTGCTCTTACTAGGCTCCCCGCTCCAAACTCTGACAGAAATACGCTGTTTGTACTGACAGAACAAGCAGAGGATTCCTGTCAGAGACGGAACAGGGAGCGCCCCAGTGGCAGGGGCAGACTGGACATGCGCTGCTCTTAGGCAGATTAGGAAAAGCAGCGCATGTGCAGTTACACTACAGGCATGGACGAGCTTTTTCCATGTCGCGTGCAGCCACGGACAAACTGGCTGCACGGCAGAGCGGGGCTCAGGGGGCGTGGCTTACTATAAAAAGATTACCAGACAGATTTTTTTACATAAAGTCTGTTTGGAATCTCTTTTTTACCCTGGCTCCAACACTGTTGTGTAAAGTACTGATATGGTGGCCAACCCCTTTAACCACTTGCCGCCACGCTAACGCCGAAAGGCGTCATCGCGGCGGCTCTCCCAGGCTACGCTACGCCGATTGGCGTCATCTCGCGTGAGCCGAGATTTCCTGTGAACGCGCGCACACAGGATCGGAAGGTAAGCGAGTGGATCTCCAGCCTGCCAGCGGCGATCGTTCGCTGGCAGGCTGGAGATGCGATTTTTTTAACCCCTAACAGGTATATTAGACACTGTTTTGATAACAGCGTGTAATATACCTGCTACCTGGTCCTCTGGTGGTCCCTTTTGTTTGGATCGACCACCAGAGGACACAGGTAGCTCAGTAATATGTAGCACCAAACACCACTACACTACACCCCCCCTGTCACTTATTAACCCCTTATTCACCCCTGATCACCCCATATAGACTCCCTGATCACCCCCCTGTCATTGATCACCCCCTTGTAAGGCTCCATTCAGACGTCCGCATGATTTTTACGGATCCACTGATACATGGATCAGATCCGCAAAACACATACGGACGTCTGAATGGAGCCTTACAGGGGGGTGATCAATGACGGGGGTGATCACCCCATATAGACTCCCTGATCACCCCCCTGTCATTGATCACCCCCCTGTAAGGCTCCATTCAGATGTCCGTATGTTTTTTACGGATCCACGGATACATGGATCGGATCCGCAAAACACATACGGACATCTGAATGGACCCTTATAGGGGGGTGATCAATGACAGGGGGGTGATCACCCCATATAGACTCCCTGATCACCCCCCTGTCATTGATCACCCCCCTGTAAGGCTGCATTCAGATGTCCGTATGTTTTTTACGGATCCACGGATACATGGATCGGATCCGCAAAACACATACGGACATCTGAATGGAGCCTTATAGGGGGGTGATCAATGACAGGGGGGTGATCACCCCATATAGACTCCCTGATCACCCCCCTGTCATTGATCACCCTTCTGTCATTGATCACTCCCCTGTAAGGCTGCATTCAGATGTCCGTATGTTTTTTACAGATCCACGGATACATGGATCGGATCCGCAAAACACATACAGACGTCTGAATGGAGCCTTACAGGGGGGTGATCACCCCATATAGACTTCCTGATCACCCCCCTGTCATTGATCACCCCCCTGTCATTGATCACCCCCCTGTAAGGCTGCATTCAGATGTCCGTATGTTTTTACAGATCCACGGATACATGGATCGTATCCGCAAAACACATACGGACATCTGAATGGAGCCTTATAGGGGGGTGATCAATGACAGGGGGGTGATCAATGACAGGGGGGTGATCACCCCATATAGACTCCCTGATCACCCCCCTGTCATTGATCACCCCCCTATAAGGCTGCATTCAGATGTCCGTATGTTTTTTACGGATCCACGGATACATGGATCGGATCCGCAAAACACATACGGACATCAGAATGGAGCCTTATAGGGGGGTGATCAATGACAGGGGGGTGATCACCCCATATAGACTTCCTGATCACCCCCCTGTCATTGATCACCCCCCTGTCATTGATCACCCCCCTGTAAGGCTGCATTCAGATGTCCGTATGTTTTTTACGGATCCACGGATACATGGATCGGATCTGCAAAACACATACGGACGTCTGAATGGAGCCTTATAGGGGGGTGATCAATGACAGGGGGGTGATCACCCCATATAGACTCACTGATCACCCCCCTGTCATTGATCACCCCCCTCTCATTGATCCCCCCCCCTGTAAGGCTCCATTCAGATGTCCGTATGTTTTTTACGGATCCACGGATACATGGATCGGATCCGCAAAACACATACGGACATCTGAATGGAGCCTTATAGGGGGGTGATCAATGACAGGGGGGTGATCACCCCATATAGACTCTCTGATCACCCCCCTGTCATTGATCACCCCCCTGTAAGGCTCCATTCACACATTTTTTTGGCCCAAGTTAGCGGAAATAATTTTTTTTTTTCTTACAAAGTCTCATATTCCACTAACTTGTGTCAAAAAATAAAATCTCACATGAACTCACTATACCCCTCACGGAATCCAAATGCGTAAAAATTTTTAGACATTTATATTCCAGACTTCTTCTCACGCTTTAGGGCCCCTAGAATGCCAGGGCAGTATAAATACCCCGAATGCGTGAGAAGTGGTTTGAAATCAAAATCTGTAAAAAATGGCCGGTGAAATCCAAAAGGTGCTCTTTGGAACGTGTGCCCCTTTGCCCAGCTAGGCTGCAAAAAAGTGTCACACATCTGGTATCACCGTACTCAGGAGAAGTTGGGCAATGTGTTTTGGGGTGTCATTTTACATATACCCATGCTGGGTGAGAGAAATATCTTGGCAAAAGACAACTTTTCCCATTTTTTTATACAAAGTTGGCATTTGACCGAGATATTTATCTCACCCAGCATGGGTATATGTAAAAAAAACACCCCAAAACACATTGCCCAACTTCTCCTGAGTACGGGGATACCAGATGTGTGACACTTTTTTGTAGCCTAGGTGGGCAAAGGGGCCCACATTCCAAAGAGCACCTTTCAGATTTCACCGGCCATTTTTTACAGATTTTGATTTCAAACTACTTCTCACGCATTCGGGCCCCTAAAATGCCAGGGCAGTATAACTACCCCACAAGTGACCCCATTTTGGAAAGAAGACACCCCCAGGTATTTCGTGATTGGAATAGTGAGTTCATGGAAGTTTTTATTTTTTGTCACAAGTTAGTGGAATATGAGACTTTGTAATAAAAAAAAATAATTAAAAAAAATCATCATTTTCCGCTAACTTGTGACAAAAAATAAAAAATTCTAGGAACTCGCCATGCCCCTCACGGAATACCTTGGGGTGTCTTCTTTCCAAAATGGGCTCACTTGTGGGGTAATTATACTGCCCTGGCATTCTAGGGGCCCTAATGTGTGGTAAGTAGTTTGAAATCAGAATCTGTAAAAAAATGGCCGGTGAAATCCTAAAGGTGCTCTTTGGAATGTGGGCCCCTTTGCCCACTTAGGCTGCAAAAAAGTGTCACACATGTGGTATCGCCGTACTCAGGAGAAGTTGGGCAATGTGTTTTGGGGTGTCATTTTACATATACCCATGCTGGGTGAGATAAATATCTTGGTCAAATGCCAACTTTGTATAAAAAAATGGGAAAAGTTGTCTTTTGCCAAGATATTTCTCTCACCCAGCATGGGTATATGTAAAATGACACCCCAAAACACATTGCCCAACTTCTCCTGAGTACGGCAATACCACATGTGTGACACTTTTTTGCAGCCTAGGTGGGCAAAGGGGCCCACATTCCAAAGAGCACCTTTCGGATTTCACCGGCCATTTTTTACAGATTTTGATTTCAAACTACTTTGCACGCATTTGGGCCCCTAAAATGCCAGGGCAGTATAACTACCCCACAAGTGACCCCATTTTGGAAAGAAGACACCCCAAGGTATTTCGTGATGGGCATAGTGAGCTCATGGAAGTTTTTATTTTTTGTCACAAGTTAGTGGACTATGAGACTTTGTAAGAAAAAAAAAAATCATCATTTTCCGCTAACTTGTGACAAAAAATAAAAAGTTCTATGAACTCACTATGCCCATCAGCGAATACCTTAGGGTGTCTACTTTCCGAAATGGGGTCATTTGGGGGGTGTTTGTACTGTCTGGCCATTGAGGAACTTCAGGAAACATGACAGGTGCTCAGAAAGTCAGAGCTGCTTCAAAAAGCGGAAATTCACATTTTTGTACCATAGTTTGTAAATGCTATAACTTTTACCCAAACCATTTTTTTTTTAGCCAAACATTTTTCGGATGTCGTTTTTTTTGCAAAATTTTACAACTGAAAGTGAAAAATGTCATTTTTTTGCCAACAAATCGTTAAATTTTGATTAATAACAAAAAAAGTAAAAATGTCAGCAGCAATGAAATACCACCAAATGAAAGCTCTATTAGTGAGAAGAAAAGGACGTAAAATTCATTTGGGTGGTAAGTTGCATGACCGAGCAATAAACCGCTAAAGTTGTGGAGTGCCGATTTGGAAAAAAGGGCCTGGTCATTAGGGGGGTATAAACCTGTGGTCCTTAAGTGGTTAATCAAGAATCGCTTTTCATTGTATGGAGTGGGCACGATGATCGCGCCGCCCCCTGTCATTTAACCCCTCAGATTGTGCGTTCAAAGCTGATTGCGGCATCTGAGACTCACATTCAGGTACTCAGGGGGTTAATCCGGGGTTTAAAAAAAAAATTATACTCACCTTATCCACTTCATCGTAGAGAGGCCATCTGCTCTAGTCTTGATTGAAGAAAACCCGCAAAAGGATCTGCGGCAAGCTTGATGATGTCACTGCGCACGGCCATCGTGATCATGTGGTGACATTTTCACCCTCGTCACCGGTCCTTTGGCGTGTTTTCTTCAATCAAGACAGGAGCGGATGTCCTCTCCACAATCAAGTAGATAAGGGGAGTAAAATTTTTTTACATTTTCAGTCACCATTTTAGGAAAAATGTATTTGTTACCACGAAGCGCAAGGAAATTCGGCGTTGCAGGGAATCAAATTTTTCCTAAACTTTGGATGGAATTCCGCTTTGGATGCTTCAATTCAATCAATGCTAGCTATAACAATAAAACTGTTAGCTGCCCCAAGGGAGAAACCAATTGAGTCTTCTGTGCCCTGCGGTATTTTCATACTTGGATGATTTAATTTCCACAATGGTTATTAATATATGACAGACGCAATAATGAGACTAACCTCTTCTTGTGCTGCTGATAATGAGATTTCCAGTTACTAATTTTTGTTTCCTCAACTACGCAGTATTACATGTATAAAAAAACGGGAAATGGTCAGAGTGGAATAGAAAAGCAAGATAGTTGTCAAGCAGATTTTTTTTTTAGAACAGATCAGAGTAAGTGAGGTGCTTTTAGTATAGACATCAGTGCATTTATCTACTTTACTTTTGTGTTACTTTGTAGCATGCTTTATATACTTTTTATTTTCCGTTTACTGGCCGTTTTTTGCTTTCCATATACGGTCCGTATACGGAACCATTCATTTCAATGGTTCCGCAAAAAAAACAGAATGTACTTCGTATGCAAAAAAAAAGCCATACAGTCGTGTGCAGGAGGCCTTAGTATGTAATGATTTTACCTCATATGTTAGTTTCACCTTTTAAGTTGCATTACTGAAATAAATGAACTTTGCACGATATTATAATTTTTCGAGTTTCACCTGTACATGTATCATCCAGAATGTCATCAGTACTGAATCAGTAATTCATTAAGATTTACATGTGTACTCCTTCCTTTCTGCTTTGTTATGCATTCCCATAGACTAAAATATGCGTGCAGATTTCAAATACTGCCGGAAATAATACTCCAATATGAATAGCCCTATTAATTAACAGCAGCAGCGAATTATGGTACATAACATCTGGGCTATACACAGCTTGCACATACACTCATGTGAAAGCAGCCTTACTATTAGACTATTATGCTACTCTATGTTAATATCAGGTGACGCAATACGTTAGTAGTAGTAGTAACTGTTGCTCTATGGTTGTCCCTTTTAGTTCTAGTTCACTCTTTTCTATTTGTAACTGAGACATAACTCTATATGGGCTATTTGCATCCTTTTGTAATTCCTTTTTTTCTGACACTGTGCACATAATTAATGCATTGTGTTATTCCTAGTGTGGGGTCTAGGGCAGTCATGACACAAAGACTCTTGTGGTGATCTCTGAAACCTAGTATCATGCTCAACCATTACCCATTGTATCACTTTTTCCCAAAGTGTACAAAAAGACAAAAATACACAATCAAGTCACATTATTATGGCCACCAGCTAAAATCCAGAATAACCGCCTTGTGCAGCATGGACAGCAGCTAGACAGGCTGGGAGTGACTCAATAAGGTTCTGGTAGGTTGTCACAGGTATCTGGATCCATGGGGAAGGATCCATAGCACAAACACGATGATTGAGGTGGTCCAACAGATGCTCAATTGGGTTCGTCTGGGGATTTAGGGGGCCAGGGTAGTACTTGGTCATACTATTCCAACCAATTTCAGACATTTCTAGACGTGTGATATGTCAAATTGTCTTGCTGGAAGATCCCATACGCCCCAGGGAAGACAATCAGCATGCATGGGTGTACGTGATCTGCAAGGATGGATTCATACCCAAATCAGCTGAGAGTGTCTTCCATATAGATGAGCCCAGAGCATGCCACACAATCTTCCCCAGACGATAACTCTGACACCCCCACCTTGTATTGTTCCAGCAGTGGTTGTAGGGTGTTTGTTCTCTGATATTTCTCGACTGACATGCCAACGTTCATCTGTTCAATGAAGCAGAAACTTGACTCATCAAAGAAGCCAATCATTTGCCAATTCCAATACTGCCGTGAAAATTGAAGCCTTTTCTGCTGATGGAACTTCATTAGTGATCATCTGTCTGCTTCAAAGCCCCATACACAGTAGGGTTCGCAGAACTGTTCTAACTGTTGTTTTAGAAACACATCTGGTAGCCCCCTGGTCCATTTTGGAGGTGAGCTGCACCACTGTAGCATGTCAGTATAGCACCTTGAGCACCTTTATAGCTGACGTTCACCTCTTACATCAGTGGTACGTGGTGCTCCGCAGTAGGGGTGGGCGATATGGCCTAAAATCTATATTGCGATATAATTTTAAGCATATATATTCTATATTTCGGGGGGTTAAACTTTTTCTTTCTTTTTACTTTTTATTTAATAACTATTAGCCTCCTTAGGGGCTAGAACCCTTGTCCTATTCACCCTAATAGAGCTCTATTATGGTGAATAGGACTTCACACTCTCCCTGCTGCCCTGTGCATAGTGCAGGGAGCTGACTATGGCAGCCAGGGCTTGAGTAGCGTCCTGGCTGCCATGGTAACCGATCGGAGCCCCGCGATTACACTGCTGGGGCTCCGATCAGAAGCTGCCACCCTGGGGCCACTGCCACCAATGATTTAATTGTGTGAAGGAGGAGGCCTGCAATTAATATAATACTTAGAAGAGGGGGAGTAGAAGGGATGGATTGTGGCCACTGCGCCACCAATGAATATAGTTAATATGCCTGAATACAAACGTAGCCTGCATGTGCCGGACATATCCTATACCTGGCCTCTATTACTGCGTGCAGTGATCCGCCGCAATTAACCCCTCAGGACCTGAGAAGTTAATTGCGGCGGATCACGGCGCGCAGTAATAGAGGCCAGGTATGAGATATGTCCGGCACATGCAGGCTACGTTTGTATTCAGGCATATTAACTATATTTATTGGTGGCGCAGTGTCCATAGTCCCTCCCCTCCTCCTCCTCTCTTTTCTCATTGGTGGCGCAGTGGCCACAGTCCCTCCTCCTCCTACTCTGTTCTCATTGGTGGCGGAGTGGCCACAGTCCCTCCCCTCCTCCTCCTACTCTGTTCTCATTGTTGGTCAGCGGCAGCCGCACACAGTGGGGAGGGAGGGACTCCCTCCTTCTCCACTGTGCCGGCTCAGGAGAACATGGTGCGTGCCGAGAGCAGCACATTTCTGACAGAGCTTGCAAGGCCATGATCAAGTTGCCTGGAAATTGTGTGTGCAATCATATCTATATCATACTAGCAGAAGGACCCGGCTTCGCCCGGGTATATTTCATCTATTTCATTTTATGTTTCAGTGTGTCGGAAAAAGATATCAACAGTTTCCCCCATAATATTGACCTCTACAGTACCCGCCAGGGGCGTAGCTAAATGCTCATGGGCCCCTTACAAGAGTTCAGCTTGGGCCCCCTTCCCTCAGTGCTTTGTGGCCGGGGGCAGGGAAACACATCCCCTTTGTGCTGCCTGAGGCAAAAATTGAAATAGCATCCCCCGTGCCAAATTCTTGACCTAACCCCTTCCCTCCAGCTAGAGGTGTAACTTGACCAGCATGCATTTTTTGTAATACTGGTATCTTCTTATGTGGCACAAGGGTCTTTGGGCCCCTCAAGCTCCTGGGCCCAGTAGCGACTGCTACCTCTGGTACGCCCCTGGTACCCGCCCCTTTAGCAATGACCTCCACAGTGTCCGCCCCTTTAGCAATGACCTCCACAGTGTCCGCCCCTTTAACAGTGACCTCCACAGTGGTCGCCCCTTTAACATTGACCTCCATAGTGGCCACCCCTTTAGCATTGACCACCCCTTTAACAGTGACCTTCATAGTGGCCGCCCCTTTAACAGTGACTTTCACAGTGCCCGCCCTTTTAACAGGGACCTTCATAGCGCCCGCCCCTTTAATAACAGTGACCTCCACAGTGCCCGCCCATTTAATAACCATGACCTCCACTGTGCCCACCCCTTAAAAAACAGTGACCTCCACAATGCCCGTCCCTTTAAGCAGTAAAGAAAAATGGAGTTGGGATTTGAAGAGAAACACTTGTGTTGGCTAATGTGGGTGATTTTTTGGGAATATCTCAGGAACGGTACATCCTAGAGAGCTGAGACTCTGTCTAAAACCTTCCCGGATACCTGATGTACCTGTGTGCCAAATTTGGTGAAGATCGGTCCAGTCGTTTGTTCGCGCAAAAAGAACGTCCAGACAGACAGAAATTCATTTTTATATATATAAGAGATAATACTGGATTAGCAAATAAAGAAGAAGTAATTTGATGCAATATTGGAGTGCAGTGACTTTCTCTACAATACTCACAGCTGCAAAACAGCCACAAAACAGCCACAGCTACACCAGAGAGCAGCAGTAGACTATACACAAGGCAGGGTTCTTCCTTTTAAAGACCTGTTACCAGGTGATGATGACCCTACTTCCATGGTGACATCACCACTGATGAAGGTAACATGGAATGATTCATCTTCCCCACGCATGTAAAGAAATTATGGGGAAAGTAATATCATAATGAGTTAATGACAATGTCTCATGAGTCCCCTTTGAGGTCCCAAAAGGAGTGGTGGTGTTACAGGTTTTGACATCACAAGTAGTACCAGACCTAAAAATTAAGGGTGAGGGCACACAGCTGTCAGATACGCAGCACTGATGCTGAACAAGTTAGCTATTCCCTTCAATGCTACATTGCAGGTAAGGACGCTGTGGGCATAAGGTCACAGGGACCTATGTCTACACGTCTGTGACAATACCGCTGATGGCATCAGGAGAGTGGGTCAGAGAGTTGGTGGTTCTCCTGTAGGGTTGCAGTACATATAATGGTTTCCCATGGGTAATGACATCATAGATGTGATTATGTGGTGCTATGGGGCCCCAAAAAGAACGGCTCTATAAGGGTCCATTCACACGTCCGCAAGTTGGGTCCGGGTGCGGACCCATTCATTTTCAATGGGTATATTTAGGGTACAGATTAGTGATGATCGAGCATGCTCGGCGGAATACAAGTTCGGCTCGAGCATCGCGATGCTCGGCATATTGCGGTGTTCGGCCGAATACCGCGTGTGCTCGAGCGCCATGCTAGAGTCTCCTCCCCGCACGTTTGTTTGGAATAGTTTTTAATAAAATAGTTCAAAAAGTTAGGTACACTTTAAATGTTTTATGCTTTTCTTTGAGTGTTTACACTTATTTCAGTCAGTATTTCCCTATGTCTGCGGAAAAACAATATAATAAGGATTTATATATACATAATTCTTTTTGCTGCTTTCTAGTTCACATTCTCTAGTGAATTGCTAATTATATTAGTCTTCAAATTCTTGTCTTGCTGCTTTATGTGTCACCGAGATATTGTATACATCACTTCATTATAGTCTCATATTAGTAATAAGCAGCTAACTACTTAACTGAAAAAATGTATTATAACTACTGCCATTAAACAGAGCACTACTGTGTGTGTAAGGCACCATCTAGTGGTAGATTTCTGTTAGTGCAGCCTACACTCAAAAATGTAATTCTGACCATGCTTGTGCTAGCTTGATACCATTTTTGTAAAATGGGTCTGTCTTTTGCTCCAACCGTGGACTCTAAATTGAACTGAAAGTCCTTGATAAGTCACTAGTCAGACCACACTTGGTACAATTTTGGGTACCAGTGTATATACAGAAGAAAGCATCCAAGGTAATGAAATAAATGGTTGGACTGCAGTACTAAGACTGGTTATTAAATTTGGGGTCATTCAGTTTGGAAAAAAAGACTGCTTAGGGGAATCATATAGAAATATATGACTGGACAGTACAGAGATCTGACTAATGCTCTTTAATACCTATGCATGTAACCAAGACAGGAGGGCATCTTCTACCTCTGGAGGAAAGACGGTTTCACCATCAGACGGGGATTCTTTACTTAAAGTGATGAAACTCTGGCAGAGGATTTTATAATGGTTGATTCATTTTACACATTCAAGAGCAGCCTGGATGCCTTTCTTGAAGGTAAAAATGCTCACATGAGAGCCGCGGCCCTGCTCTAACAGCCCGGACTGGCAGGAGTTGTTTAACACTTTACATGCCGTGTGGACAATGGCACCTGCCGCATGTAAAGTGCTGACAGAGGGAGAGGATTCCCTCTGTCTCCCATCGGAACCCCGCAAATGCGATCGCGGGGTGCCAATTGTGTGAAGGCTGGCAGGGGTCTCGTGTAGGCCCCAAACCAGCCTCTCTGGCACAGCCTGTTGGTCAATGTAAGAATAGCACAGATATTAAAATGCAATGCACTATAGGGATAATGCATTGCTCTTTAATCAATCAGAATGTTGTCTATTATAGTCCCCTTGTGGGACTATTAAGTGGTTAAAAAAAAAAGTAAAAAAAAAAACAATTTATTCAATAAAAAAATACCATTAAAAAAATTACGCTTTTTTTTTCCATTGAAAATACGCTTTTCAATTAAAAAAAAAATCTTTCCCATATGTTTGGTATTGCCACGTCCGTAACGACCCGGACTACATAAATATCATATCAATTATCCCTGAACACCGTAAAAAAAAAAGACAGAATTGCTCATTTATTCTTAGTTGCCACCGAAAAAACATAATAACAAGCGATCAAAAAGCGCCATTTACTATAAAATGATACCAATGAAAAATACAAGTCGTCCCGCAAAAAGCAAGCCCTAACACAACTCCATGGAAATAAAAATAGAAAAGTTATGGGTCTTTGGAAGCGGCAATGCAAATATATTTTTTTGCAAAAAAGTTGTAAAACTGAAGAAAAACTATATGTATTTGGTATCACTGTAATCGTAGTGACCCAGAGAATAAAAATATTATGCTATTTGTACCAAAAAAGGAACCTCATAAAATTTATAACGTAAAAACGCAGCAGCAGTATTGCTGTTTTCCCATCTCCCTCCCAGAAAGAGCTAATAAAAGTTAATCAGAAAGTTATGTGTACCCAAGAATGGCGCCATTAAAAATTACAACTTGTCCCGCAAAAAACAAGCCCTCAAAGCTATATAGACGGAAAAATAAAAAAGTTATAGCTCTTGGAACACGACGATGAAAAAAGGAAGAAAAATGCTTGATCAGTAAGGCCCAAAACAGGCTGGTCACTAAGGGGTTAAGTTATAGTTTTAAGATTTATTCAGGATCCAGGGATTTATTTGGATTAGCAGATTTGGAGTTGGAAGGTTTTTTTTTTCCTTTCCCTTACAGGGGTTCTCCGGGGGATTTACATATTGATGATTTATCCTGAGCATACGCTTTATAGGGTTTTTTTTGTCTTCCTCTGGATCAACATAGTAGGATTATAGGTTGGAATAGATGGACCTGTCTTATCGACTATGTAACTATGGTGATTTTTTTTTTAAAACTACTCACAGCTACTATGTCAAGCAGGTTCTGGTCCAACTTCTGAGACCACCACTGAGAAGAGGTAAGCTTGATCACTGAGACATTTACTTATAATTATTGCCTTGCCCATAGGTAGTAATTCAGCAGCTTTCGCCACGACGCAGCCAAAAATTGCAGCGCAATGCTGCAGCATCGCATCATATCCAAAGTCAAATAAGCACTCCCAATGTTTTCTTTTTCTTAAAACCTAAAGATACAGTATCTCACAAAAGTGAGTACACACCTCACATTTTTGTAAATATTTTATTATCTTTTCATAGGACAACACTGAAAATATGACATTTTGATACAATGTAAAGTAGTCAGTGTACAGCTTGTATAACAGTTTAAATTTGGAGTGCCCTCAAAATAACTCAACACACGGCCATTAATGTCTAAACCACTGGCAACAAAAGTGAGTACACCTCTAAGTGAAAATGGCCAATTTGTGCCTAATTAGCCATTTCCCCTCCCCAGTTTCATGTGACTCATTAGTGTTACAAGGTCTCAGGTGTGAATGGGGAACAGGTGCTCTCACATTCTCTCATACTGGTCACTGGAAGTTCAGCATGGTACCTCATGGCAAAAAACTCTCTGAGGATCTGAAAAAAAGAATAGTTGCTCTACATAAAGATGGCCTAGGCTATAAGAAGATTGACAACACCCTGAAACGGAGCTGCAGCACGAGCACGGGTGCCAAGACCATACAGTGGTTTAACAAGACAGGTTCCACTCAGAACAGGCCTCACCGCGGTCAACTAAAGAAGTTGAGTGCCCGTGCTCAGCGTCATATCCAGAGGTTCTATGAGTGCTGCCAGCATTGCTGCAGAGGTTAAAGGGGTGGGGGGTCAGCCTATCAGTGCTCAGACCATACACCGCACCCTGCTTAAAATTTGTCTGCATGACTGTTGTCCCAGAAGGAAGCCTCTTCTAAATATGATGCACAAGAAAGTCTGCAAACAGTTTGCTGAAGACAAGCAGACTAAGCACATGGATTACTGGACCACGTCCTGTGGTCGGATGAGGCCAAGATAAACATAGTTGGTTCAGATGGTGTGAAGCGTGTGGCAGCAACCAGGTGAGGAGTAGTTATGAGCGGCAGGGGCTATATTCCAATTCGTAATATTTCACAAATATTTACAGCATAGAAATATCTCTCACATGCACATTGCACATCCATTTTCTTGCCGCACACTATATACACCCCCCTCCCCCCCCCCACACACACACAGTCTATAGATTAGAGTTTGTGACCTGTTGCTCAGGACTCGGGAGAAGCTTTCTTTGTCTTACCGCCAGTATTCGCTTGTTCATTTAGAGTTATCCAGGGTGAACCACGGGGAGGAAAACCAGCTTTACACCCCATACCGCACCGTCACTTCACTAGACAGGTACATCTCTGCTCAGCTGGCCAATATCCGATTGCTCAGACCCCACACACATACAATCGCAATACAATCCGATCTTATAACGGTAACATTAAATCTAATATTTCCCCGTCAAACACTAAAATACTTTTTGATGTTTTGTTGAGGACATTATTTTCAATACTTGTATAAAAAAAACTTGGAATCATATGCTTGCATCTTTATCCTGCAGCGCATGTTGGAGCGGGGCTATGACCGGACTCAGGTCCAGGCTGAGAAGCAGAGGATTGTGAGGGGGATCCATTTCGAGCTATAGAGGACGTTCAATGGTAGGCATCCTAGGATGGCCAGATTAAAGACATGGTCTGATATGAAGAGGAGGAACTCGGAGCGGATCAGAGAGATCCGTGACAGAATATGCCCAGGTACAATGCTTACATTACTTTTGTATCTCACCAACACTCTGTAATGTACACTGCTCAAAAAAATAAAGGGAACACAAAAATAACACATCCTAGATCTGAATTAATTAAATATTCTTCTGAAATACTTTGTTCTTTACATAGTTGAATGTGCTGACAACAAAATCACACAAAAATTAAAAATGGAAATCAAATTTTTCAACCCATGGAGGTCTGGATTTGGAGTCACACTCAAAATTAAAGTGGAAAAACACACTACAGGCTGATCCAACTTTGATGTAATGTCCTTAAAACAAGTCAAAATGAGGCTCAGTAGTGTGTGTCGCCTCCACTTGCCTGTATGACCTCCCTACAACGCCTGTGCATGCTCCTGATGAGGTGGCGGACGGTCTCCAGAGGGATCTCCTCCCAGACCTGGACTAAAGCATCTGCCAACTCCTGGACAGTCTGTGGTGCAACGTGACATTGGTGGATAGAGCGAGACATGATGTCCCAGATGTGCTCAATTGGATTCAGGTCTGGGGAACAGGCAGGCCAGTTCATAGCATCAATGCCTTCGTCTTGCAGGAACTGCTGACACACTTCAGCCACATGAGGTCTAGCATTGTTTTGCATTAGGAGGAACCCAGGGCCAAACGCACCAGCATATGGTCTCACAAGGGGTCTGAGGATCTCATCTTGGTACCTAATGGCAGTCAGGCTACCTCTGGCGAGCACATGGAGGGCTGTGCGGCCCTCCAAAGAAATGCCACCCCACACCATTACTGACCCAATGCCAAACCGGTCATGCTGGAGGATGTTGCAGGCAGCAGAACGTTCTCCACGGCGTCTCCAGACTCTGTCACGTCTGTCACATGTGCTCAGTGTGAACCTGCTTTCATCTGTGAAGAGCACAGGGCGCCAGTGGCGAATTTGCCAATCTTGGTGTTCTCTGGCAAATGCCAAACGTCCTGCACGGTGTTGGGCTGTAAGCACAACCCCCACCTGTGGATGTCGGGCCCTCATGGAGTCTGTTTCTGACCATTTGAGCAGACACATGCACATTTGTGGCCTGCTGGAGGTCATTTTGCAGGGCTCTGGCAGTGCTCCTCCTGTTCCTCCTTGCACAAAGGCGGAGGTAGCGGTCCTGTTGCTGGGTTGTTGCCCTCCTACGGCCTCCTCCACGTCTCCTGATGTACTGGCCTGTCTCCTGGTAGCGCCTCCATGCTCTGGACACTACGCTGACAGACACAGCAAACCTTCTTGCCACAGCTCGCATTGATGTGCCATCCTGGATAAGCTGCACTACCTGAGCCACTTGTGTGGGTTGTAGACTCCGTCTCATGCTACCACTAGAGTGAAAGCACCGCCAGCATTCAAAAGTGACCAAAACATCAGCCAGGAAGCATAGGAACTGAGAAGTGGTCTGTGATCACCACCTGCAGAACCACTTCTTTATTGGGGGTGTCTTGCAAATTGCCTATAATTTCCACCTGTTGTCTATCCCATTTTCACAACAGCATGTGAAATTGATTGTCACTCAGTGTTGCTTCCTAAGTGGACAGTTTGATTTCACAGAAGTGTGATTGACTTGGAGTTACATTGTGTTGTTTAAGTGTTCCCTTTATTTTTTTGAGCAGTGTATATATACAGTTATGAAAATAAGTATTTCATCCCTTTACAAATGATTACTTAGTACCTGGTGTGACACGTAGCAAATCAGCAGGTTAAATCATACGTCTCTACCTCGCCATGAGTATATATATATATATATATATATATATTTATACACAGCGAGGTACAGATATAGGATGTAACCGGCTGATTTTGTGCGTTTTACACACACATAAATATATTTGTATTCGGGTCGGCTTATGATAAGTATACCTACCTACCTACCTACCTACTTCTCCTTAAGCACTAGCGGTATGCCGAGACTGCTGTACGGAGGGTAGGCTAAAGGGGCCCACCCCATTGAGTAGTTAGAATAAAGGGGACTTGGAGGGTGGGGCAGAAACGAGCCGCCGGTAATGTGAGGAGGAGGCTGCGGCTTATAAGCAGCATAGCCCCGCCTCCCCTCACACAAATGCTGCAAATAGTCATTTGCCTATAACTTTTATTCGGGTCGGCTTATAATAAGTATACCTACCTACCTACTTCTCCTTAATCAGTAGGGGTATGCCGAGACTGCTGTACGGAGGGTAGGCTAAAGGGGCCAAAAAGCACAAACATAGCTCAGGGCAATAGTGTTTATTAACAAGAATTACAAGACCAGATTCCTGAAAGCATTGAACATTTCACACTGCGGATTTGGTGTATACAAGCGGACTGCCACCTGCCTAACTTCTTGATAACATGCACCAGGACGTCGTGCTTGGAGGCGGCGGAAGCCGCACCAATGCGAAATGAATGCCCCGTGATGGAACTGGGGTTGATACTAACATTCCTCAACAATATGCAGATAAATTTGAGAAAGTTCTGACAACTCAAAGGTGCAGAACCCAGCCTTAGCAGAGGAGCATCCCCCGAGGTTGCTTCAATAAAGCACATCCACACCTGCAATGCTATAACTGGGCACCATTTATTACCAGTGGGGAAGTATCTAACCTCTGTCAGCTGACCCGCTTGGGCCGTCTTTGTGGATGTTAACGTAAGAATGTAACATGACCCATCCCATGACAGCTGATTCTTCTTCAGATAGTTTTTCCACGTTGTAGCGCAGGTGAACTCACCTGGTCTGAGGAAGCCGTAGAAGGCTAGGTACATGGCTGTCTTGATCAATAAGCTAGTGTGCTTACCGAAGTTTTTTTTTCGTAGTTTATCTGAAAGCAATCTGAACATTGACCCCGTAAATGGCTGTCGTGTAGGGCGGGCCACAGCGGACCTCTTCTGGATACCTTTCAGTAACATTCTAATTGGATGGGCTGAAAACAAGGAGGGTTGATTAGGATGCTGTAGATACATATGGTGTTGAATCCCAGCTAGGTACAACTTAATGGTGCTAAATGACAGCTTCTGGTGAGAGTGGCAAAATGCGGCAAAGGCCAGTAGGTAAGAAATGTCTACTCCTGGCAAAGAATGGGTTCTCTTAAAATTACAGAACGAGGTCCATGCCTTCTTATACATCCTCAGAGTGTTACAGGACAGGGCTTTAGTCATAAGAGACCTGGCGGTGGCGAGATGAACCGTTAGTCCATCACTAACTGGTCGAGCCTGGGCACTGGTGACTGTACGCGGTCTGCTTGTGGAGAGACCTGAAAAAAGAGTGACAAGTTACCCCTTGATAATGCATCTGCAGCTACATTAACTTGCCCCCTAATGTGTTCACACTTGATGTAAAAATTATATTGAAGCGAGAACTAAACCAGTCTCAGGAAAAAAAACTGTCTGATGCTTCCATAGTAGTCCCCATACCCAAGCGGCCCCCACGAGGGGGTAAATCTCAAACAATGGGGAACACCTGGAGAAACCCTCCAAGCTCACAATCTCCAGTGGCCACCAGTCGGCAAACCAATGAGAGCCAAAGATAGCTGCAAAGCCTACTGAAGATGACGCATCCGTGTGAACTACTGGGGAGTTATTTGAAACTGCCGGGATGAATAACGAGATACCATTTCACTGTGACAGGAACTCATCCCACATGACCAAATCTGCCATAGCTTCCTGACCTATGACTATTGGACTATCCTGATCGCGAGCATGTGGCAGCAACTTCAACAGTCTGGAAATGAACGACCTGCCTTGGGGTATGATGCGCATAGCAAAGTTGAGCATACCAAGCAGGGACTGGAGATCCGATTTGGTAGTGGCCCTAACTCGGGCTAACTTATGTACCGCTTCTTTGACCCTGAGCAGTTTGTCTTGAGGAAGGCTAGCTTCCATGCTGCCAGTGTCCAGACGAATACCAAAAAACGTAATGGCAGTACTGGGCCCTTCCACCTTGTGTGGGGCTACAGGCACCCTGAGGTCTGCAAACACCAACTGTAATACCTGTAAGTCCTGGGGTGTATGTTCTGGGGGTTCTATCAAGAGGAAGTCATCCAAGTAGTGAATGACGTGAACGACACAAAATAAGTCTTGAAGGATCCAATGTAGGGATCTGGCAAACTGATCAAAAATCCATGGGCTGGATTTAGAGCCAAAGGTCCACTTATTAGCAAAGTAATATTTGTTTAACCACTTAAGCCCGTGCCATTGCCACAGCTCAGCCTGGATTGGGAGAAATTTAAAAGAGTCTTTGATGTCTGCTTTAGACAGCTAAGTTCCCCGACCCAACCTCAGTATGACCTGAATGGCTTCATCGATAGAAGTGTATTTCATTGAGAATTCCTCTGAAGGGATTAGAGAATTAAGGCTAGGTGTAGGTAATGAATGTGGGGCTGACAGGTCGTATATCAATCTTTTTTTATTACTGAATTTCCCAGTCACTACACCAACAGGGTTAACCCTCCAACAATCAAAGGGGGGGGGGGGGTGGTATTCGAATGGCCCGATGAGATACCCCTTGTCCAACTCAGCCTGAATGAGCTTGGAAATGGCCATGGGGTCTCTCGAGGCTTACAACAGGTTCTTGCACTCGTAAGTGATCTGTGGAAGAGCCAATAGACCTGTATGGAAACCTGCGGACAAACCATTGATAACAAACTGTACCCAGTCGGCATGTGGATGGGACCCTAACAGAGTACGAAGGAGACCTACGTCCACCACGCTTAGTCATGCTAGATCCAGATTTTTTTGTGGGCAAGACACACGGGGGTGGGCTCTGAAGCATATCGCACATAAATGCAGAAGTCTACAGGGAGTGCAGAATTATTAGGCAAGTTGTATTTTTGAGGATTAATTTTATTATTGAACAACAACCATGTTCTCAATGAACCCAAAAAACTCATTAATATCAAAGCTGAATATTTTTGGAAGTAGTTTTTAGTTTGTTTTTAGTTTTAGCTATTTTAGGGGGATATCTGTGTGTGCAGGTGACTATTACTGTGGATAATTATTAGGCAACTTAACAAAAAACCCATTTCAATTTTTTATTTTTACCAGTGAAACCAATATAACATCTCAACATTCACAAATATACATTTCTGACATTCAAAAACAAAAACAAATCAGTGACCAATATAGCCACCTTTCTTTGCAAGGACACTCAAAAGCCTGCCATCCATGGATTCTGTCAGTGTTTTGATCTGTTCACCATCAACATTGCGTGCAGCAGCAACCACAGCCTCCCAGACACTGTTCAGAGAGGTGTACTGTTTTCCCTCCTTGTAAATCTCACATTTGATGATGGACCACAGGTTCTCAATGGGGTTCAGATCAGGTGAACAAGGAGGCCATGTCATTAGATTTTCTTCTTTTATACCCTTTCTTGCCAGCCACGCTGTGGAGTACTTGGACGCGTGTGATGAAGCATTGTCCTGCATGAAAATCATGTTTTTCTTGAAGGATGCAGACTTCTTCCTGTACCACTGCTTGAAGAAGGTGTCTTCCAGAAACTGGCAGTAGGACTGGGAGTTGAGCTTGACTCCATCCTCAACCCGAAAAGGCCCCACAAGCTCATCTTTGATGATACCAGCCCAAACCAGTACTCCACCTCCACCTTACTGGCGTCTGAGTCGGACTGGAGCTCTCTGCCCTTTACCAATCCAGCCACGGGCCCATCCATCTGGCCCATCAAGACTCACTCTCATTTCATCAGTCCATAAAACCTTAGAAAAATCAGTCTTGAGATATTTCTTGGCCCAGTCTTGACGTTTCAGCTTGTGTGTCTTCTTCAGTGGTGGTCGTCTTTCAGCCTTTCTTACCTTGGCCATGTCTCTGAGTATTCCACACCTTGTGCTTTTGGGCACTCCAGTGATGTTGCAGCTCTGAAATATGGCCAAACTGGTGGCAAGTGGCATCTTGGCAGCTGCACGTTTGACTTTTCCCAGTTCATGGGCAGTTATTTTGCGCCTTGGTTTTTCCACACGCTTCTTGCGACCCTGTTGACTATTTTGAATGAAAAGCTTGTTGTTCAATGATCACGCTTCAGAAACTTTGCAATTTTAAGAGTGCTGCATCCCTCTGCAAGATATCTCACTATTTTTGACTTTTCTGAGCCTGTCAAGTCCTTCTTTTGACCCATTTTGCCAAAGGAAAGGAAGTTGCCTAATAATTATGCACACCTAATATAGGGTGTTGATGTCATTAGACCACACCCCTTCTCATTACAGAGATGCACATCACCTAATATGCTTAATTGGTAGTAGGCTTTCGAGCCTATACAGCTTGGAGTAAGACAACATGCATAAAGAGGATGATGTGGTCAAAATACTAATTTGCCTAATAATTCTGCACGCAGTGTACACTGGCTGTAATGGCACGCCGAGTAATTAAAATTGTTGCAGATCTGAGACTTCCCCAGATACTTGATAGGGTGCCCCAACTTGTCCACCCCTGAGACACTTTTGCTGACTGATGGCCCAGGAACACTACTAGCCTGCGACTGTGCTGGATTGTTGACATATGAGCACCAGTCTGTCATATAGGAGTAAGAGTTGCACTTAGAACAGGCAGGAGCTTTGAGGCCCGCAGTGTCTACAGAACAGTTCTGTATCCATATTGGACCAATCCACCGTGTGTTGGAATTGAGCCAACGCCGCTGCAGCTTTCGCTAAGAAAGGGACGATGATAGTCGTAAAAGGCGGACCCACCATATTTATAGGCTAGATCCACCACCTTGTACAAATAAAGATCTAACTCCGCCCTGCGCTGAGGATTAACAGAACAGACAACATCCCTGTACAGACTAACGGCTAAGACGAACTCCGGTATGCTGAGTTTTCTATTCAACCTCACATCCTTAGATTTGAGAACAACCGACACTTCCCCACAGACTATGGTCTTGTTGTCTGGCGCCTCGTGGACTGTTATGAGTAAGGATGCTAAGTTCACGTCATTGCCATCAATTATGTCCTGCCGTATGTTGGCTGGTATGAAGTGGGATGGTGCGATAGAGGGTATAGAACCTGACCCACCAGCCACACTAGCCTGGGAGCTAGAAGAACCTGCCGGACTCTGGCACACCAAACGGGCAGCTGTATTGCCTGCCTCGACCGACTCTAGCCTGGCCTGAAAGTTCGACATTGATGATGCCATAGAGTTGATGGCCGCGTGCAGTTGCGTAAGCGAGGTGTAAATAGTGTCCATGGACACCACCTGCGGGTTTTGGCCCACCGGAACTGAAGACAGAAGACGGAACAGTTCCGCCTTCCTTGCAGAAGCTGGAAATGGAATGCCTCTCTTGGTTAACTCTGCCATCAACTTGGGCACAGTCCATGACCTTAATGATGGTGTGGAGTCTCTTGCAGAATGCGACGCCACGCTCCCACGGGATGATGTATCGCCCAGCAATGATTCTTGAGACATCTTACTAAAAACATAACATGATTAATGCAGAAGGTGAATACCCAACACCAGGCTTGTGCCACTCACCAGTGTCACACGGACCACCGACGTGCCAAGAACCACCGTACCAGCACACAAGATACCGTCCAGCATGCGGATCACCCCTCCCCAGAAGTGACTGAATATGGGAAGATGTGTACACCGCAGAATACACTGTGACCTAAGTTGTCTTGCAAGCCCCGAACGAGTGTAGACTGAGACATGAGAGTGAAACAAGGCATGCAGTGTAGAATCGTATCCTGTAGTCGTGACAGGACTTACGTGTCTGTAAACGTGACAGACGTATCAAATTGATGCCTGCAGTCGTGACAGGCTAGAGCCTAACCGAGGATATAATAGACACATGAGAGTCCTGCCAGTCAGACAGACTTGCCACTACCTGCTATAAAAGTGTACACACATTTTTATTTATTTTTTATCCCTACCCCGTAAGTGGAATGCGAGTATGCACCCACAATGCTACTGTACCTAGTAACTGCTTGCTCGCTTATGCAGTGAATGAAACATAGCTGAACATGTTAAAACAGAGTATTAGAAACTGTACAATACCCGCTAGCATCAAAATCCACTTCTGTGATGTATAGTAGCTTACTTGACCCTGATGCCAACGTGCCCACTAAGTATGTAGCCGCGTCTGCTGGTAAGAACCCGTTCAGCGGATGGATAGAAGGAGCCACGAACCCATGGAATGCATATATAACAAAGAACAGACCTATAGACAATTGACCCAGTAATTGGTAAGTAACGTATAGTTTGAGATGCCCCCTACCAGTTCATGAGACTGCCATAAGGTGAGTTGCCGTGACCAGGATAAAACAATGCAACCAAGATACAACCCCTGTGGGACTGAGTATAAACCTGTGTATACTGCCTCGTCCTATGATGTAGCACAATACTGGATATACACATGAGCCATACTTTTTTTTATTTTTATTTTTTATTCTGGCACAAGATGGCAAACACTCCCAACCACAAATAGAGTAACGAGGAGACAATAGTAAACTATGTGCTGTAATGACCCTGCTGGCCAGCAGATGGCGTGCTGGGACAAGTTGAGGCAGCAGAGCATGGCTGAGAACATGTGGAAGCCGGCTCTGCCGCCCACCGAGATTAAGCAGGTAAATACATGCAACGTGCCAATTCCCCCCTATTGCCCTGGGATGAGGCCGCAAAGCCCCGATCTTACCGCTGCCTGACGCGAATGCTGTCCCGATGCCGATGGGGAGCCAGAACCTGCTACTCACGTGCATTCCGCTGACCGTAAGTGACGCAAAACGAACCAGTCCAGAAACGAGCCGCCGGTAAGGTGAGGAGGAGGCTGCGGTTTGCTTATAAGCAGCATAGCCCCGCCTCCCCTCCCACAAATGCGGCAAATAGTCATTTGTCTATAACACATATATATATATATATACACACATATACAGTGGGGGAAATAATTATTTGACCCCTCACTGATTTTGTAAGTTTGTCCAATGACAAAGAAATGAAAAGTCTCAGAACAGTATCATTTCAATGGTAGGTTTATTGTAACAGTGGCAGATAGCACATCAAAAGGAAAATCGAAAAAAAAACTTTAAATAAAAGATAGCAACTGATTTGCATTTCATTGAGTGAAATAAGTATTTGAACCCCTACCAACCATTAAGAGTTCTGGCTCCCACAGAGTGGTTAGACACTTCTACTCAATTAGTCACCCTCATTAAGGACACCTGTCTTAACTAGTCACCTGTATAAAAGACACCTGTCCACAGAATCAATCAATCAAGCAGACTCCAAACTCTCCAACATGGGAAAGACCAAAGAGCTGTCCAAGGATGTCAGAGACAAAATTGTAGACCTGCACAAGGCTGGAATGGGCTACAAAACCATTAGCAAGAAGCTGGGAGAGAAGGTGACAACTGTGCGATTGTTCGAAAATGGAAGGAGCACAAAATGACCATCAATCGACCTCGCTCTGGGGCTCCACGCAAGATCTCACCTCGTGGGGTGTCAATGGTTCTGAGAAAGGTGAAAAAGCATCCTAGAACTACACGGGAGGAGTTAGTTAATGACCTCAAATTAGCAGGGACCACAGTCACCAAGAAAACCATTGGAAACACATTACACCGCAATGGATTAAAATCCTGCAGGGCTCGCAAGGTCCCCCTGCTCAGGAAGGCACATGTGCAGGCCCGTCTGAAGTTTGCCAATGAACACCTGAATGATTCAGAGAGTGACTGGGAGAAGGTGCTGTGGTCTGATGAGACCAAAATAGAGCTCTTTGGCATTAACTCAACTCGCTGTGTTTGGAGGAAGAAAAATGCTGCCTATGACCCCCAAAACACCGTCCCCACCGTCAAGCATGGGGGTGGAAACATTTTGCTTTGGGGGTGTTTTTCTGCTAAGGGCACAGGACAACTTATTCGCATAAACGGGAAAATGGACGGAGCCATGTATCGTGAAATCCTGAGCGACAACCTCCTTCCCTCTGCCAGGAAACTGAAAATGGGTCGTGGATGGGTGTTCCAGCACGACAATGACCCAAAACATACAGCAAAGGCAACAAAGGAGTGGCTCAAGAAGAAGCACATTAAGGTCATGGAGTGGCCTAGTCAGTCTCCGGACCTTAATCCAATCGAAAACCTATGGAGGGAGCTCAAGCTCAGAGTTGCACAGAGACAGCCTCGAAACCTTAGGGATTTAGAGATGATCTGCAAAGAGGAGTGGACCAACATTCCTCCTAAAATGTGCGCAAACTTGGTCATCAATTACAAGAAACGTTTGACCTCTGTGCTTGCAAACAAGGGTTTTTCCACCAAGTATTAAGTCTTTTTTTGTTAGAGGGTTCAAATACTTATTTCACTCAATGAAATGCAAATCAGTTGCTATCTTTTATTTAAAGTTATTTTTTCGATTTTCCTTTTGATGTGCTATCTGCCACTGTTACAATAAACCTACCATTGAAATGATACTGTTCTGAGACTTTTCATTTCTTTGTCATTGGACAAACTTACAAAATCAGTGAGGGGTCAAATAATTATTTCCCCCACTGTACATAAACTGCAATAATCATTCTGTATTCCAGTAAAAGGCCCCGTCCATCATTACATTACATACATCCCACCCTTAATTTGCATTTGTTATGAGTTCTGAGTTGTTTGTCTAAATTCTGAACATTGTGTGATTACAGGGGTTCCGTTCCCTCTGTCTGCTGCAGGCCTTCGACAGAGGATCTGGAGGTGGTCGTGTTTTCCTTCGAGGAAGAGGAGGGAGAGCAGGATGGACCCTCCCAGCAGCAGCAGCATGAGGTGCCAGCCCCACCTGATGTGGGCTAAGAGGTGCAGGTAGAAGAGGCTGGACCCTCCCAGCAGCCAGATTTCCCCCCCAGCTCCTGATGATGATGAGGAGGAGGTTGTCACCACCCCCTGCCAGGAGGGTAAATATGTGCACATAGCAATATAATTCTGTATCCATGCCACTTAATCTGAATTGCAAGTCATTTTCATAATTTTTTTATCCTAACAGTACTGATTAATAAAAATAAAAAAAAAATGTGGCAGATGCAGCAGGAGCACGAAGCCGGCATTCGCGAAATGCAGAGGCTGATGTTCAAGCCGATCCGGAAGATGGAGGTGCTGCACCTCAAATGGAACTTCAGGACCAACTGAAAAAATTGCCATAGAGGCATGTTCGTAAATAAATATTTTTTTCTGTTGTAACGTGTGCTTACGTTTCATAATATTGCTTTGTTTTTGCATAATTTTGAGTGATAAGGTTGCAGTAAGGCCCCTTTAGTCCAGGGTCAAACTCATCAGGATCCGGACAGACAGTAGCAGCAGCAGGTAAATGGTAACCGGGTAGTATAAGGCCTACACATACTTCTGCCAAAATCATCAGGACAGACAGCAGCATTTAAATGGTAACGGGGTAGTATAATGCCTACACATAGCTCGGCCTAAAGCATCAGGACAGACATCAGCAGCATGTAAATGGTAATGGAGTAGTATAAGGCCTACACATAGCTTGGCAAAACTCATCAGGACAGGCAGCAGCATTTAAATGGTAATGGAGTAGTATAAGGCTTACGCATACCTCGGCCAAAATCAAGACAGACAGCAGCATCAGCATGTACATGGTAATGGGGTAGTAAAAGGCCTACACATAGCTGGGCAAAACTTAGTCATAACAGACAGGAGACTCTTTGTAGCAGGAATATGTTCACAGGAATGGGCCCCCGCCAGACCGGGGCAACACCAAAAATAAACTTAGACACTTCTGACAGCAGCAGGTTCTTTGTCTACAGCAAGAATGTGTTCCCATGCATACAAATTGCAATATATTCCTTTGACAATTTTTATTTAAAAGGATTTTTAAGATTGTAAAGTCCACAATTAATAAAAAAAAAAAAAAAATATATATATATATATATATATATATATATGCCACGGCACAGCTTCCAGAAAATGTGCGTTTATTCCCCCCAACATGACGTTTCGGTCCACACAATGGGACCTTTCTCAAGCAGTAAAAATGGAATGATGCCAAGTACAAATACAAACTCAGGTGATTATTTTATGAAAACTAATAATAATTGAATTACAATTAATGTGTTTGATTAGCATGGTGTCTAAAAATAAAAAATCCTGTTAATTTTTTTTTTACATATTATACAAGTGCATATACTGTGAAGAGATTAATAACTTCATGTAAATTCATAATATGTGCTTAATTCATCAAAATTACATAAACAAAAAATTACAGTATTTTCCGGCGTATAAGACGACCCCCAACTTTTCCATTTAAAATATAGGGTTTGGGCTATACTCGCCGTATAAGACTACCCCTGAATGCCCAGCTCTCCCTGCCTTCAAGACGATCTTCTCCAGTCCAGGGAACTGACTGGGATCTGTGGATGGCACTGTTATGAGGAGGGGGATCTGTGAATGGCACTGTTATGGGTAGGGGGATCTGTGGATGGCATTGTTATGGGGAGGGGGATCAGTGGATGATACTGCTATGGAGAGGGGGATCAGTGGATGACACTGCTATGGGGAGGGGGATCAGTGGATGACACTGCTATGGGGAGGGGGATCAGTGGATGACACTGCTATGGGGGGATCTATGGATGACGCTATATAGCATATTATGCTATATGTGTCATCCACAAATCCACCCCATGACAGTGTCATCCACTGATCCCCCTCCCAATAGCAGTGTCATCCACTGATCCCCCTCTCCATGGTCTTTAAAAGCAATAAATAAAAAAAGTAATAGTGGAAGTTTTACCTCACTTCCCAATTTTTTTTTTTAAAGTGATCAAAAAAGTAATTTGTATCCCAAAATAATACCAATAAGGGTGGGTTCACATCACGTTTTATGCCTCCATTTAACGTATAGGTTACAAAAAAAAGGATACAAAAAAGCAACACACCACGTTCTTCTATCCTGCACAGTTCGGTAAAAAAAAAAAGTATACGTTTTTTCACAATGGAACTCTATGTTGAACGTTTGCCACCAGTCTGAGGCATCTGTTTAACATATGCGTTTTTTGTATGCGTTCAAAGGATGGGAAAAACATGATGTGAACCCACCCTAAAAACTACAGTCCATCCCGCAAAAAACAAGCTACACTGATAAAAAAATAAAAATGTTATGGATCTTAGTATATGGCGATGCATAATATAATTTATTTTTAATACAAAAGTGATTTTATCCTGAAAAAGTTGCAAAACATACACTATATAAAGTCGGTATCCCTATAAACTGTATCTACTCACCAAATAAAAGTATCGTATTATGTATACTGCATGAGAAACCCAATAAAACATAAAAATTAAAAACACAGAGAATTGTAATTTTTGCCCACCTCACCTCCTAAAAATGGTATAAAGACAAATCAAAAAGGCATTTGTACTCCAAAATGGTACAAAGAAAATAACTACAGCTTGTCCTGCAACAAATAAATCCTCACACAGCTCAGTCAACAAAAAGAAAAAAAAAAAAGTTATGGCCCTAAGAAATGTTTTTGCAAATTCCATGTTAGAAAATTCCAATGCTGCTCCTTTCCCTCTGAACGCTTCCATGCCTCCAAACAGCAGTTTACGACGACATATGGGGTGTTGCCATATTCAGGAAAAAATGTATAACAAATCCTGTGAAAATGAAAAATTTGTGGCGAAAATTTTCACAGCCATGTGTTTATAAATTCTATGAAACTCTTGTTGGGTCAAAGCATTCACTTCACCCCTTGATCAATTCCTCGAAGGTGTAGTTTCCAAAATGGGGTCACTTTTTGGGGTTTTCTTTCTAGGGGTACCTCTGGGTCTCTTCAAATGTGACATGGCACCTGAAAACCATTCCAGCAAAATCTGCCCTCCAAAAACAATATTGCGCTCATTTCCTTCTGAGATCTCCTGTGTGCCCATGAAGAGATTTGCTACCACATATGGGGTTTATGTAAACTGCAGAATCGAGGTAATAAATATTGAGGTTTGTTTTGCTGTTAACCCCTGCTGTGCTACAGAAAAATGGATTTAACTCCTTAAGGACACAGACATATTTCATCTTAAGGACCAGGCCATTTTTTGCAAATCTGACCAGTGTCACTTTATGTGGTGATAACTTTAAAACGCTTTGACTTATCCAGGCCATTCTGAGACAGTTTTTTCATCACATATTGTACTTCATGACACTGGTAAAATGGAGTAATAAAAATTAATTTTTATTTATAAAAAAAATACCAAATTTGCGAAAAATTTGGAAAAATTAGCAAATTTCCAAGTTTTAATTTCTCTACTTCTAGAATACATAGTAATACCTACAAAACTAGTTATTACTTTACATTCCCCATATGTCTACTTCATGTTTGGATCATTTTGGGAATGACATTTTATTTTTTGGGGATGTTAATAGGCTTAGAAGTTTAGAAGCAAATCTAGCAATTTTTCTGAAATTTTCAAAAACCCACTTTTCAAGGACCAGTTCAGATCTGAAGTCACTTTGTGAGACTTACATAATAGAAACCACCCAAAAATGACCCCATTCTAGAAACTACACCCCTCAAGGTATTCAAAACTGATTTTACAAACGTCGTTAACCCTTTAGGTGTTCCACAAGAATTCATTGAAAATAGAGATGCAATTTCAAAATTTCACTTTTTTGGCAGATTTTCCATTTTAATAATTTTTTTCCAGTTACAAAGCAAGGGTTAACAGGCAAAAAAAAACCCTCAATATTTATGGCCCTGATTCTGTAGTTTACAGAAACACCCCATATGTGGTTGTAAACTGCTGTACGGGCACACAGAAGGGCGCAGAAGGAAAGGAATGCAATACGGTTTTTGGAAGGCAGATTTTGCTGGACTGTTTTTTTGACACCATGTCCCATTTGAAGCCCCCCTGATGCACCCCTAGAGTAGAAACTCCAAAAAAGTGACCCCATTTTAGAAACCACGTGATAGGGTGGCAGTTTTGTTGGTACTATTTTAGGGTACATATAATTTTTGGTTGCTCTATATTACACTTTTTGTGAGGCAAGGTAACAAGAAATAGCTGTTTTGGCACCGTTTTTATTTTTTGTTATTTACAACATTCATGTTGTCAACATGTGATATTTTTATAGAGCAAGTTATTACGGATGCGGCGATACCTAAGGGTACTTTCACATAGCGTTTTTCTTTTCCGGCATAGAGTTCCGTCACAGGGGCTCTATACCGGAAAAGAACTGATCAGTTTTATCCCCATGCATTCTGAATGGAGAGTAATCCGTTCAGGATGCATCACGATGTCTTCAGTTCAGTCATTTTGACTGATCAGGCAAAAGAGAAAACCGCAGCATGCTACGGTTTTATCTCCGGCGGAAAAAAACTGAAGACTTGCCTGAATGCCGGATCCGGCATTTTTTCCCATAGGAATGTATTAGTGCCAGATCCGGCATTCAGAATACCGTAATGCCGGATCCGTCCTTCCGGTCTGCGCATGCGCAGACTGAAAAAAATAAATGCCGGATCCGTTTTGCCAGATGACACCGGAAAGACGGATCCGGTATTTCAATGCATTTTTTCGACTGATAAGGATCTTGATCAGTCTTACTAATGCCATCAGTTGGCATATGTTTTGCCTGATCCGGCAGGCAGTTCCGGCGACGGAACTGCTTGCCGGATCGCTCTGCCGCAAGTGTGAAAGTACCCAAATATGTATACTTTTTATTTATTTATGGAAGTTTTACACAATAATATCATTTTTGAAACAAAAAAAATTCATGTTTAGTGTCTCCATAGTCTGAGAGCCATAGTTTTTTCAGTTTTTGGGCGATTACCTTGGGTAGGGTATGATTTTTGCGGGATGAGATGATGGTTTTATTGGCACTATTTTGGGGTGCATATGACTTTTTGATCGCTTGCTATTACACTTTTTGTGATGTAAGGACAAAAAATTGTTTATTTAGCACAGTTTTTTACGGTGTTCATCTGAGGGGTTAGGTCATGTGATATTTTTATAGAGCCGATCGATACGGACGCGGCGATACCTAATATGTATACTTTTTTATTTATTTATGTAAGTTTTACACAATGACAGCTTTTTTAAAACAAAAAAATGATGTTTTAGTGTCTCCATATTCTGAGTTTTTTTATTTTTTGGGCGATTGTCTCAGGTAGGGGCTCATTTTTTGCGGGATGAGGTGACTGTTAGATTGGTACTATTTTGGTGGCCATGTGCCTTTTTGATCGCTTGCTGTTGTACTTTTTGTGATGTAAGGTGACAAAAAAATGGTTTATTTAGCAAAGTTTTTATTTTTTACGGTGTTCATCTGAGGGGTTAGGTCATGTGATATGTTTATATAGCCGCTCGATACGGACGCGGCGATACCTAATATGTCAACTCCTCCCCCCCCCTATTTTTTACCAATTTTTTTTTTTTACTTTATTTGGGGAAAATTATGTTTTTGTTTATTTTTACTAGAAACTTAATATTTTGGGGGGAAAACTTTATTCTTTTTTTTTTTTTCACTTTATTTTTTGTCCCACTTTGGGACTTCAACTTTTGGGGGTCTAATCCTTTACAATGCATTCCGATACTTCTGTATTGGCATGCATTGGCTGTATGAGTAATACAGTTAGTATTACTCATACAGCTTCCGGCCTGTGAGATCTAGGGGGCTGGATCTCACAGGCTCGTTACAGTAAGGCAGCGCCGATGTCTCAGGAAGGCATCGCGCTGCATTCCATGCCATCGGGTCCCCCCTACAGCTTGATTTGATTTGAGCAGGCACCGTGTTCCGATCACAGCCCGCCTAGCGGGGGTGATCGGAAATACACAGGACGTACCGATACGCCCTGTGTCCGGAACAGGTTAAATGGAAAATCTGCACAAAAAATTTTACTTTTAAATTTCACCTTCATTTTGCTTTAATTCCTGTGGAACACCTAAAGGGTTAACAAAGTTTGTAAAATCAGTTTTGAATAGATTGAGGGGTGTAGTTTCTAAAATGCGTCATTTTTGGGTGGTTTCTTCTATGTAAGCCCCTTAACCACCTCCGGACCGCCTAACGCAGGATCGCGTTCCGGAGGTGGCAGCCCTGCGCAGAGTCACGCATATATGCGTCATCTCGCGATGGCCGAGATTTCCTGTGAACGCGCGCACACAGGCGCGCGCGCTCACAGGAACGGAAGGTAAGAGAGTTGATCTCCAGCCTGCCAGCGGCGATCGTTCGCTGGCAGGCTGGAGATGTGTTTTTTTTAACCCCTAACAGGTATATTAGACGCTGTTTTGATAACAGCGTCTAATATACCTGCTACCTGGTCCTCTGGTGGTCCCCTTTGTTTGGATCGACCACCAGAGGACACAGGTAGCTCAGTAAAGTAGCACCAAGCACCACTACACTACACTACACCCCCCCGCCCCGTCACTTATTAACCCCTTATTAGCCCCTGATCACCCCATATAGACTCCCTGATCACCCCCCTGTCATTGATTACCCCCCTGTCATTGATTACCCCCCTGTAAAGCTCCATTCAGATGTCCGCATGATTTTTACGGATGCACTGATAGATGGATCGGATCCGCAAAACGCATCCGGACGTCTGAATGAAGCCTTACAGGGGCATGATCAATGACTGTGGTGATCACCCCATATAGACTCCCTGATCACCCCCCTGTCATTGATTACCCCCCTGTAAAGCTCCATTCAGATGTCCGCATGATTTTTACGGATGCACTGATAGATGGATCCGATCCGCAAAACGCATCCGGACGTCTGAATGAAGCCTTACAGGGGCATGATCAATGACTGTGGTGATCACCCCATATAGACTCCCTGATCACCCCCCTGTAAAGCTCCATTCAGATGTCCGCATGATTTTTACGGATGCACTGATAGATGGATCCGATCCGCAAAACGCATCCGGACGTCTGAATGAAGCCTTACAGGGGCATGATCAATGACTGTGGTGATCACCCCATGTAGACTCCCTGATCACCCCCCTGTAAAGCTCCATTCAGATGTCCGCATGATTTTTACGGATGCACTGATAGATGGATCCGATCCGCAAAACGCATCCGGACGTCTGAATGAAGCCTTACAGGGGCATGATCAATGACTGTGGTAATCACCCCCCTGTCATTGATTACCCCCCTGTAAAGCTCCATTCAGATGTCCGCATGATTTTTACGGATGCACTGATAGATGGATCGGATCCGCAAAACGCATCCGGACGTCTGAATGAAGCCTTACAGGGGCATGATCAATGACTGTGGTGATCACCCCATATAGACTCCCTGATCACCCCCCTGTAAAGCTCCATTCAGATGTCCGCATGATTTTTACGGATGCACTGATAGATGGATCCGATCCGCAAAACGCATCCGGACGTCTGAATGAAGCCTTACAGGGGCATGATCAATGACTGTGGTGATCACCCCATATAGACTCCCTGATCACCCCCCTGTAAAGCTCCATTCAGATGTCCGCATGATTTTTACGGATGCACTGATAGATGGATCCGATCCGCAAAACGCATCCGGACGTCTGAATGAAGCCTTACAGGGGCATGATCAATGACTGTGGTGATCACCCCCCTGTCATTGATTACCCCCCTGTAAAGCTCCATTCAGATGTCCGCATGATTTTTACGGATGCACTGATAGATGGATCCGATCCGCAAAACGCATCCGGACGTCTGAATGAAGCCTTACAGGGGCATGATCAATGACTGTGGTGATCACCCCATATAGACTCCCTGATCACCCCCCTGTAAAGCTCCATTCAGATGTCCGCATGATTTTTACGGATGCACTGATAGATGGATCCGATCCGCAAAACGCATCCGGACGTCTGAATGAAGCCTTACAGGGGCATGATCAATGACTGTGGTTATCACCCCATATAGACTCCCTGATCACCCCCCTGTCATTGATCACCCCCCCTGTCATTGATCACCACCCCTGTCATTGATCACCACCCCTGTCATTGATCACCCCCCTGTCATTGATCACCCCTCTGTAAGGCTCCATTCAGACATTTTTTTGGCCCAAGTTAGCGGAATTATTTTTTTTTTTCTTACAAAGTCTCATATTCCACTAACTTGTGTCAAAAAATAAAATCTCACATGAACTCACCATACCCCTCACGGAATCCAAATGCGTAAATTTTTTTAGACATTTATATTCCAGACTTCTTCTCACGCTTTAGGGCCCCTAGAATGCCAGGGCAGTATAAATACCCCACATGTGACCCCATTTCGGAAAGAAGACACCCCCAGGTATTCCGTGAGGGGCATATTGAGTCCATGAAAGATTGAAATTTTTGTCCCAAGTTAGCGGAACGGGAGACTTTGTGAGAAAAAAATTAAAAATATCAATTTCCGCTAACTTGTGCCAAAAAAAAAAAATTTCTATGAACTCGCCATGCCCCTCATTGAATACCTTGGGGTGTCTTATTTCCAAAATGGGGTCACATGTGGGGTATTTATACTGCCCTGGCATTCTAGGGGCCCCAAAGCGTGAGAAGAAGTCTGGTATCCAAATGTCTAAAAATGCCCTCCTAAAAGGAATTTGGGCACCTTTGCGCATCTAGGCTGCAAAAAAGTGTCACACATCTGGTATCGCCGTACTCAGGAGAAGTTGGGGAATGTGTTTTGGGGTGTCATTTTACATATACCCATGCTGGGTGAGAGAAATATCTTGGTCAAATGCCAACTTTGTATAAAAAAATGGGAAAAGTTGTCTTTTGCCAAGATATTTCTCTCACCCAGCAAGGGTATATGTAAAATGACACCCCAAAACACATTCCCCAACTTCTCCTGAATACGGCGATACCACATGTGTGACACTTTTTTGCAGCCTAGGTGGGCAAAGGGGCCCATATTCCAAAGAGCACCTTTAGGATTTCACAGGTCATTTACCTACTTACCACACATTAGGGCCCCTGGAAAATGCCAGGGCAGTATAACTACCCCACAAGTGACCCCATTTTGGAAAGAAGACACCCCAAGGTATTCCGTGAGGGGCATGGCGAGTTCCTAGAATTTTTTATTTTTTGTCACAAGTTAGTGGAAAATGATGATTTTTTTTTTTTTTTTTTCATACAAAGTCTCATATTCCACTAACTTGTGACAAAAAATAAAAACTTTCATGAACTCACTATGCCCATCAGCGAATACCTTGGGGTCTCTTCTTTCCAAAATGGGGTCACTTGTGGGGTAGTTATACTGCCCTGGCATTCTAGGGGCCCAAATGTGTGGTAAGGAGTTTGAAATCAAATTCTGTAAAAAATGACCTCTGAAATCCGAAAGGTGCTCTTTGGAATATGGGCCCCTTTGCCCACCTAGGCTGCAAAAAAGTTTCACACATCTGGTATCTCCGTACTCAGGAGAAGGTGGGGAATGTGTTTTGGGGTGTCATTTTACATATACCCATGCTGGGTGAGAGAAATATCTTGGCAAAAGACAACTTTTCCCATTTTTTTATACAAAGTTGGCATTTGACCAAGATATTTATCTCACCCAGCATGGGTATATGTAAAAAGACACCCCAAAACACATTCCCCACCTTCTCCTGAGTACGGAGATACCAGATGTGTGACACTTTTTTGCAGCCTAGGTGGGCAAAGGGGCCCATATTCCAAAGAGCACCTTTCGGATTTCACAGGTCATTTTTTACAGAACTTGATTTCAAACTCCTTACCACACATTTGGGCCCCTAGAATGCCAGGGCAGTATAACTTCTTTCCAAAATGGGGTCACTTGAGGGGTAGAGACCCCAAGGTATTTCGTGATGGGCATAGTGAGTTCATAGAAGTTTTTATTTTTTGTCACAAGTTAGTGGAATATGAGACTTTGTAAGAAAAAAAAAAAAATCATCATTTTCCGCTAACTTGTGACAAAAAATAAAAAGTTCTATGAACTCACTATGCCCATCAGCGAATACCTTAGGGTGTGTACTTTCCGAAATGGGGTCATTTGTGGGGTGTTTGTACTGTCTGGCCATTGTAGAACCTCAGGAAACATGACAGGCGCTCAGAAAGTCAGAGCTGCTTCAAAAAGCGGAAATTCACATTTTTGTACCATAGTTTGTAAACGCTATAACTTTTACCCAAACCATTTTTTTTTTACCCAAACATTTTTTTTTTATCAAAGACATGTAGAACTATAAATTTAGAGCAAAATTTCTATATGGATCTCGTTTTTTTTTGCAAAATTTTACAACTGAAAGTGAAAAATGTCATTTTTTTGCAAAAAAATCGTTAAATTTCGATTAATAACAAAAAAAGTAAAAATGTCAGCAGCAATGAAATACCACCAAATGAAAGCTCTATTAGTGAGAAGAAAAGGAGGTAAAATTCATTTGGGTGGTAAGTTGCATGACCGAGCAATAAACGGTGAAAGTAGTGTAGGTCAGAAGTGTAAAAAGTGGCCTGGTCTTTCAGGGTGTTTAAGCACTGGGGGCTGAAGTGGTTAAAGAGGACCATTTCACCTTGAAAAACATTGTGAACTAAGTATACAGACATGTGGAGCGGCGCCCGGGGATTTCATTGCACTTACTATTATCCCTGGGCGCCGCTCCGTTCTCCTGTTATCCCCTCCGGTATCTTTACTCACTAAGTTATAGTAGGCGGTGTCTGCCCTTGTCCTGTGGGCGTCTCCTTCTCCTAGGCTGCAGCGCTGGCCAATTGCAGCGCACAGCTCACAGCCTGGGAGTTTTTTTTCTCCTAGGCTGCGATTGGCTACAGCCTAGGAGAAGGAGACGCCCACAGGACAAGGGCAGACACCGCCTACTATAACTTAGTGAGTGAAGATACCGGAGGGCATAACGGGAGAACGGAGCGGCGCCCAGGGGTAATAGTAAGTGCAGTGAGATCCCCGGGCGCACAATGTTTTTCAAAGTGAAAGGTCCTCTTTAAAGTCACTTCAGAACTTAATTAAAAACAGTCCACATCACGGATTTAAGTAGTGCATGTCCCCGTGATTTTTTTACTGACTCACGGTCAGTAAAAAAAATACTGAAATGTGAACAGACACATTTAAATCAATGGGTATGTTTGCTGTCCGCAGAAAATGCGGACAGCCCACGTCAGGAAAACAACGTAAATGTGAACGAGGCCTTAGAATTGCTTGGATCAGTAAAAGTGTTCCAGAGTTATTACCAGATAAAGCGACACGTCAGATTTGAAAAATCGGGGCCCGGCATTTGGTTCAAACTGGATTTTGCTTGAAGGGGTTAAAAGGACATGCACTGGATAAAGATCTAGTGAAAGATGTTTGGTGAGCTGTCATGCCAAAGTCTAGTTCCACATGTTCTGCTGTTTTGGAGCTATGACAAATACAGTATATTAGAATTAGATTATGATTCCAGAGTACAGGCCACTGTGAACAGCCCCCGTATCCTGCTGAAGGCACTCACAGGTCAGTGGCAGGGAGCCTGATATTTAAAAAAAAATGCCTTTATCTCCTACAATCATACCATTATGAACAATTCTACTATTACTATAAGGGTGCATTCACATGACCATATGAATCGGTCCGCATCTGTTCCGCAATTTGGGGCTGCAAAAGATACAGACAGCACACAATGTGCTGTCCGCATCCATTGTACTGTTCCGCAGCACCGCAAGAATAGGCATTTCTATCATAGTGCCAGCCATGTGCGGTCCGCAAAATATAGTCGTATGAATGCACCCTTGTATGCTGTATCCTAATATGACATCCATGTAACATGGCTTCAAACTGTAGCTTCACATATGTAAGCGCTGTAAATCATGGCACGGTGGAAGTACTGGCTTAGGCGGTGTTCACACTTCAGTTATTTCAAACAGTTATTGCAGGCATCCTAAAACTGCGGCCCTCCAGCTGTTGCAAAACTACAACTCCCAGCATGCCCGAACAGCCTACAGCATGGCATTGTGGGAGTTGGTTTTACAACAGCTGGAGGGCTTCAGTTTGAGGATGCCGGAGTTATTGTGAGCCAAAACACAGAAAAGGTGCAAATCTTTCCATTATACCTTATCTCTGTGTAGGCTTCATTGGTTTTGGCTCGCAATCACTGACCGAACAGTGACTGTGTGAATAAGACCTAATTTTGTGTTTATTAGTCAACATTACTGATATCATCAGACAGGGGCGTAGCTAAAAGCTCATGGGCCCTGGTGCAAGAGTTCAGCTTGGGCCCCCGTCCCTCAGTGCTTGTTGGCAAGGGGCAGGGGAGCACATAGCCTTTCTGCTGCCAGAGGCAAACATTGAAAGGGCACCCCCTCATGCCAAATTCTTAACCTAACCCCTTCCCTCCAGCCAGAGGTGTAAATTGACCAGCATGCACTTTCTATAATGCCAGCGTCTTATGTGGCACAAGGGTCTTTGGGCCCTCTCAGGCTCCTGGGCCCGGTAGCGACTGCTACCTCTGCACCCCCTATAGCTACGCCCCTGTCATCAGAGCATATTCTGCATCCATGAACAATACTCAAATGAGTGCATTTTTGGTGTAAGAAGATAAACAGCACAAAAGGGTCTGGATTTTAAGAGACATTTTATTCTTTTTATAAGTGGAGAACAGGGACTGGTGCTTTCAGTGAATCATTGCATAGGAGGAAGACACACAGTGATATTCAGGATATGGGACAGAATTTATCCAGATTTGGCACATTTGCACACTGAGATCACATTTTAGAGAAAAAGCACAACTTCTGGTGAGGGTTTTTTGCTCAGGGATTTATTTCCAAATGACAGTGATTCCACCTTCAGTGCATTTTACTGAAAATAAATCATTCAATGTGTCAAAATACCAATGAGATCTATTCCCATGTTACACGAACAGAAAGGACAGTGACAATAATGAAGTTGCCCCTGCACTCTGGACACTTTGTCTGATATTGCTCCTATTCATATCCAAGACTCATCATCGGGAGGACGGTTATCTATCTTCTCATAAATCACAGTCACTGGTAGACTGCTTTCCAATACAAAGTGTTTAAACATAATAATACCAGGATGAGGAAAAATTACAAGGTGGCTCATGAACACGACCGTATGCCCTCCGAGACATACGGTCTGTGAGCGGGCCACATGTCCCGGAGTGGCATACATCATGCGCACAGCATCATAGGTTACTATGATACTGTGCGTAACCTATGATGCTGCACGCTCCCGTGCGCACGATGTATGCCGCTCCGGGACATATGGCCCGCTCACGGACCGTATATATTGGAGGGCATACGGTCATGTTCATGGTAAATTCTGGATGCCCACTTCCAATCACAACACTGGTGCCCATTAGCATGCAATGATACATGCCACCCAGTGCTGCCACCACATTTGTATCCAATAGCAACTTATGTACAAAACAGAATTATTGAACTGCTTGACTCACTCACCACACTTCACAGGTCGTCACATGGCACAAGTAACCAAGTAGGTCTTCAGTACAAGAAAACTTTATATTAAAGGAGTTTTCCAGGCTCCTGATATTGCTGATCTATCCTCAGGACAGGCCATAAATATCCGATCGGGGATGGGGGGGTGGCATCTGACACCCTGCACCCTTACCCATCAGCTATACCCTGCAGCTTCTGGCATCAGACCTAGCTTTTAAATGGAACAGAAAGCACAGCTCCGTTCAAAGTGCAGTGGCCGAGCTGGGTTACTGCAGTGAATGGGAGCTGAGCTACAATAACCTGGCACGGCCACTACACTTTGAACGGAGCTGTGCTTCCGGTTCCATTCAAAGTGCTAGTCCTTACCTGATGCCATAGGAAACAGCTGATGGGGGGGGAAGGGGCAGGAAGTCAGGCCCCCACTGACTGGACATCCGTGTGCATTCCGTATTTGCGGAACGGAACAGCTGGCCCTTTATAGAACAGTACTATCCTTGTCCGTAATGCGGACAATCATAGGACATGTTCTATTTTTTTGCAGAACGGAAATACGGACATATGGAATGCACATGGAGTAACTTCCGTTTTTTTTGCGGACCCATTGAAGTGAATGGTTCCGCATACGGTCCGCAAAAAAAACAAAAACAGAACAGACACAGAAAGAAAGTACTTTCGTGTGCAAAATGCCTTATCCTGAGGATAGGTCATCAATATCAGGAGCATGGAGAACCCCTTTAAAGATTTGTTGCCAGTAGAATATGGGAGCATCACCTATAGAATTCTGAAAGCAAAGTATTGAGATGCAGTGGATTAGACTGGCTGTGCCAGGACTGGACAAGACAGCGTTATGTGGTAACGTAACATTACACTGTGTAAATGTCCTTCTGGGATTGTGGATGTGCAGTGTTCAAGTGTGTAGCCTAAAATGTGTGCGAAGTACCCAAAAACGACAAGGATGTCCCCAACTCATTGTCTAGCTTGTCCAGATCCAGAACTATGGATCACGAATGCTTTACTTTCCTGCAGGAGATAAGTCTCTGGGAAGGTAATACTTCACACGGTGAGGCTAAGTTCACACAGCAAATTCCACGGCAGAAAAACCAGTAGCAGATTACTAGCTGAAAACAGGTTGTTTATGGTGGCATTTTTAGAGGAGTATTACAAGCGTTTTATAAGAGTATTTAGTTGAGGATCTAGAAGAGGATTTAAAATAGGTTTTGCCATTGATTTTCTTATCTGGCCCTTGTTTGGGATAAAATTCAGAAGAGAAGAGATTTGGTGGCGAAAATGCTGCTAAAAACACTTCAAAACAGCTTCTAAAACAGCTACTGTATTTTTCTGCTTCCCCTTTGACTTCAATACAAAATCCACTACCAATCCTCTTCTAAGGGGTAAAATGCCACTTCAGAAGCGGATCTCAATTTAACCGCGGAAAAACACCACAATGTGCACATGGTTGCCCTTTTTCAATTGATGTCAGTGGAAAGCTATTGATCGCATTTTGATCGAGGATTTTGTGCCAGAAAATTTACATTTTCTGCAATGGATTTTACTTGTGCGAAAATACCGTCAGATGGTGGAGTGTTGCTACCCTCTTACTGCAGGGCCAGGGGCGGTCTGATAGAGCACCCTCTTGGAAAAAAAAGCCTGAAACCTTTGTATTCTTCAGAAGAATCCAAAAGGTTCTCGACCTTAATAACCTTCAAACCATCTGAGGGATCTTTATCCCTGCAGCACCGCAAAGAGCCTTCTTTTATCTCCATCGCATTGAGGTATCCATTAAAACCTTTGGATTAAGAGACTGATACTACAGTATACCACTTTCATTTTTGGGTGGTATGCCCCTTCATATTTATGGAAAAATTCGAAATGCGATTCTTTCTAGTGCATAAGGAGACAGTGCTGATTATTACTGAGTATCAACTATTGTATAAGACATTTATCAAAAACCGGGGACAAGGTGGAGGCCTCCTCATATAGGTGTATCCACTAGCAACCCATACCCCTAGACGGAAATCTACACCAGACATAATTTACGCCAGGATGGCAAAAGAACGCCACATGTGCCTAAATGTATGCGGATGGGCGTTCAAAAAGTCACAAAACTGAGCTGTGTGACTTAAGTGAATTTCTGGTGTAGGGGGTCATAATAATAGTAAAACTTGTAATTTGCAATTCAATACCAGCCTCAGTGGTCACAATTTCATTATAATAGTAGCCACAGTTATAGGGCATAATACACCTTGAGAAGTTGATGGCTTGGCTTCCTGAACACAGCACTTTCAGGTCAGAGAGGTGATATGGCCACTGACTCAAGTCTAGATAAATGAGCAGGCCAGAACATCAGGACGAGGATCGATAAGGAAGAAAGGTAGTAAGGATGGACAGATGGACGGACAGGCACAAGGAGTTGTATGGCTGAGCCTGGAGTTAACAGTCCCCTAAGAGCAGGTGTCAAAGCATATTAAAAGCAGACATTTTGAAGAACAACACTAAAAGATTTCTGCATGACAAGTGTAACTTCTCCTTTATAGATCTTCAGATCTTAAAATAAATTCTTTATCCAATAATTAACTAAGCATATATAGATACATAAAAGGTGCCTCAAATTTAAAGGGTTTTCTGAATCTAAAGCGTACCTCCACTTCACAGAGCTCTAAAATCCTCAACAGCAGCTCTGTTGAGCTTTTCCATTCGCAGCTCAGTTGAAGACCTCTTCTTTCTACTTAAGGGATTTAGGCTGGGTTCACATCATGTTTTTTCCATCCGTTTAACATATACAAAAAACGCATACATTAACGGATGCCTCAGACTGATGCCATACAGTAGCATCCGTTCACTATAGAGTTCCATTGTAAAAAAAAAAGAAAAAAAAAAGTATATGTTACCGTAAACTTTTTTTTACTGCACTCTGAAGGACACAAAAGCTTGGTGTGCTATACTTTGGTATCTTTCCCCCCCCAACATATACAGTACAGACCAAAAGTTTAGACACACCTTCTTATTCAAAGAGTTTTCTTTATTTTCATGACTATGACAATTGTAGATTCACACTGAAGGCATCAAAACTATGAATTAACACATGTGGAATTATATACATAACAAACAAGTGTGAAACAACTGAAAATATGTCATATTCTAGGTTCTTCAAAGTAGCCACCTTTTGCTTTGATTACTGCTTTGCACACTCTTGGCATTCTCTTGATGAGCTTCAAGAGGTAGTCCCCTGAAATGGTTTTCACTTCACAGGTGTGCTCTGTCAGGTTTAATAAGTGGGATTTCTTGCCTTATGAATGGGGTTGGGACCATCAGTTGTGTTGAGGAGAAGTCAGGTGGATACACAGCTGATAGTCCTACTAAATAGACTGTTAGAATTTGTATTATGGCAAGAAAAAAGCAGCTAAGTAAAAAAAAAACGAGTGGCCATCATTACTTTAAGAAATGAAGGTCAGTCAGCCGAAAAATTGGGAAAACTTTGAAAGTAAGGGCTATTTGACCATGAAGGAGAGTGATGGGGTGCTGCGCCAGATGACCTGGCCTCCACAGTCACCGGACCTGAACCCAATAGAGATTGTTTAGGGTGAGCTGGACCGCAGAGTGAAGGCAAAATGGCCAACAAGTGCTAAGCATCTCTGGGAACTCCTTCAAGACTGTTGGAAGACCATTTCAGGGGACTACCTCTTGAAGCTCACCAAGAGAATGCCAAGAGTGTGCAAAGCAGTAATCAAAGCAAAAGGTGGCTACTTTGAAGAACCTAGAATATGACATATTTTCAGTTGTTTCACACTTGTTTGTTATGTATATAATTCCACATGTGTTAATTCATAGTTTTGATGCCTTCATAGTCATAAAAATAAAGAAAACTCTTTGAATGAGAAGGTGTGTCCAAACCTTTGGTCTGTACTGTACGTTAAATGGAAGGCAAAAACGTGATGTGAACCAAGCCTTACAACTCAAGAAACTGTTTAGAAACTAATGACTGGTATAAAATAACAGTGCAGAAGCTGCTGTAATCTCAGGACTATTACTTACCAATTTTTCTGAATAGATAGCACAAGGAGTGTGTCATTCCTTTTTTGGGTAATATATTTTAACTACCTCACTGTATCTGCTCCAACAGAAGTAAAGGGCAGATAAGCATCCTCCTATTCTTATAATAATCATGTAGGACCCATTATTAAAGGTGTTTTCCAGGACCCCTATGCTTTTTTTTTCTGTCTAATCCTACTCTCAGTCGAATGTACATGTACCCCAAATAACTTTGTTTCTCATTCTTGTCTCCTTCCATGAGCTCTGAAGATAACCACCGCTGGCCATATATTTTCAACCTAAACTTCTGGTTTTGGCAATGAATCCCAACCAAAACCATAATGCATAGCCCCAGCCACTGAGCTTCTGGAGTTCCAGCAAGGCAATGTATGTGACATCACTGATGATGCCTTACATTGCCTAGGTCTTCAGAGAAGGTGAAGAGTAAGGCCTGCGATGTCACAGAAAGTAGAAAAAATATGTGAAAAAGAGTAGAGAAGGGTTTGGCAGCTCATGAGAAACACAGGTAAGCTGCAAAAAAGCTTTTCTTTTCACAGGTACAAGACAATGTGAGTTAATAACAATGCATAGAAATTGTATATTAGAGAGGTGACATTTCACAATGAAGTACATATCCTCAGAGGTTTTTAAGTGGATCACTGGAGGTATGCTTGAATTATTGTATAATAAAAATTTATGCAAACACCATACCCAGTTTTGCTACAATCATATCCCTTATATACAAAAAATAATAAAATAATAAAAAATCCTCTTTGAACAAAATATAATTCAATGTAGGGATCAGCTTGCTAGGTAAAATGTATCCGGCTGCAAGCTGTGCAGTTGAGGTCATAGAGGACCATGTGCAACTGTATGCACCTCTGAGATGTGAGCAGAACTCACCTTTATGGCTGCATTTTTAATGTTTATCTTTTTTTGCATTCTGTTTTTATGCATAGTCAGCTTTTCATTCTTATTATGACCTAATACAGTAATCTTTTCCCTTTTGCATACTCCACTAATAACATTTGGTGCATTCTGCAATCTTGTCCTGTGGAATAGTGTGGACTGAAGAATACAAGGACTATACAAAAGGTGAACCACAGTGTATGTGTGAAGAGGTACTCTGCACGTCTACAAATAGTTTTTTTTTAATAGAAATAAAGGAAGGTGGAATTTGCGTTTAGTTAAGCATTTGGTATAGTGACCGAAGCATCATGCTGAATGTAAGAGAAGCAAATCTAAAATAAACAACAATGTGTGAAATCTGGTTACATGAAAATAAATTCCTTGTGTGTAGTGCATTCATAGATGCATTAGCTACTGAAGAGCAAATATGACAGGCACTAACATCCCATAATGCAAAAAATAAAAATAAAAATAAATCGGATTTACAAGTCAAAAGCTTCCTTACTTATTTCATGGGTTGCTTTAAAATGAATGGCTCCCTTTTATTAATTCATGTAGGTCCTGAAATCTGTGCAGATCCATTTACTACATATCTTAGGGATCGCGGCCCAGTTTTTCTGTTACAGAGGGACCACTAGGGGGAGCTAAGGAGACTGCTGCATACAGATTTACATAAGTAGTATTAAAGGAAATCTGTCACCAGCGACCTCTCTACCAAACTGTTTGCATAAGCACATAGCGCTGTTTTCTGTTTGTTAATGCTCGGCTCCGTTCCTTAGTTATGATACTTTTTCTTTACATGCAAATTACGCCACTGATGCAATGAGGGCATCACCATTGCTCTCACTCTGGAACGGAGCCTCGGATCAACAAAAGAAAGACAGCTATGCCTCTATGCAAACAGTTTGATAAAGAGGTCACTGGTGGCAGAGTCCCTTTAAAATGAGTGGAAACTGTATAAATCTGAATGAAGTAAGCACCCTCTAGTGGTCACAACAGAAAAACAGAATTTTTATATTTAACTCTGCAGCTATTAAAAGGAAAGTGGGGGATATTAAGAATTTGGCATTTAAAATGTGTTTAAAGGTAGATTTTTACTTTAAGAAAACCAGAGTGCACCAAGTTAATCTAAATAAAACAGACTCCGTTAACTTCAGGTCTACTCATTAATAAGCCGAGTGAAAACTTATGTGCATGTTCATAGTACAAAGGCGGCAACGGCCCATCATAAAACATCATGTAGTGATCGCTTCATAAAAACTCTACATATACGTGGCAAATGTCAGTAGAATCAATGACAGGCACAAAAAAACTCCAGAAGTTCTTATAGATGTTTCACACAAGTGTGACGTATGATGCTCTTTGGGAAACATTCATTTTCAAGTATTGTTACGCTCTTGATTTCTATGTACTACAGGGACACTGCCGACAAGTGATATAAAATGGCTTCTCGCTGACAGGCGATTTCCAGTAACAGCTTGTAAATGACATTGCTAGAAAAACAAAACACTTTCCCTTTTCTTAAATTCTGTCTATAATGACAAGGTTTTTGCATACGGAAATCATAGAGGCTTTTCTTTATTGTCTCAGATGGCGTTTAGCTGTTCCCAATATAGAACGGTAGCTACAGGCTCCTCCAGTCGTAGTGGATCTGAGCTGAGAAAAAGCCCCCACACCCTCGGAGAGGCCATGAGGCATGCACTGTAATGCGCGGTCCTCCTCCAGAGCATGCACGGTTTTTGGTTTTGAGGAAGCAATGTACGCTGCAGGCCAGAGTAGCGCTCGCTTTGTCTTTTACTGCTTACTTCCTGCCTTTGTTTTGTTGTTTGGGCTACAGCTAACATCCTTAAGCAAAAGTTCACAGTCTGTCAGTACATGAGTGGGCACGTATTTCCTCATTTGCTCCACCGCCTTTTGATATGCAGATTTTTCTTGTTCCAAAGATCGGATAACGTTTCTGGATTTGTTTTCTCTGGATAAAATGTTTTCAATATTGGCTTCCAGACTCTGAATCTTGGTGTGAGCTACCTGTTGTTAGAGGGAAGAATGGACATAGTAAGGTAAAGTAATATAAGCCAGCAAACAGGGAAAATAAATGGGCTCCGTGTACCCATGGGAAAATTTGGAAGGCATCTATCACCTAGTTCTTTCTTATTTTTTCGAATCGGTATTTATTTTCTGATTGCGGATTTGGGGTGCGCAACCTTTTCTGGTTTGAGGGCCACAATGTCATATTTAATTAGCCGCAAGGTCTGTGATGAGGCTGGGACTACACAGCGACACCGCTAAAACCGCAGAATAGTTGCCAAAACAACTTGCTGTTGCGCAACTATTTTACAGCTGCAATTTAGCTGCAAAAAAACAAAACCTCGCATGACTTGAACTGTGGTCTACGTTGGCCCATGATGGCAAAGCTGCCTGTGACCAAAATCCAACAGATTTCACTTTCAGGACACTCACCTACTGGAATAATGGGGGGGTTCCCTGCTCCTCCATTAAGCAAGCGTAGGAGACCAAGCATGCGTGTGTCTCTCTCAATCCATGGAATATGGGTGTTGTGGTAACCGCTCAGCATTTCCTACCTACCATGCACTACAGCGGACTGCATGCATAGACGTCCACCTCTAACTCCTTTCGGGAGTGACTGCGTAAATAAAGGACGCTAAAATGGAGTTTATTCCATAAATCATTAAAAATAGTGGCTCCCCACCAAAACACTCATCAGGCTCGGCAGAGAAACCTAGGGTTCACTGTCGACTAATAAAACCTTGTCATTATCAAAACCAAGGTTACCTTTATTGCCTAACCAGCACCTTGGACTCAGTCTCTTGTTCTATAGACAGCAAAAAGGGAGAAATCGGTGGCGTCTTGTGATTGCGTTGCCCTTTTTACGCCCCACAATAGATGATTTCTTTACATCTGCCTTTGCTGTCACTCTAATAAAATAAATACATGGATACCTAAATGCTATATCCTAAAGGAGAACCTTAGTTCTGGCTCGATGCGTTTCTACAGCTGCTCTAACTCAGCTATTCCTCAGGAGCCTGTCAGGAAATTTGTACACACAGACAAACATGTTGCACACCACTGATACACCACTGTATATATGTTACAGCTGCACCCTAGGTTTCTCTGCCGAGCCGGATTAGTGTTTTGGTGGGGGTCCACTATTTTTAAGGATTTATGGAATAAACGTCATTTAAGCGTTCTTTATTCAGGCAGTTATCTTACTATTAGGACACGCGTACCTTGCATCGACTTTTGAGTTAATGATGCTTTCTGGAGTGCCAAACAGGGGTCTCCCGATATATAAGGGTCCCAAAGAAGGATACACAGTATACTATTATTACTTGCCTGTGCACCTGATCCGTGTGTTGCTCATCTTCTCTTTGACTTGGAAACTACATGTGAGTAGTCAAAAAAGAAATGCGTTTCTGTGTCTAGTTTGGGGGCTGCCCAGAATGTTACGCAGGTTATCCACCTTTGTTCTAAATGATTATGGGGGCATCTATCTTGCCTAAGCTGCTGTCTGCTATTTTTGATCAGATATTTCTTTATTAAAAAGTTTTATCAACAAACAGATATAAACAATGACCAATAAAATATAGGAGTTTAGATCAGTACGAAATTGGTCATAAAAGTACAATCCGTACATTCCCCTCCTCCCCCTTGTTTTTGCGGGAGGCGTAGTAACTACTAGAGCAGGCATGCTCAACCTGCGACCCTCCAGCTGTTGTAAAACTACAACTCCCACAATGCCCTGCTGTAGGCTGATAGCTGTAGGCTGTTTGGGCATGCTGGGAGTTGTAGTTTTGCAACCGCTGGAGGGCCGCAGGTTGAGCATGCCTGTACTACAGCATTTATCATGGCAAGATCATATATGCTACTTAGTACACAGCCTGCACCTCCATAGCACATACATGCATTCACAAGGCCCACCTCTCTGAATTACTGTTAAAGACTAAGTAGACCCCAGTTACTGTGACACTTGCTGCCGTGTAGGCTGGCTGCAAGAGAACTTGAGTTGCCGCTTTGGTTGACGTTCTCGTGTATGCTGGTTGCTTGGGGGGTGAGCGCTGGCTGCGGCCTTCTTAGTGTGTGAACTGTGTCATGTGAATATTTTGCTCCTTGTGTTTGTATCACGGTGCGGTTTACTGTTAGGCCTCTTTCACACTGGCGTCACGTGTGAGGGCCGGACAAGATGCGGTTGCGGGAGAATGCGCTATTTTTCCGCGCAAGTGCAAAGCGTTTTAATGCGTTTTGCACACACGTGAGAAAAATCGGCATGTTTGGTAGCCAGACCCGAACCCGGACTTCTTCACAGAAGTTCGGGTTTGGGATTGGTGTTGTGTAGATTTTATTATTTTCCCTTATAACATGGTTATAAGGGAAAATAATAGCATTCTTAATACAGAATGCTTAGTAAAATGTCCATTAGGGGGTTAAAAATAATAAACAAATTTAACTCGCCTCATCCACTTGATCGCGTAGTGGATCTCCTCTTCTTTCTACTTTCTTTAGGACCTGGCTAAAGGACCTTTGTTGATGTCACTGCACTCATCACATGGTCCATCACCATTGAAGTGAATGGGTCCGGATTCAGAGCGGGTGCAATGCGTTCACCCGCGCAGAATTCTCGCCCACTGTGTTGCCGTATAGGCTGGCTGCATGCACTCGTGTACTGGCTGCGGTTGACGTTCCCGTATATGCTGGTTGCTTGTGTGATGCCTGCGGGCTGCGGTCTTCTACAGTGTGTGAACTGTGCTCTGTGAATTGTGTGTTCCCTGTGTGTATTTAGGGTTTATGCTTCCCTGAACTTGTTTGAATATCAGATGGTCAGGTGCCTTAATCACGCTGCTATATTGACCTGTGTGCGATATGCCTAGGAGTTCAGTCTGTCTCCAGGAATGCTGAGTGCAGGATGCTTGCTCTCCTGGCCTGTGTCTTTGTTACTCTACCCTGACTTGTGTGGCCAGCCTGGTTATTCATTAATGTCTTCTTGCTTGATCTGTCTGTGAATGCTATTCTCCCTGTATTCCTGTTCCACATGGGTTCCAGGCATGTTTGTATGTCTGTCTGTGACCACCATGCTCCCTGTTCTACATGGTTTCTAGGCATGTTTGTATGTCTGTCTGTGAATGCCATGCTCTCTGCTCCGCCTGGGTTCCAGGTATGTTTGCATGTCTGTCTGTAAAAGACATGCTCCTTGTATCCTAATCCTCATGGGTTCCAGGCTATGTAACTATGTTTCCATGTTGTAATGTCTTCATGTCCTGTCTGTGAAAGCCATGCTTCCAGTTTCACATGGGTTCCAGACATGCTTGTATTTCTCTGATTATGTTCTGATCTGTCTATGTTCGCCATAGTATATGTATCCTGATTTGCATGGGTTGCTGGTTATGTGGCTCTGTTTGTGTTCCTTTATTCTGGTCTTGTGTCTGCATGTTCTATATTGTATGCCTGGAATGCTGATGCCTTGCACCAGTGTCTCTGTTTCCTTGTAGGTCAGCTGCCAAGTGTATCAGGACCATCTAGGGAGGTAGCAGTCCGGTCGCCCCCTGCGGCCAAGACCAGATTCCTGTATAGTGTGTAAAGTATGAAAACCAGGGGAGCACCGTAATAAAGTCCATAGTCAATCTGGCCACCTGGAACAGTGGTTACACTTCTGCCACTGACCCGTACAGCTTGCTCTTCTTTGATACCCACGTCCTTCTTAGTTGTGGTTTTTCCTGGCCTGGTTATTTTTGATTATTTGTCTGGTACTTTTGTTTATATAAACATTCGTTTTGGCTTTCTCTGGATCTTTCTGTTCTTGTACGCTTGTGATATGTTCAGGGGTTCCCCAGATTCCTGAACATGACACAAACTGTCAGTAACAGTTATGCTTCAAGTAAATGCCTCTTTCCAACCATAAAACTGTGTTTAGACGGGAAACATATTCAGAAGCGGTTAGAACGGAATGCTGTATCCACCGAGCTGCTAATGTTTTCCTCACCTGGTAAAGCATGCTCTGTATCCTCAAAGCTGTCCACTATTAGCATTCAGAGATATGCTTTACAACACCCACATAGATTATAGGCACCTGTAGTCTAGGGATGACTGACTTCTATGGGAGTGTGTTCTAGGTATGCTCTGTGACCTGTGCTTCTTGCTCATTTAGGGTACATGCATGCACATATAATTAAACTGCTGCAGAAAATCTACATAGCAATTCTGCAAAAATCTGCAATGAAAAACAGAGAATAGAAATGAAACATTATACCTCCCCTCATCTGGTCTCATGTAGGCCTCTGTACAACCCAGCCTAATGCTATTACTTGCCATCCAATGTAACTGCTGCAGCAGTCAAGTTAGATGAGATGTCATCTCAGGAGGCTGGGTTGTACAGACAAAGGAGACAATTTGTTTTTGTTTTATTTTCAAACTTTTTTTTTTTGTATTATAGACTATGGATTTGCTGCAGATATTAATAATATTCAGTGTAAACGTCATGATGGTGTCAATTATTACCACACGCTAACAGAAACTTCTCACTATATGTTTTAGAGTTTATTATTTTACCTGCAACTTTTCCAAGAGGTCCATGTTTTGCCTCTTCAGCTGATTATTCGCCTTCTCAAGCTTCTGGAAAGCCTCTGTGTCATCGGATGGATTGGACGTTTCCAGCATTTCATCATTAATTACATGATACTCAACCTCGTAAGCATGAAGCTGCTTAGAGATGTCCATTTCAAATACCTACATGAGAAAAATAAGACATGACATCATACATACAGTTTTATAACACACAGGTTAAAGGGGCTTGTTCACTCGTAGGGTCCTTTTCTGAAGACCATCCCAGCGTTACTGACTCTGTGGTGGGAATCATACTTTTTTTGATACCTGCCGCTCGGTTCCGGCTCCATTGCTACCACTTGGGCATGGCAGGTCCCATGTCTCCCTTGATCACATGGCCACTGCAGCCAATGAGTGGCTGCAGCAGTGATATGACTTGGCTGCAGCGGCCACATGACCTGCATTTAACCAGATGTTGATGTAGAAAGAGCTGAAACCTATGTTGACCAAGGGGGAAGGATAGAAACAGAATTCAGCAGCGGGAATTAGGTAAAGTATAATTCACACTGTGACTCCCTGGGGTCTGCAGAAAAGGTCTCCAGGGGTGAAAACCCCTTTAAATATTCAAGCTATGGACACATTTGGGGGTCATTTGTATTTTATTGTACTGAAGTTGGTGAGGAAAACCTTTTTTCTAACTGTCTTAATTAAAAATGTTATTCTGTTTTCACTCTGCAGCTTGCATGTTTCCACATACATTGTAGGCTGCTCTGACCCATTGAGAGTGTAATCCATTAGACAAGCTCTTGATAGCTCAGGCTGTAGCCCCTCTAACTTCTCTCTGGAGTGCTCATCTAAGCTAAATTCTGATCAATTCATGGATTATGATCACTCTAAACTTGACAGAGCAGCATGCAACATGTGTGAATACATACAAGCTGCAGAGTGAAAAATGGAAGAAAAACTTTAATAAAGACCTATTCAAAAAATGTTTTTCACACCAATATCAGTACAATTCAATAAAAATGCTGCCCCTAAGGTGTCTATAATATTTAACAATGTCAATACATGGTTATGGTCAGGATTGGACTGGCTGATCAGGGAGCCGATGAGTCCATTCTTCCATAAGCCCCACCTCCTGAATTTCACCATGGCCTCTACAATGCATTACCTTGCAAATACTTGCAGACTGACTTTGCATAAGTACACTGCTCAGACAGCATACCCTATCCCTGGCACCTACCCACCACAGCTGATCTGCAGAGCATAGAACACAGCCCAGGCAGTAGGGTACCAAAATAAAAATAAACAGCATCTTCCCTATTCCCTCCATCGGTTGGGGAACTACAATTCTCTGCATGCGCCCACAAGTGCAGACCTTCATGACTTTCTGGTGGATGTAGTGTTACTTTGCATACATTGCATTACCTCCTTAACCCCTTCTCGCCCCGTGACAACAGTTTGTTATGGCTGGTTGGTCTTTCCTGGGGGCACAGGAGCTGTATTATACAGCCTACTATGATCCTTGCTGTGAGTAATATGAGTAATATAAATAATGTAGTATTTATACCGCATGATGCATGGAATAAAAAAAATAAAGGCTGGTGTATTGAGTCATAAAAAAAGAATTGTCAGCATACTCATACCGTGATTCTAACTGCTATAATAATTTCTCTGTAAACCAAAAATGCTAAACACATTGCTCAATCAATGCCTAGTCACCTGTAATGCTAGGAATGACGCCACAGATTTTACTCGCAATATACCCTGACACATAGTAGTAAAATAAAATAAAAAATAACATAAAAATAGTGGAAACAAATTATAATTTTAAAAACCAAACATCGACTGTGCTGTTTTAAAGGGCAGGATTTGCACCTATCAACTTGTCTGACAGAAAAATGATGTTTTAACATATGCAAATAGGGTACTAGGAGCAACGGGGGAGTTGCCATTACTCCTAGAGGCTCTGCTCTCTCTGCAACTGCCGGGCCGCCCTGCGCTTTGATAGACAGGTCCAGGCAGTTAAAACATCATCACGCCTGGCCCTGTCAATCAAAGAGCAGAGGGCGCGGCAGTTGCAGAGAGAGCAAAACCTCTAGGTGTAACGTTAACACCCCCGTTGCTCCTAGAGGTTAATTTATATATATATTTAAACATCATTTTTGATGGGAGCAACACAGATGTCTTCAGCTGCCAAGTGTACATGTAACAGGTCAGCCAGTGTCATACGCAACTATGTATCAATATCATCTTCTTCCTGCCACCTTAGATTATGCTTAATTTTCTCCGAGGCCTTACAACAAAGCTACATGTTAAAGTTCAAATAATAAGTTATCAAGTTACCTGGGTTACTATTTTTTCCATAGTGTCATTTGTCATATCAGGAATATTGATCTTCAGAAAATCTACTATATTTTCAAAACTGTCACATGCTATAATACATTCCTTATTATTACTGAGCAGACTAAGTGCCACTTTGAAAATGACTTCAGTTCCTTGTACAAAAATAATATCTATAAAGAAAGAAAGATTAATCATATATACCATGTAATTCAAACACCTACACAAGTACCAATAATATCAAATCTAGAGTGCTTCAATGAAATCTATAGGCCAGGGATCAGCAACCTCCGTCACTCCAGATGTTCTGAAACTACAACACCAGAATGCTCTGTTCACTTGAACAGCCTAGCATGTTGGATGCTGGGTGTTGTAGTTTCACAGTAACTGGAGTGCCGAAGGTTGCCGACTCCCTGCTATAGGCAATCACTGCTCATAGTAATAACAATAATACAATGATATAAGAAAAATAATGATCTAAGACCAGTGGTGCCCTTCTGGAGGACAGGTGGCTGCTTGGCACAAGAGATGGACGCTGCTGTCCGTAGTCACCGACTGGTTCTTTAGAGAAACTTATCGTTGGCAGAATACCAAGTGCCACTGGATTATGGAGGTGTGTTAAAAGGTATTATCTGACTGCCACTTTGAGGAGATGCTGAAGGGAACATGGGGAACATTTATGTGGGAACTGAGGCTCACATTCTTACAGGGGCATAGTGGCTCTGCTCATTCACAGGTACTGTATTAGTGATGGGCATTACAAAAAGAAAACTATACAGTGTAAACATAGTCATAAAAAATAAAAAATATCCATGAACATATGCCTATGTAGATGCCTGTCCTGACTGATGGAGTCAACAGCCACATTTTAGACCCCCATAGTGTTGCTTATTGACTGCCACTGCTTTAGCCAAGTATGCAGAATATCTGCTCTCCTGGGGTGGCTTTCTGCAATGTTTTAGAAATAGGCTCACATCAGTGGTGGAGGTTCCACCAAGGCAGAATCCCGACAATCCCCAATAAAGCAAGCGGTATACGTCGGGTGCCAGCAGCGTCTGGCACATGCGGCATCCGGTATCCTATGCCTATGCCAGAACTGGAATAAAAGCGCTGATGAGGACTTAGCCTTACCAAAGACTCTGGCGACAAATCCAAGAGGGAACTGTGAGGCAAATAGTGTTAGGAACCAGGGAGCTGCATAGAGGCTTGGGCTTATCTCATTCTCTTCCAGGTGGTTGTACAGATCCCTGTGATAGTCATGCAGAAGCCGTGAAAGTTGGTACATTTGTATCTAGAAAAAAAACGTACAGATGAACGCCTTAAGTTATAGACCTAGAGTTCTGGTTGTAACCCTCGAGTATAATCCAGGCTGCAGATAATGTGTGACTTAATCTAAACTGCTAAGAGAATAAAACATTCTACGTATATTAACCCCTTCCAGCTAATGCCATGTTGGATCAAATGCAGGAGTCCCATTTTTCAACTCTGACATGTGTCACTTTATGTAGTAATACAGAAAGTCAGACTTCACAAAATAGTTAAAAATTGACATTTACCATAGTAAATAATTGGCATTTACCATATGTCCAGGCTATTTTGGCAGAATTTTTTATATGTACTTTTATGTTTTTTTGCAACGTTACAAGACTTAAATATATGTACACCATTGGAAGTAATTGTTTTTTAATGATTGAATGTTATTAATTTTTGGTTAAAAATCATTTTTTTAACTGGCCTTTATTAAAAATATTGAGCTGTTCACTCACAAAGGGTTAACTGTTTTTATAGCGGTGTGACTGGTACTCCCACAGGGTCTTCTAATAAACCTTATCTCTAAACTACTGAGAGGTCATAAACACTTAATTAAGCCACATTCTTATCAGTAAAATAAGGATTGAGCTTTAATGAGTGTTTATAATGTCAGAGAGCAGAGATAAGGAGTCCTTCTGCTCCTTAGATGACGATGAGAAAATCCACAGGCTGCTACTACAGCATCTCAGCTATGTACACAAAAACGGATTCCATGTTGTTAATTAAAAATATGATTTTAGCTCAAAAGGAGTACAATGCAACAATAAAATAAATTGGCCCCAAAGGTGTACATAGCCTTTAAGATTATCAGTTGTTCCAAAGTCTTTTTTTTTTTTTTAAGAGACTAATTCAGCTCTGAAATGGCTTTGAGGGGTCTATATATTGGAAAGCCCATAAATTGACCCATTTTAAAAACTTCACCCCTCAAAGTATTCAAATTTGCATTTGAAAGCTTGTTAACCCTTTAGGCGTTTTACAGAAATTAACACAAAATGAAGGTGAAATTTAAAGGGGCCCTCCGGTCTATGACGGATTCGCACAAAACGTGAGTGTGAAAGTAGCCTTAGGCCTCATGCACACGACCGTAGTTATGGTCCGCATCCGAGCCGCGAAAACTGCGGCACGGATGCGGACCCATTCGATTCAACGGGGCCGCAAAATATGCGGACAGCACTCAGTGTGCTGTCCGCATCCGTTGCTCCGTTTCGAGGCCCTGCAAAAAAAATATAGCATGTCCTATTCTTGTCCGTTTTGCGGACAAGAATAGGCATGTCTACAATTGGCCGCCCGTTCCCTAAATTGCGGAAGGCACACGGGCAGCTTCCGTTTTTTGCGAATCCGCGGTTTGCGGACCGCAAAAAAACGGCACGGTCGTGTGCATAAGGCCTTACTCTGACACAACAGAAAACAGTGTTCCCCATTGACTTTCAATGGTGTTCATGACTGATCCGTCTTGTTAAAGATAATACAACCGTATGCAGATGGTTGTATTATCAGTAACGGAAGCATTTTTGCTGAGCCCTGACAAATCCAGCAAGAATGCTAGTGTGAAAGTATCCTTAGAAATCTATCATTTTTAATTAGGAATACATGTTTCGAGATTAAAACCAGATTTTAGTTTTTTCCAGCTCTGGTGATTCTATTAAGATACGTCCATGTAAATTTAAGTTGTATGTATATACTCTATCAGAATTTTACATTAGACTCCAAAAAAATTTCCTCTGAAGGCTCAAAGAACCCCAGCCTCACGATGCATATACGCTGCAGGCTTTAGGTTAAGTGCTCCTTTAAGAGGAAAGAGGAATACCTGAAGAGACATCATATCTGGCCGATACTGCTTCCGGAAGGATAGGTCGTACATGAGAAATTTTAGCATCTCGAAGGCTTGCTGTTCACTCATATGCAGTAGAAGCACCCCAGCCACAAAACTAATTCCCTGGCAATAGCCTACTTCCTTGTCAAGCAAAGAGTATGCTTTAAGAAGATTGTACAGAGAAAGCTGTCCTGCTCCCAGTTGGGCAGAGAAGTAAGGGTGAGTTGGAAAAGTCCTTCCTGAAAGATAAATGGATGTATTCCTTAATATTCAAATTCATATCCAATAATGTCGATCATAAATAGCAAAAATAGCCTATAATTCCAATACTGAACATAAACCGTTATAAAGATGACAACCTAAAACGTCTCTATCCCTGTACAGCGCGTGCGCATAATCACTGCCATCAGACTTCAGGGCTGGGTGTGTCTTCACTGCCAAGCCCTGTCAGTCAAAGTAGTGGGGGCGTGGCACGGAATGGAAAAGAGCACAGCCCATTGCACTCAGGGGCTAATTAGCATAAAGGAAAAAAGCTAATTTCTACACAATGGGGCCACATATAGAAACAGGACAAAGACTGTTACAGAGTCCTGACGAGTGCGCATCTCACACGCAAGTTGGATTCATAATGATGTATCTAGTAACATAGTACATAAGGCCGAAAAAAGACATTTGTCCATCCAGTTCGGCCTGTTATCCTGCAAGTTGATCCAGAGGAAGGCAAATCTGGTGAAAGATTCTCTTTAAAAGTCACAGATAAATTGATCGCAGCAGTAGTATAAAATATTTATATAGAGAACGTGGCAAATTAAAAATTTAAAGATCTTCTATAGACAAATGTTAACCACATACCAAGATCAACAAGGATGGCATGCTGCTGTGCTGTGAGTTGCTTCAGGAGCTCACTGTATGTTATATCCGGGGGATGCTGTTTGCTTGGAAGTCGGTGCCTTAGACGATACTGCACAGAAAGAAACTGCCAGATTTCCCCGCGTTTACATTTTGGGACCCCTATCAAGAAGAGACATAAAAAATAAAAAAAATAAGCGTATTGTATAATATCATGGTGTATAATACACTGCTCAAAAAAATAAAGGGAACACAAAAATAACACATCCTAGATCTGAATTAATTAAATATTCTTCTGAAATACTTTGTTCTTTACATAGTTGAATGTGCTGACAACAAAATCACACAAAAATTAAAAAATGGAAATCAAATTTGAAACCCATGGAGGTCTGGATTTGGAGTCAAACTCAAAATTAAAGTGGAAAAACACACTACAGGCTGATCCAACTTTGATGTAATGTCCTTAAAACAAGTCAAAATGAGGCTCAGTAGTGTGTGTGGCCTCCACGTGCCTGTATGACCTCCCTACAACGCCTGTGCATGCTCCTGATGAGGTGGCGGACGGTCTCCCGAGGGATCTCCTCCCAGACCTGGACTAAAGCATCTGCCAACTCCTGGACAGTCTGTGGTGCAACGTGAGGTTGGTGGATAGAGCGAGACATGATGTCCCAGATGTGCTCAATTGGATTCAGGTCTGGGGAACGGGCGGGCCAGTCCATAGCATCAATGCCTTTGTCTTGCAGGAACTGCTGACACACTCCAGCCACATGAGGTCTAGCCTTGTCTTGCATTAGGAAGAACCCAGGGCCAACCGCACCAGCATATGGTCTCACAAGGGGTCTGAGGATCTCATCTCGGTACCTAATGGCAGTCAGGCTACCTCTGGCGAGCACATGGAGGGCTGTGCGGCCCTCCAAAGAAATGCCACCCCACACCATTACTGACCCAATGCCAAACTGGTCATGCTGGAGGATGTTGCAGGCAGCAGAACATTCTCCACGGCGTCTCAAGACTCTGTCACGTCTGTCACATGTGCTCAGTGTGAACCTGCTTTCATCTGTGAAGAGCACAGGCGCCAGTGGCGAATTTGCCAATCTTTGTGTTCTCTGGCAAATGCCAATCGTCCTGCACGGTGTTGGGCTGTAAGCACAACCCCCACCTGTGGACGTCGGGCCCTCATATCACCCTCATGGAGTCTGTTTCTGACCGTTTGAGCAGACACATGCACATTTGTGGCCTGCTGGAGGTAATTTTGAAGGGCTCTGGCAGTGCTCCTCCTGTTCCTCCTTGCACAAAGGCGGAGGTAGCGGTCCTGCTGCTGGGTTGTTGCCCTCCTACGGCCTCCTCCACGTCTCCTGATGTACTGGCCTGTCTCCTGGTAGCGCCTCCATGCTCTGGACACTACGCTGACAGACACAGCAAACCTTCTTGCCACAGCTCGCATTGATGTGCCATCCTGGATAAGCTGCACTACCTGAGCCACTTGTGTGGGTTGTAGACTCCGTCTCATGCTACCACTAGAGTGAAAGCACCGCCAGCATTCAAAAGTGACCAAAACATCAGCCAGGAAGCATAGGAACTGAGAAGTGCTCTGTGGTCACCACCTGCAGAACCACTCCTTTATTGGGGGTGTCTTGCTAATTGCCTATAATTTCCACCTGTTGTCTATCTCATTTGCACAACAGCATGTGAAATTGATTGTCACTCAGTGTTGCTTCCTAAGTGAACAGTTTGATTTCACAGAAGTGTGATTGACTTGGAGTTACATTGTGTTGTTTAAGTGTTCCCTTTATTTTTTTGAGAAGTGTATATACAGTAAATAAGATGACGTTGAACAAAAATATACTATATTATATATTAGGCTACTACCTGCGTTTGGTGCGGATCCGTCTTGTATCTGCACAGACGGATCCGCACTGATAATGCAAACGCTTGTATCCGTTCATAACGGATCCGTTTTCATTATTCTTTCAAAAAAAGTCTAAGTCAAAACTGATCCGTCCTGACTTACATGGTATGTTGTCTTACCACTCAGTGCAACACCTGGCATTTTGACTTGTTTCACCATGATCCAGGCCGTATTGCCGTTTAGTAGTGTTAGGGCTTAGATGTCTATTATATATATCTCTTGCCTATTCCTGCATTATATCTTTTAGATAAATTGTTACCCACATGTTTAGATATTGAGATATTGTTTTAACATTTTATATGACTGGGCCGATTACAGGGTAATGTAGGACTGTGGTTGTCCCTGCCACCTATATATTTTATATATTATGTACATTTTATCAATACTTCAATAAAATTGATTCTTATTTCCTTATATTGGTGTGTCGCACACTCCTTTCTTGTTGTGTCATTTTGTAAGTTACGGGAGTGAACCGTTTATACTGAGACCGCAGGTGATTTAATATATATAAATAGGTCTATAATTTTGAGCAATAAAATAAAGGTAATCTTCTTTTGGAGAAGTTTAAATGTAACTGTGCATGTACATCAGATACTTCTAAGGCTACTTTCACACCTGCGTTAGGTGCGGATCCGTCTAGTATCTGCACAGAAGGATCCGCACCTATAATGCAAACGCTTGTATCCGTTCAGAACGGATCCGTTTGCATTATTCTTTTAAAAAAAAGTATAAGTCAAAACGGATCCGCCCTGACTTACATTGAAAGTCAAGGGATGGGGGGGGATCCGTTTTCAACTGCACCATATTGTGCCAGTGAAAACGGATCTGTCCCCATTGACTGCAAGCAGCATTTTGGTGTCCGCATCCAGAGCGGAATGGAGGCGGAACGGAGCCAAACTAATGCATTCTGAACGGATCCTTATCCATTCAGAATGCATTGGGGCTGAACTGATCCGTTTTGAACCGTTTGTGAGAGCCTTGAAACGGATCTCACAAACGGAATTCAAAAACGCGAGTGTGAAAGTAGCCTAAGCTACACAGTAACTTTTCAGGGGACATGCACTACTTTGATCCGTGATGCGGACCAAGCACACCCATTGAAGTCTATGGGCCCTTGAAAATCACTGACACACATCCGTGTTGCGTCCGTTTTTCACTGAAGACGAATAGGAGATTCTTTGGAAATTAATTTTCAGCTGAGCAACGTCAGTGAATTACAGATGACACATGGATGGCAAAAACAGACACACGGACCAACCACGGATCCTTCATGGACAACTTCATGGATGAAACACGTACGCTATTTTTCACGGATGTGACACTGACAAGGAAATGTGAGCGAGGCCTGAAGCTGTAGATTATGTGCAGATGACAGCGGAGCAGTTATCTCAGAATGGAGTTCACCTCGCCTGTTACTCACAAGCTGAAGTGTTTTCTAATGACGCTCCTTCCCCATAGCAGCACGTCTGGTCCTCATTCCTACCCTTCACATTGTGAGTAGGAGGTGAGGAGAGCTCCAAAGTTATCTCAGCTGTCTTCTGCACATCATTTTGTGCTTCACAGTGCTCACACAGGCAGAGAACCGAGCCTGCAAAGGGGTCCTGCTCTGTATTTTCACAGGCTGCCCTGCAGTGTCATTAGGAGGATGGATTCCATGCTCAGAAATCTGACAGCGGCCATTTTAACTCTTTCACTCATAGTCCCCTAGACAAAATGAGCCATTATAAATATTTAAAGGCATTTAAGAGTTTATTTATGATAACATATTTTTTTAGTATTTTCATTTTTATCTTTCCCAGAGAACCCCCTTTATTCCCTTCTACCTTGGATTTTTTCATTTTTATTTTGCGCTCTCTGCCTTCACGGAGCCATAACTTTTTTATTTTTCTGTTCAAATAGCCGTATGAGGGTTTGTTTTTTGTGGGACAGGTTGTACTTTCCAATTGCATTATTTATTATTGCATATGATGTAGTGGGAAGCAGGAACAAAAATTCCAAATGGGGTAAAATTGGGGGGGGGGGGGGGGAAGCAATTCCGCCACAGTTTTATTTATTTTTTTGTTTTTTTACAACGTTCAAAGTGCGATAAAACTGACCAGTTACTTTCATTGTACAGGTCAGTACAAATCCAGCGATACTTGAAAAAAAAACGTGGGAAAAAAAAAGTTTTATTTTCTTGTCGCCATATTCTGACCCCTATAACTTTTTTGTAGTTATGTGTATGAGGCGATCTGTAGTTTTCATTGATACCATTTTGGGGTGTGTAATACTTTTTGATCACTTTTTATTTCAATTTTGTGCGAAATGAAGCAATCAAAAATGGCGAATCAGCCATTTTGACTTTTTTTTTTTTTTCCTTTCGCTGTATGGGGAAGATATCTCTATAGTATGGGCCTTTTCACATGTGGTGCTACCCTTGATGTGTATGTTTTTATTTTTATTTTGGGGAAAGAGAGGTGATTTTTATATTTGTAATTTTTTTTTAAACTTTATTTATTTTTTCCCACTTTTTTATAGTTCCCATAGGGAACTATAACAAGCACTCATTAGATTGCTATTCTTATAGACTCCAATGCATTAGGGCTGCTGCGAACAGGGGCTGCTGCGAATATGCTCCGGCTCCTCCGATCACATGGGGGAGCCGGAGCATTACCGGAAGCACGTGCGTCTGGTATTTAGCGCGATTAGATGCCATGGCCAGGATTGACCACAGAATATAAAGTGTTAAATGTCTGTGACCGGCATTACCACCGGTAGTAGACATGAGCGGCGGGTGTCTGCTTTATGAAACAGCAGGCAACCCGTGGCTATGATGCCTGCTCTGCTCAGGGAGCCTCCTACTTACTTATGCCAAGTCATATTTTAGTGGGATTATCCCTCATGGTGGTATTCAACAGCCAAGCGGATTCTTAGACAGAAGTTATGTTAAAACAAATACCCACTAGCCTATGTGCCATGCCTTTTCCTGGCTCTGCAACTAATATTAGTTCAAGGGGCACACTTGTGACGAGAAGTTGGAATGAACTCAGAGGTACAGGATGCTCTATTAATCAATAAGTACTCCTCCATTTCCACCATGACCTGTTTTTACATAAACAACCAACATGTAACTAAAGGGACCTTTTTTAAGCGATAGAAGATCTTCAGGATCACTTAGAAAAGGCTGGGCAATCGCTTTAAACGAGTTGTCTCACTTCAGCAAATGGTATTCATCATGTAGACAAAGCTAATAAAAGGCACTTACTAATGTATTGTGATTGTCCATATTGCCTCCTTTGCTGGCTTGATTCATTTTTCCATCACATTATACACTGCTTTTTTTGCCTGGGGTTACGACCACCGCTGCAGCTAAGAATCGAGGTGGCTGGAACAGAAACTGCTGCACATGCATGCCTATGCGCACTCCCATGGTCCTGGCTGCCAGAGAGGCCCGTGCTTTTTCCTATAGGGTGCAAAAGCGGCCACTGCTGCTGGATTACAACATGGTCGTATCCCCAAGCAGTGCAAGCACGTCCACTGCTGCTGGATTGCAGAATGGTTTTGTCCCCAAAAAGTGTATAATGTGATAGAAAAATGAATGAAGCCAGGAAAGGAGGCTATATGGACAATCACAATACATTAGTAAGTGCCTTGTATTAACTAAAATGTCTGTACCTTCTTTTAGTGTTGCATATATCTCTTCCATGTCAAACCGGATTTTAGTCCTGCAGTTTAATTTCTTCTCCCAGAGATTTGAAACTTCTTTTTGACAAATTCCAACCTCCTCATAATCTAGCTTGATTTTTCTAGACTGCAGCTCATCTCTGCTTGCTGGAAATACAAAAAAGATAATAAAAATAAGGAATACAAAAAAGAAGCCATTCAAACAGTTCATAGGTGTTGTTTTAGTCACTGATTAGTATTATTATAGCAAAAAAAAAAGAAAAGAAAGGAAACAACAACATGGCAAAAACCACCATATATGAATTGAATTAACCCTGCAGTTCATGCATCTTTATGAAGAACAGAATAGTTCCTGTAGGAATGATAGGCTGCACTAAACTCTGCAGACCATTAACTGAAGTTGAAAACACAACGTAATTGGCTAGATGCTAGTGCAATTGATCTACTGTGTTTCAAGGAAATGTGTATCAAAAAATGAACTATTGTTTAAATCATGTTTTGATGTTTATCATATTTTTTAATAATTTTTGGTGATGTTATTTTTAATTTTCCATGTCAATATTTATATTTAACTCCTTAAGGACACAGCTTTATTTCACCTTAAGAACCAGGCCATTTTTTGCAAATCTGACCAGTGTCACTTTAAGTGCTGATCACTTTAAAACGCTTTTACTTATCCAGGCCATTCTGAGATTGTTTTTTCGTCACATATTGTACTTCATGACAGTGGTTAAATGAAGTAAAAAAAAATTAATTTTTATTTTTACCAAATATTTGGAAAAAATTGCAAATTTCCAAGTTTCAATTTCTCTACTTCTATAATACACAGTAATAACTCCAAAAATAGTTATTACTTTACATTCGCCATATGTCTACTTCATGTTTGGATCATTTTGGGAATGACGTTTTTGGGGATGTTACAAGGCTTAGCAGTTTAGAAGCAAATCTTTAAATTTTTCAGAAATTTTCAAAAACCCAATTTCTAGGGACCAGTTCAGGTCTGAAGTCATTATGTAAGGCTTACATAATAGAAACCACCCAAAAATGACCCCATTCTAGAAACTACACCCCTCAAGGTATTCAAAACTGATTTTACAAACTTTGTTAACTCTTTAGGTGTGGCACAAGAGTTATTGGCAAATGGGGATGAAATTTGAGATTTTCTATTTTTTTGGCAAATTTTCCATTTTAATCCATTTTTTTCCAGTAACAAATCAAGGGTTAACAGCCAAACAAAATGCTATAATTTATTGCCCCGTTTCTGTAGTTTGCAGAAACACCCCATATGTGGCCGTAAACTACTGTACGGGCACACAGTAGGGCATAGCGGGAAAGGTGCGCCGTGTGGTTTTTGGAAGGCAGATTTTGCTGGACTGGATTATTTACACCAAGGCCCCTTTGAAGCCCCCCTGATGCGCCCCTAGAGTAGAAACTCCATAAAAGTGACCCCATTTTGGAAACTACGTGATAAGGTGGCAGTTTTGTTGGGACTATTTTTAGGGTACATATGATCTTTGGTTTATCTATATTAAATTTTTGTGAGGCAAGGCTACCAGAAATAGAAATTCCGAAATTTCATCTCCATTTGCCAATAACTCTTGTGGAATACCTAAAGGGTTAACGACGTTTGTAAAATCAGTTTTGGATACCTTGAGGGGTGTAATTTCTTAGATGGGGTGGCTTTTATGGAGTTTTTACTCTAGGGGTGCATCAGGGTGGCTTCAAATGGGACATTGTGCCAAAAAAAAAAAAAGGCCATCAAAATCTGCCTTCCAGAAACCATACGGCATTCCTTTCCTTCTGCGCCCTGCCGTTTGGTCATACAGCAGTTTACCACCACATATGGGCTGTTTCTGTAAACTGCGGTATGAGGGAAATAAATATTACGTTTTGTTTGGCTGTTAACCCTTACTTTGTTATTGGAAAAAACGGATTAAAATAGAAAATTTGCCAAAGAAAAACTTTTTTGGCACAGTTTTTATTTAAATTTTTTTACCGTGTTCATCTGAGGGGTTGGGGGGGTATTTTTTTAAAGCCGATTCTTATGGACGCGACGATACCTAATATGTCAACTTTTTATTTATTTATGTTTTACACTATATTATCTTTTTATAAACAAAAAAAAAACAAATTTTAGTATCTCCATAGTTTGAGTCATTTTTTTTTTGTTTTTAGCCGATTATCTTAGGTAGGGGCTCATTTTTTGCAGGATGAGAGGACGGTTTTATTGCCACTATTTTGGGGGGCATATGACCTTTTGATCGCTTGCTATTACAATTTTTGTGATGTAAGGTGACAAAAAACTTTTTTTTGCCCCGTTTTGATGTTATTTTTTTGACCGTGTTCATCTGAGGGGTTGGGGGGGTATTTTTATAGAGCAGATTATTACGGACGCGTCAATACCTAATATGTCTACTTTTTTTATTTTTACTAATATTTTTGAATTTTTTTTTTTTTGGAGTTTTAGTGTCTCAAGTCTGAGAACCAGTTTTTTATCCGATTGTCAGTGGCTAAATTTGGATATAAATTTAGTACTCCATGGAAGTGTGGTACTCCCTGAAGCAACCGTCAACCGTATCCCCCTCCTGCGACACACACTGCACTTTTTTTTGGGTCCGTCCCTTCTTTCCAGTATGGAAGACCACACCTGGAAAGTGCTGGCCAGGGACGATCCGGGCACCTCCACTTCCCGAGGTACTCCGGCCTGCTCTTTCCCGGTCAGAAAAGATCAGGTGTTTGGGAACTGCCTCATAGAACTGAAGGAATTTCCCTGTGTTGCCAGCGCTCCGGGACAGCACAAAAGAGTTGTACAAGGCAACCTGCACCAAGTAGACTGCAACTTTTTTGTACCATGCCCGGGTTTTGCGCATGGCATTATATGGCTTGAGGACTTGATCAGAGAGATTAACTCCTCCCATATACTGATTGTAGTCGACGATACAATCGGGCTTGAGGACCGTTGCCACGGTACCTCGCACAGGGACAGGGGTTATGCCGTTACCATGAATTGTGGACAGTACAAGGACATCCCTCTTGTCCTTATATCTGACCAGCAACAGGTTTTCACTGGTAAGGACACGGGTCTCACCCCTGGGGATAGGTACCTGGAGGGGGTGGGCAGGGAGGCCGCGTTGATTTTTCCGCACGGTCCCACAAGCGGACGTGGATATGGTGGTGAGGGACTGGAACAAGGGGATACTAGTATAAAAGTTATCCACGTACAGGTGGTAACCCTCATCTAGCAGTGGGTGCATAAGGTCCCACACAAGTTTCCTGCTAACACCCAGAGTGGGGGGACATTCTGGGGGTTGAATACGGGAATCTCGCCCCTCGTACACACAAAACTTGTAAGTGTACCCTGAGGTACTCTCACAAAGTTTGTACAGCTTCACGCCATACCTCTCCCGCTTTGAGGGAACATACTGGCGATAAAGGAGTCTCCCCTTGAAAGCAATGAGAGACTCTTCAACCGCGACCTCCCTTCCAGGTACATAGGCCTGTACAAATTTGGCCCCAAAGTGATTGATGACCGGCCTGATTTTGTACAGGCGGTCATAGGCAGGATCACCTTCGGGGGGACATGCTGCATTATCTGCATAATGCAGGCATTTCTGGATGGCCTCCAATCGGGTACGTGTCATGGCCGTACTGTAAAGTGGGGTCTGGTAGAGGACGTCCCCACTCCAGTAATGCCTGACACTAGGTTTCTTAACTAGGCCCATGTGCAGCATGAGGCCCCAAAACGTCCTCATCTCGGCTGCACTGACCGGGGTCCAGCCACCGGGCCTAGCCAAAAAGGAGCCCAGGTGTTGAGCAACAAACTGTTGGGCGTACAGGTTTGTTTGCTCCACCATTAGATTTACAAAGTGGTCACTGAAAAAAAGACTAAAATAGTCGTATTCAGTGAAGCCCACTGTGGAAATCTGGATTCCTTGTTGGTCTACAAAATCAGGAATCACGGGTTCAAATCGCTCTGGGGTACACCAGACAAGTTCACCTCAGGATCACAGGATGGTGATTGGTGATGTATTATCACACCACCGATCACCATCCTGTTCCGGGTTATCGGGTCCTCAGAGACCCGAATAACCCGGAAACGCAGCAAACAGCAGGTATGAATTGACCTGCGGTTTGCTGCGATCGCCTACACAGGGTGACCAGGTACGCCCTGTGTCCTTAAGTACCAGGACATCAGGGCGTACCTGTACGCCGTGTCCGTAACAGGTTAAACAAAAAATCCTACATTTTCGCACTGGCCACTAAGCCAAATAATTGGTGCCACTTCTTGGTCTGTACAGCTCATTTTACTGTAGGTATCTGCTTATCTATACACAGAGGTGATATCATTACAGGCATAATTAGAATGACAGATAATACAGGATCCACCATTCACAATAGGTGATGTCAAAGCTTATCTATTGTTTCCTTGTACAATGACCTCTGCACAGGTCACAGAGCATGCTTAGAAAACTCCATAGAAGTCAATGAGGTCAGCTCCTGACCATAATGTCTATGGGGATGCCGAAAAACACTTTTTTTTTTATGCTTTGTAAACGCTGTTAAGAACAGCTCAAGCAAAAACTGATTTTTCTATATTACCTCTGTGCACAGCCAATACAGGGTCCACCATTCACAATAGGCGATATCACAGCTTATACGCTCCTTCTGACCTCTGCACAGGGCACAGATCATGTCTACAAAACTCTCCCATAGAAGCGTCCTCCTGACCATTGTGTCTATGGACCATGGGGCTGCCGTAAAGAAATTTTGTTAATGCTTTCTAAATGCTGTTAAGAACAGCTCAGGCAAGATGGCCGCCCCCATAATCATGTTCAGGATATAGAATACAATAAATCTACAATCAGAAAATAAAAACAGGTTAGAAAAAGGAGATGTGTTAGGCTACTTTCACACCTGCGTTAGGTGCGGATCCGTCTAGTATCTGCACAGCCGGAGCCGCTCCTATAATGCAAACGCTGGTATCCGTTCAGAACGGATCCGTTTGCATTACTCTGTAAAAAAAAAAAATCGAAGTCTAAGTGTAAGTCAAACGGATCCGTCCTGACTTACATTGAAAGTCAATGGGGGACGGATCCGTTTACAATTGCACCATATTGTGCCAGTGAAAACGGATCCATCCCCATTCACTTACATTGTAAGTCAGGACGGATCCGTTTGGCTCCGCATCGCCAGGCGGACACCAAAACGCTGCAAGCTGTGTTTTGGTGTCCGCCTCCAGAGCGGAATGGATGCTGAACGGAGCCAAACTGATGCATTCTGAACGGATCCTTATCCATTCAGAATGCATTGGGGCTAAACTGATCCGTTTTGGGCCGCTTGTGAGAGCCTTGAAACGGATCTCACAAGCAGACCCAGAAAAGCCAGTGTGAAAGTAGCCTTACTATCTGGTTTTAACTGGTAGATAAAATTTTTGGTGACACATTCCCTTTAAGGAGAGACTGACTGTCCTCCGGCATCTGCAGTTGGGTAAAAGAAGGTTGAGGTAAGGTGGATTTCTTTAGGGAAACTGACTGCAAGCAAAGTGCATTTAACAGACCATAAAATATAGCCACCACCAAGTGCCTTGAAAAACATAAAACACTGGCGAGGCCAGTGACTGGTGATGTCCCATGGCACTGGATGATATATCATGCTGCGACAGCAAGCAGTGGGAAGTAGTGGGGAATTTTAAAATCAAATCTATTATAAAGTTTTGTGCAGCAATCCTCTTAAAATCTTTCCGTACATTCAGACATTGGCGAGAATTTATCATAAGGGGAACATTTGAAGTCGGTTTTGCTTGAGTCTATGTTGGAGTACTTTATGCCACATTTATCAAATGTCTCATTATGTTTGATAAATTTGTTTCATCCTTAGGCCGCATTCACACATTCTGTATGTGGATTTTCACGGACCACGGTCCGTCAAAACCCGTCCTGCATATTGCACGGCGTCATTGGTTGCTATAACGCCGTGCGCTTTGTGCCGCCACTGCTGTACAGTAATACACTCGTATGATCTATATGAGTACATTACTGTACAGCGGCACGAAGCGCACGGCATTATAGCAACCAATGACCCCGTGCGCTTGTGCACTCAGCAGGACAGGTTTTCACGGACCGTGAAAATCCACGTATGTGTGAATGCGGCCTTAATCCTAACACTTTTGTCTAGAAAAGCTTCTCCAGTTTTCCTGCTCCATCCTCCTACTGACTCTAAAAAAGTCCCAGTGATAAATCTGGAGTAAAAAACGTATTATCATAGGTAACCACACCACCACTTTCCCACCCAAAACTGTAGTGAGTGATCTAAAAATGCAAAAATTCGCTAAATTCTTGTGCAGGTGAGCCCAAAAAGTAACCCCTTTTTTGCGACTTTTTGAAGCCAGAATTCTGGAGTGAACGTGTGATAAATAAGGGCCTATATGTTAAGTAAAAAATATTCAAGGGACCAATATGTGGCCTCACCACATCACTCCAGCAAGTTAGATATCTATGTTAGTGATTTTAACATAAAGAATAATACAAATCTGACAAGACACAGCAAATCCAGCTCACAATATGTCTCCTAGACATGCAGACAGGTCTAGGGCTACACTAGAAATGCAGCAAATAGAAGGGAAGGCACCCAGCGTCTTCAGGTAAAACATATGCAAACTTTATGACCACAAACTTCATCAGAGATGGTGTGTAGTGCTGCTTACACTTGTTTCACATATGCAGCAGGCTGTTCCGGCCAGAAACAGCCTATTGGATCCGTCCCCGGTATTTGTCTGGCTGCTCCTCAGCATATTTGGCGGTTTGCTTCCAGATCTCTGCCAGCCCCCATTATAGTGAAAGGGGATGAAAGGAATGCCATCAGCATACGGCTGCGCCCGGCAGGGACGGATCCGACAGGCTGTTCCCGGCCGTCACACCCTGCCGGATCCGTTTCATGCATATGTGAAACAAGCCTTACACGTCCCATCAAATGGGGTTTTAGGGCTGTATTACACTGACAGATGAGTGTTCCTTCCCGACAAGTGCCTGCTCGTCAGTGAAGGAGACCGATGCAATTACATAATGAGGAGGAGCAATCGTTATGCTATCTCTCGTCCCCATACAGAATCATTGTTTGCCGGCAGCAGAGCGCGATTAGACACCACAATCTGCTGGCGGCAAACAATGATTTTTCTGCCTGCATAAAAGATGCGATGACCTGATAAACAAGCATTTGTTCGTTCGACGGGTAATTGGCAACACTTTTTCACTGGCAGATCATCGCTAATGAGTATTCCCACGAACACTTGTTAGCGATGATCTGGCTGACCGTCGGCCAGTGTAACACAGCCCTTAGTCATAGCTACAACTAAAAACAATGGATGCATTCCCTCCTATTTGCAATAAAAAAAACTGTATGTCTCCAATGAAAAGATGATGGTAGATAATTAGGACCACACTGCTTAGTCGCTTTGCAGTATTACGGCTGCGGCATGACCACACCATATGCTCCGACCCTAACCGTAGATTCATTCTGTTGCGAATCTACCTATCGTGTCAGTAATGTTATACTATAAGGGTGAATTGCACACAAGGAAATTATAATATGAAATCACAAAACAATGATAGTCTTACCTTCTGATAAAACATATGTTCCGTGAAAGCACAACAAAGAGAAAACAATTTGTATTAACTGGTTTATATTAGCATGACTATTATTACCAGTATTTAAACTGAAATTTAATGCGATTGTAAATGAATTACTCAATAAGCCTTTACAGGGTTGACAGGTACTATTTCATAATATTTACCCACAAACATGTTGGGCATGGTAGTGCTCAGAGCACAGTAGTACGACTGCATGACCTCTTACTGGAGACACGTAGTAAGAAGACAGCATTGAGGAAACTCTTATAACACAATATCCATCGTTATACACAAATGGCAACAGCTACACGACCAGGGAAATGTGACAATGACCTTTTGTTCTTATGAGGAACTTGGGAATATCATGCACATGTAAAGTTTGAGACAGAGATTTTGTAACCCAATGCCTGGAGACATAAAACTTCCTATAATTTCTTATGTCAGGTTTAGAACTAACCTTCAAGCTTCAGGTTCTCCTTTTCCATTCTCAGTAATAAAATCTGTTGATGTATTGCCTTCCTCCATAGTCTCTGAAAGTCTTCAGCACTCCGTTTCCCATCTGCACTGTCATCCTGAAGAAGGGATGCTAGAGGATCCTCTTCCATGGTTGCGGGAAGAGGGGACAACGGCAGCAAATCCTTCCCATCTAAAAGATCTGAAACCATGGAGACGCAGAAGGCCCATAATCATTGCCACAGCATCAAACCTTACACATGAAGGGTGACAACATTTTCCATCTGACCTCCGAGGAGTTCTTACCATTCTGTCACTGAACAGACTTCCTGTTTTCTGTATAAACATACTGGTACTTCTTGTTTCAGTGACAAGTTTTCGATCCTTTTTAAGCCTTCTTGGTGTAATTTAGTCAGTACATCCAATAACATGTAGTAATAAACTCAGAGAACATTATAGAGGAGCTGCCTGCGCTCCTGACGTGTCTAATTCAGCAAATACATGGCTTTTTCATGCTTTCTTAGAACTTTGTGTTGTGGCTCTCCTTTTCTTATTCCCATTAGAAATTCATGCTAAAAATTAACAACTGAGTGTTACTAGTCGGCAGTCTGTCCTTACTGTCTAATCAGAGCTGCCAGAATCCGATTGTGTATGGACACATCTCTTTGAAAAGGGCCCAGTAGTCAATGTATTCATTAATTTATTGTAGGAATAACAAAGGAATGGCACAATGCAGAATTATACAAGTACGGTATTTACTAAACCAGGAGCGGTGACAGGTCCTCTTTAAAGTGTTTTTTTTACTTATCTTAATATTTAACAATATAATAACATGTTTGGTTTCCTGTCAGATTTTGGCCAAGACATATTGCCAAACATCCGTGAAAAATCATTTACGGAAATATACCGTAAAGAACATTTAATTGTAGTTCTGTAACGAAGGCAACAGCCAGATTATCAGACTTTCTGGATTAATTCATTGATATGATTATGGTATTGCCATTCATTGACAACTGCTCTAGAATTGGTCGATAAACATACATTTATGTATTTACAGGCTTTGGGTGCATTCTTTAATTATTGCATTCTACTCATGTTGGGCTGATTAATAATCATTTTTTCAATTGGTCTTTATTACAAATGTTTAGCCATTTTCCCAGTACATGTGTTAACGTCTGTGTATTTGCAGACTAGCAGGCTATCGATTTACTTCTGACAGCTCATGTGAAGCCCTTATCTCTGAAATCCTGACGGTTCATAAACACTTATTTAAGCCATATTCTTACCAGTTTGATAATACTTGAGCTATAATAAGTGTTTATTAGCTGTCAGGAGTTCAGAAAAGGTATACACATGAGCGGTCATAAGATGGGACTCCGTGTAAATAGAAAACCTGCTAGTCTGCAAATACACTGAAGTTAACAGCCTGGGAAAATGGCTGAAAATGAAGACCAAAGAAGAACAAATCAAAAGAGACCAAATGAAAAAATTATTTTTAGCCCAAAACGACGAGAGAATGCATAACATAAAAATTGTCCCTAAAGGTGCCCATAGTCCATAGTGATTATACCTGACATACGCCTACGGAAAAAGGAGTAGTAACAGAAAATGGAGTTGGTAACTGCGTAGATACACACCTATATGCTGCATATCTGAGGGAGAGTTGATCATTGGTGAAGCTACCCTGAGAAAAATCTGCTGACGCCACGAAATTCGACGTGGTATGAGTGGAGCAACAGAAGCATTTAAAGAGTCGTTACTGCATGAAGAGAATGTCCTCCTTCTTCCTTCACATTCACTGCAAGAAAAAAAAATGTTTTAATATTTTTCAGTATGAATCCATAAAATAGGACACCTCAAAGTTGATTGAATTAAGGATTTTATGAGATGTTTAAGATCAGCAGTTTTCAAGCATTTTACTGGATACTCCTTGTACACTCCTGTATAGTGTTTTTATGCATTGTGTAAAAGCGTTGGCTCATAAAGACAACCTCTTTTTGAATGATAGTTGCGGTTCTGACTACCCCTCCCCCGATGAGCTGTTTTCCCCATAGAAAGATGCTTCTTGCCAGGCACCCTGTGCACAAATAACTGTCCAATAAATTATTAGGCTGGTTCATAGCAGGGGACCAAGCGGGGACAACCACTTCAATTGAAAGTTTAAAAAAAAAAAAAAAAAAAAGGTCATTTGCTGTGGGATTTATTCTAATGTCAAAGAGAATACATAAATAAAATAAATATAAATAATATAATTTATCAGTTCCATAAGGAGTGAATTTTTGTAGCTTTTTTTTTTTTTTTTTTTTAAAGGTCTGTGTTGGTCTGACTTATAAAACAATGTATAAGGCTACTTTCACACTAGAGTTTCTATTTTCCAGTATTGAGATCCGTCATAGGGTCTCAATACCAGAGAAAAACGCTTCCGTTTGTCCCCATTCATTGTCAACTGAACAGAACGGAATGCTCCAAAATGCATTCTGTTCCGTTTGGTTGAGTACCCATACCGGAGAGCAAACCGCAGCAAGCTGCGGTTTTCTTCCCGTCATGGCATGCGGGGCAAAAAGGATCCGGCATGACCCCCAATGCAAGTTAATGGGGACGGATTTGTTTTCTCTGCCACAATAGAAAACGGATCCGTCCCCCATTGACTTTCAGTGGAGTTCATGACGGATCCGTCTTGGCTATGTTAAAGATAATACAACCGGATCCGTTTATAACGGATGCAGATGGTTGTGTTAGCAGTAACGGAAGCGCTTTTGCTGAGCCCTGCCGGATCCAGCAAAAACGCTAGTGTGAAAGTAGCCTTATCTGAGTTTTCACATTCTGAGAATGAGGCTTTGGGGTCACTAAAGCTCCTGTGCTTGAGAGAACTTCCGTTCAAAATCTTATTGAATATTAGTTTTAAGAACTCAGCAAAACTGATCATTTTACACCATACCATTTCTGAAGAAAATTATCATTGCTTTGGGGTCACTGAGGGAAGTGGTTGGAATTGGGGTGGGACACAAGCAAAAGTCTAGAAACAAATATAATTTCCCACTGTGGCAGCGAATTAGCGGAAGGAAGAGGTGTACTGTAAATGGCAGGAAAAGTCTTTGGAAGGAGGAATCTCAGTCTTTTTCCCCAGCCAAAATGTGTCACCTATAATTTTTTCTGCCAGTTAAACCAGATAGTGACAAATGTCCGTTTTTTTCTGATCTGGTTTCATTTTTAAAGGGTTTCTGTCATGAGAAATAACGTTATGCAGCTGACTGACATCAGCGATGTGCTAATGTCAGCAGTACATAACAGTAGGCTTTATAACTCCCTGCCTGCCGCTAATGAATGCTCATTCCCATCATTGCCCTGTATAAAAAACCGTTTGTTGGCTGATCTTTTATGTGCATGTAAAAATACCTGTTTGTCAGCAGCACATTTTCCTGTGTAGACAGGGGATGTGCTGTCAATAAATGCAAACTTGAATGGGGAGTCAGTATCAGATTACCAATCAGTCAGCAGTCCATACACTTTGTAAGCAGGATGAGTGCTCCATAAATATAGTGCTCGGGTGCTCTGGCCGAACACATCGGGATGCTCTACCGAGCATAATGGAAGTCAAAGGGAGAACCCGAGCATTAAACCAGGCACCCCCTGCTCTGAAGAAGGGAGAGGGTGCCTGGTTCAAAGGAAAAGGTCAGAAATTGATGGAAACACCACCTAAATGGTTCGGGAACAGCATGGGGAGGATGTCTGGATGTATCTTGGACTCCCAGGTCGCTACTGGGAACGATGTTGTCCGAGTAGTACGCCACTTTTACAGACTGACAATAATACGCACAAAACCAAAGATAAAATCGATTTTAAAAGAAAAATTGTTAGGAAACATTCTTTCCTGTATAATTACTTGCATATAAAGTGCAAGTGCTGCCAAAAATTACAAGGAAGAGGCACTCCAATACAACCTGTATATCACATAAAGGAGGGCCTCATTCACATTGTGGTACAATTGTTCAGGTAGTGGGACTCCTACACTCATAAAGCCTATTAACTAGGTGAAAGGGCTGCCAAAAATTACAAGGAACCGGCACTCCAATACACCCTTTATTACACATAAAGGAGGGCATCATACACACCCTTGAAAAATTATGATTGATGGCCTGCTGGTGACCCTCAAAAACAGGCATGCTCAGCCTGCGGACCTCCAGCTGTTGCAAAACTACAACTCCCAGCATTCTTGGACAGCCTACAGCTATCAACCTACAGCAGGGCATTGTGGGAGTTGTAGTTTTACAACAGCTGGAGGGCCGTAGGTTTAGCAATCCTGCTCAAAAACATTTGGAGCAAGAGCCTGCTGATCTGACCATCTAAAATATTACGGGCGGGGGCCTGCTGCCCCTTTGGCGACTCTAGGTAACCTGGGGCCGGTCGCACGTCCCCGTGACGGCGACGATCCATTCGGATGTCTGCCCTATAAACTTTCGATGTTATTTTCAGCCCAAACCATGTAGACCATGGGTAACGGGGGAATCATGGTTCGATTCTGGAGAGGGAGCCTGAGAAACAGCTATGGCTACCACATCCAAGCAAGGCAGCATGCGTGCAAATTACCTATTAGGTATAATTAGGTGAGGGCCTGCAGGTGAGCTGATCCTGTAAAAGATTGTAGGTGAAGGCATGCTGGTGACCCTCAAAAACATTTGGAGCAAGGGCCTGCTGATCTGACCATCTAAAACAGAGATGCCCAACCTGTGGCCCTCCAGCTGTTGCAAAACTACAACGCCCAGCATGCCTCGACAGTCTACAGCTATCAGCCTAACACAGGGCATGATGGGAGTTGTAGTTTTACAACAGCTGGAGGGCCGCAGGTTGAGCATCCCTGATCTAAAACATTATGAGCGAGGGCCTGCTGCCGCTTTGGTGACCCTAGATAACCTGGGGGCGATCGCATGTCCCTGTGACAGCGACGATCCATTCGGACGTCTGCCCTATCAACTTTCGATGTTATTTTCAGTGCAAACAATGGTGACCACGAGTAACGGGTGAATCATGGTTTGATTCCGGAGATGGAGCCTGAGAAACAGCTACGGCTACCACATCCAAGAAAGGCAACATGACCGCAAATTACCTATTAGGTATAATTAGATGAGGGCCTGCAGGTGAGCTGACCCTGTAAAAGATTAGTTCATGGCAAGTTCATTTTATATAAGTCATAGTGAATATAAAGGACATTGTATTTTAAAAGTTATTGCTAAAAGATATGGGTTTATCTATAGGGAGTATACTGCTTTCTCCAGACATGTCTGTCTGAAGGGAACAATGTTTGTTTCATGGCTAAACCATGACAAGATAAAAATTTATATCCTTAAGACACATCTGGTGTGTGATGTCTATTCATATATTCATAAGTATTATATATATTCATGTGTACATTTATTTAGATTTTTAGTATGAACATATCAATAATTCATGTATAATATGCAATATTGATATATAGTATAACCAGACATTAAGGTATACTTTATGTGTGTGTATCTCACTGGGTGGATATAGTCTTAGAAGGTATAGAAAGCAGTAAAGTTTTCTGCTAATGGAAGTTTCTCAGAAAAGCTAATGCTATTCCAGGCATCGTTACTCAATAGCTTGGACAGTTAGATATACAAACCCACCGTGCAAGTGTAAGGCCCATTTTATTTCTTATCAAACCTATAAATTCAAGAGTCTGGGAAAATCATAATGGTACCAGAAGTATCCTTCCTCTTTGATATACGTTGAGAAAGGTTAAAGGGTACATAAAATAAAGCCACGTTATATAAGTTTTCACTTAAAAGTCTGATGTTACAACAGTGCCATCTGGAGGCAGATGGACAATATTATATTATTTTACCATTATTTTTTTATACCATTTCAAGGGTTAATATGACATCATTGTGTTATTAGCATATGAATACACCCACCTTACCTGATTGGAAATCCCTAATCCAGAAGGGGATGATTTTTAGATAAGGTGGGGAATAATTACTCGTGTGCATAGCATCAGGGGCTCTCACTAAAAGAAAAAAACTCAAGAAGGAAACTGACCACGAGAAAGATATACCAAAAGAAACTTGGATTATATTGTGACTACTAGGAAAGTTCGTGAGAACTGGTCCGATCTTAAACTCTGTCTATCTTTGACCCGGTAACGTATACTGTGCTTATTGCTCGTGATATTAATAAAATATTTCTCTCGGTATATAGCCAAAAGTCCCCATACTGTAGGAATATATAGTGTTAGGCACCTCCATAATGCTGATTATTCTCTTAGCAAAGATGCATATTGCTAATGGAAGATCTGGCATTATTTGAAAAGAGGACTAAACTCTTGGGAAGTTATATTCCGTAGTCTGATTGCCAAACTGGATATTTTACCATATTAATATCATCCGTGTTTTGTTATAGCCTGTTTGATAAACAGAAGATCAGAAGTTTCTCCTGGTATATAAATTATTGGTCTGCTTGTTAAAAGTATAGCATTGGTATTTTGTCATAAGTAACCTTAAGTTGTACTGTGCTGGTGAGATAGTGGTGTGTTAGCACCACCGTGTGGCATATTTTAGGTATTGTTTTACAGCTCCATTGTTTGTCTTTGCAATTGTATTGATTTTATATTCTTGGTTTGTATTGTGTATAATAAATGACATATATATTTTTGCGTAGACGATTGTCCCTTTGTTTCACTGCTTGCACAAATCAAATTAGGATACTCGATAAAAGAACTTACAGGCGATTATGTCCGCCTGAAGGATCATATACATTTTTTATATATTTTTTTTTTATATGAAGATTCTTTTATATAGAAGATATTTGACACCCTGTAAAAAATTATATGCGAGGGCCTGCTGGTGAGCTGACCCTGTAAAAGATTTAAGGTGCGTGCCTGCTGGTGAGCTGACCCTGTAAAAGATTTTAGGTGTGGGCCTGCTGGTAAGCTGACCCTCTAAAAGGTTGTAGGTGAGGGCCTTCAGGTGAGCTGACCCTGTAAAACATTATATGCGAGGGCCTGCTAGTGAGCTGACCCTGTAAAACATTATATGCGAGGGCCTGCTGGTGAGCTGACCCTGTAAAACATTATATGCGAGGGCCTGCTGGTGAGCTGACCCTGTAAAACATTATATGTGAGGGCCTGCTGGTGATCTGACACTCTAAAATATTATATGCGAGGGCCTGCTGGTGAGCTGACCCTGTAAATCATTGTAGGTGAGGGCCTGCTGGTGAGCTGACCCTGTAAAACATTATATGGGAAGGGCATATATGAGAGGGCATTATATGCGACGAATAAGCATGTGTTGATATGATGTAAGAGGAGAAGGAGGAAAGATTCAACCATATACCCTTGTTTGTGGTGGAAGGGGTGCATGGGAATTCAGTGTATTCAGTACATAATAAAAAAACACAGTGCCTTTATGTTAATCAGATTTCCTCTGGTGGAGTCGAGAAGTCATGGTCAATCCAGGTTAATTTTTATAAGAGTGAACCTGTCAGAATTTTCAGTTGACAGGCGGATACGCTTATCTGTTATAATGCCACCAACAGCACTAAATACCCGCTCAGACAACACGCTGGTGGCAGGGCAGGCCAGCACCTCCAAGACGTAGAGCTCCAGTTCGTCCCACGTGTCCAGCTTGGACACCCAGTAGTTGTAAGGCACTAAGGGATCATTGAGGACACTGACACGGTCTGCTATGTACTCCTTCACCATCTTCCAAAAGGTTTCCCTTCTTGTGACACTAGGCCACGCATCAGGGTAAGGGGGCTGGCGGGGTGTCATGAAACTGTCTCAGGCTTTGGAGAGTGTTGCCCTGCCTCTGTTGGAACTGCTGTGTGTTCACCTTGTCTCCCCTCCTCGGTTGGCCAAGGAACTACGGACTCTGCCGCCAGCGTTGTCAGGTGGAAATTTTTGGAGCAATTTTTCAAAAAGGATCTTCTGGTATTGCACCAGAGGAATGAGAGATGAGAAGTTCTCTTTGTAGCGAGGGTCGAGAAGGGTGAACAACCAGTAATCTGTGTTGTCTAAAATGTGCATACCACGCGGGTCGCAGAAAAGGCAGCCTAACATGAAGTCAGCCATGTGTGCCATAGTACCAACAGGCAGGACTTCACTGTCGTCATCAGGAGAATCACTCTCAATCTCCTCATCCTCTTCTTCTGCCCACCCATGCTGAACAGATGGAATTAAACTTCCATGGGTTCTACCCTATGTAGCGGAGGCAACCGTCTCCTGCTTCTCCTCCTCTTCATCATCCAATTCGCTCTGAGAAGATGAACTGAGGGTGGTCTGGCTATCACCCTGTGTAATGTCTTCCCCCATTTCCACCTCTTCCACATGCAAAGCGTCGTCCTTAATTGTGAGCAGCCAGCGTTTGAGTAGACACAGAAGTGGGATGGTTACACTGATAATAGCGTTATCGCCACTCACCATCTGTGTTGATTCCTCAAAGTTTCTTAAAACCTCACAGAGGTCAGACATCTATGCCCACTCCTCACTTGTGAATAGCGGAAGCTAACTGGAAAGGCAGCTGGTATTCCACTACTGCCCTCTGCTGCTCACAAAGCCTGGCCAACATGTGGAATGTGGAGTTCCAGCGCGTGCTCGCGTCGCACAACAGCCGGTGTGCGGACAATTTCAAGCGCTGCTGCAGCGTTGACAGACCGCCTGAACCTGTTGATGACTTGCGGAAATGTGCACACACGCGGCGCACTTTCACCAGTAGCTCAGGAAAATTGGGGTAGGACTTGAGAAATCGCTGAACCACAAGGTTGAATACATGAGCTAGGCATGGGATGTGTCTGAGCCTGCCGAGCTCCAAAGCTGCCACCAAGTTACGGCCATTATCAGACACAACCATGCCTGGTTGTAGGTTGAGTGGCGAGAGCCACAGCTCAGTCTGGTCTCTTACCCCCTGCCAAAGCTCTGTGGCGGTGTGCTGTTTGTCCCCTAAGTATATCAGCTTCAGCACGGCCTGTTGCCGCTTCCCCACTGTAGTGCTACACTGCTTCCAGCTACCGACTGCTGACTGACTGGTGCTGCACGCGGATAATTCGGAGGTGGAAGTGGAGGAGGAGGTGAAGGAGGAGAAGTGGGGGTTGGAGCCACTAATGTAGGTGCTGGCGGAAACCCTGATCGATGTAGGGCCCGCAATCCTTGGCGTCTGTAGCACCTGTGCCATCCCAGGGTACAATACTATGGAAAACTGCGGCACTCCAATATCATAGAAAATGTCACCTTTATTTCACCGAGAACAGCGACGTTTCGACCTGTTAGGTCTTTATCAAGCTCGATAAAGACCTAACAGGTCGAAACGTCGCTGTTCTCTGTGAAATAAAGGTGACATTTTCCATGATGTTGGAGTGCCGCAGTTTTCCATAGTATTGAAAGCCATTAAGGAGTTCGGGAGGCTAGAACTCAATGCTGTGGGCACTGCCACGAAATGGAAAAACTAGAATGATGCAGTGAGTAGTGCTGTCTTGCTCATAATCCCAGGGTACAACTTGCTCCCAGCCTACACAACATTCACTCAGTGTGCCGTCAGGGAAATGTAGCGTCCCTGTCCGAATGCACTTGTCCATGTGTCCGTGGTTAAGTGGACCTTCCCAATAACTGCGTTGGTCAGGGCATGTGTGATGTTACAGGACACATGTTGGTGTAAGGCGGGCACGGCACACCTTGAAAAATAGTGGCGGCTGGTGACTGCATAAGGCGGGACGGCGCGCCAACATCAGACTGCAGAAGGCCTCAGTGTCCACAAGCCTAAATGGCAACATTTCCAGGGCCAGTAATTTGGAAAGCTGTGCATTTAGTGCTATGGCCTGTGGGTGGGTGGCTGGGTATTTTTGCTTGCTTTCAAAGGCCTGGGGTAATGACATTTGTACGCTGTGCTGCAGTGGCAACTCTAGGAACAATATAGGGGGGCACAAAGAAACCACAGTCAAAAATGGGGGGGCAAAAACAAAATAAGTATATATAAATAAGATTACAAAATACAAGAGAATTGCGGTATGCAGGGATACATTTATAATAAAACAATTTACTTACAAAAGAAGCTATTCAGTCGTCTGCTGTGCAGTCCTCTGCTTGCTTCCGCGGATTCTTTCTGTCTCTCGTCAGTGCGTAGGCGCACTGTTATGGTGGATCTGTGGAAGACACACTGTTATGGGGGCATCTGTGGAGGACACTGTTATTATGCCTCTCATTAGCCCCCATTATGCCTCTCATCACTCCCATATCAGCCCCCATGCCTCTCATTAGCCCCCATATCAGCCCTTATGCCTCATTAGCCCCCATTATGCCTCTTATTAGCCCCCATATGCCTAATTAGCTCACATATGCCTCATAAGCCCCCATTGTGTCTCTAATTAGCCCCCATGATGCCTCTCATTAGCCCCCATTATGCCTCTTAATAGCGCCCATATGCCTCATTAGCCCCCATTATATCTCTAATTAGCCCCCATTGTGTCTCTAATTAGCCCCCATGATGCCTCTCATTAGCCCCCATTATGCATCATTAGCCCCCATTAGCCTCCAATTAGCCCCCATATGCCTCCAATTAGCCCCCATTATGCCTCTCATGATTAGCCCCTATTATGCCCCCAGCAGCCACATTTTTTATAAAATAAAAAACCACTTACCTCTCCTGCTCCTGGACGCCGCCTGCAATTTTCTCTCTCCTCAGTCGACTGTGCTCTGAACTGGCACGCACAGCGTGAGGTCACAGAGCGCCCTCACGCTGTGCGCAGCCCTGCACAGCCGACAGCCGAGGACCAGGAAGTGGTAAGTACAGAGCGTTCACCACTTCCTGGTCCTTTGGTTGCCCCCCCTCGCCCCCCTCTAGCGACGCCACTACTGTGCTGGGACACGGAAGTGGATGTAGTCGCTGATGGTGCTTGCGAAGGTGCAGGGCGGGAGGCATCCTGGCCTGCGCCTTCGACAGGGGATTGGCAAGCACGTAACACAGGGGAAGAGGAGGCAGTGGTGTCACCAGCAGAAACAGATTGTGGACCCAGGCGTTCGTCCCACTTATTATGGTGCTTGGATGCCATGTGGCGGATCATGCTGGTGAGGTTGCTAGTGTTCACGCCCCAGCTCATTTTCGTATGGCACAGGTTGCAAACCACTATTCATTTGTCGTCCGCACTTTCCTCAAAAAAGTGCCATACTGCGGAACATCTACCCCTTGGCAAGAGAGATTTCTGCAAGGGGGTGCTCCGTGGAACAGTTGCGGGCCTGTTTGGTGTGGCCTGCCTTCTCCCTGTTGCAGTGCTGCGGATCCTTCCCCCCTCTGTACTGCTGTCCTCGCTTGGCTTTCCACCTTCCCAGGTTGGGTCAGTGACCTCATCGTCCACCACCTCCTCTTCCACTTCCTCACTCTGATCATCCTCCTGATTTGTTGACCTAACCACAACCTCAGTGATTGCCAAATGTGTCTCATCCTCTTCATCAACCTCTTGAGACAGTAAGGCTACGTCTACACGACGACATTTGTCGCGCGACTGACAGATAGGGCACAACTACACTGCAACATTTGTAGCGCAACATTTTGTTGCACTAATGTCGCGCGACAATTTTTATAATGGCAGTCTATGGTGTCGCACTGCAACATGCAACATGCTGCGACTGCGACGCAACAGTCGCAGAAAAATCCATCTCGAATGGATTTTCTGTGACTGTTGCATCACAGTATGTTGCATGTTGCAGTGCGACACCATAGACTGCCATTATAAAATTTGTCGCGCGACATTAGTGCAACAAAATATCGCGCGACAAATGTCGTCGTGTAGACGTAGCCTAATTGCGGTTGACTCATTGGCAAATGTGTCTCATCATCATCCACCTCATTAAACACTAATTGCCGTTCCCCACAGTCATGTTCTTGTGACTGTGGATGCTCAAGAGTTTGGGTGTCAGGGCACAAGATCTCATGTCCCTCTTCAAGCGTGCTTGGTGAGAGGCCCAAATTAAGTAATGGCGATGAAAAGAGGTCCTCGTAATATTCCAGTGTGAGATCACTTGTTTGGCCAGACTGTACATGGTGGGAGGAAGGAGGATCAGGGTGAGGATTGTGTTGACAAGACTCCTGGCTACTGAGACTGGACTTGGTGGAAGACAGGGTGGTGCTTAACCGACTGGAAGCATTATCTGCTGCAATCCAACTGACCACCTGCTCGCACTGGGCTGACTTCAGGAGCGTTGTCCTGCGCCGCCCTGCAAACTGGCACATGAAGCTAGGTATCGTGGATGATTGTTTTTCTTGTGCTCTGGCAGCACGCACAGTTTCTCTGCGCCCAGGGCCACGGCCTCTGCATGCACCTTCAGCAGCACGGCAACTTCCCCGTCCCCTACTGCTAGCCTTCTTCATTTTAAATGTGATATATGCTTAAAAGTATGTCACATGTACAGTAGTGTAGGATTTGGAAGTGTATGCGCAAAAAAATTTACAATGGTATTTGTGATGAGGAAACATTATACAGGACAGGTTCCACAGGTAATGTCACTGTTCGCAGTGTCTACGGAAAAAGTACACTTGATGTCACTGATATTTTAGGGATGCGCACACTTTACACAGTAGATGTGGCTCCAATAATTTAACTGTCCACAGCGGCCTATTACATGGTATTTAGTGCAGGATGAGCTAAAAATATGTATAGCTGCGGTCACACAAAATAGTCCTTAAAATGACTTTTGGGTCTCTGAAACATTTTTATACAAAAAAAATATTCAATTACACTCCCTACACGCTCTGTGCCTTCCTATGCTCAGCTCTCCCTGACTACGAATGAGCCAAACATGCGTCATCGGGTGCTATATAGCACCCGATGGCGTGTTCCTGCCAGCCAATCACTGTAATGCCAGTAGCCAACATGGCTACTGGCATTACAGTGAGGGCAGTACTTACCTGCACGTTTACTGGCTGCGTAGCAGCCACAAAACGTGCGGGGAGGAGACTAGAGCATGGCGCTCGAGCACATGCGGTACTCGGCCGAGTACCGCCATGTGCCGAGCATCGAGATGCTCGAGCCGAACAGGTGTTCGGCCGAGCGTGCTCGATCAACACTAGTGCTGATAAACTTGCTCTACTGTCGATTGGAAATCTGGGGGAATTTATCATGAGGGTCAAGTCAGTCTTCTTTGAGTCTGTGTTGGAGTATTTTATGCCACATTTCTGAAATGTAGCATTTTGTTTAATAAATGTGTGTCATCCTTAAACCTAACACTTTTGTCTAAAAAAAAAAGCAACTCCAGTTTCTCTCCTCCACCCTCCTACTGGAGTGAGAGTGCAACTTTATTTATTTTTTTAAGTCTCAGTGATAAATCTTGAGTGAGACTCATTAACCTAAGTAACCACACCCACTCCCCCCATTCTTCAAAACTGGAGTGAGTGATGTAAAAATGCAAAAGGTTGCAAACGTTTTGCACAAGTCCAAAAAGTTGCAAAAGCCCCCTTTTGCGACTTTTTTCAGCCGTAGTTCTGGAGTGAAGGCATAATAAATTAGGGCCAATGTTTTTATTCTTCTGGAGTGCTGTGATCACATCAACTTTTCACAGTATTACAGATAGTGAGCTGATTGTTTTTACTGGTTATACAGTTCCTTTCCTGCCTAAAGCTCTACATTCTCAAGAGGCTTTGAGTGGTGAGGATGTTAAAGGTGAGAATGTCATTCATTGGGGACATGGCCAGACTATGAACTTTAAAGCCATGCTGTTCCTGACAGATCAGCTTTAAATAAATAGCATTTCAATCCAGCTTTAATACAAATAGGCAAGTTCTGTCTTTTTAAATAGATTTCATGTAGATAAAATAGATATAGATAAAATATTTAATAAGACACGCGTAACCTTTTCAGGTGTGTAAACGAGCACAAAATGTCCTCAATGCCTTCTTATTTAATGCCGTTTACATGACCTGTGTGAAAGTACAGTTAGTCTGTCTCTTCTCTTTAGAAAATAAAATACTAAGGTGAACTTATCCAATAGTGGATCCTTTGCCAGGGTCATGTTCAGGAGGTCTACCAATAAGAAAATAGAAAAATACTTGATTGTATATTACTTTATCAGGCAGTCTATTGATTTTGACATACAGTGCATCAGAAAGTCTTCAGACCCTTTCACTTTTTCCACATTTTGTTATGCCTTGTGCTAAAATAATAAATTCAAGTTTTTTCCCCATCATTCTGTAGTCCATGCCCCATATTGAGAACGTGAAAATAGAACTTTTGAAATCTTTGCTAATTTGTTGAAATGGAAAAACTAAAATATTTAATTGACATAAGTATTCAGACCCTTAACCCAGTACTTAATTTTAGCACCTTTGACAACAATTACAGCCTCTAGTCTTCTTGGGTATGATGCCACAAGGTTTGCACACCTGGATTTGGGGATTTTCTGCAATTCTTCTCTGCACATCCTTTCAAGTTCTGTAAGGTTGGATGGGGACCGACCATGGACAGCCCTTTTCAGGTCTCTCCAGAAATGTCGGATTGAGTCCAAGTTAGGATGGCTGGGCCACTCAAGTACATTCACAGAGTTGTCTCAAAGCCACTCCTGTGTTGTCTTAGGCTACTTTCACACTCGCGTTTCGGCTTTCCGTTTGTGAGATCAGTCATGGGCTCTCACAAGCGGTCCAAACGGATCAGTTTTGCCCTAATGCATTTTGAATGGAAAAGGATCTGCCCAGAATGCATCAGTTTGCCTCCAATCAGTCTCCATTCCGCTCTGGAGGCGGACACCAAAATGCTGCTTAAAGAGGACCTTTCATTACAATAAAAAATCTAAACTAAGTATGCTGACACGGAGAGCGACGCCCAGGGATCTCCCTGCACTTATTATTATCCCTGGGCGCCGCTCCGTTCTCCCGGTATAGGCTCCGGTATCTTCTAATTTTCGGCTCAACTGGGAGGAGCCTGCTCTTGTTCTCCTGAGCGTCTCCTCTCAGGCTATGAGCTGAGTGCTGCGATTGGCCAGCGCTACAGCCTGGGAGAAGGAGACGCCCAGGAGAACAAGAGCAGGCTCCTCCCGGTTGAGCCGAAAATCTGAAGATACCGGAGCCTATACTGGGAGAACGGAGCGGCGCCCAGGGATAATAGTAAGTGCAGGGAGATCCCTGGGCGCCGCTCTCCATGTCAGCATACTTAGTTTAGATTTTTTTTTATTGTAATGAACGGTCCTCTTTAAGCTGTGTGCTTAAGGTCATTTTCTTGTTGGAAGGTGAACCTTCAGGCCAGTCTTGGGTCCAGAGGACTCTGGATCAGGTTTTTATTGAGAATATCTTTGTACTTTGCTCCATTTAGATTTCCCTCAACCCTGACCAGGCTCGCTCTTGTACCTGCTGCCACCACCATGCTTTACTGTAGGGATGGAATTGGGCTGTGCTTGGTTTCCTTCAAACATGACACTTAGAATTGAGGACAAAAAGTTCAATCTTGGTTTCATCAGACCAGAGAATCTTGTTTCTCAGTCTGAGAGTCCTTTAGGTGCTTCTTTGCAAACTCCAGAAAGGCTTTGATGTATCTTTTACTGAGAAGAGGTTTCTTTCTGGCCACTCTGCTGCAAAGCCCAGATTGGTTAAGTGCTGTAGTGAAGATTGACTTCTGGAAGTTTCTCCCATCTGTAGACAGGATCTTTGGAGCTCAGCCACAGTGACCATTGGGTTCCCGATCATCTCTCTTTACTCTCTCCGCTGATTATTTAGTTTGTCTGGGAAGGCAGCTCTAGGACTAGTCCTGGTTGTTCCAAACTTCTTCATTAAGAATTATGGAGGCCAATGTGCTGTTGGAAACTTGAAGTGCAGCCTATTTTTTGCACTGTACTCCAGATCTGTGCCTCCACACAATCCTGTCTCTACAGGCAGTTCTTTCCTCCTTATGACTTGGTTTTTGCTCTGATATCAATTGTCAGCTGTGAAACCTCATATAGACAGGGATGTGTTTTCCAAATCATGTACGATCATATGAATTTACCACCGGTAGGCCTCTTTCACACGGATGTCCCGGATTTGCTCCGGATGCATCCCGGGTGCATTGCGGGGAACCCGCGTGAGTGTGCGCGCAATTTCAGTCAGTTTTGACTGCGATTACGTTGCGTTGTTCAGTTTTTTCCACGCGAGTGCAATGCATTTTGCAAGCGCGTAATAAAAAACTGAATGTGGTACCCAGACCCGAACTTCTTCACTGAAGTTCGAGTTTGGGTTCGGTGTGGTTTAGATTTGATTATTTTCCCTTATAACATTGTTAGAAGGGAAAATAATAGCATTCCTAATACAAAATGCTTAGTAAAATGTGCCTTGAGGGGTTAAAAAAATAAATAATAATTAACTCACCTTATCCACTTGATCGCGCAGCTGGCATCATTTTCTTTCAGGACCTGCAAAAGGACCTTTGATGACGTAATCACGCTCACCCCATGGTGAGCGTGGTGATGTCAGCGCAGGTCCTGCTGAATGAAGATAGAAGGATCTTCTATCTTCATTCAGAAGGACCTGCGCTGATATCATCATTCTCCCCACGTGGTGAGCGCGATTACATCAAAGGTCCTTTTGCAGGTCCTGAAAGAAGAAGAAAGAAGGCATATTTTACTAAGCATTCTGCATTAAGAATGCTATTATTTTCCCTTATAACAATGTTATAAGGGAAAATAATACACTGAATAGACTTTAATGGGGTCCGGGGTTGCTCATTCCTATCATCTCCTAGCAACCATGCGTGAAAATCGCACCGCATCACGTAGCTCCATTAATTTCTATGGGGCCTACGTTGCGTGAAAAACGCAGAATATAGAACATGCAGCGATTTTCACGCAATGCACAAGTGATGCATAAAAAAATCACTGCTCATCTGCACAGCCCCATTGTAGTGAATGGGTCTGGATTCAGTGCGGGTGCAATGCGTTCACCTCAAACATTGCACCCGCGCGGAATTATCGCCCGTGTAAAAAAGGCCCGTAGACTCCAATCAAGATGTAGAAACATGTCAAAAGATTATCAAGAAAAATGGGAGGCCCCAGAGCTAAATATCAAGTGTTATAGAAAAGGGTCTGAATATATATGTCCATGCGAAATATTAATTTTTAATAGATTTGCAAACAAAATCTGTTTTCACTTTCTTATTATGGAGTATTAAGTGCAGATTAATGGAGGAAAATGTATTTTTTTAATTTTAGCACAAGGCCGCAACATAACTAAATGTGAAAAAGTTAAAGCGTCTGAAGTCTTTTCGAATGCATGGACAATTTACTATAACAAATCTAATTGCATATTTTTGGCTTTTTTGGTTGTTGCATATGCATGACTACAGGTAACATAATGTTGGAGAAAATAAAACTCAAACATAGCACTTTTGCCTGCAGCTGTGCTTCCTACAATACAGCCAGGAAATCCTTAGTGACCTAGCTAGGAATTTCCAACAGTCAGCATGTGTGGATGACTGCCTGTATAGCACCATCAGATATAAAAACACCCTAGGGAATCTAGACAGGAATATGCCTCAAAAATCTGGATATGGGATTAATGGTGCAAGCATATACACCGTAATTATATACCATCTGGCCGCCATTTTTTACCAGTGCACCTTATCACAGCTGTGTCTGGTAACAAGCCTAAAACATGTGTAACCATGATAGCTGGAGCGTATCACAACCCTAGAACGTTACATTCACTATATGGATCCACTCACATGCACCCTGGGATGCACTGCAGTCAGCATGGTTCTACATAGCTGTGACAACCAGGACCTTATTGTGTCACTCCAGGCCGGTCTAGTTGCTGTCCGTGCTGCACACAGAGGTTACTCTGGATACTAGCTGGTGGTCATAATAATGGGGCTCGACTGTGTATAAACCACTAAATACTTCCAGTAAAAACTACAACTCATCCCACAAGAAAGAAGATCAAAAATGTAAAATTAATAAAAAAACGATTCTTAAGGTCCCTTTACACGTGACAATTTAGCAGGCAATTGTTGAGAAGGAAGCATGCAGCCAACTCCTCCACAGTATGGGGAGGAATAAAGGCTAATGCCATCGCTTACCTCCATACAGACTCGTTGTTTGCCGGCAGCAGTGGCTGCTTAGACGGCACGATCTGCTGCTGGCAAACAACGATTTAGGTGCCTGCACAAACAAGTATATTACACAACGAACGAGCATTTCACTCGTCGATCGGGTAATTGGTTGCACCTTTACACCACCTGATAATCGCTAACACGATTTCATATGAACACTAGTCAGTGATTATCCTGTGGATTCTCGATCCTTGTTTTCTCTCTCCCCATAAACCACTGCTTTGGTCACCCTGCTTTCCCTTTTAACTCTTCAGTTCCTTTTTGAGAAAAACAAAACCGTTATTTGCTATCAGTGTCCATGTCATAATGATTGTTAGCACATTTTCAAATTGGAATATTTGACTTTCAATCCTGCTTATTCTTCTTTATGTATAAACCGTCTCTTAATAGAGTTTATATTGCTGTACTGATGTGCCTGCTATCACTTAAATCTGTTAGAATTGCATATCGTAAACATTATAATGAAAGAAAAATGAACGGTAATTAAACTCCAAAAACGGAAGAATCATACAAACTTTAACTGGAAGTACATCTACAAAAAACATGAAAAATGTTCTAATTTCAACAAATAAGATGGCTTGTAACTATGGCCAACACTTTCAAACCTCTATATTATAAATACATATTTATAAAAGGAGTTTTTTATTTAGTTTAGAAAAACATACTGCTGTGTAAGGGTCATTTAAAAAAATTAAAATAAATCTGATTTAAAAAATAAAAAAGGGGGAAAGGAGCTTAGGGGAAGAAGTGGGGTCTCCTCAGCCGAACACATTTATCATAATTTACACCAGAAAATTGGTGTCAATTATAAATATAATCAGCTGAAAGCAGCTGTAGGCTGGCACATAGTTTTTCGAGCACGGCCAGGCCACAATGCAAAAAAATTATTAAGAGACTTGTAAGAGACTCGTGTTATAAAATCATTCACAATTGCGGCAGCGGATACAGCAGGCTGTGCTAGCAGAGGGCAGCCTGCCGGACTTCGCCGGATTCTACAGTTTGCCATCGGTTCCTCATTGACTGTAAATGGGGTTCGGCGTTGATCCTTTACGGCATAAATGCCGGGTTTCGGCTGGACGAAAACTATTGCATGCAATGGGTTTTGTCCGGCTGACAGCTGTCATTTGTGATCAAGCGTGCCGGACATGTGAGCCTTACTCCAACTGACTTTTGACTGGTGTAAGGACCTGAGTAAACCTTCAATAATGTTTCTGTCTATATTTGTGCTTCACAAGAAGTCGGTACATTCCTACAAACCAACGACAATGCAAGGAAACACAGTTTTCGCGGTCAGTCAGAGCAACGTGTTTCAGGGCTTCTAGGCACATTCTTCACTGTAGTTCTGGTTCACACACCCAAAAGTCGACTTTAGATGCTTGAAAACTTGTATAAAAGTAATAACAGGTACAATACAAACAGCACAAGACAGCGCCAAGAGACAACCCTGCAGCATCCAGGACAGATTATTATTGATAATAGACATGGAACAATGAGTAACAGACATTCCAATTACGAGGAGGAATTGAACCATGCAACATTAGTCAGGTTTATTAGTCGTGCTATACAGGCAGACAACTGGTGAAATGTTCATGGCACTAAGGAAGGCTGTGCACTGACCAGCTTGTATAGTGGGAAAAGCAAGCCTTATAAAGCTTATATATGCATTGTCTAAAGGGGTATTCCTATCTTGTAAAGCCATGACAAATTGTTCTGATCTATGCCATCACTTTATGACTGGTGGGAGTCCCCCCTCTAGGAACCTCATTGATCCTGAGAACGAAGGGGACGTGTCGCTATATCAGCATCGCAGGCCCTTCATTCTCAGTATTTATGGCCTTCTAGAGGTCAGACCGCAACCGATCATAAAGTAATGTCAAATCCCAGTGATGTCAACAGGAATACCCCTTTAAAAACACGTTTAGCTCAGATCTGTAAAATGACTTGGAAACTACATACTGTAACACGCTGACTGTATTTGCCATTACTGCTTACACAGCATTATCACTCGCACCGCTGAACATTTTACCATTTTAAGAGGCCAATTAAGGTAATTACTAGAAGATATGGAAGCAGACTGCCTCCTCCAGCAGCCCAAATTGGGTTAACTCCCGAGGGAAAGCGAGATGCCACGGCCCACGACCAGACATACACCAAGTGCAGGTGGTGTATGGGAAGCAGCCTGCTGTGTCTCACCTCTTAGGCACATCAGTTTCAACCTGTGATGGACGTCTCCCTGAACCCTGGTAAAAAGTTTTCAGGAAAGAAGGGGTAGAAAAGGACGAGGGGAGACTGGAGGACGAAGGCTCGCTCTCAGTGCGGATACGTCGGACAATGGGAACAGGGCTAAGTGTCAGAAAACAATATTAGCAGGGAAACTAAAGAATATAAAACTTAAATAAAACATGCCATATTAATGTTAGGAGGATGTCTCTGCTATGGAGGTTTATAAAGCTATTATTATGGTAATGTATGTGTTTTTGACTCCAGGACACTTCTAACAAAATTTAGGGTAAATTATTAAAATTCATTTATAGTCAGTGGTCTTGCACTGCGAGAATATATATTACAAGTACTGTGCAATGGATCATGAATAAAGGTATTCTCTGGTATTGATATGAAATAGTATATACTGTATCTTATAACAGGAAGCACATAGATAAAATGCATCTATTTGTAGATATCGAAACTGGGGCATAACTATAGAGGGTGCAGAGGTATCAGCGGGCCATGGAGTCTGCGGGGGCCCAAAAACAACCCCTCTACCAGGTACAAGACGATCAGAACTATAAATGTGTGGTAGTTGGGGCCCTCTTGCAGATTTTATTATGGGGAAAGGACCTTTAAGTTATGCCTCTGATGTGAATATTTCCCTTAAACAAGGAAATGTAAGTTTTCAAATGATGTTTGCCTCTTAAACAAAATTCCTTTCACTTAAAGGGGTTGTCTCACTTCAGCGAATGGCATTTATAATGCAGAGAAAGTTAATACAAGGCAGTTACTAATGTATTGTGATTGTCCATACTGCCTCCTTTACTGGCTTCATTGATTTTTTTATCACATTACACACTGCTTGTATCCAGTGGTTACGACCACCCTGTAATCCAGCAGTGGTGGTCGTGTTTTTACAATATAGAAAAAGGCGCTGTTTGGTGTCTGGGACCGTGCTCATAGGCACATGTGCAGCAGCTCCCACCCCGGCCATCTTGTATCTAACCCTTGGATACGAGCAGTGAATAATGTAATGGCGCTGAATCCAGCCAGCAAAGGAAGCAATATGGACAATGACAATACATTAGTAAGTGCCTTGTATAAACTTTCTCTACATGATAAATGCCATCTGCTGAAGTGAAACAACCCCCTTTAAATACTGATAAGTAACTTCAATTGCTTTCCTTTATTTTTTGTTTCAACACTGGATAACAATGATCTAGTCACTAGACATGCAGCATACATGCACGTGTAGTAAACTGTTTAAAGGGGTAACCGGACTACTAGTATGGCTATAGGGACAATCAATGGATAACTATCCCCTTAAAAGAAATTCGGGTAAGTTAATGCACGGTGATACAGACACATATAAACATGTAACTGACCTGCTCTGCCCCCCATCACAGGCTATGGAGTGCTGTCTCTGGATGGGTGACTTGCTGTTTGGTGACTTAGCATCAGGAAATGTTATCCTTTTCTTGGCACTGGATGTGGGGTGGCTAAAAGTGTGAGCCCGTCTGCGAAACTGGGGTGAGTCTGGATCCTCCTCTGGAAAGGACTGCCAAGTTGAAGACACGGGAGAAGGCGGTGGAGTGGCTGGCGGAGAATCCCCTGGTGAGCCGTCCTAAGGGAAGACAATTCCTCCTCAATACATTGCTACATTAGACATAACGTAACGCTAATGTGTGCCGAGCACCATGTATGAGAGTGGCGAGTCGAGACATCAATAGGGAGAAATTGCTCTGAGATCTCAAACTGCTGACCAAACCTAGGACTTGCTCATGGAGGGGCGAGCGCTCGCAGCTCTGCAGTGAATAATAAAGCCCTTCTGGCTTTTCTTCTTGTGTCATGCTAGTTTCCTGGACACAAGTTTCCTGTGCTGTCAGTATAATATCCTGGAAAACATTCTATTATTATGATGGAGGTTGGTAGCTCTGCCCTACCAGAAAAACAGAATTGTGCTGCTGTTGTGTCTATCGCATGGGGTGATGGAGGCATGGGGGTGGGCCGCTCTGCGAATTGCTTGGTACATGAAAACGGAAGTTAAATGAACGCTGCCTTTGGGGAGGAAAGTGTTACAGGACTTCCAAAAGTCACTTTATATTAGACACACAACACTTAGCTGGTCTCTTTCACTCCTGCTAGAATATCAAGAAGCTGCCATGGTGACAACTACATCCTGTGATCAGCGAGCGTAGGCTATCATTACCGCACTTCTCACCATAGCTGTAAAAATATCCCGTAAACAGGATTATCTACCTTGTCAGAAGTAAAGCTGTTGCAGCGATCAAAGCTGTCCATACTGCCCAGCCGGCCTCTCATTCGATTTGCCCCCTGTGAAAAGACATAAAAATTAATGAGATGTTTGGTCTCGCCAGATGGATATCATAGTCCAGCTACTGGGATTATATATCTGATGATAGAAAAGTGTACAAAATCCATCTAAAGCCCCTTGTGGTGCTGGGGCCGGCATGTAGTCACCTCCTGCTCCCTTCTATTCTTTTCTACTCTGGTTTCATTACGCTTTGCTTTCCTCCTCTTTTCTCTGCATTTCTAGTACTAATCTTGATGAGATTGGACATGGTGATGTTGCTGCGGCCACGTCTTTTGTACTTCAGCACCGCACTGAGGAGATGCTGGACCGTCATACCTGTCAAGGTTACCATCTTTTGGCTATGTCAGATCATAGTAAAAATAAAGCATACAATCATAGTATAAAATATATAGGAGGAGCCGTGATTAAAGGCGGCTGTCAGCTCTCCAGACATGTCCATTTTAGACATTATAATACACATTCTCTAACAATACTGTTACCCTGAGCTGTGTGTTTCCTCTGGTACAACTACTAGAAATGATATATAGTGCTACCAGTTGGAGGTATGCCCCCACTCACTCTGAAGCAGTCTTTTCAGCGCTGGTGGGGACACACCCCTTTGACATGTTTAAGGGTAACACCCAGTTGTCTGTTCATATTTCTAGGAGGAATAAAAGACGAATTGCACAAAGTACAGTTATGTGCAAAATTGCTCTAGAATTGTTACTGTCAGCAGATTTGTACCTCTGACACTGGCTGACCTGTTACATGTGCACTTGGCAGCTGAAGGCATCTGTGTTGGTCCCATGTTTAAATGTGCCCACATTGCTGATGTTTTAATATATGCAAATGAGTCTCTAGGAGCAACAGGGGCGTTACCGTTACACCTAGAGGCTCTTCTTTATGTAACTGCCGTGCCCTCTTCACTTTAATTGACAGAGCCAGACAGTGAAAACGTCATCAAGCCTGGACTGACTTTTCCTAAAATCAAAGGGGAGAGGGTGCAGCAGTTTCAGAGAACAGAGCCTCTAGCTGTAATGACAACGCCCCTGTTGCTCCTAGAAGTTCATTTGCATGTATTAAAACTTCATTTTTCTCAGCAATGTGGGCAAATGTGAACATGGGACCAACATTGATGCCTTCAGCTGCCAAGTGCACAAGTAACAGGTCAGCCAGTGTCATAGGTACAAAACTGCTGACAGATGTCCTTTAAATTGGCAATACAAGCAGTTATTAAAACAGACATATCAGGAGTGTGGACAGATCCTCTCTAAAAACAATTCTGGGTGTCACAATGTAAAATACTGTATAGTATAGGTTAGGTGGCAGCTTTGCCGGTACGTGTGGATAAGGTTTTAGCTGTCAATCAGTGAACAAGACCGCCCACATGACTCCTACACTCAGAATAAATGAGTAAATTTCAAGTTTTACTGAATCTTTTCCCACAAATCTATACATCAATCTGCTCAGCTCCTCCTGCTCTATAACCTGCTGTTTTCATGGTGACGGGTTGCATGCTGCTTTTAAATGATCGTAATGTTTATTGAAGAGAAATATTTATTCTAAACCTACATCACCTACAATCACATGTGAAGCAGTAGTTGCCCCCTAGGACTAATAACCGGTTGTGCCACTCTTGGCAGTAGAACTTGCAATCAAACGTTTGTGATTACTTGCAGGGAGTCTTTTACATTGCTGTGGAGGAGTATAGGACCACTCTTTTCAAGCATGAACTGTCCTTTTAAAGGAGTTGTCTTTTTTTTCTTTTTTTTAATTTGCACCACTCCAGCTCCCCGCCTCTCCTCACTGGTCTTCCAGAAACCAGTCATTATCTGACACAGGGACAGGACAACGTGCGCCACTGCAGCTAATGACTGGCCTCAGCAGTGATGTGTCCCCAAACAACACGTGACCCAGCAGTCACGTGCCTGGCAGCTGGAGCAGAGCAGCTGGGAGCAGGCAAGAATGGATTTTCCCACAGGTACAGTTGGTTGGTCATGCAAAAAAAAAAAAAAAAAGAATTAAAACAAAGTTGGACAACCCCTTTAAGGTCTTACCACAGACTGAAAAACTTTAACCACTTCCAGACCTCAACTGTACAGGTTGGGTTGAAGTTGGGTTTTTAAAGATGGTGCCCGCTCCAGAGTGCAGCAAACACCTAGGGCTAATGTCTGTGATTGGTGATAACGCTGATCACAAACGTTTAAGACCTTAGATGCCATGGTCAATTGTGACCATGGCATCTGAGGCAGCTTTCCCACACAGATCAGGGAAGCCGTTTATTCACTGCGGTAGCCTCGGTCCCTCTGGAGAATCCGAGGCTACCACAGCAGTAGGTTGTATGGAGCCCGCGAAAGTTCACATGTTCAAGTCCCCTAAGGTGACATAATATAAGTAGGATATAAGTAAAAAAAAAAACAACACAAAAACATAAAAATTCTAATCATCCCACTTAATAAAAAAGATAAATTTGCACTATTGAGTCCAAAAACACCAACAGTATTAAAATATAAATGCATTTATAAAATACTGTAAATGCCATAACAGGAAAAAAAATCAAAATGACAGATTTACCATTTTTTGTCACCTCTCGAATAAAAAGTGATCAAAAAGTCACACACACACAAAAATTATGTCACTGAAAACTACAGATCATCCCAAAAAAAAAGGCCTCACATAGCTCCATAAAACCTATAAAAAAAGTTATGGAGGTCAGAATATGGCGATGGAAATCAAAAATTATTTTTTTCAATTTCTATTTTTCTTTTTAAATAAAGTATTTAAAACAAGAAAAACTACAAAAATGTGGTATCGCTGTAATCATACTGATACGGAGAATAAAGGGAACAGGTCAGTTTTGGTGAACGCTGTAAAAATGAAGTCCATAAAACTATGGCGGAATTGCGTTTTTTTTCCCAATTTCCCCTCATTTGGAATTTTTATTTACAGGATAGGGGATAGCTATTAGATTGGTGGGGGGATCAGTAGGCCACAATTCAAAAGAGCGACACATTACCGCTGCAGAAAAATCAACAAAAACCTTTGGTGACCTCCGAGGTGGTATGGAATTAATATTTTTTTAACACTCATACAACATAATTAATAGGACTGTCATCTTGGAACATGATTTCTGTAAATACATGCCTAAAAATAATTTGTGACAAAGGCTACATGAAATGTGCTTCTAGTTGTTTGGTCCATACCCGTGAGAAACAAATAGAAAGGGAGCTCATAGTACCAAAAATATATACATTTTATTAGAGCATGTTAAAAAATGACAAAAAATGAATAAAGCTAGTACATGAGATGCCGTAAAGCATGATGATGAGAGCGCCACCCTGGGAGGAAAAACACACGGATAAAAAGATGAAAAGATATGGTATATAGTGGTATATAGCATGGGAAAAGAAAGTACTGCGTACAGTCTGACGAAGGCACGCCGAAACGCGCGTTGGGGTAGCGCCACCCTGGGTCTCTTTGCACACGGTCTGTTCAGGTGAGCTTTGGTCTCCTGCTGCCCCCCTCTGGCTATATGATCCTGTTGTTTACCTATACTCGGTCTTTCTATGCAACATACTTCCATCTTATATGTGCTTGCATTTTTATGCCATTGGGGGTGCATGTGTTGACCTTGCTTTACCTGGCACTTCATGGTTTTATCATTCATCCATTAATTTCATGGGTTGGGCACTGTACCCAGTACTTTCTTTTCCCATGCTATATACCATATCTTTTCATCTTTTTATCCGTGTGTTTTTCCTCCCAGGGTGGCGCTCTTTTCTGTTCTCCGCTCTCATCATCATGCTTTACGGCATCTCATGTACTAGCTTTATTCATTTTTTAACATGCTCTAATAAAATTTATATATTTTTGGTACTATGAGCTCCCTTTCTATTTGTTTCTGCTGTTTCACTCAGGAGCCTTTACCGAGTTATACTTTTGGTGTATCCCCTGTGGCTGTATTGGGTGGGCACTGTTCCTTACCCGTCCCGGGGATACCCTGGGTCATTTTGTTTGTTTACATACCCGTGAGAAGATGTTTTCCAGAGAGCTGGTCAAGGACTTCTTTGCCTTGTTCTTCAAAATATCTAGCGTGAAACGACCACTAGGGGCAGTGTTCTCCGGGATTGAGCTGCTTGACAAGCTCTGCAAAAAGTAAGAAAATGCATTATAGTCTATATATTATATGTACAGGTTCTCCAAAAAGAAATGCCTTGATTTATTAATGTGTCTGCCCCTAGCATCCGTCTAAAAGTGACGCAAATAGGCACAATTTGGTGCAACTGGGGTTTCTTCAATTTTGTCTGACTCGCTCAAAAAGGGGCGTGGGGCTTCTAGGGAAGGGGCGTGGCTTCTCTGGAAAGGGGCGTGGCCCAAGATGCACCATTTTGCGCCACAATTCAGGCATAAAATTCTACCACAGGGTAAGCCAACCAAAGCTAAACAGAAGTGTCTATCCCTGCACCGGCGTTATCATCCAGCCTGAGCCCCTATGACAAATTAGGTGCAGGTCTATACATAAAAGGCCTATCTGAGCTTATGCCATCTACAGGCTTAGTAAACCTGCCCCACTGAGTCTCACCTATGAGTATCACTCATGTCTGGCTATGCAATGTCTTAGTTGAAGGAGTAGATAACTGTGTATGTAACCGTAGTAAAAGAAGCAGATATACTTTGCCAGCATTCACAAAACACGTATAACATTCCTTTGGGGCACATTTATCAAACTCTTCTGCAATTAGACTGGAGTAGTGGACTCACCAGTTAGTATTTTGCAGGCTATTTATTAAAAGTCGCACAGCAGTTGATGAATGAGGCGAGACGTCTTTGTATTAGTCAGTTCTCTGATAGTTAAATTTCAGTTAGACTGGTTTAATTAGTATGCGCATGGCGTAAATGTCCTGTGACGTCTACCTGAAACTTTTAACGCAAAAATTGTTGCACTTCATCTGATCCGTCTGACAAATGCCATCAGTGTACATACGGTTTGACGGATACCTCCTAACTTCCTGTCGCACCGGAAATGACGTGTGGAGGCGTTCCTTAGTTTTGACGATCTGCGCATGCGCAAAAGGACAGTTTAGGGAAAATCTCACTGCGGAGTTCAGCAGCACACTGCGCATGCGCCGGAGAGCTGAAGTAAGGAAATATTACGGCCCATTGCGCAAGCGCGGTTAACTCCTCAAAATCCATCCGATCTCCGCGCCTGCGCAGTGTGGGGGTAGGGAAAAATTACGTCCAAGTGCGCAAGCGCCGAGGGTAGTATAAATATCCATTTCGCAAGCGCTGCTAACCCTTTGCTGGAGCTATTCTCATATAGCTCCAGCAAAGGGTTAGCAGCGCTTGCGAAATAGATATTTATACTACCCTCGGCGCTTGCGCACTGAGATGTAATTTTTTCCTACCCCCACACTGCGCAGGCGCGGAGATCGGATGGATTTTCAGGAGTTAACCACGCTTGCGCAATGGGCCGTAATATTTCCTTACTTCGGCTCTCCGGCGCATGCGCAGTGTCCCGGTGTGCTGCTGAACTCCGCAGTGAGATTTTCCCTAAACTGTCCTTTTGCGCATGCGCAGATCGTCAAAACTAAGGAACGCCTCCACACGTCATTTCCGGTGCGACAGGAAGTTAGGAGGTAGGGAAATCTCACGAAGTAGGGTAATGTAACGTTACACCGGCGACGCAACTGTCTGCCGGAATCCTCTGCCGCAAATGTGAAAGTACCCTAAAAAAAAATAGACACTATAATAAATGTGCCCCATTGACCTTTTGGATTTAAAGGGCTCGTCTCACTTCAGCAAATGGCATTCAGCATTTATCATGTAGAGAAAGTTAATACCAGGCACTTACTAATGTATTGTAATTGTCCATATTGCCTCCTATGCTGGCTGGATTCATTTTTCCATCACATTATACACCGCTTGTACCCAGGGGTTAGGATGCAACTAAAATATGAAGTGACCACGAGAAGTGTATAATAAATGAATCCAGCCAGCAAAGGAGGCAATATGGACAATCACAACACATTAGTAAGTGTCTTGTATTAACCTTCTCTACATGACAAATGCCACAACCCCTTTAACTCTAACAGCAGAAAATAGCTCCAGTAGTGTGAACACGGACATGTTTTGTAAAGAAACTGCAGGCAATGTCATTTTAAGAGCTAATTTGAGTCATCCACTGCTCACGATTAAAAGGATCTACTACTGATAAATATAACAACCAAAGTTTTAACACACATAAATGTCTGCAGCGTTGAGCTTATCTAGAAGAATGCTGGACTGTTCTGCTTCATTTACTTCCACCACTTACAGTGCCGAAAATTCATCCATGTGCCACCTTTAGCATTAATATTTACCTACCTTACATCAAGATCCTGAGTTTTCTAAAGTGTTATCTAAGGGCTATTGATGAGTCTTGCCGCGCATCCTCGCTACCTCCGATTTTATCTCCTAGCTCATTTTTAACTAAGGCTGCATCTTCATCTATGTGGTTGGAACGAAAGGGGACCGATAGATGCGGCCATACCAAATGCTGCAAGGTGATAGAAGTTTCCAGTTCATTTAACCCTTGTGTGACTGGAAAGTGATTCACCATGCAACAAAATGCCAATTGGAATTTCACTTATGTTGTTTATTTAACCCTTTCCTGATGTAGCGATTTTCCGTTTTTTGCATTTTCTTTCATCGCTCCCTGCCTTCCCAGAGACAAAACTTTTTTATTTTTCTGTTCACATAGTCGTATGAGGGCTTGTGTTTTCCAGGACAAGTTGTACTTTTTCTAATGCAACTATTTAATATTCTTTAAAAAAAAAAAAAAATTATTATAAAATCAGGGGAAAGGGTGTTTGTTTTTTTTACTTGAAACTTTATTATTTTAATATTATAAACACTTTTATTTTATTTTTTTACTTTATTTCTGTCGCACTCTGGGACTTCAACTTTTGGGGGTCTGATTCCCTCTGCAGTGAATTACAATACATCTGTATTGTAATGCATTGCCTGGTAGTGTATGACACTGAGTAATACACTAACAGGGTGCCTAGGAGACCCAGCCTGAGGCTGGATCACCTAGGCTTCCGTAGAAGGAAGGTGCCAATGCCTCGGCAAGGCATCGGGCTGCATTCTCACCCATTGGGTCCCCGTGCGGATGTGGACAACACACGTTGGGCAGTCCTCATCTTTTGCAGCCCCATTGAAATGAATGGGTCTGCATCCAATCCACAAAAATGCGGATCCGATGTGAACCAAACATATGGTCGTGTGCATGAGCATACTCACACGTTGTGAGAGGCCTGACAATTATTGTGCATAGCTGAAACCAATTGTAATTTAAATGTCACATTTCTATTCATTTAATGAGGTTAAATCAGCAGCAAATGAATGGATTCCTGCAAGTGCCATTTGAGGAATGGGGTAGTTACAAAAAATCTGCCATACCCTTAGTCAGGTCACTGGGCCCTAATGAGCTTACTATGTGTATGCGGCCCACAAATGGTGCAAATCTGCTGAACACATTTGATACTTCGAAAAATGCTAGAAAACATTCTTCTCAGACATGGCCACAAATCTACAAGATGCTGGAGGCAAAACCAAGAAACTAATCTGACGTGATCTCGTAATGAATATGTTTAAATCATTAAATGTTTCTTAAACTATTCACAAAAGCAGGAGACAGGCCTGAGCCTTCTTCCTCACGGATCATGTCCTGATCTCAGATTTAATTAAGTGTGATATCAGCCGAGCTGTGAAGCCATAGGCAAAATTTTTGCACTACATTTCAAGGATGCACCTGAGGGAAACTGTCTCCATACAAACCATCTGAACATAATCTGTCTCGTCAACAGCAGCCATTATTCAAAATTCTATTCACAGGCAAGTATTGGGAACCAACCATTTGTTTCCAATAATTGCCTGATCGCTGAGCAGAGGAGAGAGATCCATTGACATGCAGCAATTATCCCATCTTTAGGAGAAACGCATCGAGCGTACACACTAAGGCCTCCTGCACACAACGTTTTTTTTTTCCGTTTACGGGCTGTTTTTTGCGTTCCATATACAGTCCGTATATGGAACCATTAATTTCAATGGTTCCGCAAAAAAAAACGGAATGTACTCCGTATGCATTCCATTTCCGTTGAAAGATAGAACATGTCCTATTATTGCCCTCAAATCACGTTCCGTGGCTCCATTCAAGTCAATGGGTCCGCAAAAATTTTTTAACACATACGGAAATGCATCCGTATGTCTTACGTATCCGTTACGTTTTTGCGGAACCATCTATTGAAAATTTTATGTCCAGCCCAATTTTTTTCTATGTAATTACTGTATACTGTATATGCCATACGGAAAAACGAAACAGAAAAAACGGAACAGAAACGGGAACACAACTGAAACAAAAAAACAGAACAACGGATCCGTGAAAAACGGCCCTCAAAACACTGAAAAAGCCATACGGTCGTGTGCAGGAGGCCTGAGGAGTAGGAAACTCATTAATCAGAGTAGCAACTAGCGGCGGCACACCCGCCAGATAGGAGGGGGTGGACACAGGTTCACATGTTTCCCTGCGATTTCTGGGTATTCTCCTAAAGAGTAGTCATAGACAATGAGCATTTAGACTCTGATATGGGGACCATACATACAGCCTCCATCTGACGGAGATATTAAATTTAATGGATTTCTCTCATGATAGCTGGTCCCAGTTGTAATGTGCATCTCTGGGACAAGCGTGAGTATAGCAGGGAGAAACAAGGTGCTTTCTTCTCCCTCATAGGCACCTGGTCTATAGGGACCTATAAACAATCCCAGGGTCCTCCCAACAGTATACAACATCGTGAAATTTCACAAATAAGAGGTTGCCTGTTATGGGTGTTTCTTCGCTCTTAATGAATGTTTACCAATAACATGTATTGATTTTCCTTTTAGCGTCTCTACAGGCAGTGAACACATTAGTCATCTTTGAGACGGACACCCGTTTCATTTTTCACTCCGTGATTTATTTTCTCATTGTTTGCCAAATCTGAACAGTGGCCTTAGCCTTCAGAGGAAAAAGAATTAGGCCACATTTAAATCTTAAATAGAAGGAAATTCCGCAAATTGTGGTACAAATCTACACCTACTCATGGCATCTGTTAAAGTGTTATAAATTCACTACATTTATTAAGAGGCAGGCACCTTTTAATAACCCTGGCCCAAATCCCCCAATGTAGCAGCAGAATGCACAGATGTGTATGGCAACAGTAGAGAATAACAGAGTCCCTTAGCATATGATGAAGGGCCACTTTGTGCCTGAAATGCGTAAGTAGTGATCATATTCATGATTGGATCTTAAAGAGGTTGTCTCATTCAGCTAATAGCATTTATCATGTAGAGAAAGTTACTACAAACCACTTACTAATGTAATGTGATTGTCCATATTGCCTCCTTTGCTGGCTGGATTTATTTTTCCATCACATTATACACTGCTCGTTTCCATGGTTACAACCACCCTGCAATCCAGCAGTGGTGGCCGTGCTTGGACACTATAGGAAAAAGCAGAAGCCTATGTGTGCTTCCATGGTCCCAGCCGCCAGAGAGGCTGGTACTTTTTCCTATAGTGTGCAAGCATGACCACCACTGCTGGATTGGAGAGTGGTCATAACCATGTATAATGTGATGGAAAAATGAATCCAGCCAGCAAAGGAGACAATATGGACAATCACATTACATTAGTAACTTTCTCTACATGATAAGTGCCACTGTATTGCAAATAAGTCACGTGATGAAGAGCAACATTTTAGGCCACGTCAACACAGGATGGAATACACCCTATTCATTCCAAATGGTGAAAATCTGCAGGAAAATCTTTTGAGTGCAAGGTTATATTTTATTTGTTACAACAAGGAATGAAATATTATAAACTGTAAGACACTAAACAGTAGGGCTTGTTGGCTCCCTTTGCCAGAGCCCTGATTGTCAAATATGTCTACTAGATGCTTCTGCATTTACCGTCTGCAGTTCTCCAATGTGAACGTGGGTTTTCTGCTTGTTTTCACACAGCTGTCTTAGGTGAAGTATGACAAGCTCGTTCTCTTCCTGGTCGCTGGTTGCTTTCATTTTCTGACAAGAAGAGACATATTTCTGGTAAAGCAGGTTATTGTATCCCACGTTACTACTACTATTACATTTAGCTGACTACTATGTAACGGTGGTTGTCTTACCCCAGAGCGGTCTCCTGTTTTGGAGATCCACTGAGGAGATCGGCCTACACCAGTGTTACGTGCCAATATGCCTTGCACCTTTTGGGTATATATTTATCACACAGGGAGCTAGGACGTCATTGCATGTGCTAAAAGGGATATGAAATGCATCATTGTTGATACCTCATATGATTTTAGGCCATTGTTTCTGTCCACAGATCAGCAATAAAATAAAGTATTTCCACAGCGAAAATCTGTGGATTTCATTCGTAGCCTTCTTGTGAAAGTGCTGCAGATCAGCATGAGGATTAGTCTCACTGGCGTCTAATAGGGATAATCCTTGCCATTTCTGCCCAATGGAAGTAGCATACTACTTATTTCAGCATTTTGTTTTTCATGAAGGCATATGGCTGATCCCACAGTAAATAACATGTCAAATCTGCCATGTATGCAATGAGCCTTGGCCAAAAACTATTCTAAACTTTAATGAGGTTTAGAGTTTTTTTTCTTTTTTACTGATGACCCAACCTCTGGATAGGACATCAGTATCTGATCGACAAGGGTCCTATACCCAGAACCCCCACCGATCAGCAGTTTGAGAAGGCACCGGAGCTCGCAGTAGCGTCACGGCCTTCTCTCAGCTCACCAAGCACAGTGCCGTCCATTTCACAGCAGCTTTGATTGGTATTACAACGTATGCCTATTGACTTCAATGGGGCTGAGCTGTGCCTATGCCATGTGATGATGAACGTGATGTCACTTGGCCTAGGAAGGCCACAGTGCTACTGCGAGCACCTCTGCCTTCTCAAACTGCTGATCAGCGGGGGTTCTGGGAGTTGGCCCTCCCCCAATTACATACTGATGACCTATTCAGAGGATTGGCCATCAGTAGAAAAGTGTCAGCTTATTGTTTTTATCATATTTCTTGTTCCCTTTTACTTCTGCCTTTTCAAACCTTACAGTGTATACTTTTTCTGCTGCTGACATACTTTGTACCGGGTCATAGTAAATGAGTAAGTAAAACAAAAGTTAACCTGGACTTTTTCAAAAATGTCCGCTTGTTCGTTGTCAGAGAGCAAAGACAATTGTCGCTGTATTACCAGCTTGGCTCTTGGTGGGTACAGCCCTAGAAAAGAAGGACACAGATCTCAGAAAAGTCATCTGAAAGATAAAAAACACTAAAGGAATAATAGAAGTATATTGCGGTGCATTCCTATACAGTTTCCACTTGACTAAAATGATGATCGTCCACCAGTCTTCCAGTCCCTCTTGATAAACCTGTATAAGACCACACAAGATGGCTTTCTAAGACAATTCTTCTGCTCCTTGACCAGAGTTACTGTATGTCCACCATAACCACGTATCTTCTAATTAAAGTAAAGCTCCCCTCAAAACATCGGCTACCAGGAAACCACAATAATGCTATAAAATGGTTTCAGCTCAATTATCATTGTAAAGAGAAACCCAACCTTCACTTCTATGAGAACTAATATACAGTATGAGCAAAGTAATGCTAAACTAAAAAACTAACATTTCAATAAGCAGGTTTACCTTATCTGATAACTTCAGGAGAGCCATCAATCATTTATTGCTGTGGGACTGTGACTGCCTATTTTACATTGCTTCAATATGAACGGAATACAAACAAATTATAATACATTTATAGGTGTATAAGGTGTATGCGGATAAGGTTCCTATTCACCGGGCAGATTTTCTGGTGTGACAGATAGCTAAGGTGTATTCCGGTTACCATAAATATAACTCATGATTTAGACTAATCCATCATCAATAATGACCTAATATAATGTAAATTCCACATATTTACTGTTCAGTAGTTATAAAAGTCGTTTTCTTCCACTGTGTTTCCTCCTAAATTACCATGGCATCGACCTGTAGTTCTGAGCCTTTGTCAGGTCGAGCATGCTCAGTGTGTTGCTATCCATTCTCGTGTTAGTGTGCTGCTGATTACTGAGTAGGGGGCGTGACCGGACCGTGTATCAGGCAGCCAATCAGTAAACAGCAGGAAAGCTAGGGATTGTGGGGATTGTAGTCTTTGAGGGAAGCTCAGGAGCCATGATACTCTCAGTGTGTTGCAGGCTCACACAGAAGCTAGACAAATGGATTGCAAGGTGAACTGAAGCTCTGCTTATATGTATAGGTTTGGGTTCTGGTTGGGCAACAGCTTGCAGCCTTAATGCAGTTTTTCAAAAAACTAAGTTACTTTACCGAACTACCCCTTTAAGGCTAGTCATTGTAAGAACTGTGAAGCATCTTAATGTTTGAGCTTGTCTACTATCTTTCCACACATACTGTTGATACCTTCAATTCGCTCGCAGAGTTTGTGCAGAGCATGCATAGGACAAGCTTCACACAGCTTGATCTGTGTCTTGGCATTTTGGAGAGCGGCAGCGGTGCTGAATGCTTGCTTTAAGGTCAGCATGACTTCATCCACCTGACAAGAGCAGAGCAATATGTAAAAAAAAATTATATGAAGTAAACATTTTACCAAAGAACAGATTTCGCAGTCCTCCTTTAATATTCTGAAACAGCTATGTCAAATTTAAAAGAGAGATGTGCCTACTGACTACTGGAGAACATGAAATACTGAGTTATTCTATAATGCCTCCATCCTTGTAGGAGATATACATCACATGAACTACACAAATGATGTGTAACATAACAGGTCAGAATACACCAATGGGAAGGTCTGCAAGATCCCTCGACAACTCAATGAGTCTTCTTCGTAGGACCCTCATCATCATCCTTATTGAACTCAGTACTTTCCACTTGCTTGGAATGTCTTGTTGATGGGTTGATCCAGGTAGATTGGATATATACAATTCTTATAATATCTTAAACTTCGAAATTTCAAGCTTCTAAGCTGTGATAAATTCACAATATGAAACATTATAACTACTTTTATAACGGGTGTTCTTAGGCCTCTATATACTTAGACTGGCACCAAGGGTGTGTTCACATCAGGGGCAGACTGGCTACTGAAATCTCATGGTGGGCAGATGCCTAGGGTGACCACCCAAGTCCTCTTCATAGCAGCCAGCCAGGTTCATAACAATCTGATGCTCTCCTATGTAACTGGCCAGCAGCCGCGTCCTGAATTCAACTGTATCGCTGTCCTCAGGACGGTGATACAAGTAAATACTGTGGCGCAGGCGGCAGTATTTTGTGCTGCAGTGTGATATTTGGTTCTGCTGGGGCGGTATTTTGTTCTGCACTGTGGTATTGCTGGCCCCGCCTACTTCTGTTGCTCCACCTTCTGTCAATTTGGACCCACCTACAACCTAGGGCCACTTTTAGATTTTTTTTCCATGGCTACTTTAAAGTTCCCAATCTGTCCCTGGTTCACAGCATGTTTTTGTCCCACATTTTACGTATACACATGACATATATGTTAAACGGATGCCTCAGCAGGTGCTATACAGTGGCATTCATCACTATACGATCCCACAGTAAAAAAAGGAAAGCATCTGTTAATGTAGACATTTTTGGTGGACTTTGGAGTCTACGTGATGTGAACAGCCCTATGTCTGTTACCTACCAAAGCATCTGTAGCACACTGGAAGACGTAGCAAACATACTGGTTTATACCAGGCTCCACACTCTCACGGCACACAAATCCAAAGTGATCAATATGTTCAATACCCTGAAAAAAAAAAAGAAGAAAAAAAAAATATTACTACTGAATGTACCATGGTAAAATACATATTGAACCGAACATTTGGCGAAATATGTTTATTTATCACTTGGCACGGGCACCCTGGGAACTCTGCTATAGATCTCTCGTAGGCTGGGATTAGTAGGGCAATGGTGGAGTGGTGGAGCAGTAATGGCACTCACCCAAATGTCCATGTTTAAGAAGGTGGCATGATAGAAACATGTAATGTACAAACAGTCATTTCACATGTCTTATGTTGCAAGAAGTGTGAAACACGCAAAACAGCTGTACGCTTGTATGTTTCCACCGCGCCACGTGTTTTAACATAGACTGGAACTAGTTCTTCTTTTGCAATTATTGATTCTAGAATGAGATATGTACACAAGTACTCAAATATACATCTAGTATTACGGTTATCAATATCACTCCATCACATAATAAGCTTAAAGGGGTTTTCTGATGCTTTTACATTGATGGTTGGACTCTGGATAGGTCATCAATATCTGTTCAGCTGGGGACAGACACCGGCCACCCCTGCCGATCAGCTGTTCTGCAGTAGCTCTGGGGTTGGAAGTCGGTGCTATAACCACAGCTTCGGTGTAGTGGACAGAGCTGCTTACTGCTTGCTCCCATTGAAGTGAATGCAAGCAGCGTTGGAGTAACCAGCTCCAGCACTGCACACAATAAATGGAGCTACAGTTCCAGTACTGATAGGTGGGGGTATGGCGTGTCAGATCCCTGCCAATCATATATTGATGGTCTATCCTTAGGATAAAAGAAACGGAAAACCCCTTTAAATTGGTGAACAGAATTCCCGACACCAACCCAGTTCATATGACAAAATCAAAGCTGTTGTCTTTGCAATTCTTTGATGGTTTCCAATAATCCCCAGGAGCAATATTATAATTCAGATGACCCCAGGCTGCACATGCTGTGTAAAAACACCCCCCAAAAAACAGAACTTACACTCAGTTTGCCCATCCCTGCCGCTTCTGTTCCAATGGTGCCTGGGTCCCCAGTTCACTTCACTTTCTGCTCCTGCCTCGACATGGCAGGAACTGGTTGGGTATGTTGCTCAGGCAATCACTGGCTAAGACGGGTCACTGCTGCAGCCAACAATTTCCTGCCATGGCAAGACAGGAGTAGGAGGGGAAGTGCAGCGGAGAAGCAGGCACTATCGAGAAGGCAGCAACGGAGGATGGGCGAGGGGAGTATAAAGGCTGTATTACCCCAACAGATTGTCTGACCAATTTCTGTCCAATCAGACCAACAACAAAACATCTGCGATGGTCAGAAAATCTGTCAGATACTCTGTCGGTGTAATACAGCCCTAAGTTCTGTTAGGACCCGGGGAATGCTTTTTTGTGCTGGAATCATTTCATCTGAAACATTGGTGACATATCACTAGGATATGCCACAAGTGTCAGATAGGTGGTCACCCTTGAGGTAAGCAGAGAGCAGCTGTGCATGTGCGGCCACCCTCCATAGATTTTTTTGGGACTTCAGAGCATAGCCAAGCACTGGCTCAGCTATTTCTAACAGTCCCATGAAAAAGAATAGGGCGGTGAATGAGCTTGAGTAGTGCACTCTCCATTCATTTCCATGGGACTTGCAAAAAATAGCCAGCTTTTTTTTGGAACGCCCATAGAAATGAATGGAGTGCACACCTCATTTTCAGGGGCCCATTTTAGAGATAGGTCGGGGTCTCAGAGTTAAGAACCCCACCAATCTGACTTTGATGGCATATCCTAGCGATATGCCATCAAAGTCCAAGATGACACAAGATCAATGTAAGATAGCAAATGCAATTAAATCACCCGTTTAATTATTTACATGTTTAAATGTGGACGTACCCTTTTAATTGGGGCACCTGGTTGTGTGATCATCAAGCAGGTCTGGATGTGCGGGGCCAGAGGCAACCATAATTAATGTCTTCCCTACCCCAGAGATTTCATTTTCAGCCTAAATTGTGATTTGTCCATTAACCCTTTCAACAGTGCTAAAACAACTGTTACTGCAATAAGGTTTCTCATAAAGAAGTCATTTGTCTACGGCCAGGTTTCCTTTCACTTGAAATTTGTTCGCTAGCCATCCAAAAGCCTCTTACAATAATCTATTAATTCAACAGAGGAGGCTAAAGCCGTAATCCAGTCACCTTCACCTTAGAGTGCCATGACTTGGCATTGTACAAAGCATTCTCAGGATTCCCTTTCCAGGATCCCTCTCAGATACTTCATATAAACCGCCACACCTGAAGACTTGGGGCACTGCCGTTTACTACACTTCACAAAACGGTTTTGCAAAAGGTGTAAATCAGGACAGGATTGTGGGAGTAAGCATGAATAAAACGCTTCCATGACTTCTCTATACAAGGTTGTGCTCACATCTGTAGTATGCTCCATTGCAGACGGGAAGAGTAGTGAGGTATGGAGACCGCAGAGGAGCCTAACAGACCCCATTAGAAGTCAACGGGCCGGCACTGCGATGTTTGCGACGGAAGCCATGATGCAGATGTGAACAGAGCCTAACTAGATATGTCATTTATATACTTTGCTTTTAATAGATCTTAGGTGGATGCAAACACTTGCACTTGTTTAAATGACTAAACTTTCACACAACTTTGCATAAATCACAGACCAGTACAGGCCAATATAAGAAACTTTGTAATATATCTTATCAGAGAGAAATGTCTCTTTCTCTCCTTATCAGCTCTAATCCTGCTCCCCTACTTCCTAAACGAACATTCACTCTGAATTTTCAGCTAATTTTGTCATGCGAGACAGAGACATGCTGTCATCTCACTAAAGGATAAGATTACAAGTGCTCCGGCAGTCCTACGGCAGTGACTGGGGTGGTGAACAGACATGTGCACTACTGCTCCATTTAGAGAGGCTCTGGGACCCCATGTTCTTGGGATTGATGGGGGTCCCAGTGGTTGGACGCACTGTAATATGATATTTATCACCTTTTAATGGGTTAACCACTTTAAGTTGGGTCTGCAGACCTGCTGACAAGTGACACGTGAATTGCAGCTATATCAAACAGAGGAAATTTAAGGACACAAGAAACTAAATGGTTGTGTGAGATAAGTAAAAATCTCACCCCCTTCTCCACCACCGTTTTCTGTGGTGCTGGTCCAGCCCTACTGACGCTGCTTTTTACAAACTGCATGTCATCACTGCAGCCAATCACTATCTTCAGCGGTCTAACACTGAGGACAAGAATTGGCTGCAGCAGTCACGTACACCGTGACAATGTGCATAGTGACATACAGGTGTACGTCACTGCTGCAGCCAATCCCTGTCCTCAGCGTTAGATCGACGCGGACAGTAACTGGCTGCAGCGGTCACGTGTCATATACCAGCAGGTCACTGGACAAAGGGGTGAGTATAACATTGTTTGGTATTTTAAGCTATTGGTAGGACAACCCCATTAAAGGGTTAACACACTGGGCATAGAGTGCACGTCCTGTACAACCTCCAAACCAAACATTAGAATAGGAACCGCCTTCTTATTCCCTTCTGATTATACATGACTAAAAAAAAACACTTACCTGCTTTTTTACAAAAACAGCACTGCACCTGTCCGCAGGTTGTGTGCGGTATTGCAGTGAAAAGTCACTTACCTGAGTACACGAGGAAATATCTTTAAAGTTCTTTTCCAGCACTACAGACTTGGTATCGGGACTTATGAGATTAATTTCAAACCTGCCAACCTGTAAAACAAACGTTACAAATCACAGTAATAAAAGGATTAACATTCAGATAGTTGTAAGTAATAGGCAGATGTAGCAGGGTGGAATACGTTCATATGCGCTTGTTTTGTCTTAAACGTAATTTACAAATCATATAAATGAGAATTCAATTTATTGAGTGCGCTTCAAAGTGTAGTCACTGTGGCCAGTTACTGTAGCTCAGCTCCCATTGAAGTGACTGGGAGTTCAGCACCAGTAACTGGGCACATCCACTACATCAGTCCGCAGACTTGTGTCTATGAAAATGGCTGACCTGCAGCATGTGCGCTTGGCAGCTGAAGGCATCTGTGCTGGTCCCATATCCTGTTCATATGTGCCTGCATTGACAGGGCCAGGCAGTGAAAATGTCATCGTGCCTGGCCCTGTCAATTAAAGTGCAGAGGGCACGTCACTTGCAGAGAGAGCTGAGCCTCTAGGCAAATTGTGGATCCGCAAAACACGGACATCAGCAATGTGCATTCCGCAATTTACGGACCACACATCGCCGGCACTATAATCGAAAATGCCTAATCTTGTCCGCAATTGCGGGCAAGAATAGGACATGTTCTATTTTTTTGCGGATATGGAAGCACGGATGCGGAAGTGCGGATCCGCAAATGCAGATGCGGACAGCACATTCCGGCCCCATTGAAAATGAATGGGTCCGCACCCATTCTGCAAAATTGCGGAACGGATGCGGACCCATTTTGCGGACGTGTGAATGCTATCTGGTGCCAGGCATGCCCACCAGTATTTTGGCACAAGTTGACTAGAATTCTGTCACATCTTGATTTCTAAATCTCCCCCACTGTGTAGCAATCAGTATACCAGAACTGCCCGTCTGTCAATGATTCCATGCAGATACCAGTGCTCTATTTGACAGAAGACATATTTGGCCAAAACCCTTAAAGGGAATCTATTAGCTCCGAAAAACACCCCCCAACTAGAGTAGGCAGTGAATAGTATGATGCCGAGTCCTATTATGTAATTTTTATCCTCATATTCACTTGCATCCCACGTACCAGAAGTAAAATGCATTGAGAGGACTCCAGAGCCTCACCCACATAATGCAGAGGACTCAAGGAGGTTTGTGGGAGCACAGCTTACACTATACACCACTTACTCTAGTTTGGAGGGTGTTTCGATATGACAGATTCCCTTTAAAGGGCTTCTGTCACCCCACTAAACTCTTTTTTTTTTTTTGTTGTGTACTTCTAATCCCTATCCTGCCATATTGCCATACATTATGTTATTAATAATTTTCGTTCAGTAGATTTAGCAAAAAACGTACTTTTATGATATGCTAATTACCTTTCGACCAGCAAGTAGGGCGTCAACTTGCTGGTAGCAGCCGCAGAAAACCGCCCCCTCCTTCTGTTGATTGACAGGGCCAGCCGCGATCTCCTCCTCCGGCCGGCCCTGTCAGCATTTCAAAAATCGCGCGCCTCTGTTAATTTGGCGCAGGTGCTCTGAGATAAGGAGGCTCGCCTCCTCAGCACTCCCTCAGTGCGCCTGCACCAATGACGTCACCGAAAGAGAAGACGTCATCAGCGCAGGCGCACTGAGGGAGTGCTGAGGAGGCGAGCAGATTGTGCTGTGTGAACAGGGATCTGCTGCCCAGAAACAATGGATCTGTATGAGGACAAGTGATAGCAGTAGCCATGGCTCATCCCCATACATGTAAATGCAGCTCTTTCCTCCACCGACGAGCAGGCAGCCATAGGGAAGGAACGGTCCCTTCTCAATACCTGCCTCCTCGCTCAGCGACTGTAAGTGCTCCATTCCTTTCTCTTCCACGCTACATCATTATTGCAGTCAAAGGCACCGACAACCCTCATCTTAAAGGGAACCTGTCATCACCTTTATGCTGTCCATAATAACGGCAGAATAAAGTAGAGACAGGTGAGTTGATTTCAGCGGTCTGTCATTTATAAGTTAAAACTAAGAGGTTGCCGAGAACCAACATCACAATCCTTGCAGACTGGGCCTGGAAAAGAGTCCCGGACACCTGAGAAGAGTCCTGGTTATTCCTGTTCTCCTGCCCACCTGCTGATGACTGACCGGCTTCTACCGTGTTTTCTCCCTTTCTCTCTAGGAGAGAACTGCCAATCATCAGCAGATGGGCGAGAGAGAAAGAAGTCATGAATAACCAGGACTCTTCTCAGGTAGATTTGACTCTTTTCAAGGCCTGGGCTGCAATTATTATGATGCTGGTTTTCGGCAACCACTTACCTTTAAAGGATAACTGTCGTATTTTTATTTTTTTGGAGTATTGGATTGTGGTGATCACCTTAATATCACCTTGGTGGCCCTATTTCAACTTTTCACTGTGTATTCAATTACCCCTTAAAGAGGACCTTTTGCCAGAATAAAACCTCTAAACTGACTATACAGACGTGTAGAGCAGCGCCCAGGGATCCCCCTGCACCTACTGTTATCCCCGGGCGCCGGTCCGTTCTCCCGTTATAACCTCCGGTATGTAAGTAGTTAGGCTCCACCTAGGGGAACCTGCCGGCGTCTCTTTCTCCTATGCTGTAGCACTGGCTAATCGCAGCGCTCAGCTCATAGCCAGGCTATGAGCAGTGCTACAGCATAGGAGAAGGAGACCGCGGCAGGTTCCCCTGGGTGGAGCCTAACTATGAAGATACCGGAGACTATACCGGGCGAACGGACCGGCGCCCGGGGATAACAGTAAGTGCAGGGGGATCCCTGGGCGCCGCTCTACACGTCTGTATAGTCAGTTTAGAGGTTTTATTCTGGCGAAAGGTCCTCTTTAATTCCACATTTTTGTTCCCTGTGCTGCCTACTTTTACCTGCGCTTAAAATAGGGTTGATAGGCATGTTCCGTCCTGTTGAAGGACGGAGGACGCAGAAGCACGCAGCGTGCAAGGTCAGATTACTGACAGCCAGGGACTGTAAGTAAATGATTAAAGCCAGGTCCTCCCCAGCAGCTGATAACAGTGCCTGGGCTGTGTGCACTTCTCCCTGTCCCTGCGCTTGGCTGACGCTCCCTCACTCAGCAGAGCTGGAGAATGCAGAGTTGGAGCAGTGCAGACCAGGGAAGGGAGATCTGCCGTCTGCTCAGTGTATAAATGAAAGCAACATGTGGTAAGAGGACCCCTTTGTGCTGCAGGAGATTAACCCTTTAGGGGGAGGGCTCTGGTTACTGACACTTTTGGGGGGCTATTCAAGGCAGGTGGGATTAGCCTCAGGGTGAGGGCAGTGGCGGCCATCTTAACTGAATAGTGAAATTACAGTTTTATGCAGACTGGTTGCTAAGGGCTGAATCTTATTAAATATGGGGTAAGTCAGTCTAAGGGTCCATTCACACGTCCGCAATTTCGTTCCGCATTTTGCGGAACGGAATTGCGGACCCATTCATTTCTAGGGGCAGCAGGATGTGCTGCCCGGATCCGGAATCCGGGTCCGCAATTCCAATCCTGAAAAATATAGAACATGTCATTTTCTAATAAGTGCCGGCGATGTCTGTGTTTTGCGGATCCACACACACAGACGTGTGAATGGACCCTAAAAGGTAACTGATTCTGGAATATCACGTTATTAGTAACTACATATATGAAAATTTAAATTAGGGTCTAAATGTGACAGTTATCCTTTAACTGATGTGTGACACACCTCTGAAATCACCATTTCTGTCACTACTTTATGCTGCCCTCATTATGGTGAGCAGGTTCAGGTTCCCGTTAAAGGGGTTGGCAATTTTCCCATGGCATCCCATGGGTAAACTGTTTGAAGGTTTTCTAAAAGATGCTATCTTGAAGTACCTCAATGAAATTAAGCAAATATCAGCATGGCTTCATGAGGAATCGCTCATGTCAAACTAATTTAATCAGTTTCTATGAGGAGGTAAGTTCTAGACGTGACAGCAGCGAATCAATGGATGTCGTATATCAAAGCATTTTACACTGTACCATATAAAAGGTTAGTATATAAAATGAGAATGCTCGGACTGGGAGAAAACGTCTGTAAGTGGGTAAGTAACTGGCTGAGTGATAGAAAACAGAGGGTGGTTATTAATGGTACACACTCAGATTGGGTCACTGTCACTAGTGGATTACCTCAGGGGTCAGTATTGGGCCCTATTCTCTTCAATATATTTATTAATGATCTTGTAGAAGGCTTGCATAGTAAAATTATTTTTTTTGCAGATGACAATAAACTGTGTAAAGTAATTTACACTGAAGAGGACAGTATACTACTACAGAGGGATCTGGATAGATTGGAGGCTTGGGCAGAGAAGTGGCAGATGAGGTTTAACACTGACAAACATAGAAAAAGATTCTTTACGGTAAGAGCAGTGAGACTATGGAACGCTCTGCCTGAGGAGGTGGTGATGGTGAGTTCACTAAGGCCTGGATGTATTTCTGGAGTGTAATAATATTACAGGCTATAGTTACTAGAGAGGGGTCGTTGATCCAGGGAGTTATTCTGATTGCTTAGTTGCAGTCGGGAAGGATTTTTTTTCCCTAAAGTGAGGAAAATTGGCTTCTTTTTTTTTGCCTTCCTCTGGATCAACTTGCAGGATAACAGGCCGAACTGGATGGACAGATGTCTATTTTCAGCCTTATAAACTATGTTACTATTTCTCCAAAATGCCATAAACAGTGGTGTATGCTCAGCCCCCACCAATCAGCTGTTACCTGCAGCAGTGGTTCCAGAAAGTGAGCAGCTCCATATGCCACTAATGTCTCAGAGGCTTTTGATGATATACTTAGGATACATAATATCTTACTCTATAAGTGCACTCACAATGCAGTAATACTTATATGGAAAAAGCCGAACATATAGTTCGCAGGTAATGGCACGTATACAGCACTATTAAAGCAGCGCTGAAGCAGTGATGTACCTGAAATAAACTAGAGAACTCAACTAATGGAAAGCAATTTAGATGGAAAAAAACAAGCGAAATAAACTTCAAGAAGACTCAGTTCTTGGGAGGAGGGCTGAGAGATATGTCAAACTCCTTCAACCCAACATGAGCTGGAAGTCTTTAGGAGTTATTGGAACAAATTAAGTAATTTCTAGAAATGATTCAAATAATAAGCCAATGTAATGAAATAAAAACAGGTAGTGGCTATGTGCGGCTCATCTTCAGCTTCCGGGCTGCGTTACAAGAATGGGCTTTACCCCTTCATCAGCTCTGCTACACTACAAAGGTGGTCTTGTCTGGATAGCCCTTTTCTGTATTGTAGTGTACGTCCCACAATATTCAGCCGATCGCAGGAAGCTGCCGCCTTCCTCATTTCAGCCGCAATGTTGTAGGAAAAACAAAGCATCAGACAGCGGCCATTGGGCCATCCATGTTATGAAGACAAGTCCTCCAGAAGGAGAGCGGTATTACAGCAGAGTTCCTGTCTGGTTAGTGGACAGGGGTTCAGATCCGCAGAACACCCACTACTAGTCTGGAGCTACACAGCAACATATGTCCCATGACACGAAGATAGCAATATAATGTGTGTCCATGACTGTGATAAGAAATCAACTCAAAAAATAAGTCCAACATCGCTGGATTTAGGTGGCATGCAACTTTGCCATCATAGATCACAATGCAAGTTGCATGCAACCGTGACTTGATTGCAACCTTTCCAAAAATCGCAGCTCTAAAGCTCGGGCAACATGGCGACTTTGGCCGCAACATATGTCACGCAACCTAAGATCACTTTGCTGCACTGCAGCCTCACGATACAATGGAAGTAAATGGGGTTGCGTTGACACCTGCAAGGTGCCATGCCGGCAACCTGACAGTCCAAAAAAATCTGTTGAGCCTTGGCAATTTGTGGTTGACAACACGACCCCATTTACTTCCTTACGTTGCAAGACTTTATTGATGCACCTCTATCTTTGATTCCGTCACAGCATGTAGCTCCAGCTTGAAATAGTCACTCGGCAGCAAGCTGCATAGATAGCTTTGGTTGTGGGACTTGCTGTCATGTAACGCGTGTTGCTGTGTATGGGGACGGGGCAAGGACTCCAGATCACCACAACTACCAGAAAATCAGGCCTGGCAACCAAGTGTTGCTCCTTACACTTTCAGCCATTAGCTAAAGCGTTGAGCTGGAGGCTGAATTCAGTTTAACATTTTATCATTACTATTTCATAAAAAATGGTAGAATGAGTCTACAGGGCTGCACTTGCTCGATGTACCAGATGCATGAAGCCATAACATGCCTAAAAGAGCAATTCCAGATTTTAACATACCTGAAAGAGCATTGTCCTGTTCTTTTCCGAGTCGGAGGGTTGTACATGGCTCGGTGCACTTGCATGTCTTCTCCTTGACTGTATTTTTCCATCATAAGCCTTCTTTTGAATAGTAACACTACTACATCGAGACCTAAACTCCTGCTGGTCCTCAAAGCCTGAGTCTTCAAGTATCCTCTCAGGAAAAGATACCCGCATACCAGAAAGATTGCTCTGGCTACCTACTGTAAATATCCCTGAATGGCCCTTGGAGGCAGAATTGGCATTAGAGTCCGCGTCCAGTGCTTCAAATGCACTATCAGATGGAGAAACTGGGAGATTGGTCTCGGCCAATGCGAGGTCAGAGCTGGAGTCCACGCTGCGCTGCTCGCTCAGTAGCTTCAGACGCTGACGTTCATGTAGAGAGAATTTCTCAATGCAGTCATCGATGAGAGTGGAAGGAGCGTGTTTATGGGCAATTACCACCTTGCCGCAATATAAAACCTCAAACTTCTGCGAGTTGTAAAAGGCATCTTCATTGTCCTTGCTGGGCTTTGAATCTTCCTTCAGAGCAACTTTGGAAACCTGCCGAATGCTACTGATGACTGTGGAAACCTGAACAGAAGCAAAACATAAGAATCAGACACATGTATGGAAATGTAACTTGTCGATGACTTTGGTCATTGCTCACTGCTTGCTCACTGTCGCCTCCAACGTTTACCACTTTCTAGGCATACTGTACAGTGGCATACGTCCCTCACTGACTCCCATTGTAAACAACATACCTTTATACAGGCTGTCCCAACCTTTACTTAGCGGTTTCCATAACCCCACAGCAGTGAACGGGAGCTATGCTAATAGTGTAGCACAGCAAGCTGCGCTGCTTGCTGTGTTATTCTGTTTGCTTCTGTAGCTCCCATTCACTGCTATGGCAGTTACAGAAACCATACAGCTGTGGCCGCTCAGGCGTTTTCATATTTCCAGCCAGCCTGGATCAGCCATGAAAGGTTGAGATGGGACAACCCCTTTATATTTTGTTAAAAATTCAGATTTCCCACTAATTAAATTCAATACGTTAGTGCTACATTCTAGAACACCACTCTAAAAGCTAAAAGGCGGCCATACACATCATCACCACTAGGTGGCCACACATAAGCAAATTTAGCATATACAGTTCATCTCCCAAGAGGAAACCTACGGAATAGAGCGCATCTGTACTCCGTTGTACGTTATTTTACTGTGCCCTCTGCATAAGAAAGCATAATAGACTGAGCTTTCCTATACAGTGATAAAAGAGATATGTCAGTGCATAACGGCCCATATTTTATTGCAGGGGCCTATAAACACATTTAGCATGTGCACCAAATGTGCAAAAAATGAAATGTAGACTGAGCCTCACCTGAACAAGGCTTAAAGGGGTTGTCTAATCTTGCCACTAGCATAGTGAGATGGGACTAAGCCTCAATCACCAGGTGGCTGGCACTTCGCTGTTTCAGTAGTTCCCATTGCAGTGCATGGGAGCTACAGAAACGGCGTAGCACAGCAAGCTCACTCCCCATAATTGCCCCATGTCAATGTGCTGCCGATCATATGACACCTAAAACCGGGATGTGCGGCAGACAAGCAGTGAAGCAGCAGTGATCGTTTATCTCCATACAGAGGGGAAAACGGATATAGTCAGGTCCATAAATATTGGGACATCGACACAATTCTAATATTTTTGGCTCTATACACCACCACAATGGATTTGAAATGAAACGAACAAGATGTGCTTTAACTGCAGACTGTCAGCTTTAATTTGAGGGTATTTACATCCAAATCAGGTGAACGGTGTAGAAATTATAACAGTTTGCATATGTGCCTCCCACTTGTTAAGGGACCAAAAGTAATGGGACAATTGGTTTCTCAGCTGTTCCATGGCCAGGTGTGTGTTATTCCCTCATTATCCCAATTACAATGAGCAGATAAAAGGTCCAGAGTTCATTTCAAGTGTGCTATTTGCATTTGGAATCTGTTGCTGTCAACTCTCAAGATGAGATCCAAAGAGCTGTCACTATCAGTGAAGCAAGCCATCATTAGGCTGAAAAAACAAAACAAACCCATCAGAGAGATAGCAAAAACATTAGGCATGGCCAAAACAACTGTTTGGAACATTCTTAACCCTTTCATGACCAAGGGTCATTGATGCCCCAGTGTCCAGGTCAAAATTTACAAATCTGACATGCGTCACTTTATGTGGTAATTGCTTTGGAACACTTTTATTTATCCAAGCCATTCTGAGATTGTTTTCTCGTGACATATTGTACTTCATGATAGTCATAAATTTGAGTCAATATATTTCCCCTTTATTTATAAATTTCAATTTCTCTGCTTCTAAAACAGAAAGTCATACCTAATAAAATATTTATTACTTAACATTTCCCATATGTCTACTTTATGTTGGCATCATTTTGGAAATATTTATTTTTTTAGGACGTTAGAAGGCTTAGAAGTTTAGAAGCAATTCTTAAAATTTTTAAGAAAATTTCCAAAACCCACTTTTTAAGGACCAGTTCAGGTTTGAAGTCACTTTGTGGGGCTTACATAGTGGAAACCCCCCATAATTGACCCCATTGTAGAAACTACACCCCTCAAGTTACTCAAAACTGATTTTACAAACTTTGTTAACCCTTTAGGTGTTCCACAAGAATTAAAGGAAAATGGAGATGAAATTTCTAAATTTCACTTTTTTGGCAGATTTTCCATTTTATTAAATTTTTTTCTTTAACACATTGAGGGTTAACAGCCACACAAAACTCAACATTTATTACCCTCATTCTGCGGTTTACAGAAACACCCCACATGTGGTCGTAAACTGATGTAAGGGCACACGGCAGGGTGCAGAAGGAAAGGAACGCTGTATGGTTTTTGGAAGGTAGATTTTGCTAAACTGATTTTAGATGCCATTTAAAGCTCCCCTGATGCACCCTTACAGTAGAAACTCCCAAAAAGTGACCCTATTTTGGAAACTAGGGGATAAGGTGCCAGTTTTATTGGTACTATTTTGGGGTACATATGATTTTTAATTGCTCTATATTAATTTTTTTTTAGGCAAGGTAACTGAAAAATGGCTGTTTTGGCACAGTGTTTTTTTTTTTTTTTTTTACAAGATTCATCTGACAGGGTAGATCATGTGCTATTTTTATAGAGCAGGTTGTTACGGACGCAATGATATCAAATATGTCTACTTTCTTTGTTTGTTTGTTTCAGTTTTACATAATAAAGCAATTTTGAAAAAGAAATTATGTTTTTGTGTGTCCATTTTCTGAACGCCATATGTTTTTTATTTTTCTGCCGATCGTCTTGTGCAGAGTCTCGTTTTTTGCAGAAAGAATTGAGGTTTTTAATTGGTACCATTTTTGGGTACATAGGATTTTTGGATCATTCATTATTACACTTTATGGGGCAAGGTGACCAAAAAATTTGCTGTTTTGGAACAGTTTTTATTTATTTATTTTTACAGCGTTTATCTGAGGGGTTAGGTCATGTGACAATTTTATAGAGCAGATTGTTACGGACGTGGCAATAACTAATATGTATACTTTTTCTTATTTATTTAAGTTTTACACAATAATAGCATTTCTGAAACCCAAAAAATGATGTTTTAGTGTCTCCATAGTCTGAGAGCCATAGCTTTTTTATTTTTTGGCCGATTGTCTTAAATAGGGTATAATTTTTTGCGGGATGAGGTGACAGTTTGATTGGTACTATTTTGGGGGTCATAAGCCTTTTTGATCGCTTGCTGTTGCACTTTTTGTGATGTAAGGTGACAAAAATGGCTTTTTTAACTCAGTTTTTATTTTTTTATGGTGTTTATCAGACGGGGTCTATCATGTGATATATTTATAGAGACGGTCGTTACGGACGCGGTGATACCTAATATGTGTAGTTTGTGGGGTTTTTTTCATTTGGCAACCATCGGGCGCTGTCGTCGCAGCGCGGCAGCCCTGATGGTGGAGAGAGGGAGCCCCCTCCCTCTATTAACCCCATGGATGCCGCTACCGCGGCATCTATGGGGTTACAGCAGAGTGTCAGCATAGAGCTGACATTCTCTGCTGATGGCGGCGGCTCAGGAATGGAGCCGCCGCCATCACACACAGCAGGGGTACCGCACGGCATGGGGGCAGCCTTGAAAAGGGGGGCGGGAGGTTGGGGGGGACGGCCAGCATTGAGAGACAGCGCAAATGGGCACTGGGCAGGCTGCAAGAATGTGGATGGGAGCGGGGGGGGGGAAGGAACTTCATAAGGGGCAGGTGGGGACAAGGGGGGGCTTGGCGCACAGATCGGGGGGGGCACGAGAACACTATCTGATTTCAGGCTCTGAACTGCAGAGCGCATATCAGAGCCTGAAACCGGCATTTTTTCACTGCCGCGATCCGATTGGTTAGTCTGCACAGATTGCCGGCAAGGGGCCACTCTGATTGGTCCCTTCCCGGCATTACTGAACTTTGCAGCGCTTGGATTAAAGAGCTGCCATGACGTCTATACACGTGGTAGCTGCACGGGGTATGTGCAGCTATCACGTATATATACGGATTGCGGTCGTGAAGGAGTTAAAAAGAAGGAACGCACCGGTGAGCTCAGCAACACCAAAAAACCCGGAAGACCACAGAAAACAACTGTGGTGGATGACCGAAGAATTCTTTCCCTGGTGAAGAAAACACCCTTCACAACAGTTGGCCAGATCAAGAACACTCTCCAGGAGGTAGGTGTATGTGTGTCAAAGTTAACAATCAAGAGAAGACTTCACCAGAGTGAATAGAGAGGGTTCACCACAAGATGTAAACCATTGGTGAGCCTCAAAAACAGAAAGGCCGGATTAGAGTTTGCCAAATGACATCTAAAAAAGCCTTCACAGTTCTGGAACAACATCCTATGGACAGATGAGACCAGGATCAACTTGTACCAGAGTGATGGGAAGAGAAGAGTATGGAGAAGGAAAGGAACTGCTCATGATCCTAAGCATACCATCTCATCAGTGAAGCATGGTGGTGGTAGTGTCATGGCGTGGGCATGTATTTCTGTCAATGGAACTGGTTCTCTTGTATTTATTGATGATGTGACTGCTGACAAAAGCAGCAGTATGAATTCTGAAGTGTTTCGGGCAATATTATCTGCTCATATTCAGCCAAATGCTTCAGAACTCATTGGACGGCGCTTCACAGTGCAGGTGGACAATGACCCAAAGCATACTGCAAAAGCAACCAAAGAGTTTTTTAAGGGAAAGAAGTGGAATGTTATGCAATGGCCAAGTCAATCACCTGACCTGAATCCGATTGAGCATGCATTTCACTTGCTGAAGACAAAACTGAAGGGAAAATGCCCCAAGAACAAGCAGGAACTGAAGACAGTTGCAGTAGAGGCCTGGCAGAGCATCACCAGGGATGAAACCCAGCGTCTGGTGATGTCTATGCGTTCCAGACTTCAGACTGTAATTGACTGCAAAGGATTTGCAACCAAGTATTAAAAAGTGAAAGTTTGATTTATGATCATTATTCGGTCCCATTACTTTTGGTCCCTTAACAAGTGGGAGGCACATATGCAATCTGTTGTAATTCCTACACCGTTCACCTGATTTGGATGTAAATACCCTCAAATTAAAGCTGACAGTCTGCAGTTAAAGCACATGTTGTTCGTTCCATTTCAAATCCATTGTGGTGGTGTATAGAGCCAAAAATGATAGAATTGTGTCGATGTCCCAATATTTCTGGACCTGACTGTATGTACATGCAGCTGAATAAACTGGCAATGATTGGGAATTAATCTGTTCCTGCTCATTGGTGTTCCAGCAGAAATGACACTTTAAAATATAACTTTTAATTATTTCTAATAAAAAACTATCACTAACGTGATTCACCAGTGAAAAAACTGTGAAAACTCATATTATACAATGATATAAACTGTAAACGGGATAGCCGACCAAGGATAAGGCTAAAGAGGTTTGGTGTACATACGGCAGGACTAAGGGGAGTGTTAGATAAACTAAGCTGTCCCTACACTCACCCTGAGTAAAGCCTCAGCCCAGGGACGTCCCCTGATGGTGGAGACTCCCCGTCCTCGTACCTGGACTGACTGCCCTAGGTATACCCTCCTCTCAGGTAAAAGATAAATACCCGGCTCCCCCGTATAGATAACGGATATTTACTGGGTCACAGTGGATTGATAACTGAAAAGACCACAGCCCACCAGGATAAAGAGACTGAAGAAAAAGTAAAGGTGCAGAGGAGATAAATCCTACAACACCGTGATGAGAAATCTAAAGAGACGTCACGATGCTCCAACGTCACCAGGCTATTTCTCACCACCACCCCGACGCGTTTCCCCTATTGCTAGGTTCATCAGGGGGTCAAACAGCAGTCATAGATAAACCGTTACAAAATGGATATTCAAGATAAAATCATGATATATATACAAGAAGCATAGAACCGGACACACAGATACTGACGTATGTAAGGCACCAAGGGGATCATTAGATAAATCCCACCTGTAAATAAAAGGTAGAGAAATATCAGAAAATGAGCGCTTGTTAAAGGAAAATTACTATTTCAACCCGCTAGGGTCACTTACTCAGAATCCTGGATAGTCAGACTGATAAGACGCCCATTTAGATAAGGGCAAAGACAGTATCCAGATGGCTGTAAAGACATACAGTGTAAAATACTGTTTCATGCCCAAGTCCAGGTTAACCAATCAGTAAACGGACCAAATCGTCCCCACTTACATTTGCCTAGTGTGCCGGTCGCCTTCTATGCCTCCAGATGAACTCACTGACCGAGCTATCTACCTCCTTAAATATTGTCTCCTCACCTGTTTCAAATCTGGCGCTTCCAGGACACCACAGGTACCACTTCCGGTTATCGGAGGCATCTGTTGTCGTCACTTCCGGTCTTTGGACCGCAAGTGTAACTTACTTCCGCCCAATGGAACGCGGATGGACGTCACATCCGGTTCCAAGGTCTCTCTAGTTAGGAGATCGTTTTCACCAGAGAGCCGCACCGCCCACGTCCCATGGACCGCAAACACACGCAATGTCCGGTCCTATGGAACGCATGGCCTTATCCCCCTAACACAAGATATTAAAGAAGGTATATTATCACTGCACTATAGCTATAAAGGTGCATTATATATCTATATTCGATCATTTATACATTATGATCACCTTTACATACCAGTGCTAAAACGGTGCACTGGTGAAGGGATAGCGACATGGTCACCGCTACTCCAAGGATCATCACACTATTATAAGCACATAGGCACTACGTAAAATATCATAGTGTTGTTAGAGGAAGCTTAAATGTAGACGATGGCTGATCTTCTACTGAAGGGGACAGGTGATACTGTATTGATCACAAATCGAGGAGAGTAAAATATGTAGAGGGAAGATCGGTGTGAGCCAATCTAGATAAAAAAGAGAGGATGTCACACACTATTTCACTTCCAGTACATGTCCTAGATACAGGGCAGTACTAAGCGTATATATGATAAAAAACGCTTATAGATTAGTCTAGGGATACAAAGGTATCCAGTCATTTAATCCGAACTGAAGTATTTTTACCGGGCAAGCTATTCATATTAAGGGAGAGTGCACTGAGCACATTCACCCCCAACCTACTTATAAAAAACATGAGAAGGTGAGTCTCTCATTGATCCCAAGGGGTGCCTGAGATTTAAAGCGGTGAATCCACACGCATTCCTTTTGAAGGATTTTACGATCCCAGTCGCCACCCCTTGGGGATGGGGGGATAGCCTCCAGAATAGAGAACCTCATGCAGTTAGAATCCCCGCCATGAACATCATTAATATGTGATGCGACAGGGGTGATTTTTTTCTTCACCACGTCGTTCACATGCTCACAAATCCACCGTCTGACTTCTCTGATCATTGCCCTGAGTATTGGCCAAGTAAAGGGCCCCTTAGGCACAAGGCAATCTACTGTGGCAGTAATTACTGGCTTAGGATCTGGTTGAATAACCTCTGGCATTGTGACCCCAGAAATCCTCTTTATGACAGTAAACATTCATGCTCTATGCTTTGATATTTAAGTCTGGATAGTTTATAGTAAATGGAGCCAAGAAAGAGTACTCATTTACATAACGGAGTTGTCAGCACAGAAAAAATCTCCCTAAAGAGAAGTGGCATGACAGACGAGGCATGCAAATAAGCCAGTCTCCGGCTGTAGAGCACTCAGCATGCGCCTTCATGCCATATAACAGCTGTTCTTTCCTATAATGCAGGCAGACGGGCCCCTGGCAACCTTCAATGGAGTAGCACTATTTTATCTGGTTTGTACAACTGGAACAAAGCACGCTTCCCTAAGATGCAGAAATGCAAACATACAGGGTCATTTATTAAGACCGTCGTTTTATACAACGGTCTTAATATCCCCTGCGCTGGCGGTGGATCTGCCGAAGTTATGGACAGGTGCCGGCCTCTACATAACTTTGGTGCATCCACTGCCTGTCTAAATATACGTCATCTTCCTTGCTGGCGTAGATTTAGAACATTTTCTATGCCTAAAACAGGCGTAGAAAATGATAAATGAGACAGGTCTGGCGGCCTGCCCTCTTCCCCTCCCATACCACTCCCCCCTTTTTTAAGACCTGGTGCTAACAAGGAAAAGTTGAAGACTGCGGCGCAAATAACTTTCGCGCCACAATCTACGCCAGATGTATGCCAAAAATGGATATCTGATAATAAATTTGCCATAGTGCCTACAGGGATCACACAAACATCAAGTACTGTCTATGAATCTCTGCATCTCAAACAAAACCCGGCACAACAGGTCAAATAATAAGGACAGAGATCCTACCCCAAGTAAACCACTGCAACTAAAAAACATTAGAACTATATATAAGAACTGTATCAATTACAGCAGTGAAAAAAATCTGAAAACACTAAACAAATTAGATTCATGTCAAGTATGGAAACTCTAAGGTATTATATTGTCCCACAGGGGAGAAAGTTCAAATTGCACGCAGTAGTACAGAAACAATTGTTAGGGCTTGTTATAGAGTAGGGAGAATTGTTTGAGCAGAGGCTCTTCTTCCAAGTGAGGTGGGACCACTGGGCTGCCCAGCAATAAAGCTGTATATTTGGAAGAGCTATTCTCCCATTTTCTGGGCTCCTGTTCGGAGTACCAGAAGAATACCTAGTTGGTTTCATCCCCCTCAGAGAAGGGAAAGACAATAGATACAGGGTTATTCAATTTATTTTTGGAGCTTAAACCTCCTCTACCCCACTGATCCTTCTTGGCATGGATGCCAAGATGGAAAATCCAATAAGAGAAAGTCTTTGTTATAGCAGTGCCGTCACTAATGTCCACCAGGATTAAACTGGGCAGTATGGCTGATATCGGTTTATATAATGGCTGTATGTGGTGCTCAGTCTCCGTATGCAGATACATGCGAACATCCAAACGAAGATAAGAAAAGGAGACGGCACTCATGAGCTTCTTTGTGAATCTTAACTTCTTTATTGCAAAGAGTCGACACGGGGATGAGGGCGGACACTCCACCAGACAGGCAGGAAAGCGGCGATGGCTGTTTCACGCTTCCACAGGCCACTACGTCATGACGTCATAGGTCCTCGTATACTTGTATAAGAGGATGTATGCCAAGAAGGCTTTCGACCTTGTTAATTGAGACTATAGTAAACTGGCCTTGCAAGCATTTCATTTCCCCACACAATTTATTAATGTAGTCTTTACAATTTACGACAAACCTTCTGCCTGTGTTCTAGTCAACATCTCATATGATGCTGTCCTTTATCACCCCTTTTCTTTATTCTTTCGATGGAAGCCTTAAGGCTGTACATTAAAAGATTTTGCAGGTGATTGTCGGGAGGGAGGCATTCCTTCCTGACAATTGCCTGCTCGTAAATGGAGGAGACCACTGCTATTACATGCAGCAATCTCCTCCACAGTATGGGGAGGAGTAATCGCTTGTTGTTTGCTGGCAGATGATCGTGATTAGACAGCACAATCTGCTACCGGCAAACAATGATTTTCATGTCTGCTTAAAAATCTGGATTGCTCGTTAGTGACGATCTGATACAGGCCTAACTCCAAACTAATAGACTAAATGATAGGATTAGGCTACTTTCACACTTGCGTTCAGAGCGGATCATTAATGTATTTATTAATGATGTGACTGCTGATAAAAGCAGCAGGATGAATTCTGAAGTGTTTCGGGCAATATTATCTGCTCATATTCAGCCAAATGCTTCAGAACTCATTGGACGGCACTTCACAGGGCAGATGAACCATGACCCAAAGCATACTGCAAAAGCAACCAAAGAGTTTTTCAAGGGAAAGAAGTGGATTGTTATGCAATGGCCAAGTCAATCACCGGACCTGAATCCGATTGAGCATGCATTTCACTTGCTGAAGACAAAACTGAAGGGAAAATGCCCCAAGAACAAGCAGGAACTGAAGACAGTTGCAGTAGAGGCCTGGCAGAGCATCACCAGGGATGAAACCCAGCGCCTGGTGATGTCTATGCGTTCCAGACTTCAGGCTGTAATTGACCGCAAAGGATTTGTAACCAAGTATTAAAAATTGAAAGTTTGATCTATGATTATTATTATTATGTCCCATTAATTTTGATTCCTTAACAAGTGGGAGGCACATATGCAAACTGCTGTAATTCCTACACCGTTCACCTGATTTGGATGCAAATACCATCAAACTCAAGCTGACAGTCTGCAGTTAAAGAACATCTTGTTAATTTCATTTCAAATCCATTGAGGTGGTGTATAGAGCCAAAGATTTTAGAATTGTGTCGATGTCCCAATATTTATGGACCTGACTGTATACCATGGAACACAGTGAAGACAATCATCATCAAGTGGAGAAAATATGGCACAACAATGACATTACCAAGAACTGGACGTCCCTCCAGAATTGATGAAAAGACGAGAAGAAAACTGGTCTGGGAGGCTACCAAGAGGCCTACAGCAACATTAAAGGAGCTGCAGGAATATCTGGCAAGTACTGGCTGTGTGGTACATGTGACAACAATCTCCTGTATTCTTCATATGTCTGGGCTATGGGGTAGAGTGGCAAGACGAAAACCTTTTCTTACTTAGGCCTGATGCCCACGACCGTTGTTGTGTTCCGTGTCCGTTGTTCCGTTTTCCGTGATTTTCTGCGGACCCATTGACTTTCAATGGGTCCGTTGAAAACTCGGATGATGCACAGTTTGTCATCCGCGTCCGTGATCAGTGTTTCCAGTCCGTCAAAAAAATATGACCTGTCCTATTTTTTTCACGGACAACGGTTCGCGAACCCATTCAAGTCAATGGGTCCGTGAAAAACACGGAGGCACACAAGATTGTCATCCGCGTCCGTTTTTTCCCCTATCATTTGCAAGGCAAACTTGACTTTTTTTTCACTTTTCATGTTTGGTGATCCTCCAAAAATCGAGGAAGACACACGGAAACAAAAATGGAAACGGATCACGGAACAACGGAACCCCGTTTTGCGGACCGCGAAAAAATACGGACCGTGTGCATGAGGCCTAAGAAAAACATCCAAGCCAGACTACATTTTTCAAAAACACATCTGAAGTCTCCCAAAAGCATGTGGGAAAAGGTGTTATGGTCTGATGAAACCAAGGTTAAACTCTGTGGCCGTGATTCCAAAAGATATGTTTGGCGCGAAAACAACACTGCACATCACCAAAAGAACACCATACCCACAGTGAAGCATGGTGGTGGCTGCATCATGCTTTGGGGCTGTTTTTCTTCAGCTGGAACTGGGGCCTTAGTTAAGCTAGAGGGAATTATGAACAGTTCCAAATACCAGTCAATATTGGCACAAAACCTTCAGGCTTCTGCTAGAAAGCTGAACATGAAGAGGAACTTCATCTTTCAGCATGACAACAACCCAAAGCATACATCCAAATCAACAAAGGAATGGCTTCACCAGAAGAAGATTAAAGTTTTGGAATGGCCCAGCCAGAGCCCAGACCTGAATCAAATTGAAAATCTGTGGGGTGATCTGAAGAGGGCTGTGCACAGGAGGTGCCCTCGCAATCTGACAGACTTGGAGCGTTTTTGCAAAGAGTGGGCAAATATTGCCAAGTCAAAATGTGCCATGCTGATAGACTCATACCCAAAAAGACAGAGTGCTGTAATAAAATCAAAAGGTGCTTCAACAAAGTATTAGTTTAAGGGTGTGCACACTTATGCAACCTTATTATTTTATTTTATTTTTTCTTCCCTCTACCTAAGGCCTCTTTCACACTTGCCTTGTCCGGATCCGGCGTGTACTCCACTTGCCGGAATTACACGCCAGATCCGGAAAAACGCAAGTGTACTGAAAGCATTTGAAGACGGATCCGTCTTCAAAATGCGTTCAGTGTTACTATGGCAGCCAGGACGCTATTAAAGTCCTGGTTGCCATAGTAGTAGTGGGGAGCGAAGGAGCAGTATACTTACCGTCCGTGCGGCTCCCGGGGCGCTCCAGAATGACGTCAGAGCGCCCCATGCGCATGGATGACGTGCCATGCGATCACGTGATCCATGCGCTTGGGGCGCCCTGACGTCACTCTGGAGTGCCCCGGGAGCCGCACGGACGGTAAGTATGCTGCTCCCCCGCTCCCCACTACACTTTACCATGGCTGCCAGGACTTTAGCGTCCCGGCAGCCATGGTAACCATTCAGAAAAAGCTAAACGTCGGATCCGGCAATGCGCAGAAACGACGTTTAGCTTAAGGCCGGATCCGGATCAATGCCTTTCAAAAGGCATTAATTCCGGATCCGGTCTTGCGGCAAGTCTTCAGGATTTTTGGCCGGAGCAAAAAGCGCAGCATGCTGCGGTATTTTCTCCGGCCAAAAAACGTTCCGTTCCGGAACTGAAGACATCCTGATGCATCCTGAACGGATTTCACTCCATTCAGAATGCATTAGGATAAAACTGATCAGGATTCTTCCGGCATAGAGCCCCGACGACGGAACTCTATGCCGGAAGAAAAGAACGCAGGTGTGAAAGAGCCCTAAAAGATTTCAGTTTGTTTTTCAATTGAGTTGTACAGTTTATAGGTCACATTAAAGGAGGAAAAAGTTCTGAAATGATTTATCATTGTCTCATTTTTTTTACATCACAGAAACCTGCCATTTTAACAGGGGTGCGTAGACTTTTTATATGCACTGTACCTACAGCAGGGAGGGGGGGGGGGGGGGGGGTGAGACAGTAGGATTCACACTGGGTAGGCTCCTTTACAGGCCTGGGGAAAACTGCTCATAGAACTGGTCAAAGATTCAGAGCCTCAGAGCATCATAAGAGTCCTATAAAGTTTAACTTGGGACCTATTCACACAACTGTATATTTTTGTCTGTGTGCTATCCATGTGCACAATAGACTGAACATGGATGGCACATGAACCCATAGCAGTAAGTGGTGCTATTCAATTTACACCACTGCTTTTCGGCGCGAACTGGGGATCCATACTGAGGAACTCAGAGGATGTCCAATCTTAGGCCTCTTTCCCACAGGCGTGTGCGCCCCGTGGTCGTGCTGCGGCCCGCAAAATGCGGGTCGCAACGCTCGAGCACAGTCCGTGGGGCAGCCGCAGCGGATCGCGGACCCATTCACTTGAATAAGTCCGCGACCCAGCCGTTCCGCAAAAAGATAGGACATGTTCTATCTTTTTACGGAACGGAAGTACGGGACGAAACCCCACGGAAGCACTCCGTAGTGCTTCCGTATGGTTCCGTTCCGCACCATTCCGCATCTCCGGATTTGCCGACCCATTGAAGTTAACGGTACCCGTTCCGCAATACGGCAACGGGGCGAACACGCCCATGGGAAAGAGGCCTTAGGATGTGTCTCATGGAGACCATTGGAGACAATTGTCTACAGCGGGTGCAGGGTCTGTGTCCTACACAGATATACAAACCTCACTGCCGTGCTAAAATTCATCCATGCATTCCAGCTACAAAATGGAGGATTTTTAATATGGACATGTGAATAAACTGTAAATGAGAAGGGGTGCCAGGCATTTACTACAAGACTGAACTAGCAACCTGTCTGTCCCAGAAGATTTAGAGCAGGATAAATGCATTTTCTATATTCCCTTTTAATAGCTGAAGCAGCCAGACATCAAAAGGTAGTAAGACTAGGTTCACATCAGATTTGAGATATTCTCAGAGTGTACACTGAAAAAAGCTCCTGACATACCGTATACACTTTAGGCTCCATTAGCCAAAATGGAGGCTCAAAGAGTGTTGTTTTGGCCTACGTCTGGACGCAATTCATCAGTATTCAAAAAAAAAAAAAAAGAATACAGCTAAAGGATAGTGTAGTAGACTGGGTCATTCTATACAATGGAGTCCATTAAGAAACCATATACCACGTTATCTTTTTTGGACGCGGGACCTTAAAGGGTGACGGATCTATGGCATCCAACACAGGTCACATACACATTGGACAAGTATTCCGGAGTATAGGTGAAATGGAGGCCAAAAAGGTGATGTTCGAGCCTAAATCATACACTTCGGGCACACTGATCACAACTTGACCAGAAGTTAATAAATCAAATAACTAGCAATGTATATTTAAAGCTATAAAGTAGCCACAAACGGAAATGTATTCACCTTCTTATTAACTTTAACTGCCTAAGCAGCAGGAAGCAGTCAAGATCACGAGGGATAATGGATATATGCCAGAACCTCCTGTACCTGTACTCCACAATGCCCTTCATGTCTGCAAACACAAGCAGTCTAGTAGATTAGATCAAGTATTCTGCACAGCTAAAAGAACAGCACACATCTGTATTAATACAACAGTCTATACTGTCTGACACCTGCACAGAAAGCAAGTCATACAAGAACACACCATGCAAGAGTTAGAATGTTGTCCCAAATTCCTGGACAATGGAGAAATCATTTAACTATAGAAGCCGGTATACAAAATGCTGTTGTGTCACAAAATATATTCTACATTTTTCAAACCAGCACCTGGGTCTGAACACTTTCTTAACTGCCTGTAATAAAAATTTAGTATAGCCACTGAGTTATTCAATAAAATGTATCTGTAAGGCGCCACCTGCTATTCGTTCTTTTCCTTCTTTTATGTCCGTCTCACAGAGCTGGTCGAACATACTCCGTTTAAATCTTCAACTGCAACCAGCCATATGTTCTATAAGAACCTGTGGCAATTACAGGGAGAGAGCTGAAACAGACCCCGTTCTCGGAACTGCCTGCTCCCGGTGACTGCATTTGATTTCAGACCGGCTCCCGGCACAGGCACAGGTAAGGGCTTACCTGTGCATCGCCGGACGGGTGAGTCTACCTTACTAAAGATGGCAGCCCGCATGTGTTCGCTGGCGAACACTGCGAACTGACCATCACTGCACAGCATCTTACGTGTGGACAGGAAGTCAGTTTCTCTGTGTATTCCTATAGGAGCCTCAATGTTAGTCTTATAGGAATGAATAGAGAAGTAACTATCAGTCCTGTGTCGGAGATCAGAGAGTTGGTCACATGACACAGCTGAGGATCAGAAGGGAAGGGATAACTCGCATACAGTTACTGGTGAGAAGATTACATTCACTATAGATTTCATCGTGCACCCTTCTAACAGGTCGGAGAATAAACATTTTTGTGGGAGTGCTACATTAACAGTGGAGGCAGACTGCGGGCATCAAAGTTGGTTATTCATGGAAACCCCCTTTAAAATTAAAATAAAAACATGTAAGGAGGCACAAAGAGGTACACAAAGTGCAAATAAGGACAGTCAAACAGCCTAATTGATGCCATTACACTGAGCAGTCTACAGAAGTATCTGTGGTCTATGCTGATATATAGTCCTGTAGGCATTTCTCTATGGATGCCTATCCTTGTAGGGGAAAGTAGTGAAGACCCCATGAAAGCAGTATAGAGCAAAGTCCATCAGACTGCTTTTTTCCTCCCAAGAAACGAGGTGTGCCGCTCACACTGTGTGAAAACTTTCCCCATTGATTCCTATGGTACACCACACACTATAGTAGCACCACCTCACTGTAGTCTGTGTGGTACTGTAGACATAATACTTTTAGAGTAGACTCTGTTTTAAGACATGCAGAATGTCCCTTTTACCCCAGAGAGAAGCCTTCAGAAAAACCTAGAATTCCTTGATTTAACCAAAAACTTAAGTATGCTGAAGTGCATGAGCCCAAGTGTGCCAACAGTCTCCATATACTGTACCTCTCCAGGCATCGTCTTCTTCCACCACCGCCCCTTGAAGCCTACAAATGGTGCTTTCATTTTCCACTGCCCAGGTGAACAGCACTTTTCAGGCTGTGAAATGATCACACTCACATTGTTCTGTAACAAGCCTGGTTCCCTTGGCCTTATCAACATCCAGATAAAGGCTTCTTAACCTTGTAATTTAGGCTACTTTTACACTTGCGTTGTTGGTTTCCGGTATTGAGATCCGGATCAGTGACTCATGAGTTTTTTTTCCCATTTTGATTTCACACAACTAAATGCTAGCGGAGCAGATGCACCCTGATGTGCAAAATCAAAAAGGATCCATCCTAGAGTAGAAACTCCAAAAAAGTGAACCCTTTCTAGAAACTACACCCCTCAAGGTATTCAAAATTGATTTTACAAACTTTGTTAACCCTTTAGGTGTTCCACAAGAATTAATGGAAAATAGATATACAATTTCAAAATTTCACTTTTTTGGCAGATTTTCCATTTAAATATTTTTTTACAGTTACAAAGCAAGGGTTAACAGCCAAACAAAACTCAATATTTATTGCCCCGATTCTGTAGTTTACAGAAACACCCCATATGTGGTTGTAAACTGCTGTACGGGCACACGGCAGGGCGCAGAAGGAAAGGAATGCCATACGGGTTTTTGGAAGGCAGATTTTGCTGGACTGTTTTTTAGATACCATGTCCCATTTGAAGCCCCCCTGATGCACCCCTAGAGTAGAAACTCCAAAAAAGTGACCCCATGGATCTCACAGGCTCTTCACCGGAAGGCATCGCGCTGCCTTCCATGCCATCGGGTCCCCCCTACAGCCCCACGGGGACCCGATGGCGGAGCCGCCCGCCGCAACCTGTAAAAGCCGCAAACCGCAGGTCTGAATTGACCTGCGGTTTGCGGCGATCGCCGACACAGGGGGGGGGGGGTCACCAGGTGCCTGCTCAATGATTTGAGCAGGCCCCCAGTTCCGATCACCGCCCGCCGCGCGGCGGTGATCGGAAATACATAGGACGTACAGGTACGCCCTGTGTCCTTAAGTACCAGGACATCAGGGCGTACCTGTACACCCTATGTCCTAAACAGGTTAACATTCCCCATATGTCTACTTTATGGGTGTTTTTTTGCGCCGTGGGATACTCCTTTTCCTGCTGATCTAACGTCTTTCTGAGGGACCCCAGGCATCCCTGACCAGAAGTACCTGCATCCCTGGCTGCATACCATCTACCACAAGGGGCTTTTGAACCCCGCACATGCCTTCACTAGAGTTGTGCCTATACCTAGCACAACTCTCCAAGGTAAGCCTCCAGTTTTGGAGACATTATTATTTTTCCTAAATAGATGTTATTACCCTATGGTGCGCCATTTCTGTTCCACAGTTGAACACAGCCTGCATTAACAATAGTAGAAACTACACCCCTCCAATTATTCAAAACTAATTTTACAAACTTTGTTAACCCTTTACGTGTTCCACAAGAATTAAAGGAAAATTTAGATGATGAAATTTCTAAATTTCACTTTTTTGGAAGATTTTCCATTTTAATAATTTTTTTCCTGTAACACATCAAGGGTTAACAGCCAAACAAAGCTCAATATCTTATACCCTGATTCTACAGTTTACAGAAACACCCCACATGTGGTGGTAAACTGCTGTATGGGCACATGGTAAGGTGCAGAAAGAATGGAGCACAGCATGGTTTTTGGAAGGCAGATTTTGCTGGACTGGTTTTCAGACACCATGTGCCATTTGAAACCCCCCTGATGCACCCTGCAGTAGAAACTCCCAAAAAGTGACCCCATTTTGGAAACTACGGGATAAGGTGACTGTTTAAGTGGTATTATTGTAGGGTACATATAATTTTTTTATTGCTCTATATTATGTTTTTTGTGAGGCAAGGCAACCAAAAATGGCTGTTTGGGCACAGTTTTAATTTTTTGTTTTTTTACAATGTTCATCTGGCCTGGAATTGGGTTATAAATACCTCAGTAACTCTCCCACAAAGCAATTGTGGTGGACAAGCACTATCTGCTCAGACAATAGACACTGCTGTTTTATCTGGGAAATCAAGAGTCACCACTCCTGAGAGACAATACAGGGTGTTGCCCCCTGAGGAGCACACCTGTGAACACATGATTTATGATGCTTGCAGACCTGGGGGGGAGCCACAACCTTCGGTGACCTGTTCTGCAAGTCTGTTTGACCTTTACAGTAAGAACAGTTCTGGGCTCAAGGATGCCACCTACAGAAAGGTCTTAACTAGGGATGATCGAACCCGTGGAAGTTCGGGTTCGCCGGGTTCGGCTGCACTTCAGGTCAAAGTTTGGGTTCGGGACCCGAACCCGGACCCCATTAAAGTAAATGGGGACCCGAACTTCACTTTATTATTTTCCGTTATAACATGATTGTAACGGAAAATAATAGCATTCTTTAGACAGAATGCTAAATAAAATGGCCATTTGAACAAGTGGAAGAGGTGTTTTTTTTTAAATTATTTTTAACCCCTTAATGACCATTTTATTTAGCATTCTGTCATAAGAATGCTATTATTTTCAGTTATAACCATGTTATAATGGAAAATAATAAAATCACCCGAACACCGAACTTTAGTGAAATAGTCCGGGTAACCGAACTTGCAAAGTACTTTGCAGTTTGGATTTGCTCAGCCCTAGTCTTAACCCCTACAACTGTATCTACAGACTATAAATGGGCTGTGCCGATTGGCTAAGACAGTATCTGGGAGGTGTTCCAGGGATGGGCACTGTATGGACTATGTCTGTGTGTATGTATGGCTAGTATATAAGACTGTACATAGATAATTAGTTAGGCACTTCCCCCTGACCTGTATGTTCCCTTTGTTCCTGTCCTTTAGTTAGTTAACCTTTTATGTTTGATTCTCTGTATCATTAATAAATCCCCTCTTAAAGATCCAGTAGCTATTTTGTTAATTTATAATTAACTGGCACCCCAAAGCTCGGCACATTCTACAATATAGCAGGTTGTTACGGACGCGATGATATCAAATATGTGTACTTTCTTTGCTTGTTTCAGTTTTACATAATAAAGCATTTTTGAAAAATAAATAATGTTTTTGTGTCTTCATTTTCTGAATGCCATATTTCATTTTATTTTTTCTGCCGATTATCTTGTGCAGGGGGTCGCATTTTGCAGGAAGAGTTGATGGTTTTTATTGGTACCATTTTTGGGTAAATATGATTTTTTGATCATTCATTATTACACTTTATGGGGCAAGGTGACCACAAAATTGGTTGTTTTGGCACAGTTTTTATTTATTTATCTTTACAGTGTTCACCTGTGGGGATGTCATGTGATATTTTTATAGAGCAGGTCGTTACAGATGCAGAGATACCTAATAATTTATTTCACTTTAACACAATAATAGCATTTTTGAAACAAAAAATAAAATAAAATCATATTTTAGTGTCTCCATAGTCGGAGTCTCATATTTTTTTAAATTTTTTGTCCGATTGTCTTAGGTAGGATCTTAATTTTTACAGGATGAGGTGACGGTTTGATTGGTACCATTTTGGGGGAATACGCCTTTTTGATCACTTGGTGTTGCACTTTTTGTGATGTAAGGCGACAAAAAAAAGCTTTTTTTGCCACAGTTTTAATATTTTTATTTTTTACGGTGTTCACCTGAGGGGTTAGGTCATGTGATATTTATATAGAGCAGGTTGTTACAGACGCGGCCATACCTAATATGTATACTTTTTTACATTTATTTTCCTTTAACAGAATAATAGCATTTTGAAGCAACAAAAAAAAAATATATATATATATATATATAGAGAAGAAAAAGTCCAGTGGGAGCACCAGCCAGCATGTGGGTGCAAGGTCCAACGTAGGGTAACGGCAATCCCCAATGGTATAGAGAACAAAGAAGTAGGACTGCACTCCAAGATAGTGATAAAATCAGCAAGTGGTTTATTCACCCATAATATTATGGGTGACTTGCCATATTATGGGTGAATAAACCACTTGCTGATTTTATCACTATCTTGGAGTGCAGTCCTACTTCTTTGTTCTCTATATATATATATATATATATATATTTTTTTTTTAACCCCTTAGGGACACATGACGTACCGGTACGGCATGTTTCCAGAGTCCTTAAGGTGACATGACGTACCGGTACGTCATGTGTTGTTCTGATCACCGCCGCCTGGCAGGCGGTGATCGGAACAAGGTGCCTGCTCAAATCATTGAGCAGGCACCTCGGCTAAATGCGATCGCCGCAAACTGCAGGTCAATTCAGACCTGCGGTTTGCGGCTTTTACCTGGTGCAGCGGCGGTGGCATCGGGTCCCCATGGGGCTGTGGGGGGGACCTGATGGCATAGAAGGCAGTGCGATGCCTTCCTGAGGCATCTGCGCTGCCTTGCGGTGAAGAGCCTGTGAGATCCAGCCCCCTGGATCTCACAGGTCCCGGAAGCTGTATGAGTAATACACACAGTATTACTCATACAGCCAATGCATTCCAATACAGAAGTATTGGAATGCATTGTAAAGGAATATACCCCCAAAAGTTCAAGTCCCAAAGTGGGACAAAAATAAAGTAAAAAATAAAAGTTGAAAAAATAAAGTTTTCCCCCCTAAAAAAATTAAGTTTCAAGTAAAAATAAACAAAAACGTCATTTTCCCCAAATAAAGTTAAAAAAAAATTGGTAAAAATTGGGGGAAAATAAAAAGTATACATATTAGGTATCGCCGCGTCCGTATTGACCGGCTCTATAAACATATCACATGATCTAACCCCTCAGATGAACACGGTAAAAAATAAAAATAAAAACGGTGCTGAATAAACAATTTTTTTGGCACCTTACATGACAAAAAGTATAACAGCAAGCCATCAAAAAGGCATTTGCCCACCAAAATAGTACCAATCTAACCGTCACCTCATCCCGCAAAAAATGAGCCCCTACCTGAGACAATAACCCAAAAAATTAAAAAAAACTATGGCTCAGAATATGGAGACACTAAAACATTTTTTTTTTTTTAAAAAGCTGTTATTGTGTAAAACTTACATAAATAAAAAAAAAGTATACATATTTGGTATCGCCGCGTTCATATCGACCGGCTCTATAAAAATATCACATGACCTAACCTCTCAGATGAACACCGTAAAAAATAAAAACTGTGCTAAATAAACCATTTTTTGTCACCTTACATCACAAAAAGTGTAATAGCAAGCGATCAAAAAGTCATATGCACCCAAAATAGTGCCAATCAAACCGTCATCTCATCCCGCAAAAAATGAGACCCTACATAAGATAATCGCCCAAAAACTGAAAAAACTATGGCTCTCAGAATATGGAGACACTAAAACATGATTTTTTTTTTGTTTCAAAATTTATATTATTGTATAAAACTTACATAAAAAAAAAAAAGTAAACATATTAGGTATCGCCGCTTCCGTATCGACCGGCTCTATAAAAATATCACATGACCTAACCCCTCAGATGAACACCGTAAAAAATTTAAAATAAAAACTGTGCTAAATAAACCATTTTTTGTCACCTTACATCACTAAAAGTGTAATAGCAAGCGATCAAAAAGTCATATGCACCCGAAATGGTGCCAATAAAACCGTCATCTCATCCCGCAAAAAATCATACCCTACCCAAGGTAATCGCCCAAAAACTGAAAAAATTATGGCTCTCAGACTATGGAAACACTAAAACATGATTTTTTTTTGCTTCAAAAATGAAATCATTGTGTAAAACTTACATAAATAAAAAAAAAAGTATACATATTAGGTATCGCCGCATCCGTGACAACCTGGTCTATAAAAATATCACATGATCTAACCTGTCAGATGAATATTGTAAATAACAAAAAAATAAAAACTGTGCCAAAACAGCTATTTCTTGTTATCTTGCCTCACAAAAAGTGTAATATAGAGCAACCAAAAATCATATGTACCCTAAACTAGTAACAACAATACTGCCACCCTATCCCGTAGTTTCTAAAATGGGGCCACTTTTTTGGAGTTTCTACTTTAGGGGTGCATCAGGGGGGCTTCAAATGGAGACATGGTGTCAAAAAAAACAGTCCAGCAAAACCTGCCTTCCAAAAACCGTATGGCATTCTTTTCCTTCTGCGCCCTGCCGTGTGCCTGTACAGCAGTTTACGACCACAAATGGGGTGTTTCTGTAAACTACAGAATCAGGGCCATAAATATTGAGTTTGGTGTGGCTGTTAACCCTTGCTTTGTAACTGGAAAGAAATTATTAAAATGGAAAATCTGCCAAAAAAGTGAAATTTTGAAATTGTATATCTATTTTCCATTAATTCTTGTGGAACACCTAAAGGGTTAACGACAATGCCAAGCCCATTTTCTGTTCAGATAATTTCTCTAATCCTAAATGCTCCAAACTGTGCCAGAGAGAAGGTGAGTTTTTTTTTCTCCCTGGCTGTGACGCTCTGCGCTTTGATTGGACAGCACTAGAGCCAGGGAGAAGGAGATGCCCATTGAGAAAAAGGGCAGTCTCCTCCCCTTTGCTCCGATGCTAGCAATTAGCATACAGAGCGGGAGAATATACCAGGGGCCACATCGGGCGAATTGGAGCCGCGCCCAGGAATAATAGTAAGTGCAGTGAGATCCCTGGGCGCCGCTCTACATATCCTGATAGTTAGTTTAAAATGTTCGGATGCATGAAAGGTCCTCTTTAAATAGAAAAATGTAGGACCTCCGAAAAGTATAATCATGCAAATGTACTCAGTACTTGGTTTGGGCCCCTTTTGCATTACTGCCTCAATGCGGTGTGGTATGGATGCTATCAGCCTATGGCACTGCTGAGGTGTTACGGAAGACCAGGATGCTTCAATAGCAGCCTTCAGCTCCTGCATTATTCGGTCTCATGTCTCTCATCTTTCTCTTGGCAATGCCCCATAGATTCTCTATGGGGCTTAGGTCAGGCGAGTTTGCTGGACAATCAAGCACAGTAACCCCATGGTCATTGAACCAGGTTTTGGTACTTTTGGCAGTGTGGGCAGGTGCCAAGTCCTGCTGGAAAATAAAGTCACCATCTCCATAAAGCTTGTCTGCGGAAGGAAGCATGAAGTGCTCCAAAATCTCCTGGTAGACGGCTGTGTTGACTCTGGACTTAATGAAGTACAGTGGACCAACACCAGCAGATGACATGGCTCCCTAAATCAACACAGACTGTGGAAACATCTTGCATTGTGTGCCTCTCAATTCTTCCTCCAGACTCCGGGTCCTTGGTTTCCAAATAAGATGCAAAAGTTGCTCTCATCAGAAAAGAGGATTTTGGACCACTGAGCAACAGACCAGTTCTTTTTTTCTTTAGCCCAGGTAAGACGCTTCTGATGTTTTTTGTTGTTCAGGAGAGGCTTGACAAGAGGCATACGACATTTGAAGCCCATGTCCAGGATCCGTCTGAGTGTGGTGGCTCTTGATGCACTAACTCCAGCCTCAGTCCACTCCTTGTGAAAGTCCCCAACACTTTTGAATGGCCTTTTCCAGGGTGCGGTCGTCCCTGCTGCTTGTGCACCTTTTTCTTCCACACTTGTCCCTTCCACATAACTTTCTATTAATGTGCTTTGAGACAGCACTGTGGGAACATCCAACTTCTTTTGCAATTACCTTTTGAGGCTTTCCCTCCTTATGGAGGGTGTCAATGATGGTTTTCTGCACAACTGTCAGGTCAGAAGTCTTTCCCATGATTGTGATTCCTACTGAACCAGACCGAGAGACAATGTAAAGGCTCAGGAACCCTTTGCAGGTGTTATGGATTAATTAGCTGACTAGAGTGTGACACTGAGCCTAGAATATTGAACCTTTTTCACAATATTCAAATTTTCTGAGATTGTGACTTTGGGGATTTCATAAGCTGTAAGCCATAATCATCCGAATTATAACAAATAAAGGCTTGAAATATCTCGCTTTGCATGTAATGAGTCTATGTCATATATTAGTTTCACCTTTTAAGTTGCATTACTGAAATAAATGAACTTTTGCACAATATTCAAATTTTTCAATTTTCACCTGTAAGTGCAGTGGTCTCCTTCAATGATGAGAAGCGGGCCGCTTCCTTCCCGAAAATTGTCTGCTAAATTTTCAGTGTTAAGGGGCCTCATCAAGAACACATTGTCCTAAAAGCACAACCCTACCCATCTAAGTATAGTTTTATTGTACCTGATAATGACCTGTCATTACCATTCTTTCCCTAGCAGCAACCATTATTATGATGGGTTGAATGTCAGAGACCATCCAGCACTTGAAGTAGTACTAGTTATGGTGCGATGTTATTGAGTAGCAGTCATGGAGTCAATTTTGGATGATTGGAGTTAGAATGCTAGAAATTTGACTTACCGACGTCACAAACCTTGTAGCAGTAGTCTGGTACTTACCACATGCACCATACCATTCAACAAGCTACTAGGTTACAAGCTGACCTGTCTTTTGTTCAATACAGGACATACACTAGAGCAGGGGTGGCCAACCTGTGGCTCTTTGCTTCTTCAAGTGCGGCTCTAGCTGTGGAGCCGGCTCAGATCTCTTTTCCTGATCGGACACTGTTAGGCTCCATTCACACGTCCGCCAAAATGGGTCCGCATCCTTTCCGCAATTTTGCGGAAAGTGTGCGGACCCATTCATTCTCTATGGGGACGGAATGGATGCGGACAGCACACCGTGTGCTGTCTGCAGCCGCAATTGCGGAGCGTGCCCCCGATTTTGGGTACGCAGCTCCGCAAAAAGATAGAGCATGTACCTATTCTTGTCCGCAGCTTGCGGACAAGAATAGTCATTTCTATGGGGGTGACGGTCTGGTGTGTTGCGGACCCGCAATTTGCGGGTCCGCAACACACCACGGACGTGTGAATGTAGCCTTAGGCTACATTCACACGTCCGTGGTGTGTTGCGGCCCGCAAATTGCGGGTCCGCAACACTCCAGACCGTCACCCCCATAGAAATGACTATTCTTGTCCGCAAGCTGCGGACAAGAATAGGACATGCTCTATCTTTTTGCGGAGCTGCGTACCCAAAATCGGGGGCGCGCTCCGCAAATTGCGGCTGCAGACAGCACACGGTGTGCTGTCCGCATCCATTCCGTCCCATAGAGAATGAATGGGTCCGCACACTTTCCGCAAAATTGCGAAAGGATGCGGACCCATTTTGCGACGTGTGAATGGAGCCATACTACTTTGCAGCTCCAGCTCACTCTCCACTACGTCCTGATTGCACACAATGTTAGAGCGTAGTACCTGGAGAAATACTATGTCCTGACGTTGTGCTCATCAGGTCACAGTGGAGAGCGTGTCAGACCTGCAGAGGAGCAGGGTGCCCGAGCAGGAGCCTAGTGCCTGATCAGGAGAGGGAAGAGATTTTTTTTTAAATTATAGAACTGAGCGTGGGGGTCTGATCTAAGCATGGGAGGTTCTGATCTGAGGCATGGGGGAGGAGGGGGGTCCTGATATGAGCAATGGGGTCTGATTCCGAGCATTGGGGGTGTGTCCTGATCTGGGCAATGGGGTTCAGATTTGAGCATGGGGGGCAGATCTGAGAATAGGGGGTCTTGTTTGAGCATGGGTTGGGTCAGGTTGAGTATGGGCTTCAGATCGAAGCAGGGGGGAGATCTGAGCACTGAGGGTCTGACACTGGGAGTCTGATTTGTTGTTGTCTGATCTGAGCATTGGGAGTCTTATTTTGGGGGTCTGATTTGAAGGTCTGATGAGGTTTGGGGATCTTATTTTAGGTCAGATGAGGATTGGGGATATGATTTAGAAGTCTCATCTAAGGTCTGATGAAAAATATATTTTTTCTTTTTTTCTCTACTAATGAAAAATAAGAATTTTTTTTTATCAGACCTCAGATCAGATGAAAAATCTTTTTTTCTGTTATTTTTCTTTGTTAAAACTAGGTGCATCTTGTAGGGTGAAAAATACGGTGACTCGTGTGTAAATGTATAACTTGTGGCCTTCTGGTAGTCCTACTTTTTTTTTTTTGGCTCTTTGTATCTGTAAGGTTGGCCACCCTGCACTAGAGCTAGGAGGCAGACATTCTTAACGGAATATGCATTCATTTCTTAGGATAATTCTGGATCCTCAGCATCTTTGTGGCTCACAAGGAAAATTAAAAGGAGCGTTTCGACCATTAAAGGGGTATTCCGGTTCCCTGATTCGGATCTGCTTTAAAAACATTGTGCAGGTTTTTACAAATGTCTAATACACCCTAACAAAACGTTTTTGAACTGTTCTCTAATAATATCTACTTACGTACTTCTTAATCTTCCTCCTGCATCCCTTAGCTACCACGTCTGCTCTCTCCTGCTCCTGGTCGCTCATGCTCAGTTTCTCTGCTCCGTGAATCAGCAATCTCTTGTACCTGGAAGCAGCTCTGGTCGGGCTTCTCCGCTCTGAACTTCCTGTCTGCCGATTCCACAAGGCATGGAAGGCTACTTTCACATCTGCATTTTCCTTTAGGGTTTGGAGATCGGAGGATACTGCATCCCTTTGAATAGTACAACCGGCTGCATCCGGTCAGAACGGATCCAGTCTGCATTATATCGAAATGAACATGCTGTGTCCGGAATAAAAAAATACGGATTCGGTACCATTGACTTCATGTTTTTTTTATGCCAGATCCAGCATGTTCAGTTTCCCATTCTTGCAGCGACTTTGTGGGAACGCAACAAAACAGAACGGAATTCATTCTGGTGCACTCCATTCCGGTTTGTTCAGGTTTGTCCCCATTGACAATGAATGAAGATCAAAACTGAAGCGTTTTCCTCCGGTTTTGAGATCCTATGCGGACCTCAAAAACCAGAAAGGAAAACGCAGATGTAAAAGTAGTCTAAGGCTACATGCACACGACAGTGAAAAACGGACATGTGATGGACTTTTTTTTTAACGGCCATCACACATCCATTTCAAAACCAATGGTTGTCTATGGGGTTATTCACACGGCAGTTATTTTGATGGCGGATAACGGACTTCAAAAAATAGAACATGTTCCATCTTGTCCGTTTTTCACTGAGCGAGTGCCCCCATACAATTGAATGGGTCCGTTTTTCATGTCCATTTTTCAGAACGGCATCAGCTCTACATCACCTGAAGCTGGCTTGCTGAATAATCCTGACATGTAGCAGTAAACTGAGGTTTTGTTGTAGCTTTTACAGTTTATTTTTTCAGTTTGCCTGTATAGACCTTGCGCAGTGTTAGGGCTCATACACACGACCGTATGTATTTTGCGGTCCGCAAAAACGGATCCGCAAAAAATACAGATGACATCCATGTGCATTCCGTATTTTGCGGAACGGAACAGCAGTCCCTTCATTAGAACAGTACTATCCTTGTCCGTAATGCGGACAATAATAGGACATGTTCTAATTTTTTTGCAGAACGGAAATTTGGACATACTGATACTGATTGCACACGGAGTAACTTCCGTTTTTTTTTGCGGACCCATTCAAGTGAATGGTCCCGCATACGGTCCGCAAAAAAAACGGAACGAACATTGAAAGAAAATACGTTTGTGTGCATGAGCCCTTAACTGGTCTTTCCCTATCTGCTTCATCATCTTCAGGTTTCTGCCTTTTACATAGCTGTCTGTATTTGTCCGTTTCCGTTTTACTGTGTGTCCGTCAATCTGTCTGCTAAATCTTACAGTGTGTCTGTATGTTTTCCATATCTCTCTCTGTACGTATAGTTCTGTATTTCTCACAAACATCACATGACAGAGGATGTGCACTCATCAGAAAACTAAGTGGACCTGGAAGACGTGGGGCGCATAATTTAGAGGCTGGATATGTATCAGGTTAGTTAAGTGCATCACATACACACCAACACTAAAAGGGAGTTGAAAAAAAGTTAAAAAGTTACACAGCCAGAATACCCCTTTGCTTGCTCTGTAGGATAACCTATATAGAAACCGCCTGTTATTCCAGGGGCCAATGTGCTTTCAGAAAATTGCTATCTTACCGACATGCACTTTCTGATCTCCTGCCAAGACATTGACTGTATCAGATGACAACGCAGTATACTTTTCACCAGCCTCTGAAGTCAGTCTAGTTGGCGCCTTACAGAATATCCATTATTGTCCCTTACGTTCGCAGCAATGTCACTTAGCCAATAATAGGCCTAGCAACTGATGAAATCAGCAGCAAGCTCTTCCCTTCTAACAACTCCTCCATTACATCCCCTTCAGTGGTTCCTATATGAAAACACAGGGCGTCTAATGGACAAGAAGTAATTGAATTTATTTCATCTTCTCACAGACTCAATGACATCAGCGACGCAATTAGGACACACTGAACATCTGCCATGTCTTGGAGGTAATGGCTCTGATGGCGCATCTGTGAAGGCTTTAACCCTTGTTTTACATGCTCAGCAGATACCACATGATGGCTTCACACAGCTTTTTGTGTGTTTGTTTCCATCTATTACATACTGTATATAACACTGGATTTCTCATTGTAAGGATGTATGGTCTCGCCTCAAGTTTAGTCTACGTTTTTAACAAGTCGGTTGCTGTAAAAATAATTTTAAAGTCAATAATTTTTTTTTACAATGACATAAAAGTAGCATTCCGAGGAAAACCTCTGGTACAACTGCTTCTGTAAAGTACATTTTGGAATTTTTACACAATTCTATACGGATATCATAAAGGGGGGGTCTCCTTCTTGAGATCTCCCCTCTAGGAGACATTTGACCCAGAAGGACCGATCATGCATCTATGCATTACATGGTTGGCCATTTCTTGGTCACTGCAGGGGCAGCTACTGGTCAAAAAGACAGGAGAGTGAAGATTGGCCGCTTTCCATTTACAAAGTGGTTTTAAAACGGTCCTCTAAATGGTCGCCATATACTTAAGGGATTTTCAGGGTTAAATTAACATCCTTTAAAATAATCATTTATGAAGGAAGCTTGTAATTTTATACATTTTTTCTTGTACATTTATTGCTCCTATCTCCCGTCCATGCAGCTCTGTCTTATGTCCTGTGATGTTATGTCCATAGGGGAGTGTCTATAGCTATAAAATACCTGGTTGTATTAAAGGGATTGTCTCATCTCGCCGTTACTAAGGCAAGATGAGACAGTCCCGACCACCAGCCGGCCGGGAAACAGTAGATCGCTCCGGCGCTCACTGTTTCAGTAGCTCCCAATTGTGGTGCCTGGGAGCTACAGAAACAGAGTAGCACAGCAAGCTGTCCTGTCTCCCTAACTCGAAAGCAGCATAGCTTGCTGTGCTACACTGTTTCTGTAGCTCCCAGCCACCACAATGGGGAGCTACTGAAATAACGAGCGCCAAAATGCTCTGCTGTTTCCCGGCCAGTGGTCGGGACTGTCTCATCCCGCCTTGGTAACGGCGAGATGAGACAGTGATAGAGGAATGTCTATGTGACTATCTGGGTTGGAGGAGCTTTTTAACTAGCTGGGGCGCTATTAGGGCAGTGATAGGGGAGTGCCTATGTAACTAGCTGGGCGCTATTAGGGACAGTGATAGGGGAGTGTCTATGTAACTAGCTGGGCGCTATTAGGGACAAGTGATAGGGGAGTGCCTATGTAACTAGCTGGGCGCTATTAGGGACAGTGATAGGGGAGTGTCTATGTAACTAGCTGGGCGCTATTAGGGACAGTGATAGGGGAGTGTCTATGTAACTAGCTGGGCGCTATTAGGGACAGTGATAGGGGAGTGTCTATGTAACTAGCTGGGCGCTATTAGGGACAGTGATAGGGGAGTGTCTATGTAACTAGCTGGGCGCTATTAGGGACAGTGATAGGGGAGTGTCTATGTAACTAGCTGGGCACTATTAGGAGTGATGATAGACACTCCCCTATCATCACTCCTAATATTGCCCAGCTAGTTACATAGACACTCCCCTATCATCACTCCTAATATTGCCCAGCTAGTTACATAGACACTCCCCTATGTAACTAGCTGGGCAATATTAGGAGTGATGATAGGGGAGTGTCTATGTAACTAGCTGGGCAATATTAGGAGTGATGATAGGGGAGTGTCTATGTAACTAGCTGGGCAATATTAGGAGTGATGATAGGGGAGTGTCTATGTAACTAGCTGGGCGCTATTAGGGGTGATGATAGGGGAGTGTCTATGTAACTAGCTGGGTGTTATTAGGGGTGATGATAGGGGAGTGTCTATGTAACTAGCTGGGCGCTATTAGGGGTGATGATAGGGGAGTGTCTATGTAACTAGCTGGGTGTTATTAGGGGTGATGATAGGGGAGTGTCTATGTAACTAGCTGGGTGTTATTAGGGGTGATGATAGGGGAGTGTCTATGTAACTAGCTGGGTGTTATTAGGGGTGATGATAGGGGAGTGTCTATGTAACTAGCTGGGTGGTATTAGGGGTGATGATAGGGGAGTGTCTATGTAACTAGCTGGGCAATATTAGGAGTGATGATAGGGGAGTGTCTATGTAACTAGCTGGGCAATATTAGGAGTGATGATAGGGGAGTGTCTATGTAACTAGCTGGGCGCTATTAGGGGTGATGATAGGGGAGTGTCTATGTAACTAGCTGGGCGTTATTAGGGGTGATGATAGGGGAGTGTCTATGTAACTAGCTGGGCGTTATTAGGGGTGATGATAGGGGAGTGTCTATGTAACTAGCTGGGCGCTATAAGGGGTGATGATAGGGGAGTGTCTATGTAACTAGCTGGGCGCTATTAGGGGTGATGATAGGGGAGTGTCTATGTAACTAGCTGGGCGCTATTAGGGGTGATGATAGGGGAGTGTCTATGTAACTAGCTGGCGCTATTAGGGACAGTGATAGGGGAGTGTCTATGTAACTAGCTGGGCGCTATTAGGGACAGTGATAGGGGAGTGTCTATGTAACTAGCTGGGTGTTATTAGGGGTGATGATAGGGGAGTGTCTATGTAACTAGCTGGGTGTTATTAGGGGTGATGATAGGGGAGTGTCTATGTAACTAGCTGGGTGTTATTAGGGGTGATGATAGGGGAGTGTCTATGTAACTAGCTGGGTGTTATTAGGGGTGATGATAGGGGAGTGTCTATGTAACTAGCTGGGTGTTATTAGGGACAGTGATAGGGGAGTGCCTATGTAACTAGCTGGGTGCTATTAGGGACAGTGATAGGGGAGTGTCTATGTAACTAGCTGGGCGCTATTAGGGACAGTGATAGGGGAGTGCCTATGTAACTAGCTGGGTGCTATTAGGGACAGTGATAGGGGAGTGTCTATGTAACTAGCTGGGCGCTATTAGGGACAGTGATAGGGGAGTGTCTATGTAACTAGCTGGGCAATATTAGGGGTGATGATAGGGGAGTGTCTATGTAACTAGCTGGGTGTTATTAGGGGTGATGATAGGGGAGTGTCTATGTAACTAGCTGGGTGTTATTAGGGACAGTGATAGGGGAGTGTCTATGTAACTAGCTGGGTGCTATTAGGGACAGTGATAGGGGAGTGTCTATGTAACTAGCTGGGCGCTATTAGGGACAGTGATAGGGGAGTGTCTATGTAACTAGCTGGGCGCTATTAGGGGGGATGATAGGGGAGTGTCTATGTAACTAGCTGGGCGCTATTAGGGGTGATGATAGGGGAGTGTCTATGTAACTAGCTGGGCAATATTAGGGGTGATGATAGGGGAGTGTCTATGTAACTAGCTGGGCGCTATTAGGGGTGATGATAGGGGAGTGTCTATGTAACTAGCTGGGCGCTATAAGGGGTGATGATAGGGGAGTGTCTATGTAACTAGCTGGGCGCTATTAGGGGTGATGATAGGGGAGTGTCTATGTAACTAGCTGGGCGCTATTAGGGGTGATGATAGGGGAGTGTCTATGTAACTAGCTGGGCGCTATTAGGGACAGTGATAGGGGAGTGTCTATGTAACTAGCTGGGCGCTATTAGGGACAGTGATAGGGGAGTGTCTATGTAACTAGCTGGGTGTTATTAGGGGTGATGATAGGGGAGTGTCTATGTAACTAGCTGGGTGTTATTAGGGGTGATGATAGGGGAGTGTCTATGTAACTAGCTGGGTGTTATTAGGGGTGATGATAGGGGAGTGTCTATGTAACTAGCTGGGTGTTATTAGGGGTGATGATAGGGGAGTGTCTATGTAACTAGCTGGGTGTTATTAGGGACAGTGATAGGGGAGTGCCTATGTAACTAGCTGGGTGCTATTAGGGACAGTGATAGGGGAGTGTCTATGTAACTAGCTGGGCGCTATTAGGGACAGTGATAGGGGAGTGCCTATGTAACTAGCTGGGTGCTATTAGGGACAGTGATAGGGGAGTGTCTATGTAACTAGCTGGGCGCTATTAGGGACAGTGATAGGGGAGTGTCTATGTAACTAGCTGGGCAATATTAGGGGTGATGATAGGGGAGTGTCTATGTAACTAGCTGGGTGTTATTAGGGGTGATGATAGGGGAGTGTCTATGTAACTAGCTGGGTGTTATTAGGGACAGTGATAGGGGAGTGTCTATGTAACTAGCTGGGTGCTATTAGGGACAGTGATAGGGGAGTGTCTATGTAACTAGCTGGGCGCTATTAGGGACAGTGATAGGGGAGTGTCTATGTAACTAGCTGGGCGCTATTAGGGGTGATGATAGGGGAGTGTCTATGTAACTAGCTGGGCGCTATTAGGGGTGATGATAGGGGAGTGTCTATGTAACTAGCTGGGCAATATTAGGGGTGATGATAGGGGAGTGTCTATGTAACTAGCTGGGCGCTATTAGGGGTGATGATAGGGGAGTGTCTATGTAACTAGCTGGGCAATATTAGGGGTGATGATAGGGGAGTGCCTATGTAACTAGCTGGGCGCTATTAGGGGTGATGATAGGGGAGTGTCTATGTAACTAGCTGGGCAATATTAGGGGTGATGATAGGGGAGTGTCTATGTAACTAGCTGGGCGCTATTAGGGGTGATGATAGGGGAGTGTCTATGTAACTAGCTGGGTGTTATTAGGGGTGATGATAGGGGAGTGTCTATGTAACTAGCTGGGTGTTATAGGGACAGTGATAGGGGGAGTGCCTATGTAACTAGCTGGGTGCTATTAGGGACCAGTGATTAGGGGAGTGTCTATGTAACTAGCTGGGCGCTATTAGGGACAGTGATAGGGGAGTGCCTATGTAACTAGCTGGTGCTATTAGGGACAGTGATAGGGGAGTGTCTATGTAACTAGCTGGGGCGCTATTAGGGACATTGATAGGGGAGTGTCTATGTAACTAGCTGGGCAATATTAGGGGTGATGATAGGGGAGTGTCTATGTAAACTAGCTGGGTGTTATTAGGGACAGTGATAGGGGAGTGTCTATGTAACTAGCTGGGTGTTATTAGGGGTGATGATAGGGGGAGTGTCTATGTAACTAGCTGGGTGTTATTAGGGACAGTGATAGGGGAGTGTCTAGGTAACTAGCTGGGTTGCTATTAGGGGACAGTGATAGGGGGTGAGTGTCTATGTAAACTAGCTGGGCGCTATTAGGGACAGTGATAGGGAGTGCCTATGTAACTAGCTGGGTGCTATTAGGGACAGTGATAGGGGAGTGTCTATGTAACTAGCTGGGCGCTATTAGGGACAGTGATAGGGGAGTGTCTATGTAACTAGCTGGGCAATATTAGGGGTGATGATAGGGGAGTGTCTATGTAACTAGCTGGGTGTTATTAGGGGTGATGATAGGGGAGTGTCTATGTAACTAGCTGGGTGTTATTAGGGACAGTGATAGGGGAGTGTCTATGTAACTAGCTGGGCGCTATTAGGGACAGTGATAGGGGAGTGTCTATGTAACTAGCTGGGCGCTATTAGGGACAGTGATAGGGGAGTGTCTATGTAACTAGCTGGGCGCTATTAGGGGTGATGATAGGGGAGTGTCTATGTAACTAGCTGGGCGCTATTAGGGGTGATGATAGGGGAGTGTCTATGTAACTAGCTGGGCAATATTAGGGGTGATGATAGGGGAGTGTCTATGTAACTAGCTGGGCGCTATTAGGGGTGATGATAGGGGAGTGTCTATGTAACTAGCTGGGCAATATTAGGGGTGATGATAGGGGGAGTGCCTATGTAACTAGCTGGGCGCTATTAGGGGTGATGATAGGGGAGTGTCTATGTAACTAGCTGGGCAATATTAGGGGTGATGATAGGGGAGTGTCTATGTAACTAGCTGGTGTTATAGGGGGTGATGATAGGGGAGTGTCTATTAACTAGCTGGTGTTATTAGGGGTGATGATAGGGGAGTGTCTATGTAACTAGCTGGCGGAGCGCTATTAGGGGTGATGATAGGGGAGTGTCTAATGTAACTAGCTGGGTGTTATTAGGGGTGATGATAGGGGAGTGTCTATGTAACTAGCTGGGTGTTATTAGGGACAGTGATAGGGGAGTGCCTATGTAACTAGCTCGGGTGCTATTAGGGACAGTGATAGGGGAGTGTCTATGTAACTAGCTGGGCGCTATTAGGGACAGTGATAGGGGAGTGCCTATGTAACTAGCTGGGGTGCTATTAGGGACAGTGATAGGGGAGTGCCTATGTAACTAGCTGGGTGCTATTAGGGACAGTGATAGGGGAGTGTCTATGTAACTAGCTGGGCGCTATTAGGGGTGATGATAGGGGAGTGTCTATGTAACTAGCTGGGTGTTATTAGGGGTGATGATAGGGGAGTGTCTATGTAACTAGCTGGGTGTTATTAGGGACAGTGATAGGGGAGTGTCTATGTAACTAGCTGGGTAATATTAGAGGTGATGATAGGGGAGTGCCTATGTAACTAGCTGGGCGCTATTAGGGACAGTGATAGGGGAGTGTCTATGTAACTAGCTGGGCGCTATTAGGGGTGATGATAGGGGAGTGTCTATGTAACTAGCTGGGCGCTATTAGGGGTGATGATAGGGGAGTGCCTATGTAACTAGCTGGGTGTTATTAGGGACAGTGATAGGGGAGTGCCTATGTAACTAGCTGGGTGCTATTAGGGACAGTGATAGGGGAGTGTCTATGTAACTAGCTGGGCGTTATTAGGGGCGGCTGGAGCTGTGGCAGAGAATGGAGAAGTGGATCAAGGGTTTGGTTGGATACAACAACAGGAAGTGCTACATACCGTATGGAAAGAGATGATTTAGGTACATAGAAAAGAGGGCTCTAATTGAAGATAAAAAAAAAAAAAGGCATGGGGAGGATGTATTGAGGTAAGCAACTACATAAGCATACTTGTTAAAACCACAGTAATCCTGAAAAAAACCCTTTAAGATAGTTCTCAGATCCCCCATAAACAGGCTCAGAGGAACAAATATGTTTTCAAATGAGGAGAGGGCTACTAGACCCCTCTGACAGTGTGTTATCTCCCCTGGGGATAAAGGATCAGGCATGTTGAAACCCAACATGCCTGGTCTTTCTTTCCTCTTCAACATCTGCTGTTGAGGGAGATTCTGGTGACTGCTGTACACAATAGATGGGCGACATTTGCTAATGCGCATAGGCACTGAAAGAATTAATGCCCATTCATAATAAAATATTGTTTATTATGTATGCTTCTACAGGTGCCCATACATTGGACAGCCCAATGTTGAATTCAACAGGCCCAACCCTTTGGTCTCTAAGAGGATAAGCCCCATCCAGAGGTGTCCAACAGCGGCAAATTTCCCCCTTGTCATTAAGTACACATGCATCTGGCCAGTCATTCAGCCCAACAGCTATATAAGGTGTATGGCCACCTTCAGTCATTCTGACAGTGGCCAACACAGAAAAATTAATTTATATTTTATCAATTATCAAATAATTAAATTAATTATGAAAAAAAAGGATGATCAGGTTTTAGTGGTGAAAATGGAAGAATGCATATTTGCAGATACGACTAAAGAGATTGGAGATGTAGTCGGTCATATACTACTTATAATTCAGAGGTTTCTTTGAAAACAGGAGCACCCGTCTTAGCAGGCAACATAATAACGTGAGCTCTTCTTTTGGCACACATGCTAGGTGCCCTCACCTTGGTAATTTACTAAGCTCTTATGTAATACACTGACATTCAAAGTTTCCTGCACTGCAGCAGTCTCTACAATCTCAATCTTGGAAGCAGAGTTTTTGGATGGAAATGTAAAAAGTCAGGAATCAGAAGAGCTGGCAACGTAAAATTGGACAAAACACCAAACAGGAAACATATGGAAAAACTCTCCAAAACTCTAGAACAAAAACATAGTAACAATCTGCAGGATCAGATTATATCTGAAACAATCATAAGAGAAAAATCTACTAATCTCCAAAACACTCATCTGTGCCTCACAACATTCTAGTTGGGGCTCATGCATACGATAGTTGGCTGTTTTGCAGACCGCAAATTGCAGATCCGCAAAACATGGATAACCGGCCAAGTGCATTCCGCATTTAGCAGAACGAAATGGCCGACCCCTTACAGAACAGTTCTATTCTTGTCCGTAATGCGGACAAGAATAGACATTGTTCCATAATTTTGCGGACGGCACGGAACGGACACCAGATGTGGACAGTACACAGAGTGCTTACCGCATCTTTTGCGGCCCCACTGAAGTGAACAGGTCCGTATCAGACTTGCAAAAAATGCATGAGCATCCGTGTGCATGAGTCCCTTATGAAAAAGTTGCAAATACAAGGCTTCACGCCTTTGAGCGCCCATATAACATAACATTAATGATGGAAACCCGACGACCCCATTATAGTAAATAGGGTCCTTCCGGCACCGCTGGTTTGTGGCATGTGATGATCCAGCACGGTTTTTAATTTTTATTTTATTTTTTCAGTTCCTAGATTGCTAGCCATAATTCCCACTCAGCCTTCGTGAACAACTGAACGTGACATTTAGTAGCAGGGTGTGAATAAGGCACTGCCGAGCAATGTTAGATTTTAAGGTGTAGCACTCCGCTGTTTGTCATTCTGTTTCAATCAATAGAGCAGCATGCAGCTCTATAGCTCTTCATTCAGACTCCATGGTTGTGTGTCTGGGGGAACAGGTCATCTGCAGGGGTCCGACTAGTCAGACCATCCACCGATCTAGCAGAGAAGTCAGGCCTGCACCTAGACATAATACAGTGTATCAGTTTCATCAGGAGTGCCAACTTTACTGACAAACCACTGCCAGACACTTCTGACAGCCAGCTCATGTCTTGGCACAGCAAGACCATTAGGTATGCCGGTTCCTCGTTTTCTCTGACTAACATCAGGGGACAGTAGTAAGGATCCCCATATACACGGTCACTTTACATAATAAATATATATAGTACTATTGTAGTCTGGGTTGTATCTAACCTCAAAAGTAAATGTTATGACTAATAATCTGGAATGTTTGATCATTCATGCTCGCTATGTAAAACTGCATAAAAGAGTTGTCCCATGAAAAAATAATCTACAGTTTCCAAACCAGCACCTGGATCTGAACAGTTTTATAATTGCATGTAAATAAAAACTTAGCTATTCAATAAAATGTATCTGTATAGCGCCATCTGCTGTTTTTTTTTTTTCTTATTTCTTTTTCGGCTCACTGAGATGGCCATACATGCTCAGTTTCATCTTTCAACTGCCTCCTGAGCTGTGATAGGAAGAGAGCTGCAGAAGAATGGACACACCCCCCTGAGCTGCAGCAGAGAGACACTCCTCTTGAGCTTCCTGCGCAATATAAATCTAGCAGAGCAATGAATGTGGAGAGCTATGGATCCATGTGAGGTACGGGGCTGGTTCTAGCCATCTTAGAAAGAGGTTATCTTGTACTATATGATGTCTGATTTTTATTTTTTACTTTAAATCAGGGGATAACCCATTTAATTAGCAACCCCACAATATAATAATCAGGAATCACTCAGTTTTAAGTAGAATGATTCAATATCAGATCTGGGTTTACTATCCCCACTTTTGCCCGGCAGCAGCTGAGCTGTGTGTATACACAATTAATGGCCATGTGTACGGTTGCTAACATGAAATAAACAGAAGTATAAGGCTAGGCTTTCACATTAGCCATTTTACATCCGGCAGGCTGTTCCCTGCCGGTCTGTCTCTGCATTTCGGCATTGCCGGAAGCTACCGCATCACCGTCCGACCCCATTCACTATAATGGGGACTGCAGCGACCCAGCCGCAAACATACCAAGAATGCGTAGCGTTTTCGTCCGGCGATTCTTGGCATGTTTGCCAGGTTGTGCCAGTTCTCCACTGGTCCCCCTTATAGTGAATGGGACGGCGGGGGTCAGGTAGCATCCGGCAGTGCCTCTATACAGACCTATTATCCAGCAGGCTGCTCCCTGCCCGCAGGAGAGATCTAACGCATATGTGAAACCAGCCTAACTGAAAAGGGTTTTAAACCACACTCTATTCCCGTTACTCTTTCCTTGGTAAACAGTATTAGGCTCATTTCAGTTGCCCTGCTCCATCACAGAAGCAGAACCCCAAAAATGGCAGCCGTGCCGAATCTGTCACCTTTGGGGAACAGCAATGGCACTGATGGCCCCTACTGACTATGGTGAGGTCTGTCAAGTTCCTGCCGTTTTACCCAGGCAAAATAGTGCTCGCACGTTACGCTACGTTGTGTCGCATTTTTGAAACAGCCTTAGGCCTCATGCACACGACAGTATTTTTTCACGGTCCGCAAAACGGGGTTCCGTTGTTCCGTGATCCGTTTCTGTTTTTTTTTTCCGTGTGTCTTCCTTCGATTTTTGGAGGATCACCAGGACATGAAAAGTGAAAAAAAAAATCTAAGTGAAGTTTGCCTTGAAAATGATAGGAAAAAAACGGATCACGGACCCGCGGATGACAATTTTGTGTGCCTCCGTGTTTTTTCACGGGACCCTTGACTTGAATGGGTCCGCGAACGTTGTCCGTGAAAAAAATAGGACAGGTCATATTTTTTGACGGACTGGAAACACGGATCACGGCATGCGGATGACAAACAGTGCACTTTCCGAGTTTTCAACGGACCCATTGAAAGTCAATGGGTCCCGAAGAAAAATCACGGAAAAACGGAACAACGGACACGGAACCCAACAACGGTCGTGTGCATGAGGCCTTGTTCTGCCACAAAAACTTTCAGTGGTGTCTCCCCAGGAGAAGGCTCCGCTGCTGAATACTCACCGATCTAATTGACAGATGGCTGATGCTTCTTCTTTACTCCGCAGCACATGGCAGCGTGGGAGGCAACAAGTAAACACAAGACAAACATATTGCACATCTGCCCACGGTTTGCACCACTCATCATAATGTTATTATAACAAATCAGCACAAGCAATTGACGAGACCGACAATGCACACAGCAGAGCGACACTTCTAGCAACGTGACCTTCAGAACTCGATCGGTCAGACTTCACATTAGAACAAAACATACAAAGGATATTTATAACACAGTCGCACTCTGCAAAGGAAAAAACACGGAAAACGCTACTTGGAAGAATCAGTCTGCTCCCAGAAGAGAAAGGAAATAATACTCAATATAGAGTTCTTGGTTTTACGGACACGGGAGATTGATCAAACTGCTGTAAAACAGAACTGGCTTAGTTGCCCACTCGCAGCCAGATTCTACCTTTTATTTTCCAAAGGAGCTCTGAAAAATGAAAGGTGGTTGCTATGGGCAACCGAGTCAGTTCTCCTTTACACCAGTTTGATAAATCTCCCCCATAAAACTTAGGCTACTTTCACACTTGCGTTTTGTGCGGATCCGTTCAGATAATACAACTGTCTGCATCTGTTTAGAATTCATCCGTTTGTATTATCTGTAACATAGCCAAGACGGATCCATCTTGAAACACCACGAAAGTCAATGGAGGACGGATACGGTTTTTATTGTGCCAGATTGTGTCAGATCCGTCCCTATTGACTTAGGCTACTTTCACACTGGCGTTTCTGGGTCCGCTTGTGAGATCCGTTTCAGGGCTATCACAAGCGGTCCAAAACACATCAGTTTTGCCCCAGTGCATTCTGAATGGATAAGGATCCGTTCAGAATGCATCAGTTTGCCTCCGTTCAGCTCTGGAGGCGGACACCAAAACGCTGCATGCAGCGTTTTGATGTCCGCCTGACTATGCAGAGCCAAACGGATCCGCTCCTGACTTACAATGTAAGTCAATGGGGACGGATCCGTTTTCACTGACACAATATGGTGCAATTGAAAACGGATCCGCCTCCCATTGACTTTCAGTGTAAGTCAAAACGGATCTGTTTGCATGTTATTTATTTTAGTTCATGGTAATGCAAACGATCCTTTCTGAACGGATACAAGCGTTTGCATTATAGGTGCGGATCCGTCTGTGCAGATACCAGACGGATCCGCACCCAACGCAGGTGTGAAAGTAGCCTTACACTGTGTGCCAGGACAGATCGGTTTGGCTCAGTTTCATCAGATGGACTCAAAACTCTGCAAGCAGCATTTTGTTGTCCGCCTCCAAAGCGGAGATGGAGACTGACCTGATGCATTCTGAGCGGATCCTTCTCCATTCAGAATGCATTAGAATGCAAACGGATCCGTTTTGGACCGCTTGTGAGAGCCCTGAACGGATCTCACAAACTGAAAGCCAAAACGCCAGTGTGAAAGTAGCCTTAAAAGGCTTGTCAAATAATTTTTTTAAAAGGTGCCAAAGAGTAGGGGGCTGTATGAAATCAAAATCCAACATACAGAGCAGTTCTGACTTCTGGACTCCAGGCTGATACATTGTAGCAAACTATCAGTGAGATTGGTGCAGCTGCTGTTGATGCATTTAGCTCATGGACCAGCGCCAGGACAAGCTATGACTAGCTACAGGTCTGAAGCCGCCTCTGATAAACAAGTGTATTCTCATTCACTGAAGCAAACTAGCATCTGGAATATGGTGGGGGACGGGGTACAATGTACATCACAAGGTTTTAGAACTTTTTATTTATATAGTTAAAAGGGTTTTCCAAGATTTAGAAACTGATGACCCACCCTTCGGATCCTGTGAGCGCCGCAGTCTTCTCCGTGCTCACCACGCACAGCGCCGTACATTGTATTTTGGCTGTGGTTGTATCGCACTTCAGTCCCATTCAGGTCTATGGGCTGAGCTGCTCCTAGGCCATGTACCGATAAAGGTGTTGTCACTCGTCCTAGAGAAAGCACTACTCCGAGCGCTTCTGCCTTCTCAAACAGCTGATAGGCGGGGGTCGCAGCTGGCTGACCCCTGCCAATCATGTATCTATGTAGAATAGTTGTGACAAAGCGTAAGCTTATACAGTACAGACCAAAAAGTTTGGACACACCTTCTCATTCAAAGAGTTTTCTTTATTTTCATGACTATGAAGGCATCAAACTATGAATTAACACATGTGGAATTATATACATAACAAACAAGTGTGAAACAACAGAAATATGTCATATTCTAGGTTCTTCAAAGTAGCCACCTTTTGCTTTGATCACTGCTTTGCCACACTCTTGGCATTCTCTGATGAGCTTCAAGAGGTAGTCCCCTGAAATGGTCTTCCAACAGTCTTGAAGGAGTTCCCAGAGATGCTTAGCACTTGTTGGCCCTTTTGCCTTCACTCTGCGGTCCAGCTCACCCCAAACCATCTCGATTGGGTTCAGGTCCGGTGACTGTGGAGGCCAGGTCATCTGGCACAGCACCCCATCACTCTCTTCATGGTCAAATAGCCCTTACTTTCAAAGTTTTCCCAATTTTTCAGCTGACTGACATTTCTTAAAGTAATGATGGCCACTCGTTTTTCTTTACTTAGCTGCATTTTTCTTGCCATAATACAAATTCTAACAGTCTATTCAGTAGGACTATCAGCTGTGTATCCACCTGACTTCCCCTCAACGCAACTGATGGTCCCAACCCCCATTTATAAGGCAAGAAATCCCACCTTTTAAACCTGACAGGGCACACCTGTGAAGTGAAAACCATTTCAGGGGACTACCTCTTGAAGCTCATCAAGAGAATGCCAAGAGTGTGCCAAGCAGTAATCAAAGCAAAAGGTGGCTACTTTGAAGAACCTAGATTAGACATATTTTCAGTTGTTTCACACTTGTTTGTTATGTAATAATTCCACATGTGTTAATTCATAGTTTTGATGCCTTCAGTGTGAATCTACAATTTTCATAGTCATGAAAATAAAGAAAACTCTTTGAATGAGAAGGTGTGTCCAAACTTTTGGTCTGTACTCTATGTAACATACAGTGGCTCATCATCCCAGACCTATGCGTCAACCCTGCCCCTGACCAACCCCCTCCTCCCCTTACGCAAAACTTAAATCCTAATTCTGAAGTCAACCGTATGCTGTAGGGCTGCAATGATTAATCAACGTTATCGATAATATTCGATAATGGGATTTGTTGTCAACGAATCCCGTTATCAAATAATCGGCCCGATTCGTTGCTATGCGGGCGGGAGCGGACAGTCTGGCGCTATGCCTGCGGGTCCTTGAACTTAAGATCACCGCATCTTTATTACCTTACAATGAAGCTCCAGTAACAGGCAAAGCGGGCGGCGGCGTAACATCACTTACTCACGTGACGCGCATGCTCTGCCTGCTTCATTCATAAAGTAGGTGGAGCAGGCGCATCACGTGAGTAAGTGACGTTACGCCGCCGCCTGCTCTGCCTGTTACTGGAGCTTCATTGTAAGGTAAAAGAAGATGCAGTGATTTTAAGTTACTGCCGGTTAAGGAATACTGCTGTGAGCGGCAGGGCCAGGGCTGTTATGGGGAGGGGGATCTGTGTATGGCCACTGTTATGGGAGGGGGATCTGTGGAGGACACTGCTATGGGGAGATCTGTGGATGACACATATAGCATAAGATGCATATAGTGTCATCCATAGATGCCCCCATAGCATAGTAATCCACAGGTCCCCCTCCCGATAACAGTGCCATACAAAGATCCCCATAACAGTGCCCCCCACAGAACCCCTCCATAACAGTGCCACCCACAGAACCCCCCCATAACAGTGCCACCCACAGAACCCCTCCATAACAGTGCCACCACAGAACCCCTCCATAACAGTGCCACCCCACAGAACCCCTCCATAACAGTGCCACCCACAGAACCCCTTCATAACAGTGCCATCCACAGAACCCCTCCATAACAGTGCCATCCACAGAACCCTCCATAACAGTGCCATCACAGATCCCCCATAATAGTGCCATCCACAGATCCCCCATAACAGTGCCATTCACAATTTGTTTTAATATGGCCTTTGAACATAATTTTTCAAGTAAAATCATATAAACCCCTTTTTTTGTCATTTTGGTGTTTTTTCCCCCGATTAATCGATGAAAATTATCGACAACTAATCAATTATTTAAATAATCGTTAGCTGCAGCCCTAGTATGCCTGTGTTGAAACTTGACCTCTACTATGCAACGTCCCTTAAAGGTGGCCATATACATTCGATGAATGTCGGGCAGAACCCGTAAATTTAGGAGGGAACTGCCACCACCTAATGTCCTATAGGGGTGTCTGGATTCTTTCCCCGGTGAGATGGCAGGAGAAAGAAAGCTCGAATGTTGGATTTCACTTGACCGATCCTTTTGTTTTCAAGGGAGACAAACACAAAAGGGTCTGGCAACTACTTATTCCCCTTTGCCCATTAAGAATACATGCACACTCGGCTCACGAGGACAAGGTAGCCAAGTAGAATAGCTGTTGGCCTGGTAAGTATTTGGATGCCAGCTATCCAAGGTATATGGCCATATTAATAGCAGGACTATGGTTGTAGCAAGAAATAGTTGGCACAGTGGGTGGATTACATGTTACTACAGAACAATTTCTGCTGGAGCATGGTACAACCCAGCACCCTATCAGAACTGAAGATCGCTGTATGTTTCCACCTGGATTGTAGCGGCCAGGACCTGCTCCAGCCGATTGTGCTGGGGTTAATGGGAATAATATTTCATCTTTATTTGATAGGTGGAATAGTTTGAGTTCAGAAAAAGCAAGAAGGATATAAACACAAGATGTGTTGGTAAATCCTCAGTGTACAGCACAGCGTGGTACAGCATTAAAGGGAACCTGTCGTCAACTTTATGCTGACCTCACTGAGGGCAGGATAAAGTAGTGACAGAAATGCTGATTTCAGCGGTGTCACCCATGAGCTAAAGGTAAGTGGTTGCTGAGAACCAGCATCATAATCATTGCAGCCCAGGCCTTGAAAAGAGTCAGATCTACTTGACAAGACTCATGGTTATTCATGACTTCTTTCTCTCTCGCCCATCTGCTGATGATTGGCAGTTCTCTCCTAGAGAGAAAGGGAGAAAACTCTGTAGAAGACTGTCAGCTATCAGCAGGTGGGCAGAGCAGGAATCCATGAATAACCAGGACTCTTCTCAGGTGTCCATGACTCTTTTCCAGGCCCAGTCTGCAATGATTGTGATGTTGGTTCTCGGCAACCACGTACTTATAAATGACAGACCGCTGAAATCAACTCACCTGTCTCTACTTTATTCTGCGGTTAGTACGAGCGGCATAAAGGGGATGACGGGTTCCCTTTAACTAGAATAGCATGCGGTGAAAGACAAACACTGCACCAACTGCTCTCTGGCAATGGTTAATAGAGATTAATATTCATGAACAGGCAGAAGTGCGGACTACTAGTTTGAATTACAAACCCACCAATTATTTCTAGCCGATAGAACATGAAGCCTTACTACGTCACATTACATCCCGTACCATAAAAGATTTCGACAAATCTGACCATAAAGACAACAGTGTAAGTGGTCAGTGAACCACGCGTTTCACTCTGATGCAAGGAGCGGTTGTGCTATTTCAGAAAGAAAGGTTCATGGGTATTTAGTTACAAGTGAGAAGGGAAACCGTATTATTGCTGGTGCCAGTTCTCAGAATCTACTTACGGCCTGTACCCTATAGGAGTTTCATGGGTTTACATGACATGAAGTACAAGAATGAACAGATGGACAAACAGTCAAACGGCAGGAATGGAGAGGAATACTTAACATAACATAACTGCTGAGACAAATGGGGCTCGAAACAAGGACCTGTCTTATCCTTAGTGAAACTCAAAATGGAAAACCCCCTTACATGGGTTGTATCATAAAGACAACGGGCACATGGATGGCATAGAGCTCTCCTCCATCTATGAGCCTGAACGATCCAATTCTTAGGGCCTTGGATGTACATTCAGTGAGCCTCAGCAGATGTGGGTTCCTCCAGTGATAACAGCTGATAGCTTCCATTTTTTTGGGTGGAAGTTTTCATGAGACATATTGTAGATTATTTAATCCTGTGACTGTAAGGAATCTGGGAAGAACACTAGATCCATCAGTGCGGTCAGCACTGCCACATGCTGCGTGCAATCACAAGCAGAATGAATCTAAAAGTGAAAGCAGAAAAAACAGGGCCACATATATTATGTCTTCTTGTCACCTTCCTAAGCGGTCATGTCAATGGCATATTTAATGACCTAGTGTCGCGGGATCCGGTATGTTATTATGACAGAATTCAACATGCGGAGAACTGCAGAAATATCACACAGCTGAGTGAAAGGTGGAAATCATCAAATCTAATTAAACAATAAATAAACGTTGGTGGTTGGAGTGCCCTGAAGCTGTTCTAACACGCATGTGGTTTGGAAAAAATCTACCGCAATTTACCTCCTCCGCTGCCATCTCCACTTATTTATTTGCTATATAATTATATAGAAGAATAGGTAGGTGAGACAGTAAACGATGGGGCCAACAATCAGCTGCCTTCAATGTACAACGTCCAGCGAGGCTGATGTAGGATCATCGGGGTAGGTACATGTCATACACATGTCCTTTACATGTAACACATCACCCTATGTAACTTTTAGTTCACAGTCAGATGTGCTGCCCTTTGATAATCTTTCAAAAAGTTCTGCATGGATTTTAGGGAATGCTACGGGTTTTCAAATATACTGTTGGCAATGCCCATGTATGATACAAATGGATATTGCGCTGCTGATTTGCTGGCAAAGTTTATACAAAGTTTGGATGTGGGTAGGAATGGTGGTGCACATTTGTGACAGCTCCGCGCTACTGTGCATAGAAGAAGTGTTACAACTTAAGTGGAAATGTTCCGCTTTCTTTTCTTAGGATAAGTTCACACGTGGACTAATTGCTGTGGATTTTCCGCAGCTGAATTTCAGGTGTAAAGTCCCCAGCATTTACAGTACAAGCAAAATGGATGTGATTTTAGGAGCATGTTGCAAATGCTGCAGAGAGAACTCCCAATACACCGATCTTCAATCCGCCGCACTGTCAATGGTAGGTCTTACCTACAGCAAAAGGAAACAACGGGCCCGATTTATCATTGGTAGGGATGAGCGAATCGACTTCGGATGCTTCATGCTGAGTCGATTCACGGGCACTCCGTACAGTATTAGAATGTATTGGCTCAGATGAGCTGAAGTTATTGCTTTGCGAAGTCTTGTGAGAGACCTTTGTATGCTGCGCCTTATTTATGACGAGGCACACATCGCCGGGCTATGATAAATCTCACCCACTGGGTTTATTTATTATGATGTAAGCAGTACATCTATCTCTCCATCCCTTGCAGTGTCCACTAGATTTATTGGCATAGGACCTGGCACACATTATTTATTTATATATATATATATATATATATATATTCTGCCCCAAAAACTGTTCAGTCACCGGTATTGACAGTACTACGTGTAAAAAGCCATGACTTACGGTACATACTAAGTTTCCACTCAGCAGGATCACTGGTTGCTGTACTTAGCCATGTCAAGACCTGGCTTCAGTACAGCTAATCCTTACAGCAGCATCACATCCCATGAGATCGGCCCGGCCTGCCATCACTCACGAACAATTTGGGAATTTCCTACTTGTAAGTATATGCTTTATTATCATCTGGGGATTCACAATGTATACTGAAATAATGAGCACCCCAGAAATGGACACATTTATTCTTTTATTTGGAGGTTATTTGCAGGTTTAGAGTTTGTGCCTTGAGGAATTTTTGCATTACACATAAAAAAAAAAAGAGAGAAAAGGGAAAAAAAACAAAAACATTTTTCATGGCTTGTGCATTTTCAAAGATGGCAAATTACAGTTTCTACAGATTTTGAATGGCACATAAATCTTTCCATCTCCTCGCCCTGCATGTATTGGAAACATTTTCAATAAACCTTGTAGTTTTCAGCAAGACCTGACCAGCACATTACTTTGCATGGTCTACAGATTGCGGTAGGTTTAGGAATTAGCTGGACACAAAGTATTTATCCAGGTAATTCCATATACAAGGGAATATGAGAGGACAAACAACCTCATTTATCTAATGCTTCAGACCTGGGCTGAGAACTTCATGCATGTTTAAGAAGTATACCATCAGAGGTAATGAACACAGAGGGTATGCAAAGTGACGACTAAAATGTCAACTTTGCAATAGGCAGTTGATGACCAGAACACAGATGTAGACAAAAAGGCAGCAAGCCTTATAGGCCCCTTCCACACGGGCGAGAATTCCCCGCGGGTGCAATGTGTGAGGTGAACGCATTGCACCCGCACTGAATTTGGACCCATTCACGCATCACTTGTGCGTCGCGTGAAAATCGTAGCATGGTCTATATTCTGCGTTTTTCACACAACGCAGGCCCCATAGAAATGAATGGGGCTGCGTGAAAATCGCAAGCATCCGCAAGCAAGTGCAGATGCGGTGCGATTTTCACGCATGGTTGCTAGTAGATGATAGGGATGAGCAACCCTGGACCCCAATAAAGTAAATTCACTGTATTATTTTCCCTTATAACATGGTTAAAGGGAAAATAATAGCATACTTAAAACAGAATGCTTAGTAAAATATTGATTGAGGGGTTAAAAAAATTTAATAAAATTAACTCACCTCATCGTCTTCTTTCTTCTTCTTCTTTCAGGACCTGCAAAAGGACCTTTGATGATGTAATCGCGCTCACCACGTGGTGAGGTCAGCGCAGGTCCTGCTGAATGAAGATAGAAGGATCTTCTATCTTCATTCAGCAGGACCTGCGCTGACGTCACCACACTCACCATGCCATGTGGTGAGCCCGATTACATTATCAAAAGGTCCTTTTGCAGGTCCTAAAAGAAGAAGCAAGAAGACGATGCCAGCTGCGCAATCAATTGTATAAGGAGAGTTACATATTTTTTAACCCCTCAATCCACATTTTAGTAAGCATTCTGTATGAAGAATGCTATTATTTTCCTTTATAACCATGTTATAAGGGACAATAATAAAATCTACAGAACACCTAAGCCAAACCCGAACTTCAGTGAAAAAGTCCGCATTGCACCTGCGCGCTAAAAACTGAACAATGCAATCGCCATCAAAACTGATGGAAATTGCGTGCGGACTCGCACGGGTTTCACGCAATGCACACGTGACGCATCCGGAGAAAATCCGGGACGCCCGTGTGAAAGAGGCCTTAAAAAGGTTGTCTACTCCTTTACAACTGATCCTCAAGATAGGCCATCAATAGCAAATTGTCAGGGGTCCACCAACCTGCACCCCACAGATCAGCCGTAGCCATGGCCTTCAATGGGAGCAGTGCTGCAGTAACTAGCTCTATCCAGCTCTGCGGTTCATGGCCTATCTTGACTATATTCAATTACTTGTAAAGCAATCCCTTTAAGTCTGTGAGGGTACCTCTCTATGAGCTTTAAACATCTGGACAAAACAATTTTTCCCCATCTTTTAGGTAAAACTGTTCAAGCTCTGTGAATCATGTAAGGACCACGAGCAAACAGATATCAGATATAAGTCTGGCCCAAAATTCTCAAATGTTTCAAACGTTGGATGCTGAATCCACACCAGAACTATGATATTGTAGTTGCCTTTAACCTATTTCCGTGTAGATCTGACTTTACATTTGGGGTCATTGCTCCAAAAAAATAAATTTTGCCAAAGTTGCAGTTTCCTTGCAGACAGCAGCAGGTTTTCCTCAAGGATTTCCCTTATTTTACTGGACTCATTTCAGCCCTTATCTACACAAAGAACCTGTCACAGAGAAGCCAATTAGATAACTCATTGATGATTAATGTATGGTAGGTCATTGAAATGGGATGAACAGATCTGTATTGTGTGCTAAAGAAAAAGCACCTTAGAAGGAAGGTTTTTCTGAAAATGTGGCCCTAGCTGGACCAATAAGGTTGTATGATCATAGTTTAGAGGAATGGAAGTTTCCTGACCTAGGAATTCAACGTGATTCTTCACATTATAACATTCTTTCAGTCGTGATGTAATGCTGCTCCCATAAAGGAAAACATGCACAAACTTGTGAGACAGCGCACACATTAAATAAATCATTTTGGGAACTTTCCATAATTTCATCTTGTAAGCAGACTGATTAGACAATTCTTTGGCATGGCATTTTTATTCCTGGCACATCTTTTGTTGCAAAGTTGTCGAGTCTCCATTGTATTCTAGGAGGACAATATGGATGATTTATCATATACCAGGTGTATCTCTAAATTCCAAATACAGTAAAACCTCTCCAATATACCAACTCAGAGATAACCGCTCCCTTATCTAGACCAGACTTCTGTGACAGAATATCAGCTCTTGTATACCTGCCATCTTCTTTGAGAAGACCACACTCCATATGACCACATTTCAAAGCAATTTTAGATGGTCATATCAAAGAGACTGTAGTTTGAGGAGTTGTCATAAATACTGGTAATCAGTAAACTCAGGAGAAAGAGGTGTACCCACACTGGCTTTATATGTCGCCCATACACCAAACACATTATAATAAATATATATATTATATATAGTGTTCTATCCACCGGAATCCATTTGTGCCCTCTGTCGAGCCGTTATATACACTGGTACATTTCTTTAAAACTGTGTAGTCTGCGGTGCAATTTCATAGAAAGAAATTCAGTATAAAACTGTATAACACATTGGTATACATTTATTTAACATGCTAGCGTATAGCTAATGTACAGTATGTCGCTGTAAAGTAGGAAATATAGGTTAAAGCCTCCTGATGTATACCTGTAGAGTAAAGAGACCCCAAGTCATTAGCCTGCCATATCTACCAAGACGAGCTATACGGTTAGCCGTAACCATGACCTCACGGTAATATAATAGTCCACAACATTAATCCACATTCATACTTGGCAACTTTCCTTGGTTGGGACGAAGGTATCCCCGTAAGATCACTAATTTGAATGCTTCCCTAGCCATCTCCCTAGTTTGCCTTCCTAGCTTATGAAATAGTGGTGGTTCCCTCTGTTTGAGAAGCACCCCTATAGAGGAACACCGTGTGAAGGTAACTGGTTGAACGTGATGGAAAAGCCGTTTTGGGCAGCTGTGGCACTAGAAACTGTACTGTGTACGATGCTAGAGGCAGACAGCTTTGTAGGTGGCGTGCCAGGGTACTAAAGCTCAGCTACCATTCAAGTGAATGGAAGACTAGAGTAAGTATGTCAGCGCTTCTGCTTCCACTCCATATGTTGGTTTCCAGCTCTGAGGCTGCCCGGGGGTGCAGGGTGTCGGATAAACACATGGTATAGGTGATAAGATGATAAGTCATTAATATCTGTAGCCCACAGGACCCCTTTAAGTGCTTTAGCTACTATTTTCAACTTGTTCAACAAGAGGGCATGGCTTGGTGGGGAAAAATGTGGCTTACTAAAAAGGAGGCATATCTTAACATGTGATAACATGCACCAAAAATTCTGGCATAAAGTAAACCAGGCACCAAGAGTTACAAGGATAGCCAAGCCAGGGTGCATGCTGCTGGAGTAAAGAAATTCGGGTTTGGGATCAGTGTTGTGTAGATTGTATTATTTTCCCTTATAACATGGTTATAAAGGGAAAATAATAGCATTCTTAATACAGAATGCTTAGTACAATAGGTCTGGAGGGGTTAAAAAAAAAAAAAAAAAAATTTAACTCACCTTAATCCACTTGTTCGCGCAGCCCGGCTTCTCTTCTGTCTTCTTCTTTGAGGAATAGGACCTTTGATGACGTCACTGCGCTCATCACATGGTATATCACATGATCTTTTACCATGGTGATGGATCATGTGACGGACCATGTGATGAGCGTAGTGACGTCACCATAGGTCCTTTTTCTGTGCACAGCAAAGATGAAGACAGAAGAGAAGCCGGGCTGCGCGAACAAGTGGATTAAGGCGAGTTAAAATATTATTATTATTTTTTTAACCCCTCCAGTCCTATTGTACTATGCATTCTGTATTAATGCTATTATTTTCCCTTATAACCATGTTATAAGGGAAAATAATAATGATCGGGTCTCCATCCCGATCGTCTCCTAGCGTCTCCTTGCGATTTTCACACAGCCCCATTCACTTCTATGGGGCCTGCTTGCGTGGAAAACGCACAATATAGAGCATGCTGCGATTTTCACGCAACGCACAAGTGATGCGTGAAAATCACTGCTCATCTGCACAGCCCCATTGAAGTGAATGGGTCCGGATTCAGTGCGGGTGCAATGCGTTCACCTCACGCATTGCACCCACACGGAAATCTTGCCCGTGTGAAACCAGCCTTACTCGGCTGTTCTTGTAACTCCCACAGCAGTGAAAGGGGGATTCTGGGAGTTGTAGTTTCAGAATAGCTGGAGTGCCGGAGGTTGCTGACCCGTGGGCTAGACAGTGTATAGATGTGCTACATTTATTATCCAGCATCAGTCACTATGATAAATCTAGAGCATTTTTTACACTAATAAGGGGAAAGTAATTCCTTCCTGAATGAGGAAAATTGGCTTCTACCTCACAGGTCTTTTGTTTTTGCCTTCCTCTGGATCAACTTGCAGGATAACACGCTGAACTGATGTCTTTTTTTCAGCCTTTTAAACTATATTACTATGTTTTATCATAGGGCAGGATGTGTAGAATGGGAAATCGGGAAACGTTTCCTCTCCATTGAAAAGCGACCAAAAAGTCATATGTATCCCAAAATGTTAATATTGAAAACTACAACTTATTACGCAAAAAAAGAAGATAAAAGCATTAAAAAAAAAAAAAATGGTTGGTCATTGGGGCCCAAAACAGGCTAGTCACTAAGGAGTTAAAGTACTGCTCTTTCCCGAATGCAATACACCTGCCAAGGATGTGCAGCCACAAATTAATGAGCACATAATACTTGTATTGAAATGCAGAATAGAAGCTGAAGAACATTCAGTCTTCACATGATCAAGGTCATTTATATGGGTCAGCAAATAAGTCCAGGCAGGCTGCAGAGGAGGAAGTGCGTTACAATGACATCGTTCGCACACAGCAAACAGACCCCAGCACATGTCTACTGAATAACGGCACAGAAAAAAGGTCACTAAAATATACAACATATAGCAAAGTGGTGTCACACTCCAACCTTTCCACGGGTAACTGCTGCCAGCATTGTGCCCTGCCAAAATGAGCGGTCCTGGGCATTGGCAAGGATAATAAAACAACATATTTTTTTACCACGCTGCAAAACAAGGAGAGCGGCTGGACATGTTCCACGAGGCCGCTCTTTCCAGCCCTGGAGAATAATGATCTATGCCCAGTTGTGTAACCACGGACATAACAGAAGCAGTAAAATAAAAGAAGGAGACGGTAAACACATTCACATCACAATATAATAGAGCCTTGTGTGGAATCTGCGCTTCAGAGGATGGGGCACATTTACTATAGTGTTTGCTCCGGTTTTTAGCCTAAAAAATGTTGTCTTAGTCGCATTTACTACTGAAAATTTGCGTGTTTTGGAGACTTTCGCGTCTCATTCGCCTATTTAGATTTTTTAGACTAAGGCCTCTTGCACATGAACATTTATTTTTTCGGTTTCCGTTTTGTTTTTTGAGTTCCATATACGGACTGTATACAGAACCATTCATTTCAATGGATCCACAAAAAAATGGAAGGTATTCCGTATGCCTTCTGTTTCTGCATTTCCTTTCAAAAGGTAGAACATGTCCTATTATTGTCCGCATAACGGACAAGGATAGTACTGTTCAATCAGGGGTCAGCTGTTCCGTTCCTTAAAAAAACTAATGCACACGGACGTCATCCATATTTTTTGCAGACCGTAAAATACTGAAAAAGCCATACGGTCGTGTGCAAGAGGCCTAATTCAGAAGTCTTCTAACTTTTGCACACGACCATATATAGGTTTTGCGGTTCGCACACCACTGATCCGCTGAACACGGATACCGGCTGTGAGCCCTTAGGCGGTCTACAATTGTATTCACTGCTCAGCTGAAAGCAGGTTTTGCAGGGGCTTTGAGTGTTCTTATTCTTGATCTGACAGCAATGACCGGGCTGGTTCAGATCAGTATTGTGCTTTGAGTACTTCTGCTTTTTTTTATTTATTTTTTTTAACACTGAAGTAAAAAATTATTGATAGTAACAGGTGATCCGTCTGTATCCGTCATTTAATGAACGGGTTGTTTTTTTTCTGTTTTTCTGCTCCTCTGATACTACAGAAATGCAGAAAGCCCAACTCTGATGCGAACAAGCCCTTATAGCCTAAAAAGGTGAGGAACTAAAACAAAGTATATTAGAAACTTCATTAAAGGGGTATTCCGGTTATGTAACGTTATCCCCTATCCACAAGATAGGGGACAACTATTAGATCTGTGGGCGTCCTACCGCTGGGGCCCCCACACTCCAAGGAGCCGCCCAAAATTAATGGAGAGGCCAGTCGGGGCATGCAGGAGGAAGCTTCATTCATTCCGGGGGCTCCATGGGATATGGCATTTCCATTCTAGTGGGGGCCCCAGTGGTAGTTATCCCCTACCCTGTTTACTTTATATAACCGGAATACTTTTTTAAGGCCTCATACACATAGCGCACGGATGAAAAATATGTTTATCTGCATTTTGTGCAGACGGCACATTGATCCATTTATTTCTATGGGGCCAAGCACACATCCTTATTTTTGCAGATCCATGTGGTCGTTCCGCAAATTACAGAATATGTCCTATTCCTGTCCATATTGTGGATGAGGATAGTCCTTTGTATCGATGAGAATGAGGAAAATGTGGAATGCACATGGAAGGTATCAGTATTTTGTGTACCCATTGTTTGCGGACCAAAGTACAGACACAGCCGCATGCATGAGGCTTTTTTTTTTACTGATGATGATCCTCTGGTTAGGTAATCAGTATATGATTGGTGGGGGTCTAACATCAGGGACCCCCGCCGATCAGCTGTTTGAGAAGGCAGCGGCACTCGCAGTAAAGCTGCGGCCTTCTCCAGCTTTCCCTAGGCCAGTGACGACACGTTCATCTGTCACATGACCTAGGCACAGCTCACCCCATGAAAGTGAATAGGGCTGAGTGTGATACCAAGCACAACCGCTATACAATGTACGGCGCTGTGCTTATTAAGCTGCAAGAAGGCAGCAGCCCTCACAGGAGCACCAGTGCCTTCTCAAATAGCTGATCAACGGGGTTTCCGGGTGTCAGACCCCCCCCCCCCCCCCAACGATCAGATACTGATGACCTATCCAGTGGACATTACCAAGCAAAATAGACGGCAACATGTCCTCTAAGAATTCTTTATTCAAATTAGGTCCATAAAAATTTACAAAAAGTGCCAAAGATAGTGCAACGTTTCGACTATATCCTAGTCTTTCTCAAGCATAATATAGAGTGAACCTTGTTCGCCTATACAGTATAGAAAACACCTCCCCTATCACATCATAACCGATCATTTGCAAGATATATTTATTAATATAAAATTACTCTGTGCTCACCAATCCAAATGACCGGCATGGCATAAAGCCAATCTTTGCAGGTGCGCGATGCTGGAGACCCATCCGCCTGCCTCCACCATGACACACTGTATTCACCTACAAAGATTGGCTTTATGCCATGCCGGTCATTTGGATTGGTGAGCACACAGCAATTTTATATTAATAAATATATCTTGCAAATGATCGGTTATGATGTGATAGGGGAGGTGTTTTCTATACTGTATAGGCGAACAAGGTTCACTCTATATTATGCTTGAGAAAGACTAGGATATAAAACGTTGCACTATCTTTGGCACTTTTTGTACATTTTTATAGACCCATTTGAATAAATAACCCTTTAAGGACATGTTGCAGTCTACTCTGCTTGGTACTGTATAAGAAGCGACCGCCGGGGATCCATGGTTGCTGACAGGCGGAGGCATTCCTGACGGAGTCTAGAAGGGACATTGGTGCTGTTTCATATTATATTTTTCTATCCTGAGGACAGGTCATCAGTAAATAAAAAAAAACCTCTCAGAAAACCCCTTTAAAGGGGTTGTCCGAGTTATATTTATTGATGACCTATCCTCAGGATAGGTCATCAATATAAGATCGGCTGGGGTCCGACACCCGGCACCCCCTCCGATCAGCTGTTTGAAGAGGAGGCGCGGGCCGTGCCAGCACTGCCTCCTCTTCATTGTTTACCTTCTCGCCGTTGCATCTGCAGCAGTGAGCAGGTGTAATTACACCCAAGCTATCCCATTCATTTCAATGGGACGGATCGCTCCTATACACTTGTTATTTACTGAACACTCTGCTTTTGACATCATACTCCTGTTTTGTAGGACGAGCCACGTGGTGCATGGTTACAAATTAAACCATAGGAACTTTCACCCGCTTGAGCTCCAGGAGTCCCAACAAAGGACCATTCATCTGTAACCAAGGTCTGATCTGTAAGGCCTCTTTCAGACGGGCGTACCGGATTTGCTCCGGATGCGTCGCGTGTGCATTGAGAAAAACCTGCGTGAGTGCGCACGCAATTTTAGTCAGTTTTGACAGCGATTGCGTTGTTCAGTTTTTATTGCATGGGTGCAATGCGTTTTGCACGCGCATAATAAAAAACTGAATGTGGTACCCAGACCCGAACTTCTTCACTGAAGTTCGGGTTTGGGTTAGGTGTTCTGTAGATTTTATTAATTTCCTTCTATCTTCATTCCGCAGGACCTGCACTGACGTCGCCACGTGGTGAGCGCGGTTACGTCAAAGGTCCTTTTGCAGGTCCTGAAAGAAGAAGAAAGAAGACGATGCCGGCTGCGCGATCAATTGGATAAGGTGAGTTAAAAAAATAATAATAATAAAAAATTAACCCCTCAAGGCACATTTTAGTAAGCATTCAGTATTAAGAATGCTATTATTTTCCCTTATAACCATGTTATAAGGGAAAAATAATACAGTGAATAGACATTAATGGGGTCCGGGGTTGCTCATCCCTATCATCTCCTAGCAACCATGCGTGAAAATCGCACCGCATCCGCACTTGCTTGCGGATGCTTGCGATTTTCACGCAGCCCCATTCATTTCTATGGGGCCTGCGTTGTGTGAAAAATGTTTTGCACTCACGCGGAAAAATCGCGCATTTTCCCGCGACGCACCCGCATCTTATCCGGCCCAAATCCATGACGCCCGTGTGAAAGAGGCCTTATTCTTCCACTGATCATGGGTCAATGTAAAATGGCAACCGTCTTCTGTCTGTGGTAGGAGATGCTCTGGAAATCACTTTTCAGCCTAGCAGTGCACGTGAAAAATGGATGACATAGGACCAACAACAGACCCTTCACAGACAAAACACTGACCGTCTTGTGACTGACCTGGTAACAATGTACAAAGGGTTTTTACCTCTGGAGACTCCTGTCCAAATAAAAGGCTGCCACTTGTATCAAAAATATCAGCGGCTTTAGCCGATCGCATGGTGCAGTCCACCACAGGCAAGAGGAGGAGAGATGAGTGCAAAGCACAGGGGGTGCTCCAAGGATTCAGCCCCACCTATTAGTGCTCCAACTTGCTAAATTGCATATGAATAAAAACACAGATCTACCTGCAGCTGTTTATCATACAGACAAAAGAAAGGTATTGTTTTAATCAGCATGATGAGCCTTACCGGGGAGTATGCTTGGTTTAATAGGGTTCATCATGCTGAAAGAGCCTCTTTAAAGGACTCAGTTCAATGTAGAAGATAAACTCAGGTTTGTTTTAATTATGTGAGTATGCAATCATATGTGTTTCACTGACTGACCATCAGTAATGTGTTAAAGGGTCTGCCCAGTTTCCCATATTCTACATGGGCCAATGTCAGATCAGCAGGCATCTCACTCCAGTGACCTCCACGATCAGCTGTATGAAGAGAACGCAGTACTCGTGCAAGCGCTGGATTCTCTACACTGTTTACCCGCTGCTGACACAGCAGCGGCAGGCAATGTAATTACAACTCTACCGTCCTCCTTCACTTCAATGGGCAAGAGCAGACGAAGAGTAACAGCTCCTTCCCATCAAAGTCAGTGGGATGGAGGAGCTGTAATTGGTAACACAGCATGGATCCAAATCCCAGCACCCCCGTCGATCAGCTGTCTTGCAGTAGCTTCAGCACCAGAAAAAGTCCAACAGAACTACACAGCCCTGTCCACTGTGTAGTGGCCATGATGGGTTAGCACAGCACTATTCCCATTCAATTGAATCTTGTAAAAACAGGTGACAATTGGGGGAAACAGGGAATTGAAACCCCACCAATCTGATATTGATGACCTATCCTAAAGATAAGTCAACAATAGGTAAAACCCGGAAAATCGATCGATCACAATATGAACAGTCACATGAATATGAACAGCACAATATTTCCACCCTGCTGGCACCCGACTATCCACTGCTGAGTTATGTGATTTTCCTATGGTAAGCAGCTGGTCAAGTTTGCAGGTCTGCTTTACAACAATTTTGGGGGATATAAAAAAAAAATAATAAAAAAAAAAAAGGAAGAGAAATGTTTCATTTTTCTAGAATTCACCCACGTCAGTTCATATGAGACATTACACTTTCAAAAGAAGGCAGCACCCTTCATCAGGTAACTGATAATTCCAGTGTCTTCAGAGCTCCCACTATTCCACAGATTTGTGTCGTCTTACAGGTGACTAGTCCTTAAATGGAAAATTATAAGAAAACAAACATTATATTAGTATGTGTGTCACAGCTCCTGAATTGTACCATTTGGAGCCACCTATATGGTAGAGTATCACAATCTTGACACAAACACATCAAAAGGGGCAGTCCAGCAATTATAAGTTACTCACTGGATAGGGCATAACTGCTAGATTGGTGGTAGTTCAACTGCTGGGACCCTGCCAATCACCAGAATAGGGGTCCCATGTCCCCCATGCTGAAAGAATGCAGACAACGGTTGAATGGAGCCGGGCATGGCATGAGCGCTGCTGCTCTATTCACAGTCATTGGTCATTTTCTACTGGGGCCTCACCAACTAGAACATGCTGATGCACTGACCTCACCAGTGGTTGAAGTCTGTGGCAAAATTAAAAATAATGCTCAGTTTTTAATTCCTTTATCTCTTGAATCCACAACATTGACACAAGCACAAGATCAGTCACCGATGTTGCCAAATCAGATCCACTGCTGGTGGTCGCCTCTCAGGTAAGGGTAAGACCACGTGGAGCAGTTATGTCGCGGTGGTAATGTGGCAAAGCTGCACGGGCCACAACAGGCCCTAATGCCACCGCACTCTTTAGTCAGTCTGTATTGTTAATGGCTCAGAAGTTTAATCAGGGCCCCTGCGGCCCGTATGGCCACACGGTACCCAACCGCGCATGTGGTTGTACCCTAAGGCCCACCTCAAGCTGTATTCACACATGCCAGTTTTGATGCAGGTTTTTTATTACTGCAAAACCAGAAGTAAATTAGAAAAAAGTGAAAATTTAAATAAAGGAAAGGCTGCTAATTCTTTTTTTATGAATCCACTCACGTGTTAGCTCAAAATACTGTATCAAAAAGTGCACCAAAAACAGCAAGAGTGAATCCAGCCTTAGGCTTAACACATGGCAGACGTAACTACGTGTTTACAAAGGGATCCATGACAGAAATAGGAGGCTTACACTATACTCACGTGGATTTGCTGGAATATATATTGTAGATATTTCAGTTTCAGTCACTGGGGACTAATTTGTGTGGGGCCAAACTGTGGCCTTTCCACACACAATCTGAGCTGAACAAGCTCATTCTTTTTGAAGGTGATTATTTTTCCTGTGCTTTTCTTATTGCATGTGCAAGGGGTATAAAATGCCACATTCAATTGCACTGGATGCAGAATAATAGCGGATCTGTTGAGAATTTAGGCGTGGAAACCGTGCCGAAATCCTCATCAAATCCAGAATGTGAGAAGAAGCCCTGAGAATGACAGACAGCAGGACTTCATTAAATGGTAGTCCCATCTCACACAGTAAGGGCTCATGCACGCGGCCCCAAATGCACAGAACGGCCCTAAGGCTTATCATGTGTTGTGTTGTCTCCTATTGCACACATAGTATAAGAGGGCACTTGCTGCAGCCAGCTGCCTCACAGCCAGACAGGTCTTGTCACAAGGAGAGCAGAATAGCTGATCTATATGCAGAATTATTTCTCATATACGTTGTTGCAATATAGGAGACAATTAAACAAGAAGGGATTAGTCACAATTTTTGTGTATATAATACATTAACCTTCTCTTCAGAATGTAAATGACACATTGGAGGTTCATCTGAGGTCTTGTGCCAGCACATTATTGCTACAAAATAAGTACACAGAGTAACTTATCTTTTTATTTAATCATTTCTTCATTATGTTTGCCTTTGTATGGCCTAAAGTACATTTCCTCTAATCTGCACTAACAGCATTTTGGAGTCTGTCATAGGGTCTACGATAGAACAGCTATGCTCATTATATAAAAAATGTAATATCCTGTTTATATATTTTTTCAAATTCTTATGTACATGAGCTGCACATACAATTGACTTCTAATTTACATTGGCCAGTAGGTACAAGAGAGCCACAGGATACAAGTCACTGATGTAAATGTGTACGGGACATACAGGTGTATTTCTGGTACCTTGCGTTGTCACACTTCTAGGAAACCTGCGACATTGTACAAGCAGTCTTATAGATGATAAGCATACAGTGTAATGTATAGAGCAGGAGTAGCTGATAGTTTGGTATTAATATTCAATATAGTTTGTATTTTCTTAACCACTTCCAGACCAGGCCAATATTTATTACCCTGATTCAGCAATTTACATGCGCCGAAGTTATTAACGGTACAAACTCAGATTGGGTCACTGTCACTAGTGGGGTACCTCAGGGGTCAGTATTGGGCCCTATTCTCTTCAATATATTTATTAATGATCTTGTAGAAGGCTTGCATAGTAAAATATCAATTTTCGCAGAGGACACTAAACGGTGTAAAGTAATTTACACAGAAGAGGACAGTATACTACTACAGAGGGATCTGGATAGATTGGAGGCTTGGGCAGATAAGTGGCAGATGAGGTTTAACACTGAGAAATGTAAAGTTATGCACATGGGAAGGAATAATGCAAGTCACCCGTACATACTAAATGGTAAAACACTCGGTAACACTGACATGGAAAAGGATCTAGGAATTTTAATAACTAGCAAACTAAGCTGCAAAAACCAGTGTCAGGCAGCTGCTGCCAAGGCCAATAATATAATGGGTTGCAAAAGGGGCATAGATGCCCGTGATAAGAACATAGTCCTACCACTTTACAAATCGCTAGTCAGACCACACATGGAGTACTGTGTACAGTTCTGGGCTCCTGTAAACAAGGCAGACATAGCAGAGTTGGAGAGGGTTCAGAGGAGGGCAACTAAAGTAATAACTGGAATGGGGCAACTACAGTACCCTGAAAGATTATCAAAATTAGGGTTATTCACTTTAGAAAAAAAGACGACTGAGGGGAGATCTAATTACTATGTATAAATATATCAGGGGTCAGTACAGAGATCTTTCCCATCAGCTATTTATCCCCAGGACTGTGACGAGGGGACATCCTCTGCGTCTGGAGGAAAGAAGGTTTGTACACAAACATAGAAGAGGATTCTTTACGGTAAGAGCGGTGAAACTATGGAACTCTCTGCCTGAGGAGGTGGTGATGGTGAGTACAATAAAAGAATTCAAGAGGGGCCTGGATGTATTTCTGGAGTGTAATAATATTACAGGCTATAGCTACTAGAGAGGGGTCATTGATCCAGGGAGGCAGAAGAGAAATTAGCTCAGTCAGTGAAAAAAAGTGATAATACATTCTTCAGATACATAAATGAAAAAAGGAAACTAAAACAAGGAATTACCAAATTAAAAACAAAAGAAGGAAGGTATATGGAAGAAGATAAAGAACTAGCTGACTGCCTCAATGAATACTTCTGTTCAGTTTTTACAAAGGAAATGAAGGAAAAGGACCTCAGTTAGGGAGGAAGACTAATGAATCTTTTGATGCATGTGTCTTTACAGAGGAAGAGGTTCTAAGTCAGCTGTCTAAAATTAATACAAATAAGTCACAGGGGCCTGATGGGATACACCCAAAGCTATTAAACGAGCTTAGCGGTGAACTAGCAAAACCATTAACAAATGTATTTAACCAATCACTGGTAACAGGAGTCGTCCCAAAAGATTGGAAATTAGCAAATGTTGTGCCCATTCACAAGAAAGGTAGTAGGGAGGAATCGGGCAACTATAGGCCAGTAAGCCTGACATCAATATTGGGAAAATTAATGGAAACCATTGTGGAACATCTAAAATCCCATGGATTGAGAGATGAAAAACAGCATGGGTTTACTTCAGGGAGATGACGACAAACTAATCTTATTGATTTTTTTGATTGGGTGACTAAAATAATAGATGGCGGAGGTGCAGTAGACATTGCTTATCTAGACTTTAGTAAGGCTTTTGATACTGTTCCACATAGAAGGCTTATCAATAAATTGCAGTCTTTGGGCTTGGATTCCTATATTGTTGAATGGATTAGGCAGTGGCTGAGGGACAGACAACAGAGGGTTGTAGTCAATGGAGTATATTCAGACCATGGTCTTGTTACCAGTGGGGTACCTCAGGGATCTGTTCTGGGACCCATATTGCTTAATATCTTTATCAGCGAAATTGCAGAAGGCCTCGATGGTAAGGTGTGTCTTTTTGCTGATGACAAAGATTTGTAACAGGGTTGATGTTCCTGGAGGTATACACCAAATGGAAAAGGATTTAGGAAAACTAGAGGAATGGTCAAAAATCTGGCAACTAAAATCTAATGTTGATAAGTGCAAGATAATGCACCTGGGGCGTAAAAACCCAAGAGCAGAATATAAAATCAGTGATACAGTCCTAACCTCAGTATCTGAGGAAAAGGATTTAGGGGTCATTATTTCAGGTAGGCAGACAACGTCATAGAGCAGCAGGAATTGCTAGCAGAATGCTTGGGTGTATAGGGAGAGGCATTACCAGTAGAAAGAGGGAGGCGCTCATGCCGCTCTACAGAGCACTAGTGAGACCTCATTTGGAGTATTGTGCGCAGTACTGGAGACCATATCTCCAGAAGGATATTGATACTTTGGAGAGAGTTCAGAGAAGAGCTACTAAACTGGTACATGGATTGCAGGATAAAACTTACCAGGAAAGATTAAAGGACCTTAACATGTATAGCTTGGAAGAAAGACGAGACAGAGGGGATATGATAGAAACTTTTAAATACATAAAGGGAATCAACAAGGTAAAAGAGGAGAGAATATTTAAAAGAAGAAAAACTGCTACAAGGATACATAGTTTTAAATTAGAGGGGCAAAGGTTTAAAAGTAATATTAGGAAGTATTACTTTACTGGGAGAGTAGTGGATGCATGGAATAGCCTTCCTGCAGAAGTGGTAGCTGCAAATACAGTGAAGGAGTTTAAGCATGCATGGGATAGGCATAAGGCCATCCTTCATATAAGATAAGGCCAGGGGCTATTCATAGTATTCAGTATATTGGGCAGACTAGATGGGCCAAACGGTTCTTATCTGCCGACACACACATTCTGTTTCTATGTTATTCTGATTGCCTGATTGGAGTCGGGAAGGAATTTTTTATTCCCCTAAAGTGGGGAAAATTGGCTTCTACCTCACGTTTTTTTTTTTTGCCTTCCTCTGGATCAACTTGCAGGATAACAGGCCGAACTGGATGGACAAATGTCTTTTTTCGGCCTTATGTACTATGTTACTTTGACCCAACAAAACGTTTCATCGTATTTATAGCACTTGGCTGTGAAAATGAAAAATAACAGTTTTTTTTTTGTTTGTTTTTTACAAGAAAATGGTGCTTTAGCTTTAAAATTTCTTTTTCACAAGGGATAACAGGAGAATGTCACTCCACAATTTGATACCCATTTTCTCCTGAATACAGTAATACCCCATTTGTGGTCGTAAATTGCTGTTTAGGGATACACCTGGGCTCAGAAGGGAAGGAGCGGCATCTGGATTTTCTAACATGGGATTTTTTTGTTGATTTTGCTGTGTGTGGGCTTATTTTTTGCGGGACAAGCTGTAGTTTTTATTGCCACCATTTTGGGGTATATTTGGCTTTCTGATCGCTTTTTATCTCTTTTTGGGAGGTGAGGTGGCTAAAAATTGAAATTCTGACTTATTTTAATTTAGGAGGTTCACCATGTGGTATATATATGAGAGTACTTTATTCTGCAGACTGATACGATTATGGCGATACCAAATTTATATACGGTAGTTTTTGTTCATGTTTTATTACCTCTGCATAATAAAATCCCTTTTGTATAGCCATATAATAACATGCATAACATTTTTATTTTTCTGCCAATGTAGATGTCTGAGGGCTTGTCTTTGCAGGATCATGTTTTGTGTTGCCATTTTCTTAGAGCCATATTTAAAAAAAAATTCTGGATATGGTCTTGAGTGAGGACTAGTTTTTTGTCCGATGAGGCAATGTTTTCATTGATTTAATTTTTGGTACAAAGTTTTTGACCGCTTTTTGGTACATTTATTATGACTGGCATTTTAGGCTACTTTCACGCTTGCACTTTCTCGTTCCGCTATTGAGATCCGTAATAGGAGAAAGCGCTTCTGTTTTGTCCCCATTTAGGCCTCATGCACACGACCATTCCGTTTTCTGCAGTCCGCAAACCGCGGATCTGCAAAAAACAGAAGCCGCCTGTGTGCCTTCCGCAATTTGCGGAACGGAACGGGCAGCCCATTGTAAAAATGCCTATTCTTGTCCGCAAAACGGACAAGAATAGGACATGCTATATTTTTTTTGCGGGGCCATGGAACGGAGCAACAGATGCGGACAGCACATGGAGTGCTGTCCGCATCTTTTGCGGCCCCATTGAAGTGAATGGGTCCGCATCAGAGCCGCAAAAACTGCGGCTCGGATGCGCACTATAACTACGGTTGTGCGCATGAGGCCTTATTGTAATGGGGACAAAACTGAACTGAAAGCAGCGTTTTTCTGTCCTCGATGTGGTGCGGAGCAAGATGGATCCATCCTGACACACAATGTGAGTCAATAGGGATGGATAAGTGTTCTCTGACACAATAAGAAACGGATCCGTCCTCCATTGACTTTCAATGGAGTTCATGACGGATCCGTCTTGGCTATGTTAAAGAAAATACAACCGGATCCATTCATAAAGGATGCAGGCGGTTGTATTATCAGAACGGAAGCGTTTTTGCTGATCCATGATGGAGCCTTTCACTTCCCTAGACCAGCAAGCATACTGACATTAACTATTTTACTACCCTAGCCCACCAGGGATGCCGACAATAACCTTCAGTGCCATACACTTATGCGTTCCTTAATACTACTTCCCTGGATGCTTTGCAGCCCTATATATCTGGCTCCTTTACATCCTGCCCAGCTTACAGAACAGTAACTACTGTGCTGGGGCACTATGGGGGCATAACTACTGTGTGGAGTGTATAGACAGACACTGGGCGAAGTTAGAGGAATTGTGTATACCACTGACCCCGATAAATGTAGAGTATTGGATTATTCCACACAAATCAAATAGCCATTTACACTTATCACACACATGTTGCTTTTAGGGTAGGTCCACACTTGCATTAAATGGATACATCAGGCTGTTCTGGCAGAGAACAGCCAGCCGTTCACTGGATCTGGCCTAGCCGGATACTGCCATTCACTACCGCGCCCCATTGATTATAATGGGATTTCCGGAGAAATGGCGGCTTTTTACTCTTGACCCCTGAATATATTGTAGAGTACTTTCCTGTTTGCCTGGAAGATCGCAGCACTGCTGCACAAATATGTCAGCTTATTATGTTGGTTTCTGCATTTTCTACTCCCTGCACAAATAAAAAAGACAAGCAAATGAAAAATGCCTGTCAGCTCCGGCAAAGCGGGAGTCGTGTAGTACTTACTGTATAAACAAGTTTGTTCAGAGCAGGTTTGACTAAAAGCAGACAAAGAGTTCATCAAGTTCTGGCTTTCTTCATTTACCTGCTAGGTGAGCTAGAAAAAAAGCAGTCAGCAGATATAACTGATCACTATTGTGCAACAATGTGACCACAAACAGCAACGGGTTGAACTTTCAAAGCTTCTTTGAAAGATTTTTTTTTTACTTAAAAAAAATTTGAAAAGTAAAAAACATAAATGGCAACTACGGTTATAAAAAATTCGGCATAATTCAACAGTAAAAAAGAATATAAGAAACTTTGTAATATATCTTATTAGGGGAAAATGCCCTTCTCCAATTATCAGCCACTGAACATTCCAGCTTAGTTCACTGCTAAATCTGGCCTGAGAGAGGAGATAGATTATCAGTCTATGGAAAGTGGAAGTCGGAGCAGTAGGGAGTAGCTGCTGGAGGGTGGCAAAGGCAGAATCTATTAGGTTTTCTCTCTCACCCTGAAGCTGGATTAATAGCTACACTTCTCAGTTCTTCTGTATAACAACATCCATGCCGCTTCTGCTGTGACTGTGCACTACAGAGAGATAGGGGAGCAGGAGGTCCTCTTCCTTGTCTCAGCAGTGTATGGAGACATCATAGCAGATAGTCCGTTTTCCCTGAGCTAGTGGGCGAGTCTATCAGAAATCGAGCCTACAGACCGGAAACTGGTGAAAAATCCCAGATAACAAGTCACATAAGGTTATATAATTTATGTACAAAGAGCCCTATTCTGATTTCACCTGAATGAACAGGTATGGCTACTTTCACACTCACGTTTGGTGCAGATCAGTCATGGATCTGCACAGATGGATCCGTTCAGATAATACAACCGCATACATCCGTTCAGAACTGATCCGTTTGTATTATCTTTTAGGGCTCTTTCACACCTGCGTTCTTTTCTTCCGGCATAGAGTTCCGTCGTCGGGGCTCTATGCCGGAAGAATCCTGATCAGTTTTATCCTAATGCATTCTGAATGGAGTGAAATCCGTTCAGGATGCATCAGGATGTCTTCAGTTCCGGAACGGAACGTTTTTTGGCCGGAGAAAATACCGCTTTTTGCTCCGGCCAAAAATCCTGAACACTTGCCGCAAGGCCGGATCCGGAATTAATGCCCATTGAAAGGCATTGATCCGGATCCGGCCTTAAGCTAAACGTTGTTTCGGCGCATTGCCGGACCCGACTTTTAGCTTTTTCTGAATGGTTACCATGGCTGCCGGGACGCTAAAGTCCTGGCAGCCATGGTAAAGTGTAGCGGGGAGCGGGGGAGCAGCATACTTACCATCCGTGCGGCTCCCGGGGCGCTCCAGAGTGACGTCAGGGCGCCCCAAGCGCATGGATCACGTGATCGCATGGATCACGTCATCCATGCGCATGGGGCGCTGTGACGTCATTCTGGAGCGCCCCGGGAGCCGCACGGACTGTAAGTATACCGCTCCCCCGCTCCTACTATGGCAACCAGGACTTTAATAGCGTCCTGGCTGCCATAGTAACACTGAAAGCATTTTGAAGACGGATCAGTCTTCAAATGCTTTCAGTACACTTGCGTTTTTCCGGATCCGGCGTGTAATTTTGGCAAGTGGAGTACACGCCGGATCCGGACAACGCAAGTGTGAAAGAGGCCTTACATAGCCAAGACGGATCCGTCTTGAACACCATTGAAAGTCCAGCCCTGTACCTCACATGGATCCAGAGATCTTCCCATTCATATTGCTCTGCTAGATTTAAATCCAGATGGCAGCTCAAGGGGAGTGTCCTTTCTGCTGCAGCTCAGGGGGCGTGTTCCAGGTCTCCCTATCACAGCTCAGGAGGTAGTTGAAGGATGAAACTGAGCATGTGCGGCCTTCTCAGTGAGCAGGTCAAAGAAATAAGAAACAAAACAAAACAAACAGGTGGCTCTATACAGATACATTTATTGAATATGTGGCTATGATACATTTTTAATTACATGCAATTATAAAAGTATTCAGATCCAGGTGCTGGTTTGAAAACTGTAGAATATTTTTTGTGGGACAATCCCTTTAATGGTCTTAGAGACTACCACTTCCACCACTGACAGCAGCCTGTCACAGCCACGTCCATCACCACGAGTACCACTGGGATCACGTTTGCCATTTTTTTAATATCAGCGTATAGCTATTCAGTCCTGACCAAATATTTGCTTTAAAGGGGTTGTCCGGGTTCAGAGCTGAACCTGGACATACCCATAATTTCACCCAGGCAGCCCCCCTGATGTTAGCATAGGAGCATTTCATGCTCCGATGCTCTCCTTTGCCCTGCCGGGCGGAGGCTTCCACCCAGCAGTGTGTTCAGTGACATCACCGGCTCCGATGGGCGGGTTTTAGCGCTGCCCTAGCCATTTTACAGGCAGGGCAGCCCCATGGAGAGCCCGGTTCGTCACCGGAACTCCATAAAATGCCTTTGCCCTGCGCGATTCAACGCAGGGCAAAGGAGAGCATCATGGCATTAACTGCTCCGATGCTCAAGTTAGGGGGGCTGCCTGGGTTAAAATGGGGATATGTCCGGGTTCAGCCCCATCATTTAAAATGTGCTCAAAATCAGGGATGTGGAGTCAGAATCAGAGAACATTAATAGTGCATAATTAATTTTCATAAATCTATGTATTATTAAATCATTTATTATCGTAGGAATTTAGGAAAGTTTAGAAATTTATATTATATAATTCATCAATCCAAGAAAAAAAAAGATAACTTGCAAGGCTCTGGAGTCAGAGTTGGAGTGGTGAATGCTGAGAATGAGGGCAGTGCTGGCTGGTGAGCAAGCCCAGGGCATGTAGAGCATAGTGAATAGGCTCTTAAAGGGGTTGTCTCACCTCAGCAAATCACATTTATTATGTAGAGAAAGTTAATAGCAGCCACTAGTGTATTGCAATTGTCCATATTGCCTCTGGATTCATTTTTCCATCATATTATAAACTGCTCATTTCCATGGTTACGACCACCCTGCAATCCGGCAGCAGTGGTCATGCTTGCACACTATAGGAAAAAGCACCAGCCTATGTGCGGTCCCACAGTCCCAGCCACTATTGATGCCAGCACTTTTTTCTATAGTGTGCAAGCACGGCCACTGCTGTTGGATTGCAGGGTGGTTGTAACCATGGAAACGAGCACTGCATAATGTGATGGAAAAATGAATCCAGCCAGCAAAGGAAGCAATATGGATAACAACAATACATTAGTAAGTGTCTGGTATTAACTGCCTCGCCATGATAAATGCCACTTGCTGAAGTGAGACAACCCCTTGGGCCACATGGGCCAACCTAGCAGGCAATTATCAGGAACAAATCATTCAATTGCCTGCTCATAAAAGAAGGTGAAAGCTGCATTTACATGCAGCAATCACCTCCACTGTATGGGGATGAGCGACCGCTTATCCCCATACACTTTCATGGTTTTGGGCAGCAGATACCTTGGTTTTGGTGTCCACAAGGACAATGATTTGCACCATGAACAAGTACTTGCTCATTGACTGGGTGATTGGTGACACCTTTACACTGCGTTCTTAGGAAAGCTCCTTCCCCGATTGTCAGACCCTTGTAGAGGGCTTTATTTGCACTTTCTATTGACATGGTGGATCTGCCATCATAGAAAGATAGGATTGTTAGGGGCCAGCTGTTCCATTCCACAAAATACGGAATGCACACGGACGTCATCCGTATTTTTTGCGGACCACAAAATACATACAGTCGTGTGCATGAGCCCTAAGTGTAAGGATAATCAGAAGTAATCCTGTAAAATCTGGGAAGGAGCAGGGAGACCACATTCCCAGAAAAATCTGTGCCTACTTTCACAGTAGGCAGACTGCAGACTGCCACATGTGGTGCTCCAGAAGGATATCTACACTTGTGTGTATAGATAGGATTTTCTAATATTATTATAATAAAGTGTAGAAATTTATTGGATATTTAAAGACCCGATTCTGATTATACAGACTACAGTTCTCCGAAGCAGCACTGGAATAACATGGTCTAAATCCTATTAAAACTACCCCTAACAACATTCGTACCATACTTGGCAAGACTGAAGCTGTTTGGGAAAGAATATGCCAGACCTTCTTGGTATCTTATCTGGCAGAAAGAAGAAAGTGTTTAGACTGTCAATATTAATTGCACAAGAGTTACACCCAAAAAAAGAAATGGAATGTGGATTAACGCCTTCCTCCTGCCCCTGTCAGTACAGCTGGCTCTAGTGTTAGGGCTCATGCACACTAGCGGGTGTGCCCTGTGCTGCAGACCACAAATAGCGGGTCCACATGGACTTGAATGCGTCTGCAATCCGCAAGATACGGAGCGGAGGCACTGATTGGAAGCACTAAGAAGCGCTTCCATGGGATTTCAATCCGTGCCCCTGCACCACAAAAAAATAGAACATGTCTTTTTTTTTTGCGGTGCGGAACGTATCTTGCGGATTCGCAGACCCATTCAAGTGAATGGGTCCGCATTCGCAAACGACATGCACTTGGTTGGTACCCGTGCATTGCACTCTGCAGCACGGGCACAGGACACACAAGTTTGTGTGCATGAGCCCTTAAAAAGACACTGTTAAGTTAAGGCTACTTTCACACTAGCGTTTTAGTTTTCTGGTATTGAGATCCGTCATAGGGTCTCAATACCGAAAAACAACGCTTGAGTTTTGTTCCTATTCATTGTCAATCGGGACAAAACTTAACTGAACAGAACGGGATGCTCCAAAATGCTTTCCGTTCCGTTTAGTTAGGTTCCCATAGCGGAGAGCAAACTGCAACATGTTGTAGTTTGCTTTCCGTCCTGGGATGCGGAGCAAGGCGGATTCGTCATGACCCACAATGCAAGTCAATGGGGACAGATCTGTTTTCTCTGACACAATAGAAAACGGATCCGTCCCCCACTGACTTTCAGTGGAGTTCATGACGGATCTGTCTTGGCAATGTTAAAGATAATACAACCGGATCCATTCATAACGGATGCAAATGGTTGTATTATCAGTAACGGAAGCGTTTTTACTGAACCTTGCCGGATCCAGTAAAAACACTAGTGTGAAAGTAGCCTAAGGGCTTGTTCACATGACCGTGTGAAGCCCATGCTATGGATCGCAAATTGCGGTTCACAATGCACGGGCACCGTCCGTCGGGCAGCCGCATGGGGATCGCAGGCTGCACACCTCCTTGGCCTGCCAGCTCGCCAGATTTATTAACCCAGCTGCAGTAACTTACAACCTAGTGACCAATCAGATTCCACCTTCCAATTCTAAAGGAGCTCTGAAAAAAAGAAAGGTGGAATCTGATTGGTTGCTGTGGGCAACTCAGCCAGTTTTACTTTACACCAGTTTTGATCAATCTCCCCCATAAAGTTTCATTCAATTCCAACAACTGCTTGGTGCATTATTAGGTTTGTCAATGAGTATATATTGAACCCATAATCTATGGGCAGTGGGCACTTTCATCTTATACACCGGAGCACTGTTAGGTACAGAGAAAGGTCCCTGAGAAAGTAAACTCGCTAGTGGCTCCCTATGCGCCAATATTCGACGCAAAATTTCAACAAGCCTTGGAACATGATAAGGGAAAATAGCTAATAGTCCTGTTACACAGCGGCTGCTCGTCAGTGGAGGAGACCGCTGCTATTACATGCAGCGATCTCCTCCACAGTATGGGGAGGAGTGATCGCCAAAGCCATTGCTCGTCCTATACAGGATCATCTCTTGCCAGCAGCAGAGGCTGTTTACTGTAATTGGCATGATCTGCTGCTGGCAAACGCTGATTTAGGTGACCGCATGAACGATCCTATTATGGGATGAACATGCAAAACGCAACGCCTTTAAACAGGCAGATTATCGCTAACAAGCGTTCGTACGGACACTCAGTGAGAATCTGTTGGAATATTGGACAGTGCAAATGGGGGTTAAGCCATGTATCCATCCACAGACAGCTGTTTCAGGGTGCTTGCCCATCATCAGTACAGAGAAGGGCTGGCCGGGGTGTCATGGACACAGCATAGGGGACCTACTGGCTCCAGGGAGTAGGATTGCTCCATGGGAAAATAATGAGGTAACCAGCTGGATGGAGAGATGACTATTTCCTTGTCATGATCCAAAAGACTTGCTGGAAAGTTGAACACTGACTTTTCATAGCGAGCCGCTTCCAATAGGGGGCACTAACAGGACGTCCCCTTTCTGCAGGAGATACCACTTTGCAGATTATTTTCCCATGGACCATTGCCATCAAGTCTCCGTACACTGCTGGTCTACTCTACGCTGCAGATACAGTGTGAATAAAGCCGTGATGCTAAATGTCACACAGTGGCAACTAAACAGCCCAAACTCATCTGTTGGAGAGAAAAATAATTGCAGTAATTGGCAGGGTTAGATTATAAGTGTTCAACGAGTGTCCAATAGATAAACCTGCTGGAGTAGCTGTGGCTGTATGTCAGTCCTGGAGCTGATGGGCCCAGGCGCCGTCTTTACTTCCAGCCATGTGACCCAGGAACAATAATCTTGTACCCAGACACTGATATTAGGCTGCTTGTCAAATAAAAGGCGGGCATCAGGCTGGCATCACATTTTGGAGCTTGGGTGCAACAACAGCAATGGCGACCCTCATTAAGGCCTAATTCGCATATTAAGAAAAAGTATCATGCAAACATCTTTGCCATGTGCATGATCTCCAAGCAAGTAGATTGCCAGCTCCTAGGGCTGACATCAGCAGAGTCCTAATAGGCTTACATCATTTTTTCATTTGGTGTGACCAGCTATACCATGCAAAATGCCACTTACTTTTCATTACTGCCTAATGGATAAAACAAGAGTCATCCAAATATGCCCAGCATATGCCAAGGTGAAGTGCACCTTTGAGAAAAGACACTGTCCTGTCTTCTGTGAATATAAATCATTCTTGGAAAAAAAGGACACAGGGAAAATAAAGGTCTAGAAGCAGTTATAGCTCGTTCTCTGGCAATCCCGCGTTTCATCGTACACCCTTGAACTTTCACTGAGCAATGTCTATAGACTGGAACTAGACAAGGTTAGCACAGCCGCCAGATCCACAAACCTTGGCTTCTTATCTAGCAGTCATTTCATTCCATTGAAGCCATTAAAGGGAACCTGTCACGTTGAACATGGTGTCTGAGCTTCAGGCAGCATGTTCTAGAGCAGGAGGAGCTGAGCAGATTGATATATAGTTTTATGGGAAAATATTCAGTAAAACCCGTATTTCATACATTTATATTCCTGCTCATTCTGGACTTTGCAGTCCAGGTGGTCCCATCACTGATTGACAGCTATCTGTATACACAGTCATACAGGGCCGGCCTTAGGTGTTCAGACGCCCTGTGCGAGCTAACCTTGTGGCGCCCCCCCCCCCCCCAAAAAAAAAACAAAAAAAAAACACTGCTTGTTGCTGGCATCATGGCATAGGCTGGCTGACTATCCAACCAAGTAGTTACCAGCCCGCACACCCCAAAGGCCGGTGTAATGTCATACTTCCCTACTTCGTGAGATTTCCCTACCTTCGTCACTTCCGGTCGCACCGGACATGACGTGAGGAGTTGTGCAGCGCCGCGCAGGCGCACAACGACAGGTTTGGGAAGTTTCACAGCAGAGTGCGCATGCGCCAGGAGCCTCGCCGGCGGTTAGGGTAGGGAAAAACTATGGGCCAGTGCGCAGGCGCAGTGATCGGATGAATGTTCTCAGCTGGACACCGGCCGACACTGCGCATGCACCGGGAGCCTCACCAGCGGTTAGGGAAGGGAAAAATTAGGTACAGGCCAGTGCTTTTTCCCTACCCTAACCGCTGGTGAGGCTCCCAGCGCATGCGCAGTGTCGGCCGGTGTCCAGCTGAGAACATCCATCCGATCACCGCACCTGTGCACTGGCCCATAATTTTTCCCTACCCTAACCGCCGGCGAGGCTCCCAGCGCATGCACACTCTGCTGTGAAATTTCCCTAACCCGTCGTTGTGCGCAGTGCGCCCCCCCCAATATAATAAACATTGGTGGCGCAGTGCGCCCCCCCAACACCCCAGTATAATAAACATTGGTGGCGCAGTGCGCCCCCCCAATATAATAAACATTGGTGGCGCAGTGCGCCCCCCCAATATAATAAACATTGGTGGCGCAGTGCGCCCCCCCAATATAATAAACATTGGCACAGTGCGCCGCCCCAATATAATAAACATTGGCACAGTGCGCCCCCCCCAATATAATAAACATTGGTGGTGCAGTGCGCCCCCCCAACACCCCAGTATAATAAACATTGGTGGCGCAGTGCGCCCCCCGCAATATAATAAACATTGGTGGTGCAGTGCGCCCCCCCAACACCCCAGTATAATAAACATTGGTGGTGCAGTGGGCAGTGCCAATGAGGGTTAAAAAAAAATAATAATAATTAACTCACCTCCTCCAATTGATCGTCTCCTGTTCTTTCTTCATGAACTGTCAAAGGACCTGTGGTGACATCACTGTGCTCATCACATGATACATCACATGATCCATCACCATGGTAATGGACCATGTGATGAGCTCAGTGACGTCACCACAGGTCCTGAAGAAAGAACAGGAGACCGGCAGCTGCGCGATCAACTGGAGGAGGTGAGTTAATTTTTTTTTATTTTTTTTTAACCCTCATTGGCACTTCCCACTGAGCCACCAATGTTTCTTATACTGGGGTGTTGGGGGGGGGGGGGGTGGCGCACTGTGCCACCAACGTTTCTTATACAAATACAGGAGGCGGGTGCCGGAATCAAATAGCCGGCACCCGACCTTTGTGACAGGGAGCTGCGATCAGCGGCAGTTAACCCCTCAGGTACCGCACCTGAAGGGTTAACTCAACTGCGGCGGGGGCAGCAGGCAGGTCAGACACAGGGGAGGGGGAGATGTAGGGGGCGCCCCGAGGGAGAACACAAGTGCAGCCTCGCCTGCCGCATATTACATTGCGAGCTGCCGGCCGCCCAGCGCCCCTGTTGCTATGGCGCCCTGTGCGGCCGCACAGCCCGCACACCCCAAAGGCCGGCCCTGCAGTCATAGAGGGAAGGCTGTCAGTGATAGGACCGCCTCGTGGACTGCAAAGTCCAGAATGAGCAGGAATATAAATGTATGAAATACAAAGTTTGGGTCCATTCACACATCAGTATGCGTTTTGTGGATCCACGGACATGTTCTATTTTTTTTTCGGGAACGGAATTGCGGACCCGAACATCACATAGTGTGGCCCCATAGAAATGAATGGGTCCACAATTCCGTTCCGCAAGATGCGGAACAGAAATTGCGGACGTGTGAATGGACCCTTATACTGAATCTTTTCCCACTAAACTATATAATCAATCTGCTCAGCTCCTCCTGCTCTATAACATGCTGCCTGCAGATTACTTTGCATTTTCATGGTGACAGGTTCACTTTAAGTACTTTGCTACTTGAATATCATAGTAATGAAATGACACTTCTTACTAGACATGAGCAATCAACAGGTTTTAATATTAATAGCCCCATGGTCAACCAGGACCAAGCAATGAACGCACAGTGGCCAAACGTTCCTCAGAAGTGTACGTTGAACATTCCTTTTCTTTTCCACGTGGAAAAAAGAAGCAGCATGCCCTATCTTGGGGCGGAGGCTGCATTTAATCTCCCAATGAAATGAATGGGACACATAAAAAACATTTTCTGAGTGGTTTTGTGCCAAAAACCACGAGCTGAAAAGGCAGTTTTGTATTGAAGTAAACGCCCAATGGTTACAAAACCGCACCAAAAATGCGTAAAAAAAAAAAAAGGCACGAGAAACCAATGTCATCGAGTATATAAAACAGCACTATTTACCTGCAAACAATCTGGAGTGCGAATACTGCCATCAACTTTTGTGTTGGATTGCTCATCGCCAAGGTGCTGATGGATATTCTTGGAAGTGTATTAACAAGAATGGTGGGTGGTCGTGGGTATCCATCTGAAAAGTCACCAACCCAGTTTTGCTCTGGGGCCCTGGTCATTATGTTCAAGTTGACAAGTCTTCTTTCAGTCATAAAATAAAGTACTATTGTGGTCATGCCCCAAAACATGGGTCTTTGGGATTGACGACACACCTACAACGCCAGCTGTTGGGGATATGGAAGTTGTTACTGACAAACACGGAAACAGTCCTTCCGATTATTCGATGTGTGTGGTGCGACCAGGTTCGAAGATGCACAGTAATTCCTGCTCTGCCTACAACAAGATTCAACTGCCACTAAATTCAAGCCATGAACGTGTCAACCACTGATCCAAATTTTCAAATTCTCCGACTGGTGTCCACATGCAACATATACAGAATTAATGGAATAAATAGAAGTGGGTCATTTATCAAACTGGTGTAAAGTAGAACTGGCTTAGTTGCCCATAGCAACCAACCAGATTCCACCTTTCATTTTCCAAAAGGACCTGTGAAAAATGAAAGGTGGAATCTGATTGGTTGCAATGGGCAACTGAGCCAGTTCTACTTTACACCAGTTTGATAAATGGCCCCAAAGGTTTCTGTTTGGATTATGCAGTATGATTATTATGTTTATTATTTATTTTTATTTATTTCACAACATTTCTTAAAGAAATAAACCGCAATTGTACATCAATCATTATCACCAAAAATTTTAGCAGGGGACATATGCTTCATTTGTGTCAGATAAACAGGATCAAGTGAAGATCATGTCCCCCTAGGAGAAATACGGATGAGGTTAGGGGGGCACAATCTTCATTTCTTCAGTCAGGGGGACATAATCTTCACTTGACCCAGGAAGTATTTAGTCTTTGCTCATGATCTCCATCCCTTTAGGATCTAAACTTGATAGCGGCGAAAAACTTTCCCTGCATCAAACAGCGATGTGAGCCTCTGGCCTAAGTCCCAAGCTCACCGTTTTTGCCATCCTCCCTCCCTTGATAACGTTGCAAATGAACGATGCATATTGGGTGTGTGCAGTATGATGTTCAATGCTTGGTCTCAGATGCTATGGATTCCATCAGACGGCAACACATTCCCTGGCCCATGTCTCCTGCGTGCACCGGAGTGCTGGCCGCTGGGAAATACAGACAACTGAGCGAGCGTGGAGGAGACTGTGCATGGACACCATCCCTGTGCTGAAAACATCTGCTCACGTACAGCATACAGGTTTTGAGGGACATGAGCATTTGTCACCAATGTTCCAATCCACTGGTGACACTGGTGGAGAGGTCAAACAGCAAACACCTCCATTGATCGCTGCACAGCTACATCCACTCCACATTGGCCGCAGCTGCATAGTTCTAGTGCTGGAGCAACTCTGAAATAACTCATCAGGAAAGGAATTCAGACTATCCCGAGGATCGGCCATCAGTAGTATAATCTTGGAGAAATGTTTTATGGGTTTCTGTGGGACATAATGGTCATGGTCTTGCCTTATTCCAACCATCAATGTGTGATCAGTGCGTGTCTGGACCTCCATGATCAGCATAATGACCTCTTCACCGGAAGACCAGACACAGACACCTTCCATATCTGTGCGGCTGTGACTGCTACAACAACTCAGTACCATACAACTGAGCAGAGCGGTGGCTAATCACAGTATCACACATAGCGGCACGTTTTCATGATAGCGCGGATTCTGAGGGCATGATATACCCCAAACTGATGGTCCATTTTCTGTTTAGGTTAAATGTTAAAATTTGAAAAAACGATAAAAAAAAAAAAAACGGTTTCCCTAGCCTCATAAATGCTCATTCCAGAAGGCAGCATCAGGTTCGGCCTGTCCTGCAGTTTGCCTTTCACACAGCGATTAAAAGACTGAAAATCATTAACGTGATAACCAACTGCCAGGAAAGCTGCCAAAAGCCAGAAATGACGTCCAGTTTGATTCTGGATGGCTGATGCAGAAGTCGGACATGCACGTCATACCTACCAATAGCCACTAGTCCCCTTGTGTTCACTGCAGGCGCCATACGACATGTGTACATATACTGGGATATTACTGAGAAAACCGACACGTGAGCTGTCAGTGGTAACCTGGGGACTTTCTGTCCTCATCGAAACCAATAGAGGCAATGCACTGCTGTGGGACCCCTCCAGTTTTCTGTTGTAATCGAAATGCACAAAATGGCGTTTGGAGCAATATTCCTGAAGTACTATAGGGTACGGCCATATGGTCAGGTTTCCTGATGTAGTTTTGGAAGCCAAAACCAGGAATGAATTTTTTTTAAAAAGAGGAGAAGTCATACCTGTCTTTTCTCCACTTTTATGATCCATGTCTGATTTTGGTTTCCAACCCCACATCAGGAAACCTAAGCACGGGCCGTACCCTTACAACCACAAATGATAATGTCCAGGCCTCACAGAATGTAAACTGGCATCACTCAGTAGTGTGTACCAGTGTGCCCAAAAGTGCTTAAAGGGGCTGTGCAAAAGTCATCCTCCATCCACAAGATGAACGCTGGGGGTCCCACCTGGGCTGCCAACCAGAATTCTTCTTTTTCTGGACAACTTATCCAAAAATCTCTGACAGCCAACATTTTTTTTTGACAAATTGCGAAAACCATAATACATGTCTATACAGTAGCTGCATATACCGTAAGCCGTAAACCACAATATATAAGATAATACATGTCTATACAGTAGCTGCATATACCGTAAGCCACAATATATAAGATAATACATGTCTATACAGTAGCTGCATATACCGTAAGCCACAATATATAAGATAATACATGTCTATACAGTAGCTGCATATACAGTAAGCCGTAACCCACAATATATAAGATAATACATGTCTATACAGTAGCTGCATATACCGTAAGCCGTAACCCACAATATATAAGATAATACATGTCTATACAGTAGCTGCATATACCGTAAGCCGTAACCTACAATATATAAGATAATACATGTCTATACAGTAGCTGCATATACCGTAAGCCGTAACCCACAATATATAACATAATACGTCTATACCGTACATACTGTAAGCCGTTAAATGATGACAATTACCACCAAAATAATCTAGTCAAGAACCATTGGAGGACATATCGACTTTTTTTCACTGTCCAGAAATTCCTGGACAATTGGGTCTGACCGCTGGGACCCTCAATAGGGGATAACTTATAAACTTGGCACAGCCCCTTTAATCAAAGTGTCCTTCCACTCAGTGACCCCCTGGCTCACGCATATTACTGTATAATGTTACATCCGCCCAGTGTGTAATTGATGCAGATTAGCGTGCCGTAAATCAACTGCATTTCACAGTACTAGCAATGTGGATGGGATTTGACAAAATCTACAGCTGAATTTCCCACATGGATAATCTGCCTTGAGTGGCCGTACCCTTAGGCCCCTTTCACACGGGCGAGTATTCCGCGCGGATGCGATGCGTGAGGTGAACGCATTGCACCCGCACTGAATCCTGGCCCATTCATTTCTATGGGGCTGTGCACACGAGCGGTGATTTTCACGCATCACTTGTGCGTTGCGTGAAAATCGCAGCATGCTCCTCTTTGTGCGTTTTTCACATAACGCAGGCCCCATAGAAATGAATGGGGTTGCATGAAAATCGCAAGCATCCGCAAGCAAGTGCGGATGCGGTGCGATTTTCACGCACGGTTGCTAGGAGACGATCGGGATGGGGACCCAATCATTATTATTTCCCCTTATAACATGGTTATAAGGGAAAATAATAGCATTCGGAATACAGAATGCTTAGTAAAATAGGGCTGGAGGGGTTAAAAAATAAATAAAAAATAATTTAACTCACCTTAATCCACTTGCTCGCGCAGCCGGCATCTCTTCTGTCTTCATCTTAGCTGTGTGCAGGAAAAGGACCTGTGGTGACGTCACTCCGGTCATCACATGATCCATCACCATGGTAAAAGATCATGTGACGGACCATGTGATGACCGGAGTGACGTCACCACAGGTCCTTTTCCTGCACACAGCTAAGATGAAGACAGAAGAGATGCCGGGCTACGCGAGCAAGTGGATTAAGGTGAGTTAAATAATATTTTTATTTTTTTTTAACCCCTCCAGCGCTATTGTACTATGCATTCTGTATTCAGAATGCTATTATTTTCCCTTATAACCATGTTATAAGGGAAAATAATACAATCTACAGAACACCGATCCCAAGCCCGAACTTCTGTGAAGAAGTTCGGGTACCAAACATGCGATTTTTTTCACGTGAGTGCAAAACGCATTACAACGCACCCGCACCTTTTCCCGCAACGCCCGTGTGAAAGAGGCCTTAGGTTATGTTCAGACAGAGAATTTTGGGAGCAGGTTTCAGTGCGGATTGAGTGCCGAAAACTCGGCCAAATCTGCGCTGAAACCATCAACAACCGTTTTCAATGAGAGGCGCGCCACAATTCACGTAGCCAAGGATTTCTATCGTGCAGTTAGCGCCAATAATGTACAGGTCCATTCCTGGCGCAGTTACCACGCAGACCGCTCACAAAGCAGAAGAGAGAGGTTTAGCTCCATTTAAAGGAGGCAAACCGAGAGCACGTCCATAACATTCAAAATGAGAACACACTACAGAGAGCGCAGCGGTTTCTGACGTGGGATACACCTTCAATGGTGCTATCGCACCTTCAGTTTTTTTTTATGAAGTTCTTGAAGCCAAGAACATGAGTGGATTCGAAATAAAGGAGAGGTTGTATCCGTCCTTCAGAGATTTTCTCCTTTAAAGGGGTTATCTGGGAAATATCCTCAGGATAAAGCCTCATTCACACATCACTGTTTCACGGACGTGTGCTGTCCGTGTTCTCCACGGACAGCACACGTCCCCATTCATTTTAATGTGTGTATTCACACATCAGTGTTTTTCAGCACGGTCCGTGGGTCTGTTTTTTTAGCACAGATGCATGCTCTATTTAGTCTGTGTTTGTGGATCCATCACGCCCATTATAGTCTATGGGTCTGTGAAAACCAGTGATGCAACACGGATGCCATCTGTGTTTCACGGATCATTAGGAAGAGATGCTTTGAAAATAATTTTTCAGCTGTTTAGTGTCAGTGATGCAAACAGACAAAAAATAAATAAATGGACACACGGACCGAACACGGACGCATCACTGACCACCTTCTCACGGATTTGAGCACAAACGTGTGAATGATCAATATCACATCAGCAGAGGTCAGAGTCCCAGCACCCCCTCTGATCAGCTGTTTCGGCAAGCTGCGGTACTCGCTGGAGCTCTGGTAAGCACTGTGGCCTTCCAGGCGCTTACCGAGCACAGTGCCGTACATCACAAAGCCCCAGTGACTTGAATGGCGCTGAGCTGCAACTAGTGACCGATGTACAGTGACGTCACATGGTCTAGGAAGAGTAGCCGGCCTTTTCTAACAGCTGATCAGCAGACCCCCGTTAATCTCATATTCTGACCTATCCTGTGGATAAGTTATCAATATTAATTCCCAGATAACCCCTTTAAAAGGGTTTTCCAAGTTTTTTTCTGTCCAACCCGGGATCCCCGCCAATCAGCAGTTGAGAAGGCAACAGCACTCCTGTGAGTGCAAATGTCGTGCCCATTCACAAGAAAGGTAGTAGGGAGGAATCGAGCAACTATAGACCAGTGAGTCTGACATCAATAGTAGGCAAATTAATGGAAACCCTATTAAAGGATAGGATTGTGGAACATCTAAAATCCCATGGATTGCAAGATGAAAAACAACATGGGTTTACTTCAGGGAGATCATGTCAAACAAATCTTATAGATTTTTTTGACTGGGTGACTAAAATAATAGACGGTGGAGGTGCAGTAGACATCGCATATCTAGATTTTAGTAAGGCTTTTGACACTGTCCCACATAGAAGACTTATCAATAAACTGCAGTCATTGAGCATGGACTCCCATATTGTTGAGTGGATTAGGCAGTGGCTGAGTGACAGACAACAGAGGGTTGTAGTCAATGGAGAACATTCAAAACAAGGTCATGTTACCAGTGGGGTTCCACAGGGATCTGTACTGGGACCAATTTTGTTTAATATCTTCATAAGTGATATTGCAAAAGGCCTCGATGGGAAGGTGTGTCTTTTTGCTGATGACACAAAGATATGTAACAGGGTTGATATTCCTGGAGGGAAACGCCAAATGGAAAAGGATTTAGGAAAACTAGAAGAATGGTCAGAACTCTGGCAACTGAAATTTAATGTGGATAAGTGCAAGATAATGCACCTGGGGCGTAAAAACCCAAGGGCAGAATATAGAATATTTGACACAGTCCTGACCTCAGTATCTGAGGAAAGGGATTTAGGAGTAATTATTTCAGAAGACTTAAAGGTGGGAAGACAATGTAATAGGGCAGCACGAAATGCCAGCAGAATGCTTGGATGTATAGGGAGAGGTATAAGCAGTAGAAAGAGTGAAGTGCTTATGCCGCTGTACAGAACACTGGTGAGACCTCACTTGGAGTATTGTGCGCAGTACTGGAGACCATATCTCCAAAAGGATATAGATACTCTAGAGAGAGTTCAGAGAAGAGCTACTAAACTAGTACATGGATTGCAGGATAAAACTTACCAGGAAAGGTTAAAGGACCTTAACATGTATAGCTTGGAAGAAAGAAGAGACAGAGGGGATATGATAGAAACTTTTAAATACATAAAGGGAATCAACTCGGTAAAGGAGGAGAGCATATTTAAAAGAAGAAAAACTGCTACAAGAGGACACAGTTTTAAATTAGAGGGGCAAAGGTTTAAAAGTAATATAAGGAAGTATTACTTTACTGAGAGAGTAGTGGATGCATGGAATAGCCTTCCTGCAGAAGTGGTAGCTGCAAATACAGTGGAGGAGTTTAAGCATGCATGGGATAGGCATAAGGCCATCCTTCATATAAGATAGGGCCAGGGGCTATCCATAGTATTCAGATATATTGGGCAGACTAGATGGGCCAAATGGTTCTTATCTGCCGACACATTCTATGTTTCTATGTTTCTACCTTCTTGCAGCTCACCAAGCACAGCGCCATACATTGCATAGTGGCTGTGGTTGGTATTGCAGCTCAGCCCCATTCACTTGAACAGCGCTGAGCTGCGCCTAGGCCATGTGATCAATAAACGTGTCGTCACTCGGCCTAGGAAAAGTAGAGAGAATGCCATGGCGCACAAAGGCACTCAGTAAACAGAAAAAAAATAATAATAAATAATTAAAAAAAATAATTATATATATATATTTATTATCCATCTATCTCTCAGAAAACCCCTTTAATGACACGTTCTCTATTTTGGCTTCAGAAATGTATAAACTCTCACGGTACCTGCACAGGGCGGGGATTTGTATGGCAAATGCTATACAACCGGCACATAAATCTACACTATTTATCTCAGTTCTGGGTGCAGATCTTCATTGTCAGACCACGCGGAGGCTGTGGTTAACCCCTGCCAGCTGAGGCTCTGTACTGCTTTGTGTCGCAGTTTTTACCTTGGGGTTTTGGTTTAAGCAGTTGTGTGTACGCCAGACTCACTTTTTCCGTTTTAAAAAAGAAGAGGTGCACATTGCAGACACAGTATTTTACTTCACTTACAACATTTTCTATGAGTTTGATTCAACAGATAGCATCAAAGTTTCATATACTCCTTTGCCGATCGTGTGCATTTGGCACGGAGATCCTGCCTGATGCCATGGTGTAGCAGATCTAGCTTTGAAATCACAAGGCCCTGAATCTGTCTCCAGAAAGCTATAGTTTACGAGCACTAATATTTTGGATCTCCAATAGTTGTATTTCCTCTGGTGAAGGAATACTGCAGTGATTTGTGGACAGTTGACCTTCCAAGTGACAAGTGACATAAATCAGCCCCATATCAAACAATAATAGTAAAGTAACGGCGCTGGATCGCGTCAGAAAAAGGGCCATAATTCAGTGGTGAGCAGCATCTTCACAGGTAACCACTGCTGACAGCCAGGATACCTGCTTCAAGACATAAACCACAACTTCCGAATTCTGTATAACAGACATAAAACGTGAAGCTGCCACATGCCGTCCAGGATACCACAACAACAACTGGCACACAAGTCAATCACAGCGCCCTGTGCACGACAGGAAGCCTCTAATACTAGCACAGGCACAATGTCCTCTAGGTCCGATATCTGGGGGTCCGGTGGGTGCTGCAGTTTCTCCCTCAACCTGTGATGGAGGCATGGACTTTCTGCAGCTCAGTCACATTCAAGTTAGGGTATGTTCACACTAGCGTTAAAGTTTTCCGGTATTGAGTTCCGTCCTAGGGGCTCAATACCAGAAAAAAACGCATCAGTTGTATCCCAATGCATTCTGAATGGAGAGCAATCCGTTCAGTGTGCATCAGGATGTTTACTCCATGTGCATTCCGTATGTCTGTTCTGCAAAAAAATAGAACATGTCTTATTATTGTCCACATTATGGACAAGGACAGGACTGTTCTAATAGGGGCCTGCTGTTCCATCCCGCAAAATATGGAATGCACACGGACATCATCATTTTTTTTGCGGACCACACAATACATACGGTCGTGTGCATGAGCCCTTAAAGTGTACCTAAACATACAAATTAACTTTATTGAAACCTACTCTACATGTGACTAAATTAATTTTTGTGATATGCTTTAATTCATTATTTTTTACATTTCTTAGAGAAATAGGTGTCTAAAGTTCAAGTGCCTATTGCAGTTAGACCATCACGCACAGGACAGTATTTTCTGTCTGATCTGCAGATCGCACATGGACACTACGGGCCGCAAAAAATGCAGACAGTACATGGATGTGATCAGCGTGCTGCCTGCTTCCGTGCGGCTGTATGTGCGTCCTACAAAAAAATAAATAGAACATGTCCTATTCTTGTCTGTTTTGCAGACAAGATCTCTTTTCCTGATCGGGCACTGTTACTACTTTGCAGCTCCAGCTCACTCTCCACTACGTCCTGATGCACACAGTGTGAGAGCGTAGTACCTGGAGAAATACTATGTCCTGACGTTGTGCTCATCAGGTCACAGTGGAGAGCGTGTCAGACCTGCAGAGGAGCAGGTGCCCGAGCAGGAGCCCAGTGCCTGATCAGGAGAGGGAAGAGATTTTTTTTTTATTATAGAACTGAGCGTGGGGGTCTGATCTAAGCATGGGAGGTTCTGATCTGAGCAATGGGGGGAGTCCTGATCTGAGCAATGGGGGGGGGGGGGGAGTCCTGATATGAGCAATGGGGGGGGGGGGGGGGGGGAGTCCTGATCTGAGCAATGGGGGGGGGTCCTGATATGAGCAATGGGGGGGGGGGGGGGGGGAGTCCTGATATGAGCAATGGGGGGGGGGGGGGGGGAGTCCTGATATGAGCAATGGGGGGGGGGGGGAGTCCTGATATGAGCAATGGGGGGGGGGGGGGGGAGTCCTAATATGAGCAATGGGGGGGGAGTCCTAATATGAGCAATGGGGGGGAGTCCTAATATGAGCAATGGGGGGGGGAGTCCTAATATGAGCAATGGGGGGGGGGAGTCCTAATATGAGCAATGGGGGGGGAGTCCTAATATGAGCAATGGGGGGGGGAGTCCTAATATGAGCAATGGGGGGGGGGGTCCTAATATGAGCAATGGGGGGGGGAGTCCTAATATGAGCAATGGGGGGGGGGGGCCTAATATGAGCAATGGGGGGGGGGGAGCCCTGATATGAGCAATGGGGGGGGGGGGGGGGAGTCCTAATATGAGCAATGGGGGGGGAGTCCTAATATGAGCAATGGGGGGGGGGGGCCTAATATGAGCAATGGGGGGGGGGGAGCCCTGATATGAGCAATGGGGGGGGGGGGGGGGGGGGTCCTGATATGAGCAATGGGGGGGGGGGGGGGGAGTCCTAATATGAGCAATGGGGGGGGGAGTCCTAATATGAGCAATGGGGGGGAGTCCTAATATGAGCAATGGGGGGGGGAGTCCTAATATGAGCAATGGGGGGGGGAGTCCTAATATGAGCAATGGGGGGGGGGAGTCCTAATATGAGCAATGGGGGGGGGGAGTCCTAATATGAGCAATGGGGGGGGAGTCCTGATATGAGCAATGGGGGGGGGAGTCCTGATATGAGCAATGGGGGGGAGTCCTGATATGAGCAATGGGGGGGGGGGGGGGGGGGGGGAGTCCTGATATGAGCAATGGGGGGGGGAGTCCTGATATGAGCAATGGGGGGGGAGTCCTGATATGAGCAATGGGGGGGGGGGGGGGGGGGAGTCCTGATATGAGCAATGGGGGGGGGAGTCCTGATATGAGCAATGGGGGGGGGAGTCCTGATATGAGCAATGGGGGGGGAGTCCTGATATGAGCAATGGGGGGGGGGGGAGTCCTGATATGAGCAATGGGGGGGGGAGTCCTGATATGAGCAATGGGGGGGGGGGGGGGGAGTCCTGATATGAGCAATGGGGGGGGGGGGGGGGAGTCCTGATATGAGCAATGGGGGGGTCCTGATATGAGCAATGGGGGGGGGGGTCCTGATATGAGCAATGGGGGGGGGGGGGGGGAGTCCTGATATGAGCAATGGGGGGGGGGGGGGAGTCCTGATATGAGCAATGGGGGGGGGGGGGAGTCCTGATATGAGCAATGGGGGGGGGGGGAGTCCTGATATGAGCAATGGGGGGGGGGGGGGGGGGGGAGTCCTGATATGAGCAATGGGGGGGTCCTGATATGAGCAATGGGGGGGGGTCCTGATATGAGCAATGGGGGGGGGAAGGGGGGAGTCCTGATATGAGCAATGGGGGGGGGAAGGGGGGAGTCCTGATATGAGCAATGGGGGGGGGGAATCCTGATATGAGCAATGGGGGGGGGAGTCCTGATATGAGCAATGGGGGGGGGGGGGGGGGGGAGTCCTGATATGAGCAATGGGGGGAGTCCTGATATGAGCAATGGGGTCTGATCTGAGCATGGGTGGGGAGATCTGAGGGTCTGATACTGGTAGTCTGATTTGTGTTGTCTGATCTGAGCATTGGAGGTCTTATTTTGGGGGTCTGATTTAGAGGTCTAAATCAGGTGCCTATTTCACTAAGAAAAGGAAAAGAACAATAGTAATAATGAAAGCATATTACAAAAAGTCACATTTAGAGTAGATTTGAATAAAGTTAAAGGGGTTGTGCAGCCAGTACATATTAATGATCAATCCTCAAGATAGGTCATCAACATCTGATCAGTGGGGGGGTCTGACTCCCAGCACCCCCGCCGATCAGCTGTCTGAATTACAATCTGCATTGCCTAGCATACAGAGGCCGCGCAGTGTAATTACAAGTGCTCATCCCATTCAAGTGAATTGTAATTAAACTGCGCAGCCGAGACTTCTGAGACGATGCGCAGGTATTTTTGAAGAGGAGGTAGTGCTTGCATGAGTGAGGACCCCTTTTCAAACAACTGATGGGCAGGGGTCCCAGGTGTCGGACCCCACCAATCAGATATCGAACTATCCTCAGGATAGGTCATCAATATGTAGTGGCTGCACAACACATTTCATTTATAAGTGTAGGAACACTTTACTGGGATTTAGGGCTCATGCTCATGCACACGGCCGTTGATCGGTCTTTCCGTGCATTGGGGACCGCAATTTGCGGTGCCCAATGCAAGGGCAATATCAGTGCGGATTCCACAGACGGATCCAGACCCATTCAAATTGAATGGGTCCGTGGTCTGTCCACACCGCAAAAAAGTAATGCACGTACTACTTTTTTGCGGTGCGGAGGCACAGACAGAAACCCCACGAAAGCACTCCATAGCGCTTCTGTGGGTCCTCCTCTGTGATGCCCGCACACTGTGGCCCGCAATACGTGCACAGCTGGGCAACAGCCACGTGCATGAGTCCTTACTGTAATACCAAGACCAGCCTCTATGAGCACTGTGCTTCGTATACTATGAAGAGGCGTCTGAGTGCTGTGACCCTTCAAACAGCTGATCGGCGGGGGTGGGTGCCTGGAGTCAGGACCCACCAATCTGAAATTGTTTGGAGAAGTCATTCAATGTTTGAACATTTAGGTTGAAATCACACATGCCTTTTCCTTCCATATGTATTCCCTCAATAAACTACATCAATAACTGCCAATAACTGCCACAAAAGCCAATTTAGGTTTTTTGTGTTTCATTCATGCACCACTTTAATGCACTTTTCTTAAGTCTTTGACTTCTCACCTGTCTGGGGTCAGTAGCCTTGAAGACATGGCAGGCCATCTCAGACTCTGGGTTGTCAGGCTGAGTCTTAATCAAGTAGGCAAAATATGAGGGGTCCTGGGTATTGTGGATGAAGCGGGCAATGTGCTGTGCCTTGTGCTCAAAAATGAAGACCGCTGTGTTGCCACTGGCTCCATTCAAGGCTGGAACACATCGAAGGTGCGGGGCAACTACCAGGAGCTGAACCTCTCGACAACTTGCCACACAACCAGGGGGCTCTTGCCTTTCTGCGCGTCTACGGATCTCAGCCACTAGCCACGGCAGCATGGGTAACGTTGTCCTCCGGTCTAGGGATGACCACCCGACGTACCACAAGCGGAACCTCTTCTCCCCCTTGGCAGTCGTGTCAGGGAGTGGTTGTTCCTCCAACAGTGGGTGACACTGATCTGCTGAACTTCTCCTCTCCATGGCTTCTCCAGAAGACAATACTGTAGATCCTGGTATGGAGACACAAAGTACAGTAAGTATTCGTGGCGATGAGGCGGTCCGCGTGCTCTACCAGGACTGCGGCTGCTGAGTGGATATATGGGCAGTTTATGGAGAAGTGACAATAAGCCGCTCCATCATGAAAGGCACAATCCCCGAGAATCCAGTAGAAGACTTGAGAGGCGGAGGAGCTCCTTACAGCCACATGGCAGCAGGGTCATCTACACAGGGACAATTGTGCCTTCAGGATCAGCTTTCCCACACACAGCCTGCTCTCAGCTTCCTTGTGCCCTCCCTCCTCCTGGTCATGACAGATCCTGCAGCCCAGCTTCTCCCCACCTCCTGCCTGCATCACCCAGCCGCCAGCCCTGTATTGTCTCACCAATAGCTGGCAGCATGCTGAAACTGACAGGAGGCTGCGCCTGTGGTAAAACCCCGCAGCTTTCCTCACAGGGATCCCTTTCTCCAGGAGTCAATCCTGCACCGAAGGGAAACCCCAGGCTGGGGCGACACAGCAGGAGCCGCCGCCAGTCGCACTCCGCTCCTCCCTGCGGCCCCCTCCGCTTCCTTTCAAAGCATGGAGGGTGTAGGAAAACCCCCCTCCGAACAACAACTTTTATCGCCCCACTTGCAGCACGCTGCAGTGTGCAGGTAGGACGCCCGGTCAGACCATGTCCGGCTGCGGGGGTGTCAGCGTACCTGAGGTCTGGTCACCTTCTTGCCGCCTGGCAGGGTGTGGGAGCCCGCTGACTGCGGGAGGAGTGAACTGCTGTCTGCACCATGAGGAGACGGCGGCGGCTTCCTGTGTTGTTGACGTTGTACCATGCCGTGTCCTATAACACATGATGCAATGAAAGCTATTACCCCAGGGGAGTTCAGTAAAAACCGTGGCTGTCCCCTATGTACTGGTGACAATATCCCAGCACACTCCTCATAAGCAGGCGTTTTATTACTAAAACTATCTATAGGGTAATAATGGTAAATGTATGAGGACTGGGGGGTCTGAAGGCAGGGACCCCACCAATGGGCAGCAGTGTGAAAGTCTATGGGACTGGCTATCTCCACCACTACCAAGTACCCCCAAGTGACAAGAAGTTCCCACCGAGTACTCCAAGGAAGCGAATGTGATACCACGCCAAACCTCTGTCAGCAGTTCCTTGGATTTCACAGAAAGAATAGTGCGGCATGCAGTACTAATCTTCCTGTCAAAATAGGAGACACCACTTTAGGGCTCGTGAGGTATGACTATTAGGGCTTATGCACAGGACCGTATGGATTTTGCGGTCCTCAAAAAAACGGATCTGCAAAAAATACAGATGACGTCTGTGGTCCGAGACCACGGTGTTGGAATCCTTTCCACGTCCGTGTGCATGAAGTATTTTGTGGAACGGAACAGCTGGCCCCTAATAGAACAGTCCTATCCTTGTATGGGATGCGAACAATAATAGGACGAGTTCTATTTTTTTGCGGAACGGAAAGAACACGGAGTAACTTCTGTTTTTTTTGCTAACCTATTAAAATGAACGGTTCCACATACGGTCCGCAAAAGAAACGGAAAGGACATGGAAAGAAAATACGTTTGTGTGTATGAGCCCATACAGAATGCACATGGAGTCATTCCCATTTTTTTTTGCGGCCCCATTGAAGTGAATGGTTCCGGATACAGGCTGCAAAAAATTAATAAATGGACACGAAAACAAAATACGTTCGTGTGCATGAGCCCATACTTTTTAAATTACATTCTGCGTTACCAAACCTACAGGAGAATACAGTACTACATACCTCTCACATCCAGCAACTTCTCTGATGTAGGTGTTCTCTTTCCTCATCTTCTCCATTCAGACCTGACCGTCATGATGATGTCTTTCAGCCTTGTCTCATCTATGCAGAGTTTGCCACAGACATCTTCGTCTCCTACTTTTCCATCATCCTCCCCTTTTCAACACCCCATCTTGCCACCCCTCGTACTGTGCCCACTGTGTTCCCCAATACTATACAGGCAGTCCCCCTGAAAATACTATTGCCAGACAGTGCCCTCAAAAATAATTGCACCCAGCTAACAGTGCCCCACAATATTCAGCTGTATGTCTTTCCTGGATTGGCCTTAGTAACCAGCAATGAAACATTGCTGGAAACTAGGACAGTCCCATGTGGCTATTACACGTATCACAGGTTAGGAAATGGTGCCATATGGAGTGGCGGACCAATTACTGCACCATTCGGAGAGGAGACTCGGAGCCCTCTCATTCTCAGGAACTTGGGGATCACCTGCAATGTGAAATGCATAAATAAATCATTTTAGTAGAATAACCTTCAGATAGGTCACCAATATCAGATCGGTGGGGTCCCTACTGATCAGGTGTTTTTGTCAGCGAGTGGCACTGGAAACTAAACAGTGGACGTAGCCGGAGGCTGTCCCCAAGTTCTGCGACAGTGTTTCCCAACAATATAAAAAGTTAAAACATCCCATTAATACCAGTAATTCACAAAAATATCAAATCTGATTCTTATATATATTGTTAATAATCAGATAAAGTAGATATATGAAACATATAATTGAACCAATTAGGTATTATCTTGGTCATATAATACACAACTTACATCAATACAACCGGTATCTGATCTGCAGCTTGCATAAAAGGCATTACCAAATACAACGATGTTTACAGTACCTCACAAAAGTACACCCCTTTTCATGGGACAACACTGAAGATCTGACACTTTGATACAATGTAAAGTAGTCAGTGTACATCTTGTACAGTCTAAATTTGGTGTGCCCTCAAAATAACTCAACACACGGCCTTTAATGACTAAACTGCTGGCAACAAAAGTGAGTACACCCTTAAGTGAAAATGGCCGAACTGTCCCCATAGTGTCAATATTTTGTGTGGCCACCATTATTTTCCAGCACTGCCTTAATTCTCTTGGGCATGGAGTTCACTAGAGCTTCACAGGTTACCACTGGACTCCTCTTCCACTCATCCATGACGACATCAAGTAGCTGGTGGATGTTAGAGACCTTGTGCTCCTCCACTTTCCATTTGAGGATGCCCCACAGATGCTCAATAGGGTTTAGGTCTGGAGACATGCTTGGCCAGTCGAGCACCTTTACCCTCAGCTTCTGTAGCAAGGCAGTGGTCATCTTGGAGTTGTTGTCACAACCAGACAGTTGAGAAGCTCTGACAGGAGCTTTCCAGATCCTCCTCCTTGAGTTTCTTTGTTTTGGTTAAGTTCCTCATCTCGTTAGTCTATCTCAGCTGTCATGCAGTTGGACTAATTGCTGCCCTTTAAGTTCCTCCCCAGAATGCAGTAGTGTGCGGCTTATACAACTTCCTGGAGTGTGTGTGCATGCTGTTCCTAGTTCTCGGTCCACAGTCCCCAGTCGTCTGCAAGATAAGTCCTTTTTGAAACCTTATGTTCAACCTATTGTACCCTCGCCTTTGCCTCCTCCTCCGATTATGGTTAATGGAAATCTTGAATTTCAGGTCTCTAGGATTGTGGATTCTCGTCTTGTCCGCGGTTCCCTCCAGTACCTCGTTCATTGGGAGGGTTATGGCCCTGAGGAGAGGATGTGGGTCCCAGTGACAGACATTAAGGCCACTCGTCTCATCAGGGCTTTCCATAGGTCCCATCCTGAGAAGGTGGGCCCTGAGTGTCCGGAGTCCACTCGTAGAGGGAGGGGTACTGTCACAACCAGACAGTTGAGAAGCTCTGACAGGAGCTTTCCAGATCCTCCTCCTTGAGTTTCTTTGTTTTGGTTAAGTTCCTCATCTCGTTAGTCTATCTCAGCTGTCATGCAGTTGGACTAATTGCTGCCCTTTAAGTTCCTCCCCAGAATGCAGTAGTGTGCGGCTTATACAACTTCCTGGAGTGTGTGTGCATGCTGTTACTAGTTCTCAGTCCACAGTCCCCTGCAAGATAAGTTCTGTTTATGTATTTATGATTTTCTGTTTTCTGGATCCAGGTGACCCTGACTCCCTCCGTGTCTGTGTAGGGAGCCGGTGGTCGTGTCCCCTCACTATTGTAGGGTCATCAGGTGTAAGATAGTCGAGGTACGTGGATATGCGCCCATCCACCTTTGGGGTGGTCGCATAGGCTGAGCAATAAGGGAGAGCGGCAGGTCTCTTGCAGGGGTCTCCCTTTTGTTCCTTAGTTGTGGATCCAGTGAGTCATTGTTCATATTGTATTGTCTTGTTTCCTGTACACCATCCGTGACAGGTGTGTTTGGGATCGATATCAGGTTGGAATACTGCCCTGCTGCCCAGTTTCCGAAGGGAGGGGATCATGCTTTGCTTCAATATGTCACAGTACATGTTGGCATTCATGGTTCCCTCAATGAACTGTAGCTCCCCATAGTCAGCAGCACTCTTGCAGCCCCAAACAATCACACTCCCACCACCATGCTTGACTGTAGGCAAGACACACTTGTCTTTGTACTCCTCACACACACTTGACACCATCTGAACCAACTATGTTTATCTTGGTATCATCAGACCACAGGTCATGGTTCCAGTAATCCATGTCCATAGTCTGCTTGTCTTCAGCAAACTGTTTGCAGGCTTTCTTGTGCATCATCTTTAGAAAAGGGTTCCTTCTGGGATGATAGCCATGCAGAACAATTTGATGCAGTGTGTGGTCGGTGTATGGTCTGAGCACTGATAGGCCCCCCCCCACACCTTTAACCTCTGCAGCAATGCTGGCAGCACTCATACAACCTCTGGATATGACGCTGAGCACGGGCACTCAACTACTTTGGTCGACCATGGCGGGCCCTTTTCTGAGTGGAACCTGTCCTGTTAAACCGTTGTATGGTCTTGGCCACTGTTCTGCAGCTCAGTTTCAGGGTGTTGTCAATCTTCTTATAGGCTAGGCCATCTTTATATAGAGCAACAACTCCTTTTTTCAGATCCTCAGAGAGTTCTTTGCCATTAGGCGCCATGCTGAACTTCCAGTGACCAGTATGAGAGAGTGTGAGAGCGATAACATCAAATTTAACACACCTGCTCCCATTTACACCTGAAACCTTGTAAGGCCCCTTTCAGATGAGCGAGTCTTCCGCGCGAACGCATTGCACCTGCACTGAATCCTGACCCCTTCATTTCAATGGGTCTGTGTACATGAGTGTTGTTTTTCACGCATCACTTGTGCGTTGCGTGAAAATCGCAGCATGTTCTATAATCTACGTTTTTCACGCAACGCTGGCCCTATAGAAGTAAATGGGGCTGGTGTGAAAATCGCATCGCATCCGCAAGCAAGTGCTGGTTGCGATGCGTTTTTCACGGATGGTTGCCAAGAGATGTTGCTTGTGAAATCGCGCCTTTTTCATTGAACGCATCCGGAACGAATCTGTCGCTCATCTGCAAGGGGCCTAACACTAACGAGTCACATGACACTGGGGAAAATGGCTAATTAGGCACAAATTGGGCATTTCACTTAGGGGTGTACTCACTTTTGTTGCCAGCGGTTCAGACATTAATGGCTGTGAGTTGAGTTATTTTGAGGGCACACCAAATTTACACTGTTATACAAGCTGTACACTGAATACTGAACATTGTATCAAAGTGTCATATCTTCAGTGTTGTCCCATGAAAATAAATGTGAGGGGTGTACTCACTTTTATGAGATACTGTCTATTCCCAACCTCACTCTCCATATATAACTCCAGAAGGTATTCCCAAGAGAGACACATTTCTAACACTCTATAAACTCCAAATACAGACAAAATCTCTAGTAGGTGTTATACATGAAATATGCGAGGTCAGATCTTCTTAGGAAAATGTCAGTTCCCCTGTTACCGGAGAATGCATGGACGTGTAGGAAAAACCATAGGTAAAGAAAGTGCAGAAGGGCTCCAGCATCTAAATTTCCAACTCAGATCTTCTTACTCTTAGGGCTCATTCACACGACTGGTTCCGCATTCAAGCAGCATTTTTTGTGGGTCGGGTGCGGACCCATTTACTTCAATAGGGCCGCAAAAGATGCGGACAGCACTCTGTGTGCTGTCCGCATCCGTTGCTCCGTACCGTGTCTCCATGGGCACATGGGCGGCATCCGTGTGTTGCGGGTCCGCAATTTGCGGGCCGCAAAATACGGCACGTTCGTGTTAACAAGCCCGTCAGAAGGTCAATCTGTCCATTGTGTAGTGACAGTGCCAGTGTACAGCATATCACCTCCATTCACTTGGAGCCCAGAAATCAAATTTTAAACAGTTATATAAAAAGAATAAAGCAAAACTCCCTCCCCCCCATCCCCTTAATTTTCCCACTCTAAGAAAATCTGTACAGCAAAAGGAAGAGGTGTTCTTGGCAGAGAAAAGAGGCAGTTCTCATTCAGGAAGTCCACATCCAAGGAGTAGTGTCCACCGAAGTAGCTCATATCCGTAATTCATCAAGCCATTGCACCAATTATTCACATCCTGTATAAAAACTGTTTCCCTATTCCATTGGCACGGGTGCCAGAGGCGGCACTCAGAGCCCTCTCTGTGGGCACCCGCACCCTGGAAAAAAAAAGTCTATGGCGTACCAATATGGCTTAGACTTTTCCTGCCATTCACCAGCGCAGGGCGCACTATGAACAGCACAGGTAGCGCATTGAATGCAGGCAGGCTATTATAGCTAAATGCTAAAATACATGGAAGATACACTATATTGCAGGGGTAGCCAACCCGCACCTCGCGAGCCGCATGCGGCTCCTTGCATCTTTATATGCAGCTCGCAGGGGAGCGGTCCGGCCAGCTCTTACTCTCCTCTGTCTACATATGCGGTTCGCAGGGGAGTGGGCCAGCTATTCCTCTACTCTGTGCTTGTCTCAGCAGCGCTCTCCAGTGGCGTGCTAGGGGGGGGCCTTTGTGTTGCGTGGGGGCGGTCCGCCCTGGGTGCGCTCTCAGGAGGTGCCCAAACACAGAAGCAATGAGCACTTCCATCAATACAGATGGAAGCGCTAATTGCTGGAGTGCAGGGAGCTAGGTCCTGTCATTTACCGCTCGGCTCCCTGCCCTCCTCCTCTCTCCTTCAGGCCGGAGCACAGAGGACTTTATTACTATGGAGGGGGCACAGAGGACTTTATTACTATGGAGGGGGCACATAGGACTTTATTACTATGGAGGGAGCACAGAGGACTTTATTACTATGGAGGGGGCACAGAGGACTTTATTACTATGGAGGGGGCACAGAGGACTTTATTACTATGGAGGGGGCACATAGGACTTTATTACTATGGAGGGAGCACAGAGGACTTTATTACTATGGAGGGGGCACAGAGGACTTTATTACTATGGAGGGGGCACAGAGGACTTTATTACTATGGAGGGGGCACAGAAGGCTTTATTACTATGGAGGGGGCACAGAGGACTTTATTACTATGGAGGGGGCACAGAGGGCTTTATTACTATGGAGGGGGCACAGAGGGCATTACTACTATGGAGGGGGCACAGAGGGCATTACTAATGTGAAGGGGGCACAATTGGCATTTCTTCTATGGAGGGAGTACAGAGCCAGAGGGCATTACTACAATGAAGGGGGAACAGAGGGCATTATTACTGTGAAGGGGCACAGTGGACGTTATTACTGTGAAGGGGGCACAATGGGGATTTCTACTATGGAGGGGGCACAGAGGGCATTACTAGCACAGTGGACATTACAACTATTAAGTGAGCACAATGGGGCATACTTTGAAGGGGGCACAATGGGCATTATTACTATGAAGGGGGCACAATGGGGATGATTACTGTGAAGGGGGCACAAAGAGGGCATTACAACTGTGAAAGAGGCACAGAGGGCATAAATACTGTGAGAGGGCACAATGTGGGCATAATTACTGTGACGGGGCACACATCTGTACAAAACTACTGTGAAGGTTGTTACAATAAGGGCACTATAACTGTGAGGGGGTACAATTTTTTTTTAAGTATTGGGGGGGGGGGTGCCAACTCAGATAAGACCCCCAAATCCTCATCAGACCCACAAAATAAGCACACCCCCCCCCCCCCAGTGCCCATATAAGACACCTAAAATCAGATACCCCATGCTCACATCTCCGCTATGTCAAATCACCCCCACACACATGATCTTAGAATGGGGGTGAGAGGGTCATTCGAGCATGAGGGTGTCATCTGTGCATGAGGCGGACTGAACACAAGCCAGATTTGAAACACATTGTGAAAAACAAAGATTGCCAGAAGTCTCACTAAAGCTGTCTACCTTACAGGTAGGAAAGGTGGTTTAAATGCACTTTTAAATGTTTGAAAACTCAATTGCAGTAATACTGTCGTGTGCACGCATATTTGTGTAAATGTATAGCTTGTGGCTCCTGGCAGTCATACGGGTTTTTTTTTCTGGCTCTGTGTCAGTAAGGTTGGCCACCCCTGCTATATTGGTATTCAGGTTAAATTGCTGTGTTGGCACTTGGCGATAAATAAGTGGGCTTTGGGTTGCAGTTTGGGCACCCAGTCTGTAAAAGGTTGACCGCCACTGCCCTATTCCATTCGTACAGACATGATTAGATATCAGTACACATAGACAACGCATGTTCTCCTCGTGTTTCCGTGGGTTTCCTACGGTTCCCTCCCACACTCCAAAGACATACTGATAGGGAACTTAGATTATGAGCCCAATGCTAATGTCTGTAAAGGGCTGCTGAATATGTCAGCGCCATATAAGTGCATAAAATGAATAGCACTGGACTGTAGAGAGCGCCACGAATCATGTGTATTCCAAGCCTCAAATCACCAGAGTATGTGCTTGCAGTGTGCGGCCTATAGGAACGGTGGTGGGGCAAGGCCAGAGGTGTCCAAACACGGAGACCACCACTTCTCACATTTTTGTAAGGCTCCTCTCTTCTGAGAAACATATTTCTCTAGTCTTATAACCAGATTCACTTTAGACGTAAACTCTGCTAAGACCGATGGACCATATCTTTCCATTGAAAAGCAATTACCTTGTGAGCCAGGATGAAGAAAAGTTAATCTGCGACTCTACAATACAGGTCGTACAGAGGCGTAACCCAAAATACAAATAAGCAGGTCAGTAGCAATATTATAATAGTAAAGTGATCCAATAAGAGTAGTAGTTTCCCTCCAAGATTGTTGTATATACACTGGTATAGTAGTTTAGAAATGTCTTTTCTAGTAGAGGTCGCATCAGGTCTGTTATGCGTGTCATGCATTTTACCCAAGTTATTACTGTATATATTGCTTGATCTCTTCTGGGCACTGGTCAGCTGTAGACAGTCAGCCCCCCATCCCTTTGCACTTCTTTCAAAGGGGAACATGGGAGGGGCCGAGGGCACTGGAGGTCCATTTACAGGTTACTTGGCTGCTGTTAATGTATAGCTTTCCTCACCCTGGTGGCCAAGAGTGGGAAATATATATTTAAAAAAAAATGTAATTTGTAATATTTCTTGTAAAGTGGAAAAAACTATGGGGGTCATTTATTAAGACAAGAGTTTTAGATGCCGGTCTTAATAACCCCTGTAGCTGGCGGTGGAACCGCAGAAGTTATGAAGAGGTCCCAGCCTCTAACATAACATCAGCGTATCCAGCGCCAGTCTAAATATAAGACAGCTTCCTTGATAAAACAGGCGTAGGAAATCATGAATGAGACGGCCCATCCCCTTCTCTGCCCATGCCACAACCACTTTTTTAGACCTGGTGTGAGCAGAGAAAAGTCGCAAATAACCTTTGTGCCGCAATCTGCACCAGAAATACGCCTAATATAGGTGTATTTCTGAATAGTAAATGACCCCCCAATATATATTTGGCCTATTAAAAGGGGTGTGCATTGTGCCTGTGTATACTATGAAGGGTACATGGGGGACTTTTTTACGTCTAAAATAACAGATCTCTGGAAATGGCTAAAATAGATGCCAACTGTGCATAAATGACCATAACGGATGTTTAAAATAGAGGGTCCGTTTTTTTTCCTTTCTTTTCCTGTTCTTCGGATAGAAATTCTCGCTACAAAAATTCCTGCATGTCAGCTCTTAGCTTAGCGAAGCAGGTACAGGCAGGAGCCCGCTCCGCTAATCCTGGCATAGCACATGTTTACAGGGTATCCATGTGCTATGCCAAGAGTTAGTAATCGTCCAGGGAGCATGGGCAGGAGCAGCGATATGCGCTCCTGCCCATACTCACAGCGCACAGGTCATCAATATCAGATAGTCGGGGGCCCAACTGCCTGTACCCCCACAATCAGCTGTATGAAGAAGCATACTTATCTGCTCCCCACTGCTAGGGACTTGGTCACCGCTGTGGCCAGTCATTGGCTGCAGTGGTGTCAAAACGGATGTTGACAGTGAGGGACCTGAGCGAAGCAGTGGTGGCTGGGTCCCCCACCAATCCTAAGAAAGGGGCCGCAACACTGAAGGAACACTGTGACCCCTTCTTTCTTTAGATCTTTAGATCGAGGGGGAACCTTAGGTCAGGCCCTCACTGATCACAAAGGGATGGCATAACCGTTGTTACTAAGGCATCCTCTTGATTTACCATCGGGTTAACCCTTTCATTGCCAAGGACATATGTAATAGATCATGATATAACTTGGGTTGGACGGCACTCCTCTTGTGTCGTTCCGTACGGTGCTCAATGGTAATGGAGATAATATAGTGAGAAGTAAACCACGGCACTCGTATATACGAGTGCCGTGGTTTACTTCTCACTATGTAATAGATCATGGTTTAAACCTCGTAACTATAATAATTAGCGATGACTATTTGCTTTCAAAGGCAAACCAGGATCAAATCCCTAGGTAAAATATTGGGGTGCAGCACTTAGTTGGGGTACAGGGTGAAAAAGTTGCTGGTTGTGTGTGTGTTTAGGGGAGGGAGGAAGGAATCTGCAAGCGATATAAAAAAAGTCATCTTTCCCCCTGTACAGCCTTTCAGTGACCCCAGGAATGTATAAGAAACAATTTTGCATCAGTTTTTGTAAGCGAAAACCAGGAGTGAGACTTTTACCTGCAAGCATTCAGTTTTAGGCATTTTTTTTTTACTAAATGTTATGCTTTCTACAACACCACAGTGTTACATTATTTCTTATCTATAATTCATATACAACATATGCCTGCATTAAAAATTCATATGCATTTATACCCCCCTGTTACACCACTACATTAGCCTTTTCATAAATGAGTGAATGCTGACACTTCCGATTCTGTATGTACCATTGATAGCTGATCCACGTCCTCTGACTGTGGCTATACAGCACAACTGTTAGGCCTCAAGCTGGATTTACACAGGACGAGTCTGCAGCCGATTGTTGGGAGGGAAGCGTTCCTATCCGACAGTCGGCTGCTCGTTCAGTGAAGGTGACCACTGTATTTACATGCAGCGATCCCCTTCACTGTATGAGGACCACGGATTACTATAGTGATCCCTCGTCCTCATACAGAATCATGGTTTCTGAGCAGCAGATCGCTGTTTAGCCACACAATCTGCTGGCCAGAAACTATGACCGGTGGTGCCTGCATGAACAACGTTTTGCTAGTTTATCGGGTGATCGGCAGCGCATTTACACGGACAGATTGTCAAGAATGACCAGTCGCAGGAACAGTCGTTTCCGATAATCTGCTGATTATTGGCTCGTGTAAATGCAGCACATGTCAGTGAATCACAGACGTCTGATGTCCTTGTTTTCTACAGACAGCATATGGATCCATTAAATTCAATGGGTATATGCAGACGCCCCCCCTTTTTTTTTCTGCGGAACAAACATTCCATTTCATTCCATGGGTCCATGAAAACCATGAACAGCGCATAGATGTGATCAGTGTTCAGTCTGTTTTTCATAGGCTTTTGCAATGAGATGGTCTGGAAATCTGGAGATCCCCTTTATTTTTTATATTCACACACACAAAAAAAACGGATGACACATGAAGGGCAATAAATGGATGAACCATGGACATCGTCAAACATGAGAAAACGTGTGAATGAGGATTATTTGAAGCTGTACTGGGACTGCGTATGTGCTTTTTGGAATTGACTACAGATTACAAAATGTCTGCTCTTTTCTAAAGGCTGATTTACATGACTGCGCTCATTATAGTGATATATGATACTGTCAGTTCCCATCTGATAGTGGGTCTATTGTACTGCACTCATCCGATGATGCGAGTACAGTACAATAGACCCGTGATCAGAATAAATCTTTATGATGCAGTCAGTTTGGGTCAAGGGAGCCAGGGTCGGCCTAGGAGATGTGGCCGCCACACTGTGTTAAATTGCTGTGTTGGCACTTTGTGATAATAAAGTGGGTTTTGGGTTGCAGTTTGGACACTCAGTTTGGAAAAGGTTCGCTATCATTGCCCTAGGGCATTAGGGTGTGAAGTGAAGATGGTATGTCAAATCACCGTAGGCAAGCACACCATCAGTAGCATTCCTTAAATGGTTATTCCCATCTTAGGAATCATGCACATGACCGTATATTTGCGGTTTGGATGCGGACCTATTCATTTCTATGGGACCGCAAAAATGTGGACAGAACAGATATCATCGGCGTGCTTTCTGTAACTGTGTGTCTGTCCCACAAATTACAGAACTTGCCCTATTCTTGTCCCTTTTGCAGACAACAGGCATTTCTACATCTGGGCTCATGAAAAATGAGGCATACACACCGCCGATATCGGTATTTTGCAGATCTGCTTATGCAGTCATAGCATTATATGATAATACGAAATATCTGTATTAGGACTTTTTTCACAATAAATTAACTTTTTGTGACAATTTTATTTCAATGTTTTTACTTCCAGATGCTCTCCAAATAGCCCTAGTGTATGATCACCTCCTGTACCTGATCTTTATAGAAGGGAGACATTTGGTATCTTTAGGCCTAGTTCACACAGCAGTGTTTTGGTCAGTGATTTCCATCAGTGATTGTGAGCCAAAACCAGCATTGGAGCCTCCACAGACATAAGGTATAAGGCTGGGTTCACACTTGAGCGTTTTACAGCGCGTTCAAACGCGCTGTAAAACGCTCAACACATGAAAACCAATGCTTCCCTATGGCCCTGGTTCTCACTTGAGCGTTTTACAGCGTGTTTGAACGCGCTGAAAAACACCCTACGCTCAAACAAGTTCTTGAGCTTCTTTGGGGCGTTTTGACGCGCGTTTGTGGCCATAGGACACTGCAGTCAATCACACAAACGCGCGTCAAACGCGCGTTTACTATTGCAAAAAACGCACAGAAAAACGCGCGTTAAACGCGCATATCAACTACTCTCAGGTCTGAACCCAGCCTAAGAGCTCATGCATAGGCAACATCTGTGCAGATTCCGCAGACGGATCCAGAACCATTCAACTTGAATGGGTCTGTGACCCGTCCGCACCGCAAAAAAAAAAATAAAAAAAAATATAGAACATGTTCTATCCTTTTACGGTGCGGGGGCACATCGAGAAACTATGGGGGTTCCATGCTTCCGTTCTGCACTGGACCTTCCGGATTGCGGAGCCTATTCAAGTGAATGGGTCTGCATCCGTGATGCTGGGTGTACACGGCCGATGCCCTTTTATTGCGGACCTGCTGCTTGCGAGCCACAATACGGGCCGCAACCGGCAACAGCCGTGTGCATGAACCCTAAGGGAGAGATCTGCACCTGTTCTGTGTTTAGACCCACTACTGGTTTTAGCTCACAATCACTGATGGAAATAACTGACCAAACACTGACTGTGTGAACTAAAAAGGTTACTTAATATCTACAGAGATCATGGTGTGCCCAGCAACAGTGGTGTGTACTGTATATTATTCATATTATGATGTCACTAAATTTATTTACACAATCCCCAATGTAAAAACCTAATGATTATATTGGTAACTTTTAGGACTCATTCGCACTTATCTGATCAGTAATTGGCGTCAGATTTTCAATAGCACAAAGCTTGCATTAATAAACGAATGACCAAAACTTGGTAAATGCACATGGTTTACCGACTGTAGAGTAAGATTTATAAAAAGTGGAGCATTTAGATACTGCACAGCAGAATAATAATTTATGTATACTTTCATAACATACATTTCATTCATATTATTCCTTCATAAGATATGACATGTTAAATACGTTATGTTAGCAATCTCATTTTTTAATTTTCTCCATTTATTTGCTGCACATCAGAAAGAACACTTAGGGTACTTTCACACTAGCGGTTTTCTTTTCCGGTATGGAGTTCTGTCCTAGGGGCTCAATACCGGAAAAAAACTGATCAGTTTTATCCTAATGCATTCTGAATGGAGAGCAATCTGTTCAGGATGCATCAGTTCACTCCCTCTTATGTTTTTTGGCCGGAGAAAATACAGCAGCATGCTGCAGTTTTCTCTCCGGCCAAAAGTCCTGATCACTTCATCTGCATTAATTTCCGTTGAAGTGTATTAGTGCCGGATCATGGAATTAAGTGTTCCGGCAAAACGGATCCATTCTTTCGGTCCGCGCATGCGCAGACCTTTAAAAATGCAAAAATAAATAAATACCGGATCCGTTTTCCAGATGACACCGGAGAGATGGATCCGGTATTTTAATGCATTTGTCAGACGGATCCGGATGCGTCAGTATTGCCAGACGGAACTGCCTGCTGGAATCCTCTGCCACAAGTACCCTTACACTGGGTTCAGACCTGAGTGTTCGCGATGGAGCGCTCTGTATGCGCGATTGTACCGGCGTTTACAATCGCGCATACAGAGACAAGCGAACGCCCATTGTCGCGCGTTCCCCAAAGTCTATGTACGGGAACGTGTGACAAAACGCCCCAAAGAAGCTCAAGAACTTTTTTGAGCGTCGGGCGTTTTACAGCGCGATCGTACGCGCTGTAAAACGCCCAGGTGAGAACCATTCCCATAGGGAAGCATTGGTTTCTCCTTGTTGAGCGTTTTACAGCGCGTAGGAACGCGTTGTAAAACGCGCAAGTGTGAACTTAGGGTTAGGCCTCTTTCACACGGGCGTGTCCGGATGCGTCCGGGTGCATTGTGGCAAACCCGCGCGAGTAGGTACGCAATTGCAGTGAGTTTTGACTGCGATTGCGTTCCAATGTTCAGTTTTTATCGCGCGGGTGCAATGTTTTGCACGCACGTGATAAAAAACCGACTGTGGTACCCAGACCCGAACTTCTTCACAGAAGTTCAGGTTTGGGTTAGTTGTAGTGTAGATTGTATTATTTCCCCTTATACCATGGTTATAAGGGAAAATAATAACATTCTGAATACAGAATGCATAGTAAAATAGGGCTGGAGGGGATAAAAAAAAATTTTGAAATTTAACTCACCTTAATCCACTTGATCGCGCAGCCGGCATCTCTTCTGTCTTCTTTTGTGAGGATTAGGACCTTCGATGGCGTCACTACGCTCATCACATGGTCCATCACATTATCTTTTACCATGGTGATGGATCATGTGACGGACCATGCGATGAACGTAGTGACGTCATCAAAGGTCCTATTCCTCACAAAAGACGACAGAAGAGATGCCGGCTGCGCGAACAAGTGGATTAAGGTGAGTTAAATTATTATAATTTTTTTTTTTTAACCCCTCCACCCCTATTGTACTATGCATTCTGTAGTAAGAACGCTATTAGTTTCCCTTATAACCATGTTATAAGGGAAAATAATAATGATCGGGTCTCCCTCCCGATCGTCACCTAGCAACCGTGCGTGAAAATCGCACCGCACTTGCTTGTGGATGCTTGCGATTGTCACGCAACGCACAAGTGATGCGTGAAAATTACCGCTCATGTGCACAGCCCCATAGAAATGAATGGGTCCGGATTTAGTGCGGGTGCAATGCGTTCACCTCACGCATTGCACCCGCGCGGAAATCTCGCCCGTGTGAAAGCGGCCTTAGAGTAACCTATCCTTAACCTGATCTGATAGAAATGCAGTATAATCTGCCAGCAGTAGGTTTAACAGCAGCAGGAGCTGAGCAGACTGATATCTAGCTTTTTGTAAGTAATAAATGGAGGACAGGCACACAATCTATGGAATTAAAAGTACCTCAAATGCTGTATACACACACCCTAAAACAAAATCGAACTTAAAACTTAAAAACTGGAATAAATGAATACAAATTGCAATGTTTCCACTGTGTTAATTATAAATATTGATACATCACACTTTCTTGATCCAGGTCTATTCCTTTTATTATCTGTCATATAGTCCTGCAAAGGAATTTTTTTTTAGCAGCATAGAACGCAGTGATACTTAAGTATATAGCGATTATTAACTATGGAATGAAATATTACAGTTTTAGTGGAGCGCTCCTGGAAATTTATAAAAGCAACACAGCGTGAAAGAATCTCAACTGCGATTCTGCAACTACTTAGGCCCCTTTCACACGGGCGTTGCGGATTGGTGCCGGATGCGTTCAGGGAAAATGGTGCGATTTTGACACTAAAACAAGTCAGTTTTCCCTGCGATTGCGTTCCATGTTTGCGTTTTTTCCACGCGGGTGACATCCGGATTGCCGGGGAAAAAACCGCAGCCATCCTGCTCTTCTGTTTGGGAAAGCTCCATTTTGTGTGGATAGAAGCTATTGTGTGTAGTGTTTTATTTTGTTCCTTAGCAGGATGTCAGCTTTCTCCCTATCATATACTGACCATGTGCTTTTGCACTGGCTGGTATACCGGTGCTTTGGAGAGCGGAGAGAAATGATTGAGGAGGAACCGCAGAGGAAGAGGCTGTGGGTTCATCCTATTATTGCGCAGAGGGCTTGCAAAGGTCAGTTTGCCAGTCTGTATTCAGACCTTTGTGAGCACCCTGCAAAATTGTAAAATTACCGCAGAATGTCCATTTCCACCATCGTCTTTTGGCGGAGTTGAGGCCTGGGTTGACCTTTATGGACACCAACATGCGGCGTTGTGTTTCAGCTAAAGAACGGCTCATAATTACTTTCCGGTATGTAAAATTGTATGTAGTTCTAAAGACATAAAAGTAATGTAGTTCTGATTTATAGATGATGTTTATACTGTACGTGCCTCTGCCCCGCAACAAACTAGCGCATGCACTACTTTTTTGCGGTGCGTACAGATCACATACCCCTTCAAGTTGAATGGGTCTGGATCTGTCTGCGGCAGCCGCACAAATGCTGCCATGCATTTAGGGCCGCAAATTGCGGTCCCCAAAGCACATAACGGCCGGCACAAGTTTGTATGCATGAGCCCTAAAAGAGTTAACTGATCATATTTTTGTTTTCCCTACAGATTTTTGTCAACTGGAAATTCATTTACATCCCTACATTTTGAATTTCGCATGGGGACCTCCACAATAGCTGGCATAGTAAGGGGAACTTGTGCCACTATTTGGTTGCGGCTGCGAGCTGCGACAACCAACAAGGCAGCAGTGGCTTCAGATTGCACAGGGCTTCCTGGAGAGGGCACAATTTCCAAACTGTATTGGTGCCCTTGACAAGAAGCACATACAGGTGAAGAAGCCACCGAACTCAGGGTCCCGATTCGATAATTATAAACAGTTTTTCTCTGTAGTTTTGTTGGCCTTGGTTGACACAAACTACAGGTTTATAATTGTAGATATCGGGGCCTATGGAAGTTCGGCAGATGCTCGCATCTTCCGGGCTTCCAGAATGAGGCGGTGGCTTCAGTCCAACCAACTGGACATTCCCCAGCCAGCTCCTCTTCCTGGCTCCTCTGGCCCACCTGCACCCTTTGTCATAGTTGGCGATGAGGGGTTTGCGCTATCGCAAAACCTAATGCGTGCTTTCCCCAGGTGAAGATTGGATGCGAAAAGGCGCACATTCAATTATAGATTAAGACGGACCCGAAGATTTGTGGAGTGTGCCTTCGGGATCTTAGCCTGCAAATGGCGTATCTTTCTTTCGGCCATCCAGCTTGCCCCGGAAAATGTAAACACAGTAATAAAAGAGTGTGTAGTCCTCCATAATTACATTCGGATATATGAGGCTACTGTGGACGAAGATGCTGAAGTATTTACTGCAGAAGCCCATGGAAGAGCTGGTTCAGCAGGACTGAGTGTGAGGCAATTATTTTTGGATTATTTCACTTCTCCAGCTGGCTCATTTACTTTTCATTCACAGCAATCTTCCCGTGGGGATACCCAATTCATTTTCATTACACTCAAGCTGACTATAGAGTGTATATATCCTGGATGGATCTTGTTTTTAGTTATTTTTCTATTTTGGTATTTAGGGACATTTTTACATATGTAATGTCGAAATAAAACTGTGTACATTATAGTCCTTGATATTTTAAGGCCGGACATGTATTGTAAAGAAGATGTTGAATAAAGTACCTATTTTTGCATGTGTTCTTGAAAGCAAGGGTATACTTATTATAATACTTTAGCACACATTACCATACACCCTTAGTGTACATTGTCTCTGTAATGTATAATCAAAAAATGGCAACGGAGAGATATGTTGAATGTGTCTGTAGACAATACAGTAAAATACTAAAGTTTTCAGTAATAAAAACCAGACAAGTAGACAACCAAAATAAACATTTATTATAAAAAGGTGAGATTTAATCACCTTTATAAAAAAAAAAAATAAAAGAAAAAAAAAAAAATCACAAATGAATAAAGCGTCTGGGTGAGGATGGGCCTCCCTCATACTGTGGGCCATGGAAACTGCCATGTGAAGAGGTACTTGGCTGTTGAGAAGGCACACTTTGGGAAGATAGGGCATTTACTTTTCATTCTGTTGGCGGTAAGTGGACTCTCCACTATATGTAGGCCCATAATGTAGAGGTGGGGGGCCATATTGTCGCCCTTGAGGAGGGTATTCTGGTGGGTGTGGGTACATATGAGGAGGTGGCCTTGGCACAGGCCCAGTGATGTTACCATAGATGCGCCAGTTCTCACATGCCCTATAAATTTCAGAGGGATCATTGGGAGGAGTGGCTGCCTCCAGACCAATATCTACTGTCGATTGTGTTCAAAAGTATCGTTCTGGAGGCGGATTCCTGAAATGTGTGGCCAGACTCCTCACATACAGGTCGAAATTGTCCTCATGGCGTGCTCTTGAAAGATAATCCAGCACCTGCGTGTTGACTGATGTGTCTATAGGTGGAGCTGGCCTCTTCCTCCGCGTCTGGCCTGGCAATGCTGGTTCCAATTCGACAGGAGGGGGAACAGTCGCCTGGGACACACTGGAGGCTCTCCCTTCAGCAATGTCTGTAGGAGGTGGTGATGATGGCCCTTCCGCCTCACATGCACTGGAGTGCTGCGCCAAAGTCTCCTCAACTTCCTCCTCAAGGTTGTCCTCCTTTCTTTAACCACCTCACGTCCGCCCATAGACTATAAACGTCCTATGGGTGGACGTCTATTTCTGACAGCACGTTTTAAAACGTCCTGTCAGAAATAGCAGCTGCACGCTAATCGTGCAGCTGCTGATCGGGTTGCCCGCTGTCAGTGACAGCAGGGCAACCCTAAGACAAGGCAGGGACAGTTCCCAGGTGTCCCTGCCTTCACGATCGCTGCAGACACAGCGCTCACCGAGCGCTGTGTCTGCAGAGCAGGAAGCGCTGTGCGCTTCCTGTTCCGGCCCGGCGGTCATGTGACCGCCGTGACCGGAGAGTGCAGGGGCTGTGTGAGGTCTCTCAGAGACCTCGATCAGCCCTGCACTGAGGCTGTACAGCGCAGGATTGCTGCTGTACAGCCTCTATAGGGGTGCATTTGTCCTGTAACTGGGGCTACTATCTCAGCCCCAGTTACAGGAGAAATCAACTGTGAAAAAAAAAAGAAAAAGTGAAGCAAATGTCCCCCAGAGGTCTTGTATGACCTTATGGGGGACGAAAAGTGTAAAAAAAAATAAAAAAAATAAAGGGTTGAAAAAATAAAATAAAATAAAGTTTCACATGTAAAAAAAAAAAGTTCCCAAGTTAGGAATAAAAAAAAAAAAATTAAAATAGAAAAAATAAAGTAAAATAGACATATTTAGTATTGCCGCGTCCGTAAAAACCAGCTCTATAAAAATATCACATGACCTAACCCCTCAGATGAACACCGTAAAAAAATAAATAAAAAAAACTGTGTCAAAACAAGCAATTTTTGTCACCTTGCATCACAAAAGGTGCAACACCAAGTGATCAAAAACGCGTATGTCCCACAAAATGGTACCAATAAAACCGTCACCTCATCCCGCAAAAAATGAGCCCCTACATAAGAAAATCTCTCAAAAAAAAAAAAAAAAATATAGCTCTTAGAACATGGAGACACTAAAACATAATTTTTTTGGTTTCAAAAATGCTATTATTGTGTAAAACTTTAATAAATGAGAAAAAGTATACATATTAGGTATCGCCACGTCCGTAACAATCTGCTCTATAAAAATGTCACTTGACTGAACCCCTAAGGTGAACGCTGTAAAAATAAATAAATAGAAACTGTGCTAAAACAACCAATTTTTTGGTCACTTTGCCCCATAAAGTGTTATATTGAATGATCAAAAAATCATATGTACCCAAAAATAGTACTAATAAAACTGGCACCTTATCCCCTAGTTTCCAAAATGGGGTCACTTCTTGGGAGTTTCTACTGTAAGGGTGCATCAGGGGGCTTCAAATGGGACATGGCATCTAAAAACCATGTGGAGTTCCTTTCCTTCTGCGCCCTGCCGTGTGCCCATACAGCAGTTTACGACCACATGTGGGGTGTTTCTGTAAACTGCAGAATCTGGGTAATAAATATTGAGTTTTGTTTGGCTGTTAACCATCGATGTGTTAGAGAAAAAAATTGATTAAAATGGAAAATCTGCCAAAAAAGTGAAATTTAAAAATTTGATCTCCATTTTCCTTTAATTCTTGTGGAACGCCTAAAGGGTTAACAAAGTTTGTAAAATCGGTTTTGAATACCTTGAGGGGTGTAGTTTCTACAATGGGGTCATTTATGGGGGTATCCACTATGTAGGCCCCACAAAGTGACTTCAGACCTGAACTGGTCCTTATAAAGTGGGTTTTGGCAATTTTCTTAAAAATTTGAAGAATTGCTTCTAAACTTCTAAGCCTTCTAATGTCCTAAAAAAATAAAATGACATTTCCAAAATGATGCCAACATAAAGTAGACATATGGGGAATGTTAAATAATAAATATTTTATGAGGTATCACTTTCTGTTTTAAAAGCAGAGAAATTGAAATTTAGAAAATTGCGATTTTTTTAAATTTTTGGGTAAATTTGGGATTTTTTCATAAATAAAGGTGAAATATTTTGACTCAAATTTATGACTATCATGAAGTACAATGTGTCACGAGAAAACAATCTCTGAATGACTTGGATAAATAAAGGCGTTCCAAAGTTATTACCACATAAAGTGAGATATGTCCGTTTTGCAAAATTTGGCCTGGTCAGGAAGGGGGCAAAGGGCCCAGATGGGAAGTGGTTAAAAAAAAAAAAAAAAAAAAGTTAAAAAAACAGTAAAATATGATGTATGTAACATACAATATGAATAAACACATAGTCATATCCTAATGTCTCAGGGCCAAGTTTTACTACGAATCTGCCCCCAACATCAAAATGACAAATAACTATGTAGGGGCCATTCTATGTAGGACACAGTGATTTTTAAAAGGGATTGTCAAAGTTCACCTCTGAACCCGGACAAACTATTTTAAATACAGTTGGGTCATAGTTCCATGATTCCTAAGCTACAATACATTTTTTGGTACCACATAATTTATTTCACACATTTTTGGCTAATATTGGTGGTAAATTTTGGCAAGTATGGCAGTTTGATCGAAAAAGTCGGCTAAAACATTATGGGATATTTATCAAAAAGGTGTAATGTGTATCTAGCACATTCCTCCGTTCATTTTTCCAACCACAATTTGAAAATTAAAAGAAGAATCTGAATGGTTGCTATGGACAACTAAGGCGAGTTATACTTTACACAAATGGGAACAATCTACACCATTATCTTAAGCAAAAATGTAGCACTTTTTAGTCAATTCTGGCCAAACGAACTATTTTGACACCTACACGTAACAGATGGTTGGATATTATTACAAATATTTATTAAAAAAAGGCCACATCAAAATAGCATTGAAGGGTAAACTTTAGGTAGATTATATGTACGTTACAAACTATAATTCACATTACTATAACATATATTACTTACGGACGCAAATCCATTATGTCACGTAGGAACATAAGCTGCTCCTTAAACATATATGGGCGTTTCTTGGGGACGCCAGATCCACTTCGACTGTGCATCATTTCCTTGCGGAACTGGTCTCTGCAGCTCCGCCATCTGTTTTTAACCTCTTAAATAAATGTGACCAAAAAAAAAACATTAACCTTCTCTGTACTGTTCAACATGTACTAGGCCACATACTACAGGGTACAACATTATATTCCAATTTGAACTTACCAAGAACATGTGGATTTTTCTCGCTAGTCTTTGGCCAAACATTGGCAAAAAGTTCCTGCGTAATCTCCTGCCAGGCTGCTTCCTTTTTGTACCGGTCATGGTACTCAGCAGAGCACGAGTCCCAAATGCCGGGCCTCTCCTGCACTAGCACAATCATTTTCTCTACATCAAGAGGTCTTGGAATTTTGGGCAAAATGTACTGCAAGGGCTGGCACAAACGTTGGGAGCTGCTCCAGACTCTGAAAACGCTCAGCAGAAACTTGCAAACAGCCAACTTCCTGTGTCATGTGACTTCACAGTTGGTTTTCAATTGTAACGCAACGCATTACATCCGGATGCACAGCGTTTTTCACGCAGCCCCATTCACTTCTATGGGGCCTACGTTGCGTGAAAAACGCAGAATATAGAACATGCTGCGATTTTCACACAACGCACAAGTGATGTGTGAAAATCACCGCTCATATACACAGCCCCATAGAAATAAATGGGTCCGGATTCAGTGCGGGTGCAATGCGTTCACGTCACGCATTGCACCCGCGTGGAAAACTCGCTCGTGTGAAAGGGGCCTTAATCAGGCATTGCAGAGTCCCAAGGATCGGCAACTACTAAGGTGAAACAGGTGCAAGCAGAATAGCACAGGAGACACCGTCATACCACGTGGGACACCAAACATCGCCATACCATGTGGGACGCCAATCCCGAACATAGAAGCACACCCACAACGGACTTCACAGACTGGGGCTGGTAAGTCTGTTCTCCCTCTTATGTGGGACGTCACAGCCGGAGACAGACAAACCGTGAGTAAACTCTGATATTATATATGCCGAACAAATAGAGAGTATTCTCCGGATCTAGAAGAAACCAAATAAGTGGGACAGCTAATGACTTTATATCCTCATGCTTATATATCTGAATAACGCTTAAACAGCGGTGTTCTATTTAAAGGGACGATTATTCTTATACCCCCATATCTTCATGCCTATATAGTCATAATTTTACCATTATATGCGCTAAAGTTTCTCCTAATCCCATATCTGGACATCAAAAAGAAAAAAAGAGGGGTAATCACTGTTTAAAGGATTACCATAACATTTGTCCCCTGTAGGATTCTGCATTCTATGCTGCTAGAAAAAATTTCCTTTGCAGGACTATATGACAGATAATAAAAAGAACAGACCTGGATCAAGAAAGTGTGATGTATCAATATTTATAATTAACACAGTGGAAACATTGCAATTTGTATTCATTTATTCCAGTTTTTAAGTTTTAAGGTGTGTGTATACAGCATTTTAACACATAAATGTGTTTGATGTAAAATATGACAATATACTTGTAAGTAATAAATGGGGGACAGGCACACAATCTATGGAATTACAATAGCCTTTTCTGACTGGGTGAGTCAGTTTTGGTTACGAGCACCAAATTCCACTGTTACCAGATAGCAAGCCACCCATTTCTATATACTGATATATAGTTTTGTTACAATACTTCAAGCAAATAAGTACTCATTTTTTATTGAAATCTCTGCTCATTCTGGGCTTAGGAGTCCACTTGGTGGTTCTGTTCAGTAATTGACAGCTATCTCGGTATGTACAATCATTCAGGAATGGCAGCCAACCACTGATAGGACCGTCCACTGGACTCCTATGCCTAGAATAAGAAGAGATTTTAATGTTAAGAAGGGATTGTCATGCCCTGCACTCCCAAATTCTGTTTAAAAAAAAAAAAAAGGATAAAGATAAAGATGACTATTAGATGGGTGGAAGTCCTACCACTGGAACCCCTAACAATCACGAGAACCGTGTACCTCTTGAAATGAATGGAGCGACAGGTAGAGCATGCACACTGCAGCTACGGGAGTTCAGGAGACAACAAAGTACAATGCTCGGCTATTTCCGGAACTCCCATAGAGGTGAATGGAGTGACAGTCTGCATGCCCAACCTGCTGATCCGTAGGCTCCGAGAGGAACAAAGATCCTGTTCTTGTGACTGGTGGGGGTCCCAGTGGAAGGACCCCCACCAATCTAATAGTTATCCCCTATCCAGCAGATCAGGGATAACTACCCACAACCTAAATACATCTTTAAAAATGCATCAAATTTAACGAATAAAGCGTGACATTTAGATATTTGGCGCAATTAATGCTGATGCAAACTAAATTCAAATATTACCCTCATGAAAAATTTCCCCCAAATTTTTTATTTCTTTTTGACAAAATTATATATGAATCTGCTCAGCTTCTCCTGCTCTATAACATGCTGCCTGGACTGCGTTTCCCATGTGATGACTGCGTTAAGAGACTTGTCATTAGACACTTCCACAGGATATGTTGTTTTAGTAACTCCCACTCGCGTCTACTGAAGTTACAGCAATAACGTAGCTCGATCATGTGAAGGAGACCGCTGCACAGTACGAGGACAAGGGATCGCATCAGCATGACTGCCGGTTGTGACTGCTTTTGACACCCAAGTGCCATGGCGACAACCATATGAAGTCAATCAAACCTGGGGTTGCTGTAAATACGATATACTGTGCTTCTGAACAGTGTCTGGAAAACCTGCGTGTGACACTGCTCAGGGGATGTAATAGTGGATGACAGGATCACTTTAAGCCGAAGTTACCCAAGTATGAGTAGTATGAAATGAGAATATACAGAACTGTCATATCTCTCATCACACTAGACTAGACTGTGGCGTCAAACGTTCTCAAGTGCTGCTGACATCTCTTTAAACTGCTTGGAGAAATTCTGGAAGAAAAAAAACCCACACAGGATAACACTTTAGTACAAGTACGGAAATTAGTATTAAACATAGTCCTGGAAACACAATTTATATAAAACCAATATCAGCTGTCTAATGGCCAAGGAAGTTGGAGAAAATGAGCCCAAATGTCTGTGACATTACTAAAGCTGCAGACTGGGGTTGCCAGATTCACTTAAAGGGGTTGTCTCGCATCTGCAAATGGCATTTATCATGCTGGCTTGATTCATTTTTCCATTGCATTATACACTGGTCGTAAGCAGGGGAACAGCCAGTGCTATAGCGCAGATATGAGATGTCGGGACGGGAGCTGCTGCGCATGCGCGATTATGTGTGCTCCATCGGTCCTGTCCACCGGAGAGGCCTGAGCGGTTTCCTATAATGTGCCAGCATGGCCACTAGGGTTGAGCGAATCGGGTTCGGACCGCTGTAAAACGCATTGCCTCCGCAGTGGTCTTTGCGAAGTTTCAGCAAATATCACAAGACTTTCTTCGTCTCGTCTCCATCACGTGTCACTTTGTTTATTCGCATAAATTACCATTTCAAAATACTAAGCCGAACTTAATGTGTCTCATTAAGGAAGCAGAGTTCGGCTTCGTGTCTTAACTTTCTCTACATGATAAATGCCATCTTCTGAAGAGAGACAAACCCTTTATGCTGTGTAAATTGTGAGTGACACTGGGACAATACCTACAGGATTGTTGAATATATTCGGTCTCTTGGAGGAAAATGCTGAGACCCCTAATGACAACAAGTATGGGGGGAAACAATATATCTGGGGTAAGGAAGAGGTGCATGGAGAAGTGCGAAAGCATGGAGGCTGCTGCTATGGACAACTATGGGGGTGATGTTTCTGTATCTTCCACAAAATGCATGGAGCAGCAGCTTCATAAATCCCTCCTCAACACTGACATCCAGGTGATAGAGCAGCAGACTTGGCCCCTGAACCAGTGACCATCTACTGCCTTATCTGTGGAGAATGCTAAATGCTAGTGGGGAAAACCCATTAAAGCCATTACAAGAGGCATCCGTACAAACCTGAAACTCTGGAATCGTCATTTCAAAGACTTTGCTTTGGACCTGGCCAGAATGGTCTGCTACTTTCAATTCCACAGTGACATAAGGGTGGTTAAGGGATCTGCAGCTGTCTGAACTGGCGGCCATTCCAATTTTCCACTGAAAATCAGTAAGCTGCAATTGAAAACAAGAAAGTTAGGGGGGGGAATCTATGAACCATAGTAAATCACCCAAAACAACAATGCTATACAGTCTGTGTGATTTTATTAATTCCTTCTCATGAAAAACAGAGGGCGATTTTCACACTTAGGCCACTTTTAGACAGCAGTATTTGGTCAGGATTAGGGTTGTTGTTTCGATACCATAATTGCACCACTAATTAAAGTTTAATATACGAATACAGTCGGCGGCAAAAACACATTGCCGGCACCCTGCCTCTGACAGGGCGCTGCGATCAGTGGCAGTTAACCCCCTCAGGTGCGGCACCAGAGGGGTTAATTGCCGCGGATCGCAGCACCCTGTTAAAGGCAGGGTGCCGGCAAGGTGTTTCTGCCGCTTGTATTTGTAATGTATTAAACGTTAGTTATCATTGGTGGTGCAGTGTCCACAGCCCCTCCCCTCCTCCGCCCCTCTGCGCTCTGATTGGCGGCAGCAGCAGCACAGAGAAGAGAGGAGAGAAGAAAAGAAGAGAGAAAAAGAAAGAGACTCACTTTCCCCATGCTGCTGAGGGAACATGGCCGCGCTGAGAGCAGCGCGCTCATGTTCTCTGATACTGGGCAAATCCCGGTATCGTATCGACTGGGTATCAAAAGTTCGATACCCGAAACAACTCTAGTCAGGATTATGCGGCACTACCTTTACCTCCTTTAGGAACAATACGTGTTTTTATGTCGGAACTTAACAGGCTTTATTCTAGAGCACCACCATTTTACAAAGAGCTTTAGAAAAGGATGGGGCTGCCCTGAAATCTCAAAGCCCGAGCTGTCAGCTCACAGAGATTATTTTGAGGACCAATTTGACTGGTCCCCACAAGCTGTGATCTGTGTGATAAACCAATCACAGCCCCGCTTTAAGGTCTCATGCACACAACCGAATGTACTTTCTGGTCCGTAAAAAAAAAAAAAACAGATCCACAAAACATAGGGATGACGTCTGTGTGCATTCCGTATTTTGCAGAACGGAACAGCTGGCCCCTAATAGAACAGTACCATCATTGTCCGGAATACGAAAAATAGGACTTTTTTTGCGAAACGGAAATACGAACATACAGAAACGGAATGTACACGGAGTACCTTCCGTTTTTTTTTGCGGATCCATTAAAACGAATGGTTCTGCATACGGTCCGCAAAAAAATAAATAAAAAACCTGAACGGAAATGGAAAGAAAATACGTTTGTGTGCATGAGCCCTAAGTTAGGCTACCTTCACATTAGCGTTTTCAATTCCACTATTGAGATCCGTCATAGGATCTCAATAGCGGAAGAAAACGCTTCAGTTTTGTCCCCATTCATTGTCAATGGGGACAAAACTGAACTGAAACTAAACTGAGTGCACCAAAATGCATTTTGTTCCGTTTGGTTGCGTCCCCATCATAAAAACGCTGGACGGATCCGTTCAGATAATACAACCATCTACATCTGTTCAGAACGGATCCATTTGTATTATCTTTAACATAGCCAAGACGGATCAGTCTTGAACACCATTGAAAGTCAATGGAGGACTGCAAGCAGCGTTTTGGTGTCGGCCTCCAGAACGGAATGGAGACTGAACCGATGCATTCTGAGCGGATCCTTCTCCATTCAGAATGCATTAGAATGCAAACTGATCAGTTTTGGACCGCTTGTGAGAGCTCTGAACGGATCTCACAAATGGAAAGCCAAAACGCGATTGAAAGTAGACTAGGGTGGGTTTCCGTAGACTAGGGATTCCGTTATGGCTTTCCATTATAACGGAAAATAACGGAATGCCCAGACATAATGCAAAATGGAATGCAAGACGAGCTACCGGGGGATCCACCTTCGGAGGAGAGGACCATTTCGCCACACACTCAGTGGGAAAAGGATAGAGCAGGTCCAGCTGCTTTGGAACCAGAAAGCGCAGACCTGGCTTGTCCCATGCCTTGGCAACAACCACAGAGAAGTCATCGTGCAAGGGGAAAGTCTTAGGGGCATGCTTCAAGAGCAGAAAAGACGCCCCTTGGTGGCTGGTGGAGGAAAGGTCGTCCTGCACCTCTAAAGTGTCCTGGACGGCAGATACTAGGCTATCCACCATGGATGCAATTTGGGAAGACTGTTCCGGATCTACATCCGAGTCCGAATCCGCAATCTCCCCCTCCAACATTGCGTCTCACAGGAGGGAGGACGCCTGTGATTGGGAACCGGGAGGGGATGCTGAGGCTTCAGAAGAGGAATGGTGTCCTTCTCTGGGACACTTGTTAGGATGCCTGCCCCTGGAGTGGACGCCCTGAGATGGTGCTGACTGCACATGTGGCGATTTATCAACCAAACGACCCATGAGAGAAAGGGTGGATTGGGATACCTTAGATAGGTCCTCCACTGCCCAGGAGAGGGCCCGTGCACAGTCTGGTTCCACACTGACAGATTGGTCCTGCACTTCTGTGGGCTTGAGAAGAGGGGGTTGGAGCTGCCTAGGTGCATGGCATGCTGAGCACAGAGCCTGCCTGTCCACGAGGGAATTTTACCTTGCAAGTAGTGCATGCATAGTGGGTGGCCTGAGGGGAAGTACTGATTGGGTCAGACATGGTGTGCTGCGATAGCGCTCAATGCTGGAGGGGTAGCGATATTCCTACCAGAATGGCCAGTGAACCCAGGTCCTGTGTTCCCTGACAGATAGCTGCAGAGATCCGCGGAAGGAGGGAACGTCCTATCGCGGCGGCAAAACTAGCCCCGCCCCCTAAGGACGCTGAGGAGCATGACTGGCGCGAAACTGACGAGCGCAGCATGCTGCCATGTTTCGCACTCTGCGGCGCATAGGGATCCTGACAGGATGGTCGGTACTCTCAAAATAACTCATGCACTGGGGCCCAGCCTCGGGGAAGGTGAGGGCTTAGATAATGATGCGCTGGGACAAAAGAACAGCATCCCCGGTGCCCTCAATAGCGGAGCCGCCAGGCAGCTGGGCTCCAATTAAGGCGGGACCCGAAGAAAATTAACCCTGCATGGCCAGCGGTGGCGCAATGGCGTCCGCCTAAAATAGTGGTAATCACTACCCCCTCCTGATGACCTCCTGCGATAACTAACTGCTGTCCAAATCTGGGACCAGGCAGAGGGTTGAGACTGGAGAGGGAGGTGGGGAATGGGAGAAGGATATACTCACCTGCCTTCATCTATGTTCTTCGCCCTTCCATCATAAACCAGCAGGGCCACCTCTACAGTCGCTGACACAAAAGTGGCAGGGGACTAGTGAGGGAAGGGCTTGGAGAACAGGTGGCCCTTGCGCTGGCGGGAAGCAGGGGAGCGAGGCTGCCGTGGTCCACCTTTTTTTTTTTCTTGGGGGAGGCAGGGCGGTGGGACAACCGACACCGGCCAGCCTCTCCGGGAAGACAGAGAGGCAATGTGACTCTGTTCCCCATCCAGATAAATTGGAGAAAAAGAAAAAAACGAAAAAATCAAAGGAAGCCACCCTGCTAAGCAGGGAGGTCTGCCTCCTATGACGCGAAGCTAAAAACTGATATGCTCTCTCCAGGCTGGAGGGGGTATAGCTGGCAGAGAAGGAGCTAACAATTTTCAGCCTAGTGTCGCCTCCTAGTGGCAGCAAACAACTATACCCACGGTCCTGTGTCCCCCAATGATACTAGCGAGAAATGTCCTTCTCCCCCGTATCCAGTTATTTATTAGAGAAAAAAATGTGAAAAAATTAACTCTGCATAATTGGTATTCCTGCGTCTGTAACTACCTGATTCTATAAAATAATCATGTCACTTATTTCTCACGGCAAATTGTATTTTTGTAACCTCACCATCCGAAGAAGTACTATAAAAAAAAACTTAAGTCATATGTACCTCATAATACCACCAATAAAACCTACAGCTCGTCTTGCAAATAAACGAACAAAACCCTCAACAGAAAAATAAAAATATTATTCTCCAGAACTCCCATAGAAATGAATGGAGGGCCTCCGTTCTTGTGATCGATGGGGGGTCTTACTGTAGAGCCCCCCCCACCGATATAATAGTTATCCTGTGGACAATAGATAACTTAATGTAACCAAAATACCTCTAAGTTTCCTCTGCGCTGAAAGTTCTACGCCATGCCGTTGTAATATTTCATGACAGCAAAAATAAAACAATAAATGTAAATAAATATATTTTTTATTTTTATTTTAGTATGTAGGAACTAAAGAAAAACTGTACATGAAATGTATTTATTTTTTTATTTTTAGTATTTAGGAACAGCCCTAGTCCTAGTCCTAACCTTAATATAAGTCCTAAGGAAGGTTTTATAAAAGTGTTATAAAATGTTTTTTTTTTTTTTTTTTTTTTTTTTTGTTTGTTTTTTCTTACCCTTTTGTAATGGTTACAGGCTCTGTAACAATTTTCAAAGCATTCTCTGCGGTTCTGTCTCTCCCCTGTCATGAAAGCCTGGTGAAAGGAAAGTATCGCAGAGGCTGCTGTTTAAGGCTACTTTCACATTAGCGTTTTTTGCGGATCCGTCATGAACAGATCTGGTTGTATTATGTCTTCTATAGCCATGATGGATCCGTCTTGAACACCATTAAAAGTCAATGGGGGATGGATCCGTTTTCTATTGTCAGAGAAAACTGATCCGTCCCCATTGACTTCGGGTGGGTTCACTCTAGTGTTAGGGATTCCGTTATGGCTTTCTGTTATAACATGGTTATAACAGAATCCATAAGACGGAAGGACGGATCCGTTCTTCTGCCCATAGACTTGTATTATGACCTAATGCAAAATGGAAGCTTTTAAAAGGCTTTCCGTCCTAATAGAATTCTATAGGAATCAAAACGGATCCGTCTTCGTCCCGTTATGCAAGACGGAAAACTAAGACGGATCCGTTTTGATTCCTATAGACTTCTATTAGGACGGAAAGCCTTTTAAAAGCTTCCATTTTGCATTAGGTCATAATACAAGTCTATGGGCAGAAGAACGGATCCGTCCTTCCGTCTTATGGATTCTGTTATAACCATGTTATAAGACGGAAGGACGGATCCGTTCTTCTGCCCATAGACTTGTATTATGACCTAATGCAAAATGGAAGCTTTTAAAAGGCTTTCCGTCCTAATAGAAGTCTATAGGAATCAAAACGGATCCGTCTTAGTTTTCCGTCTTGCATAACGGGACGAAGACGGATCCGTTTTGATTCCTATAGAATTCTATTAGGACGGAAAGCCTTTTAAAAGCTTCCATTTTGCATTAGGTCATAATACAAGTCTATGGGCAGAAGAACGGATCCGTCCTTCCGTCTTATGGATTCTGTTATAACCATGTTATAACAGAAAGCCATAACGGAATCCCTAACACTAGAGTGAACCCACCCGAAGTCAATGGGGACGGATCAGTTTTCTCTGACAATAGAAAACGGATCCATCCCCCATTGACTTTTAATGGTGTTCAAGACGGATCCATCATGGCTATAGAAGACATAATACAACCAGATCTGTTCATGACGGATCCGCAAAAAACGCTAATGTGAAAGTAGCCTTAAACAGCAGCCTCTGCGATACTTTCCTTTCACCAGGCTTTCATGACAGGGGAGAGACAGAACCGCAGAGAATGCTTTGAAAATTGTTACAGAGCCTGTAACCATTACAAAAGGGTAAGAAAAAAAAAGAAAAAAAAAAAAAAAAAACATTTTATAACACTTTTATAAAACCTTCCTTAGGACTTATATTAAGGTTAGGACTAGGACTAGGGCTGTTCCTAAATACTAAAAATAAAAAAATAAATACATTTCATGTACAGTTTTTCTTTAGTTCCTACATACTAAAATAAAAATAAAAAATATATTTATTTACATTTATTGTTTTATTTTTGCTGTCATGAAATATTACAACGGCATGGCGTAGAACTTTCAGCGCAGAGGAAACTTAGAGGTATTTTGGTTACATTAAGTTATCTATTGTCCACAGGATAACTATTATATCGGTGGGGGGGGCTCTACAGTAAGACCCCCCATCGATCACAAGAACGGAGGCCCTCCATTCATTTCTATGGGAGTTCTGGAGAATAATATTTTTATTTTTCTGTTGAGGGTTTTGTTCGTTTATTTGCAAGACGAGCTGTAGGTTTTATTGGTGGTATTATGAGGTACATATGACTTAAGTTTTTTTTTATAGTACTTCTTCGGATGGTGAGGTTACAAAAATACAATTTGCCGTGAGAAATAAGTGACATGATTATTTTATAGAATCAGGTAGTTACAGACGCAGGAATACCAATTATGCAGAGTTAATTTTTTCACATTTTTTTCTCTAATAAATAACTGGATACGGGGGAGAAGGACATTTCTCGCTAGTATCATTGGGGGACACAGGACCGTGGGTACAGTTGTTTGCTGCCACTAGGAGGCGACACTAGGCTGAAAATTGTTAGCTCCTTCTCTGCCAGCTATACCCCCTCCAGCCTGGAGAGAGCATATCAGTTTTTAGCTTCGCGTCATAGGAGGCAGACCTCCCTGCTTAGCAGGGTGGCTTCCTTTGATTTTTTCGTTTTTTTCTTTTTCTCCAATTTATCTGGATGGGGAACAGAGTCACATTGCCTCTCTGTCTTCCCGGAGAGGCTGGCCGGTGTCGGTTGTCCCACCGCCCTGCCTCCCCCAAGAAAAAAAAAAAAAGGTGGACCACGGCAGCCTCGCTCCCCTGCTTCCCGCCAGCGCAAGGGCCACCTGTTCTCCAAGCCCTTCCCTCACTAGTCCCCTGCCACTTTTGTGTCAGCGACTGTAGAGGTGGCCCTGCTGGTTTATGATGGAAGGGCGAAGAACATAGATGAAGGCAGGTGAGTATATCCTTCTCCCATTCCCCACCTCCCTCTCCAGTCTCAACCCTCTGCCTGGTCCCAGATTTGGACAGCAGTTAGTTATCGCAGGAGGTCATCAGGAGGGGGTAGTGATTACCACTATTTTAGGCGGACGCCATTGCGCCACCGCTGGCCATGCAGGGTTAATTTTCTTCGGGTCCCGCCTTAATTGGAGCCCAGCTGCCTGGTGGCTCCGCTATTGAGGGCACCGGGGATGCTGTTCTTTTGTCCCAGCGCATCATTATCTAAGCCCTCACCTTCCCCGAGGCTGGGCCCCAGTGCATGAGTTATTTTGAGAGTACCGACCATCCTGTCAGGATCCCTATGCGCCGCAGAGTGCGAAACATGGCAGCACGCTGCGCTCGTCAGTTTCGCGCCAGTCATGCTCCTCAGCGTCCTTAGGGGGCGGGGCTAGTTTTGCCGCCGCGATAGGACGTTCCCTCCTTCCGCGGATCTCTGCAGCTATCTGTCGGGGAACACAGGACCTGGGTTCACTGGCCATTCTGGTAGGAATATCGCTACCCCTCCAGCATTGAGCGCTATCGCAGCACACCATGTCTGACCCAATCAGTACTTCCCCTCAGGCCACCCACTATGCATGCACTACTTGCAAGGTAAAATTCCCTCGTGGACAGGCAGGCTCTGTGCTCAGCATGCCATGCACCTAGGCAGCTCCAACCCCCTCTTCTCAAGCCCACAGAAGTGCAGGACCAATCTGTCAGTGTGGAACCAGACTGTGCACGGGCCCTCTCCTGGGCAGTGGAGGACCTATCTAAGGTATCCCAATCCACCCTTTCTCTCATGGGTCGTTTGGTTGATAAATCGCCACATGTGCAGTCAGCACCATCTCAGGGCGTCCACTCCAGGGGCAGGCATCCTAACAAGTGTCCCAGAGAAGGACACCATTCCTCTTCTGAAGCCTCAGCATCCCCTCCCGGTTCCCAATCACAGGCGTCCTCCCTCCTGTGAGACGCAATGTTGGAGGGGGAGATTGCGGATTCGGACTCGGATGTAGATCCGGAACAGTCTTCCCAAATTGCATCCATGGTGGATAGCCTAGTATCTGCCGTCCAGGACACTTTAGAGGTGCAGGACGACCTTTCCTCCACCAGCCACCAAGGGGCGTCTTTTCTGCTCTTGAAGCATGCCCCTAAGACTTTCCCCTTGCACGATGACTTCTCTGTGGTTGTTGCCAAGGCATGGGACAAGCCAGGTCTGCGCTTTCTGGTTCCAAAGCAGCTGGACCTGCTCTATCCTTTTCCCACTGAGTGTGTGGCGAAATGGTCCTCTCCTCCGAAGGTGGATCCCCCGGTAGCTCGTCTTGCGAAAAGTACGGCTATTCCGGTAGCCAACAGATCCTCTCTCCATGATCCTGTGGACCGTCGCATAGAGTCTCTCGCCAAGTCCGTCTTTGCGGCCAGTGGCTCAGCACTACGGCCCATTTTCACTTCTGCCTGGGTGGCCAAGGCGGTATCGGAGTGGGCTCTCCGTTTAAACCAGGACTTGGCAGCGGATCTCCCCCCAGCTGAGCTCCAATCCTTGGCGGTTCAAATCTCTCAGGCAGGGAAATATCTTTGCAAGGCGGCCCTGGACGCTGGGGCCATGGTCGCACGCTCCTCGGCCCTTGTGGTATCTCTCAGCCGAGAACTCTGGCTTAAAGTTTGGGCGGCAGATTCCTCCTCTAAGCTCTCACTTACGGGCCTTCCTTTTGCCGGGTCCCGACTCTTCGGTACCCGGCTAGACAAAATCATTTCGGAAGCGACGGGTAAAAAAAAGCACCCACCTTCCACAGCCCAAAACAAAGCGCACATTTTGTCCTCGGCTTTCCGTTCCCAGACCGGCGGCTAACATGTCTGCCAGGCCGCCCACACAGGATCAGCGGAAAAAAACGTCTTTTAAACCCCAACCGACCTGGCGTCCGCGCGCTCAGCCGTCACATTCCTCTTCCGGCAAACAGTCTTCCGCATGAAGATGCACCCCCACAAGTGGGGGGGGGGGGGGGTCGTCTCCTCCTCTTTCAGGAGACCTGGCGGGTTCACATCTCGGACTCATGGGCAATCGAGGGTTACAAAATAGAGTTCACATCCACCCCTCCCAACCGTTTTTTCCTCTCCCAACCCTCCAGGGATCCAGGTCGGGCGGCGGCATTCTTTCAAGCGGATCAATCCCTCCTCGAGTGGGGTGTGATAACTCCAGTTCCTATGGAGGAACGGTTTACAGGTTTTTATTCAAACCTGTTCATGGTCCCCAAAAAGGAGGGCTCTGTCCGCCCCGGTTCTAGATCTCAAGGTTGTAAACCGGTTTCTCCGTGTTAAACGATTCAGAATGGAGTCCCTTCGCTCCGTGGTTGCTTCGTTTGTTCAAGGGGAATTCCTAGCGTCCATAGAGATATTCAGGACGCCTACTTGCACAACCCCACCGCAGCCGCCCACCAACACTTTCTCCGTTTCGTGGGTATTCACGAACGTACTCGCTCCCCTACTTGCCCTTCTCCAATCCAGGGGCATTACTCTGCTCCCCTATCAGGCCGCTCCGTACATCCTGATCAAGGCTCCGACAGTCGATCAGTGCGAAGGAAGTCTACGGATCACCTTGGACACGCTCTCTCGCTTCGGCTGGCTGGTGAACCTGTAGAAGTCTTCCCTGCGTCCCTCCACGCAGATCAGGTTCCTCGGCATGATATTGGATTTGGGCGCGGCGTTGGTACGCCTCCCCCCGGACAAGAGGCTGGATCTTCAGCGGTCGGTCCGACTTCTCCTCCAGCGCCGAAGCCCGTCAATTCGCAATTGTATGCGGATACTGGGTGTGATGGTAGCCTTCTTTGAGGCAGTTCCATTCGCACAATTCCACACCCGCTCATTTCAACGTGCCATATTGTCGTCCTGGGACAAATACCCGGATCGGCGTATTCACCTGTATCAACAGGTACGGTCGGCACTCAGGTGGTGGATCGCACCTGGAAGTGGGGAAGTCCTTTCTCCCAGTGACATGGACGGTCGTTACTACCGACGCCAGCCTTCAGTCCAGGGCGTCTGGTCTCCATTGGAGTCCAAACTGCCCATCAACATCTTGGCGTGCCATTTATCTGTCCCTTCGGCATTGGACCCCTCTCCTGGAGGGCCATTCACTCAGGGTACAGTCTGACAATGCCACAGCTGTGGCTTATATCAATAACCAAGGGGGGACCCGCAGCCTTGCAGTGATGAAGGTATCAGCAAAGATCCTACAGTGGGCGGAAGCCCACGTTCTGGTGATCTCAGCGGTCTACATCCCGGGAGTGGACAATTGGACGGCGGATTTTCTCAGCCGGATGACGGTGGACCCCGGGGAGTAGTCCCTTCATCCAGAGGTGTTTGAGGTGCTCTGTCCCGTTTGGGGCCGACCGGACGTGGACTTGATGGCGTCCAGACTCAATCACAAGATCCTTTGCTTCTTCTCTCGCACAAGAGACCCCAAGGCGTACGACGTAGACGCCCTCGTGGCGCCATGGGACAGCTTTTCTCTCCTGTACGTCTTCCCACCCCTTCCTCTACTGCTTCGGATTCTACGCAGAATCAGGATGGAGGGCATCCGGATGATCTTGATCGCCCCGGACTGGCCTCGCCGAGTGTGGTACACAGACCTCATTCTTCTTCTTCTAGGGAACACGCCGTGGCTCCTTCAGCTCAGGGCCGATCTTCTCTCACAGGGTCCGGTCTTCTACCAGCGTTTAGATACACTACGTTTGACGGCGTGGCTATTCAAACTTCCTTCTAAGGCAGAGAGGTTTCTCTGATACGGTCATTCGTACGATGATTAAGGCCAGAAAACCCACGTCGTCCAAAATCTATTACAGGATTTGGAAGTCCTTCCTTCGTTTCTGTGAGGAACGCGGTCTCCCTCCCAGACAGTTCTCCCTTCCTGCTATTCTGGCATTTCTTCAGTCCGGATTGGAACTTGGACTCGCTTTTAGTTCCTTGAAGGGACAGGTCTCAGCCCTGCCCCTATTTTTCCAGTGTTCTCTGGCTGGGTTAGGCCCTGTTAAGACATTTCTGCAGGGGGTGGCTCACACAGTGCCTCCTTATCGTCCCCATTGCATTCTTGGGACTTGAACCTGGTCCTGGGCTCGCTCCAGGCCGCTCCGTCCAGTGCCGTCTTTTCAGCCTCAAGCCTCAAGTGGTGTCGGCCTTTCATGTCAACGAGGACATTGTTCTCCCCTCGTTCTGCTTGCAGCCTTCTCATCTGAGAGAGCGCGTGCTCCATTGGCTTGATGTCGTGCGGGCTTTGAGGATCTACCTGTCCATTTCTGGTTCTTTTTGGCGTACGGACTCTTTATTCGTAGTCCATGAAGGTCCTCGCAAGGGATTGGCGGCCTCCAAGGTGACGATTGCCAGGTGGATTCGGTCAGCGATTGCCGAGGCATACCGCTCCCGGGACAAGGCACCTCCCACTGGGCTTCTTGGGATCACCTTCACCATGCATCTGCATCTCAATTGTGTAAGGCTGAGACTTGGTCCTCCTTGCACACGTTCACAAAATTTTACCGGGTGCATTCTCTGGCCTCGACAGCTGCTGCTCTGGGCCGCAGGGTCTTGCAGGCCGCAGTGTAGTAACATCCGCGAGGGGGTTGTTTTCAATGGGGTTCTGGTTTTCCCTCCCATGGACTGCTTTAGGACGTCCCACAGTCCTGTGTCCCCAATGATACGAGCGAGAAAACGAGATTTGTGTTTACTCACCTGTAAAATCTCTTTCTCGCTTAGTTCATTGGGGGACACCCAATTTTCTTAGTGCGACATGTAGGGGCAGTTGGTTGCCGGTTAGGACCTCGGTTCTGGTTTGGTCCTACGGCGGTGTGCGGTTCTAGTTTGTTTTTCAGTTTACTTTCTGCTTCTCCTACTGCTAGGGCACAAACTGGTATAGCTGGCAGAGGAGGAGCGAACAGTTTTCAGCCTAGTGTCGCCTCCTAGTGGCAGCAAACAGCTATACCCACAGTCCTGTGTCCCCCAATGAACTAAGCGAGAAAGATTTTACAGGTGAGTTCACAAAAATCTCGTTTTTTTACTTGAAATTTTAATAAAAAAATTAAATAAAATGTCAACTTTTTTTTACTATTTCTTTTTTTAAGTCCTAATAGGGGACTTGAACTTAAAATCTTTCAAATCGCTGGTGAAATACATAACAATACTTTTATATTTTAATATGAATTACCTTTCAGTATTACACTGACAGTCCGCCTATTAGACCCTGCCATTGGCCGGCTTTTCTACACTATAGCATTTATGCAAGATATTGTTATTGATGACCTATCTTCAGGATAAGTCATCAATATCAGAACAGCGGGGGTGCTGGATGCATAGAAACAAGCCGTCCCACTGAAGTGAATGGGGATGGCTTCTTGTAATTACACCTGCTCAATGCTGCGATGTCGACGGTGAGCAGGTAAACAATGAAGGGAAGGCTGCGCTGGCACAGCACGCGTTCTTCTCTTCAACCAGCCGATCGGAGGGGGTGCCGGGTGTCTGATATTAATGACCTATCCTCAGAATAGGTCATCAATAAAAATATCTTGGAAAACCCCTTTAATTACAACATACATAAGTATATTTTCCCTTTGCATCCTAGACCATCTCCATGGTGAGGCCAGCTCCAGTGATCCTTACACAGTGCCACGATCAAATCTGACTGGCTTCACTGAGGGGAGAGGAGTTCCTCCAACCTGAAAGCTGCAATGGGAGTGTGGCTGTGTACAGTCATGTGGGCATGGTGCCAGTGCCTGCATGATCACCTTGGAGTACGAGTACATCAATGAGCTTACCAAGATGTCAGTGTGCGGGAAGGGGTTAATAGTGTGTGCCAGCCAGAGATGTGGCCCAGAGTGTGGTCACTATATAAATGGATACACAATAATAAAGACCACCACATATGTGGACACATATATATGCATGGCTACTGCATACGTGGACACACATGGCCACATACGTAGATTCACTAGCTGAGAAAGATCACATGTCCAGCTCCATGGCACCTTTACACAACAGGAGCCATGGCCCCAGCCACATGATCTCCTCTGGTCTGTCAGCATCAGTAGCTTTAAGTGTACAAGGTATAGCTGTAAATTAAAACAATATACATTACCTGTGTAGCTGGTAATAAGCCTCTGGAACATTCAGTGTCGGACAGCTTTTTCCCCTCTTCATTCCACACATGGCGAATAACCTGCAGAGTCTGCTTGGGAAGTTTGAAATGACTTACAGCAGTGTTCAGCAATGCATCTGTGGACAGTCTGTGCTTTGCAGCAGCACTATAAAGAAAGAAGAAAAGGCAGCAGTGCAAAAATACGGAGCCAAAACCTAAACTAAAGCCAAAAATCTGCTCACCCATGAGGAGCCAACTGAGGTGCTTACTCCGTGGAGCAATATATTTAAGGGGTGGATCGCTTTATAAAAAAATAAAAATAAATACCGGTATACCATATATATATTTTTTCCTAATATGCCATGAACTGCATCACATAAAATGGCCATTCACTTATCCCTTAAAGGGGTTCTGTAGCTTTTTCTTACTGATGACCTATTCTCTGGATAGATCATCAGCATCTGATCGGTGGGGGTCCGACACCCGGGACCCCCACCGATGAGCTTTTTGAGAAGGCCACTGCCTACTCAAACAGCTGATCGGCGGGGGTCCCAGGTGTTGGACCCTCGCCAATCAGATGCTGATGATCTATCCAGAGGATAGGTCATCAGTAAGAAAAAGCTACAGAACCCCTTTAACTCAGCTGTTCACTTAATTCGTCCCTTGCTGCCTGTATGGGATAAGGAAATATTGAAAAGTGGTGGTCTTTGCTGCATAATATGTAAAGGTCCCTTTAAACGGGACGATACAGCAGGTGCCTGTCGGGAGCAAGCGTTCCTTTACATGCAGCCATCTCCTCCACAGTATTGGGAGGAGTGGTCGCTAATGCCATTGCTCATCCCATACAGACTCGTTGTTTGCCGGCAGCAGTGGCTGTTTACACAGCACGATCTGCTGCTGTCAAACGTCAATTTTTGTGTCTGCACAAATGATCAGTTACCGGATGAACGTGCATTTCGCTTGTTCACCAGGTAATCGGCAGCACTTTTACACTGCCAGATCATTGCTAATGAGCGTTCCTATGAACTCTCGTTAGTGATTATCTTGCAGATTCTTAGCCCGTGTAAAGAGCTCTTAAGATGTGGTAGTCACATAATACAGGACATTTTACTGGCTGCAGCAGTGTATCAGCTGGATGTGTTCAGTTAAAAAGGTTATGCAATGATTGATGCAAAAAATGTAGTGCATGACAATCTCTTTCGAACAAATCTAGAACCAGCCCTGTACCTCGGATGGAACCAGAGATCTCCCCATTGCCTGCTCCAGCAGCTCAGGGAGTGTCCTTTCTTCTGTAGCTCTTTCCCTGTCACAGCTACTAAAGGAAGATATGGCTGGCGACAGTTGAAGATTTAAACTGAGCACGTGCGACCAGCAAAGCGAAGTGGACAAGTTACCTTACATTGAATAGTTCAGTGGCTATACTAAAAGCAATTACAAAAATATTCACATCCAGGTGCTGGTTTAAAAAAAAAGGCAAAATATTTTTTATGGCACAACTCCTTTGATATTCAGTGTCTGCACAGTAGTTTACACAGAAATGGAAAGCTGCCATCTAACATCCTACCGTTGTAAAGACCACGGTGTCCACAATTCACATATCCGATGGGCAGCAGGGGGCCTCCAAGTGAATGCCTGGGGTAATAGGGGATAGGCAAATCTACACCTTATTGTAAGGCTACTTTCACACTGGCGTTTTGGCTTTCCGTTTCACAGATCCGTTCAGGGCTCTCACAAGCGGTCCAAAACGGATCAGTTTTGCCCTAATGCTTTCTGAGTGGAGAAGGATCCGCTCAGAATGCATCAGTTTGCCTCCGATCAGTCTCCATTCCGCTCTGGAGGCGGACACCAAAACGCTGCTTGCAGTGTTTTGGTGTCCGTCTGACAAAACTGAGCCAAACGGATCCGTTCTGACACACAATGTAAGTCAATGGGGACGGATCCGTTTTCTCTGACACAATAGAAAACGGATCCGTCTCCTATTGACTTTCAATGGAGTTCATGACGGATCCGTCTTGGCTATGTTACAGATAATAAAAACTAACCCGTTCTTGACGGATGCATGCGGTTGTATTATTTTAACGGATCAGTTTTTGCAGATCCATGACGGATCCGCCCAAACACGAGTGTGAAAGTAGCCTAACACAGCACAGAACATTATGGAGACTGCAGGGAGGACAACCCATTTAAGTATACCAGCCGTAAATAAGTATAACAAACTGTCGAACTGTTTATGAAGACGTGTGTGAGGCTTGGTACAACCATCAAATGTCATCTTCAGCAGATCTTTATGTACGTCCACTGATTCAGTCATATCTATCATCATTTATCACATTGTATAGAATAAATCCTATTATATCACATATGTAGAAATCTACCTGAAGAGATGGTTCACTGCATTTAGAACATTTCTAACTTCATCCACGTTGGTGTCCACTCCCGCAGCTTGAAACCTCTGTTAACGAGAAGTTACAGTTACTCCTCCATATCGTGTCATATGAGCTCCAGAAAACACTGCTCAATGGTACTTATTAACAATCTACATATTTTATGCATTTTTTGTGGACGGTTTTCTGGATATAATTTTTTGAGGTCACTCCACGTATTCTATGTCCTGTCCTCTTTGGACAGCAAACAGCCTTCAGTCTGACTGCGACCAGAGAGGGAAGGGGGATGAGTGACTCAGAGCATCACACCGATACGTGCAGTGCTCTACTGTGGGCATCTTTAAGGCTGTGTTTACATGAGCCAATAACTGCCCAGATTAGTGGGAACTAGTGTTGAGCGAACTTGTGTTTTAAGTTTGGCGTCTAAAGTTCGGGGTATCGAAGAATCGCGTTATGGATTCTGCTACCACGGACCATAACTTGGTCCGTGGTAGCGGAATCCATAACACGATTCGTCGATAACCCGAACCTGAACTTTAGACGCCGAACTTAAAACACAAGTTCGCTCAACACTAGTGGGAACGAATTTTCCTGCGAACGGTTGTTCCTGACAATCTACCCTTGCAAATGTGCTGCCAATCACCGATGAGCGAGCAAAACGCTCATTCATCTGGTCATTCATGCAGGAACCACAGATTAGTTTCTGAGCATGCATGTGGAACCTACACTCCCTGAATTGTATGGTAGCCGTCATGGCACATAACAGGTAGAATTTAGTGTTAGGAACCCGTCTTACAGAGATCGCCTTGACGTGCGGCAGACGGGCTCAAATAATTTTGTACAAAATGATTTGCCAAGCATCTCTAATTTATAAGTATAGCACTAGCAATTATTATGCATTTTTGTACTTTATTTGGTTTGCAGAGAGCTGTCGCATTGCATGTTTTGTTTTACACTGCAGATCGTGTGGTCTAAACAGGGATCTGCTGCTGAGAAACCATGGATCTTTATGAGCTCAAGCAATCGGCATAGCGATCCCTGGTCCTCATACAGTGAAGGAGATCGCTGCATGTAAATACAGCAGTCACCTCCACTGAACGAGCAGCAGACTGTCGGGAAGGAACGCTTCCTTTCCGACAATAGACTGCAGAGTCGTCCCGTGTAAATTCACCATAAGAAAAGAACAATGGATCTGTCAGCTGTTATCCCAATTCTACATCTACTACTAATAATGAATCTGACTTGCAGATATATTCTTCTCCTCACAGCAGCAGCAAACTGACAATAGATTACCCATCTATTTAGGAGTCTTATCTCCCTGTGTTGACTGTACAAAAATAAAAGTTATGGCTTTTGCGAGGCAGGGTGGAAAGCGAATGGAAGCAGCGCTGCAGTAATAATCAACTCCATCTACTACACACAAAGGAAGAACTACGGTGTCGTTTCGGTGCCAGGGGTATTGCAGGACAGCTGATCGGCAGAAATATGGGGCTTTAGACCCAGACCATCAATATAAAAGGACCAGAAAACCCCTTCAAACTATATTGATGTATTAACAATTCTTCAAAACCTGCTATTTACCCATTCCTTAGCTCTTACCTGACAAAGTAGTGCTTGGTCTACACCGGTGTTCAGACATTGCAGATGCTGAATGCTTTGCTGGCACTAAAATAAGACATTATTATTTATTTTATGCACTTATATAGCGCTGACATATTTCGCAGCGCTTTACAGACATTAGCATCACACTGTCCCCAATGGGGCTCACAAATCTAAGGTCCCTATCAGTATGTCTTTGGAGTGTGGGAAGAAAGCAGAGCACCCGGAGGAAACCCACGCAAACACAGGGAGGACCTACAGACTCCATGCAGATGTTGCCCTTGGTCGGATTCGAACCTAGGACCGCAGCGCTGCAAGGCACCAGTGCTAACCACTGAGCCACCGTGCTGCCTTTTTCTTGTAGGGCAAATATTCTTTTAAATATTTTTAATTTATGAAGTGATGACCTATTGTTAAGATATTACTGCCGGGAACCCTACTTATATTCAGCATGAAAGGCTCCTCTCACACAGTCAGTGTTTAATCAGTGATTGTGAGCCAAAACCAGGTGCGGGTCAAAAAAACTGAACCGGTGCAGATTATTACATTATACATTAACTCAGCGGAGGCTCCACTCCTGGTTTTGGCTCACAATCATTGATGAAAAGAAAATCACTGACCATGTGAATGGGCCATTCCTGCACTAGATCTATGGTGACCCGAACTTAAGTCATATGCCATAACATTCTTATATAGGAATATTGTAAAGGAAATCTGTCACCAGAGTTCTGGACTATTATCTGCAGTAACACACGAGTACTACTGCAGAGGAGTCCAAATCGCTATTCTTTATTATTTCCTACTGCCCCTTCCCCAGTTGTTAGGGCTTAAAGCTACGCTGAAATCCATTGCTGGGACTCCAGTGCACATGGTATTCTGTTAGTCCAGAAAGATTACTCACATGCACTCTTTAGATAAGTACTCTGCAAAAGTGGTACACCTGTAGCTGATAATCTACAACTCCTAGTATTACCTGCTAGGAGTTGCAGTTTCTCAACAGCAGGAAAGCCAGAGTTGGATGATGAATGTTCTAGAGCAGTGCTCAGGGCCCACCTACCGGTCATGATATGAGAATATCTCACAGAATGAATACCTGCGGTAAGTCCTGATGCATGGACACTAATTCTATCCCCTGCTCAATACTAAGGAAGTCCTGAAAACATGACCGGCAGGTGGGTCCTGAGGACTGGAGCTGAAGAACCCGGTTCCAGAGCATATGCCATACTCACTTAAACAATCACACATGTTTCTTTTGCTGCATCTTAGCCACATGTTACAGTACAATGAGATAAAAAAAATATATATATATTTAATTGATACCTTCTTCATGCACAGTAATTTTTTTTATCCATGTGCTTTCTGCATTTTTTAAGGCTAGAAAACTGGCCCATTCATTTCTATGGGACCATGCACACATCTATATAGAGCAGTATTGTGGACAAGAATAGCCCCTTCTATTGATGGGAGTGAGAAAAATACTGAATGGACACGGAAGGTATTCATATTTTGCAGCCTTACATACAGAGAAAGCCCCTGTGCTTAAAGGGGTTTTCCCCACCTCAGACAATGCTAGGATATGCCCCTGTTGTCTGATGGTGCGGGTTTCACCTCTAGGACCCGCACCTATCTCGTAAATCAGTCAGTAAAGTGAAGGAGGGCGCGTGTGCGGCTGCACTCCATTCATTTCTACGGGGCCGCAAAAAATAGCCAAGCACTGGCTCAGCTATGTCCGTCGACCCCACAGAAGTGAACGGAAGCGGTGGCCGCGCAAGCGCTGTGCGCTCCCATCTATTTCTATGGGGATTCCAAAAATAGCCAAGCGTGCCGCTCGTCTATTTTCAGCAGGCCAATAGGAACACTTGGTGGTGGCCGGACCTGGCACTGCCAGCCACAACTTTGCAGGCTTTGTTTTCGGCTACGTTTACAAGACAGGTGCAAGACCCAGAGGTGGGACCCGCACCTATCAGACAATGGGGGCATAGCCTAGCGATATGCCCCCATTGTCTGAGATGGGAATACCCCTTTAAGGCCTAAATACTCCATCTGCTGAAATATGTATAAATAATAATATAAATCTTCAAAGACGTTCAAAAATAAGTTTTTCTAGGTTTTTACATTAGAAATGTCAGTGTGGACAGAGATATTGCTGACCCTTAGTTTTCAGTAGAGATGAGCGAACTTCTGTTTTAAGTTCGGCGTCCGGTTAGCGGAGGATCCCGATATGGATTCCGAATTCCGTTGTGGTCCGTGGTAGTGGAATCAATAATGGCCGATTATTGATTCCGCTACCACGGACCACAACAGAATTCGGAATCCATATCGGGATCCTCCGCTAACCGGAAGCCGAACTTTAGACGCCGAACTTAAAACAGAAGTTCGCTCATCTCTAGTTTTCAGTCTTCTCTTCTTCAAAGCCCCCATGCAAGCAGCACTGCACTAATATAGACAAAAAGGGCACCTACCAGTTCAGCAAACAAGTCAGGAGGCAGCAATTTTATCAACTCACTCGATTTCTCAAATCCTGAAATCAAAAAGAAGATAAAATTGGTTTTCTGAATAAACTAAACCATTTATATCTATGGCAAAAGGTACATTGTGACATGGTCTGGCAGACCCTATAAACGGCTCTATACACAAAATCTAGGTGACAGAATCCCCTTAAGAGTAACTGTAGTTTTATTTTTTCACATAAATAAATAGCAAAAGTGAACATAAGAAACTTTGTAATATATCTGGAGAAAAATGTCTTTTTCTTCACATATGTACCATTTCTCCTGCCTCTGCCTTCTGAACTGAGGAGAAGGACTATCAGCTCACTGGAGGGATAAGGTCCATACTGTCTATAGACGTCTATGGAGAGGGAAGGGAGACAGACGCACAGTGACACTGCTGTAGGCTCTAGTAAGTTTCTATCTCCCCACAATGCTGGATTAACAGCTACACTGCTCAGTACCGCTGTAATGTCCTCCATCTGCTGCCCCCGAGGGTGTTCTATAGAGAGCCAGGCGAGCAGGACCTCCTCACTGTGTGCAGTGTATGGGAGACATTGTAGCAGCTAGTTTCCATGCACTTGGGCTTACCGCAGGGGAAAATAAAGCCTGAAGAAGGTTAAACTGATGAAAACATGTTATTATACGAGTTATTTTAGTGTTATCCTCATTCTGAGAAGTCACCTGATAGTCCTGCTTTATGCCAGGGCTCCACAGTGACACATGATCATGATGTTTAGCAGGTGACATTGGAGGGCAGACTCACATGGGATGTGTTAAAATAACTAGGGGAGGGAATTCAACCATGACTGTTTGCAGTAGTGATGCTGCAGATACCTTACATGATGCTGATGTGAATGTGTACTGATCTGCTACTAAGTCTCACCATGGAGCTCTGGCCATCAGAAAATCTGTAGGTTAGCTGACAAGGCATGGTGGGACTTGTAGTTCCCAGTACTACATCTTCCATTCTAAAGCTTACACCTAGAGCTAGTCATATACGGGGGACCCAGTATCTCATACGGCAGACATTCTATGCCTGATAACAGGGAGCTAAAACTTTCCTATGAGAATGCACATAAGACAGAGTTCCGCTTACCAGCTCCTGACAGCACATACATCCCTCCAGTGGCCATATAACCCGTCACACCCCGCGAAAATCACGTGAGCACACGTAAATCATGTGACCAGCTGCATCCTTATTCAGCCTCCATTTTTAAACCGGGCACCACAGCTTAGCATTTACAGATAACGCGCTCTATAAGTAAGGAAAGTCTTGAGGGTCTGCTCCACAGCCGCACTGGTTATTCACCCAGGACCCACCATCTCATATAACTGGCAAATAAAGGCGTATACAGGACTGGAAGCCAGTAAATCCATCTGGAGGCCTGGAACGCACGGAAACGGCCGCCCCCGATTACCACGCCCCCATGATGCCACACGTTCCAGCGCGCAAGCCTATTGGCCAGTCTGCCTGCCTCACGCGCTCCTCGATTATGGAATAGACCATTTGTAGCCGGCTGCAGGGGAGAGCGCTGTCTTTTCTGTTCCTGTACGATGAAGCAGATTAGAGCTTTAATAATTAAGTTGTGACAGGTTCAGTTCCAGTTTTATTAAATGGATATTCCCCTCACTGCTTGTCTGTACATCATGTAACCTTGTGCATATTTACAGCCGACAAGTGCTAACCCCCCTATGTGTAAAAGATGAAGTGGTCCATGGGTGAAGTTTGGGAGAAGGAAGATTGAGGAGAGAGTGTGCTGTCAGATTGGCATCCATAGAGAATAATAGGAGGAGGCATCATGCAGTCCATGCGCTGGCTGCCGCTGGAGGCCAATCCAGATGTAAGTGGTGGGTGCCATTGTCCTCTCACTGTGTGCCACCATTGTAGGCAGGTGACATTCTGTTTGTTTCCTTGCAGGTTATGAACCAGGTGAGTGAGAATGCACTTTACCTTCCATAGTGGGGCTAGTAATGGGGCTGAAGAATGGAGACCTGAGCGGTGGAGTAAGTATGGTCTGGACAGGGGTGTGTATATATATATAATGTATCATGGCAGCAGATCTGAGGTCCGAATGACTTGCTGGGTAGCGTGGGTGTAACATCTATGGGTGTAGCAGATCTGGTTACTCATCACTGTGAGGATCCACTGGCTGCGCCTGCATACATGATTACAGTGAAACCTTTCAGATGAGCGCCTGAAATCACACTGAATAGTAGTCATCTATGGGATTAGTCTTCTCTGAGAAGATGGCCACTATACGTAATATATGGTGGTGGCTACTATACGTAATATATGGTGGAACTAAAAGTCAGCCCAGGTGGTCTCTTGCCTAGTACTCCACACTAACCTGAGTTTCCTACCCTATGGTTCCCAATTCTGGACCCCGTAGGCACTCTGATTTACTATGAGTAAGGGCTCATGCACACAATTGTATGTAGCTTGTGGTCCGCAAAACACGGATCCATGTTACAGCCGTATTTTTGCAGATCCATTGTAACAATGCCTGTCCTTGTCCGCAAAACGGACACGGATAGGCCATGTTCTATTTTTTTTGCGGAGTGGACTTGCTGACATACGGATAGGGAATGCACACAGTCATTTCCATTTTTTTATGCTGCCCCATTGAAATTAATGGTTCTGCATATGGGCTGCAAAAAAATACGGAACGGACACCGACAAAAAATACGTTCATGTGCATGAGCCCTAAAGGTCCCTTTACATGGGACGCCAGAGCAGCAGATTGTCAGCAATCTCCTCCACAGTATAGGGAGTACTGCTGGCTAATTCCATCTCTCATCCCCATAAGGACTAGTTGTCTGCCGGCATCAGACGGTGTTTGCACAGCATGATCTGCTGCTGGTAAACAACGTTTGTGTGTACACAAAAGATCAGAGGCTTGTTCATTGGGTAATCGGCGGAACATTTACACTGCCGGATAATCGCTAACAAGTGCTCCTATGAACGCTTATTTGCGATTATCTTTCGGATTCTCTGCCCTTGTAAAGGGCCCTTATACAGGGTAAACATGTAGACAGAGAGGGGGGCTATTTATCGAGACCGGTGTTTTCTTTACCGGTCTTGATTTCCCCTGTACAGCCAGAGGATGCCCCTAATTTATGTCTAGTCATAGATTTGGCGCATTCTCCAGCAGGCTGTGAGTCAGAATGAAATCTTTGGCAGTCTCCTAGCTGTGGTAGATTTGTCTTCATGCCAGCGAGGGTCCTCTCCTTCCCCACTCTCGGCATACCTTCTTTTTGGCGAGGATGACGTGAAAATGCCATCTGCAAGAAAATGTAGTTGCAGCTGTTTAAAAAGTCACAAACACAGGGGACTTGTCACGACAGGTTCCACAGTTACAAACGGCTATGGTTTACCCTGAAACGCTGCAGTGCCTAAAAAAGGAGCCAGGAATGAGGAGAAGATATATGGGGCAGGTCCCTGTAGAGTATCCATGACCACCTTCTTACACACAAATATGGAGAGACCTGTCACACGAGCTGGGGAGCTGCCCTCGTGACTCTTCTTCCTGGTACCAGCTCGGTTTTTAGGGTCTGTTCACATTAAGTTTTTGTTGTACATTTAACAAATTTGTTGGGGGGGGGGGGGGGGGTAGCAAAAGCATAGTACACTGCACATTTCAATCCTGCACAGTCCAGCAGAAAACATAAATTTTAAGATGAGTTTTATATAATGGAGCCCTATAGTGACGGATGTCACGGTGTAACATCAGTCTGGTATGTTATGGGCATTATATTAACCATGGGGTAAAACCGGGATGTACCTAAGCTATGTTTTCTCAAAAATGCAGCAGCCATTTGTAACCAGGGTAATCATGAAGCTCCTGATGGGTTCCTTTTAATTTTTAGCTTTTTCCGATGCCCTCTCCTGGGCACAACGGATTTAACAATACATGCACCAGAGACTCACTTTACACCTGAAATCTACTCCAGCTCCTGGCGCACGGACAGCAGGAGAGGCGACACAGTTATTTAGGGGCATGCCTCCTAATAAATATGGGGCATCTCACTCCAGCGCAGGGCAAATTAAGACACTACACCAGTCCTCCTAAATCTCCCCCTATATGTTTTATTTCTACACCATGCGCAAGATCTATATCTGTCGATTAATGAAAGAAGTTCAAAGAGGGTTATACAAGACCTAAAACTTGTCTTTATTTGACATAATATCCCGCAAAGAGTAACTTTGTATTGTACTTGTAGTTCCGACTGTACAGCATTGGCCTTATAGCCACTTGGTTCACATGATGCGCTCCCCGCTTTGTTGCACCTCTGTATGCATGGAGAGCGCATGCACTGGCAATACACAGTTCTGCGCATGCACCCAGTGCAAGATTTGATTGGCCAAACAGTCCAAAACCAATCGGCAGCTGTCTTTTCTCTTGAATGCATTTGGGGAACATTGGGGAACACAGCACCATGGGTCTATGCCCAGCTGCCACTAGGAGGCTGACACTAGAAGTAAAAAGTGTTGGCTCCTCCTATCTGGTGCAGTGTTGGCTCCTCCTATCAGATGCAGGAGCAAACCAGTTTTTTTCTAGTGTGTATAGGAGGCAGACACGACCTTTTCCTGCAGGTCTTGCTGCTATTTTGTTTTTATTTTTTCTTTCTTTTCCTCTTTATGCAGGTTTTTTCTCCTGCTGCAGGGGGTGCTCCATCGTGGGCTGCCACTTTAGTTGCACCCTCTACGGGCGTGTACTTCAGTACCGCTGGTCACCCAGTCCCCATTACTGCCGCCGCAGTGGCTTGCCAGCATTCCAACGGGCCCCGTGTTGAGTCTGCTGATGGGGTGACCCTGCTGCGCCTGAAGATGTCAGAGGGGAGGCAAGCTTCCCCTCTCCCCCCTCTCGACCACTGATCCCTTCTACCTTGGCCAGGGTGTCTGTTCATGGGGCTTAGGGACGCATGTGCTGGACATATGGGCCTTCAATCCTGCCTCCCGTTCGGTCCCCCTTTTTCTTTGTGGTCTCCTGGGTGCCACTTCCTCGCTGGGGTCCTCATCTCATTTCTTCCCGGGCTTCGGCCCGACTCCTCCTCCTCACTCCTCCTATCACGGCTAGGCGCGGTCTTTTCCTCTGGAGGGGCAGTTTCTTCTGCTGCTGAGAAGGAGAAGAGGATCCATCTTGCAGCTAAGGGCCTGACCGCCATTCAGAGTGTTCCTGTTCTCCCTTCGCTGCTTCTGCGCATCGTGGGGCACAGCACCTGGGGCCTGGTAGGATAGCCTCTCTGGCTAAACATTTCTTTTCTTTTTTGCCATCATGTCCTCTGCTAGTACGGACCCTAAAGCCCGGGTGCCTATTGGGGTGGCTATTTTTTATGCTTGCTCTAAGTGCAGTAAGGCTTTTCCTTCCCCGCAACCTAACTCGCTCTGAGCGCAGTGCGTTGCTCCCATGCCCCCTACTGACGTCCTGCCCCCCGCTTGCCTGCTCAAATTGTGGCAGTCTCTGCCCCTTACAGGGACTATGTCCCGCTCATCCACAGCGTCCTCTGGTCATTCCCTGGACAAGTCTGAGGCAGGCGAAGTCTCGTCTTCTGCCGCTCCTGGGGACACCTCTGACTCCACTTCTGTATCAGAGCAGAGTTCTACTTTATCTGCGGCCATGCAGGACCTCATTAAGGCGGTTAGAAACACTCTGCATGTGCAGGAGGGTACTCCCTCCTCTTCTCAGGATCCTGTGTCCTTCGGCCATTCCAAGCGTTCCGTGTTGGTTTTTCCTAACCACCCGGACCTCGACGCACTCCTGGCCAAGGAGTGGCGTCAGCCTAATAAGCGCCTGCAGATCTCTAAGGGTTCGGACGCTCTGTTTCCTTTCAGTGCAGAATCCGTGAACCTCTGGTCAGTCCCACCTCAGGTGGCCTGTTCCCTTGGCTGATGCGGCTTCCTTGTTGCATCCCACTGACAAGAAGATTGATTCCTTGGCTAAGACCGTTTTTTCTAGCGGCAGGCTCCGCTGTTTAGCCTGTTTTTGCCGCCTCCTGGGTCGCCGTGGTCTGGGACAAGCAGCTCATCCGTTTGCTGCCGGATTCTGCTCCAGGTGAGGTTTTCAATCTTGCCTCTCAGCTTCTCCAGGCTACCCGGTACCTACAGTCATGTGAAAAAATTAGGACACCCTTTGAAAGCATGTGGTTTTTTGTAACATTTTTAATAAATGGTTATTTCATCTCCGTTTCAACAATACAGAGAGATTAAAGTAATCCGACTAAACAAAGAAAACTGAAGAAAAGTCTTTTCAAGATCTTCTGTAAATGTCATTCTACAAAAATGCCTATTCTAACTGAGGAAAAAGATAGGACACCCTTGCCCCTAATAGCGAGTGTTACCTCCTTTGGCTGAAATAACTGCAGTGAGACGGTTCTTGTAGCCATCTACCAGTCTTCGACATCGGTCTGAGGAAATTTTACCCCACTCCTCAATGCAGAACTTTTTCAGCTGTGAGATGTTTGAGGGGTTTCTTGCACGTACAGCCCTTTTCAAGTCACCCCACAGCATCTCAATGGGATTCAAATCTGGACTTTGACTTGGCCATTCCAGGACTCTCCATTTCTTCTTTTTCAGCCAATCTTTGGTTGATTTACTAGTATGTTTTGGGTCATTGTCATGTTGCATGGTCCAGTTCCGCTTCTGCTTTAATTTTCTAACTGATGGTCTCACATGTTCTTCAAGCACCTTCTGATACACAGTAGAATTCATCGTGGATTCTATGATGGTGAGCTGACCAGGTCCTGCTGCAGCAAAGCAGCCCCAAACCATGACACTTCCACCTCCATGCTTCACAGTTGGTATGAGGTTCTTTTCTTGGAATGCTGTGTTTGGTTTACGCCAAACATGTCCTCTGCTGTTGTGTCCAAATAATTCAATTTTGGACTCATCTGTCCAAAGAACATTATTCCAGAAGTCCTGGTCTTTGTCAACTTTATCTCTGGCAAATGTCAGTCTGGCCTCGATGTTTCTCTTGGAAAGCAAAGGTTTCCTCCTTGCACACCTCCCATGCAAGTTAAACTTGTACAGTCTCTTTCTGATTGTAGAGGCATGTACTTCTACATCAACAGTAGCCAGAGCCTGCTGTAGTTCTCGAGATGACACTTTAGGGTTTTTGGAGACCTCTTTTTGCATCTTGCGGTCTGCTCTTGGGGTGAACTTGCTGGGGCGACCAGTCCTGGGCATGTTGGCAGTTGTTTTGAAAGCCCTCCACTTGTAGACTATCTTCCGGACAGTGGAATGGCTGATTTCAAAATCTTTTGAGATCTTTTTAAATCCCTTCCCAGACTCATAGGCTGCTACAATCTTTTTTCTGAAGTCCTCTGACAGCTCTTTTGCTCTCACCATGGTGCTCACTCTCACTTCAACAGTCAGGAGCACACCAAACTAAATGTCTGAGGTTTAAATAGGGCAAGCCTCATTCAACATGCAGAGTAACGATCTACTAATTATGTGCACCTGGTGTGATATACCTGTGTGAGATCTGAGCCAATTTAAGAGGGAATACATGTGAGGGTGTCCTATCTTTTTCCTCAGTTAGAATAGGCATTTTTGTAGAATGACATTTACAGAAGATCTTGAAAAGACTTTTCTTCAGTTTTCTTTGTTTAGTTGGATTACTTTAATCTCTCTGTATTGTTGAAACGGAGATGAAATAACCATTTATTAAAAATGTTACAAAAAACCACATGCTTTCAAAGGGTGTCCTAATTTTTTCACATGACTGTATGTGATGTCGACCTGGAATCGGCTCGCCGGTCTACCAGGGCGGCTGCTAACTCTGTGGCCATCCGCCGTACGGTCTGGCTCCGTTCATGGGCGGCAGATGTGGCTTCCAAAAAGGCGTTGATCTCTCTCTCCCTTTTCAGGGTGAAAAACTGTTTGGGAAACGTCTGGTGGAGCTTATTTCAGAGGCCACGGGAGGAAAAAGCTCCCTCCTCCCCCAGAACCGACATCGCCCTCCCTTGGCGACTTCAAGTTCCAAAAATTTTCGCTCCTTTCGGGACTTCCACCCGCTCGGACAAGAAGTCGGGGGGCCTTCCTTCAAGGCCAGGCCTGCCTGGCATTCTCGCCCCAAGCCTTCAAAGCCCCAGTCTGCAAAAACCTATTTTGCATGGCTGCGCTTTACTTCATGTGGGGGGCCGCTTGCTCGACTTCCAGGAGTCGTGGCGTGCAAGCGTGGACGACGCATGGGTCTTGGAGATCGTTTCCTCTGGTTACAGGATAGAGTTTTTCACTCTTCCTTCTGGTCGGTTTTCATGTCGCGTCCCCCCAAGTCTCCCGTAAAGGCGGCAGATTTTTTACGGGCCATTCATTCCCTTCAATCCCTCGTTGTGATAGTTCCAGTCCCAGATTCGGAACGCTTCCAGGGATTTTATTCAAATCTTTTTACGGTACCCAAGAAGGACGGCTCCCTCCGCCTTATTCTGGATCTGAAGGCGCTCAACCGCCTTGTTCGGACCTGGCACTTCCGCATGGAGTCGCTAAGGTCGGTGATTGCCTCCCTGGAGGAGGGCGAATTTTTGTCGTCCATCGACATATAGGATGCATACCTCGATATTCCCATTGCCGTGGCCCATCACGGTGGGTTCTCTGCATTTCCAGTTTGTGGCTCTGCCCTTCGGCTTAGCGTCCGCCCCAAGGGTCTTCACGAAGGTCCTGGCCCCTCTTATCGCTCTGCACTCGGGGGGGGGGGGGGTTGTGGCAGTGATTCCCTACCTGGACGGCCTGTTGGTGAAGGCTCCATCTCTGGAGGACAACCTGGCCAGCCTCCGTATCACCCTGTCTGTCCTGTCTCAGTTCAGGTGGTTGGTCAACTATCCTAAGTCCTCCCTGGTTCCCCGCCAGAGAATGGATTTCCTGGGCATGACCTTAGACACTCGCCTTTGTCGAGTGTTCCTTCACCAGGACAAAGTGGTGGCTCTCTGAGATGCAGTGGGTTCGCCTTCGCAAGCCGTCCCCTCTACCTCTTCGGACGTGCATGCGGCTTTTGGGCCGGATGGTTGCCTCCCATTTGCGCAATTCCATTCCAGACCTCTTCAGCTGGCGATCCTATCCAGCTGGGCCTCGACCGTCTGGTTCGTCTTCCCCTTCTTGTCCAAAAGGAGTTGTGCTGGTGGCTTCTACCTCGCACACTATCTCTGGGCAAGTCCTTTCTTCCCCCTCGTTGGCGGGTGATCTCCACGGACGCCAGCCTGACGGGGTGGGGAGCCGTCTTCGGGTCCCTCTCTGCTCAGGGCCTGTGGTCAGCAGCGGAATCCTCCCTGCACATCAATATTCTGGAGCTCAGGGCGATCTTTCTGGCTCTCTCTCATTGGACACACCTTCTCTCCGGTCTTCCGGTCCGAATCCAACTCCACTGCGGTGGCGTACCTGAATCATCAGGGGGGCACCAGAAGTGTGAGGGTCATGGAAGAGGCATCACGCATACTTCGGTGGGTGGAGTCCTTTGTTCCGGTCCTCTCTGCAGTCCACATTCCGGGGGTCGACAATTGGGCAGCAGACTCACTCAGTCGCCAAAGCCCCGACCCGGGCGAGTAGTCTCTTCACCAAAAGGTGTTTCTTCGTCTGTGTCAACGTTGGGGCACGCCGGACATAGACCTTTTCGCCTCCCGTCTCAACCACAAGGTACCGTATTACTTTGCGAGGTCCCGGGACCCTCAGGCGCTGGCCTCAGATGCTCTGGTCCTTCCTTGGTCCCAGTTCAGTCTCTTGTACCTCTTTCCTCCCATTCCGCTCCTTCCCAGGGTTCTCAAGCGCCTGAAGTCGACCCGGGTTCCGGCGATTCTGGTGGCCCCAGACTGGCCTCGCCGTCCATGGTACGCGGATCTTCTGTTCCTACTCGCAGACACGCCGTGGCGTCTCCCTCTATGTCCCGACCTCCTTTCCCAAGGTCCGCTACTCCACCCGAGTTTACATCAGCTGCATTTAACGGCGTGGCTGTTGAGGCTGAGGTTCCGTGGTCTCTCAGAGTCTGTTATTCAGACTATGCTCCACGCATGCCCCAGTCTTCCAGAATTTATCATCGTACCTGGAAGACTTATTTTACCTGGTGTGACGCTGCTCAGTTTCACCCTCTCTACCTTTCTATTCCCAGAGTCTTGTCTTTCCTTCAGGCGGGCTTTGACAAGGGCCTTCGGCTGGCCTATCTCAAGGGTCAGATTTCGGCCCTATCTGTTCTTTTCCAGAAACCCCTGGCTTCTGGCTTCTCACCGCCAAGTGAGAACCTTTCTGCAGGGGGTCGCTTACCGCTTTCCGCCTTTTCTTCCTCCTGTGGAACCGTGGGACTTGAACATTGTCCTGGATGCTCTTCAGGCCTCTCCTTTTGAGCCTTTACAGGATATTTCTCTTTCCTTTTGTCTCATTTAAGGTCGCCTTTCTTATGGTGATTACTTCTATTCGCAGAGTTTCTGAACTTGCTGCGCTCTCTTGCAGATCCCCTTTCTTGGTGTTTCATCAGGATAAGGTGGTTCTGCGTCCGGTCCCTTCCTTCCTCCCTAAGGTGGTGTCCTCATTCCACATTAATGAGGAGATTGTTCTTCCGTCCTTTTGTCCTAACCCCTCTCATCCTAGGGTGCGTTCTCTTCACCGTTTTGATGTTGTTAAGGCTCTTCGCCTCTATCTTCCGACGGTCGGACCCCCTCTTTGTGGTCCCTGAGGATCCTCGCAAGGGCCCTGCAAGCTTCCAAGGCCACTATATCCCGTTGGATTAGGTCGGCAGTTAAGGAGGCCTATGTTGCGAAGGGTCGTGTTCCTCCCTTTCGGTTGACCGCTCATTCCACTAGGGCGGTCGGGGGCTTCTTGGGCGGTTAGACATCAGGCCTCAGCTTCCCAGGTCTGCAAGGCCGCCACCTGGGCCTCTGTCCATATGTTTTCCAAATTTTATCACATCCACTCCTTGGCTTCTGCTGATGCCAGTTTAGGTCGCAGGGTTCTGCAAGCAGCGGTGAGTTAGTTGCGTTGCATGGCTGTTTTTCTGCCCTCCCTTGTGGACTGCTTTAGGACGTCCCATGGTGCTGTGTCCCCCAATGCATTCAAGAGAACTGGATTTTTGTACTCACCGTAAAATCCTTTTCTTGTAGGATGCATTGGGGGACACAGATCCCACCCTTTGTGGCTAAGTTTTTTCTGTTGGTCCTCTCTGGTTTAGGACTTGTTGGCTTACAGTTTTATCTTGGCTCCTACTGCTTTTCTACCTACTGGTTTGCTCCTGCATCTGGAGTGGGTATAGTCCAGATAGGAGGAGCCAACACTTTTTACTTCTAGTGTCAGCCTCCAAGTGGCATATACCCATGGCACTGTGTCCCCCAATGCATCCTACGAGAAAAGGATTTTACGGTGAATATAAAAATCCAGTTTTGCGTGCCTGTGGCTGAGTATTGCATTTCTACTATTTGCCACAACATCAAAACTTATCAGGGGCGGACCTGGATGTTAAAGTGGCCCTGGAAAAAAAAATAACCTAACAGTGGCCCATGTTGTACGTGGGCCGACAGAAATAGGCATGGTCAGCAATACCGTAGTGCGGAACAAAATGCCACAGGGTAGAACAAAATACTGCCACAGTATGAAACTGTATCACCATCCTGAGGATGGCAGTACAGATAAATTCAGGAGAGCACATGAGTTCCAGCATTAATGAACCCTGAGACTACCAGATCCTCATGCACCCGGCTGGCGGCCATGAGGAGAACTTGGGCAGCCCCCAGGGCATCGGCCCAGCGGGAGATTTACCTGTAGGGTCTTTGGCCAGTCCGCCCCTGAAATTCATGCAGTAAAATATGTAGTGACTGCTGTATCGGTGGAGCTTGCCGGGGTAGGACATGGGACAGTTTTTTTTTGGTCTTGTATAACCCCTTTAAGCCTAGAAGATGAAAATCTACCCTGACCTACCTCTTCTCACAGCTGACTGTTTTCTGTATTGGTACAGCTGCCATCCTCTGAGCTAAACAGCCTGCACTACAGGTAATATATTCCACCTCCACTGATAGGATCTGAGCTGTGAGCAGGACCAGGTCAGGAGCATTTATTAGGATCCATGACTTTTCATCCCATAATTTATACCCTGTTTCTCATTAATGGCATTGGGGGACACAGTACCATGGGTATATGCCCAGCTACCACTAGGAGGCACTAGACATCAAAAAGGTTGGCTCCGCACAGGTGGGCTACTATACCCTCTCCACAGCACTAGGTTATTCAGTCTAAGTCTAGTGTCTGTAGGAGGCAGACATGACCTGCTCTTTTTCCGCAGGTCTTGCTGCTTTTTTATTGTTTTATTTTTATTCTTTTTTTTTTTCTCTCTTCTGCAGGTCTCGGCCTGCTGCAGGATGGGGCTCCATCGTGGATTTCCACTTTAGTTGCCCCCCTGCGGGCGCGTACTCAGGTACCTTGCCGGTCACCCAGTCCCCCATTACTGCATCCGCAGTGGCATGCCGGCATTCCCACGGTCCCCGTGTTGAGTCTGCCGATGGGGTGACCCTGCGGCGCCCGAAGACGTCTGACAGTGAGTATCTTCCCCAGTCCCTGTCCTGCCCCAAGGCTTTGGGGTCCCCAGGTTAGTTCCCTCTGTGGCCTGGGGGTGGTTTACCTTAGCCAGCGTTCTGGGTGCCTTCTACCCCCCTGTTTCCCGGGCTCCCTCCCTGGCCCTTCCAGCTACTTTAGTCCCCAGCTTTTGCCGGGACTAGGCCGCGTTTTCTCCTGGCCTGTCCAAGGGCCCTGGGTGGGTGCTTCCTTTGTCTGTCTGGTTTTAAGTCTGCACTACACAGCCGTATTCTCCCCTATTGGTAGAGTACCTGTACGGCCTCCATATACTGTAGCATTCCCAATGCTGTAGCTATGTTCCACACTCATTATAATGGGCGCCATGCAGCCACATTACTCCTATTATAGGCGGAGTATTTGCAGTATCTCCAGGAGCTATGCCCTATTGGTACAATCTTCGGCTCATACGGCTACTGGTTCTGTTCTGTGATGGCCAATCATGTGGCCCCCCCCATTCACGTGGAGTGATGTTTCCATCTCCTGATGCTGTATTCATCACTCTTTTCTGTTTCTAGCATACATGGCATACCTGGTATCCATATGTCTCCCCCCTTCCTGGGCAGAGTAGAGTTGCTTTGTTAGTTTCAGTATACTGCCAGGTGCTGTACCAGGCCCTCTAGTCATCTCTTTGTCTCTGTACTAGGAATGAATTTTCCTCATTGCCTGACGCACTTTTTAACAAGACTTCCCAGTCCTGTTATACACCAGACAACTGCTCTCCTGCTCGGATTGTTCTTTGTCTACCCTGTAAAGTACTACTGCATACTGCACAGCCACGTTACCCCATTTCATGATGGAGTACTCGCATTGTTATTACTGCTTCTTTGTTTTCTATTCACAGAGTTACATGGCACAGTCCTGGCAGAGTACAGGGATCACCACAGGATGTTCTATCCTGCAGGAGTACGCAGCGTTGGGAGTACCAGCTGCTACTGCAGTTTTGGGTCATCACTGGATGTTCTCCACCATACAGAATCTCTCTGGGTGGTCAAGGACAAATGCCTTCGCTGGACGTCCTCTCCGATATGTCTGTGACAGGACTAGTGAGTGCCACACACCTACCTGTGGGTGGACTTATCTGCTGCTGCTCTGGTATCGGACATGGTCCCGTAGTTCTTCCTTGGTCCGGGTGTTCTTGGTACTACCTTCATGTTCTCTGTTGTGCTGCATGACAAAAGGGCCGTTCCCTTGGGCCTGGCCATTGTCTGCACCTGTCAGTTCCTTCCCTGGGGGTTTCATTGCGCTCTGCCGGTAGCTGATTTTCTACAGGTCATTGTAGACTCCCCCGGCTTCCCCTGCTGACTTCTGCATCCTTTCTGACATATGGATGTTTGGCGATTCTTTTACCAAATCCAGGCTGCCGTACTTGCCCTTTCTGGGACAGTGTTACACAGTTTGCTAGTCACTACACTTGGAATGGTTGGTCACCCTCGGCCGATGTTTTTTACTAGATTTTTCTGGCTATTGTTGTCCTTAGGTGGTCCAGTTCTCCGGACCTTTCTTGGGCCCCTGACTGGGTAATCCTGCTCAGAGTCTCTGATTCCACTCATTCATAGACCATCTAGCTGGCCGCTCCCTTCTGGGGAAGCTTCCCATGACATTCTGACAGCACAGGTTCAGTATGACAGCTGCTTCTTTGGGCCCGGTTTGGTCCTTTTCCCTCCTGGGTCCTCATAGGCTTGTTGCCCTCTTGAGACTGTAACATCTCTTTCCATTCCCAATTGTTTTAGTGCTATGGTTTGCAGTTTACATTGTATTGGTCACTTTTGGGACGGAGTCTTTCCTCTTTTGGAGATCTTTTTCTCCTTAGGCTGTTTGGAGTCCTCTTCTACTCCAATATCTCTCAGTCCAGTGGTCTCAGCTTGTCTTTCCAAGTCCTGCGACTGGTTCTTTTTTTCCCTGGGACTTTAGTTGGCCAGGGATATCTTTGGTATTACATTTCACAGCGATATTATGTCTTTCAGTGGCTTGTTCCTCGCTTCCTCTATAGGGGAAGCAGGTCTTTACATTCCCTTCTCCTGACCATTCCCTAGGACCCCCCTCTCCCGGGGGTTGACAGTTTTTTCTCTAGCAGGAAGGGGTTCCCTCCTTCTCATAGGTGTTTCTTTTCCCCCCGTTCCTTGCTGTGAAAGGAGGCTCGCTCCCTTCCCTTGTGAGTCTTGTTATGATTTCTCTCAAGCGTTTAGCCTCCAGTGCGTCAACTTACGTCCTTCCATATGCAGAGCGCTAGGTCGTTACCAACAGATGTTGCTGTGCTTCTCTCCTGTTTCCTCAGGGGGAGCCTTGGTTCTTCTAGATCCTTCCTCGGGCTCTCTAGTGCACTCTTGGTCCACTGTTGGTTCTCGTGCAGGACGTCTAGCCCTGTTCCTTATCTTCTAGCGCTTTATTTTTCCCACCTTGGGTGGAGTTGGCTAGAGTTTCTCCTGGTCCTGTTTGTTCACGTGGTTTTTCTGCACCTGTGCACCCTTCTTTTTGCATGAGATTTCTATCCCGCCCTCGAGTACTGCTTTGGGACGTCCCATGGTACTGCGTCCCCCAATGCCATTAAGGAGAAAATTGGATTTTTGTACTTGCCGTAAAATCTGTTTCTCGTTAAATGCATTGGGGGACACAGATCCCACCCTCTGTTTTTACTTCTCTCCCTATCACCGGGCTATTGTTCCCATATTATCTCCCGGTCTAGGACATGTTGGTTCTTCACCTTTTTGTTTCTCTCTCCTACTGCTTTTGGTACAAACTGAATAACCTAGTGCTGTGGAGAGGGTATAGTCCACCTGGGTGGAGACAACCTTTTTGATGTCTAGTGCCTCCTAGTGGTAGCTGGGCATATACCCATGGTACTGTGTCCCCCAATGCATTGAACGAGAAACGGATTTTACGGTAAGTACAAAAATCCAATTACTTCCAAAAGGCCGATAAGCATGTTTAATATATTAATTCACTACCTCTTGTGATCATTGTCAGGACATAGTAAAAGTCATTAGGTTATTTCCCATTGAAGCCTATGCAAAAACGAAGACTCTGCAGTCCACAAGTTACTTCAACCCAACATTCGCAGGACATCCAACAAGGTTGAATTTCTTGCAACTGTCATGTCCTGGCAACCTGTGCAATGTGGCCGTATTCACTTTCAGACAGCGCCATGCATTTTTACCCTGTTAATCAGTCCTCCTTTCTTACATGGTATATAACGCATGGTTTTCGCAAAGAGATTGATGAGAAGCCCCAGTTCCAAATTTAGGCTGGGGCTTCTCATCAGTCTATTTGCTAAAACTGTGTGTTATATACCATGTAAGAAAGGCACACCGAATAACGGGGAGGCTGTGACTTACTGTACACTGGCAGGGGTTAAACTAGCTTGTAAAGGCGATGCATTGATGCTTACACTAGGAGGCATTAAGGCAGATCTACTAAGACTGGCTTTACAAACGAGAGTCTTAGTATAAAGTCGTCCAGGCAAAATGTCATTTATTAAAGGGTTTCTGTCACCAGAATTAACCCTATTAAACTAGCTGACATTAGCGATGTGCTAACGTCAGCTGAACCTAACTAGCCTATTCCTACTTTTATCTATGCCCCTGTTACTCCAGAAGTATACTTTTTATCATATGCTAATTAGCCTCTAGGTGCGGAGGGGGGCATTGCCCCTGCTCCAAGAGGCTCTGTTCTCCCACCTTTGGCCACGCCCTGCTACACTAGATTGACAGGGCCAGGCAGCCTTCACCTCCAACTGCCGGCCCTGTGCGCTGGGAAAATCTCGCGCCCTTCAGTATTAGGCGCAGTCGCTAATGTCAGCTAGTTTAATAGGGTTAATTCTGGTGACAGAAACCCTTTAAAGGGGTTTTCTGAATTTTCCTCTGGATAGGTCATCAGCATCTGATTAGTGGGAGTTTGACACCCGGGACCCCCGCCGATCAGCTGTTTAGGAAGACACCGATGCTTGCAGTAGCACCGCGGCCTTCTTTCAGCTTTTCCTAGGCCAGTGACCACACGTTCATCGATCACGTGGCCTAGGCAATATCAAGTACAGCCGCTATACAGTTTGTGGCTGATGTTTGGCGATGGAATGACAGTACTTGGGGACAACTGTGGTTGGCACTCATGGGAGTGATGCAGTGGCTGGCACTGAGTGGAGAAGGGACATGATGTGGACAAGTCTTACTCAAATATTGGTAACTTGTTTTTGTTGTTGCGGATTCTGTACTAGAAAGCGGGGAGAGAATAGTACAGACTCCATGCTTTCATCCTGTAAAGAGGACCTGCCGCTTCTCCTGAAATGTTAGTTTTAACAACTACTTGTATCCCTCTTGTAATAACAATACTGGAGCATCTATACAATGTGCCATTCCTGTATTATTCTTGCTAGAAGTTATGAATGAATTGCTAGTAGTCTGCAGTGAAGGTCCAGATGGTTGTTACCAATGAGGGTGTGTTCCTGCACAGTCTGGAACTATCCAGTCAGTGCTGCCAGTGTCAGACTGTGCAGGGACACCACCCAACTGGGCTTCAATACAAACTGCTAGCAATTTATTCATAACTTCTAGCAGAAATAATAAAGGAACGGTACAACACAGAGTTGTAAGAAAAGATGCTCCAGAATTATCACATGGGGAATGCAAGTGGTGGCAGAGGGAATGTATGATAAATTCACCTCAGATGTTGGTTTCCTCCCCTTCCATTTCTTGGCTTAGTGTCTCTTTGCTATATCCTTCCTATTACACTACCGGAAACTGAAAAACAAAAAAAACACATCTGGAAAACTTAATGTGATGGAGCTGAGATGAAGTATAACCTGCTAGTGGTGCTTGGTCCAAGGGGGTGCACCCTTTATTTTGGGTTCTGCAGCAGGGTATATGTTGAGGCAGGGTCACATTAATATTGGGTGGCATCTCTCTTTGCTGTGATACAGGTTACCACCCCGGCATGTGTGTCATTCCAAGCTCTTTCAACCTGGACCTATAGTTCACCCAAGGTGGCAGTTTGCTGCTGTGCATGAGAGATCCTTTGCCCCATCCAGTCCCAGACACTCTCGTTGGGGGAGATATCTGATGATTGAGCTGGCCAGAGGAGCTGCTGGATACACTGATAAGCTCGTTGTGTAGTGCGGGCAGTATATGGGTGGGTGTTATCTTGTAGGAACACCATGTCTCCAAAACTGAGTAAAAGCAGTGGGACTGGATCCATGATGTCTTGGACATACCTTCTGGTATTCATGGAGTGAACATTGACCAGCCTTTGGTAACGGCCATGGTAGCTAGTGGTATCCTGTTGTTGGTCCTGTGTCCTTGCACTATGCCTAATGGCCCTCTTGCCCTCCTGTGAACTCTGATGTGGCCATCATTAGTACCAAGGCCGAACCTGCTTTACTTACTAAACACTGTTGTTTGCCATTGATGACAGCATCAGAGTTCACAGGAGGGCTGGAGAGCGACTACTACCATAATGCATAGTGCGGATGGATACAGGACCAACACCAGGTGTCATGGTGTGAGATACCATGGCCACTCCTGTCTGGTATTCATGGAGTGAACGTTGACCAGCCTTTGGTATGTCCAGGATGTTGTGTTCTACCAGCAGCTCCTCTGTCAAGCTCAATCACCAGATCTCTGCCCCATCAAGAGTGTCTGGGACTGGATGGGGCGAAGGATCTCTCATGCAGAGCAGCCAACAACCACCTTGGCTGAACTATGGGCCCAAGTTGAAAGACATACTGCAGAAGGATATCCAGCATCTGTATGACGGTTACCGTTATAAAGGGGGCACCACCTTGGATGTGCGATCACTGAACAAGCAGCATTAGCAGTTTATAGCTGGTCTTTCTCAGGTCTGTCACATTAACCTCCCCAAAAGTCATATTAAAATTGGAAAAACCCTCCCAAAAATGTTACTTCTTTATTGTAGTTCTTACATTTGTTTGAAGTGAATATAGTTGTCTCACAACTCTGGTTACTGAAGTGCATTTTAACCCCTTAGTGACTTACCGTAACTAATTTTAGCCTTAGAGGGTTTATCCAATGTATAAAACATGCCCCTCATAGATTATACTTACCTTGCTCCCTGGCAGCCATGTCGCTCCTGATCCCCGCACAGCCGCCGCTGCATCTCCCTCTTGCGTGGATCAAAACATCCAGATACGGGTAAGCAGCCAATAGCAGGCCGTGCAGGTGGCGCTAGGGAGGTTCGCCTCCCTCGCGGCCTGCTATTGGCTGCTCCCCTTGTCGCTGGATGTTTTGATCCGCACGACGTGGAGATGCAGTGGCGGCTGTGCGGGGATCAGGAGGAGCGGGGTAAGTATAATCTATATGAGGGGCCTCCGCATTGGGGCGGAATGTGTTAGACCAGTGGTGGCGAATTATGGCACAGGTGCTCGGAGCCCTCTCTGTAGGCACCCACGCCCTGGAAAATGTCTAAGGCGTACCAATATGCCTTAGACTTTTCCTTAGTTAAATTGCCGTATTGGAACTTTGCGATATAAGTGGGTTTTGGGTTGCGGTTTTTGCACTCGGCCTCTAAACGGTTCACCACCACTATGTTACAACTTTGGATAACCCCTTTAAAGGGTATGCTGGTTATTACAAGTTATCCCCTATCCCTGTCCATCTTCTGGTCCGTGGCTTGTTTACTTCGTCCTGGGCATGGTCATGGTCATTTGCTGCAGCCAATAACTGGGTTCAGCAGATGCAGGCTGCAGTCAGCACTGAAAAGTATTTTTTTTTATTTCCCGGTAGTACATAAGGAAACTAATGACACAATCTAAAATGGAAAAGTCTGTTTTTCAGCAGCAAGACATGGTGTGCTCTAGAATAGGACTGTTCACTTGTGCACATCATCGCCCACACACTAGCCGTCAGCCACAGTGATGTTACCAGCGGGTATTTTTGATACTCCCCGCATTTGACAGCTTGGCATTTATCAGACAGTTTACTTTTGTGGTGCTGATATACGTTGTCTCGCTCAGGATTCAGGTCTCTGTACTCGGTGGATAATGAGAGCTGACTTCATCATGTATATAGTGTATAAAGAACGATCTGTATCTATACGTGAAGCCCTACCTACAGGACACAGAACTGGCCGAATGCTGTTTTATGACTCCGACAAAAAGCCGCAATGGCATGTCAAGTAGATACGAGCCTGTGAATGGGGGCCTGAATGTACCCTATTAGTGTGTGTGAGTAAATATTCAGCATAGAGATTCCCTGAACAGTCCATAGACCCCTAAAGCGCTCCCATCCCCTGGGCCAGCGTACCTCAGCACACTACTTTCTACTGTACAGGAAAGCGGTCTGCTACGTAGGCTCTGCCGAGTATTTATTTATATTTTTTAACCATTTAGGCCTATGTATATTGTAGGCTAGAGTACGGAAATCTTAAAGGATTTTGGTGTCTGGATAATAATTCCAAAGGGAATCTCAGTTTTTGTTTTTTATCAGTCTGCCTGTAACAGGCTGAATGAATGGATAGAACAGCAGTGCTTGGTTCTTCACTTTGTGCCCCTTTGTCAGAGATTTCTACAGATATGAGTTAGTATGATGGGTGTAGTAAGTCCCTGTACACATTATAGACCATTGTAGTATTAAAGGGGTTTTCAGAGACTAAAAGGGGTTGTCCGGGATTTTACTATTGATGACCTATCCTCAGGATCGGCACCTCCGCCGATCAGCTGTATGAGGAGATGGCACGCAGTTGATCGGCTGGGGTGCTGGGTTTCAGAGCCCTGCCGATCTGATATTGATGACCTATCTTGAGGATAGGTCATCAATAGTAAAAGCCCGGACAAGCCCTTTAAATACTGAGGACCTATCCTCTGGATAGTAAATGAAGAGCGGTAGCGGCAGCATCTCCAGTGAATCCTTTATTGGACGGCCACCTCTTTTCATTTACTATACGGTCGACTGCTGAGGATCTGCGTTCGTGGCTCGGCTGTTGCATTACCGATGTGGCCATTTATACCCGTGGGTGCTGCTCTACAAACACTTTTGTCTACTATCCTCTGGATAGGTCATCAGTACCTGATTGGAGGGGATCCAACAGCTGGGACACCCGCTGACCAATGCTCCTGTGAGCGCCGCCGCCTTCTCTCAGCTTTCCCTAGGCCAGTGACGACAAACTTATAGGCCACATGACCTAGGAGCAGCTCGGCCCCATAGAAGTGAATGGGGCTGAGCTTCAATCCAAAGCACATCCGCTGTACAATACACGGCGCTGTGCTTGGTGAGCTGCAAGAAGATAGATAATAGTATAGAGCCACAGTACTCCAATGATTCTTTATCTTCTAAAGTTTATTTGCACCGAAAATAGCAAAGTGTCGACCTATCGGTCTTTATCAAGCTTACAACATAATACCGCCACAGTGAACATTGAAATACTTGCACAATATCTCTCATTGGTCACACATTCCCCTACATTAACCTCCTCCTTCCTAGGATCTATTCCCAATAGAAAGTTAGCACATTCATAGGATTATTCATAGCATTTATATACCATGTCACATGCTGCGGGAACATCTCCAAGGATTCTCATTATCATCTTTCTTACAGCAAAACATTTAATATCGGACGTCCTACAATCTCAACTGCGCATGCGTTCTGACATCACCTCTCTACTGGTTACGCACATCTGCCCTAAAGTGGACACTTCTCAGTTCTCATTTCCAGGGTTCCGTCATCTCGCAATCACACGGGCCAACTTCTGGTCACCTGACCTAGTCATGTGACCCTGTGTCACTATGATGCCGCGTCTCACATGTGTTTCACCGATCACCTGACCTCCTGGTTGCCTAGATACTGGACGCTAAGTGTATCAAAGTCGCGTTATCTCCTGATTTCTCAATGTCCACGAAAGTAAATCCTTTTCTAAATCATATAAGCGGGGAGGACAATACAAACACCAGGCGGCCCATGCGGACAGGGTACAGTTCACCAATTTGGCATTCCATTTATAATCACCTCCAGGAAATCATTCCAATCCATATACTCAGAAGGATAATACAGGGCGTATATAAGGCTGTCCACCAGGCTGTCCACCATCCACTACTAGACAGATTAACAGACCCCATGCGCTGGTGGATCACTTCCCAGATCTTGGAGTCACCTCATCTTACAGTCACATTCATTCCTGAGGGATCTCCAGACGATGGATGGCTCCAACCCCAATACTGGGGTAGAGTCAACCCTCCCAGCTTTCCCTCATTTCATTTGTGGACATGCCTGAGCTGCAAGAAGGCCACCGAGCTCAGAGGAGCACTGGTGCCTTCTCAAGCAGCTAATCGGCGGGGGCCTCGGGTGTCGGACCCCACCAATCAAATACTGATGACTTATCCAGCGGATGGGTCATCAGTATGAAACTCTCGGAAAACCTTTTTCAAATCAGTTTAATGCGGTGCTCTAAAAAATGTGGTTGAACTCACAGGTTATAGTGCAAACAACACTCATCCTGTGCCTTAGGGCTCATTCAGACAGCCGTATGCTGTTCGCAAAAATGCGGATCCGTTTTTTTTGCGGATAGTTCAGCATGTCCGCAAAAAACGGATTGCATTCAGTTTTTTTGCTGACCAATAGACTTCAATGGGGCCATGTCCTGATTTTCACTGACAAGTATAGGACATGTTTTACTTGTTTTGATGAGCTGTGCAATGGAAGAAAAGGCCCCATAGAAGTGAATGGGACAGTATCTAATCCGCCAAAAAAACGGATCCGCATTTTTGCTGACAGCATATGGCCGTCTGAATGAGCCCTTATAGTTAAAGTGCTGCTGCAGACAAAAGAGGAAAAAATGATGTTCCAAATCAATGCAAGGTGTTCCTCATTCCGAAATGTAAAGCAGGGAAAGGTGGTTTAGGGTGTCAGTACATAGAATGACCACAGTGTGGTGCTGTTCATTTGCAGATTGTAACCTTTCTCTAGCAGTCAAATAGGCGCAAAACTACTGCAGTCATATGTCTTCACAAGTAACATGCTAGATTTTTTTTGTGTGTATTTAGGGTATTAGAAATCCAAACCAATTTAGTCTTCATGTTGCATAACTGATTAGAAAAAAAGACCAGAGATGGCCAAATTGTAGGAGTGGAAACAATGTCCACCCAACAAAACCAAAGGTCACCTATGCAAATAACTCTGTACCAGCTCCAGAGTGAAACGAGCAAATAAACAAAGAACAGAGCTCATAATACCGTATGTAAAAATATGATTTTTATTATAACATGATTAAAATATATTATATATAATATGCCGTTAAAAAGTGAAGGAGAGTGACAGAGAAAGTGCCATCCTGGCGCTGCACACGTATCAAAAAGAAATCTAATAATGAATAACAGACGTATCCAGATGTAATATAGTTAACAACTATTAGAAAATAGTACATATAAAGAAAATATGGAAAATATAAGGTGAGTCTCAATCAGAATGGCTGCACGGCTAAAGGATAAGGGATTACATTCATGTGCTATAGTGTCCAAACTGGAGGTAATCCACAGTAATAACCAGGTGTCGAAAAAACACCTATAACCAATGCCAATAAAGCCAAGAGACGGGGACTTGCCTGATAATGATAGTGTGCTGTACCAACCAGGATGGCGCTACCCCGACGCGCGTTTCGGCGAAGGCACGCCGAAATATGCGTCGGGGTAGCGCCATCCTGGTTGGTACAGCACACTATCATTATCAGGTGAGTCCCCGTCTCTTGGCTTTATTGGCATTGGTTATACCGTAGGTGTTTTTTCGACACCTGGTTATTACTGTGGATTACCTCCAGTTTGGACACTATAGCACATGCATGTAATCCCTTATCCTTTAGCCGTGCAGCCATTCTGATTGAGACTCGCCTTATATTTTCTTTATATGTACTATTTTCTAATAGTTGTTAACTATATTACATCTGAATACGTCTGTTATTCATTATTAGATTTCTTTTTGATACGTGTGCAGCGCCAGGATGGCACTTTCTCTGTCACTCTCCTTCACTTTTTAACGGCATACTATATATAATATATTTAAATCATATTTTTACATACGGTATTATGGGCTCCGTTCTTTGTTTATTTGCATGTTGCATAACTGGCATACATTTTGATCTCCTATTAGGCAGAAAAAGCTGTGTTGTTGGACTTTTTATGTTACTGTCTCTTGATGTTTTTGCAGTTTCTTAAGCAGTTGGGAGTCGGCAGTAGCTGGCAGTTTGTAGATGTCTATGGACTTGACCCTGAGCTCCTCAGTTTGGTGCCTCGCCCTGTCTGTGGTCTTCTACTTCTCTTCCCCATAACAGAAAAGGTAAGTTTCTCTTCTATCACAGAAATGCTCATCAGCTATACTGTATGGGAGCTGGAGGAACATGGCACCTTTATTCTGTCCCTCTGTTGTATCCTCATATGTGTACCGTGCTCCACAGAAATATCCTAGAACATAATGGGTGGATATAAAACTACTAGAACAATTTCACTGTACAGTGTGGAACCATACATTTATGTCCCTTGCTAGCAAACATATCTACCACTACTACCCAGTTATGGGTTACTGCTGCAACCAGTGAGTGGCCAAGTGGTCAGTTTCTGCATGGCAAGACCTGCTGGGACAGGACTGCCATGGGATCGGTGAGGTGAGTATTACTGCAGTCTGTCATTCACCTGCAATAGCTGTTTGCCAAGCGTACATTCGAACGGCAGCTATTTCTCCCACTCCCCACGAACCAATACACATACAGTGGATATAAAAAGTCTACACACCCCTGTTAAATTGTTAGGTTTCTGTGATGTAAAAATATGAGACAAAGATAAATCATTTCAGAACTTTTTCCACCTTTTAATGTGACCTATAAACTGTACAACTTAATTAAAAAACAAACTGAAATCTTTTAGGTAGAGGGAAGAAAAAATATAAAAATTAAATAATATGGTTGCATAAATGTGCACACCCTAAACTAATACTTTGTTGAAGCACCTTTTGATTTTATTACAGCACTCAGTCTTTTTGGGTATGAGTCTATCAGCATGGCACATTTTGACTTGACAAGATTTGCCCACTCTTCTTTGCAAAAACACTCCAAATCTGTCAGATTGCGAGGGCATCTCCTGTGCACAGCCCTCTTCAGATCACCTCACAGATTTTCAATCGGATTCAGGTCTGGGCTCTGGCTGGAACATTCCAAGACTTTAATCTTCTTCTGGTGAAGCCATTCCTTTGTTGATTTGGATGTATGCTTTGGGTCATTGTCATGCTGAAAGATGAAGTTCCTCTTCATGTTCAGCTTTCTAGCAGAAGCCTGAAGGTTTTGTGCCAATATTGACTGGTATTTGGAACTGTTCATAATTCCCTCTAGCTTAACTAAGGCCCCAGTTCCAGCTGAAGAAAAACAGCCCCAAAGCATGATGCAGCCACCACCATGCTTCACTGTGGGTATGGTGTTCTTTTGGTGATGTGCAGTGTTGTTTTCGCGCCAAACATATCTTTTGGAATCATGGCCACAAAGTTCAACCTTAATTTCTTCAGACCATAACACCTTTACCCACATGGGAGACTTTAGATGTGTTTTTGCAAAATGTAGCCTGGCTTGGATGTTTTTCTTCTTAAGAAAAGTCTTTCGTCTTGCCACTCTACCCCATAGCCCAGACATATGAAGAATACGGGAGATTGTTGTCACATGTACCACACAGCCAGTACTTGCCAGATATTCCTGCAGCTCCTTTAATGTTGCTGTAGGCCTCTTGGTAGCCTCCCAGACCAGTTTTCTTCTCGTCTTTTCATCAATTCTGGAGGGACGTCCAGTTCTTGGTAATGTCACTGTTGTGCCATATTTTCTCCACTTGATGATGACTGTCTTCACTGTGTTCCATGGTATATCTAATGCCTTGGACATTCTCTTGTCCCCTTCTCCTGACTGATACCTTTTAACAATGAGATCCCTCTGATGCTTTGGAAGCTCTCTGTGGACCATGGCTTTTGCTGTGGGATGCGACTAAGAAAATTTCAGGAAAGACCAACTAGAGCAGCTGAACTTTATTTGGGGTTAATCAGAAGCACTTTAAATGATGGCAGGTGTATGCTGACTCCTATTGTGATTGCTTAATTCTGAACACAGCTACATCCCCAGTTATAAGAGGGTGTGCACACTTATGCAACCACATTATTTTAGTTTTTTTTTGTTTTCTTCCCTCCACCTAAAAGATTCCAGTTTGTTTTTCAATTGAGTGGTACAGTTTATAGGTCTCATTAAAGGTGGAAAAAGTTCTGAAATGATTTATCTTTGTCTCATATTTTACCGCACAGAAACCTGACCTTTTGACATGGTGTGTAGACTTTTTATATCCACTGTACATGCTTGCTTTGGCTGAGCATGCATGTGTGTTTACTGTCTATCAGTCCTTTATTCTCCTTGAGGATCAAGCATGTTGTAATTCAGCATGCCTGATCCTTCTTTCCCATGGCATTGTGTGTCCGGTGAGTCAGCACATCTCTTTACATGTAATATAGTTGACCAGTCCCGCAGAAATCGGTTCGTTCAGCCTTCTTTGGAACCCAGGAAGAAAAAGATGGCTGCTGGGCTAAGAAGGGAGACAACATGCTACTCTGCGTTTCTCAGCAATATATATGCGTTAACTCCTATATAAACACTAAACACCACACACAATCGTAAGCAAAAACTTTATCGATAATCCAACATATGGACATATACATCTAACATAAATGATAAAAACATGTACTAAAGAGAGTGCAAGAATATGAAGAAAAGATTCCTCCAACCACAGGGACAGATATGCATCAATAATAAGGCTCAGCAGTCACGGTAGTGTATGTTAAACACAGGCCCATGCCAACCGGCATCCTCAAACAGCATGTCCCTGAAGACGTCAGCAGTAAGCCCACAATGGGAACTGCCAAGTCAACCAAGTATAGACCGAGAGCTATAATATAAATAAATAATACATACCCAGGTTGGAGGGAACGGCCCTACGTCCGTTTCGCAGTCGCGCTTTTTCACAGTTCACAACCCACCTATCATCTAACCCCTTCTATATACTCCTCATAAGTAACCAACAGCCAATAAGCTGTCTCGATTGCCCGTGCCTCCTACTATGTGACCGGCACATGTGTGATTTTGCGATGCCGCGGCCCCGTCACACGGAAGGCCGCACCACGTGATGCATCACCTGATGCGGCCAAGCGCCCGGGACGCAGCATCACACAGCAGTCACATGATCGGTACTGGGTAAATATACAATATAGTTTACCCCTTATAGCTGTCAAACCGCCCCCCCACCCCATCTATTACAATCACGTGAGATTCCATCATATTAAAACACATACCAATAGGGGACACATCGCCCAATACATTATTCATCTAAAACACATACCCCGTATTAAAAATCCTTTACAAAAATCATCAACAATGGTGTACATATATATAATTAAAAAAAGGAGTATTAGACTTGATAAATATAAATAGCGTAATACATGATTCCATAACACAATAAAATAGGATGAAAGTAATACTATTGCATATATGAATGAGTGAAAGTGACGTGAACAAATAAAATTGTGCAGAAAACAAAAAACAGTGCAGAAGGTGCTAAAGTGCAAGTGCAAAATGACCAACACAATCAAGTGACAAATTAATAATATATAATGTACATATTATAATAGTCATACAAAATCAAGACTATTATTCCAAACTGAAGAAGAAGCAAGGAGAGGCACAAGTCACAATTAATTGGTACACCATTCCATCAAAATACGTAGTCGCGAATATGAATGTCATGTCCCATGATCTAAACACCACAATAATAATTAGGGATCGACCGATTATCGGTTTGGCCGATATTATCGGCCGATATTGAGGATTTTGAACGTTATCGGTATCGGCATCTATTTTGCCGATATACCGATAACGTATGGGGAACACAGAACGCGCTGCTCTCAGCGCTCTGTGTTCCCTCCGCAGCACGTAGAAGGAAGCCGTGTCTCCTCCCCCTGTGCTGCTGCTGCCGCTGCCGCCAATGAGGGGATAGAACATAAGAGGAGGGGCGGGGCTGTGGCCGCTGCGCCACCAATGAAGATAAGCCTTTCATTCATTCATATATACAGGAGGCGGGAGCTGGCTGCAGAATCACATAGCCGGCTCCCGACCTCTATGAGCAATAGCTGCGGTCCGCGGTAGTTAACTCCTCAGGTGCCGCGGATCGCAGCTACCGCTGATAGAGGTCGGGAGCCGGCTATGTGATTCTGCAGCCAGCTCCCGCCTCCTGTATATGAATGATCGATAGACTTATCTTCATTGGTGGCGCAGTGCGCCCCCCCCCAAGCCCCCCAGTATTAATCATTGGTGGCGCAGTGCGACCCCCACCCCCATCCCGGCCAATAGTAAAAACATTGGTGGCGCAGTGCGCCCCCCCCCCCCCCCCCCCAGTATTAATCATTGGTGGCAGTGGCCACAGGATCCCCTCTCCCCTGCTCCTCCGATCGGAGCCCCAGCTGTGTAAGCCTGGGGCTCCGATCGGTTGCCATGGCAGCCAGGACGCTATTGAAGCCCTGGCTGCCATGTTCAGCTCCATGCTGCTGTGTGCACAGAGCACAGAGCAGCAGGGACAGTGTGAGATCCTATTCACCCTGATAGAGATCTATCAGGGTGAATAGGACAAGGGTTCTAGTCCCTAAGGGGGTTAAAAGTTAGTAAAAAAAAAACACAAAAATATTAAGTATAAATGAAAAAGATTTATAAAAAAAAAATACACATTAACAATAAACAAAAAAAAATACACATTAACAATAAACATATTAATTTTCAGCAGATTTGTGTAGGAATTTTTTTTTTTCTCAAAAATGAAAATTCCCAGAATATCGGTATAAATTATCGGCTATCGGCCTGAAAGTTCACAAATTATCGGTATCGGTATCGGCCCTAAAAAATCAATATCGGTCGATCCCTAATAATAATAACATAACATTGTCTGATGGGCATGCAGAATAAGATCTATCCTTCAATTTAAAAGGAAAGCAAGGGGGAGGTGAGGGTAAAGGGAAGAGGAAAAGGGGGGACAACAGCTGGTAAGTACACCATTATTTCAAATATCATAATCTCAAATGTAGATGTCCATGTACTATATCATAAACGCCATACTCCTCTGAGGGTGTTTAGTGTTTATATAGTAGTTGATGTTATGGTTCCATGCATGATATATTGGTATGAGATATATATTGGAGTAAAATATATATATATATATATATATATATATATATATATATATATATATATACACTGCTCAAAAAAATAAAGGGAACACAAAAATAACACATCCTAGATCTGAATTAATTAAATATTCTTCTGAAATACTTTGTTCTTTACATAGTTGAATGTGCTGACAACAAAATCACACAAAAATAAAAAAATGGAAATCAAAATTTTCAACCCATGGAGGTCTGGATTTGGAGTCACACTCAAAATTAAAGTGGAAAAACACACTACAGGCTGATCCAACTTTGATGTAATGTCCTTAAAACAAGTCAAAATGAGGCTCAGTAGTGTGTGTGGTCTCCACGTGCCTGTATGACCTCCCTACAACGCCTGTGCATGCTCCTGATGAGGTGGCGGACGGTCTCCTGAGGGATCTCCTCCCAGACCTGGACTAAAGCATCTGCCAACTCCTGGACAGTCTGTGGTGCAACGTGACATTGGTGGATAGAGCGAGACATGATGTCCCAGATGTGCTCAATTGGATTCAGGTCTGGGGAATGGGCGGGCCAGTCCATAGCATCAATGCCTTCGTCTTGCAGGAACTGCTGACACACTCCAGTCACATGAGATCTAGCATTGTCTTGCATTAGGAGGAACCCAGGGCCAACCGCACCAGCATATGGTCTCACAAGGGGTCTGAGGATCTCATCTCGGTACCTAATGGCAGTCAGGCTACCTCTGGCGAGCACATGGAGAGCTGTGCGGCCCTCCAAAGAAATGCCACCCCACACCATTACTGACCCAATGCCAAACCGGTCATGCTGGAGGATGTTGCAGGCAGCAGAACGTTCTCTACGGCGTCTTCAGACTCTGTCACGTCTGTCACATGTGCTCAGTGTGAACCTGCTTTCATCTGTGAAGAGCACAGGGCGCCAGTGGCGAATTTGCCAATCTTGGTGTTCTCTGGCAAATGGCAAACGTCCTGCACGGTGTTGGGCTGTAAGCACAACCCCCACCTGTGGACGTTGGGCCCTCATATCACCCTCATGGAGTCTGTTTCTGACCGTTTGAGCAGACACATGCACATTTGTGGCCTGTTGGAGGTCATTTTGCAGGGCTCTGGCAGTGCTCCTCCTGTTCCTCCTTGCACAAAGGCGGAGGTAGCGGTCCTGCTGCTGGGTTGTTGCCCTCCTACGGCCTCCTCCACGTCTCCTGATGTACTGGCCTGTCTCCTGGTAGCGCATCCATGCTCTGGACACTACGCTGACAGACACAGCAAACCTTCTTGCCACAGCTCGCATTGATGTGCCATCCTGGATAAGCTGCACTACCTGAGCCACTTGTGTGGGTTGTAGACTCCGTCTCATGCTACCACTAGAGTGAAAGCACCGCCAGCATTCAAAAGTGACCAAAACATCAGCCAGGAAGCATAGGAACTGAGAAGTGGTCTGTGGTTACCACCTGCAGAACCTCTCCTTTATTGGGGGTGTCTTGCTAATTGCCTATAATTTCCACCTGTTGTCTATCCCATTTGCACAACAGCATGTGAAATTGATTGTCACTCAGTGTTGCTTCCTAAGTGGACAGTTTGATTTCACAGAAGTGTGATTGACTTGGAGTTACATTCTGTTGTTTAAGTGTTCCCTTTATTTTTTTGAGCAGTGTGTGTGTGTGTGTATATATATATATATATATATATATATATATATATATGCGTTGTCTAGGGTTTATTCTTTCTCATTACAGAGAGCGCCTAGTATGCGTTGTACGTGTATGGAGTATTGTAGCCTAGACAATGCCCCTCTGGGTTTCTGGAAAAGATATTCAAATTAGCTTTCTTAAGCATGTGCTAATTTTCATATATATTTTTTTTCCCAGAAACCCAGAGGAACATTGACTGGGTTACAATACTCCTCACAAAAAATTTGAGTTCATTAGAATCTGAACTTTTTGGGGGATAAATTATAAACCGATAGAATTGATTCTCTCATCCTTAGTATATAGCTTCATTGACAACTGTCATTGAGGCTGTTTTGTGGCATTGTCTATTTTTTGGCATTTATGTATTAAGAGAACTGTATGTCAGAGGCTTGTACTCCTTTTGCTGCTCTCTTTGTCTTTTATACTTGTATTTGTAGACACGCTAAGATTCAGAAATGGCATTATTAGCATTGCAGGAGGCTTGCTTTGGCTCAGTGCTTATGTAAGAGAAGACTGTTTTGTTGCAGCCAGCGCGTGACACATTAAAAGCTGTGGATGGGAGAATGTCATGAATAACGTTCAGCGACTGAATCCTTTATTTTTCGTCCCAATCAGTATGAGCACTTCAGGGCAGAGGAGGAAGAAAAAATTAAATCCCACGGTCAAGATGTGGATTCCTCTGTTTACTTCATGAAGCAGACAATAAGCAACGCCTGTGGAACAATCGGCCTTATTCATGCAGTAGCAAACAACAGGGACAAGCTCAGCTTTGGTAAATGTCTTCATGTTGCCATTACAGAATGTGTACACCAGGTGGTGCTATAAGACTCAATCAGAAGAATTACCTTTCTAATCAAACTTGCTTAAAACAGATATTCCGGTTTTATGAAATTGTTCACCTATGCTCAGGATAGGTCATAAATTTCAGATTGGTGGAGGTCCGACTCTCAGCACCCAAGTCTATCAGCTGGTTGAAGGGGCTGCGGCACCAGTAGGAGAGCTGTGTTCTCTTTAGTGTTTACCTGTATGCTGTCTGCATTGTAGTGGCAGTGCAGTGTAATTGTAACTGTTCATCCTATTCAAGTGAATGGGATAGGGAGGTGCAATTACCCAGCACCACAACTACATGAAGGTAAACATTGAAGAGAATGCCTAAATAGTAGGAGCAACCTCCCCACAGGGCACTCGTCCTTATAAGGGCGACCCCGTCTGGAACCGGTCCCTAGCTCTAAGCCCTATATTTCCCTACTCTATTCCCGACATCCATGTTTCATATTCTTGCATCAATAATCATCAGGGGACAGAGAATCGGGATCTGTGTTGATGATATCAGGGTAGGTCATGTAAAGGGTAGGTGGAACAAACAATATTTTTCCACCTATATATGTTTCAGGGCATGATGGCAGCACCGGGCTATAGATGTCAGCTGACATCTATAGCCCGGTGCTGCCATCATGCCCTGAAACATGTAGGTGGAAAAATATTGTTTGTTCCACCTACCCTTTGTAATCTATGATGCTGTGTGCTCCCGTGTGCACGATCAATGCTGCTCCGGGACATATGGGCCGCTCATGGACGTATATATAGGAGGGCATACGGTTGTGAGTCCTAAGTCAGAGCATTCGAAGAGTCCCAATATATTTCCCAGATTGGAGTTTATTATGTCTGACAGTTTTTTCTTCTTTCAGAAAGTGATTCTGCTTTGAAAAAATTTCTTTATGAGTCCACCTCATTAAGTCCTGAAGAAAGAGCCAAATTTCTAGAAAAAGATGAGGTATGTACAAGTATAACTTCGCTGCCGTATTTAACTGGGGGTTAGCAAAGCAGATTTGATCACTACGGCAATTTCATTGTAAGGGAACCTGTCACCAGTTTTATGGTGTCCTAACTAAGGGCAACATAAATAAGTGACTCATTCTCTTAGCACAATGCTGGGTCACTTTCTTTAATTGACCCAGTCAATCTGCCAACATCTTGTATTGAAAAGCTCCAGCTGATAATGATGAGTCATGAATATTCATGAGCTCCTGACTCTCCCCGCCTACCTGCTGCTGATTGACAGTTATTTTTCATATGAATCAGCAGCAGGTGGGCAGGGGAGTGGCTATAGCTCTGAATTAAATATACTCTGGACTCAATGACATCACGCTGGACTCAAATCAGCTCATTAGCATGCGGCATGCGGCATCTTTGTCTGTATATTATGAGGTAACCATCTGTCACACCAGTAAGTGAATACATCTAAGGCACTTTTTAGTAGTTAAAGGGGTTGGCCACCATAAGTATAAAAAACAATAAAGTGCCCCAGACAATAACTAAAGCCAAGAGGAATATGTATCATGACAGATATACTGTATATATATCATTTTTTTACTGCATTTAGCACAGCAAAGCGTCTCCAGGGGAGCAGTCACATGACATCTCTGCCTACTTGTGATGCCATAGTGACAACAGCACATTAGGTGTCATTTCATCAGTGCTTTAGCATACCTCCCAACTTTAGAATAGAAGGAAGAGGGACACTACGTGCCCAAGGCTACTTTCACACTTGTGTTTTTTGTGGATCCGTCATGGATCTGCAAAAACGGTTCTGTTACCATAATATAACCGCATGCATCCGTCATAAACGGATCCATTTGTATTAGGTCTTCTATAACCATAACGGATCCATCTTGAACACCATTGCAAGTGAATGGGGGACGGATCCGTTTTCTATTGTGCCAGAGAAAAACGGATCCGTCCCCATTGACTTACATTGTGTGCCAGGACGGATCCGTTTTTCTCTGGCACAATAGAAAACGGATCCGTCCCCTATTCACTTTCAGTGGTGTTCAAGATGTATCCGTTATGGTTATAGAAGACCTAATACAAATGGATCCGTTTATGACGGATGCATGCGGTTATATTATGGTAACAGAACCGTTTTTGCAGATCCATGACGGTTTGGCTCAGTTTCATCAGGCGGACACCAAAACGCTGCAGGCAGCGTTTTGGTGTCCGCCTCCAAAGCGGAATGGAGACTTAACGGAGGCAAACTGATGCATTCTGAGTGGATCCTTTTCCATTCAGAATGCATTAGGGCAAAACTGATCCATTTTCGACATACCTCCCCCGTACCAGGACCGCCACTGAATTCTGGGACTGTCCTGCCGGATACTGGAAGGAGGTATGGCTTTAGGCCTCATGCACATGACCATAGCCTGCCTGTGCCTGTATTGTGGTCAGCGAACAGGGGGTCTGCAATATACAGGCACCAGCCGCGTGCGCACCGTATCAAGTGATGGGTCTGAAATTCGAAAGATACGGTGTGGTCTGGAATGGAAGCACAGATCGGAAACCTATGCCTCCGCACTGCGAAAAAGTACTGTCGGATGCAGATTGCAGACCCCATTTAAATTAATGGGTTCATGTCTGCAGACAGTGAACACACTGTCGGCGCCCATGAATTGCAATGTATACACACACACACGTGTGTAAATATATGTATATATACATATGTGTATGTGTATGTATATATATATATATATATATATATATATATATATATATATATATAAAAAAGAAAACAATGGCGGCACCGGAAGAACAACACAAGAAGGGTGCTATGTCCAGGGATGTAGCAGCTTACCCCGTCAATAGTGGATGAAAAACGGACAGCACTCCAGGTAAAAGTTGATGGTGTTTATTCACCCATGTGGATGGCAACGTTTCAGCTCATACAAGAACCTTTGTCAAGCTTGACAAAGGCTCTTGTATGAGCTGAAATGTTGCCATCCACATGGGTGAATAAACACCATCAACTTTTACCTGGAGTGCTGTCCGTTTTTCATTATATATATATATATATATATATATATGCTCCATTCACACATCCGCAATTCCATTCCGCATTTTGCGGAACGGAATTGCGGACCCATACATTTCTATGGGGCTGCACGACGTGTGGCTCCGATCTGGAATTGCGGACCCGCACTTCCGGGTCCGCAATTCCGATCCTGAAAAAAATAGAACATGTCCTATTCTTGTCTGCAATAGCGGACAAGAATAGGCATATTCTCTTAGTGCAGGCAATGTGCGGTCCGCAAAATGCGGAACGCACATTGCCGCTGTCCGTGTTTTACGGATCCGTGGATCCGCAAAACACACACATACGGTCAGTGCCCATGCATTGCGGACCGCAATGTATATACACATATAAATGTATTAAACACAAAACAACAGCACTCTCATTAGATGAAAATAGAAAAAAGATTATTCACCCATGTGGACGCGATGTGTGTGTGTGTGTGTGTGTGTGTGTGTATATATATATATATATATATATATATATATATATATATATATATATATATATATATATATATATTCCAAAAAGAAGGCAGCACTCCAAGGTAAAGGTGTAAGTGTGTGTGTGTGTGTGTGTGTATATATATAATATAGGGGGCGTGGCTTAGCGGGTCGGCTGTGTGGACTCTGAAGGTTTTTATTACAGCCAGCTTCTGACAGGAATCAGCTGTTTGTAGAGAGGGAACAAGCAGCTGATTCCTGTCGGAGTTGGAGCGGGCAGCAGGGAGCCGACCACTGACAGGAGCAGACTGCACATGCGCATGGACGAACTCAGCTGCAAGGTAGAGCAGGACTAAGGGGGAGCGGCTTATAACTGAAAGAGAAGGAGGCAGGTGTGTTTAATGAAGTATATTAGGGACTTCATTTTTTCCCTGCCTGCCACACTGTAGTGGAGAGTATTTGAAGAGTGGCCAACCCCTTTAATGATTGTATATAATTAGTTAGATTATAATCAAATATCCACATGACAGGTTCCAACGGTTATAACTTCAAGTTATCCACTGGATATGTAATAACTAAGTCATAGGAGGGGGACCAACCACTGGGACACCCACCGGTCCCAAGAATGGGAGCCCTGTAACCCCATCCTCATTGAGTGGCAGGTTGATCATATTCCCTGCTCCATCCATTTCTTTGGGACTGCTGATGATAGTCTAGTACGGCACTCTGCTATCTTCAGCAGTGCCATACAGAATGAATGGAGCAGCAGGGCACATTCCTTGACCATGGTGGTAAGAGTCCTCCTTCTTGGGATCGGTGGGGGTCCCAGTGGTCGTGTTTCCAGCCATTAGTTAGTTCTACCCTATCCAGTGGATAATGTGAACTTACTGGAGTACTTCTTTAAGATCTAGCTCTGCGTTGACTTGCGCTTTGGGGCTTGTGCGGCTGAATGCGAGCTATGTAGGGGGATTTTCAAGTGTCATTGAAATTAAATTTAAAGAGAACCTTTTAGGAGATTAGTGTTGCCGGAACCACAGGCAGCATAAAATGCCGACAGGATCCCTGGTTATGCACAGCTGTGTTTTAGGGCTCATGCACACGACCATTGTTTTACAGTCTGTTTTTTACTGATCCGTTGTTCCGTATCTGAGGTTTTTTCTCTCTGATTTAAGTCCTCTTCCGTTCTGTTATTGCACAAAACATATCCGTATGGTTTCCGTATTTGATCCGTTTTTGCGGATCGTATATAGAAACAGTAACTTATTAATCACCAAACACATGAGCAATATGGGCTAGGCATAGCATTTCTACAGTATGGATCCGCAAAATACGGATGTGTTCCATGTGCGTTCCGTATTTTTTGTGCACCCATTGACTTGAATGGGGCCTCGGACCGTGATTTGCGGACAATAATAGGACACACACTACTTTTTTGTGGAACGGCCATGCGGACAAATAGAAATGGAATGCACACAGAGTAACTTCTGTATTACAGCCCCATTGAAGTGAATGGTTCCGCATACGGTCCGCCTCCGTTCATTTTGCGGAAAGAAAATACATTCGTGTGCATAAGCCCTTACTCTGAGATGCTGCAGCATTTCCGAGAAAACCAAGTTCAAAGACCAGCTGGGAGTGTGGAGAAAAGTCATATCAGTGGCACCCCGCAGGCTTCGCCCCTTCCTGCTCAGCTTGATTAATAGGCCTCTCCCTATACACATATAGGGAGACACCTGTCAGTGGAGTTGACTCGGGTGGGGAGCCGCCCAGATTAAATCACTGCTGTTTGTAACCAAGGAACCTGTTGGGACTTCATGCTGCCCGTCGCAGGAAAATCCTGAACCGCTTGCTTCACTTAGTATACTAAAACATTACACAACTTTCTAATCCCCAACGTTTTCCAGATCTCTTCTGTGACAGTGGATAAAAACATTCAGACCTAATATTTCTCATTGCTGATACTTCTCTACAGTTGGCTCCAGTTTAGACAAATCTAGACTTCAAGCTGATACATTTTACTTGGTTCACTTGTTGTTTTCCTTTAGTTCTGTACTTTGGGAAATGCTTCTGACAAATATGCTGCGAATATCCACAGAGTTTAATGGAGTCAACATATGGCAATATAGGGTCCTTGTGGCAAACATTCACACAGCATGCATATTCCAGTAGCTGCATGTCTTCCCCCCCATATTTGTCTTTAAATGTGATGCATTAGTCAATGTGTAAACTAGAGTTGAACATTGTCATTTTCAGCAACTGTCACCGGCCACAACAGAACTTAAAGTGGTATTCTGGTTATATTATGTTATCCCCTGTTCACAAGAACGGGCATAACTATTAGATCGGTGGAGGTCCTACCGCTGGAACCCCTACTGATCTATTCATTCATTTCGGGGGCTCCATGGGGTGTGTGCGTATTCTCGGGATTGGTAGGGGCCCCAGCTGCGGGACCTCCACTGATCTAATAGCTATGCCCTACCCTATGGAATAACTTAACATAACAAGAATATGCCTTTAAAAAAGGTATTGCCATCTTGACATTTATGGCATATCAAAAGTGCAGGTACTACTGTCAGGACTCCTACCTATTGGGTGTCAAGTGCTAGAGTAATACATGTTTATTTTAGCCGTTAATTAAATAATATTTTAGACTTCTTTATGGGCTAAATATGTATACTGGTTTTATATTTGATATTTGTGTGACCTTCTATTATGTTTTGGCACCATTTTCTGTATATATATATATATATATATATAGTGACATTTGAGATTTGAGAGCGAGAACCATTAGTATTTTCCCATTCCTGCTGCACAGAATGGCATTGCAGACCCCTTATGGCCGCAGGTTGTACACCCCTGGTGTACACCAAACAAGATGTGATCAGGCCTTACTGCAGGGGTGCACAAACATTGTCAGACTGAAACCTTCTCAAAAAAACTTATAGGGGTGTTACCAACTGTAATACTGTATTTATGGCGTATTGTACATACAGTTAATACCATAAATGTCTGGTTAAACTTCTAGCATTCCCATCTAATGGGAGATTACATTTAAGGCTACTTTCACACTGGTGTTTTGGCTTTCCGTTTGTGAGATCCGTTCAGGGCTCTCACAAGCGGTCCAAAACGGATCAGTTTTTGCACTAATGCATTCTGAGCGGATCCTTTTCCATTCAGAATGCATCAGTTGCAGCGTTTTGGTGTCCGTCTGATGAAACTGAGCCAAACGGATCCGTCCTGGCACACAGTGTAAGTCAATATGGAAGGATCCATTTTCACTGGCACAATAGAAAACTGATCCGTCCTCTATTGACTTTCAATCGAGTTCATGACAGATCCGTCTTGGCTATGTTAAAGATAATACAAATGGATCCGGCGTGTGAAAGTAGCCTAAAATACACGTGAGCAGCCACAAGACATAGACATGCATGTCTGTCACCAGATTGTTGGGGGCCGCATGTGGTGCACCCCTGTTTTACAATGACAGATCATGGCAAAGTATCAGGCAGACTAAATTTGTAGCAAACTTTTCTATAATATGTAAGAAGAAGTTTCATAACTTTATTATGCAGCAAATGTTATATATATATTTTTTTTTTTTTACACACACACCTGGAAACCCCTCTAAAGGGGTGCTGTATCAAAACATCGAGCGGAAACTGTACAGTATGAAAATATTCTGCCTCTGCATGGGTGCTGTCAGAGCGGAGGCAGGCGTGTCCTTGCTGCTTCAGCTGGTTTTAGTTGAACTCAATGAAACTAGTGTTGTCCGTGCTGTAACACCCTAGGACAGCTCCGCAGGTGCCCTGACAGCCCCCGACTCTCCTGCTTGCAGAAACAGATAAGGGACATCATGTGCATTACAAAATGGTAGCACCTGATTTTCTGGTAACATATTCACTTTAGTACTGAACCTCTTTAATATTCCAAATCTCTATGACATTATGGTTTCAGTTAAAAAGTTGGCCCATAAACAAAATGGATCGCCTATCCATAGGATAGGAGATAACTGTATGATAATTGAGGCTCTAAATGCCAGGACCCCCACTGATCCCAATAACAGGGGTCCCTGATTTACTTTGAGCACATACGGGACCACCTCTCTATCCGCTTATGGGATTGCCGAGTACAGGGCTCCGCTATCTGTCAGTCTAATAGACATAAATATAGCGGCGGTCATGCACTTGTACAACCGCCTCATTCACACAGGGAATCGGGGACCGCCGTTCTTGTGGCCGCTACGGTTCTCAGTGGCTGGACCATCACTGATCATAATCCCATTTATAAGATGGTTAGTGGGCAAACCCCTTTAATAGAACGGAATGGAGGAAAGAGACATACAGCTGTGTATTCTGTGTGTTGCTGAGGCGAAAGATGTAATACACCCCCAGCTATCCAATAGCTATTGTGCCTATACTCTAGAACTAGTCATTGGATAAAATATTTGTTGATTTTTGAGCCCTGGAAAACCTTGCATTTAGCTGTGTACATACCTAGTATTCCTGTGGTCCAGTTTCTTGCGGCGCAGCTTAGTCGAGTATGTCTGTAGCTATTAACAAGATTATTGCTCTGTTATTCTGTTCCAGAGTATTCGGGTTACACATGAGAGCAGCGCTCAGGAGGGGCAGTCTGAGGTAAGACTTCTTATTTATTTCATGTTTTCTGCCCAGTCTTTCCAAATTTCAGGGAACAGACCTGACCTAATATGGTTCAGTCAGATATAACCTAAACCCTGTGTGGGATTATTTGGCATATAGAAATCTCTTGAATAATCATCATTCTGCTGCTATGTAAATATTTGAAAGTATTTCAAGACCTAAGACATGAGCCTACTGACAATGGCTAACATACACATAAAGATTAGGAAGTATAGAAAGGACTGAGCCAGACATGGGATATAGAAGAAAGACAGCTCACCACCTTGTAAATTCGCTTGCACGGGAAGGGATCGCTCCCACTATAAAATCAAAATAAATCCCAGCAGGCGTATCGATTTTTTTTCTTCAATGCTTTATTCCATACACAGATTGATCCATATACAGGACGCGTTTCGGCCCGTCCAGCCTTCCTCAACTGCAGTTGACGAAGGCTGGACGGGCCGAAACGCGTCCTGTATATGGATCAATCTGTGTATGGAATAAAGCATTGAAGAAAAAATCGATACGCCTGCTGGGATTTATTTAGATCAGACATGGGAACTGAGCTCTGTGCTAGTGTTAGGAACCTTCAGCCTTGATTCAGTAAATGCCATACATCCACCCCTATTGAAATAGATTAAAGGAGTGCTCAGTGGTTAGCACTGGTGCCTTGCAGCACTGGCTCAGTGGTTAGCACTGGTGCCTTGCAGCACTGGCTCAGTGGTTAGCACTGGTGCCTTGCAGCACTGGCTCAGTGGTTAGCACTGGTGCACTGCAGCACTGGGGTCCTGGGTTTGAATCCGACCAAGGACAACATCTGCATGGAGTTTATCTGTTCTCCCTGTGTTTGCTTGGGTTTCCTCTGGGTACACCAGTTTCCTCCCACACTCCAAAGACATACTGATAGGGAATTGAGATTGTGAGCCCCATTGGGGACAGTTGGTTGCTAATGTCTGTAAAGCGCTGCGGAATATGTCAGGGCTATATAAGCGAGCAAAATAGTAATAATAAAAGAAGTTGTCCAGCTTTAGAGCCAACAAACCTTAACATTCAGATCTGTGCCATTAAAGAGAAAAAATCTGACCCAATTGCCCATGGTTCCTCCACTCCTCTGTTGCCGGCTGCTTGCGGGTCCCCATAGAAGCAAAAAGTATGGTTGGTCCCAATGAGACCTGTGATTGGCCGCAGTGGTCACAAGACCCAGCCGCTTCCTGGTCCCACAAAACAGTGGCGAGACCATGGGTAGATGTACCTGCTTTGGTATGTTCAGGAGCACAAGTCTAGACGATAAGGGTTGTCGGCTCCAAGGCCTTAAAGGGGTATTTTAAGGGGACTAAAGGTTACAGTAAAAAATGTTTTTAAAAAATATATAACAAAAATGCTAAATTATAAGTCATCCGTTTTCCAAATGTTCCATATAAAAAAAATATATAATTGGTATTGCCGTGTCTAAAGATGTCCGAACTATTGAAATAGATAAAAATATTTATCATGCTCTGCAAATGCTGTAACCAAAAAATAAATGGCTGATTTGCCATTTGTCATCTTGCACCTTCCCACAAAATTAAATAAAACGTGATAAAAACATTATATGTACCCCAAAATTGTGCCAATAAAAACTAAATGTTTTCCCACAATAAAAGCCCTCAAACAGAAAAAAATAATTAAAATGCATTTTTTTCTTTTTTGTAGTAAAATATAATAAGAACTCATCCGTCATGCCGTCATCACACTCAATTGCAGAATAAAGGTCATTCTGTCATACAGTGAATGCCGTAAAAATGAAACCCCCCAAAATTGCATCTTTTTTGTTTTTTGTTTTTTTTTTTCATTTCAAATCAAAACCAAATATAATTTTTTTTTTGTTTCCCATTATCCAATACAAGATAAGATAGATTAAATGATGCCATTAAAAGTACAACTTGTCCCTGAAAAATAAGCCCTCATACGGCTATGTGAACAGAGAAGTTTAAAAGTTATGGCTCTTGGAAGGTAGGAAGACAAAAATGTAAATGCAAAAATAAAAATTGTCCCAATCATCAAAGTGCTAAATACTGTATTTTGTGTGTGTGTGTGTGGTTAGTAAAAACAAAGGAAATACAGAAAATATGAATAAAAATCTAGAAATGTAAATGAACCTTAAGGGACTTGTCGGCATGTCTTCATGGCTTAGGATCTATTTAGGTGGTGCTTGGAGGGAATCTGATGGCTCATCTCCTTATTGTAATTAATCTGGTTGAATAGGAGGAGATTCTGATAATTATTAATTATGAATTTTTAGAGCATGAGCTCCTAATATATATTTTTTCAATTGGCTGCACCCCTGAGCATTACCTTCAGTGGACCCTACAGACGTCTGATTTCCCATTAGACCAATGTTCTCCTATTGTGTGACCGTGGCCTGAGAACTCCCGGGCCCTACTGCTTTCTCACAGCCAGGAAGTAGTCTGCAGTCGTTGCATAGGAAGAAAAATGCAAGTGTTATTCCAGGGTCAGGTCATAGATGTAAAGGCACATGTCTCCTCCATGCTGTTTGCTGCCCGCTTTACTGAACAGTTCACATGCCTAAGTTGGGGGCAAGAGATTACCTGGTGGGGCACTCATTGACGGCCTGGGCAGGGAGTCCTGCTTTCTGCAGGATGGGAATTCAAGCAATGTATTTTGTAAGGCAGTAATATGTAAATGCACTAAATAACAATTCATAGTCCTCGGTCCATCCACTGTAACCAAACGTTCAGCAACTCTGTAATATTAGAAAGTTGCTGCACATTTCTTTATGCTTTGGTTAGGTATAATTGGAAGACCCCTTTAAAAGGGTGTCCCACGGTTGATGTAAAAATAGTACATGGCAGTCTATTTCTAACGGAGATAGATCCAGCCCTGTACCACCGATGAATCCAAAGATCGTCCCATCCATTCCAATTGCTCGGCTAGATTCTCTTCAGGCTGGCAGCTCATGGGGTATGTCCTCAGGGGGCATGTCCTTTCTGCTGCAGCTCTCTCTCTGTAACACTCACAGATAAGGCTGGTGGCATGTGCAATCACTTCAGTAGGTGGATGTGCACATTACTATACAGATTAAACACCAGGGCGCCATTATAATGAAGCATGTTTGTAACAGAAAGTAAATTACAAAAGTAACTTGTTTTTTTAATGCAAAATTATATTCAAATAAAATGTCATGGTGGCAGAACCCCTTTAAGGAGCAACTGTGGCCATAGCCTGAGTGCTGCGACCCCTCCATCAATCTGATATTAATGACTTATCCTGAGGATGTCATCAATGTTTAACTCCTTGAAGCCCCTTTAATAATAGGATCAATCATTCTTACTTGAATCAGGGTAACTACAGATAGACCTGGGCTGGGTATCAGGTGACAAATACATAGCGCTGACATATTCCGCAGGCAGTGCTTTACAACATTATTATTACTTGATGTACCCCATGGAGCTCACAATGTAGGTTCCCTATCAATGTCTTTGGAGTGTGGGGAGAATATACAAACTCCATGCAGATGTCCTTGGTTGGATATGAACCTAGGACCCCAGCGCTGACCACTGAGACACTGTGCTGCCTACAAGGTTTACTGAATCATTTCCCACAGACATCTATAGATCATTCTGCTCTATAACATTCTGTCTGCAGATTGCACTGCATGTTGTGATGACAGGTTCTCGTTAATTCCTCCTCTTGGTTTTTGGGATCGCTGGAGATCCCGGCAGCTAGATTCATATCGATTACACTTTTATGATTTTCTGGTATAGTCAGAAAATTCCTTCATGATGGTAAAGGAATGCTTGTACCCTTTTACTTTCCTGCCTTCATTTGTCAAAAAACTATTAAATGTTTTAAAGGCAAATAATCATTTTCTTTTTTAGAAGCTGGAATTTAGTTTTGCTTGAAGAGTAGCTGTCCCCACTCCTGACATGTCTATTTTAGTATGTAAAATGCCACATGAAATGACAATTGTGGAGCATTTATTCTTATGATTTAGTGATGTTCCTCTGTTATAACTGCTAGCAGTTTATAAATAAAGGTGTTACCAGGTGTGGGTGTCTAGCACTGGCAGCACTGTTTGGACACTGTCACAATAGGCAGAAATATACTTTATTCACAAACTTCTAGTTGGGATAATAGAAGAACATCACACATAGAGCCATAAGAAATGAGGCTCCTGAACTGTTATTACACGAGGAATGCAAGTAGTTACTAAAACAGACATGTCAGGAGAGGTGGCAGGTCTTTACACTGTACTTATATGTTGCAGTGTGGTATGGTCATATATGTTACTACTATGGGTTGCATGGGCTTTTCCTGATTATGATGCACAGTATTTATGTGCAGTCATTGTTGTCAGAATAATATATATATACAATGGCAAGGTGTATGATGATGGCATAACTGCTACTGTATCCCACTACAGTGACTTGGGGATCACTCCAGGAAGCTTAAAGGCTATGTACACCTTTTGGGGGCAAATTTTATTTCATTATTGCACTATACTTATTTTGAGCTAAAAATCATGTTTTCAATTGGTCTTAACAGTATGGTATCCTTTTTTCTGTACAGAGCTGAGATTCTCTACTAGCTGCCTGTGGCTTTTCTGTCATCTGAGGAGCAGACAGACTCCTTATCTCTGCTCTCTCACATTATAAACACTCATAAAGCTCAATCCTTATCTTATTGATAAGATTGTGGCTTGAATAAGTGTTTATGACCTCTTAGTAATTTAGAGATAAGGGTTATTAGATGACTGGCACACAGTGAAAGTGAAAATGCCAGTCACACAGTCAGAAAAAGTTAACCCTTTGTGACTGAACAGCTCAATATTTTTAATAAAGGCCAATTGAACATATGATTTTTAGCCAAATAGAAGTTAAATGCAGTCATAAAAAAATTGACTCCAAAGGTGCACATAGCCTTTAATTTTTAATTACCATTGGCTCTAGGCTCCTCAAACCCCCTCGTATCTGACCACTTCTGATTCTGATGAAGCTGTCTTAGGGAATTGCAGTTTCTTCCAGTGCTTCTGGAAGACAGCAAGTCTTCCATACAGTCAGTACTGACAAGCAATCCAGACCTCTAATGGTCCTATTATTCTCTGAAGTGTTCTGCATTTTGGCTTTGCACAAAAGATGCTTTCAGAGCAAGTAAAGGACTTTTATCAAGAAATGTCTGGTTACTAAAGGAGTTAAAACGAAGTGACCCACAGTGACAAGGCGCTGGAGACTTGTGACAAAGTAAACATGTCTGTGGATGAAAAATGCCCACCGAGGTTCCCAGATAAGACATGTCATCAGAGTTTTTTTGGCACAAGGTCTATTAAAGGAAATGGAACCACAAATGTTTGTGTTCTCAGGTCAAAAGGATAAGACCGTCACAGTCTACACTGTCTACCCCAGCACTGCTGACATGGACAGTTTCAGTTATGTTACTGCATACTTCAGTGGAGGAGGATATAACTACTAGAGTTCTTTTATGGAATTCATACATTTCTATTGACTCATGTAACATCATAAGTTCCCTGTCTAATCCCAGTCCTGGTAGTATGTAGATGGTTACATAGCTGATGAGGTTGAGAAAAGACACAAGTCCAATCTACAATCCTGTGGCCAGGAGAAAGCAAACACCCCAATACGGCGGATGCCATTACCCATGGAAAAAATTCCATTCCAAATATGGGAATCAGAATCACTCCCCGAATCGGCGTCCTAGAGATCTAGTGCCCGTCATTGCTTTCAAGAAAGGCATCCAGTCCGTCTTTAGACTCTAAAGCTTGTACAGTGAATCAACCATTCCATACTCTCATTGCCCTTACAGTGAAGAATCCACATCCATTCCTCTAGATGTGGTGGAGGACCTCTTGTCACGCTTACAGGACTAGGTATAAAAAGATCATTAGAAAATGCTCGGTACAGTCCATTCCTGTATTTTGTACATTGTAACTAGATTTCCCTAAAGCCTTCTTTTTTACAAATAAACCCAGTTTTCATAAGTCTTGGTACTGCAAACTAACCATTCCCTTAAAGGGGTATTCCTCTCTGGAACATTGGTGGCATATTGGTAGGATATGCCATCATTGTCAGATGGGTGTGGGTCACATATGCTGCGGCACATGTGACCCGTCTGTCTGGAAATTTTACAGAATGAGGACCAGAAGATAGCAGAAGGGAACCACAGAGCAAGAATAGAGCAATGGAGTATGAGCTTTTCAACAGGTACAATACGCTGTAGAGGTCAAGTCCTCAAAGCTGGACATCCTGCTGAATCGCCTTGGTCACTCTCCTCTGTACCTGCTGTAGTTTACCTACTGTATTCCTCTCTCATACACAAATGTCGTCTGACCAGTGATTTGTATAAAGGCAAAACTGTGTTCTTGTCATGAGCATCTAGGCCTTTTTTGATGCATCCCATTATTTTATTTGTCTTGCGTATCTACTGTGCAGAGTTCAGGCACATCTTTCATTTACAGACCCATTCAGTTACAGAGTGGTCTGTTGGGTTGAGCTGATGCCTGAATCTGTGACAGAGGCTCCGAACATAGCCTATGATGATATAAGAGGTTTTTTTTGTTTTGTTTTTTTGTAACTTTATAACCAAATTTGTTCTAGAAATAGTCAAAGGGTTTCTCCAGTATATTGTTTCAGGGTAGGCCATCAATATCGGATCGGCATGTGTCTGATCAGCTATTGCCTTGTAGCTCTGGCAGCAGAAGATGGCACCAGGACTACTCGGCTACGTTGTAGTGAATGGGAGCAGTGCTGCAGTTACCAGGGCCGTCCACTACACAGTGCATGGAGCTACAAGCAATCAGCTGATCGGGGGGTTGGCGAACCCTGCTGATCTAATATTGATAGCTTATCTTGAGTATAGGCCATCAATATCAAAATCCAGGACAACCCTTATAAAGGTTTCAATGTTCCCCATGGGAAATGGGATTTCTTTAAAAAAAAAAGCCCTAGATGGCAGCCATTTCAGGATGGAACCAGATGATATGGTATACCAGTCTTGAGTGCTTGTCACCTCTGTCTGCAGCAGTATGGGTTAATTTAATGGCGCACAAGTCTCAGCGTGACAGTTTGTCTTGAACCATGGGTTTTCCATGCCCAGAACTCCTACCATTCATTTGGATTCATTCTCCAAATAATAATATTTTTTTTTCACTCTGCTCAAATGTTTAGAAGCTTTTGTACTTCTGTCACAGTCACATAATAGTCAACTTTGAAAAATAAGCTTGAATTTTTCTGGTACGATGCATGGGTTAAATGAAGCGTGATTCTTGTGAAAACAAGGTACAACCTTGATGCCTTCAGCGCTGCCACACCTGCAATGTTTTATGTCATAGGAGGGGGGTTTCATGCCAGGAAGCTAGGGGACGTACATATCCTAAATAGCACAGCTATGAATATATTCTTCTGCAGAACAGGACATGTGTAGGAGTTTCTTTTCTTGGAAACGCTATTATTTCCCTGTCAGGTTAGCGGGTAGAGGATCTATAGAGCAGAAAAGACTTCACACACAGTACATTCCCGTAGAGCACCTGTCATATAATCCGCTCATTATAGAGGTGCGAGCAGAAGGGAGACTTGGCTGAATAAACATGTCCTAGAAATGAGGTTTGAATCGGCTCTCCTGAATTCAGCAAAAATCAGCATCGGGGCACGAACAGGGGACCCAAAAAAGTTGTTTGCATATGTCTGTGTACATTTCTTACCCTAGGATGGTTTATTACACAAGGTAATAAGCTTTACTAATGGAGACATATTTGGAACTCACAAATCACTAGGTGGCAAGTCACCTCTTGAGACCAACTGTGTTTTACATTCCATTTTTGTGGAAAAAAATATCAAAATTTAGAGCGATCAGCTCCAGGGAAATGTCTGTGTATGAACAAAGTATGTTCCGCATTGGAATTAGACTCGTCATATTGCTATTAGTCTGACCGGTGGTGGTTGTTCTTCAGTTAGACAGGTTCATATGCACTTAGACTGGTCTAATTTATTTGCACATGAAAAAAGTTGCATCTGTGCAGAGAAAAGTTGCATGTCTCCCAGAAAGTGCCACTTTTAATGCCCTCAAACAAGACAAAGAAGAGTACACCAGCCCTGGGGTGGAGTAGAAATTAGAATTTCTACATTAGTCTAAAAAATAAAAATACGCAAACGAAGTGGAAAAGCCTCCAAAGCAGGCACAATTTCAGTAGTAAATGCAACTAAAAAAATAAGTCTGTCTAAAACAGCATTTTTTAGAAGCAAATACTTAGCAAATGTGCCTCAATGTGTACAATTTGATAAATTTCACACGAGAACACCAACGCAGACTCAAGCAAAACTGACTTCAAATGTTACCCATGATACATGTCTAAAGGACATAGAACTGTGTGCAAATTGCTTCTTGTGTTACAGTGATACCTGGTTAAATCAGACTTTTCCCTAGAGCAGTAGTTGGCAACTGACCGCACGCGTGCCAGAGATGGAAGGCTTTTCAGTCTTCTAACCGTTTGTTGGTAGCCTCACTGCCACGCTGCGCCTTTAATGAAAAAACCAACAGATGCTCCATGCAGGGTGCGTCTGCTAGGTTCGCCCCTCACGCTTCCTGCCACGGCCACCAAAGAGGAGCTATAGCAGAGAGTGGGCCCTGCTGGGACACTGGCTGCCTGTGTACTTGCTGCTGCTTAGCACTTCCTCGTATGGCTCAGGGCTGCCACAGATTAAAAGAAGTGTGTAATGGGCTGGCAGGAGAATGAGGATGGTGAGCCTGGGAGAATGGGGAAGCACCTTTGTGTCTAGGTTGTGGAAGGATGGTGAGCCTGCATGTGATTACTGGGGGAGGGGGGTGAGGGGAGCAAGCTTTCTGACTACTCTGGGGTGGTAGAATTGATAGTGATCCTCCATGTGCTAGCTGCAAACAAGCCTTCTGAATACTTTGGGGGTGTGGAGGGGATGGTACGCCTGCATGTGATTGGTGCGGAGATGTTGAGGAGCAAGCCTTGTGAGTATATTGAGAGTTGGGGGTGGGGATGGGGCCTGTCTGTCATTACTCGAGGGGGGACATAGGGGATGAGCTCTGATTGTTATTTCTGTGGGGATAACCAGAATAATGGGGGACAATGGTGTGGGAGGGCGGCCTTCATTCAGTTAAATGAGTAAGAGCTGCTCTCTCCCACCACTCTCAGTGAGTGTATGACTGGTGAGGGCCCCCCTTATATTGACCCCTTTAGTGGATTCAGAGAAAAGCAATACAGAGCATGAAATTCATGACAGATCCACAACAGAAAATCTACTCCATATGGCCGTACCCTAACAGAGATTTAAAACACATCTGTAGCAATTAGTGAAGGTCACTGACTCATCGGGTACCTACATTTTACAGTATTAGCAATTTTTACTCTTGGACAACCCATTTCAAGTTAGCCTTTAGCCCACAAAACTGGTATGGTAAGGGTGTAGTCTTTTTCTTGTACATTCAGCAATTTTTCCTCCAGGCTTCTGATGTGGTGCCTTCAGCTTTTGAAACAAGAAGATGCTGGTTCCTGGCAGCCATATTGTGTCCGTGTTATGTCTGAGGAATGGTGTTCTGAGCTTGGCTGACACTCGGGTCAGAGATATTCCTGACTGACTAGTCATCTGGAGAGCTCAAATATGTGTTCTCTCTAATAAAGTTTATGTATCTTGTAACTGCGGAGGTAGGAAGTCCCACATTCTTCTAACAGTAAGAATCAGCCACAGCAGAAATTTCCTTTGCTCAAGATACCTTCTTGAATTAAAAGAAATATAAGTAATGCGGCAACATGTATGAACGTTTTCGGCTCGCAGGCCTTCATCAGACACTGAAGATACAAGGAAACATCAAAAAAATGAACGAAAAAATAACAAAAAGAATAATGACATGAAAACTAAAATAAAATACAATGACTGCAATGATGAAGGATGAAAATAAATGACAATATTGCTGTATCCTCAGCTATTTATACAGAGAAGAGATCCTTAGGTCACTGGAGTTATCTCCGGCTTCACTTGGGTGGCCATAACATAGATGAATGAAGGATCCAGATATCTTAGTGTATGTCACATTAAGGTCTAGGTTAGAATAGGTATCACGGTAATCAACCAACTCTGTGGCCAATGGTCAATATAACACTAATGTCCCATTGGGAAACTAAACACATCTGTATAACTGCAAGTATATCATATAGGTAACGTATTTGGGACCAGCATCAGTATGCACCAGTGTATATTCATAGCAAATTAAGATATTAAAATGAGTATTAAAATAATAGAACATCTAAGTATTTAGTTATCCATATATAGCCTATATAACCCTATGCACAGCATCCATTCTGCAGGGAGCGACGGTTCTCCTAACATACATGAATGAATCTATAGATACACCACAGTAACTTCCCAGTGAACAGTGTGATGTAGTTCAGTGAGGACATCTGTGATGGAGGACCCTGTTGTTTGCTATGTACTTAGACTATTCCCTTCAGTGGTGCATGCATCATAATACATTACAATTCGACACCAGATTTAAAAATCTACATGGGAAGATAAGAAGGGTATATCTCGAGGACTTGGGGTTAGAAAGACTTTCTACTAATAGGTTTAGGTGAACGTTAGTTGAGTTAGATTGCTCTCCTATTTGGTGGGACTGATTTTGAGAAGATTTGTACTCGCAAAATGCTCCAGAGTGGAGCTTCTGACTGTCACTTGTAGATGTGTATACAGTATATCAAAGCTGAGAGATTAAAGTCTGTGCAGTCAGCTCCTGACAACATAGTATATAATGAGATGTCACAGGCGCACAGAAGTTCTTTGAAATTCCTAAATGTTTGCTTGTGGGTCTTGGGTTTGGAAGCCGGTCCAGGGCCTGCATGCCAGCTGGCTGTACTGTATTCTTGGCCGCATCAGTGCTTATTCTGGTATTTTGCTGAATGTTTCAGAATGCATCTTGCTTTCAAAAGGCAGCGACCGCAGGAAGCGCCCAGAATAGATCCGCGTGTCTGTGAACCCAGAGTGACAACTCGGTGGGCCAAGCAGATAATCTGGAGGAATTCAGCTTTCTTCTGCTGTTGAGTGCAGACAGCTGGTATGTCTCAAGAAGAGTGAAGACAGTGGGATAGCAGCTGTCACTGCTTGGCTCTCCTGCGCTCACTACAGCTAGTACATACTGCCGGCAGGGACTGATGTGCTGGTGGACTCTACTCACCTGGTTCTATAGCTGCTCATAGAATAGAATATGTATCTGAAACCTTTGTATCACGCATTAGGGAGGCAAATGGATTATTGACCATAGAAAGTTTAAAGGGGGTTAAAGATCTTTTTAACTGACCTATCCTCAGGATAGGTCATCAGTATCTGATTAGTGAAGGTCAGACACCCAGGACCCCCGCTGATCAACTGTTTGAAGAAGCTGAGGAGCTTTGGTGAGAGGTGCGGGTGCTATCCATTGTATAGTGGTGGTGCTTCACTAGAATGGGACTTGGCTGCGCCTAGACCACGTGACTGATGAACATGATACCACTTGCCGAGGCTAAGCGCACTGCGGCCTTCTGCCGATTTGATACTGATGACCTATCCAAAGGATAGGTCATCAGCATAAAAAAGTCAGAAAACTCCTTTAGGCTACTTTCACACCTGCATTAGGTGCGGATCCGTCTGGTATCTGCACAGACGGATCCGCACCTATAATGCAAACGCTTAGATCCGTTCAGAACGGATCCGTTTGCATTACCATGAACAAAAAAAAATAAAATTTTTTTTTTTTGTTCATGATAATGCAAACGGATCCGTTTTCACTTTACATTGAAAGTCAATGGGGGACGGATCCGTTTGAAAATTGAGCCATACTGTGTCAACTTCAAACGGATCCGTCCCCATTGACTTGCATTGTAAGTCTGGACGGATCCGTTTGCCTCCGCACGGCCAGGCGGACACCCGAACGCTGCAAGCTGCGTTCAGGTGTCCGCCTGCTGAGCGGAGGACAAACGGAGCCAGACTGATGCATTCTGAGCGGATCCGCATCCACTCAGAATGCATTAGGGCTGGACGGATCAGTTCGGGGCCGCTTGTGAGAGCCTTCAAACGGAACTCACAAGCGGAGCCCCGAACGCTAGTGTGAAAGTAGCCTCAAGTGTTTGTCCGGCAGGATAAAAGAACGGGTTGGTGCTGCTGCACCTTTAGATGTAGATAATGCATATGGTCTGAAGACATCTACAGTATGTGTATACCCCTGTAGCATTCTCTGACTTTTAATACTTTGGTTTGTAGTCAGAAGGACTACTTGTATGTATGTGGGGGAGAGTTGAAATCCCACTGGGGATTGCGGTAGTGGTACTAGAAGGACGGGACTCCATTGGTCCAGAGGCATATTGACTTGCACAAGTTTGTTGCTCCATCCCATACATCTGAATGGGGTTGTTTTGGCAGCAGCTCATGGATTTCTCATATTCTCATTCAGATGACTAGAACAGTCGAGTTAATTTGTACAGCAAATTTGCCATATTTGTATATGTACCCTTGTAAAGCTAGTTATGTTCCAGGTGTAACAACCTGTAAGAAAAGTATGACATACAGTACCAGTGCAGTTTCTAGGTAAAATTTCTCTCAGGGCGAGTGTCAAAAAAACTGCTCGATGAAATAAGTGTCTCCCCATTGTAAAAAATGTGTAACCACATTGCACGGACGGTCACAGTGACGCACCCAGTGACCCACTGTCCCACAGACTCAGGCTCTCACTCACAGCAGGCTTCTTTCTCAGCACTGCTCCGGGCGGGCGGTAACAGGCAGGCACTGCGGGCGGCGGTGCTCACCTCACTACTGTACGTCACGCGGCGCGTGACGTACAGTGAGTGAGCGCCGCCGCCCGCACTGCCTGCCTGTGGGGGGACATTATTTTTAATAAGGATCACTATGGACATTATTTAGAATGGAGGCTGCTGTGGGTACAATGGGCGGGGGCATTAATTACAATGGGGGGGCCACTGTGGGAGACATGAAAATGGGGGCCACTGTCACTGTGGGGGACATTAAGTTTAATAAGGATCACTATGGACATTATTTAGAATGGAGGCTGCTGTGGGTGTCATTACTCATTATAACTGTATAATGTCTGATAGGCCTAGTCCTGAGTTATATTACCCTGCCCTGTATAATAATGTACCCTGATACCCCTTAGTTATATTACTCCAGCGGGGTAATATAACTAAGGGGTATCAGGGATGGGTACATTATTATACAGGGCATGGGCAGGGTAATATAACTCAGCTCAGGACTAGGCCTATCGGACATTATACAGTTATAATGAGTAATGACACCCACAGCAGCCTCCATTCTAAATAATGTCCATAGTGATCCTTATTAAACTTAATGTCCCCCACAGTGACAGTGGCCCCCATTTTCATGTCTCCCACAGTGGCCCCCCCATTGTAATTAATGCCCCCGCCCATTGTAATTAATGCCCCCCCCCCCAGACCATCACTCACCTCACAGCAGGCATCAGCACTGCTCAGGGGCTCAGGGCGGGCGGTAACAGGCAGGCAGTGCGGCACTCACTCACTCACTGTACGTCACGCGCCTGCGCCGCCTAGTGGGAGGAGCAGGCGCGTGACGTCAGTAAGTGCCACCCGCACTGTCTGAAGAGTGAGAGGACTCGGGCCGGCACTCGGGCGCAGGGCAGGCGAGATGTCAGAGGGAGGGAGGCAGGGCGCACGGCAGAGAAACGACAAGAGGGCGCCCCCCTTCTGACAGCGCCCCGGGCGGCCGCCCGTCCCGCCCGCCCCTACATTTGGCACTGTGCAGTACTCCCAGCTTGGGGAAGAAGAGGATGCTGACCTGTACAGCCTTATTTCTGCTGCTATGCTTTGAGACAAAAGAGGAGCTGTCAAAATATTTGTGGGGTTTATGGATGGGTTTTCCATGGCCAGGTGTCCACATGCAAGCCTAATATCACCATGAGCAATGTAGACTTATTATTATTGATTTTCATATATTTTGTCAAAAATTATTTTTTGTAATGGATTTTTATAAAAAATATTATTTTATTTGACTTTTGCAGCATCCATGTTTCATAGTACATAGCATCTGCAGAAAGCTTTTCACAGTGAATCCGTTCACTGGCTCTCTGACGGCTTCCTCTTTAGTTCCTCTCTCTCCTCCCTTTTTGACAAGTTAAAACAATATTTTTAGCCCAATATACATGTGAATCAATAATAAAAAATTTCTTCAAATGTAGCCATAGCCTTTAAAGGGGTTTTCTCATCATAGACAATGGGAGCATATCGCATTTTTATTTTCTTTCAGAGCTGTGCGAGGGCTTTATTTTTGGGGGACGTTCATTGTTTGTTGTGTGTAAGCAAAAAATAGCAATTCTGGCATTTACTGTATTTCATTTATTTAAAGTGTTCACGTGCAGAATAAATTACATCATTGTATAGTTCAGGTCGTTACAGATGCATCGGAGACAAATATGTTAAGACGATTTAAATATTTATTTATTTTTTGCATTTTAAAACGTTGGTATTTTTTTAAATAAACCTTTATTTCATTTTTCTTACCACCCGTTCTACCCAGCACCAACCTATGCCAGGCTAAACTTGCTGCGCCTTAAAAAGGCGTATGTGCAGGTTTAAAGCACATTAGCGACCACCATAAAAACTCATATTGGCCTCACAATTGGCCTAAACAAGTGCTTTAAAGGGAACCTGTCAGCGGCAAAAACCACCCCAAACCACCAGCAGTACCTTCAAGTAGCCAGCAGTGTGTTTCTAATGATGTCACATGCGGTAAAAGCAGGAAAAAACATTCTTTTATCCCCTGCCCGTGCTATTTTCAAGTTGCGCTTGAAGTCAAGGTAACCGTGCCCCCTTCCCTGCCCCTTCGCCTGTGACTGATGGACGGCTTTTCGGCAAAGCAAGCCGAACTCTCTGCATTAGCGCTGTCAGTCACAGGCGAAGGGGCAGGGAAGGCAGACGGGCCCAAATAATTTTGTACAAAATGTATTTGCCAAGAATCTCAAATTTATTTACTAAGCATAGCATTAGCATTAGAATACTTTTTTGTACCTTTATTTGGTTTGCAACAGTTGTGTTGCATTGTATTCATTTCTGCCGGCTACTTGAAGGTACTGCTGGCGGTTTGGGGTGGTTTTTGCCGATGACAGGTTCCCTTTAAGGTATGATGATTGTTTTCCTGCAGCCTTTTGGCCTTATAGTGTGTGTTCAATCTTTTTAGTCAAGGTAATTGACCATGTAATATTAGGATGAGAAGGTTGGTTGGGATTGTTTGTCTATTTACAGGATTAGTAGTGGTACTTTATAAGTAGTTAAAGAAATGTAGAAGAAATTCACCTTGCCAAAAGAAAACCCTTCATTTTAGAAACTTCACACGCACTCGCAAGTCACAGCATGTTACACGCCAATTGTTGTGTCTAGAAATTGATGCGTAATTGTTATGTTTGCTAGTGATGTCTTGCAGAAGCGTTCTTGCCTTTCTCATATCTGATTAAGGTGTACCTGCATTCAAACCTACAAATTCAGGTTTTGGTGTGGTTAATCCAGTTCCCTCACAGATATATTACCAGGTTTGTCCCTGTTGGGCATATGAACGTGATACAGGGAACTCCTTTGGCTCAAACCTGACCAGATAGGTACTGCATTTCACTGGGCATTGTGCGGGCCTTGGCAGCTTTCTCCTGGCTATAACAGCCAGCCATGGCAGTTTCCAGGACAAGTATCCCCCGATCAGCTCTGGCCTTCAAAGGGGATTTTATAGGATTGGAAAAACATGGCAGCTTTCTTCTAGAAACAGCACCACTTCTCTCCATCGATGGACCCTGGGATGATTCCTATAAAACATCTCTTCTACCCCCCTTTTAAAAGGATTGTTCACCATTGGAGTGCTTTTTTTTTTTTTTCAGTTGTCCCTCATACTTTCCTGATCCGCGCTGCTGGGTTCTGCCTCCATCGCTCCCCCTCCGACTGCAGGTCCCGGGGTCTCTCTGCGTTAACATCCTGTTTGACTGGGTCACGTGACACGTCAGCACCTCGGGCAGTCATTGGGTTTGGCAGTCACCAGACCAGCGTCAAACAGGATGCAGGAAGACCTAGGACATGTGGTGCCCGAGGAGAAGCGATGGAGCTAGAACGCAGCAGCGGGGATTAGGTAAGTATGCTCGTCACCGTGGCTCACCACAGTCTGGCCAGGGGAGGTGCTTAGAAAAAAAAAATGTAGTGGTGCACTACCCCGTTAAGGTCTGTGCAACCATTTTTTAATTCCTCCAGGGCATCTTAAATGAAAAATTTAGCAATTTTTGCAAATCGTTTTTAAATTTGCATCTGAGGTTGCTATGCGTCTGCTAGTGTCTGTAACAAACCTTCTGCAGCCCTTATGCAGTCATACTCTCTTCAATTTCACCCATTCATTTACTAAATTACCAAATTTATACTAGGAAGAAGTAGAGGACCAATGGAAGGGAGTATAAATGTAGGATCAGGATTGTTTGTTACCATGGAGATGGAGGCCTACACAGCAATTATATACCCAAAATAGTAGCAAAAGTAAGACCTAGTACAGACCTAGCAATTAGGGTTGAGCAAATTTCCTGGTGCTTAGCGGTAACTAATCAATTTTCCCTGAATTGGCATTAAAAATAAAAAATACATACTCTTCTCATCCATTTAAGCGCGAAGAGGCCGCCGCGGCCATCTTGATTGAATATCCACCACGAAATCTAGTGCAATGGGATGTCACATTGTCATGTATGATGTCTCGCTGGTCAGTGTGATGACGTCATCCTGCCCCGTGTGAGATTTCCCGCAGGATCTTCAATCAAGAACGGATAAGGGTGCCTTCACACTAGCATTAGAGGAATCCGGCAGGCAGTTCCGTTGCCTGACGGATCCGGAAATCCGTGTGCAAATGGATAGCATTTGTTTCCAGATCCAGATGCGGATCCGTCTGACAAATGCATTGAAATACCGGATCCGTGTCTCTGGTGTCATCTGGAAAAACGGATCCGGTATTTGTTTCTTTCACACTTTTAAAGGTCTGTGCATGCACAGACCAGAAAACCGGATCCGTTTTTCTGGAACACTTGGTACCGGCTCCGGCTTTAATACAGTTCAATGGAAATGAATGCTGGATCCAGCATTCCGGCAAGTGTTCCGGAATTTGCGGTATTTTCTCCGGCCAAATACTGTAAAAGTGACTGAACTGAAGACATCCTGATGCATACTGAACGGAATGCTTTCCATTCAGAATGCATTAGGACAAAACTGAAGCGTTTTTTTCCAGTATTGAGCCCCTAGGACGGAACTCAATACCGGAAAGTGTGAAAGTACCCTAAGGTGAGTATTTTATTTTATTTTTTATTTTTTTTTAACCCCTGAAAAGCCTCCATTTTTACATCAGATACCGCGTTCAGCATCTGAGCGGTTCAATGATGGGGGCAGCACAATCACCCTTCCCCCTCATTGCGCCTGCTACTTACAAAGAAACGCGCTTTGTGACAAAGTAATTTGTCAGGAAGCAAATTTCTTTGTGAAATTCGGCAAAGCAGCCGAGTTGAAGTTTTCATAATTATGCTCAACAATACTAGCAATCATTATCTTGGCACTTAATGCGCTAAATAAATTACTTGACATTTAACGCACCAAAAGCCGCTGAAAGTTACAGTAAGTTTATATTTCTTGCAACAGTTTACCTTTTGTGTTATGAGTGTTACATCTGTATAATTACTTCATCACAAGAGTGCTATGCAGAAGAGGATCTCTGGACACATGAAGCATCAAACATTGACATGTATGGACTACATCAGCACAGGACCACAACAGTCAGCCACCAGGAAATATAAGAACGGAGGGCAGAGGCTCCCCAAACCTGGGCACCTGCTCCATTAACCTCTATGGGACTGCCAGAGATGGTGCTTGCACACATTAAGCTTTGTAATGGCACTGGGATTGTTTTCCTGGGCCTTTTAAAAGGGTTGTCCCACTAACAGAACTTGAGATCACTGGAGGTCTGACCACTGGTACTCCCAACGATCATAAGAACCTCCAGCGATCATGATAACTGAGGTCCCAACACGTCGCACGAGAATGGAGCGGTGGTGTGCATGCACCTCTGTGGGGCTCACAATCCCTTTAAATTCAAATGGATTTATCTTCTGCTGCTTGTAGTTTTCGACTTGTGCATTATACTAGTTTGTTGTAGAGTTGCATCAAGTTAGGTGAGATCCTATAATGTAATTGACTTTTCTGCGCTGTCTGTTGGCTTATTCAGTTTTTATCTCATACTGTACAGTAACTTGCCGCTCCTGGTTGTAATTCAATATGGTATATTCTGTACAGAACCTGAACCAGCAGGGGAGTGTTGTGTGCCCAGAATTATGAAAAAGCAGAATTGATGAAGTAGAAAACTAATAATTAGATTAAATACATAGGCCTCATGCAAACGTCCGTGTTCCGCGGCCGAGAGCGGTCCGTGGTACCACGGCCTGGATTCCTGTTGAGAGCAGGAGCGCACGGCGTCATTGGTTGCTATGACGCTGTGTGCTTCATGCCACCGCTGCTGTACAGTAATACACTATACGAGTGTATTACTGTAGTGCAGCGGCGGCATGAAGGGCACAGCGTCATAGCAACCAATGACGCGGTGCGCTCCTGCTCTCAACAGGAATCCAGGCCGTGGTACCACGGACCGCTCTCGGCCGCGGAACACGGCCGTGTGCATGAGGCCATAGTTGGTTGTTAAAGGGAACCAGTCAGCAGGTTCATTCTGCCCGAAATACATAGAGGCTTCCTAATAACAATGGACTATGCTGTACTCTGAACCACTGCAGCTTTTCAGAGAAATCATGGTTTTACACAAGTGCCAGGCATGGTGAGAAGCATCCTCTCGGTGGCTTCTTTCCTGCTTCTCCCTGCCCGGCTAATCTGGAAGCATCCGTCCAGTTCAAGAAAAAAATAAATTACATTAACTGGGAAATGAACATTATCTAGTGCCCTCCTTTTCATCTTTTTAGCTGCAGTTCCCGGGCTCCCCTTCTGCCACCCAAGATGGCTGCACCGCTTCTCAGACTGCCTTAAGAGTACTGTGCATTCAGTAGCGCAAGACACTTCCTGCTGCCCTTGGATTGGCCAGCACTGCTCACATGAACACAGCTGGCCAATCCAAAAGCAGGGCTGGACAAGTAGGAAGTGTCTTGGGCTGTCGATGCACAGTGTGCACAGTCTGAGTCGCAATGCTACCTTTTTGGATGACTGAAGAGAAGCCCGAGAATTTGCAGATCTGAAATAAAAAAAATATGAAAAGGAAGGCACCATATACCTGTTCTTTCTGTTCATTCCCCAATGTGATGTTTTTCTTTAGGATAGGTCATCAATATCTGATTGGTGGGTGTCTGACACCCGGCACCTTCACCGATCAGCTGTTTGAAGAGTGCCTCTGCCTCCTCGCAGCTTACCAAGCACAGCGCCATCCACTGGATAGTGGCTGTGCTTTGTATTGCAGCTCGACCCTATTCATTTGAATGGGACTAATCTTCGTCTATGCCATGTGAGCTCTGCAGCTTCTTCGAACTACCGATCAGTGGGGGTCCTGAAACTTGGCCCCCCTCTATCTGATATAGTGGATAGGCCATCAGTAATAAACTCCAACCCTATTCATTTACAGTTATGCGTATGCCAACATAACCGAGAGCAGCTGTCTACATGTCAGTTATCATTTATTCCACAAAAGTGGTGTAAATGATGATAAATATGCGGTGCCTGATGGTCCTGCCTTCGCGACGTCTCCTTTTTTTACTCTAGTTTCTGACCAGAGGGGCATAATAATTGACCTCCTATATGTGCACAGTATTGCATGCGAATCCTAAGTATATTTGGAAAGATTTATCTATATTTCTCTGGAGTTAAAAAAAAAGACAAGAAGTACAAGATGCCCGTTGAGAAACGTATGATAGTGTGCTTTATACAGATAGCAGCTTGTAGTCACTAACTGGAGTGGACAACAACTTCAACAATAAACGGAAACCTTCTATGGTGATTTCAAAGCGCCGCCCTACAATGGACTCCATTGTTATTTCTCTTCTGTACACCAGAAGAGAGACGGGGCCAGTATTAGAGAGGACCAGTCACCTCTTCTGATATTTCTGTGTAATAACAATTCTTAAGCCTCTTTTCATATAACTCTGCGTTGTGTTATTCCTCCATTATTCCTGCTAGAAGTTACACATGAATTGCTAATAGTCTGCACAGTCTGACACAGTCCAGTCAGTGCTGTCAGTGTCAGACTGTACAAGGACACAACCCCAAATGGCAACATCCATCTGGACCTTCATTTCAAACTTCTGGCAATTCATTCATAACTTCTAGCTGGAATAATCGAGCACAACATTGTCAAGAGAATAGTTGCTCCAGTATTGTGATTACATTGTGAAACAGACTTGTCAGGAGAGGTTTTAGGTCCTCTATAATCTCCTCCACTGAACTGCCTAATATTTGCTCAAGCACCACTGAAAGTTAACACTGTCCGTTAAATACCGTAAATAAATGACTGAAAAGTGACCTTGGAATTGGACGGTAGATTCCTTAAATTGTAGGGGGGGGAAGGGGGGTATACCGTACATAACTGTTATGTCACTGACCTAAAATTCCTTCTGTAGTCATTTAGAAACTAGTGACATTAGCACTTTACTCCCACAGAATGTGCTGTGACCTGTACATAAGGTTGACTGTAATAAATTCTAGTGTACAGTCATGCCTGAAAATAAACATATCCTGGGCAAATATCTTTTAATGTGAACACAGTCCAAAATACACAGTCGAGTCACATTATTATGCTCACTGGCTAATATCCAGCGTCACCACTGTGTCCAGCATGGACAGATGGGCTGGAAGTGACTCAATAAGACCCTGGTAGGTTGTCACAGGTGTCTGGAGCCATTCTAACTGCAGTCCAATGCATCCATCTACACAACGATCGAGGTGGTCCCACATTTGATCAATTGGGTTGAAGTCTGGGGAATTAGGTGGCCAGGATAGCACTTGGAAGTCTTGGTCATGTTCTTCCAACCAATGTTGGATATTTCTAGCCATATGACATGTTGCATTGTCTTGCTGGAAGATCCCATCCTCCCCAGAGAAGACAATCTGCATTTATGGGTGTATGTAATCTGCAAGAATGGTTGAGAGTGCCTTCCATATGGATGATTGGGCCCAGAGAATGCCACGAAAACATTCCCCAGACCATAACACTGCCCCCACCAGCCTGTGTTCTTCCAGCAATGGTTGAAGGGGGTTTGTTCTTCATGAAGCAGAAAACATGACTCATCAGACAAGGCAACCCTTTGCCAATTAAAAGAGGTCCAATTCTGATAAGGCTGCGAAAATGTAGTCCTTTTCTGCTGATGCAACTTGCATCTATGCCATCTGAAGCAGACGTGCAGTGATCATCCATCTGCTTCGGATCCCCATACGCAGTAGAGTTCGCTGAGCTGTTGTTTTAGGCACATGTCTGGTAGTCCCCTGGTTCATTTTGGTGGTGAGCTTTTCCACTGTATCATGTCTGTGCACCCTTTAGCACCTTCATAGCTGACGTTCACCTCTCACATCAATGCCACGTGGTGCTCCGCAGTTTCCACATGGATTATTCACAGTGCGGCCATTTGTCCACTCACGATACACTTACTGTACACCACAGCAGCAGGAGAACTGTCCACTAACTGCGCAGTATCCGAAATACTACTACCCTTGGCTCGAAAGCCAATTATCATCCATTTTTTGCAAAATAGCCCCTTTCATCCATGACCACAATGATGCATATGACTGCAGACAGCCTATCACACACCGTATATACCCACCGAGCCAGCTCATGATACGTGACATCCTTCATGAGCTACGCACAGTCGACATCGAAAGTAAGAAGTGGTCATAATAATGTGACTTGACTGTATGAGTGTGTGTATATTACCCACACACGGTTAACCTGATGGCATACCCTTCAAGCACACAGTCTACACTTGGATTATAACATTTGTCTACATCAGTTTTGAGGACCACAAGATAACATCTGATCTTTGTAAATTATTGTGTGCTGAATTCAGATATCACATTTGTTTATTGTAGTCAGGTATTGTTTTCCATAACTGGACAGTTCATCATGCGTCAATTTAACATGTATGATATCCGTATGAATGACAAATGAGCTAAAATCTAAACATTAATTCATAGAAATGAATGAATGGTCCTTTCAAACGAGTTTAAATAGGTGACGAGCTGGAAAACCCTACATTCACATCAGTGTTTTAAAATCCGTCAGAGGAACGGTCTGTCGGAGTTCACCGTATCCAGCATAGCTAACAACTGATGGATCCCCGTTGACTCTAACGTGATACAATGGCGATCCGGACACTTTCCGGCACACTGCTGGCTGTCTGCCAGGATTTTTTGTCTGGCTGAAAGCTGGCATTTATCTTAAAACGATGATGTGAGCCCGTCAGATGAAAAAAGGTAATACATCTATCCTAGTGCAATACGATTACTTCAGTAGTCTTAATAACCCCTGCTCTGGTGGGGGATGCGCCGAAGTTATGTAAAACAGGCATAGAAAATAAGTGAGACGAGTCAGGTCCCTTCCCCGCTCCAGGTCTAAAAAAGGGTGCGTGGGCAGGGGCCCGACTCATTTATCATTTTCTATGCCTGTTTTGGAAGAGGCTGAGAGGCAAGACTGCAAATAAACCAAACAATATAAATAGGCCTACTAGGTAGAAGCCTGTAGAAAAAACCCATAGTCTATGTTGATCGTCTAAAACCGTGATCTGCAAACTCCGGCACTCCAGGTGTGAAACTACATCTCCCATCATGCACACTTACTTGGCTGTTCTCTGAACTCCCACAGAAGGTAAAGGAACATGCTGGGAGTTGTAGTTTCACAACAGCTGAAGGTTGCTGATCCCTGGTCTAAAAGAACATCATTGTGCCAACAAATGCCAAAGATAAGGACATTAGGACTAGTGTTGAGTGAATCGCGTTTCGGATCATAGATCCGAAGTCGATTCGTTCAAACACTTCATTTTAATGCTGCACAGAGACCTGTCTCTGTACAGCATTAAAATGTATTGCCTCCATGTTGGCAAAATTAGTTTCACCTGAAGTCGCGCGAGACTTCGGTGAATTAATTCGGTAATCACAGCTACGTCTTTGAAAACATTTAAAAATGGCAACTCAAAGTAGGATTTGGTACCGGCTGGTATCTTGGTACCGAACTTGACTTCGGATTGCTATTTTTTATATGTTTTTAAAGACGCACATGTGATTACCGTGATCATGCGACTTCGGGTGAAATGAATTTTGCCGATACAGAGGCAATACATTTTAATGCTGTACTGAGACAGGTCTCCATACAGCATTAAAACGAAGTGGTAGAACAAATCGACTTTGGATCTCTGCTTTTCCTAGGCCAGTAAAGACATGTTCATCGATCACGTGGCCTAGGCGCAGCTCAGCCCCATTCAAGTGAATAGGGTTGAATTGCAATACCGAGCACAGCCGCTATACAATGTATGGTGCTATGCTTGGTAAGATGCGAGAAGGCAGCGGTGCCTTCTCAAAACAGCTGATCATTGGGGATTCTGAGTGTCAGACCCGCTCTGATCAGATAGGTCATCATTATAAAAATCCTGGAAAACCCTTTTAAACTTAACAATATGTAAAATAAATTCTTGTAAAAAATGTGGACCTGATACATCATTTCTGGCTTGATATTTGGAATCTGCACCTTCAAATTGCGTAAGATCAGTACTAGTTAAGTCAACATAAAAAAAAACTCAAATAATAATAATGCAGTCCGTTCTATAAGAAGTTGCTTTTTGTCTGGTTAACATTTATATAGAACGTTCATGTTTTTAGTTGTCCTATTATTGAGCTTTTTCGTGGTTTGTGCTGCACGGCCAGGAACCACACGTTAAAAATTGCATGTAGTTTTACCGTGAATTGTTGCTGTTTCCAGCCACGTGTGAAGTGCACGTGAAGGGGTGGGGATGGCTTTGTAGCCCTATCCATTGAATTGTAAGGCTCCTTTCACACGAGCGAGTTTTCCACGCGGGTGCAATGCGTGACGTGAACGCATAGCACCCGCACTGAATCCTGACCCATTCATCTCAATGGGTCTGTGTTCATGAGCGTTGTTTTTTCACGCATCAGTTCTGCGTTGTGTGAAAAAACGCAGCATGTTCTATATTCTGCGTTTTTCACGCAGCCCTGGCCCCATAGAAGTGATGGGGCTTCAGTGAAAAACGCATTGCATCCGCAAGCAAGTGCGGATGCAATACGTTTTTCACTGATGGTTGCTAAGAGATGTTTGTAAACCTTCAGTTTTTTATCACGAGTGTGAAAAACGCATCAAAACGCATTGCACCTGCACGGAAAAAAATGAACAACTTAACGCAATCACAGACAAAACTTACTGAACTCGCTTGCAAAATGGTGCGAGTTTCACTGAACGCTTCCAGACCTAATCCGTCACACTCGTGTGAAAGAGGCTTAAGGGATTTATGAAACAGGTCAGTAAGCCACCTGGGAGTCAGGGGCCTGAAGACATGCCATAAATGCATATGATGACAATCCCCTGTAAGCAATGAGAATAATGCTACTGAATGTCCCGTTTATTTCCTGGGCATTGTTTATTTCCTTTTTTTAAATGAAAAAGTGTGGCTTTTTATTTATTTTTTATTAAAAATGGGAGTTAATCTTACATTGTCAGCAAGTTCACTGTGGTACGCCATTAGCCTGCAGATGTCACTGTTAGTACAGCTTGTCATGGAGTCAGGGCGACAGATTTAATTGCTGGTATAACGTGATTCTGCCATTATCTTCCTTCTTCACCTGATCGAATGTTCTGCATGTCTGGGCCAAGCAACTTCCATAACATATATGAATAGTCCCTATATAAAGGATGCACCCTGCAGAACCCATACAGAAGTGTAGGCTTTCCAGCAAATATAATTAACCCTACCAATATCCCCATTAAACAGCATTATAATAAAATTGTACCAGTCAACTCACAGAGACCATAAAATGCTCATACAGCAGGAATCCAGAGTTCTTACTGGTACAGCAGTGGTCATGATTTTAAGGGGTTTTTCCGAGACTTAAATACTGCTCTGGATAGGTCATCAGTTTCTGATCAGTGGGGTACAACGCCTGGGACACCCGCTGATCAGCTGTTCGATGAGGCATTGGCGCTTGCAGCTTTCCCTAGCACAAGTGACAACACGTCTATCGATCACTTTTCCTAGGCTCAGCCCCACAAAAGTGACTGGGGCTGAGCTGCGATACCAGGCACAGCCAGGGGATAGGTCAGCAGTATTTAAATCTCGGAAAACCCTTCTAAAGGTTCCTAGTACAATGTCTATATCACAGCAATTTTATCTCCTGCATGGCTGTCTAGCAGCTACTTGAGTGTAGCAGTGTTTTCCTGTGTCCGACTCTACAGTCCGAGATTAGCTGGAGAATTCGGTCTATGGATGATCCCTTCTATGAGTGTGAGACAGCACTAGGAATCCTGAACTGCCTTACTGGATGCAGGACACTTGTTTGTCATGGGGCTGGCGAGTAATCATTTTCACATTCGCATACTGTCAGTGGGTAGAATGGACAGCACACAGATTGAACTCTGTCAATGGACCAATTCACACATCAGAATTTCTTCACGGACCATCGGTCGCTGCAGGAAAAAAAAACTCAAAATTGCTAATAATTTGGGACACTTTATTTATTTTATGCACTTGTATGGCGCTGACATATTCAGCAGCCCTTTACAGACATTAGCATCACACTGTCCCCCAATGGGGCTCACAATCTAAGTTCCCCATCCGTATGTCTTTGTAATGTGGGAGGGAACCCACGCAGACACCTATATAAAATGTAAATAACAACAGAATACAATGCCAGTCTCATAGACACATATTTTATTCACAGTAGATCATAGAATACATTAGATGCTGCAAGTGAGACATTTTACCATTTCATGAAAAAATAACTCCTTTAGAACTTGATGGCAGCAAAACATTTCAAAAAAGTTTGGGACGGACAACAAAAGGCTGGAAAAGTAAATGGTGCTAATAAAAAACGGCTTGGGAGAAACTTTCTACAAAGTCACATGACTGGGCAGAAAAAGAGCATGTTAGAAAGACAGGCCCAGAAGAAAAGATGGCAGGAGGTTCACCAACCTGTGAAAAACTGCATCTTAAAATTGTGGAACAATTTCAGAATAGTGTTCCTCAATGTAAAAATTGTGAAAACTTTGAATATCCCACCATCTACAGTACATAATATTATCCAAAGATTCAGAGAATCTGGAGAAATCCATGTATTCAGGGAACACAGCAGACAATAAATATTGCTTGCTCGTGATCTATGGGACCTCATGCGTCACTGCATTAAAAACAGTGAAGATTCTGTACTGAAAATGACTGCATGGGCTCAGGAAGACTTCCAGAAATCCCAGCCCATGAACACAGTTCCCTGTTCAAACCATGAATGTGAGTTAAAACTGCTCTGAATCAAGATTTGCAATCCACGGACGTTGTGTCCTGGAGACCCCAGAGGGACCATCCGGCTTGTTCACAGTTTGCCTGCATCTCTGCTGGTATGGGGGTGTATTAATGCCTATGGTGTGGGCAGCTTACACATCGGGAAAGGCACAATCAATGCTGAACAGTATATACACTGCGTGCAGAATTATTAGGCAAATGAGTATTTTGACCACATCATCCTCTTTATGCATGTTGTCTTACTCCAAGCTGTATAGGCTCGAAAGCCTACTACCAATTAAGCATATTAGGTGATGTGCATCTCTGTAATGAGAAGGGGTGTGGTCTAATGACATCAACACCCTATATTAGGTGTGCATAATTATTAGGCAACTTCCTTTCCTTTGGCAAAATGGGTCAAAAGAAGGACTTGACAGGCTCAGAAAAGTCAAAAATAGTGAGATATCTTGCAGAGGGATGCAGCACTCTTAAAATTGCAAAGCTTCTGAAGCGTGATCATCGAACAATCAAGCGTTTCATTCAAAATAGTCAACAGGGTCGCAAGAAGCGTGTGGAAAAACCAAGGCGCAAAATAACTGCCCATGAACTGAGAAAAGTCAAGCGTGCAGCTGCCAAGATGCCACTTGCCACCAGTTTGGCCATATTTCAGAGCTGCAACATCACTGGAGTGCCCAAAAGCACAAGGTGTGCAATACTCAGAGACATGGCCAAGGTAAGAAAGGCTGAAAGATGTCACAAAGCTCGAATCATTTCAAATTGGTTTCTTGAACATGACAATGAGTTCACTGTACTAAAATGGCCCCCACAGTCACCAGATCTCAACCCAATAGAGCATCTTTGGGATGTGGTGGAACGGGAGCTTCGTGCCCTGGATGTGCATCCCTCAAATCTCCATCAACTGCAAGATGCTATCCTATCAATTTGGGCCAACATTTCTAAAGAATGCTATGAGCACCTTGTTGAATCAATGCCACGTAGAATTAAGGCAGTTCTGAAGGCAAAAGGGGGTCCAACACCGTATTAGTATGGTGTTCCTAATAATTCTTTAGGTGAGTGTATATTGTAAGGGATTGCCTCTTATTCGGGGGTCATTCTCACAGATACGACTTTAGGACACCAGGTTTCAGGTCCAAACAGTGCATTTATTTTACACTCCAACCAATATAGGTCATCATGAAGTCGCAGCTTCACCTAAGGCTAGTTTCACACTTGCGGCAGGACGGATCCGACATGCTGTTCACCATGTCGGATCCGTCCTGCGGCTATTTCGCCGTGCCCCTGGGCCGCCGCTCCGTCCCCATTGACTATAATGGGGACGGGGGCGGAGCTCCGGCGCAGCACGGCGAAAGCCGCCGGACTAAAAAAACCTGACATGCAGTAATTTTAGTCCGCCGGCCTTAAGCCGTGCTGCGCCGGAGCTCCGCCCCCGTCCCCATTATAGTTAATGGGGACGGAGCGGCGGCCCGGGGGCACAGCGAAATAGCCGCAGGACGGATCCGACATGGTGAACAGCATGTCGGATTCATCCTGCCGCAAGTGTGATAGTACCCTTACACATAAAATAATAAACACTTGCCCGGCTAGGCTCTAACTAACACAGAGTTTCCTGACTCACCTAGGTCACAGTTCACACCCTGTGAACTCGTGCGGCTTTGTCAGCCAATGTCCCACAGCCTCCTGGCTGTACAGAGCACAGTACGCCCACTGTCTCTAGTTCACTGTTTCTTGTGGGGGATTGGGGTTCAGTAGTCCCCCCAACTCCAGGCTATCTCCCAGCCTCGTGGTCCCTCAGCCTTGCCCAGCTGATACCACACAGACAGAGCCTTCCCAGGCCTCTGCTGCACACAGACTCTCCAGAGTGAGCCACACCCAAGATCCAGTAGCAGGATTAAATAGGATCCCTGGACATGAGCATGTCTCAAGTCCCGGACTGGAACCTGGGGAAACAACACCTCAATGTTCACATTGCCACAATATATATATATATATATATATATATATATATATATATATATATATAAGACTTCTGCTGTTTAGGAATACTTACTAGTAGTAAGTATTCCTATACAGCAGAAGTCTCATATTTTACAGTATTCCTATACAGCACAAGTCTCTCTCTTTTTTTTTTTTTTTTTTTTTTTTTTTAACTGGCCATGCAGCATTATAGGGTAATGGTTAACATTCTGGTCTGTAATGTAGAAGGTTGTGAGTTTGAATCCCGCCAGAAACTTTTCAGAAATAGAGGCTAAATTAGATTTAAATACACTGACTCGAGCATGCTCGCCCAACACTAGTATCTACATAGATTGCAATATTTATTGTTTCTTCCATCCATGTGTGTGCAGGTTTTTACACTGTTTGTCCTCCTTACTAAGTAAGGCCTCTTTCACACTTGCGTTGTTGGGATCCGGCATGCACTTCCGTTGCCGGAGGTGCCCGCCGGATCCGGAAAAACGCAAGTGTACTGAAAGCATTTGAAGACGGAACAGTCTTCCAAATGCTTTCAGTGTTACTATGGCACCCAGGACGCTATTAAAGTCCTGGTTGCCATAGTGGGAGCGGGGGAGCGGTATACTTACAGTCCGTGCGGCTCCCGGGGCGCTCCAGAATGACGTCAGAGCGCCCCATGCGCATGGATGACGTGATCCATGCGATCACATGATCCATGCGCTTGGGGCGCCCTGACGTCACTCTGGAGCGCCCGACGACGGAACTCTATGCCGGAAGACAATAACGCAGGTGTGAAAGAGCCCTAATACTTCATACAGCAGTCTTTCCGCTATTGGGAGGATTCGTCATAGATGTTGTGTTACAATAGCCTTTAGATGTTATAACCGGTAATTGCACAATGCTGTATATCGGTATCCTCCTATATTGTGGACTTCTATATAATTCCTTTGGTGCTGTTAAATAAGAGATAAATATCTTTTACCAGTCATGGCGATCCCCCTGCACTTACCGCTCTTGTTTGAATAAACCGGCCAGGATATCTTCATGCATGCGCTCTTGGATCTTTCCCACATCGGACTTCTGAAGATGCTTGATTCCTTGGTATTGCAATCAGAGTATATTCAGAATATGTTTCCAATATAGATAGCCAATGTCACAGTCTACACCAGACACTTTTCTGAAACTTTGTTCCTCCTCAGTGGCAAAATAGCTATGATTTGATTGGGACTCTCTATTGCTTTTATAAACTCCGTAGTGCTTCTGTGCCTCCGTTCCGCACTGACCTTCTGGATTGCAGACCCATTCAATTGAATGGGTCCAGATCCGTGATGCGGGGTGCACGCGGCCGGTGCCCACATATTGCGGACCTACTGTTTGCGCGCTGCAATACGGGCATGGCCAGTTGCACAAGCCCTTAGAGGTGTTTTTCCAAAATTGAAAGTCGGTATGCCTTTTAGATGTGTCCTGAATATCAAGTTGGCAGTTGGTTGTTTTCAATTAAGGAATTGCTGAAGATGTTCTATCGTTCAGACGTTTCTCATTCATTTCATTGGAGAAGGACCATTCATACACAGCCAGCTATCCATTGAATTCGGGCACTAGGGGTCTTTTTTGTCTTTTTTTGATAATTGTGGTTTCAATCATGGGGTCCATAAGTTTGACAAGTAACCGGTTGTAAGTGTCAGATTTAGGCAAACTTCTTTTAGAGCATGACACAGTGCTTGGGCCAATATTACAGGGCGGAGTGGGACAACAATGCACTGGGAATTATGTAATTATATGATTGAATTGTTACTTGAAACGAGAACTAAATTACTATTGTCCCAGAGAGGAGATGCATGTCACAAAGCATTACCAACCCATAACCACAAGCCATAGAGTTCCTGCTCCGCACCCTGAAGCTCAAGGCGTTATTGACTTCTGCTATATGCCTGTGTGTACCATAGGACGCCTGCCGTATCCTTTCATATACTTGTATGCTGTATGCCTGCGCGTTAACTCTTTTTATTCTCTCACAGGCTCCCAGTATCGATGACAAAGTAGATTTACACTTTGTTGCTTTTGTCCATCTACAAGGTCATCTCTATGAACTTGGTAATTATAATATATGTTCATGTATTAATGTATGTGCCGTGTTGAAGAAGCAGCCGTATCCCCACCTCCACCATACACCTGCCTATTAGTAGAGGAAGGGGCTTCATTGTTCAGAATTCTACACCTAGGGCCGCCTGCATACAATGGCGGGGTGTCCGTACATAAGAAATCCACAATTTCTTACAGCGGTTTTTGTTGCAGATTAGGGTCCATTCACACGTCCTCAAAATGGGTCCGCATCCGTTCCGCAGTTGTGGACCCTAAGATGCAGTTTTGCTGCAGATCTCACTCTCTGGAAAAGGATGAAATCCGCAGCTAAAACAGCAAACATCATTGACATGCTGCGGAAATCCACACTGCAGGTGAATCTCAACCCAGAAACAACCAAAGTGCACATAAGATTTCTGTAATCGTATACACTTTGCTGGTACTGTACTATGCTGCATGGGGGAAAAAACTGCATATTCCGCAACGTGTCCAGGTGACCTAAAGTGCATTGAGGCACAATGTTAAAGGGGTTGTTATTTTTTTTAAAGAGAGTCTGTCACTAAGAATCCACTGTGAAGACAGGCACAATGTCTTGTAGGTCTAACTCCGCTACATTATTATTTATTATTAAAGCGCCGTTCATTCCATGGCGCTGTACATATGAACAGGGGTGCACATACATAATACAGACAGTTGCACCAAGCATGAACAAGGCGAGTTACAAACTAGTACAGGAGAGAGGGCCCTCTAATATACTTTTTACTTAGCGATCCGTTGCGTCATTCTGGAGAAAAAGTACTTAATCCATATGGAAAAGAGCAGCTAAGTGCACTCTGTGCTTCCTCTGCCAGCCTCTCCCTCTCCTTTGTGATTGACAGGGCTAGGTAACTGCATAGACATCTCGCTTGGCCCTGGCAACAAAGAGGGAGGGGTCAGAGGAAGCAGGAGGAGCAAGGGTTCACAGAGTGACTTGGGCCCGCCCTCAGTGCACTTAACTGCTTATTTACATTTGAATTAAACTGAATGAAGCAGTAGATCATAAAATGAAAGTCATCATTACACTCAGCAGAGTTAGACCTACCGGGCATTGTGCCTAGTTTAAGAGTAAGGCTGGGTTCACACGGGCGTGTCCGGATTAGGTCCGGATGCGTCCCGGTGTGTTGCAGCAAACCCGCGCGAGTAGGAATGCAATTGCAGTCAGTTTTGACTGCGATTGCATTCCGATGTTCAGTTTTTATCGCGCGGGTGCAATGTTTTTTGCACGCGCGTGATAAAAAACCGACTGTGGTACCCAGACCCGAACTTCTTCACAGAAGTTCAGGTTTGGGTTAGTTGTAGTGTAGATTGTATTATTTTCCCTTACAACATGGTTATAAGGGAAAATAATAGCATTCTTAATACAGAATGCATAGTAGGTGATCAAATGAGGGTTAAAAAAAATTTTTAAAAATTAACTCGCCTCCTCCGCGTAGTTCCCGGTCTCTTCTTTACTTCTTTAATGATGAACTACAGGCTAGGACCTGTGGTGACGTCAGATCACATGATCCAATCACATGGTCCATCACCACGGTGAAGGACCATGTGATTGGAGCATGTGATCTGACGTCACCAAAGGTCCTCTAGCCGACAGCTCATCAGAAGAGACTGGGAACTACGCGATCAAGAGGAGAAGGTGAGTTAATTTGTTTATTTTTTTAACCCCTCCAGCGCTATTTTACTAAGCATTCTGTATTCAGAATGCTATTATTTTCCCTTATAACCATGTTATAAGGGAAAATAATACAGTGAATAGACTGTCACCTAGCAACCATGCGTGAAAATCACACCGCATCCGCACTTGCTTGCGGATGCTTGCGATTTTTTCGCAACCCCATTCACTTCTATAGGGCCTGCGTTGCGTGAAAAACGCAGAATATAGAGCATGCTGCGATTTTCACGCAACGCACAAGTGATGCGTGAAAATCATCGCTCATCTGAACAGCCCCATTGAATTGAATGGGTCCGGATTCAGTGCGGGTGCAATACGTTCACCTACCGCATTGCACCCGCGCGGAAATCTCGCCCGTGTGAGCGCAGCCTAAATGTCCTGGTGAACGAATCCCTTAAAAAAGGCAGGGAAGCTATTGGATTAAAAAAAAAAAAAAAAAAACATCTGTCTTGTGCTGTAGACTGCTGAGGCCAGTACATGGCTGCAAAGGTAACGTGTGGTGTGTCATTACTGCAACTAAAAACATGAGGTGGCTTTAGCGGCAGAGGGGATCTGAGCGATAGCAAAGGAATGGAGGCAGCTTGTGATGGTGAGAATGAGGTCTCATGCACACGTATTTTCTTTCTGTGTCCGTTCGTTTTTGTTTTTTTGCGGACCGTATGTGGAACCTTTCATTTCAATGGGTCCGCAAAAAAATGCATTCCGTTTCCGTATATCCGTATTTTTCGTTCTGCAAAAAAATAGAACATGTCCTATTGTTGTCCCCATTACAGACAAGGATAGTACTGTTCTATTAGGGGCCAGCTGTTCCGTAAAATATGGAATGAACACGGACGTCATCCGTATTTTTTATGGATCCAATTTTTTGCGGACCGTAAAATACATACAGTCGTGTGCATAAGGTCTAAGGGTTTTTTAAAATTATTCTAATAGCTTTCCTGCCTATAGTAACATAGTATATAAGGCCGAAAATAGACATTTGTCCATCCAGTTCGGCCTGTCATCCTGCAAGTTGATCCAGAGGAAGGCAAAAAAATAACCTGTGAGGTAGAAGCCAATTTTCCCACTTAAGGGGAAAAAATTCCTTCCCGACTCCAATCAGACTAACTCCCTGGATCAACGACCCCTCTCTAGTAGCTATAGCCTGTAATATTATTACACTCCAGAAATACATCCAGGCCCCTCTTGAACTGTTTTAGTGAACTCACCATCACCACCTCCTCAGGCAGAGAGTTCCATAATCTATAAAAAAAAAAAAAAACTCTGACAGACCCATTATTCCCATTCTCTATGTATTCTTCCCCTTCTACAACTCCTAGCATCCTCTGACAGTTGTAATTTTGCATTTGAAGAGCCGCAGGTTTGAGATCGCTGCTCTAAAGATTTTATATAGCGTTCTGATCAGTGGTGGTATGATCAGAACGCTGGTGGTCTTTCCTGTGGCTTATTCCCTTATTTGCCCCGTTTACCCACTGTGCAGGGCACTGCAGCATAGCTACATTTGGTGGAGAAACCACTTTAAATCATACAAAACTGGATTAATGTTTTAATATTTTTTTTTTCATGTCACAGATGGAAGGAAGCCTTTTCCAATAAACCATGGGAAAACTAGTGAGGACACATTGTTAGAAGTAAGTACACCACATTACCAAATGTTTTTTTCCTGTAAGGCACCTTTCACACGGGCGTTTTCCACACTGGTGAAATGCGTGACGTGAACACATAGCACCCACACTGAATCCTGACCCATTCATTTCAATGGGTCTGTGTACATTTTTTTCACGCATCAGTTCTGCGTTGCGTGAAAAACGCAGCATGTTCTATATTCTTAGTTTTTTCACGCAGCCCTGACCCCATAGAAGTGAATGGGTCTTCAGTGAAAAGCGCATTGCATCCGGAAGCAAGTGCGGATGCAATCCGTTTTTTACTGATGGTTGCTAAGAGATGTTTGTATCACGCATTTAAAACGCATTGCACGGAAAAACTGACCAACTGAACGCAATCGCAGACAAAACTGACTGAACTTGCTTGTAAAGTATATAACCTACATAGAGAAATGCCAGACCGCTGGTACTAATTAATTCTTTATTACAAAATCACATTATATTTAACAACATACATGATTAAAAGAATCAGTGCAGGAGATAAAAACGCAACATCGCTGGAGGAGACATGCAGTGGACAGAGTCCCTATCCTTAAACATGATTAGTCAAAAAATATATATATTACATGCATGAAAACAAACATAGTAGGAACCAGGACAATTACCCAACAGAGTCTCCTCCAGGATGGCGCCAACCCCAACGCGCGTTTCGGCGTACCTTCGTCTGGGGGTAGCGTCATCACTGGAGGACATGGTTTAAATATAGATGTCAGCCAATCAACATACCAGTAATCATCGGTTCATGCATCACCGGACTACGCCGGAATCAATCTGATGGACTTCCTAGATGCCGGCATCTAAGGGAACACGTGACCACCCGGAAACATGTGATCCGCTTCTGGTCACGTGATCCGGATGACGTCACTTGAACGCGCACAACAAAGTCGCAGCCCAGTGGCGTCATCCAACCTTACTACATAATTCGGATCCATCATATTAACATATACGTACATTTGAAAGGCAGAAGAAACATACATAAGCAATAGAGATATACATCGGGGTACATATACAATGATTATCTTGATATAGATATACAGGAATATATAAAAAGTTAATATAACAATTATTAATTATTACATACACACATTACACACCAGATTATTCCGCAAAAGTGCAAATAGAACGATGGATGGGGCATCTTATCCCTCATGAATATAATAGCAGATATACATCTGTCATATAAAGGTCATGACCCATCCATTGCATTCAAAACAAGAAATCTATAATATGAGTAATCTAATATTAATTAAATATTAAAAAATAGTGATAGAAAGTGCAAGGTGCATAAACTCTTTAAGGATATATAAGAATCCATAAAAAATGTTGTGTGTGTAACCCACAGTATTAATACAAATAATAAATCATACATCACCAGTGAAAAAAATTGTATATATAAATTAATATAAAGAGGGCTTAACCCATATATATAAATGAAGGTCATCACCCATATATATACACGTGTCCTTCACTGTTAACCAGTGAGTGTTAAAAAAGTGCAAGTGCATTATAATCAATATATCATCTCGGATATATATACAATTCGTATATTGTGATATATCACCCTCACCAATTGTCATTGACAAACCAGGAAAGGGGAGGGGAAGGAGGGGGGAGGGGGGGGGGGGGGAAGGGAGCGAGGGGGAAGGAGGAGGGGGGGAAGAGGGGGAGGGGGGAAAAGAGGGGGTTTGCTTGTAAAGTAATGCGAGTTTCACTGAACGCCCCCTGAAAGCATCCGGAGCCAATCCGTCACACTCTGACGGCCTAAGCCTCTGTTCACACCAGCATCATGACTTGTTTTTATGATGGAGCCATAAAAGCTTTGACAGATCTGATTTCAAACTAATCTGACGGATGTCTGTGGCTTCTAATGGGATCTGTCAGACTCTTAGTTTAAAGGTAGGAATAGCACCCCAAAGTATGCTTCTCTTACTGTCAAAAATACTGAAGCCCCCGATAGAAGGAGAAACACAAAGTTAGCAGAGCCCAAGATGTTTGTGTCATAAATCTGAATTCAGGAAAGCTCTGATCTCTTGATTTACTATTCATTGATCTAGTGTTTCACAAATAATCATATAAAGAATCCAGTATAAAAGAGCGGTGCAATGTTGGCAAACTACACCACAGACCAGCCCATTGCATTAGGTTGTTCCTTTAATTCAACTTCCAGTAGTCTAGAAATTCTGGTAACCCGTCACCTGTTCCCTGCAGAGAGGATCAGTCCATGACCAGTTATAAGATAGTGATGGGTACATAATATGTTAGCATTTTGAGTTGTTTTTCTGGAAGCTGTAGGTAGAACATGTATATTATGCCTTCATCCAGTTGAAAAGGTAGTTTTGTGAGGCAGATGCTGAGAACTCTGCTGACGAGAGCAGCTGCCTGACAGGACTCTCTTTGCATTCCTCCTCCCAAGTGTCCTTTTCAGTAGGATGCTGGCACAGTATACAGCCTGTCATAATAGTGACTCTAGAGCAGGGGGTGCACAACATTTTCTGTGTGGGGGCCATATTTTCAGACTGAAGCAATGTCAAGGGGTATTAACAACTGAAATACTGTATTTATGGCAGATTGTACATACAGTATATACCATTAGTGTCTAGTTCCAGTTCTATGACTCCCATCTAATGGGAGATTACATGGAAAATACATGTGAGCAACCACAAGACATAGACATGCAGGTCTGTTACTAGATGGTTGGGGGCCGCACAGAATGGTATCAAGGGCCGCATGTGGACCCCGGGCCGCAGGTTGTGCACCCCTGCTCTAGAGGATATATTCTTCAATGGCTCTGACATTGCAGCCTATTTTATAATCTAATCCATATCAGGACCCATAAATGAAGGATTAAAAGAATTTAACATTTTCTTTATTGACATGTTGGGGTGGAGATGACCATAGAAACTGAGATGTTTCATCCAAGATTAGATTATATCATTTCAAAACACTTTCATGTAGAGAGATTTCTTTAGCATCCAAGCTCCTTTCCTTATTCCTAAATAAATCTGTTAGAAACCGTATAATACCCACCGTACTGGCGGAACTGTTCATTCGGTATCTATTGAATAACTTATTCAGATTAGATTATCTTGAAAATTTGGAGAGGCACTAATATTACCGCTGTGGTTGTATAAGCTGGAATGAGTGTAAGAGGTTAGGATCAGTAATGGGCACATTGTGGTCTCCTATAAAGACCACCTCCATCAGATTTTTCCCAGAGAGATATATACCAGCACAATATTAATCGTGGAGCATTGTGCTCATCCGGTGTCCTGGTGCTGGGGTACGATTGCTTCTCACCACAGTGTTTAGAGGAAGGAAACAACCTCTGCTGCTTCATTTAGTGTGTTTCCTATTCATTCATCAGCTGCAGCCATTTCCTCCCTGGAGACAGCACTGTCAGTGTGCAGAGAGCCTTGAGATCCCTCCCGGGATGTACAGAAAAACTATAAAGATAATGTTACTCTCTAAGAAGAGGATAAGGTCTGTGTGCCCTTCCAAAAAATCTGCATTTCCCTGGCTAGAAAGTCTTCCAGGAGTATTAAAGGGGATGTGCACAGGTGATGATCAGACGGGGGTCCCTTGCGTCCAGGCTGCTGCTCTACCTTAGATAAATCTCCCTCTAGCAACCAAACAGTGCCATTGCTGGCCAGGCTTTTCTTTAAGGGTGCCAGAAAAGCTGGGTAAAAAGTAATGGGAAGCTGTAATAGAGATCTGAGGCATAATATAACTACCTAGATAAATCTACCTCTTCAGTACCATACTGTGCCATTGCTAACCAGTTTTGCCCTGTAGGAATTGGGAAAAATCGTATAGCATTTTCTTTTCTCAAATTGCACATCTTAAAGGGATTATGCCATGACTAATGTAAAAAATGAAAATAAGAGATGATATAGCACATGTCAATCTCTTTCTAACAAAGCTAGAACCAGCCCTGTACCTCATATTGATCCAGAGATCTCCCCAATCATTGCTCTGCTAGATTTATATCAAGCTGGCAGCTCAAGGGGAGTGTCTTATCGGTTACAGCTCAGGAGGTGTGTCCATTCTGCTGCAGCTCTCTTCCTATCACAGCTCAGGAGGTGTGTCCATTCTGCTGCAGCTCTCTTCCTATCACAGCTCAGGAGGCAGTTGATGGATGAAACTGAGCATGTGCGACCATCTCATGAGCCAGACAGAGAAATTAGAAAAAGAACAGGTGGCGCTATACAGATACATTTCAATGAATAACTCAGTGGCTATATAACATTTTTTATTACATGCTATTACAAAATGGTGGTGGGGCATTCATATCAAGGGGGTTCCGGTGTTCCCGCTGCTCCCTGTTGCTGTCCCGCAGTGTTGACTTTGTTACTACCAGCACTTCACCGCTGCAGTCACACTGTAGGTTATCTGCAATCTCATCAGTTCAGGACTGCAGCCAAGACCAGAGAGGGATTCTCTGCTTTATTTTATGACAATTTTTAAAGAGGACCTGTCACCTCTCTTGACTTGTCCTTTTTAGACACTACTTTCATTCCCCATGCAATAACAATTCTGGAGAATAATTTCTTATGACTATGTTCTGGCATTCTTCAGTTATTACTGCTAGAATTTTATGGATAAAGGTACAGATGGGTGGTACCAGTTAGGGGTTTGATACTGGCACCAGTGATTGGACAGTGCCAGACTTTTCAGGGACACACCCTAAATGTTCCAGAATTGTCATTTCATGTGGAATACAATGATTTACTAAAACAGACATGTCAGGAGAGGAGACAGGTCCGCTTTAAATATCCCTGGCAAATCCATTTAAGTTCCTACTTAACAGTTGTGATTACATAAAGAATCCCATTAGTAATCATCACATTTCTTTGTGCTTATAGTTACATTTCTGTAATCCATCCTTGTGTTTAGTACCTTCATCCATATCCCATCAGTTTAGACAATGGGAGCAGATAAACGCTTGCCAGCATTGCAACATACATTCACAAATGACAGACGATGAAAGAAAGCAAAGCCAGTCCTCCCGACAAATAATTTATCTACCGGCGAACATCAGCCCTTTCCCCGATGTTTCAACCCTTGATCTTTGAAGAAATGCATGTTTTTGTCAAGCGTCTAATCGTGCAGTGAGTACGCCAATCTAATTTTTATATTAAATGTGTTTGGATCTTTATCTTCTCCTTCCTATCACTTTCCAGGATGCCATTGAAGTCTGCAGAAAGTTCATGCAGCGTGATCCAGATGAACTGAGGTTTACTGTGGTGGCATTCTCTAAAGCATAACAAAATCCGGACTTCAGTGGAACACTAAAAATGGCCAAGAAGACTTGGAAGAAAGCCACGTGATGATAAAATGGATTTTATATCTTTGTGAGAAAATCTCAGAGTACTGTGTGTTAATAATAAAAAGACAATGTTTACCAAAGCAGACATACTGTGGTGACTACCTCCTGCAGCTTGTGTTCAGGTCTTTCTCATCAGTGACATCTTCACTGTGATGTTACCAATAAACCGTACAAAGGGAAACCGTCAGGGCTTGTTAAATAGATGTAATGTACAAAGGAAAATTATGATTACACTTACCGGTAATCGGATTCTCCCGACAGCACAACAGAGAGAGAAGGGGGATCCGCCCCCAGGGACAGGAAACCTGCAGAAATAAAAGGGTGGAGCCCCTCTCCCACCTCACAGGTTTACAGAACATGAGAGTGACTCCAACCAAAGTTACTTTATCCAATGTACAAATAAATATATACAGTACAGACCAAAAGTTTGGACACACCTTCTCATTCAAAGAGTTTTCTTTATTTTCATGACTATGAAGGCATCAAAACTATGAATTAACACATGTGGAATTATATACATAACAAACAAGTGTGAAACAACTGAAAATATATCATATTCTAGGTTCTTCAAAGTAGCCACCTTTTGCTTTGATTACTGCTTTGCACACTCTTGGCATTCTCTTGATGAGCTTCAAGAGGTAGTCCCCTGAAATGGTCTTCCAACAGTCTTGAAGGAGTTCTCAGAGATGCTTAGCACTTGTGGGCCCTTTTGCCTTCACTCTGCGGTCCAGCTCACCCCAAACCATCTCGATTGGGTTCAGGTCCGGTGACTGTGGAGGCCAGGTCATCTGGCACAGCACCCCATCACTCTCCTTCATGGTCAAATAGCCCTTACTTTCAAAGTTTTCCCAATTTTTCGGCTGACTGACTGACCTTCATTTCTTAAAGTAATGATGGCCACTCGTTTTTCTTTACTTAGCTGCTTTTTTCTTGCCATAATACAAATTCTAACAGTCTATTCAGTAGGACTATCAGCTGTGTATCCACCTGACTTTTCCTCAACGCAACTGATGGTCCCAACCCCATTTATAAGGCAAGAAATCCCACTTATTAAACCTGACAGGGCACACCTGTGAAGTGAAAACCATTTCAGGGGACTACCTCTTGAAGCTCATCAAGAGTGGGCAAAGCAGTAATCAAAGCAAAAGGTGGCTACTTTGAAGAACCTAGAATATGACATATTTTCGGTTGTTTCACACTTGTTTGTTATGTACATAATTCCACATGTGTTAATTCATAGTTTTGATGCCTTCAGTGTGAATCTACAATTTTCATAGTCATGAAAATAAAGAAAACTCTGAATGAGAAGGTGTGTCCAAACCTTTGGTCTGTACTGTATATATACAGTCAGGTCCATAAATTTTGGGACATCGACACAATTCTAACATTTTTGGCTCTATACGCCACCACAATGGATTTGAAATGAAACAAACAAGATACGCTTTAACTGCAGACTATCAGCTTTAATTTGAGGGTATTTACATCCAAATCAGTTAAACGGTGTAGGAATTACAACAGTTTGCATATGTGCCTCCCACTTGTTAAGGAACCAAAAGTAATGGGACAGAATAATAATCATAAATCTAACTTTTACTTTTTAATACTTGGTTGAAAATCGTTTGCAGTCAATTACAGCCTGAAGTCTGGAACGCATAGACATCACCAGACGTTGGGTTTCATCCCTGGTGATGCTCTGCCAGGCCTCTACTGCAACTGTCTTCAGTTCCTGCTGGTTCTTGGGGCATTTTCCCTTCAGTTTTGTCTTCAGCAAGTGAAATGCATGCTCAATCGGATTCAGGTCAGGTGATTGACTTAGCCAATCACCTGAGGACCTTAAAAAACTCTTTGGTTGCTTTTGCAGTATGCTTTGGGTCATTGTCCACCTGCACTGTGAAGCGCCAACCAATGAGTTTTGAAGCATTTGGCTGAATATGATCGGATAATATTACCTGAAACACTTCAGAATTCATCCTGCTGCTTTTGTCAGCAGTCACATCATCAATAAATACAAGAGAACCAGTTCTATTGGCAGCCATACATGCCCACGCCATGACACTACCACCACCATGTTCACTGATGAGGTGGTATGCTTAGGATCATGAGCAGTTCCTTTCCTTCTCCATACTCTTCTCTTCCCATCACTCTGGTACAAGTTGATCTTGGTCTCATCTGTCCATAGAATGTTGTTCCAGAACTCTGAAGGCTTTTTTAGATGTTGTTTGGCAAACTCTAATCTGGCCCTCCTGTTTTTGAGGCTCACCAATGGTTTACATCTTGTATTCACTCTGGTGAAGTCTGCTCTTGATTGTTGACTTTGACACACATACACCTACCTCCTGGAGAGTGCTCTTGATCTGGCCAACTGTTGTGAAGGGTGTTTTCTTCACCAGGGAAAGAATTTTTCGGTCATCCACCACAGTTGTTTTCCGTGGTCTTCCAGGTCTTTTGGTGTTGCTGAGCTCACCGGTGCGTTCCTTCTTTTTAAGAATGTTCCAAACAGTTGTTTTGGCCACGCCTAATGTTTTTGCTATCTCTCTGATGGGTTTGTTTTGTTTTTTTTCAGCCTAATGATGGCTTGCTTCACTGATAGTGACAGCTCTTTGGATCTCATCTTGAGAGTTGACAGCAACATATTCCAAATACAAATAGCACACTTGAAATGAACTCTGGACCTTTTATCTGCTCATTGTAATTGTGATAATGAGCGAGTAACACACACCTGGCCATGGAACAGCTGAGAAGCCAATTGTCCCATTACTTTTGGTCCCTTAACAAGTGGGAGGCACATATGCAAACTGTTGTAATTCCTACACCGTTCAACTGATTTGAATGTAAATACCCTCAAATTAAGCTGACAGTCTGCAGTTAAAGCACATCTTGTTCGTTTCATTTCAAATCCATTGTGGTGTATAGAGCCAAAAATTTTAGAATTGTGTCAATGTCCCAATATTTATGGACCTGACTGTATATATATATATATATATTTATTTATTTATTTATTTTTGCTGCTACACCCTGTGCATAAAGAAAGGAACCAGGAAAAATCCCCAAGGGAGGGAATAAGGAAGGGTGCTTTCGTGGGGTCTGGAAAATCCGAATACCGGTAAGTGTAATCATAATTTTTCCCTTCTCCCATGACAGCATCACAGAGAGAGATTACAGAGAACACCCTTTCCTTATGGGTGGGACACCACCTGAAGATCCCTGGTACCAAACAGGAGATCAGAGGAAGGATTTAGTTGAAGACGACAGTGCCTGTAGAAGGTGGAAGGAGAGGACCACGTGGCAGCTTTGCAAATCTGTTCAATGGAAATATTTGATCTTTCAGCCCAAGAGGTAGAGACAGATCTAGTAGAATGTGCCTTAAGAGAGTTAGGAGAATTTCCAGACAAAGTGTAAGCTAGGGAGATAACAGATCTAATCCATCTAGCCAAAGAACCCCTAGAGGCTACCTTTCCTTTGTTCTTTCCTGAAAAGAGGACAAAAAGAGAAGGCGATCTCCTCCACTCCTTAGCCACTTCTAGGTAATGTAAAAGGCATCTTCTAACATCAAGGCAGTGTAACCTACTCTCCTCCTGAGTCTTAGGGCCAGTATAGAAAGTTGGAAGCACAATTTCCTGAAGTCTATTAACCCTAGACGGTTCCTTTGGCAGAAAAGCTGGATCCGGTCTCAGGACTACCCTATCCTCTGCGAGGGAGGGTTTTTAGACAAGGCCTGTATTTCACTAACTCTTCTGGCGGAAGTAAGGGCTACTAACAAAACCAGTTTGAATGAAAGGAGTTTTACCGAACAGGAAGATAACGGTTTAAATGGTTGATGGGTCTAAGCATTCAGAACTAAGTTTAAATCCCATGGGGCCATACTGGGAGATTTTAATGGTAGAATTCTACTGCTTTCCGCCCATGGGTTAGAAGCAAAGTTCCTATGAAAAAGGGCAGAGAGAGCAGATACTTGGACCTTTAAAGTACTTTTAGCTAGTCCCCCTGACAGCCCTTTCTGAAGAAATTCCAGTACCTGGAAGACAGAAGTCTCCAAAGGTACAGAGCCTGACCTGACCCCTAGAAATTCAAGGTATTTCCTCCAAACCCTCGCATAAATTGATATCGTAACTTTTTTACTTTTTAATAATGTGGATACAAGGGCCTCAGAAAACCCCTGATTAATTAATAGTGTCCTTTCAAATTCCAGGCCGTCCGATGTAAACCTCTGACGTCTGGATGGCAAACTGGTCCCTGATTGAGAAGATCCGGGGTTTCCGGAAGGATCCATGGGTCTGATATTGACATGGATTTTAGGAGAGAGAACCGGGCTCTCTTTGGCCAGAAGGGGGCTATTAGTATTGCTCCCTCGTCCCTGATTTTTTTCAACACTAGAGGAATTAATTGGAGGGGAGGAAAAGCATAACCCAAGGGGAAGTTCCATTTCAGGAGAAGAGCATCTACTCCAAACGGGGATTCTTTCGGGTTGAGAGAGCAAAAACATTCCACTTTCCTGTTTGCTCGGGTGGCAAACAGATCGATGGAAGGAAGAACCCATAAACTGTCTATTTTTAAGAAGATATCCTGATTTAGAGAGTCCCTGTCTCAGCAGATGCCAGCTCAGGAAATCTGCCTGGAAATTGTCTTTGCCGGTTATATGGAGAGCAGAGATATGACCAATCCTCCCTTTCAGAAACTGAAACAAAAGGAAACTCTTCCCTCATGAGGGACCTGGATTTTGTGCCCCTCTGGCGCTTTATATACGCCACCACTGCTCGATTGTCCGATAATATCCTTATGTGATCTGCATAGATTAGGGGAAGTGCTTTCTGTAAGGCTAGCCTCACTGCTAACAACTCTTTCCTGTTCGAGGAAAATGTCTTCTGACTTGAAAACCATGTCCCCTGAATGACTTGGTCTAGAAAGTGAGCCCCCCACCCAAAGGGACTAGCATCCGTGGTCAACGCCACTGGGCTGGAGACATTCCAGGCAATTCCTTGATCTAAATTCGACTTTTCCTCCCACCATCTCAGACTTCTCAAAGTTTCTTTTGAGAATTTTATTTTTGTCTCCCAAGAGCTCCCCCATTTTCTCAAGGCGAAAAGGATCTCCATCTGTAAGGCACGGGAGTGGAACTGAGCAAACGCCACTGCTGGTATACAAGACGGTAGGGACCCCAGCACAGACATGGCTTTCCGAATGGACAGATAATCTGATGTCCTTAACATCTGAAGCCTCCCCTGTATCTTTGTAATCTTTTCTTCTGTTAGAAAAACCTTCTGGGATCATCCATCCTAAACATTTCAGGATGTCTGACACTTCCTGTACAGCTGTTACACAATTTAGATGAGAGTCTGCAATGATCAGGAAATCGTCTAGGTATGGTAGGAATAAAATGTCCTCTTTCTTTATGAAGGATGCCACCTCTGAAATTATCTTCGTGAATATTCTGTGGGCCATGGAAAGACCAAATGGGAGTGCTTGATATTGGATATGACGAATCTGACCCTTTCTTCTTACGGCCACTCTAAGGAACTGCTGGTGAGAAGGGTGAATGGGGACGTGATAATATGCGTCTCTTAGGTCGAGGACTGCCATGTCACAACCTATGAATAGTAGATGAATTCCGGACTTTACAGTTTCCATTTTGAATTTTCTCAGGACAAGGTGTTTGTTTAATTGTTTGAGGTTTATAATAGTGTGAAAGGTCTTGTCTGGATTCTTTACTAAAAAGAGAGGGGAATAATACCCCTTTCCTTGTTCCGCTACGCTATCGGAATTAGGACTTAGTTTTTTTCTAAATTCAAAACCTCCGCTTCCATTGCAGATAGACCCGATGAAGAGGCCTGAGGACTTGTGATCATGAATCTCTGAGGGGGGAAAGAGCGAAATTCTAGTTTTAGGCCTTCTTTTATTACTCCCACAATGCTTTGGCGTCATTGTGGTTGGGATGGCTTTTTAGGCTGAGAGGAGGAATTTCCTAACAGGAAACCTCTAGATCTAGAGATCTGGCTTTTCTCGCTACCACGACGGCCTCTTCCTTTAAAACCAGAGGAGCGAAAGGAACGCCTGGATCTGGATAAGTAATTAAAGGAAAAGCCAGTAGAGACACCCATTTTCTTTTACGGTCTGCTGCTTTTCTAGAAGAGAGTCTAAATCTGGGCCAAACAAAAATTCTCCCTGACAAGGGATACCACATAATCGTTGTTTTGATGACAGGTCCCGTCCCCTCCAATTCTTTAACCACAGAGCTCTGCGAGCTGAATTGGAAAGAGAGGAGGACTGAGCTAACAGTCTAATAGAATCTACCGAGGCATCAGCCAAAAAATCTGCCGCCCTCTGTAAGGTAGGGATAGAGGCCAAGATTTGTTCTCGGGGGCATTTTTCATGAATCTGGGCCTCCAATCTATCCAACCAAATGACCATGGATCTGGCTGCCACTGTAGAAGCTATACTAGGTCTAAAGGTGGAGGTGGATGCTTCCCAGGTATTTTTAAGGCAGGAGTGAATTTTTTTCTCTAATGGATCTTTTAGAGACCCCAAATCCTCGAATGGAAGAGAGGAATTTCTACATATTTTGGAAATAGCAACATTTATTTTTGGAGCCCTATCCCAGGAAGAAGAAGCCTCTTCCTCAAAAGGATATTTTCTTTTAAAACTCCTAGGGATAAAACCTTTTTTATTTGGCTTTTCCATTCTTTATTAATGAGGGCCATAACACTCTTATGTAAGGGAAAACATCTTTGATTTTTCTTTTGAAGACCCTCAAAAACTGAATCCACCACTGATTTATCATCTTTTACATCTTCCAATTCTAATGTAGAGCGAATCGCTTTCAATAGCTTGTCCGTATCTTCGGCTGGAAACAAGTTGCTTTTATCTAACCCCTCCCCAGAGGATGAGGAATCCGTAGAGTTAAACGCTTCCTGCTCCTGATTACTATCTGAGGAATCCACTTCTGACGACCAAGTCTCTGTAGATTTTTTTCTGCTTCTTACAGGACTTCAAAGAAGATCTAACCTCCGATCTAATGAGAGATTGATGTTTTTTTAGAAAACCAGGGGATTCTTTAGAAACTGTCTTGTATATGCATTGCTGGCACAATTGTTTAGTGTAGGAGGAGGACAAAGGGCATCTACACAGAGCACATTTATGTTTTTTTGTTTTGTCAAAACTTTCCTGGGTCTTATCTAGAAATAAATAGATAAATTACCCCATCAATAACACCAAAATCGGCTTGGGCACTTGCCCCTTACGATTTCAGAATCTGAGTTGAAATATCGGCTCAGGGATCTCTCCTTCTGCCAGGTTGGGTCTTTTCTCTTCTTCCATGATGCTAGGAAAATAATAGAAAATGTATACAGAGCACATGCAAAGAAGATCCGGACAAGAAGAACCCGAAAATCAGATTTTGGCCAGAAGCACAGAGGTACCTGGCAGCAGGGCAGACGGCTTCCAGGAAGCAGCAGACCAGGACCTCATGTGTCTCCTGCCACCCGCCACCTGCTCATTTAAAGAAGTTTATGCCCGGGCGTAATGGCCGGACAGAAGTCAGTGGAAGTAACCGCACCAGAAGTGCGTCACCTGGAACGCACACGCCTACCAAAGGCGTCCCGGTGGAACGCACACCACCGGAAGTGCGTCACATGGAACGCATCTGCTTACCGGAAAATCCTTCAGAAGTGTCTCACGTCTAGCCCTCGGATTCCGTACGCCGGGAAAAGGTTTGTGCAGCCGCGTGCATAGGAATGCATCACCCCCCTGGGGCTGCTTCCTTTCCCATGATGTCGCGTGGCCTGAATCCACCAGAGGGGCAAGCGCCCGATGGAAGCCCCGAACCTCCACCAGCATCTAGGGTCCTGCCAAACCCAACCTATGGACGATAGACCCAAGCAGGTTAGTTACCAACTAGCACTCCAGAACCTCTGGGACTAGCAGACTAGCGGTACCTGAAAGAAAACTGCAGGTTCCCCGCTCCAGGGACAGGAAACCACTGAGATGGGAGAAGGGCTCCACCCTTTTATTTCTGCAGGTTTCCTGTCCCTGGGGGCGGATCCTCTCTCTCTCTGTGGTGCTGTCGTGGGGGAAGGGAAAACAAAAAGTTGCATAATTCACTGCTGCCTGGTTTTCTTTCATTTCTTTGAATTCATAATTTTTTATGGAACTTGTTATCTATGTAGCACAGGGATCAGCAACCTCTGGCACTGCAGCTGTTCTGAAATTGCAACTCCCAGAATCCGCCTTTCACTTCTATGGCAGTTCCAAGAACAGCCAAGTAAGTGTGCATGCTGGGAGTTGTAGTTTCACAGGACCTGGAGTGCCGAAGGTTGCTGATCCCTAATGTAGTACATGGCAATGCATGAGAAGAAGAAAAAAAAGTTTTAAATACAAATACATACATTTGTAGAATATATTAGGCATATCGTGCATGGCTATGATATACAAGGTTTTACTTCAAGAGTATTTATTACCAGATGTCATAATACAAACTTCGTACACTTAGAGCTGATGAGTCTGGTGTACCTACGGTACTTTGAAAATCCATGTCAGAATGGCTTTATAATGGTTTTTAAACATTTTCCGACCTGATAATTAATAGGAACATTTTATTAGTCTAGCTAGAGAGTGGGATAGCTGATGTGTCCAATGATTCACAAATCTAAATGCATTCTGTGTCCACCTGTCATGTTTTGGTGTGGGAGGGAAACACCACACCGAGCATAAGAGGGAAGGGGGGAATCAGGCCTGAGAACTAGCGAAGGAAGATGGACAACTCCTAGTAGAACCCTAACCAAAAATCCTGACTGACTACCAGTATCAACAGACCCCAGAGGTAGGTGTGTTCATACGCAGGAATACCTAAAGTCCTATCTAGCCCTATAGAACCCTGGTACTAATGGCAGGGACGAGACTACCTGTTCCTCCAAAAGGAAGGACGAACCGGTGTCTCCTTCAGGCCTAATACAAACAATAGGGAAATGCAAAACACAGAACCCAAACAAAATACACTGCTCAAAAAAATAAAGGGAACACTTAAACAACACAATGTAACTCCAAGTCAATCACAATTCTGTGAAATCAAACTGTCCACTTAGGAAGCAACACTGAGTGACAATCAATTTCACATGCTGTTGTGCAAATGGGATAGACAACAGGTAGAAATTATAGGCAATTAGCAAGACACCCCCAATAAAGGAGTGGTTCTGCAGGTGGTAATCACAGACCACTTCTCAGTTCCTATGCTTCCTGGCTGATGTTTTGGTCACTTTTGAATGCTGGCGGTGCTTTCACTCTAGTGGTAGCATGAGACGGAGTCTACAACCCACGCAAGTGGCTCAGGTAGTGCAGCTTATCCAGGATGGCACATCAATGCGAGCTGTGGCAAGAAGGTTTGCTGTGTCTGTCAGCGTAGTGTCCAGAGCATGGAGGCGCTACCAGGAGACAGGCCAGTACATCGGGAGACGTGGAGGAGGCCGTAGGAGGGCAACAACCCAGCAGCAGGACCGCTACCTCTGCCTTTGTGCAAGGAGGAACAGGAGGAGCACTGCCAGAGCCCTGCAAAATGACCTCCAGCAGGCAACAAATGTGCATGTGTCTGCTCAAACGGTCAGAAACAGACTCCATGAGGGTGATATGAGGGCCCGACGTCCACAGGTGGGGGTTGTGCTTACAGCCCAACACCGTGCAGGACGTTTGGCATTTGCCAGAGAACACCAAGATTGGCAAATTCTTCACTGGTGCCCTGTGCTCTTTACAGATGAAAGCAGGTTCACACTGAGCACATGTGACAGAGTCTTGAGACGCCGTGGAGAACGTTCTGCTGCCTGCAACATCCTCCAGCATGACCGGTTTGGCATTGGGTCAGTAATGGTGTGGGGTGGCATTTCTTTGGAGGGCCGCACAGCCCTCCATGTACTCGCCAGAGGTAGCCTGACTGCCATTAGGTACCGAGATGAGATCCTCAGACCCCTTGTGAGACCATATCCTGGTGCTGTTGGCCCTGGGTTCCTCCTAATGCAAGACAATGCTAGACCTCATGTGGCTGGAGTGTGTCAGCAGTTCCTGCAAGACGAAGGCATTGATGCTATGGACTGGCCCGCCCGTTCCCCAGACCTGAATCCAATTGAGCACATCTGGGACATCATGTCTCGCTCTATCCACCAACGTCACGTTGCACCACAGACTGTCCAGGAGTTGGCAGATGCTTTAGTCCAGGTCTGGGAGGAGATCCCTCAGGAGACCGTTCGCCACCTCATCAGGAGCATGCACAGGCGTTGTAGGGAGGTCATACAGGCACGTGGAGACCACGCACACTACTGAGCCTCATTTTGACTTGTTTTAAGGACATTACATCAAAGTTGGATCAGCCTGTAGTGTGTTTTTCCACTTTAATTTTGAGGGTGACTCCAAATCCAGACCTCCATGGGTTGAAAATTTGATTTCCATTTTTTTATTTTTGTGTGATTTTGTTGTCAGCACATTCAACTATGTAAAGAACAAAGTATTTCAGAAGAATATTTAATTAATTCAGATCTAGGATGTGTTATTTTTGTGTTCCCTTTATTTTTTTGAGCAGTGTACAAAAGGGAAAGGAAATACTTAACTTCAAAGGGGCTATGGAAGCACCAGGAACTCCGTCGAGATCCACACACCAGCTATCCACAACTGAAACTGAAGCTATAAACCGCACAACATTGTGGGAGAAGCAGGAATAAATAAGGAAGGTTAAATGACCACATTAGCAACACCTGAGGCAAGGGGTGTGGCCATTACCAAAAACAACACAGACACCTATTGATCCACAAGGAAAACCTGTCAGATCAAACCACGTGTTGCCAGTCTCACCGATCTCCTGCCACCTATTGCGGGAAAGCCCGTGACACCACCTAAGCCCAGGCATGCTCAACCTGCGACCTCCAGCTGTTGCAAAACTGCAACTCCCAGCATGCCTGAACAGCCTACAGCAGGGCATGGTGGAAGTTGTAGTTTTACAACAGCTGGAGGGCTGCAGGTTGAGCATCCCTGACCTAGCCTAAGTGAAGATCTCCATTCAGTGTACCTCCTCTTCAAGTGGCTTTCTCATTTCACCATTACTAAGGCGAGATGGGACTAAGGACTACCCGACTGATGGCCGGGAAACAGCATAGTAGGCCTTTACTCTGTTGTTTCAGCAGCTCCTATTGCAGTGCATGGAAGCTACGGATACAGCGTATTACAGCAAGCTATGCTATTTCTCTAACTTGGACACCGCTCAGCTTGTTGTGCCCCTCTGTTTCTGTTCCCACGCACTGCAATGGGAGCTGCTGAAAGAGCGGAGCACCAGCCTGCTCCGCTGTTTTCCAGCTACCTGGTGGTCAGGCAAAGTTCCATCTCGCCTTAGTAAGGGCAAGATGAGACTCTAGGTGGGCGTAGACTGAGTTTGACTTGTGAATACATTGCAACACCTCTCTGTCTTTCTGGACTAAGTAAATAATGTATACAGTTTTTATTGTGAAATCCTGTGACAGAACCTGTGTAAGATATGTACAACCACTATTTTTATTGCAGCAACGCTGTCCTCAAAGCGCCAGCAGGCCATGCCTTGAGAATTTCCTTAAAGGGGTAGTCCACTTTTTCATATAGATGACCTATCCTTCCGGCACCCCTGCTGATTAGCTATTTGAAGAGAACACAGTGCTTGTATGAGCGCTACCTTCTCTTCACTGTTTACCTGCTTGCCTTCGCAACTACAGCGTTGAGCAGGTGTAATTAAAACTATGCCGTGCCCATTCACTTCTATGGGACAGCGTAGTTGTAATTACACCTGCTCTGCGCTGCAGTTGTGACTGCGAGCAGGTAAACAGTGAAGATAAGGTAGCACTCGTACAAGCGCTGCAGTCTCCTCAAACAGCTGATTGGCTGGTCATCAGTATAAAAAGAAGCAGACAACACTTTTATTTTTTTTATTGTTTATTTATTAAATTTTCAATAATAAACATATGTAAAGCAATATCATTGGAAAGCATTAAGAAGAGACATCAAAGCTCGTATACAGAAGCAAATGTATATGCCACGAAAATACAAATATAGTATCTATGCATATATAATATAGTATTAGGAATCGTCCGAGTACAATCAACTTCTTATGACAGGATGTCAGTAGACCTATAATGTTTATGAGGACATAAAGATGCCGAGAAAGAGAAAAGAAAGACAGACAAAGGGGAGCGACAAGACAAGACACACCAAGGTTAGGGGAGGGGGTAGGGGACAATTCAATTCGATTCTCCGAACACCAAATCCCATTCTCTCCAGACACGGTCAAACTTGTCAATTGAGGTGAGCAGAGTAGCCGATAGGTGTTCCAGTCGTCTAACTTCCAGTACACTGGCGATAAGGTCAGACCGTGAAGGGGAGTCTGTCCGTTTCCAAAACCTTGCTAATAAACGTCTAGCTGCTGTTAGAACATGAAGCAACAGTCTTAAAGAATACTTCTTTAAGGGTACATGAGGGATGTTTAGTAAGTAAATGATGGGTTCTAGGGGAAATCGAATGTCAAATAGGCTAGAAAGGACTTCTTGTACCATAACCCAGAAAGGCTTTATAACTCGGCAGTCCCAAAAAATATGAAGGTGTGATCCTTCTTCCGTTCCACATCTCCAGCGCCTATCCGAAATGTTGGGATTAAGCTTATGCAATAAGCGGGTAGTATGGTACCAAATATTTTATAGGTATTCTCTCTATGGGTCACACAAGTCGACGTCATAGTGGCTCTCCTCCAGATCATCTGCAGACAACCTGTCACAGCCAGACAGCTGAGAAGCTCTGACAGGAGCCTTTCAGATCCTCCTCCTTGAATTTCTTTGTTTTGGTTGAGTTCCTCATCTCGTTAGTCTATCTCAGCTGTCATGCAGTTGGACTGATTGCTGCTCTTTAAGTTCCTCCCCAGAATGCAGTAGTGTGCGGCTTATACAACTTCCTGGAGTGTGTGTGCATGCTGTTCCTAGTTCTCAGTCCACAGTTCACAGTCCCCAGTCGTCTGCAAGATAAGTGCTGTTTATGTATTTATGATTTTCTGTTTTCTGGATCCAGGTGACCCTGACTCCCTCCGTGTCTGTGCAGGGAGCCACTGGTCGTATCCCCTCACTATTGTAGGGTCTTCAGGTGTAAGATAGTCGAGGTACGTGGATATGCGCCCATCCACCTTTGGGGTGGTCGCATAGGCTGAGCAATAAGGGAGAGCGGCAGGTCTCATGCAGGGGTCTCCCTTTTGTTCCTTAGTTGTGGATCCAGTGAGTCATTGTTTATATTGTATTGTCTTGTTTCCTGTACACCATCCGTGACACAACCCTTTTAACTACCCCCCCCCCAATTAATTTATAATATTTATTCCTAATTGTGTTTCTCTAACTGCAATAGGATGTAATTGTGCATACTGATGATCATATGACAACCAAACACGATGCTCCAGAACTTCAGTCCCAGCCATTTGATACCTTTTAGATGTTGAAATCAATACTGATCGCAGCATCTAGGGAGTAAAAAGAAAGAGATTGCGATTAACAGGCTGTGGCTGTTAGGTCATACCTTACATCACAGTTATTTTGGTACATAATTTATTTAGTAACTCACTAACATATTCTGTAGCACAGTACATTAGCACTCATGTGAATCCTTGTCCCAAGCTCACTATTACAATACTTCAAAGGAAGCCAATTTATCTACCAATAGAATATGGAGTGTATGAGGAGGTTAAACATAAAAGATAAAGTTCCCTAGTTAATTAAACAGAAACTATATAAAAAAAATTACATGTAATCAGAAACTAGGATTGAAAATGCTAGTTAATTTCACTAAATCAGTAAGGAGGGTATGTATTTCCTCTAAGGGAAATCCTCAAGACGTGGACTACCATGCTTTCTTTTCTGAACTGCTCTAATGCAGGGATGCCCAACCTGCGGCCCTCCAGCTGTTGCAAAACTACAACTCCCGGCATGCCTGGACAGCCTACAGCTATTAGGGCATGCTGGGAGTTGTAGTTTTGCAACAGCTGGAGGGGCGCAGGTTGAACATCCCTGCTCTAATGCATCTGTAAAAAAAAAAGTACAAGTAGTCTTGATAAAAAAAATAATATCTTATAGCTACAGCTGCTGTGCATACCTACTTTATGTTTCTCCACGTGTACAGACTACAACTGACCATATCTATTCTGTCTGATCCTGCAGTCCAGTGTTATTCTGGTCCGTCTAAAGGCCCTCATACACATTAGTGTATTATCGGCTGAACCTCCTATCTCCCCTCTGAGAACTGTGAGTTCAGCCAACAGTCTAATGTGTGTGGGATGTCTGCCTGCCGCCCACAGAGGATGTCACGGGAGAGAAGGATCAGTGAAATTAATATTTTTGCCCAATCCGTTTGTTCACCCCTCTACCCATTGAATAGACATACATGTTCAGCCGAGCCAAATCTGTATGGGGCTGTCAGCATACAACATTTGGATTGTATGGATATTTTATATTACATGCACTAAAAACAACAAAATATTGGATGCAAAAGTGCGCATAGCTTTTAAATACGAGATAACTAAGGCTACTTTCACACTAGCAGTATTACTGGATCCAGCAGGGTCCAGCAAAAACGCTTCCGTTACTGATAATACAACCATCGGCATCCATTATGAACGGATCCGGTTGTATTATCTTTACTATTGCCAAGACAAATCAGTCATGAACTCCACTGAAAGTAAATGGAGGACGGATCCGTTTTCTATTGTGGCAGATTGTGTCCGAGAAAACGGATCCCTTCCCATTGTCTTGCATTGGGGGTCATGCCGGATCCATCTTGCTCCGCATCCCAGGACGGAAAGCAAACTACATGTTGCGGTTTGTTCTCCGGTATGGGGACGCAACTAAACGGAACCGAATGTACTTTGCAGCATTCCGTTCTGTTCAGTTACGTTTTGTCCCCATTGACAATGAATGGGAATAAAACGGAAGCGTTTTTTTTCCAGTATTGAGACCCTATGACGGATCTCAACACTGGAAAATATTAACGTAGTCTGAAAGTAGCCTAAGACGCCATGGAGCATTTCCCCCCAATTATTTATTCCTGTTCCTGCTTTTAATACACCTTCGCGTGTTCAGTGAGGATTTCCACTATTTCAGGTCTTTATTAGCGCTGGCATTCTGTAACCTTGAATTCCTCTCGTGCTGTAGCAAGTATAATCGTGCACCCAGAGGGGAACTTCACAGAGAAATGCACCCTTGGATGCAGTTAGAACATCGTACACATCGACATGAAGCAGACTACACTTTGATAGTTCAGGAAAATATGTTTGCAAAAGATTATTGCAATAAAATGTTATGAATCTCATTCAACACTGTGAATAGATATTGTTCATGTCAACACCAAATGGGCTAGTATGTGTCCATTACTGCTTGTTCTACACAGTGACACTCCAGCAGTGGTGAAACCATGACTCCCAGCATGCTCCATCCATTTCTATGGAGTTTTGAGAACAGCCAAGCAAGTGCACATCTTGGGAGTCCTACTTCTATCCCAGCTGGAGTGCAGGTTAGGCTACTTTCACACTTGCGGCAGAGAGATCCGGCAAGCAGTTCCGTCACCGGAACTGCCTGCCGGATCAGGCAAAATGTATGCTAACTGATGGCATTAGTAAGACTGATCAGGATCCTGATCAGTCTTAAAAATGCCTGATCAGTCGAAAAACTGCATTGAAATGCCAGATCCGTCTTTCCGGTGTCATCCGGCAAAAACGGATCCGGCATTTATTTTTTCACCTTTTTTTCAGTCTGCGCATGCGCATACCGGAAGGACGGATCCGGCATTCCGGTATTCTGAATTTCCTATAGGAAAAAATGCCTGATCCGGCATTCAGGCAAGTCTTCAGTTTTTTTAGCCGGAGATAAAACCGTAGCATGCTACGGTTTTTTCTTTTGCCTGATCAGTCAAAACGACTGAACTGAAGACATCCTGATGCAAACTGAACGGATTACTCTCCATTCAGAATGCATGGGGACATACCTGATCAGTTCTTTTCCGGTGTAGAGCCCCTGTGACGGAACTCTATGCCGGAAAAGAACAACGCAAGTGTGAAAGTAGCCTTAGCCATCACCGTACTAGGCCCTAGCTGCTTTTAGTCTGGAGTATATTACTTCCTATTAGCTACTTCATACTGGACACTTCAGCAATGACGCACTTGGTTTGGGTTGATAAATTGGATGAACTTATCATTTGAAGCGGTTGTTAGGACAGCCTTTGAACATATGCCATATTAGGGTTAGGGTACCCACTTCGGGCCCTCTCTTTATGTCAGAATGGAAAGCCACTGTAGGAGTGATTCCTGCTCTGGTGGATCATCCACGGACAGGCATTTATTGACCACTGCATGGGAAATATTTAGCTAGCTGCAGCTTCCTCTGGCATTAACAACTGATTGCTGAAGAGAATCCAGACCCGCCAGCTTTTTTTTAATTTTTTTTTAAAGGAGCATTCTTTATGAGTTGTAACCAAAGTCCTGTGGCCCCTAGAACACTGCCCTAAAACAAAAATGGTCAGTCCTCACAATTATTAACCACTTCACATCCAGGCCATTTACCCCCTTCCTGACAGAGCCTAAGGGCTCGTTCACACAAACGTTTTTTTGCGTTCCGTATACCGGCCGTTTTTTGAGTTCCATATACGGAACCATTCATTTCAATGGTTCCGCAAAAAAATATAATATAATATCGTTTTAAAATAAAATGATCAGGACGGGCTGTATTGTATGAATGAAAATGAATCATTGCAATTATAAAGCAGGGAACGTTTTGCACTAAAATATTCAATTGTGTGAATATGGATAACTACAGTAATTGTCACGTTATTGGAACAGCTGAAAATTATACTTTATTATCTTGCAGTAATTTGCTGTCATTCTTACTTCTTTGGTTCCCGAAGGATAACATTTCGGAAAGACTGGCATTTAAAGAAGATGTATTTATTTGTTTTAACATGCTCAGTAGCTGCTGCTAAATAATTAGCATGTGAAACATGTCATTTGCTTCTGATTCAGCAGCCAGAAGAGTCAATTACAACTTTCCCATCAGAAAATACAATTTTATAATAATGATGACAGATATTTTGGTTGTGGGGGAATATATTAAGACAAACGTTCCTTACCCCAGTTTTAATACCAAACCCGCTGGTGTAAGATTTAAAGGGTTTTCCAAGATATTTTTAACTGATGACCTATCCTCTGGTATCCTCAGTATCTGATCGATGGGGGCTGACACCCGGTACTCCCGCCGGTCAGTTGTTTGAGAAGGCACTGGATCTCACAATAGCATAGCGTCGTACATTGTATAGCGGCTCATTGCAATTATAAAGCAGGGAATGTTTTGCACTAAAATATTGAATTGTATAAATATGGATAACTACAGTAATTGTCACGTTATTGGAACAGCTGAAAATTATACTTTATTATCTTGCAGTAATTTGCTGTCATTCTTACTTCTTTGGTTCCCGTGAATGAGGCTGTACCTCAGCCTCATTCACTTAAATGGGGCTGAGCTGCGCCTAGGCCATGTGACTGAAGAACGTGATGTCACATGGCTAAGCTGCAAGAGCCAGTACCTTGTAAAACAGTTGAACGGCAGGGGTCCCGAGTTTCAGATACTGATGACCTATCCAGAGAACTGAAATGTAGTATAACTTATAGCTGGCATATATTTCAGTCATCATTTGGGACATTTTCTGACATAAATGATCATGAAAATGCTGGGAGTGTTGGTCTTGCCCACACCCTGACCTCACTGTGCTTCCTTTTTGGAAACTGGGAGTTAAAACGGCGTTAAAATGCCAGTTGCAACTAAATCTAGTTGCAATGGCAATTAAAAAGCAACTTTATCTCTCTAAATCCATGTCGTAGGGGAATGATACATTTTTCCCATGGTTTATGAGCCCCGTGACTCCTCACGTCCTCCTATCTCTCAGAGCAGTGACTGATAGGCTGCAGTCTATACACATTTTGAGTAAAAATAAATAATTTTTATTTATTAAAAAAATACCAAATTTACAAAAACTTTGGAAAAATTTCCAAATTTCCATTTATAACAGATAGTAATAATTCCAAAAACAGTTACTACCATATTTTTCGCTCTATAAGACGCACCAGCCCATAAGACAAACCTAGGTTTTTGAGTAGGGGAAAATAAGAAAAAAATAAAAATTTTAACCAAAAGGTGTGCTTTTGGTGGGTTTGAACTAATGGCGGTCTGTGCATGACACTATTATGGGGGATCTGTGGATGATGCACTGTTATGGGGTGGGGGATTTGTGGATGGCACTGTTATGTGGGGGATCTGTGGATGGCACTGTTATGGGGGGGAGCTGTGGATGGCATTATGATGGGGGGGTCTGTGGATGGCATTATGATGGTGGGGGGGATCTGTGGAGGGCATTATGATGGTGGGGGGATCTGTGGATGGCATTATGATGGTGGGGGGGATCTGTGGATGGCATTATGATGGTGGGGGGATCTGTGGATGGCATTATGATGGTGGGGAGGATCTGTGGATGGCATTATGATGGTGGGGATCTGTGGATGGCACTGTTATGGGGTAGTGGATCTGTGGATGACACTGCTATATGTGTCATCCACAGATCCCCCCATAACAGTCCCATCCACAGATCCCCCTATCATTATGCCATCCACAGTTTCCTAAGGAGGGGCTGTAGTAGGCGGGGAGAGCGGCGGGGCAGTGCAGGCACTGTACTCTGGCCCCGCCGCTCAGTATGTACTGTATTATATGTAGTGTTAATCATCATATCTAAACTGAATAATGATGCGCTCCCCCTGCTCCCCATGTGTACCGTACTTACCGGTACACATGTCACGCTCCTGTAGTAAGCGCTAGCAGGTAGGCCGGGCTGCAGGTGGCCGTAACTCACTGAGGTCACGTGCCTGCTCCGCCTACTTCATTCATAAAGTAGGCGGAGCAGGCACGTGACCTCCGTGAGTTATGGCCACCTGCAGCCCGGCCTGCCTGCTAGCTGCTAGTGCTTACTACAGGAGCGTGACATGTGTACCGGTAAGTACGGTACACATGGGGAGCAGTGGGAGCGCAGTTTAGATATGATGATTAACACTACGTATAATACAGTACATACTGAGCAGCAGGGCCAGAGTACAGTGCCTGCACTGCCCCGCCGCTCTCCCCGCCTACTACAGACTCTCCTCCCTCCTCACTAATACATCGCAGTCTGCGATGCTGCAGCATCGCAGACTGCGATGTAAATTGCCAGCATTCGCCCCATAAGACGCAGGGGCACTTTTCTCCCACTTTTGGGGGGGGGGGAAAGTGCATCTTATGGGGCGAAAAATACGGTACTTTACATTCCCCATAGGTCTACTTCATGTTTGGATAATTTTGTGAATGGCATTTTATTTTTTGGGGACATTAGAAGGCTTAGGCCTCTTTCACACGGGCGTTGCGGGAAAAGATGCGAGTCCGTTGCGGGAAAATGCACGATTTTTCCGCGCGAGTGCAAAGCGTTTTAATGCAAAGCGTTTAATTTAAAATCGGCATGTTTGGTACCAAGACCCGAACCCGGACTTCTTTACAGAAGTTCGGGTTTGGGATCGGTGTAGTGTAGATTTTATTATTTTCCCTTATAACATGGTTATAAGGGAAAATAATAGCATTCTTAATACAGTAGTAAATTAGGGATGGAGGGGTTAAAAAAATTTTTTAACTCACCTCATCCACTTGTTCGCGAAGCCCGGCTCATCTTCTTTCTTCCTTCTTCTTTGAGGACCCGGGAGGAAAAGGACCTTTGGTGACGTCACTGCGCTCATCACATGGTCCATCACCGCTCATGTGCACAGCCCCATTGGAGTGAATGGGTCCGGATTCACCTCACGCATTGCACCTGCACGAAATTCTCGCCCTTGTGAAAGGGGCCTTAGAAGTTTAGAAGCAAATCTTAAAATTTTCCGGACCAGTGCAGGTCGGAAGTCATAATGGACTTTTATTAGTATATATCTATAAAATAAGCCCATATGTGAATAGTGCGAATTAAATGAGCGGGATAAAATTACCCCAATTTGGGTAGGTTTGTGGTTATCTAGGGAGGGGAGAGGATAGTGGGGGAGGGGGCTGCTGGGTCTCTGCTAGGGCTGCACGATATGGGAATTTTGTGCGATTGCGATTAGGGCCCTAAAAATTATGATAACGATATGCGATGCAATATTTTAAGGGAATTGTGCTAGAGGTCTATTTGCTTGGATTTTCCCATATGAGCCGCTGATGCGGCTGGGTATGACATAGTTATAGGGGATCTGTGGATGGCACTGTTACGGGGATCTGTGGATGATGCACTGTTATTGGGGATCTGTGGATGACGCTGTGTTGTGTGGGATCTGTGGATGACGCTGTGTTGTGGGGGATCTGTGGATGACGCTGTGTTGTGGGGGATCTGTGGAGGACGCTGTTATGGGGGGATCTGTGGAGGACGCTGTTATGGGGGGATCTGTGGAGGACGCTGTTATGGGGGGGATCTGTGGAGGATGCTGTTATAGGGGATGTGTGCTATGACACACAGGGCCATGAGGGGGGGGGCGGCATAAGACATATAGCATCTTATGCTGGCCCCCCTCATGGCCCTATGTGTCCCCTCATGTGTCCTAAACTGCGCACATAACTGGCTTTGTGTGTAAAGTATTTTACTAGTGTGTAAAACAATCGCTCTCCTATTGATAACAGGTCCAGCCTCTGTACTCACTGTCACTATGAATGCACTGCAGCGAGCGGCAGCGAGCGGGCCGGCCGGCGCGTGACTGACGTCACTTTGTAACGCTCCTCCCACTTCAGGAAGCAGGAGCGTTACTAAGTGACGTCAGTCACGCGCCGGCCGGCCAGCTCGCTGCAGTGCATTCATCGTGACGTGAGTACAGAGGCTGGACCTGTTATCAATAGGAGAGAGATTGTTTTACACACTAGTAAAATACTTTACACACAAAGCCAGTTACGTGCGCGGGGCCCCTTCATATATAATCGCGGCATTTTCGGGTCGGCCAAATCACCATATTGCATTTGCCGATTATCGCGATTCGATTATTTTTTCAATTTATCGTGCAGCTCTAGTCTCTGCCCCTACTACACACCCTAATAAATAAATCCCTATCCTATCCACCGCACACCTCCTATGCCGTCCCTATGTCCTTCCCTGAACAATGCAATGACTGCCCAGCTTTGTCCTGAAGGGGGAGGAAAGAGGGGGGCAGGAGACCCCAAATCACAAAACCACCTACACCAGATATTGTGTGCCCAGGTCCCTGGGACACACTCTATACAATGCTTGGATTCAAAAACCCTGCGTCCTGCATATCCTAGGCACTCAGGTGTCACAAGTCATGTATACACCCAATTTCAATGGTATGAGATCGATGACAAAATCTATGCTTACAAGACACCATATGACAGCCCGACGCGTTTCTCTGGTCTCACCAGTTAATCAGGGGCCTTGACACATTGATGTCAGCAACAATAAATGAACTGTCCCTCCGAAGGAGGGGGTCAATACAAGCATCACAACAAGATACACAAATCAATAGTGAAAACTGTCATGATATAAATATCACTTCACAACCTCCCAATGTATTGGCAGTATACCATTATACCAAAACTACATAGATTTTGGCATCGATCTCTTACCATTGAAATTGGGTGTATACATGACTTGTGACACCTGAGTGCCTAGGATATGCAGGACGCAGGGTTTTTGAATCCAAGCATTGTATAGAGTGTGTCCCAGGGACCTGGGCACACAATATCTAGTGTAGGTGGTTTTGTGATTTAGGGTCTCCTGCCCCCCTCTTTCCTCCCCCTTCAGGACGAAGCTGGGCAGTCATTGCATTGTTCAGGGAAGGACATAGGGACGGCATAGGAGGTGTGCGGTGGATAGGATAGGGATTTATTTATTAGGGTGTGTAGTAGGGGCAGAGACCCAGCAGCCCCCTCCCCCACTATCCTCTCCCCTCCCTAGATAACCACAAACCTACCCAAATCGGGGTAATTATATCCCGCTCATTTAATTTGCACTATTCACATATGGGCTTATTTTATAGATATATACTAATAAAAGTTATATTTTAAAGGTTACCCACTTTTTTCTTGGTTTATGTGACGCAATTATAGGGTACCTGAATCTGATATCTAAGAATACCAGCTAATTGATAGTTTTTTTGTGCTTACATAATGGACACCACCACAATATTTATTGCCCTGATTCTGTAGTTTACAGAAACACCCCATATGTAGTTGTAAACTGCTGTACGGGCACACGGCAGGGCGCAGAATAAAGGAACACCTTATGGTTTTTGGAAGGCAGATTTCACTGGGATAATTTTAAGCTGCCATGTCACATTTGAAGACCCCCTGATGCACCCCTAGAGTAGAAACTCCAAATAAATGACCCAATTTTGGAAACTACGGGATAAGGTGGCAGTTTTAGGGTATATATGATTTTTGGTTGCTCAATATTACACTTTTTGTGAGGCATGATAACAAAAAATAGCTGTTTTGGCACTGTTTTAATTTTTTGTTATTTACAATGTTTATCTGACAGGTTAGATCATGTGGTATTTTTATAGAGCAGGTTGTTATGGACACGGAGATACCTAATATGTATACTTTTTATTTATTTAAGTTTTATACACTATAATTTTTTAAACAAAAAAAATCATGTTTTAGTGTCTCCATAGTCTGAGAGCCATAGTTTTTTTTATTTTTGGGCGATTGTCTTACAGTAGGTAGGGGCTCATTTTTTGTGGGATGAGGTGACGGTTAGATTGTTACTATTTTGGGCGGCATATGCCTTTTTGATCGCTTGGTTTTGCACTTTTAGTGATGTAAGGTGACAAAAAAATGTTTTTTTTAGCACAGTTTTTATTCTATTTTATTGACGGCGTTTACCTGAGGGGTTAGGTCATGTGATATTTTTATATAGAGTCGGTCGATATGGACATGGCGATACCTAATATGTCTACTTTTCTTTTTTTCCCTATTTTTACAAAAAAAAAAATTAACTTTATTTTGGGAGATAGATGCTATATTTTTTTTTACTTTCAACTTTTACATTTTTAATTTGAAAACTTTATTTTTTTTACTTTTGTTTCACTTTATTTTTTTGTCCCACTCTGGGACTTCAACTTTTGGGGGTCTGATCACCTTTAGAGATTACTTCTGTATTGTGATACATTGGCTGTAAGTGTATTACAGACTGTAATACACTTACAGCCTGCTTGCCTGTGAGATCCAGGGGGCTGGATCTCACAGGCTCTCCCGGAAGGCAGCCACGATGCCTAAGGAAGGCATCGGGCTGCCTTCCCTGCCATCGGGTCCCCGTCACAGCAGCGCGGGGACCCGATGGCTGCTTCCTCCCTGCACGTACATCGCATGTGCCGCGGTCAGCACTGACCACGGCCATGCAGGGTTTCATGCGCCGGCATCGGTGATTTCACCGATGCCGGCGCATACAGCAGGGGTCCGGCTATCAGTGACTGCTGGACTCCTGCCTCGGTTGCAAGACCTGCGCCCCCCGATTAGCGTGCCGTAAATGTACGGCGCTGTGCGTTAAGGGGTTAAGTGCCAGTCTGGGTTTTGGCAGCACCTGGCTGTCCTTAAATAGGCAGCTGGGCTCAGAAGCGAGGTCTCTATGTTGGGATCTGGGAGCATTGTGTCTGAATGAAGGCTTGCTACATGTTTGGCGTGAAAACAGGTTGGTGCTGCTATGGTCAAGGACTCTTTGAGGCAGAATTGCCGCATGGTGTGAATTAACACCAACACTGCAAGGTGACTTTTTGTTTGATTCTGACTGCTTTTTTTGTCACTTGCCTAAAGTGTGAATATAACACTGAACTGTTTGATCCAAAGAACTTGTTGTTGCCTCTATACTGCGTCCGCTAATCCTGTCTACCAGAGCGAAACCCCACAATTGGTGGAGGATGCGCGCATGAGCAGTGAGGCTGGCATAAACGCAGATTTTATGGGTTTCTGCATTTTTCAGACACGGTTGTATGTCGTACATTAAACCAGCTGTATTACAACCAGTGCCCTATGACAAAATGGAGGCTGTTGTGAAGGCCCTCATGGAGGCTAATCTGCAACAGCGAGAGACAAACCTGCAGCGAGGCTAATAAGCAGCAGCAGGAGACTAACCAGTTGCTGCTACAACATGTAATGGATTTGCAAACAGCAGGAGCAACCCCGAGCGTCCACTATGCCCGGAAAGCAGTCCGTGTCACGATTCCTAAGATGACCCCGCAGACGACATCGAATCCTACCTGCTGATGTATGAGAAAGTGGCCATCAGGGAAAAGCTCATCCGTGACCAGCGGGCTCAGATTGTCGCTCCGTTCCTGGCATCCGATTCCCAGCGGGTGTATTTTGACGATCAAGCGGCCAACTACCAGAAAGTCAAGGGTGAGATTCTGGCAAGACTGGGGGTGAATGTGTTGGTCCGGGCCCAGCGGGTGCATCAGTGGGAGTTCAACCCGGCTGAGCCTGCAAGACCCCATTATTATAACTTACTTCACCTCTTGCAAAAATGGCTACAGCCTGACGTGCTGAGTCCCACTGCTATGCTGGATCGTATGTTAGCCGATATGTTCTGGAGGGCTTTGCCATACCCAGCACTGGATCGGTCAGGTGTCTCCTGGCAATGCCTTTGAGATGGTGGACCTGGTGGAACGCTATGAAGCTACCAGGAATCTGAAGGAGGGTTCTGTCAGGAGGGGGTCAGCAAACCCCAGAAATCTTCACCCCAGTCCCGGAGATTTGAGCCGATAAGACGCCTGGGTGTCACGAGGGTATCAAGAGCCACGTCTGACTCCGTTATACCCGGGGTCAGGAAGTCGCAGCGGGTGGCTGCGCGCTCTATATCTAAAGAGCACGGTGTTTCTTAGTTATTGTTTTCTGTGTTTGCCTTGCTATCCTTTTTGTCTCTCTCAGGGATCCGTAGCTTCTCCTCCTCAGCTGTTTCTTGTCTGCCACTCCCTACCTCCTTATATTCTCCCCTCACACTTCTCTAGTTGCCAGTTATAGAGCTTCCTGCCTGGACATCTATACTGACCCACTGGAGTGGTTAATCCTGGTTGTTGTTCCTGTGTGCTACCCTCCGGATCCCTGTTTGGCTTATTGTTGTCTCCTGTTGTCGCCCACCTGGGAATATATGTTGAGTCTGTGTTGTCTGTCCTCCCCTTGGTGTTTTCCCTTAGAGTTAGTGGTGCGGACTAGTGTTCCCATCGCCCTGTTCACTACCTAGGGCTCAGCTCAGAGAAAGCCAGGGCTTTAGGCACGTGATCGGCGTACGGGTGAGGAACCCGTCTAGGGACGTCAGGGCAGCCAGGTGCCAGCCGCTAGGTGAGTCAGGGGTCACCATCTTCCCTCTCACTTGGGCAGGGCCTTCCTCGTTCCCTCCCTCTGTGTCACGTATGTGATAGCCACGCCGACCGTGATACTGGGATGTACCCACGGCAGACCTGGCTCCGATAGTCTGCTGGCGACGTCAGGAGCCTGGCCTTTTAAGGGCTGTCTGTCCCCATCGGGTTGAGCCCATGGACACTAACTATGGCTACCATCAGTCGCTATATGCCAGGAAGCTGTGTGCAGCAGCTACCCAAAAAACTCTAAACCACCTGTGCCAGGTGGAGGAAGGAGACACTCCAGCGGAGGCTCTGCTGGACTCAGGGAGTCTGGTCTCCCTAGTAAGGGCTCCCCTGGGGCAGTCAGCAGAGTGTACTGGCCGGAAAGTTGGTGTCATGTGCATCCATGGAGACTTAAAAGACTATCCCACCGCCCTGGTATCTCTAACCACAGGGGCTGGCAGATGGACTCACGAAGTGGCAGTTGCCCAGATTTACACTACGAACTTATAATAGGGAGAGACTTCCCGGGCTTCCCGGCACTGTGGCCTGCTATGAGAGTGACTGATACCCATGAGACAGGGGTAACCCTAGCAGAGTGGCCCGGCTCAGGGGGGAGACCAGAACCCTGCAAACCTGAGACCGAAGGTGCAGCGGTAGGGGTGACCGCCAATTCGGTGAAAGATATATATTGCAAACAGAAAAAGATTGATGGTGCACTGGTGTGGTGCACCAATTGATACCTTCTGGCGCAAAAACACGACCTCGGTGGATAGATAAAGGGGTCTTTTATTGATGATAGACAACGCGTTTCGGAGTTGGTACACTCCTTTTTCAAGTCTGCGCTCCAAGCCCCAGCACGGACCCGATTTTCTGTTTGCAATATATATCATTCCTCTGGGGCTTAGGCTACTCCACCGACGAGGACTGAGAAGATACCGGCTGCACCGACCCCTTGTCCTCACGAGTGTTGTGCCTACGTATGCACAACACCAGAAGGTGAGCATAATTTTCGATGTCCTGATTTCATATATCATATATCTATAATTGAACCTATTACCCTATGAGCGCCTTCCTATCTTTTTTCGCCACTATCGCAATTCGGTGAAAGAGGGGGAGACAACCCCGCTAAGTGTGATGGTGGGAGACGTGGAGGACTTGCCGCCGGGTCCTGAATTGGCAGATCTTGTTGGGGAAATTACCCCTGCATCTATGATTATCGGGGTCCAAATCCACGTTATATGTGCTAATAGGGAAAATCTGATACAGTCAAGTTGGCTGGATCAAATAATCTGAATTTATTAGGTTACTGACATATCTTATATTAGGATTTTAATGGCAGACATCCAGCAGCTGTGGGCGTTACATAACTTGAGCAGAAACCACAAAGACAGAAGAAATTAAACATCTCATCAGAAACCTGCAGTCAACTGCTCCCTCGTACCTGCTAAAAAGCTGACATTCACCAACCTCTGTGAACTCTGGTGTTCTATCGCTCACAATTCCCCCATTTTGAGAAATTTGTGAACTGTTACCGCCCAAAGGTACTTCAGAACAAGTTAACCTTATTCTGCCTTGGCAGGATTCCCTTCACGGTGGAACAGTATCACAGATCCTCTCAATAATCTTGATATTTTTTCCCCTTCTTACAAACTTTATTAATAAACATAGGCATAAGCTTAATTACAGTGTAAATAACTTGTATCACCACATGTTGTTGTTCCAGGGGGTAGAGATATATTTAACTGGTGGCCCTGATCTGTTTACCATGAGCCAGGGGGGCTCAGCCCATCCTGCAACGGTTAAGGGTACTTCCCTGTCTCTAGTTTTAGACTTAACCTGTTTCATGCATGAGAAAAAGATAGTAGAGTTTTCCAGTTCAGTCATTTCAGAAAAACTGAGGGGCACGGCAAAATAGGGTATAGTGGCTGAACTCACAGGACTGTGAGTACAGATCCAACAGTCTCTCAATTTTTCAATGTCATTCCTTCAAACAGCATCTGATGGTGTCATATCAAAGCATTGTCCCATTCACTATTCAGTGGACGAAACACTGCTGACACGCTCAGGATCAGAGCCACTGTCAGCAGGAGGATCTTCATCCTGTGGTTCCAAGACTTTCTTGCAGTGAGAAGCGTGTATCCAGTTGGGCTTTCCTTCAACCTTTACAGCGGTGTGGGTGGTCAACAGTACTTTAAAGGGACCATTGAATCTTGGATTTAGTCCTTTTCTCACATGCCTCTTTATCACCACCCAGTCTCCGGGATGCAAGCTGTGAGTTCCTTCTACTTAGAATTTGGAAGTGAAGCAAACACCTGTTTATGCGTGAGTTCTAGCCTTTTTGTGAGGGCCCGCATGTAACTGGTCAGACTGTCATTATTCATCTGCAGCTGCTGAGGAAAGTATAACCCTAAGGCTACTTTCACACTTGCGTTCAGAGCGGATCCATCTGCTGTCTGCACAGACCGATCCGCTCCTATAATGCAGACGTTTGGATCCGTTCAGAACTGATCCGTCTGCATTATAGCTTAGAAAAAATTCGAAGTGTGAAAGTAGTTCAGGCGGATCCGTCCAGACTTTACATTGAAAGTCAATGGGGGACGGATCCGTTTGAAGATTGAGCCATATTGTGTCATCTTCAAACGGATCCGTCCCCATTGACTTACATTGTAAGTCTGGACGTATCCGCTTGCCTCCGCACGGCCAGGCGGACACCCGAACGCTGCAAGCAGCGTTCAGGTGTCCGCTTGCTGAGCGGAGCGGAGGCTGAACGCTGCCAGACTGATGCATTCTGAGCGGATCCGCGTCCACTCAGAATGCATTAGGGCAGTACGGATGCGTTCGGTGCCGCTTGTGAGCCCCTTCAAACGGAGCTCACAAGCGGAGCCCCGAACACTAGTGTGAAAGTAGCCTTACCTAGGAGCACTTCCAAACAGGATCTCAAATGGGGACAATCCTGTCTTCTTGTTTGGGGGGTGGTCCTTACTGAATACAGGGCAAGAGGTAAGCACTCTGTCCAGGGCCTCTGGATCTCCCGCATGGCCTTTTGTATTTTCAGTTTCAATGTGCCATTCAGGCGCTCAACTCGGCCGCTGCTTTGGGGATGGTAAGCTGTATGGAAGGCTGGGGTCACGACTCACCCCTAATGCTTGTGAAATGAGAACCTCTATCTGACTTGATAACCTCAGGAACACCATACCTGCATATCAGTTCACTGCCGAGTTTCTTTGCCGTATTCTTGGCATTGGCTTTAGCTACTGGGAAGACTTCTGGCCAACCTGAAAAGAGATTAACACACACAAGAACAAACTCATACACTCCTACCTTTGGTATTTGTATGTAGTCTATCTGCAGTCTCTGAAAAGGGTAAAGGGGCCTGTGGGTGTGCTTGCTTGGAATCTTTACCACTTGACCGGGGTTATTCAGTGCACAGACCATACAGCCTGGTGTGAATCGAGCAGCTACTGTAGAAAACCTTGGAGCAATCCACCCTGCATTAACCACACTTACCATGGCACCGTTTGATAGGTGAGTGGGCCTGTGGGCCTCCTGAGCCATAACTGGGTACAGAGGGTGTGGTAGACAAATTTTGTCCTTGTTTTTCCATACTCCTTGGTCATCTGGCCTACCCCTTTGTTTAGTCCATAGTTCTTTTTCTTCAAGTGGAGCCTGTTCAAACAACTTAATTATAACGTCTTTACATATATCCACAGGCTTTAACCCCTTAACGCAAACCGCCGTGCATGTACGGCGGGCTAATCAGGCAGGCACTGGAAGGGTGCGCACCCGATCAGTGCAGGGATCCGGCAGTTCCCGATAGCCGGGCCCCTGCTGTATCCGACATCGCAGTTTACAGCGATGCCGGCGGATTAACCCCTTCTATGCCGCTGTCCACGCTGACAGCGACATAGAAGTTTCCAGCGAGTCAAGCAGCGGATAGAGTCCCCGCACTGCTGTGTTGAGGACTCGATGTGTCCGAAAGCAGCCCGATGCCTTGCAGAGGCTGCCCAATGTCTTGCACGGCATCGGCACCTGCCTTCTACGGGTGCCGAGCAGATCCAGCCTCAGGCTGGGTCTCCTAGGCAACCTGATAGTGTATGACTCAGTGTCATACACTAACAGGCAATGCATTACAATAAAGATGTATTGTAATGCATTGCAGAGGGGATAAGACCCCCAAAAGCTGAAGTCCCAGAGTGGGACAGAAATAAAGTTTTTTGAATGTTTTGAATAAAAAAAATAAAGTTTTGAAGGTAAAAAAAGAAAAAAAACACCCCTTTCCCCTGATTTTATAAAAAAAAATGAAAAAACGCACATATAAGGTATCGCTGCGTCCATAACGACCGGCTCTATAAATATATCACATGATCCACCCCTGTCCGATAGACACCATAAAAAATAAAAACTGTCAAAAAAAGCCATTTTTGTCACCTCACATCACTAAAAGTGCAACACCAAGCGATCAAAAAGGCGTATGCCCCAAAAAATAGTACCAATCTAACCGTCACCTCATCTCGCAAAAAATTAGCCCCTACAGGACAATCGCCCAAAAAATTAAAAAAAACTATGGCTCTGTTTATGGAGACACTAAAACATGATTTTTTTGTTTCAAAAATGCTTTTATTGTGTTGAATGTAGAAAAAAAAAAGTATACATATTAGGTATCGCCACGTCCGTAACAACCTGCTCTATAAAAATACCACATGACCTAACCCCTCAGGTAAACACCTTATAAAAAATTTTCAAAAAGTGTCAAAAAAGCAATTTTTTTGTCACCTTACATCACAAAAAGTGTAATAGCAAGCAATCAAAAAGTCATATGCACCCCAAAATTGTACCAATCAAACCGTCATCTCATCCCGCAAAAATGATACCCTACCTAAGAGAATCTCCCTAAAAATTAAAAAAAACTATGGCTCTCAGGCTATGGTGACACTAAAACATGATTTTGTTTTGTTTCAAAAATGATATTAGTGTATAAAGCTTAAATAAATAAAAAAGGTATACATATTGGGTATCGCCGCATCCGTAACAACCTTCTCTATAAAAATATCACATGATTTAACCCCTCAGGTGAACACCGTAATTTTCTTTTTTATAAAAACATTTGTCACCTTACATCACGAAAAGTGTAATAGCCAGCGATCAAAAAGTCATATGCACCCCAAAATTGTACCAATCAAACAGAGAATTGCCCAAAAAATAAAAAAAACTATGGCTTTCAGAATATGGAGACACTAAAAAAGAATTTTTTTCAAAAATGCTTTCTTATGTAAAACTGAAACAAACAACCAAAAAAAGTCATATTTGGTATTGTCACGTCCGTAACAACCTGCTCTATAAAAATAGCTCATGATCTAACTTGTCAGATGAACGTTGTAAATAACAAAACATAAAAACATTTCCAAAACAGCTATTTTTTTGTTACCTTGCTTCACAAAAAGTGTAATATAGAGCAACCAAAAATCATCTGTACCCTAAAATAGTACCAATACAACTGCCACCTTATCCCATAGTTTCCAAAATGGGGTAACTTTTTTGTAGTTTCTACTCTAGGGGTGTATCAGGGGGTCTTCAAATGTGACATGGCAAGTTAAAATTATCCCAGTGAAATCTGCCCTTCAAAAACCATATGGCATTCTTTTCCTTCTGTGCCCTGCCGTGTGCCCGTACAGCAGTTTACAACCACATATGGGGTGTTTCTGTAAACTATATTTATTAGGGCAATAAATATTGAGTTTTGTTTGGCTGTAAACCTTTGCTTTGTTAGCGGGAAAAAATGATTAAAATGGAAAATCTGCCAAAAAAGTGAAATTCTAAAATTTCATCTCCATTTTCCATTAATTCTTGTGAAACACCTAAAGGGTAAACAAAGTTTGTAAAATCAGTTTTTAATACCTTGAGGGGTGTAGTTTCTAAAATGGGGTCATTTTTGGGTGGTTTCTATTATGTAAGCCTCACAAAGTGACTTCAGACCTGAACTGGTCCTTAAAAAGTGGGTTTTGGAAATTTTCTGAAAAATTTCAAGATTTGCTTCTAAACTTATAAGCCTTCTAACTTCCCCAAAAAATAAAATGGCATTCACAAAATGATCCGAACATAAAGTAGACATATGGGAAATGTAAAGTAATAAATATTATATGAGGTATCACTATCTGTTTTAAAAGCAGAGAAATTGAAATTTGGAAAGTGGCGAATTTTTCCCAATTTTTGGTAAATTTAGTATTTTTTTCTAAATAAAAATGAAATATTTTGATTCAAATTTACCACTGTCATGAAGTACAATATGTGACGAGAAAACAATCTCAGAATGGCTTGGATAAGTAAAAGTGTTTTAAAGTTATCACCACATAATGTAACATGTCAGATTTGCAAAAATCTGTCTGGTCCTTAAGGTGAAAAATGGCCCGGTCCTTAAGGGGTTAAGGCTCTTACCAGGGTAGCATCAGCATTTAGTGGCTGGAGCGCAGCGTGTTTGGCTGCCTTGTCAGCTCTTTCATTGCCTTTCACCTCTACTTTGGTACACCTTGTATGAGCCTTTACCTTTACAATAGCAACTTCTTCTGGTAACAGTAAAAAGTTCATAAGTTCAAGCACAGAGTCTTTGTTTTTAATGGGCTGACCTGCAGAAGTTAGAAAGTCTCTAGGTCGCCATATGGGTCCATAGTCATGTGCAATACCAAAACCATACCTTGAATCCGTATAGTTGTTCACCTCTTCCCCTCAGCTAATTTACACGCCTCAGTGAATGCCTTCAGCTCTGCCTCCTGCGCAGACATGTGCGGAGGGAGTGGTTCAGCAATGGTTGCCTCATATTGTGTGACCACTGCATATCCAGTGTGGAAACGGCCATCCTCTCCCATAAACCTGCTTTCATCTACAAAATACTCAAGATCAGGGTCATCAAGAAGTTTTTCATGCACATGAGAAAATCGAGAAGTTTCTTGTTGCATCACTGTATACAATCATGAGGATGAACGTTTTCAGCTAAATCAGACAAAAGGCTACCTGTGCTACCCTCCCCCATTTCTGAATCTGTGATTGGTAACAAAGTAGCAGGATTCAGAGTAGTACATCTTTTAAAAGAAATATTGTCTGGCATGAGGAATGCACATTGGAGTCTGAGTTGTCTAGCCATAGAAATATGTTTTGGTTGCACCTGTGTGAGAATGCCCTGTATGTCATGAGGTGTTTGCGCAACTACTGGGTAGTCCAACACTATTTCTGAGGCTTTTTCAATCATTGCCTGCACTGCTGCAAATGCCCTGACGCAGGAGGGGGCACCGCGAGCAACAGTGTCTAATCTAGCTGAAAAGTACGCCACTGGACGCTGGCCGTCTCCATGTTTCTGAGTAAGCACAGCAGTACTGTGACCCTGTATTTCAGAACAGGTTAAATTCCTCATCATACTTTGGAATGCCTAATGCAGGGGCTGACAGGATGCATAGTTTGAGTGTATGAAAATTATTTACAGCTTCTTCTGTAAGACAGAATGGATCAGAGGGTAAGCAATCATACAAAGGTTGCATTAACCCCTTCTACCCCGGGCCAGTTTTCGCTCTTCTGCCCAGGCCATTTTTTGCAAATCTGACATGTCTCACTTTATGTGGTAATAGCTTTGGAACAGTTTTACTTATCCAAGCCAATTTGAGATAGTTTTCTCGTGACACATTTTACTTAAATTGAGTCAATATATTTCACCTTTATTAAAATTCCCAAATTTTCAAATTTCAATTTCTCTACTTTTATAATAGATAGTGATACCTCATATAATAGTTATTACTTTACATTTCCCATATGTCTACTTCATGTTTGGATCATTTTGAAAATAACATTTTATTTTTTAAGGACGTTAGAAGGCTTAGAAGTTTGGAAGCAAATCTTAAAATTTTTCTGAAAATTTCCAAAACCCACTTTTTAAGCACCAGTTCAGGTCTGAAGTCACTTTGTGGGGCTTACATAATAGAAACCACCCAAAAATGACCCCATTTTAGAAACTACACCCCTCAAGGTAGTCAAGACTGATTTTACAAACTTTGTTAACCCTTTAGGTGTTCCACAAAAATAAATGGAAAATGGAGATGAAATTTCAGAATTTCACTTTTTGGCAGATTTTAAATTTTAATCCATTTTTTCCAGTAGCAAAGCAAGGGTTAACAGCCAAACAAAACTCAGTATTTATTACCCTGATTCTGCGGTTTACAGAAACACTCCACATGTGGTCTTAAACTGCTGTATGGCCACACGGCAGGGCGCAGTAGGACAGGAACGTCATATGGTTTTTGGAAGGCAGATTTAGCTGAACTGGTTTTTAGATGCCATGTACCATTTGAAGCCCCCTGATGCACCCCTACAGTAGAAACTCAAAAAAGTTACCACATTTTGGAAACTTCAGGATAAGGTGCCAGTTTTGTTGGTACTATTTTGGGGTACATATGATTTTTAATTGCTCTAAATTACGTTTTTTGTGAGGCAAGGTAACCAAAAAATGGATGTTTTGGCACCGTTTTTATTTTTAACAACATTCATCTGACAGGTTAGATCATGCGCTATTTTTATAGAGCAGGTTGTTACGGATGCAATGATATCAAATACAGTTGCAAGAAAAAGTATGTGAACCTTTTGGAATGATATGGATTTCTGCGTGAGGTGTCAGCCAACTGGAGTCCAATCAATGAGATGAGATTGGAGGTGTTGGTTACAGCTGCCCTGCCCTATAAAAGACACACACCAGTTCTGGGTTTGTTTTTCACAAGAAGAATTGCCTGATGTGAATGATGCCTGACACAAAAGAGCTCTCAGAAGATCTACGATTAAGAATTGTTGACTTGCATAAAGCTGGAAAGTATTATAAAAGTATCTCCAAAAGCCATGCTGTTCATCAGTCCACAGTAAGAAAAATTGTCTATAAATGGAGAAAGTTCAGCACTGCTGCTACTCTCCCTAGAAGTGACCGTCCTGTAAAGATGACTGCAAGAGCACAGCGCAGACTGCTCAATGAGGTGAAAAAGAATCCTAAAGTGTCAGCTAAAGACTTACAAAAGTCTCTGGCATATGCTAACATCCCTGTTAGCGAATCTACGATACTTAAAACACTAAACAAGAATGGATTTCAAGGGAGGATACCACAGAGGAAGCCACTGCTGTCCAAAAAAAACATTGCTGCACGTTTACAGTTTGCACAAGAGCACCTGGATGTTCCACAGCAGTACTGGCAAAATATTCTGTGGACAGATGAAAACAAAGTGGAGTTGTTTGGAAGAAACACACAACACTAAGTGTGGAGAAAGAGGCACAGCAAACCAACATCAAAACCTCATCCCAACTGTGAAGTATGGTGGTGGGGGCATCATGGTTTGGGGCTGCTTTGCTGCATCAGGGCCTGGACGGATTGCTATCATCGAAGGAAAAATGAATTCCCAAGTTTATCAAGACATTTTGCAGGAGAACTTAAGGCCATCTGTTCACCAGCTGAAGCTCAACAGAAGATGGGTGTTGCAACAGGACAACGACCCAAAGCATAGAAGTTAATCAACAATAGAATGGCTTAAACAGAAGAAAATATGCCTTCTGGAGTGGCCCAGTCAGAGTCCTGACCTCAAACCGATTGAGATGCTGTGGCATGGCCTCAAGAAAGCGATTCACACCAGACATCCCAAGAATATTGCTGAATTGAAACAGTTCTGTAAAGAGGAATGGTCAAGACTCACTCCTGACCGTTGTGCACGTCTGATCTGCAACTACAGGTAACGTTTGGTTGAAGTTATTGCTGCCAAAGGAGGTTCAACCAGTTATTAAATCCAACGGTTCACAAACTTTTTCCACCTGTACTGTGAATGTTTACATGGTGTGTTCAATAAAAACATGGTAACATTTAATTCTTTGTGTGTTATTAGTTTAAGCAGACTGTGATTGTCTATTGTTGTGACTTAGTTGTGATCAGATCACATTTTATGACCAATTTGTGCAGAAATCCATATCATTCCAAAGGGTTCACATACTTTTTCTTGCAACTGTATGTCTACTTTCTATGATGTTTGTTTCAGTTTTTCATAATAAACACCCTATTTTTTTTATTTTTCTGCCGATAGTCTTGTGCAGGGGCTCGTTTTTTGCAGGAAGAGTAGACTTTTTATTGGTACCATTATTGCGTACATATGATTTTTTGATCATTTGTTATTACACTTTATGGGGCAAGATGACCAAACAATTTGTTGTTTTGGCACAGTTTCTACAGTCCTGATCAAAAGTTTAAGACCACTTGAAAAATGGCAAAAAATCATATTTAGCATGGCTGGATCTTAACAAGGTTCCAAGTAGAGCTTCAACATGCAACAAGAAGAAATGGGAGTGAGACAAAACATTTTTTTGAGCATTCAATTTAATGAAAACAACGAATAAACTGAAACAGGCTGTTTTTCAGCTGATCAAAATTTTAGGACCACATGCCTTTAAAAGGCCAAATCTGTGCAAAGATGTGGATTCATTGTCATTTTCTGTCAGGTAGTCACACATTGCGATGGCAAAGGCAAAAAAAATCTCCCTTTTTGAACATGATCGGGTTGTTGAACTGCATAAGCAGGGTCTCTCACAGCGCGCCATCGCTGCTGAGGTGGGACGCAGTAAGACTGGAAGATTGGAATTTCTTAAATGATCCTGAGGGTTATGGAACAAAAAAGTCAAGTGGAAGATCCAAAAAAATTTCATCAGCACTAAGCCGGAGGATCCAATTGGCTGTCCGTCAAGACACTGGACGATCCTTGACCCAAATTAAGGCCCTTACTGGTGTTGACTGCAGCCCCATAACCATCAGACGGCATCTGAGACTGAAGGGCTTCAAAAACAAAAAACGTCTTCAAAGACCTCGTCTCCTTGAACGCCACAGAACTGCTCGTTTGGACTTTGCAAGAGAGCACCAAACATGGGACATTCAAAGGTGGAAGAAAGTTTTATTCTCTGATGAGAAAAAATTTAACCTTGATGGTCCTGATGGTTTCCAACGTTACTGGCATGACAAGCAGATCCCACCTGAGATGTTTTCTACGCGCCACAGTGGAGGGGGCGCCATAACGGACTGGGGTGCTTTTTCCTTCAGTGGAACAATGGAGCTTCAGGAAGTGCAGGGGCGTCAAACGGCCGCTGGCTATGTCCAGATGTTGCAGAGAGCATTCCTCATGACTGAGGGCCCTCGTCTGTGTGGTAACGACTGGGTTTTTCAACAGGACAACGCTACAGTACACAATGCCCGCAGGACAAGGGACTTCTTCCAGGAGAATAACATCACTCTTTTGGACCATCCTGCGTGTTCCCCTGATCTAAATCTAATTGAGAATCTTTGGGAATGGATGGCAAGGGAAGTTTACAAAAATGGACAACAGTTCCAGACAGTAGATGGCCTTCGTGCGGCCGTCTTCAACACATTTGGAGAAATGTTCCCACTCACCTCACGCTTGCATCAAGCATGCCAAAACGAATTTTTGAAGTGATAAACAATAACGGCGGAGCTACTGATTACTGAGTTCATGTTTGGAAGTTGGATTTCTGTTTTTTGGGGGGGGGGGGGTTAGTTTTTTGATCAGATGAAAAACAGCATCTTTCAGTTTATTTGATGTTTTCATTAAATTGAATGCTCAAAAAATGTTTTGTCTCACTCCCATTTCTTCTTGTGCATGTTGAAGCTCTACTTGGAACCTTGTTAAGATCCAGCCATGCTAAATATGATTTTTTGCCATTTTTCAAGTGGTCTTAAACTTTTGATCAGGACTGTATTTATTTATTATTTTTACAGCGTTTATCTGAGGGATTAGGTCATGTGACTTTTTTTATAGAGCAGATCGTTACAGACGTGGCAATACCTAATATGTCAACTTTTTCTTATTTATTTAAAGAGGACCTTTCACCTGTATAAACTATATGAACTGAGTATCCTGCCATATAGAGCGGCGCCCGGGGATCTCACTGCACTTACTATTATCCCCGGGCGCCGTTCCGTTCTCCCGTTATAGGCTCCGGTACCTTTGTTTCTTAAGTTATAGTAGGCGGGTCTTCCCTTGTCCTGTGGGCGTCTCCTTCTCCTAGGCTGCAGCGCTGGCCAATCGCAGCGCACAGCTCACAGCCTGGGAGTTTTTTTTCTCTCTACATGGCAGCATACTCAGTTCATATAGTTTATACAGGTGAAAGGTCCTCTTTAAGTTTTACACAATAATAGCAGTTTTGAAACTGAAATAATGATGTTTTAGTGTCTCCATAGTCTGAGAGCCATAGCTTTTTTAGTTTTTGACCGATTGTCTTAGGTAAGTCAAATTTTTTGCGGGATAAGGTGATGGTTTGATTAGTACTATTTTTGGGGGGTATATGCTTTATTGATCGCTTGGTGTTGCAATTTTTGTGATGTAAGGTCACAAAAATAGCTTTTTTTCACACAGTTTTTATTTTTTTACGGTGTTCAGGGGGGTTAGGTCATGTGATATTTTTATAGAGCTGGTTGTTATGGACGTGGCGATACCTAATATGTTTACTTTTTTAAATTTATTTCACTTTAGCACAATAATAGCAGTTTTGAAGCAAAAAATAATCATATTTTAGTGTCTCCATTGTCTGAGAGTGATAGCTTTTAAATTTTTTGACCAAATGTCTTAGGTAGGGTATCATTTTTTGCGGGATGAGGTGACGTTTTGATTGGTACTATTTTGGGGGGCATAACCCTTTTTGATTGCTTGCTGTTGCAATTTTTGTGATGTAAGATGACAAAAATAGCTTTTTTTTTACACAGTTTTTATTTTTTTATTTTTATGGTGTTTACCTCAGGGGTTTGGTCATGTGATATTTTTATAGAGCTGGTTGTCCCTCCATGAAGGCAGAAGTTAGAAACTTTTCCCCCATTTGGCCAGCCTGATCCCACCCTATGTATCACGGTCGGCGTGACTATCACATACGTGACACAGAGGGAGGGAACAAGGAAAGCCCTGCCCAAGTGAGAGGGAAGGTGGTGACCCCTGACTCACCTAGCGGCTGGCACCTGGCTGCCCTGACGTCCCTAGACGGGTTCCTCACCCGTACGCCGATCACGTGCCTAAAGCCCTGGCTTTCCCTAAGCTGAGCCCTAGATAGTGAACAGGGCGGTGGGAACACTAATCCGCACCACTAGCTCTAAAGGAAAACACCAAGGGAAGGACAGACAATACAAACTCAACATATAATCCCAGATGGGCGACAACAGGAGACAACAAGAAGCCCAACAGGGATCCGGAGGGTAGCACTCTGGAACGACAACCAGGATTCACAACTCCAGTGGGTCAGTATAGATGTCCAGGCAGGAAGCTCTATAACTGGCAACTAGAGAAGAGTGAGGGGAGAATATAAGGAGGTTGGGAGTGGCAGACAAGAAACAGCTGAGGAGGAGAAGCTACGGATCCCTGATTGAGACAAAAAGGATAGCAAGGCAAACACAGAAAACAATCACTAAGAAACAACGTGATCTTTAGATATAGAGCGCGCAGCCACCCGCTGCGACCTCCTGACCCCGGGTATAACGGAGTCAGACGTGGCTCTTGATACCCTCGTGACAGTACCCCCCCTTTCACGAGGGGCCTCCGGACACTCAGGACCAGGTCTCTCCGGATGAGAGGCATGGAAAGCCTGAATTAACCTGTTGGCGTTTACCTCTGACGCTGGAACCCACATTCTTTCCTCGGGACCGTAACCCCTCCAATGCACCAGATACTGAAGAGAGCGGCGGACCCGACGAGAATCAACAATTCTGGCTATTTGAAACTCCAGATTACCATCCACAATAACAGGAGGAGGTGGCAGCGGTGATGGTTCTAGAGGTGGAACATACTTCTTGAGTAACGATTTATGGAAGACGTTATGGATCTTAAAAGTCTGAGGTAGCTCCAGGCGAAAAGCCACAGGGTTAATGACGGCTACTATTTTATAAGGACCAATGAACCTAGGGCCCAGTTTCCAAGAGGGAACCTTCAACTTAATATTCCTAGTAGACAACCACACATAGTCATTCACCCCTAGGTCCGGACCTGGCGACCGTTTCTTATCGGCCATGCATTTATATTTACCACTCATCTTTTTCAAGTTAACTTGCACCTTCTGCCATACCGAAGAAAGAGATGAAGAAAACCTTTCCTCTTCGGGAACCCCAGAAGACCCCCCCTCTTTGAAAGTACAAAATTGGGGATGAAAACCGTATGCACCAAGGAATGGTGACTTGCCAGTGGACTCCTGATAATGATTATTTATGGCAAACTCAGCTAACGGTAAATATGATGACCACAACTCTTGGTTTTCAGACACAAAACACCTTAAATATGTTTCTAGGTTTTGTTGGTACGCTCAGTCTGTCCATTCGACTTAGGATGGAAAGCTGAGGAAAAGGACAAGTGTACCCACAAACGGGAACAAAAAGCTTTCCAAAACTTAGAAATAAACTGGGTTCCCCGATCCGAAACCACATCGGAAGGGACCCCGTGAAGCTTCACGATTTCACTGATAAACACCTGAGCAAGAGTTTTAGCATTAGGAAGTGCGGGTAGCGCAATAAAGTGTACCATTTTGCTAAACCTGTCTACTACTACCAAAATAACTGTTTTACCCGCAGACAACGGTAAGTCAGTGATGAAATCCATTGACAGATGTGTCCATGGCCTATTGGGGATAAAAAGAGGCAATAAAGACCCTGCTGGACGTGTATGAGAGACTTTCGCGCGTGCACAAGTAGAGCAAGTAGACACGAAATCCATTACATCCTGACGCAACCTTGGCCACCAAAAACGACGAGATAATAGCTCCAAGGTTGCTTTCCCAGCAAGTGCCGAATTATGATGTTCTTTTAATAATTCAAGACGCAGGTTTAACGGTACAAACAATTTCTCTGAGGGGCAAGAGGCCGGGGCGTCCCCCTGGGCCTCTAACACCTTTCCCTCTAGAACAGAGTGTACAGCAGAGACAACCACTCCTCTTTGTAAAATAGGTACCGGATCACTAGCATTACCCCCTCCAGGGAAACTACGAGATAACGCGTCTGCCTTGGTATTTTTTGCCCCAGGACGATAGGTGATTACAAAGTTAAATCTGGTAAAGAATAGCGACCACCTAGCTTGTCTAGGGGTGAGACGCTTAGCCGATTCTAGGTACAGAAGGTTTTTGTGATCCGTAATCACCGTGACGGGGTGGATTGCTCCCTCTAAGAAGTGACGCCACTCTTCAAGCGCCAGCTTAATCGCCAACAGTTCCCTATTTCCAACATCATAGTTCTTCTCTGCAGAAGATAATTTTTTGGAAAAGAAAGCGCAAGGGCGCCATTTGCCAGGAGACAGACCCTGAGACAATACAGCCCCCACTCCCACCTCTGACGCATCTACCTCAACAATAAAAGGCTGGGAGACATCAGGTTGAATTAGAACAGGTGCCGAGGTAAACCTCTCTTTTAGAGAGGAAAATGCATTTTTAGCGGCGTCAGACCATTTAGAAAAATCAGTCCCCTTCCTAGTCATGTCGGTAAGGGGTTTAACGATCACTGAATAATTTTTAATGAACTTTCTATAGAAATTTGCGAAACCCAAAAACCGTTGTAGGGCTTTAAGGTTCTCAGGAAGATCCCAATCTAAAATTGCCTGGACCTTCCCAGGATCCATACGGAAACCTGAAGCAGATAATAGATATCCCAGGAACTGTATTTCCTGAACGGCGAAGACACATTTTTCAATTTTCGCATATAATTTATTCGTCCGTAGAACCTGCAGTACTTGCCTGACATGCACCTCATGTGTTTTCAGATCAGCCGAATAAATTAAGATATCATCTAGGTATATGACTACAAACCTGCCGATGAGATGACTAAAAATATCATTAACGAAATGTTGGAAGACAGCGGGGGCATTGGTCAGACCGAAAGGCATAACTAGATTTTCATAATGCCCCTCAGGGGTGTTAAAAGCTGTCTTCCACTCATGCCCTTCCCTGATACGAATCAGATTGTAGGGCCCCCTAAGATCAAGTTTGGAGAACCACCTAGCACCCGCAATCTGATTAAAAAGGTCAGGAATGAGAGGAAGAGGGTATGGGTCTCGGATGGTTATCTGGTTTAGCTCACGGAAATCTAGGCAAGGACGCAGGCCCCCATCTTTCTTTTTAACAAAGAAAAACCCTGCAGCCACGGGTGAAGAAGAGGGTCTGATGTGTCCCTTAGCCAGACTCTCGGAGATATAATCTTTCATGGCTTGTCTCTCGGGACCCGAAAGATTATACAACCTGGACTTGGGTAATTTTGCACCGGGAATCAGGTTAACCGGGCAATCATAAGGACGATGAGGTGGTAGCTTCTGACAACCCTTTTCAGAAAAAACGTCCTCAAAGTCCGAAATAAATGTAGGAAGGGAAGCTATGGAGGCGATTAAGCAATTGTTATTTAAGCAATTCTCTCTGCAATGCTCACTCCACTCCAATATTTCCCTGGCCTGCCAATCCACCACTGGATTGTGCGCTACCAACCAGGGAAGACCCAATACGACAGGAGAGGGAAGGCCCTCCAGAACGTAACATGAAAGACACTCATTATGGTGGTCCCCTACCCGAAGGTGTAAATTATGAACAACGTGGGTGAGGTTTCTCTGAGACAGAGGAGCCGAATCTATAGCGAATACGGGAATAGGTCTCTGCAGCGTACAGAGAGACAAACCCATAGTGCGGGCAAAATGGGCATCTATCAAATTTACCCCTGCTCCACTGTCTAGAAAAAAAGAAATAGACTCCGTCTTAACACCAAAAACAATAACCGCTGGTAACACAAATTGAGATGTTCGTATGGAGGAAACGTATACCCCCCGGCTGACATCCTCCGCACAGCCTGGGGTTAGTAGTTTTCCGACGGTCTTTTGTTTTTGAGAAAGGAGGGACAGACATTAATGAAATGACCCTTCCCCCCACAGAAAAAACAAGCCCCCCCCCTACGGCGAACCTCAGGAGGACGGACCTGACGAGAAGTTCCGCCTAGCTGCATAGGCTCATCTAAGTCAGTACAGACTAATTGTTGCTTGGGAGAGGTAACCAATTGCTCAGGAATTTTCGATCTCTCCCTAAGACGCCTATCTATTCTGATAGAGAGGGACATAACAGCATCAAAGGAAAGGGGGGTCTCATACAGCGCCAGTGCATCCTTAACCCTTTCAGATAACCCAGAGCAGAACTGACTCCTGAGAGCCGGGTCGTTCCACTGAGTATCCGTAGCCCACCTACGGAACTCTGAGCAATATTCCTCTGCTGACCGATCTCCCTGTAGGAGTCTCCGTAACTTCGACTCAGCCAGGGCAACTCGGTCAGGGTCATCATATATGAGACCCAAAGCCCCAAAAAATCCCTCCACTGACCGGAGAGCCTGGGAACCAGGGGGTAACGAGAACGCCCAGGATTGTGGGTCCCCCTGAAGCAGGGAAATGACAATCCCAACCCGCTGTTCTTCATTACCTGAGGAGTAAGGGCGCAACTTAAAGTATAATTTGCAGGCCTCACGGAACGTCGCAAATTTTTCCCTTCCCCCAGAAAATCTGTCAGGAAGAACAACCTTGGGTTCTGTAACAACCTGGTTACCCATAGCAACCGCTGGGGGTGCGGTCTGCTGCATTTGCTGCTGTTGTTGGAGGACAGACGCCTTCAATCCTGCCACCTCCAAAGTCAGGCCTTGAAGCTGTTTTGCCAAGGCAGCAATAGGATCCATATTGGATTCTAAGTAGAGAAAAAAAAACAACAAAAAGAAAAAAAAATAATATTTTTTTCTCAAAAAGTAGTGGCCAGTTATAATATCACGGTCTGCGTGACTATCACATACGTGACACAGAGGGAGGGAACAAGGAAAGCCCTGCCCAAGTGAGAGGGAAGGTGGTGACCCCTGACTCACCTAGCGGCTGGCACCTGGCTGCCCTGACGTCCCTAGACGGGTTCCTCACCCGTACGCCGATCACGTGCCTAAAGCCCTGGCTTTCCCTAAGCTGAGCCCTAGATAGTGAACAGGGCAGTGGGAACACTAGTCCGCACCACTAGCTCTAAAGGAAAACACCAAGGGAAGGACAGACAATACAAACTCAACATATAATCCCAGATGGGCGACAACAGGAGACAACAAGAAGCCCAACAGGGATCCGGAGGGTAGCACTCTGGAACGACAACCAGGATTCACAACTCCAGTGGGTCAGTATAGATGTCCAGGCAGGAAGCTATATAACTGGCAACTAGAGAAGAGTGAGGGGAGAATATAAGGAGGTTGGGAGTGGCAGACAAGAAACAGCTGAGGAGGAGAAGCTACGGATCCCTGATTGAGACAAAAAGGATAGCAAGGCAAACACAGAAAACAATCACTAAGAAACAACATGATCTTTAGATATAGAGCGCGCAGCCACCCGCTGCGACCTCCTGACCCCGGGTATAACGGAGTCAGACGTGGCTCTTGATACCCTTGTGACACTATGTCAGTCCATACAGTTCGAAGTCAGGCTGCATAAGTCTCCACTGTTTCCTTTGGTGGTGTCACGGCCATGGCTATGACCGTGACTCCTCAACCGCATGCGGTTGTCAGCGGTTTAGTTTGATTGTCAATCACAGGTGAGGTCTGTGGTATTTGCCTCACCTGTGGTTGCCGCTGGCAACGGTATTATGTGGCAGCATAGCACTCTGAGCTGTATTGTGGCAGCTTGCTATGTTGTGCATGCGGTTGCACCTAGCATTCTTTCTGTTAGGTGTGTGTGTATGTATGTCTGTGTACACTCTGTGTTTTGTGTGGTGTGCACTTACATCTTCCCCTCACTGTGGTTGCCCGTGGCAACGTTTGGTTGTTGTGTGTACATGTGGTGGCAGTGTCCCGGCCTTCGGGCTGACTCCCCGGACATGAGTGCCACCCATGTCGTTGCCTGCGGCAACAGCCACGGTGTGTGTGTTGTTTGGACACTTCTCCTTTTAAGTGTGTGTTTCCCTTCTTTGGTGCTGGAAGGGTTAACTCCCTTCCCAGTGTGTTTGTGTTTCACTGGGTGTGTCCGACTGTGGGGTGTGGCTTCTTGGCCTATATAGCCTCACTGTTTTCCCAGGGCTGCAGGTTGCTTCAGCCATGCTTAGCTGTAGCAGCCTCCTGTGTTTTATACCTGCCAGTGAGAGCCACCCCTGTGGTCATAACCATAATGTCACATTTAAGTTTATGTCTAGTTATGTGTGATGTCTATTTGATGTTTCCTTGTGATTTTGTGCAGCTATGGATCTGGGTCCCTGTGTGGGGATGCGTGTTGTTCTGCTCCCTGCCAGCACAGGGATCCAGTCAGCAAGGCTGTAGCAGGTAGGTGGAACTCCTTGTTCACCTGCCATATCCATAGAGCTGTTTATGTTCCCCCTTTTCCAGCAGCTTGGCCAGTGAGACTCCTGCTCCTCTGTGCCTAGGAGGAGTGGGTTGTCTTACCCTGCTCCTTAGCCCAGGGACCGGACGGAGGGTAAGTCAGGGCTCCTAGGTTCCTGCGCATGGGTCCTCCTACCTTTAAGGTCGGCCCATGCAGATAGGAGTTAGGGTCAGGTTAGGGATGCTGTAGGAGGTGACCTGCTCCCTAATCCTGTCTTCCTGGCCGAGCAGCCTAACATCATCTGGCATCCCCCATCCTCAGCCGTGACAGGTGGTCCCTGAACTATATATTACAGGCTCCTAGCACTCTCATTTTCCGTTCTGTGCCCATTCTGTAAATAACTGACAAAATTGAGTTCCTGATGGTAAAGTCCGTTCCCAGTCATCTAACGTCTGACCACCGGGTCTTTGTGTGCGTTCTGTTAAGAAAGTGTCGACTAACTGATATTGGGATTCCCCTAACTTTAATAACATAAGATCTTTTAAGTCTGCCTAAGTGGCTCTGTAGGTGGACTGAATCTGTTGCAACATCCTAGCAGTCGGCATATGTCTTGTCATGGGGTCAGGCAGTCTGGCCAAAAGTCCCAATTGGTCTTTGGGACTCCAAGGACGATACTCAGTCATGACATCCAGTCCCTGGAGAACCGGTGCCTAGAAAACAGGCTGTCCCTCATCTGGGGCAACTGGTTCCGTTCTATGGCTGGTCCAGCCGCAGCAGCAGCGGGAGCCTCCTGTTGTTGCCTTTGGTATTGACTACGGGTCAAAACAGGATATATTCCTGCTGGTCTGACTTTGGGTGCTCCACAGACTCTACAAGTCCCTTTCCAGTAAGGGTCCTGTGTTCCACAGACCCTACATGCCCACCCTTGAAGACCAAACATGTGTTCTCTGTGTGTCAAAGGAGGTGCATTGGGGTAAGGAGAGGGTCTGTAGTTACTGTCAAACTTTTTGTCCATGTAGTCAGTCTCCTGTTTTAATTTATATGACAGTCTTCCTTTGATCACTTCACCTCTCCATACCTCTGTCTCTGTCTCACGTGCGAGCTTAATCCAGACATCAACAGTTTCTTCACATCCATTATCTTTAATACATCCACCAAAAGTTTGCTTGAACCTTTCCCACACCTCCAAATCCAAGTTTCCATGTTTCATACCTGCCTTTTGCAACACCTTATCAACATTCTTTAATCCATCTTTTCCTCTACTTTCTTCAACTAAGGTTTTTGCTGTCTTGTAACCCTTTGGGACACTAAAGTTATTTCCCATGACTATTATATCCTGATATCTTCACTATATACCAAGAAAATATACAAATCCAGACATCTATTGTTCCTCCAGTCTATTTCCTTAAGAACTTTCTCACTACTCATAAGTGTCTTCTTGTTGTAAACTGATAATTATTCCCAGGACTTACCACCCCATCATAGGGTTCCACGGGTCTTGATTTCCTTCTATGGCATTAACAGTGATTCTCCAAAATACAGTATATATATCACACACTTCAAATAAACCAATATTCCAACTACTAATCCAAATGTGTCCCAGTCAAAGTTACCATTGTTAGTCATTTTTGTCCTTACCCAATAATCATAGGAATATCATCTCTTTAGAGTTCTTTACCAAAAATAGGCTGGACTGTAAATCAGCTTTTTAAGACTTCAACTCCACACCGATTTGGACAGACAGGAGATGAGGCACAGATTTTAGTAAGATAAAGTCTCTTACCTTGCAGCTGCTTTTAGTAGATCTGTGCATCCTCTGACCGTCTGACCGTGGTTATCGGGGTGTCGAGGGAGAGCCAATTAGTCCAGCCCCACGTTGGGCACCAAGAATTTGTTGGGGAAATTACCCCTGCGTCTATGATTATCGGGGTCCAAATCCACGTTATATGTGCACATAGAGAAAATCTGATACAGTCAAGTTGGCTGGATCAAATAATCAGAATTTATTAGGTTACAGACAAATCTTATATTAGGATTTTACTGGCAGACATCCAGCAGCTGTGGGAGTTACATAAGTTGAGCAGGAACCACAAAGACAGAAGACATGAAGCATCTTATCAGAAAAGAAGATGTGAAAGTAACCAGTAAGAATTTCCATTTCTGAGTTCCATTTCTGAGAATAGGTAAGGTGTGGGGGGGGGGTCAACTGCTCCCTCGCACCTGCTAAAAAGCTGACATTCAGTAACCTCTGTGAACTCTGGTTCAGAGAGAGACAAGATGGAGTTCTATTTCTCACAACCTAAATGTCTCCAATGTCGGGACCCAACCCTATCCCGCGCCTGGAAAAATGTGTTAATAGTAGATGGTGAACCACAACAACCTGGGGCAGAGTCAGTGTTTCCCTGTTTTGTGGTTCATCAGGATATGTTGTATCGGGAAAACCAACTACGGGGTGAGCCTATTGAACAGTTGGTGGTCCCCAAGGCTTATTGCAAGCTTGTGTTAGATCTAGCTCACTAACACGTTCTCGGGGGTCACCTGGGGCTGAAGAAAACTCAGGATCATATTCTATAGCGGTTTTACTGGCCCAGCATATTCAAAGAAGTGGAAGAGTTTTCTTGCCTGACCTGCCAGATAACTAGCCCCCAGCCACATTTCCGAAATCACCTAGTACCTCCTCTCCTGATTATTAAAGTACCGTTTGAACTAATAGCTATGGACCTCATAGGCCCAGTACTGAAGTCCACCAGAGGACATCAACACATCTTGTTCATTCTAGAATACGCCACTCGGTATCCGGAGGTGGTGCTACTGCGACATACCTCGGCCAAACTCATAGCTAAGGAATTAATGGAGATGTTTTCCCGAGTAGGACTACCTAAGTGGTTCTGACCGACCAAGGGACCCCTTTTATGTCCAAGGTGATGAGGGAACTCTGTAAGTTGCTGCACATAAAACAACTACAGACGTCCGTTTAAGATTCGCAAACGGACGGTCTGGTAGAAAGGTTTAACCAAACATAAAAAAACATGTTGAAAAGGGTGGTGGCTAAAGATGGGAAGGACTGGGACCTCCTTCTGCCCTATCTCATGTTCGCATCATTTTTTTTTCAGTATCGTTTTGGCTACTAATAGGACAAACCTATAGCTGTAATATTCTCCACTTACATAAAGCAGAACATTAAGCTGACAGACTTGCTTTAAAAAAAAAAAACTGTGTTGGGTGGCCATTCACTTCATATGTATACTGTGGGGATTTGCTCTGGTAGACAGTTTAAGCGGATGCAGTATAGAGGCACCAACCAGTTCTTAAATCAAACAGTTCAGCGTTTATTCACACTCTTGGCAAGTTCATAAACAAAAAGTCACATTCAACACAAAAAGTCACCTTTTGGTTTTGGTGTTAGTTTACACCCAGCTGGCTGTTCTGCCTCAAAGAGTCCATGAACAGACTTTAGGCGGCCTGTTTCCCCTCACACTGGTCTCAGACCTCCAAGCCCAGCACAACCCTCAGATCCCAATACAGAGATCCTTTCTGCTGAACCCAGCTGTCTTTTAAAGGCAGCTAGGTGTTGTCAAAACCCGAACCGGCACAGGAGTCCAGTCCGGTGTTTGACCCCACCTGGCCGCTAATCAGTCCAGCAGCACACACTGGGAGGAAAATACCTACCTCCCCATACAACTCCCTTTACTGTATCACAATACTTTGAGTGTCAGTATTAGAAGTAGCTTTCTGACTGTATTACAGATGCTAGTACTGGCTTGACAAGTCTAATGATGACCCCTATGAAGCAATTAATTTGAGTCATTAGACCCATGGCCTGTCAGTGGTTTGTGGCTCTAAGGGTGCTGTGCTCCTTTTCTGTGTGGTAAAAAAATGCATCCAGGTTTTAAAACCACATACTGTACCTGCGTTTATTCCAGCAAATCACACACAGTAAATTGAATTACCGTATCTTTCGCCCCATAAGACGCACAGTGGGGGAAAAATGTCACTGCATCTTATGAGGCGAATACTAAAAAGCTCTTTCATTATGGAAGCGCTCATTAGTACTGGAGGACCGGAAAGCAGTGAATGCAGCACTCCTTGGGCTCACTTCCTGGTCCTCTGCTGTCAGCTGTGCTATGACTATGCACAGTGTGAGGACGCTCTGTGACCTCATGCTGTGCGTGTCGGGTCACAGCACAGCGCACTGCAGGAAGAAGAGAGAGAGAGCAGGATCCTGGGAGCCTCCGGCATCAGGAGCAGGAGAGTTAAGTAAAAAAATATTTTTATTGCTTTCTGGCATGGGGATCTCATCTGCTGCAAGGGGAGGCTCATCTGTGGCATGGGGGGGGCCTCATTTGAGGCATGGGGGCTTCCATCTGAGGCATGGGGGCTTCCATCTGAGGCATGGGGGTCTCATCTGAGGTCTGAATGAGTGATGTTATTTATATTGGGGCTGATTGCGAATCATTCACTTTGGGGTCTGAACTGAAGTCTGATTGTGGGTCTCATCTGAGGTTTTATTGGGGTCTTATTAACATTGGGGGTCTGATCTGAGGTCTAATGAAATTTTTTTTTCTCATTGTCCTCCTCTAAAACCTAGGTGAGTCTTATGGGCATGTGAGTCTTATAGAGCGAAAAATACAGTACATTAATTACAAAATAGAGTAACATTAATGAAATTTAAGTCTGCTGTGTGTTTTCCCTTGCTGGATGTCTTTTTCTTTGCCATCCCCATAACTCAGCACAGCTGCGATGTGTGGCACCACCCTAACACAGGTACTAAATTGCGCCATCTGAATAATTTTCATGGTGCTTTCTGCAAGAAACAAATTACAATATATAAAGGTGCCCAAACACCTTCAATAGCTGGCTGCACCTCCCCTATATACATACACATTTAGTCTGCCCAAGTTTGTATATGTTTTCAGTGAGCAGAGAGGAGACAGGTACCACTGGAGATGGCTTATCTCCCAGGAGAACAAAAGGATCGGGCATTGAAATTCAATGCATCTGATCCTTCTTTCCTACATTATCAGTTAGGAAGAGTTGGGAGCTCCCCATACACATTATGCCTCATTCACACAGTCAGTGTTCGTCAGTGATTTCCATCAGTGATTGTGAGCCAAAACCTGGATTCGAGCCTCCACAGACATAAGATATAAGGGAAAGATCTACACCTGTTCTGTGTTTAGAGCCGCACCTGGTTTTGGCTCCAAGTCACTGATGGAAATCATTGACCGAACACTGACGTGTGAATGAGGCATTAGATTGTAGTCTGGTCCCAAAGAAAAAGGCAGGTTCAGCCGACGATATTCCAATGTGTGTAGAGACCTTAAAAGTACCATTAGGCCACCTCCACACGCTGCAGAATATGTGTGGTTTTTTCTACGTAGATTCCTGTGCAACAAAAAGAAAACGCAGTATATAACAAAGTACCAGCAAAGTGTATGAGATTACACAAATCTCACGTATACTTTGCAGATTTATTCTATTCAGAAACTGACCTGCATTGTGGATATCAAAATCTGCAGCATGTCAATTATGTTTGCAGTTTTAGCTGCAGATTTATCCTTTTCAATCATATCTGCACCAAACAATCAGACCTTTATACGAGAGATTCAGCGAGCATATTAACTCTATAAGAACATTAAAAGGCTGCCCTAGACTGATTACCAATGTATGCGATGTCCACGGCGGTGACCCAAATTGAGCTTTGCGGGTATTGAATTAGTTCCAAGTATGCCACAAGGAGAAAACAGGCATCGCCTATTCCTACAAAAGGAGGCTAGATGGATTGTTCGGACTGCAGCCACGGGCCCCTTAGGCTTAAATGAAAGGAAAGATCTGAGCATGTTTGTGTAATGCCAACAATATGGTGAGTTTTAACATTATGTGTCAGTTTTGTATTATTTGTTCTAATATGTGATGTAGCGTCAGGGATTGTTGTAGCTACTGCATGGAGTGACGCTTAAAAGGTGCGCGTATCTGGGCGAAGAGGTCAGTGGCCTGAAGAGACGTATGAGCGTGAAAAGGCCGTCGCCACTTTGCGTCCTGTGTAGAGGCAAGAGTCTGCCCCAGCCCTATTCCTGTTGGAAGAATAAAGGAGTTTTTTACTACAGCGGTGAGTGCCGCCTTTCTGTTTATTTAACTCGTGTCATATGCGCACCAAACACCTCTATTAGACATTGCAGATGTTGGTGCAGTTCTGCTGTAGAAACGCACATAAATCCACACGGCAATTATTGCGGATCTTATGCGCGCTCACCTGCACCTATGTGCAGGTGGCCTTAAGCTGTCACTTACAGAGGGTGCCTTAGTGGCACTTTCTACTGGAAGAGCTGTTTTTCATACTTTTATCAGGAAGCTTTACCTTAAAGATCCCCAACTTTTGGTTGGATTACCACAGTCAGTAGATTTAGGAAGCCTGTTCAAAGGACGTCGCATTGCCAATCAGAATTGCACTCTGTACTGATGAGGAGCAAACTCTCTGAAACTCTCAAATGACATGACAAGTCCCTAAAATTGAGAGCCACTCTTTTTAGCAGCTCTCTGCTCGGGATAAACAGGTGCCCATACATCTTCAATAGCTGTAGGACAAATGTTTGCTTGGCCAGCAACTACTCTTTTTGACTTCTCACCAAAGATATCTTTTGCTAATGTCATCAGTTTATCTCAGAAATTGGGCATACTACTCATCAGGTTCACAGACTAATGGCTGAAATAATAGAAGCCATTCTCACGTTTCCAAATATCCACTGCTGAAATCCACAAGAGATGTATTGCGACTGGGAAGTAATTAACCATTAACTAAAAAATCTGAATGAAGAACGTATTGAAGGGAACCTGGCACCATGGAAATGCATTGCGCTCTGCAGGTTATAGAGCAAGAGGAGCAGATCAGATCGAAATATACTTGTATCGGAAAATACTAAGGAAAAAATGTAATTTATGTACACTGCTCAAAAAAATAAAGGGAACACTTAAACAACACAATGTAACTCCAAGTCAATCACACTTCTGTGAAATCAAACTGTCCACTTAGGAAGCAACACTGAATGACAATCAATTTCACATGCTGTTGTGCAAATGGGATAGACAACAGGTGGAAATTATAGGCAATTAGCAAGACACCCCCAATAGAGGAGTGGTTCTGCAGGTGGTGACCACAGACACTTCTCAGTTCCTATGCTTCCTGGCTGATGTTTTGGTCACTTTTGAATGCTGGCGGTGCTTTCACTCTAGTGGTAGCATGAGACGGAGTCTACAACCCACACAAGTGGCTCAGGTAGTGCAGCTTATCCAGGATGGCACATCAATGCGAGCTGTGGCAAGAAGGTTTGCTGTGTCTGTCAGCGTAGTGTCCAGAGCATGGAGGCGCTACCAGGAGACAGGCCAGTACATCAGGAGATGTGGAGGAGGCCGTAGGAGGGCAACAACCCAGCAGCAGGACCGTTACCTCCGCCTTTGTGCAAGGAGGAACAGGAGGAGCACTGTTAGAGCCCTGCAAAATGACCTCCAGCAGGCCACAAATGTGCATGTGTCTGCTCAAACGGTCAGAAACAGACTCCATGAGGGTGATATGAGGGCCCGACGTCCACAGGTGGGGGTTGTGCTTACAGCCCAACACCGTGCAGGACGTTTGGCATTTGCCAGAGAACACCAAGATTGGCAAATTCGCCACTGGCGCCCTGTGCTCTTCACAGATGAAAGCAGGTTCACACTGAGCACATGTGACAGACGTGACAGAGTCTTGAGACACCGTGGAGAACGTTCTGCTGCCTGCAACATCCTCCAGCATGAACGGTTTGGCATTGGGTCAGTAATGGTGTGGGGTGGCATTTCTTTGGAGGGCCGCACAGCCCTCCGTGTGCTCGCCAGAGGTAGCCTGACTGCCATTAGGTACCGAGATGAGATCCTCAGACCCCTTGTGAGACCATATGCTGGTGTGGTTGGCCCTGGGTTCCTCCTACTGCAAGACAATGCTAGACCTCATGTGGCTGGAGTGTGTCAGCAGTTCCTGCAAGACGAAGGCATTGATGCTATGGACTGGCCCGCCCGTTCCCCAGACCTGAATCCAATTGAGCACATGTGGGACATCATGTCTCGCTCTATCCACCAATGTCACGTTGCACTACAGACTGTCCAGGAGTTGGCAGATGCTTTAGTCCAGGTCTGGGAGGAGATCCCTCAGGAGACCGTCCGCCACCTCATCAGGAGCATGCACAGGCGTTGTAGGGAGGTCATAAAGGCACGTGGAGGCCACACACACTACTGAGCCTCATTTTGACTTGTTTTAAGGACATTACATCAAAGTTGGATCAGCCTGTAGTGTGTTTTTCCACTTAAATTTTGAGTGTGACTCCAAATCCAGACCTCCATGGGTTGAAAAATGTGATTTCCATTTTTTTTTTTTTTGTGATTTTGTTGTCAGCACATTCAACTATGTAAAGAACAAAGTATTTCAGAAGAATATTTAATTAATTCAGATATAGGATGTGTTATTTTTGTGTTCCCTTTATTTTTTTGAGCAGTGTATTTAACTATGCTTAATCTGAGCTTAGTAATTAGGTGGGCAGTCCTGCTCAATGATTTTAGCTATCTCTGCATGACTAATCATAAAAAGATAGCTGTCAGTTAGTGAGTATGACTGCGCTCATGACTCTTCAAGGCCCTTTACATGGGCAGAGAATCACACAGATTATCGCTAACGAGCGTTCATAGTAACACTTGTTCATATAAATGCAGTGGTCTCCTCCACCAGCGATCAGCAGATTGTCGGGAAGGAACACTTCTCTCCTATCTGCTGTAATATTGTCCCATCTAAAGAGACCTTTAGGGTGCATTTACATCAAAAGATTATCTGGCACAATCATTGGTCAGATGGTCGTTTACACACACAGATCTTTTGTTATACACACCAACTATTGGTCTGATTGGATAGAAATTGGTCGGATAATCTGTTGGTGCATCAAAATGAGCAGAGATTTAAATTATAAGTTAAAGGGGTTCTCTCAGCCCAGACAATGGAGGCATATTGCTGGGACCGCACCTATATCGGGTAGGGATCGACCGATTATCGTTTTGGCCGATATTATCGGCCGATATTGAGGATTTTGAACGTTATCGGTATCGGCATCTATTTTGCCGATATACCGATAACGTATTGGGAACACAGAACGCGCTGCTCTCAGCGCTCTCTGTGTTCCCTTCGCAGCACAGGGGAGAAGGAAGCAGTGTCTCCCTCCCCCTGTGCTGCTGCTGCCGCTGCCGCCAATGAGGGGAGAGAACACAAGAGGAGGGGAGGGGCTGTGGCCACCGCTCCACCAATGAAGATAAGCCATTCATTCATATACAGGAGGCGGGAGCTGGCTGCAGAATCACATAGCCGGCTCCCGACCTCTATGAGCGATAGCTGCGGTCCGCGGTAGTTAACTCCTCAGGTGCCGCGGATCGCAGCTACCGCTCATAGAGGTCGGGAGCCGGCTATGTGATTCTGCAGCCAGCTCCCGCCTCCTGTATATGAATGATTGAGAGACTTATCTTCATTGGTGGCGCAGTGCGCCCCCCCAAGCCCCCCAGTATTAATCATTGGTGGCGCAGTGCGCCCCCACCCCCATCCCAATCCCATAGTAAAAACATTGGTGGCGCAGTGCGCCCCACCCACCCAGTATTACTCATTGGTGGAAGTGGCCACAGGATCCCCTTCTCCCCTGCTCCTCCGATCGGAGCCCCAGCTGTGTAAGCCTGGGGCTCCGATCGGTTACCATGGCAGCCAGGACGCTACTGAAGCCCTGGCTGCCATGGTAATCTCTCTGCTGCTGTGTGCACTATGCACAGAGCATCAGGGACAGTGTGAGCTCCTATTCACCCTGATAGAGATCTATCAGGGGGAATAGGACAAGGGTTCTAGTCCCTAAGGGGGCTAAAAGTTAGTAAAAAAAACCACAAAAATATTAAGTATAAATGAAAAAGATTTATAAAAAAAAATACACATTAACAAAAAAAATACACATTAACAATAAACATATAAATTTTCAGCAGATTTGTGTAGGAATTTTTTTTTTCCTCAAAAATGAAAATTCCCAGAATATCGGTATAAATTATCGGCTATCGGCCTGAAAGTTCACAAATTATCGGTATCGGTATCGGCCCTAAAAAATCAATATCGGTCGATCCCTAATATCGGGAACAGAGCCCCGCAAAGTGGTGGCTGGAGGACTCCAGTCCGGCCACCACAAAGGTGCTCTCCCCATAGAAGTGAATGGGAGCTCACCGCACATGACCGGCCACCGCTCCCACTCTCTATGGGCCAGACGGAAATAGCTTAGCCAGCTGGCTAGGCTATTTTCGGGGGCCCCATAGAAAATTAATGGAGGACGGCTGCGCATGCGCATTGCACCCTCCACCGTTTTCGGAGCTCCGTTCTCTATACAGATGTGGGTACCAGAGGTGGGACCCACACCTATAAGACAATGGGGGCATATCCTAGCAATATGCCCCCATTGTCTGAGATGAGACAACCCCTTTAACATTTTACTCAATCTTTTCCCATAAAACTATATAGAAATCTGTTTATCTATTTCAGCTCTATAACTTGCTTCTGCCATATTACACTACATTTTCATATTGCCAGGTTTCCTATTTTTTCGGTGTAACCCCTTTGCAGGAAACAATGTACAATTACATCACCTGCACAGAGGAAGTCTATTGAGTGGGCTCACGAACTGAGCTCACGACATACAGGTGCTGACACCTAATACAGCTGACACCTGCCAGCAAAGACCGAGAAAGGAGATAACTCCAATCATGGTCATCGGGGGGTTCAGGTTGGTTACTACGGCAGCCTGTGGCCTTGTAAATGCTCCCAGGCCTGCCATAGTGAATTTTTTGTAAAGCCAGGTTAGCAGAATCCCCATAGACTGCAATAATGCTGTCACCTTGCCCCTGTAAAAAATGAACAAAAAGTAATCAAGAAGTCATATGTACCCCAAAATGGTACCAATGAAACCTACAGCTGATCCTGAGAATAACAAGCCCTCACACAGCTCTGTCGATGTAAATATAAAAAGTTATACGTGTCAGAATATGCTAAAATAACAAAAAAAAGTTTTATGCTACCTGTTTCAGCGCATGCCAATGAGTCCTGATATTCATGAGCTTCTGGCTTTCTCTACCCCATGCCGCTGATTGACAGCAGGGGGAGGAGAACACTATAAAACTGCTGACAGATTCCCTTTAAAGTAGTAAAACATAAAAAATAAATGCTTGGTATGACTGTAATTGGATGTGCTCGCTTTATAAAGGCAACATGTCATGTGTAGCACACAGTAAACACTGTAAAAATAAACAAAATTGTGGAATTTTTTTAATTTGACCACACAATTTGTTTTCAATTTTTTTAATACAAGACATGGTAAATTACTGTAGATGATGCCATTAAATCTACAAGAATTGCTGCAAAAAGGACACACCCTTACAAAGGACAAGCCCCCGAGCTGCCAGTTTGAAATAAATATAGCAGATCAATTGGATCAATGAGTGAGGGGAGCTCTGGATCCATTGTGAAGTATAGGGCTGGTTCTGGCTTTGTTAGGAAGAGGTTGTTATGTAGTATGTGATGTCTAATTTTCGTTTTTTTTTTAATTAATATTAGGATACCCCCTTTAAGTCTGGAATTATGTTATATTTGTGAAGGGGACCTTTGTCTTTGTGGCTTGATAAATGCACATGCAGCCACCACTAGGTAGAACTAACTGCACATTGATTTATGCAGCTTTTATCAAACTCAATTGAATACGGCATAACACTGTACAAAGTAAGCTTACCCTAATGGCAGCTGTGAGTTGCCACTAAGACAATGTCAAAGCAAGCAGAAGTAGCAGTTACCGTAAGTGCTGGGTCCCCTTGCAGTCATGTGTCCAGCCTCTATAAGGGTCATGATCATCCTACTAGAATCCTCTAAATGTGACACAATTTTGTTCTACTGTATGACCCCAAAAGCAGGGGTGTTGCTAGTGTCTCAAAATATCTGGGCCCCAAGCTGTCCCTGCGACTTCTTCCAGTCACATGTCATCTCTGTGGAGTTTGCCACACAGACATCTGAACAAGCATCAGATTTTGTTGTAGAAATTTCTGCGACTGAAAGACTGTCCCATTCCTCTGAATTTATGAATTTCTGCAAGCCACATTCAGAGGAGTGAAACTAATTTTCAGTAGCAGAAATTTCTGCAGCAAAATTGTGAGAAAGCACCCTGCACACATTGCTTATTTGTATGCAGAAAATCTGTACCAAAACCACATAAATCTGCACTATTTATTATGTTTTTTGGTGATTTTTTGAGGCTTTTATGCATTTTTTGGTGGGGATTTCCTTTCATGTTGACAACCCCATTGAAGTTTATGGAAAAAAACCACCATATATAAGCTAAGGCATTGCACAAATAACATGCTAAGGATTTTAAAATATGCATGGCAGGTCAATTTCCACGTGTAAAAAAATAAGCAAAGTGTACATGAGATTTGGCAGATCTTAATTACTTTGCTGGTACTGTATTATGCTTGACCCTGAAAATTTTAGAAAATTAGATAGGTGCCCCTGACAGTAACCCAAGCAGTGCTTCCAAAGATAATTATGCAAAGCAGATTGACTTCAATAGTAATCGTGCCTACCCAATACGTCCAAAATTATTGAGCTAAACAGAATGTGCTCCACGTTTATAGTGTTCCCAAAAGTTCCCCCACTCCCAAAGGGACTGTGCCACTTATATAAATGTATCCCACCCAAAAGATATCACTTTCCCAAATATCACCATTTATCAAAACTGACTTTTTAAAAAAAGTTGTTATCCTGCTATTGCACCGTGGGGCAAATCAGTTGCTGATATCAGGACACATCTCACTGTCCTGCGTGATGGGACACCAGTCACATGACACACCAGGCAGTAGGATTCAAACATAGGGGATAAAGAGAAAACTGCAAATGAGGTAAATTCAAAGAGGAATGGGAGCTAGAGTAATTGATGAAAATTTACTTTAGAGTGAAAAGTAGTTGATGGCACGATCCCTTTAATAATTATTTCCCAGAATATCCCCATTAGTAGTAGTGCCCTCCATAGTTTGCTCAATAATAATAATGCTCTCCATTGTGCCCCAGTAGTAATAAATCCCCCCTGGAAGTTTGTTTCCCAAAAGAGGCAAAGAAAAAAAAAAAGAAATATGCACCTGATTCTCATTCCATAATGCTACAGGCCTAAGATGCCTGCATTCCTGGACGCGTATTTTGCAATGGCGTCATTGCACCTCCTTATGCTTGCGATCTTTCCTTTCACAGCCTTCTGGTCTGGTGACTGGTGGCCTATGGCAGTGAACGATAGGGCAGAGAGCCCACTGTTTGATCTCCTGAGAATGCCGATCCAGTCAAATGTGGAGCAGCCACTACGTTCAGACGCCCCTGCCAAAAAGTACATATTTATATATTACTGTCCCCTAATAGTTGTTTCTACATGAAAAGGGCTTGAGGAAAACTTTATAGTGTCATTATTGGCAAAAATAATAAAATGTTAGGTCCTATCTTTTATTGTCATTTCACAGCACAGCAGCAACATTCCTGACCCTGGATTGTGTGATGACCTGCGATAATGAGTGGCTTCATTTTTACTAGCATACCTTTCACATGTGCTGTTCTCACATCGTTTTCATTAAAAGTCTATTCTGGTATGCGTGTCACGTACTTGTTTACTGTAATCTGTTCATTCTTCAAGCCTAAAATACAGGGCTGGATTAACATATATATGTAATAAAACATAGACAAGTCCAGTGGCGTAACTACCGGGGAAGCAGCTGCTTCGGGGCCCGGCGCCCCGGCAGCGTGTGTGACAGTTTATTTTCAAGTTAGTTAAATATCGATTCTCAGGGCCCCTTCCCAACAGCAGCGGCTGACCAGGCCCCCTCGCTAATGTGATCTAATCTTACTGTCTCCTAAAGTCTCCTGATGTGTCTGGGATTCGAACCCACAACCTCCAATGTATCAGAAGCAAAGCATATACCCACACAGCTATAAAGGCTGCATTGCAACTGATTGAAAAAGTATGAGACTTCTACTGTTATAGCTGGCTAACTGTACATCTATACACATGACATCTGCCCCAACACACCCAGCACTGCTATATCTCTATATGACAGCTGTCCCAGCACACTCAGCTCTGCTATATCTCTATATATGAGCAGCTGTCATGTGTATAGATGTACACTTAGCCAGCTATAACAGTAGAAGTCTCATATTTTTTCAGTCAGCAGCAAGGCAGCTTTTATGGTCTTGTGGTTAAGTGCTTTGCCTCTGATACAGAAGGTCGTGGGTTCGAATCCCAGCAGAAACTTTTCTGAAATACAAGCACTGACTCCATATATGGACATACAGGGCGGGACACAGGAAGAGGCTGCATCGCATCGCAAATGACAAATTGTTGCTTAGCTATTATACCATTCTTGAGGATCATGGATTAAATCTGCAGAAATAGATCGCATGCTTGGCTCTTTGATGTAGTTTTGAAATGGGGGATGCCCATTAAAGGGCTTTTTATGCTGAATTCATACTAAAAATTGTATTTCCAGATGTGAGGAGGCAGCTACCTGAGCGATGACCACAATCTACCATGCCAAAAACAAAGATATGTGGTAAAAGATCAAGTGAAGTAGAAATTGGAAGAGTGTAGTGTCTTTTATTGTCTAACAAACAGTAAGCTATTCTGGTGGAAAGAAAACTGGCTTATTTGCTCATTGCAACCAATCAGATTCCACCTTTTTTCTACCAAAGGAGCTCTGAAAAATAAATGGTGGAATCTTATTGGTTACTATGGGCAACTAAACCAGGTTTCCTTTCTTCTAGTTTTGAAATATCTCCCCCAAATTCATTTGCTTAGCTTATAAGAAATATATACCATTCTTACATTTGATATCACTATCTCTAGCTTCTTCTGCTGAAAATATTATGCAAAACATAAGAAACAGTTCATTGACAAATTATGGGTTGCATATGCTTGTATAATGCAGTCAACAAGGCTGGATCTCAGTGGTGACTACCTTCATCACTTCAGTGTAATGCTTGTAGATAGGAACTGAGATGGACAGTGAGCCCAGACCTGGAACCCTGCCCACTTTCTCTACCTACTTACAGTTCAAGCCCTAGGTAGCAACACCACAACTAAGGTGCAGAGACAGACAAACACCAAGAAAAAAACAAAAAAAAACCACAAAGGAAAAGTTGTATGTGAATGGTTCTATACCAGGCAGACAACACTGTACAAAATCGAGAGACAGAGAGTGGCCAAAAGACAATCCAAGGTCAAAAGCACAAACAAATCCAAGCAAATCCAACAACCAGGGACCTAGCTAGTTAGCCCAAACCAGACTATGACTGGCACTGATGTGTTCTGACTAATGGTGGCACGCCGAGTCATGACCTTAGCACACAGGAATAAAACAGCTGAGCAATCAGCCCACTGCTAGTCTCCTCCAGCACATGCCCGCTGTAGGGAGAACTAGATCATTGCATCCTGTTGCTAAGGATGCTGTGCGTCACCAGGAGGCATAGCTTACCAGTGAGTCTCTCCCGGCAAGGTCACACCGAAAGCTGGAGATCTTACCTTTGGAACCTGGATAGGTAAGTTTGTAATATTAACTCCCCCCCCTTTTAAAATGGGCCACCGGACCCTCAACATGAGGAGCAGGCTTCGATGGAAACTTGAGATTAAACTTTCTTAATAAGCAAGGAGCATGAACATCCCGAGCCGGCACCCATGTTCTCTCCTCAGTCTTCCAATAAATTAGGTACTACAGAGAGCCCTGAACTTTCCAAAAGTCCAGAATTTTCTCCATCTCATACTCAACCTTGCATAGAATTACTATTGGATGAGGAGGTTTAAGTGGAGGAATCACAGGAAGAATGTACTTCTTAAGCAATGATTTATGAAAAACGTCATCCATCTTGAACAAGGATGGTAATTGAAAGCGAAAAAATAGTGGGTTTATAACAGACGTGATCTTACATGGTCCAATAAATTTAGAAGCAAGTTTTCCAGACGATACTCAAAGACGCAAATTTTTTGTAGAATACCAGACGAATTCTTCCAAGACAAAATTTGGACCCAAAGAACGCTTTTTATTAGCTTGTTTAAATTGGATGCTAAGAGCTTTTTCCAGGCTCTTGCGAGCCTGGTCCCAAACTGTGCACAGATCATTTACGATAGCATCCACCGCAGGATTCACAGAGTTTGACCCAGAGAATGAAGAAAAGCGCTGATTAAAGCCAAAATTACAATATAAAAGGTGAGATGCCACTAGAGCAGCTGCCGTGGTTGTTAATAGCAAACACCCCTAGGGACAAAAACCTCTTCCACTCGTTCTGACAGTCAGAAACAAAGCATCTTAAAGTCTGCTCCAAAAGCTGGTTAAATTCCCTCCAGAATCTCGAAACAAACTGGACACCTGTATCTGAGACAATGGACTTGGGTATCCCATGTAATCTAAGAATATTATTGACAAAGCAGCCAATTCTTTGGCGTCAGGAATTTTCTTCAATGGAATCAGATGACACATCTTAGAGAACCTATCAATGACCACCCAGACAACAGTCTTTCCCCGGGAGGGTTGAAGTTCCGTAATGAAATCCATTGAGATGTGGGTCCAAGGTCTCTGAGGAATGGGCAAGGGGAAAAGTAAACCCGCAGGACGTCTCCTGGGTACCTTGGCTCATACATCACATGCTGAGACAAAGGCAAGCACATCTCATGACCAAGTATGCCACCAATAGGTTCTGGAGATCAGATGTTTAGTCCCAGCAATACCCATATGACCTGCCAGTACAGAGCAATAAAAAGGCAGAGTGGGAGAGAAGGCGCTCATAGGGTGAGTATGTCGGTTAGCAGTGCTCTTTTGTGGTGATGGTAATGTGCTCACCTTTTTTGGTTGCACCAAATCGGGTGCAACCACAATTAAGGCCAAACAAGAGGATTACTAGTTGGTGCAGCCGAACTCATCCGATGACCTTGGGCGGGAGCCAAGTCGCCAGTCAGGTAAATATTGTGTAGAAGAAGAGCTGGACCATAAAAGTCGAGCAAGCTTGTGGACGACAAAGGGCGCAGAGCCACAACCAGGCGTAATATTAATCCTGTTTTATTTAAAGACGACGCATTTCGGGGTGCATGACCCCTTTATCAAGTCTTTAGGTAGCGAGCTGCAGCGTCAGCTTGGCCGCTGCGGGACGGCACGTGGAGCGTTCGCTATGTTACAGAGTACAGAGCAATGAGATTCCTTCAAAATCTTAAGGAGAAGATTTGGAGTAACAAACAAATTACCAGTAGGTTACTAGGAGCAGGATTCTAATTTCTGACAAGATCTTATTTCAGTGGCAAGATCAGGACCAACGGCAGCAATGACAACACAAGGCGTTAGAATATTACCAGGTTCATTATCGATAGAATCACAAGTACCTAAACTACGTGATAAGGCATTCGCCTTCACATTACCGGACCCAGGACGAAAAGTAACAATAAAGTTAAACTGGGTAAAGAACAAGGCCCATTGTGCTTGCCTGGGATTCAGGCGCTTAGCAATATCCAGATAAATCAAGTTCTTGTGATCCGTAAGCACAGTGATTTGGTGCTGAGCCCCCTCTAAGAAGTGCTGCAACTCCTTAAAGGCCCATTTAATGGCCAACAAATCTTTATTGCCAATATCACAGTTCCTCTCGGCAGAGGAAAATTTTCTGTAGAAAAATGCACATGGATACAAATTAGTTAGGGAAGACGATCACTGAGATAGTACAGCACCCACTCCTACCTCAGAAGCATCTACCCCAAAAATGAAAGGTTTGATAACATCAGAAAGAATAAATACAGGTACCTGAATGAAACTTGCTTTAAGTGCATTAAAGGCAGACAGACCCTAAGGAGACAAATGGAGAAGATCTGCCCCGTTTCTGTTTAAGTCAGTCAAAGGTTTAGTAAAAACTGAAAAATGTTTAATGAATTTTCTATAATAATTTGCAAACCTGAAAATCATTGAAAGGCCTTAAGACGGGTAGGCCTGGCCCTTGAAAATCTGGCCCTTGGGAAGTTTCGCACCAGGAAAAAGTCTCATCAGTCAGCAATCATAGAGGGGGCAAAACTTCAGAAGCCTCTTTGAAGAACACATCTTGAAAGTCCCTCCTCTAGTTCCAGACCATAGAGCTGGACAGATAATGATTCAAGCACTGAGAACCCCATTTAGTTAACTCCACAGAACTCCAATCAAAGACTGGACAATGTGGTTTCAACCAGGGTAATCCCAAAAATGACATCAGCAGACAAGTTATTCATGACATATAATGAACATCTTTCAGAATGAATAGACCCAATCTTCATAACCAAATCAATGGTTTTATACTCAATAAACCCACAGGCTAATGGAGTAGTATCCACCACAGACATGGGTTCAGTCTACATACCACAAGAGCCAAGGCAGACAAAATTAAAATTGACAAAATTTGCTGCAGCCCCCCGAATCAAGAAGAGCTAAACCAAAACTGACCTTCCCAGTGAAGATAAACTAAAAAGCAAAATAAATCAGATTTTTCAGGAAATACCTGTGCGTATGACCTCCCTGATTATCACTCAAGATGCTAAAGTTTTACGCCTTCAGTCTAGAAGGACAGGATTGCAGTTGATGAGAAGGGCTGCCACAGTAGACACACAGAGCATTCCTTAGGCGGTGTTCTCTCCACTGCGGAGAGGACATAGTACTCATTTGCATAGACTCCTCGGACTCTACTGGCACCTTGGACAGAGAGGCTTGAGGGACAGAGTAAAAGGGAAGAAGGACGTACAAGGACAGATCTTTCCCGGTTACTTTCTCTAAGACGTCTGTCAAGTCGAATAGCTAGGGACATAGCCTCGTCTAGTGCGGACAAGAAATGGTCAAGAGAAAATAATTCAGGAGAGTTGGCTGATAGCGAAAATGCCCAGTCCTGAGGGTCCCCTTGAAGCAGGGACAAAATGAAGCCCACCCTTTGAGCTTCTGTAGCCGATGAGTGTGGCCTAAGGCAAAAAATAAAGTTCTCAAGGAAAGTTACAAAATGTTTATGGTCACCAGAGAAGGGGTCAGGGAGCTTAACCTTAGATTCTACCGGTAATAAAGCTGTAACAACAGAAGGACTGGTCTGGTCGGACTCTTGCTGCTGGACCCTCTCTGCAAGATCCTGAACCAGTTGGGCAATACCCTCCATCTGCAAAACACGGATACTGGCCGTGTGTATTCGGTACTTTGCAGAACGGAACAGCTGGCCCCTAATATAAAAGTCCTATCCTTGTCCGTAATGCAGACGATAATAGGACATGTTCTATTTATTTGCGGAACGGCCATGCAGACATACGGAAACAGAATGCACACGGAGTCATTTCCATTTTTTGCGGCCCCACTGAACTGAATGGTTCCGCATACGGGCCACCAAAAAAATGGAACGGACGCGAATAAAAATATGTTTGTGTGCATGAGCCCAAAGTAATTTTAAAATTGATTCAGTGAAGGCAGCAGTCCACAGTGATGTATAAGAAAGGAATAGATGAGGTGGATGTAAATATTGCTGTCTTTATTGTAATTTATGGCAATAATTAAACACTCTGCTGATTCAGCAAGTCACATAAACTACAATAGTGAGAGCGAGTGCATGCATGTTTTTTAATTTCTGGATTGTGAACAGGGGAGAAGGGGAACCAGCATTCTTTTTACATAGTTAGGTCCATATGTATTTGGACACTGACACAAATTTAGCTGTTTTTACCTGTTTACTAAAACATATTCAAGTTATAGTTATATAATGGACATGGACATAAAGTCCAGTTTTTTAGCTTTCATTTCAGCTAAAAAGTAATTGGACAATTGACTTAAAGGCTGTTTGATGGGCAGGTGTGGGCAATTCCTTCAATATTTCATTCTCAATTAAGCACATAAAAGGCCTGGAGTTGATTTCAGGTGTGGTGCTTGCATTTTCAAAGATTTTGCTGAGAAGTAAACATGTGGCCAAAGGAGCCCTGCATGCAGGTGAAATAAGCCATCCTTTATCTGCGAAAACCCATCCGAGAAATTGCTACACTATTAGGCCTCATGCACACGACCGTATATATTTTGCGGTCCGCAAAAAACGGATCCGCAAAAAATACAGATGATGTCCGTGTGCAGTCCGTATGCGGAACAGAACAGCTGGCCCCTAATACTGTAGAACAGTCTTATTCTTGTCCGTAATGCGGACAATAATAGGACATGTTCTATTATTTTGCGGAACGGAAATACGAACATGTAAAAACGGAAAGCACACGGAGTACCTTCCATTTTTTTTGTGGACACAAAATGCAATGGACACAAAATGAAAATAAGTTTATGTGCATGAGGCCTTGGGAGTGGCAAAATCTACAGTTTGGTCCATCCTGAGAAAGAAAGCACTGGTGACCTCAACAATGCAAAAAGACCTGGACGCCCACGTAAGACAACAGTGGTGGATGATCGCAGAATAATTACCATGGTGAAGAGAAACCCCTTCACAACAGCCAACCAAGTGAACAACACTCTCCAGGATATAGGCGTATCAATATCCAAATCTACCATAAAGAGAAGACTGCATGAAAGTAAATTCAGAGAGTTCACTGCACGGTGCAAGCCACTCATAAGCCTCAAGAATAAGAAGGCTGGATTGGACTTTGCTAAAAAACCATCTTAAAAAAACTGCACACTTCTGGAAGAACATTCTTTGGACAGATGAAACCAAGATCGACCTCAACCAGAATGATGGAAAGAAAAAAGTATAGCGAAGGCATGGTACAGCTCATGATCCAAAGTATACCACATCATCTGTAAAACACGGTGGAGGCAGTGTGATGGCTTGGGCATGCATGGCTGCCAGTGGCACTGGGTCCCTAGTGTTTATTGATGATGTGACACAGGACAGAAGCAGCCAGATGAATTCTGGGGTTTTCAGAGACATACTGTGTCCTGGAATCCAGCCAAATGCAGCCAAACTGATTGGTCGGCGTTTCATAATACAGATGGACAATGACCCAAAACAAAGCCAAAGCAACCCAGGAATTTATTAAAGCAAAGAAGTGGAATATTCTTGAATGGCCAAGTCAGTCACCTGATCTGAACCCATTAGAGCATTTCACTTGTTAAAGACTAAACTTCAGACAGAAAGGCCCACAAACAAACAGCAACTGAAAACCGCTGCAGTAAAGGCCTGGCGGAGCATTAAAAAGAAGGAAAAACAGCGTCTGGTAATGTCTATGAGTTCAAGACTTCAGGCAGTCATTGCCAACAAAGTATTAGAAATTAACATTTTATTTACAATTATTTAATTTGTCCAATTACTTTTGAGCCCCTGAAATGAAGGGATTGAGTTAAAAAATGCTTTAGTTCCTCACATTTTTATGCAATTATTTTCGTTCAATCCACTGAATTGAAGCTGAAAGTCTGAACTTCAACTGCATCTGAATTGTTTTGTTCAAAATCCATTGTGGTAATGTACAGAACAAAAATTAGAAAAATGTTGTATCTGTCCAAATATATATGGACCTGACTGTAAATCTCTCTGATGGTAGTAACGCTTTAGGTTTTATTGTGGCTCTTGGGATTGGTTCAAACTGACAATGTGGCCCACAGATCAGAAAATGTTGTGCATCCCGGTGCACAGCATATTATGCTATTGTACTGCTGTATTAGCAAAATGCATATGGCTCCAGCCGTCTTCCAACATTTTGTGAACAGCATTTTTTATCATTTAATGGGGAAATTTGTACTAGTGTATCTAGATGACATTTTGATTTTTTTCTCCTGATTTCAAAACTCATAGGGACCACCTACGTCAGGTCTTGCTCATTCTGCGGGAGAATAGATTGTACGCTAAACTGGAAAAATGTGTGTTTGCGATTCCAGAAATTGAATTTCTGTTTTTTTTTCTCTCCGCTTCTGGTTTTCAAATGGACCCTGAGAAGGTCCGCACTGTGCTTGATTGGGAGCTTCCTGAAAATCAGAAGGCGCTGATGCGGTTTTTGGGTTTTGCCAATTATTACAGGAAGTTCATTTTGAATTATTCCTCTGTTGTTAAGCCACTCACTGATATGACTAGAAAGGGGGTAGATTTTTCCTCCTGGTCGGTAGATGCGCTTAAGGCCTTTTCTAGTATCAAAGAGAGTTTTGCTTCCGCTCCCATCTTGGTACAACCTGATGTCTCTCTGCCTTTCATTGTTGAGGTGGACGCTTCTGAGGTGGGTGTGGGTGCGGTCTTGTCTCAGGGTCCCTCTCCTGCCAAATGGCGACCGTGTGCCTTTTTCTCAAGGAAACTCTCCTCCGCAGAGAGAAATTACGATGTGGGAGATAGGGAGTTGTTGGCCATCAAATTAGCTTTTGAGGAATGGCGCCATTGGCTAGAGGGAGCCAGACACCCTATTACCGTGTTTACCGACCATAAGAATCTGGCCTACTTGGAATCAGCCAAGCGTCTGAACCTGAGACAGGCCAGATGGTCTTTATTCTTTTCTAGGTTTAATTTTGTTGTCACGTTCCACCCTGGGGTTAAAAATGTGAAGGCTGATGCCCTGTCACGTTGCTTTCCGGGAGGGGGGAACTTTGAAGACCTGGGTCCCATTTTGGCTGAAGGGGTGGTCGTCTCTGCTCTTTATCCTGATTTGGAGGCAGAGGTTCAGGCAGCCCAGGCAGAGGCTCCTGATCTTTGTCCTCCTGGGAGGTTGTTTGTGCCTCTCGCTTTACGACACAAGGTTTTTAAGGAGCACCACGATACTGTCCTTGCTGGGCACCCGGGGAGTAGAGCCACAGTGGATCTCATTGCTCGGAGATTCTGGTGGCCGGCTCTTCGTAAGACGGTTGAGGGTTTTGTGGCAGCCTGTGAGACCTGCGCTCGTGCCAAGGTCCCTCATTCACAGCCATCGGGTTCTCTCCTCCCATTACCCATTCCTTCCCGTCCTTGGACGCATCTGTCCATGGACTTCATTATGGACCTGCCTCGTTCCTCGGGGAAGACTGTGATTCTGGTAGTAGTGGACCGTTTTAGCAAAATGGCGCATTTCATTCCCTTTCCTGGGTTACCCAATGCTAAAACGCTGGTGCAAGCATTTGTTGATAACATTGTCAAATTGCATGGCATTCCTTCAGACATAGTTTCTGATAGGGGCACACAGTTTGTTTCCAGATTCTGGAAGGCCTTCTGTTCTCGCTTGGGGGTTCGGTTGTCGTTCTCTTCTGCTTTTCACCCGCAGTCGAATGGCCAGACCGAATGCGTCAATCAGAATCTATAGACATATCTGCGCTGTTTTGTGGCAGAGAATCACGAGGATTGGTGTTCTTTTTTGTCCCTTGCTGAGTTTGCTTTAAATAACCGTCGCCAGGAGTCCTCGGATAAGTCACCATTTTTTGGTGCATATGGGTTTCATCCGAAGTTTGGGACATTCTCTGGAGAGGGGTCTTCTGGTTTACCTGATGAGGAGAGATTTTCCTCGTCTTTGTCATTTATTTGGCAAAAGATTCAGGGTAATCTGAAGAGGATGAGTGAGAGATAAGCGTGTGGCAGATAAGAGACGTGTGCCTGGTCCGGACCTGAATGTTGGTGATCTGGTGTGGTTGTCTACAAAGAATATCAAACTGAAGGTTCCCTCCTGGAAGTTGGGTCCTAAGTATATTGGGCCTTACAAGATCTTGTCCGTCATCAATCCCGTTGCCTTCCGTCTTGATCTTCCTCAGACTTGGAAGATCCATAATGTTTTTCACAGGTCCCAATTAAAACCGTATGTCCAACCCACTGTACCCTCCTCTTTGCCTCCTCCTCCGATTGTTGTTGATGGTAATCTTGAATTTCAGGTCTCTAGGATTGTGGATTCTCGCATTATCCGTGGTTCTCTCCAGTACCTCGTTCATTGAGAGGGTTATGGTCCTGAGGAGAGGATGTGGGTTCCAGTTGCGGACATTAAGGCCACTCTTCTTATCAGGGCTTTCCATAGGTCCCATCCTGAGAAGGTGCGCTCTGAGTGTCCGGAGTCCACTCGTAGAGGGAGGGGTACTGTCACCGCCAGCGCTCTGAGAAGCTCTGGCAGACGTTCTTCTGTACCTCTTGCATGGTGTTCTTTGTTTTGGTTTCACTTTGTCATTTCTTTTCCTTCTCCCAGCTGTCATCTATTTACACTGATTGCCTCCCTTTATATTCCCTCCCATACTGCCTCACTTTGCGGTTTATACTACTTCCTGGATTGTGTTCACTGCTAGAGGCTTCAACTGCTGGTTCCTCAGATAAGTCTTTTCCTTTATTTGTGTTTCCATGCTGGCTTGATTCTAGGTGACCCTGACTCCCTCCGTATTAAGTGCAGGGAGCCGGTGGTCGTGTCCCCTCACTATTATAGGGTTTTCAGGTGTCACACAGTCTAGGTACGAGGGCATGCAATCTTCTATCATAAAGATCTTTGCATGGGCTTAGCAGTCAGGGAGATCTCTAGGGGTTTTACGGGGCTCACCCATATGTTCCTTAGTTTGGGATCAAGTCAGTCGGATGTTTATTTATAACTTCCAGTTTTCTACATCCGTGACACGGACATACCCAGAGTTTCACCCATGCTCCGATGCTCTCCTTTGCCCTGCACTGATTCGCGCAGGGCAGAAACATTTTCAGGAGTTCTGGTGACGAATGGTGCTCTCCTTAGGGCTGCCGCCCAGCATTGAGCCCGGTGATGTCACTGGCACTGATAGGTGGGCTAAAGCCAGCTCATCAGAGCCGGTGACGTCACCGACTACTGCTGTTATTGTGTAAAACTTACATAAATAAAAAAAAGTATACATATTAGGTATCGCCGCATCCGTGACAACCTGGTCTATAAAAATAAACTGTCAGATGAATGTTGTAAATAACAAAAAATAAAAACGGTGCCAAAACAGCTATTTCTTGTTACCTTACCTGTTAAAAAGTGTAATATAGAGCAACCAAAAATCATATGTACCCTAAATTAGTACCAAAAAAACTGCCACCCTATCCAGTTTCTAAAAATTGGGTCACTTTTTTGGAGTTTCTACTCTAGGGGTGCATCAGGGGGGCTTCAAATGGGACATGATGTAAAAAAAACCAGTGCAGCAAAATCTGCCTTCCAAAAAACGTATGGCATTCCTTTCTTTCTGCACACTGCCGTGTGCCCATACAGCGGTTTACGACCACATATGGGGTGTTTCTCTAAACTACAGAATCAGAGCCATAAATATTGAGTTTTGTTTGGCTGTTAACCCTTGCTTTGTAACTGGGAAAAAAAATGGAAAATGGAAAATCTGCCAAAAAAGTGAAAATATCTCTATTTTCCATTAATTCTTGTGGAACACCTAAAGGGTTAAAGTTTGTAAAATCAGTTTTGAATACCTTGAGAAGTGTAGTTTCTAGAATGGGGTCATTTCTGGGTGGTTTCTATTATGTAAGCCTCACAAAGTGACTTCAGACCTGAACTGGTCCTTAAAAAATAGGTTTTTGAAAATTTCTGAAAAATTTCAAAATTTGCTTCTAAACTTCTAAGCCTTATAACATCCCCAAAAAATAAAATGTCATTCCCAAAATGATCCAAACATGAAGTAGACATATGGGGAATGTAAAGTAATAACTATTTTTGTAGGTATTACTAAGTATTATAGAAGTAGAAAAAATGAAACTTGGAAATTTGAAAATTTTTCTAAATTTTTGGCAAATTTGGTATTTCTGTATAAATAAAAATGAATTTTTTTTACTCCATTTTACCAGTTTTATGAAGTGCAATATGTGGCAAAAAAACAATCTCAGAATGGCCTGGATAAGTCAAAGCGTTTTAAAGTTATCACCACATAAAGTGACACTGGTCAGATTAGCAATAAATGACCTGGTCCTTAAGGTGAAAATGAGCCCGGTCCCTAAGGGGTTAATATTTGCATATTCTTCTGTTCATGACAGATTGGTATCTGACAGGCTTTAAGTTATCTTTGGTTTCCTCCTACACTCCAAAGATGTACTGATAGAGAACTTATATTGTGAGCTCTATTGATAATAATGTCTGTAAAAAGCTGAAGAATATGTCAGCTAAGTGAGTAATATATAATTGGCCTAGGGCTGTTCACACAACTTGGGCCCCCCATCCAGTGTGCACCATATCAATAGTCAGACGCATACAGTGCCTTGCTAAATTATTTACCCCCCTTGACTTTTTTTCTGTTTTGTTACATTACAGCATTAAGTTCAATGTTATGTTAATTAGAATTTTATGTGATAGATCAGAACACAATAGTCTAAGTTGGTGAAGTGAAATGAGAAAAATATATAAATAAAACTATTGTTTAGAAATAGAAAACAGAAAATTGGCATGTGCGTATGTATTCACCCCCTTTGTTAGGAAGCCCATAAAAAGCTCTGGTACAACCAATTACCTTCAGAAGTCACATAATTAGTGAAATGTCCACCTGTGTGCAATCTAAGTGTCACATGATCTGTCACTACATATACACACCTTTTCCTGAAAGGCCCCAGAGGCTGCAACACCTAAGCAAGAGGCATCACTAACCAAACACTGCCATGAAGACAAAGGAACTCTCCAAACAAGTAAGGGACAATGTTGCTGAAAAGTACAAGTCAGGGTTAGGTTATCAAAAAAATAGCCAAATCTTTGATGATCCCCAGGAGCACTATCAAATCTATCATAACCAAATTAAAAGAACATGGCACGGGGGCGTGGCCTGACTGTCATGGCGTGAGGTCGCAAGTTACTTCAGCTCCGCTATCATCCTGAAATTATCCTGTCTATCTGACTTTTCGGATCCTGATTTCTTGCCAGAGACCCTCTGCGGTAGTCAGCAACCGGATTGCCTACCGGTGGCCCGACCATCTACCCTGCGGCTGTTACTATCGCTGCCTGACTGGTCCCCTTGAGCGCGGCCTACACACAGCAAGACACCCCGGACTGCGGACCTCCCGGTGAGAGCGGGAGGGGTGGGACGTGCGGACATCACCTCTACTGGTGGCGGTGGGCAAGCGGAGCCTGGTGCTGCAGGTCGGAGTGACCCCCAGGTTCTCTGCTGGCCTGCCTGCTGAAGTAAAGATTCCCCCACGTGTCTGATGTGACGGGCGCCATCTTGACTGCAAGTCAGGGGATCGGGGCCTCCTCTCTCTGTTACTGGCACTGGACCTATGGTGCCGTGGGCCCTCCTGTCCTCCTGCTTTCCTGTTCCTGCACTATACGAGGATCGTACCTGGTGGAGAGGGTCGCTGTGCTGGGAGGTGGTGAGGTTGTCCCTTGCTGGCCGTTTTTTGCGTTCCGTATACGGAACCATTCATTTCAATGGTTCCGCAAAAAAAAAAGGAATGTACTCCTCATGCATTCCGTTTCCGTTCTAAAATGGCGGCTCTGATGCGGACCCAAACAACGGCCGTGTGCATGAGGCCTAACTCACATAGCTAAGAGGACCCTAGTCCAAGTGCCAGTTAACAGGATACTAACAGGGGCTCCAGGACAAAAGACTTCTTTTACAGTTACATTATTCTGGCAGAGAACAGCCTGCCGGAGCTCTCTGCATCTGACACTACTGGATGTTACCGCAATGCCCACCGGCCCCATTGACTATAATAGGATTCGGCGGAGATCCAGCCTCTACCCAGTAAATATGCAGGAATTCGGCCGGACATAAACCGTTACGTGCAGCATTTTTTGTCCGGCTGTATCCCGGCTTATTTGCCAGTTTGCGGCCAGACTTTTGTCGGATCCAATTATAGTCAATGGGGCTAGCAGCCATTGCAGTAATATCCGGCAGTGCCAGATGCAGAGAGCACCAGCAAGTAATGCTATTGTAAAACTAGCACAAGGCACAGAATAGGCAACAGAGTACTACAGAAAAAAACATATCTTAGTGCAGTTTTAGGGATTTGCGAATGCTCTCAGGTATTATTAGCATGTAGCTGTACAGTCGGCCCCCAGAATGAATTTTAGTGGTGGGTCCAAGGCATCCCAATCCGACACTTGAATCCTCAGAGCTAAAGGCAAATGAAATCTTACATAAGGTAACCTCACAAAACAATTTAAACTAGTGAATTTATTATAATCATAAGAAAAACATGATAAATTTGATCAATCAAATATCCTAATAAGACAAAACATGCCTGGCAGTGACCTGACCCAGGGTATACCCTGGCTTGTATTTACATAGCCACAGTTGTGTATATTGCATACAAAAATTCATTAACATTATACAATCTACCTATAAAAATCATATATGAACATATAATGTAAATATATATATATATACAGTCAGGTCCATAAATATTGGGACATCGACACAATTCTAACATTTTTGGCTCTATACACCACCACAATGGATTTGAAATGAAACGAACAAGATGTGCTTTAACTGCAGACTGTCAGCTTTAATTTGAGGGTATTTACAGGTCAGGTCAACGATGTAGAAATTACAAAATTTTCCATATGTGCCTCCCACTTGTTACGGGACCAAAAGTAATGGGACAATTGGCTTCTCAGCTGTTCCAAGGCCAGGTGTGTGTTATTCCCTCATTTTTCCAATTACAATGAGCAGATAAAAGGTCCAGAGTTAATTTCAAGTGTGTTATTTGCATTTGGAATCTGTTGCTGTCAACTCTCAAGATGAGATCCAAAGAGCTGTCACTATCAGTGAAGCAAGCCATCATTAGGCTGAAAAAAAAAAAAACAAACCCATCAGAGAGATAGCAAAAACATTAGGCGTGGCCAAAACAACTGTTTGGAACATTCTTAAAAAGAAGGAACGCACCAGTGAGCTCAGCAACACCAAAAGATCCACAAGACCACGGAAAAAAACTGTGGTGGATGACCGAAGAATTCTTTCCCTGGTGAATAAAACACCCTTCACAACAGTTGGCCAGATCAAAACACTCTCCAGGAGGTAGGTGTATGTGTGTCAAAGTCAACAATCAAGAGAAGACTTCACCAGAGTGAATACAGAGGGTTCGCCACAAGATGTAAACCATTGGTGAGCCTCAAAAACAGGAAGGCTGGATTAGAGTTTGCCAAATGACATCTAAAAAAGCCTTCACAGTTCTGGAACAACATCCTATGGACAGATGAGACCAGGTCAACTTGTACCAGAGTGATGGGAAGAGAAGAGTATGGAGAAGGAAAGGAACTGCTCATGATCCTAAGCATACCACCTCATCAGTGAAGCATGGTGGTGGTAGTGTCATGGCGTAGGCATGTATGGCTGTCAATGGAACTGGTTCTCTTGTATTTATTGATGATGTGACTGCTGACAAAAGCAGCAGGATGGATTCTGAAGTGTTTCGGGCAATATTATCTGCTCATATTCAGTCAAATGCTTCAGAACTCATTGGACGGCGGTTCACAGTGCAGATGGACAATAACCCAAAGCGTACTGCAAAAGCAACCAAAGCGGTTTTTATGGGAAAGAAGTGGAATGTTATGCAATGGCCGAGTCAATCACCTAACCTGAATCCGATTGAGCATGCATTTCACTTGCTGAAGACAAAACTGAAGGGAAAATGCAAAGAAAAAAATAGGGGGTTGAGTCAGCACAACCTGCCTGTAGGTGCACATCACTATGGCGAAATACATATACAAACGGAAAATGCAAATGTGATCGCACACTACATCCAGCACTCTGCCCTCCATGCTGGATGAGACATTGGTTTATATTTTGGCCAAAGCATAGTAAGCCACTCACCGCGTCAAGGCCGTCTCAATTGAGTGGTCCCTAACTCTTGTTCCTACCTGTTTATGGGCCATGACAGCCACATAAAATCCAGGGAATGCAGGTCAGCATGCAAGCCAAGTACACTTTGCTTGTAACCCCGTCCGGTGCCATTACAGCTTTCATCGGATCCAGGGATGCAAGTACCAACATGCATGCTGAACCCACCATATACTTCTCCTGGAGCCAGATGGCTAATGGTAGGTTCTATATAAGCAGACTCAGTTTTATACTGACTTTAAAACCAGCCTCCAGGACAGATTAACTGGTCAGGTGTGCAATGACTCCAAGGAGATCGCCACGCCTCCAATATATACTACAAAGAAAAAAATAGGGGGTTGAGTCAGCACAACCTGCCTGTAGGTGCACATCACTATGGCGAAATACATATACAAACGGAAAATGCAAATGTGATCGCACACTACATCCAGCACTCTGCCCTCCATGCTGGATGAGACATTGGTTTATATTTTGGCCAAAGCATAGTAAGCCACTCACCGCGTCAAGGCCGTCTCAATTGAGTGGTCCCTAACTCTTGTTCCTACCTGTTTATGGGCCATGACAGCCACATAAAATCCAGGGAATGCAGGTCAGCATGCAAGCCAAGTACACTTTGCTTGTAACCCCGTCCGGTGCCATTACAGCTTTCATCGGATCCAGGGATGCAAGTACCAACATGCATGCTGAACCCACCATATACTTCTCCTGGAGCCAGATGGCTAATGGTAGGTTCTATATAAGCAGACTCAGTTTTATACTGACTTTAAAACCAGCCTCCAGGACAGATTAACTGGTCAGGTGTGCAATGACTCCAAGGAGATCGCCACGCCTCCAATATATACTACAAAGAAAAAAATAGGGGGTTGAGTCAGCACAACCTGCCTGTAGGTGCACATCACTATGGCGAAATACATATACAAACGGAAAATGCAAATGTGATCGCACACTACATCCAGCACTCTGCCCTCCATGCTGGATGAGACATTGGTTTATATTTTGGCCAAAGCATAGTAAGCCACTCACCGCGTCAAGGCCGTCTCAATTGAGTGGTCCCTAACTCTTGTTCCTACCTGTTTATGGGCCATGACAGCCACATAAAAT